>NC_071988.2:211633000-212912500 GCF_028885655.2 Pongo abelii
CAGGGATCCTTGTGCTGCTGCACTGCAAATAGCTATGTAGAACAGGCATTTTCAATGTTTTTTGTGCCAGAAAGCAAGTTTCAATTCTTTCATATGGTCATATGGTTATTTTTTATTGCTCACAAAACAAATGAAAAAAACTGAAATTACTTATTATTATCAGCAATATTGATTATCCAATTATCCAACAACAAAATAAAGGTAGCTGGCCGGGTGCGGTGGCTCAAGCCTATAATCCCAACACTTTGGGAGGCCAAGGCGGGTGGATCACGAGGTCAGGAAATCGAGACCATCCTGGGCAACACGGTAAAATCCCGTCTCTACTAAAATACAAAAAATTAGCCGGGCGTGGTGGCGGCGCCTGCAGTCCCAGCTACTGGGGAGGCTGAGGCAGGAGAATGGAGTGAACCTGGGAGGCGGAGCTAGCAGAGAGCGGAGATCGCGCCACTGCAGTTCGGCCTGGGCGAAAGAGCGAGACTCCTCTCAAAACAAAAACAACAACAAAAAGGTAGCTAACAACCCCTTTTTGGTATATTATGTCATGCTAGAAAATAAATTATTATTAATATGTTTGTATATAAGAGGCTATTATATTCTAGATCATATTTAAAGCAACAGTACTTGGTTATCAAATTAGTTTCTTAGTTATGCATCTTCATTCTCACTATACTCATACATTTTTTCTAAAGAGAACCAAGACTACATAAAAATGTAGCATCATGTTCATCATTGACTTTTTAATAGAGAAAACATACAAATAGCAATAAATGCTTCATACTTAAGGTAATAACTGGAGTGTCAGAAGTCCTTCAATATATACATTTGGTAGGTTCCAGTGATGCTTTAGCTCATAGAGAAACCCAACACATTTTGATTATAATGAAACTAAATTTTTGTGTTTCAGTCAAAAGCAAAATATATCCTGAGAAAAAAGTTTTGAAATAGCCATGTGTTGGTCAACAGGTTAATTATTTGTCATAGGTAAAAATGGAGGGAGAAAAGCTGTGTGGATGAAGTGAAAATTTTATTTCCTAAGATCATATGTATACACATGTATTTTCCAAGGATCTAGAGAGGGTTCTGATGATGAAACCTCCAGTTTAGCTGTCACAATCACTACATCTTGATTCCTCGGGCTGTGTGTCTTGATGCCACACAAGTCGGCACTTAGCATGTGGAGAACCTAAGTGTCTTCCTCCCATTGCCAGCACTGAATAAACATGAAGGCAACTAGTCTGCCCAGTGAGCTTCTCTCCAAAGCCTCTGCATTTCCCTCAGCCTCATCTCAGCTTTCACGATTCCAATCTGCCATGGAGCTAGAAATAAGCATTGTATTCTAAAATACCTAGCCAAGCTAGGTGACATGCTTATAGCACTTTGGTAGGCTGAGGCAGGAGGATGCCTTGAGCCCTGTAGTTCAAGACTGGCCTGGGGAACATAAGGAGACCTCATTTCTACAAAATAAAAATTAAAAATTTAGCTGGGTGTGGTTGTGCAGACTGGAGTCCCAGCTCCTCAGGAGGCTGAGGAAGGAGGTTCACTTGATCCTGGGAGGTTGAGGCTGCGGTGAGCCATGATCATGCCACTATACTCCAGCCTGGACAACAGAGCAAGACCCCATCTCCATAAAAAATGTTTAAAATTAACCAGGCATAGTGGCATGCACTTTAGTCCCCGCTATTCAAGACGCTGAGGAGGGAGGATTACTGGAGCCCAGGAGGTTCAGGCAGCAATGAGCTATGATTGCCCCACTGTACTCCAGCCTAGGCCACTGAACAAGACCCTGCCATAAAAAAATATACAGACTCCAAAATATCCCTCCACCCACACAGTTTTCAAGTTCCTTCACATTTTAGTTTTACGTTCTTTTGGCTCCAGTCCCTATCACTCACTCTCTACACATAATTCTGGAGACAAGCAGACAATGGGATATTCCGTTCTTGGAATATACGAGGCACTTTAATGCCTCCTTGCTTTGATTTTAATAGCTTCTGCCTAAAATCCTCCTGTCCCCCAGTTGCCTCCCCATCGAATCTGTGTCTGGCCACGTGATTAGTTCCAGCCAATATAACTAGTGAATAATGATGATGAGTGTCCCACTCAGACTTCAAGAAGTGGTTGTGCCTCTCCCATTCTCTTTAGTCTTCTGTTAGGTGAATGCAGAGGCTGAGGAGACCCTAGAAAGCAGCAAAGCTATGG
Source organism: Pongo abelii (assembly GCF_028885655.2). Classification (NCBI taxonomy): domain Eukaryota; kingdom Metazoa; phylum Chordata; class Mammalia; order Primates; family Hominidae; genus Pongo; species Pongo abelii. Next base: position 211,635,200 of record NC_071988.2, read on the forward strand.
GAAGGAAGGAACTCAGGTTCCAGAGTCGTGGGGTAACTGTACACCAATATGCACAGCCGCATCAGGCTGCTACTCACGCAGTAACAAGGCTCTATGAGGGCCACTGGCCTTTTGGAGCTGATTTGTTACAATTTGAAACACTAAATATTGCAGACCCTAGGAAAGGAGGAGGATTCCACAATTTAAACTGGGCCACTTGTCTCTCATGTTTTGTCTATTTCTGTTAAGTTTAGGGAAAAAAATTATTAAGAACTTATTTTCATTAGAATACTACATTAGATTCTCTTGGGAATGTGACTATGATAAAAACATGGTCTTTATTTTTGAAAAACTTAAAATTTAATATTACAGTTTTCACAAAACTATAAGGAGATCTCCTTTGTTTACCTGCCATCTTGGAAAATATGATGTGTTCATAAAGAAGCAACTCTAGGTGAGGCTTTTAATTCTGTATTTTGTGCAAATGAGGAAAAAAAATCCCTGTCAAATGTTATCTGATAAATATTTCTCTAGGCTGTTTAAAGACCTTCCTATGTGTAATGTACTGCACAAGTCACCATAGAAACTTTGGAAGGACATAGTCCCTGAATTAGTTTAAAATTGTAATGAAAAGCTGAAAAGTTAGATCATTTTATTCTCCCATTTTGGAGGAGTGTCTTGTTTATATAAAAAGAAACTGTTTTCTCTCAGTTTCAAATAGTTTTAAGCTAATAGAGAAATCAACTGGATAAAAGCAAAAAGAAGTTAATTGAAACTCTATAACGAGATCTTAACTTTCTTCTCTACAAGGAAAACAAAGTTTCATAGAAACGGAAATAATTCTTTTTTAAGAGGCAAAAGTAGAGCCTAAAAAATTTAGTTTAAAAAGCAATTTATGCCCCAGGTGCGGTGGCTCGCTCCTGTAATCCCAGCATTTTGGGAGGCCAAGGTGGGCAGATCACCTGAGGTCAGGAGTTCGAGAGCAGTCTGACCAACATGGGGAAACTCTGTCTTTACTAAAAATACAAAATTAGCTGGGCATGGTGGTGCATGCCTGTAATCCCAGCTACTCGGGAGCTGAGGCAGGAGAATCGCTTGAACCCAGGAGGTGGAGGTTACAGTGAGCTGAGATTGCGCCACTGCACTCCAACCTGGGCAACGAGTGAAACTCTGTCTCAAAAAATTTTAAAAAAGCAACTTATTCTCACAGCCAGTATTCTCCTGGAGTAATACATCATCAATAAACAATTCACAAAACACTGTGTGAAATTCTAATTTTATTTATATTCTTTTGGGCCATGTTAAACATACTGCAGTGCAAGAGAAATCCCTTTGAATAAAGGACATGCCTTAGGGGCAATCGCCTGATGTACTTCAGATTAGCCTAGGGGATACCAGCACATGCTTTGATAAAACAGTAAATGCCTTCCTGGTTTTTAAAGTAATTCTCTCATGCAAATTGCTTGTATGATGGTATGTAACAGCAATTTTTTTTTTTTTTTTTTCACTTAGGAGGCCTGTAGTACTTTTACAGAGAAACCTGGTTAGCAGTTAAGTAAAATACTCAATTTGATCTAAGAACAAACACATGTACCAATTCCTTAAAGAATCACACACAGAGTAACAACAATTTAATTGTTACTCAATTTTTTTCCACTCTATTTTCATCTTAAGTTACATAACACATTGTTTAACTTGAACACTTAAGGAAAACATACACTTAGGGAAAATGTTTTTATGATGTTTTAAAATGGAACAGGCATTTCATTCAGAATGGCACTTCCACAGTAAATAATCAACCTTATATTTACTCCTAAGATTAATTTTTATCTAAACGTTGTTCAAAAAGAGAAAGGGGACCCCTTGTACACTGTTGTTGGGAATGTAAATTAGTACAATTGCTATGGAGAAGAGTTTAGCAGCTCCTCAAAAAACTGAAAACAGAACTACTATATGATTCAGGAATTCCACTGCTAGGTATAGACCCAAAATAAAGAAATTAGCATGTTAAATGGATATCCACACTCCCACGTTCACGGCAGCACTACTCACAATAGCTGAGATATGGAATCAACTTCAGTGTTCATCCATGGATGAATGGATAAAGGAAATGTGTTGTATATGCACAATGGAATATTGTTTAGCCATAAAAAAGAATTAAACTCTGTCATTCACAGCATTGTGGATAGAACTGGAGGCCATTATGTGAAGTAAAATAAGCCAGGCACAGAAAGACAAATTTCTCATATTCTTAGTCACACGTGGGAGCTAAAAAAATGAAACTCATGGAGACAGAGTAGAATGGTGGTCACCAGAAGTTGGGAAGGGTGGTGGGGAGGGGGGTAAAAAGAACAGGTGGTTAATGGGTACAAAAGTGTAGTTAGATAGAAGGAATCAGATCTAGTGTTTGGTAGCACAATAGAAAAACCATAGTTAACAATCATTTATTCCCTATTTCAGAATAACCAAAAGAGTAGAATTGGAATGTTCCTAACACAAAGAAATTATAAGTGTTGAGGTGATAGGTATCCCAGTTACCCTGACTTAATCATTATACATTGTATGCTTATATAATAACATCACACAGACCTCATAAATATGTACAACTAATATGTATCCATAATAATTTAAAAAAATAGAAGAAGGTAAATCTTATAAAAGCGTCCTTAAAATATTGGTTTAATTTTGAGTTAAATAAAAATCTAAAGTTTATTGAAACAGTGATGTGTTCTAGTGTAAGAATGTATTCTGATTTTGATTGTAGATGAGCCTTATCAGATTCAACTCTGTCATCTCCAGCTCAGACTGCCTGCACTTCCAATGCTGCAGACAAATAGACAATGGACTCTCACTAACATGAAGAGTTGTACCACTAAATGACTTCCTGTATCATACCCATATAAAGTTAATCAAAGCAACCAATCCCATTTTTTGTTGTTAGTGGCTGACTGTTATATGTGTGTCTTTTTTTGTTTTGTTTTGTTTGTGTAAAATATTTCTAACTATTGCCCTTCTCTCTTGCATTTGTATTGAGATTGCTATTATTGACCCATGCAAACTTTAAAATTGCATAAACATACACAAATGACATACACACATAAACACAAAAAGAATAACTCTAGACAAAATTATTTTCTTTCACATTTTAATTGGTAGCTTTAAAACCATATAAAATTTAAAGATCAACTTTAGCATTTCTAGCAGATTTATAGCAAACTGACATTTACAGCCCATTAAGACACTATGATTAGAAAAAGTTTAATGAAAACAGACAAGGATTAAAGATTTTGTTACTCTCCTACATTTTAATATTTTTCAAAATTTTGCTGTAATTGATCTGTTTTAAAATATAATATTCAATATGAAATGCAAACAATTCTTTAAATAACTTTATCAAGTAAAATCTTGTTTTTGGTAAAACATATTGTATTAGTTCATTTTGTGTTTCTATAAAGCAATAGCTAAGGCTGGCCAATTTACAAAGAAAAAGGGATTATTTGGCCCACAGTTCTGCTTGCTGTACAAGCATGGTGTCAGCATCTGCTTCTGGTGAGGCCTCAGGGCACTTACAATTGTAGCAGAAGGTGGAGGGGGAGCAGGTGTGTTACATGGTGAGAGAAAGAGAAAGAGGGAGAGGAGGTGCTGCCAGGCTCTTTTTAACAATCCACTCTCATGTGGCTAATAGAGTAAGAACTCACTCATTACCACGGGGACACACCAAGCCATTCATGAGGGATCCCCTGCCATGACACAAACACTGCCCACCAGCCCCCACCGCCAACACTGGGGATCACATTTCTGCATGAGATTTGGAGGGGACGAACATCCAAACTGTATCACATATTAATCTTTCTTTTGACATTTAAAGATCCAACTTTACAACCAAACAGTAGTTTACCAAGTGATAAGATATTCCAGGGAATAACCCTAGAAAGGAATAGAACTCTATTTGATTAATTAATCCATAATTATTTGTTGAGCTGATTCATATAGACATATGCATTTAATATTTGCTGTATTCAAATTTGCATTATTGGATATTAGTGTTATTCATAGAGGATGACTCTAACTTTACAGTGAAGGAATTCTCAGATGATAGTACTGGTAATATTTCTTTGTATTCAGAGCATGTCAGTGATAAATTCTCTCTACTGTGGTTGGCTCTTAGACCTTTATACTACCTAAGCTACTCTGATTATTATAGAGCTACATTCAATAAAAATAGAGACAAGTTGCTTTTAAATCTCCCATTCTCTCCCTTATTGCATTTATATATCCTCCCCTTACAATTTGATAATAGTGATTCTATCAGAGTGACAGTTGTTCACCAACATGTATGCTACTGCTCTTACTGAGCACACATATAGATCACATTTCTCATGCACCCTTAAAGTTAGGGGTGACAAGATGACTAATTTGGGCAGCAGAATGTACATGAAAATGGTATATACTACTGGAGGCTGGGGTCTTCCAGGTGGCAGCATGGGTCCTTCAAATTCAATTCCCTGTTTCTCTCAGCTGGGAAAGAAATAAGCAGAGTGACCTTGGAAGCCATGTGCTAAAGATTGTAGAGTTTCTTTCAGGTATATGCTAAGGAGTCACAGACTTAGTCTCTTTCCATAGTCCTATATTTCTTGGAGGTTTTGTTCATTTTCTAAAATTATGTTTTCTTTATTTTTGTCTCACTGAGTTGCTTTGAAGAACCAGACTTCAAGCTCTGAGGTTCTTTCCTCAACTTGTTCTATCTGATGTTAATGCTTTTGGTTTTATTATAAAATTCTTGAAGTGAATTATTTAGTTCCAGAAGTTCAGTTTGGTTCTTTCTTAAAATGGTCATTTTGTTTTTCAGCTCCTGGATCACCTCACTCAACATCTTTGAGTCCTTGCATTGTGTTTCAACTTTCATCTGAATCTCCTTGCCATTCAGGTTCTGCATTCTATGACTTTCATTTTAGTCATCTCACTCTGGCTAAGAGCCATTTTTGGGGAACTAGTATGTGTGTTTGGAGGCAGGAGAACACACTGGCTTTTTGAGATTCCAGAGTTCTTGCACTGATTCTTTCTCATGTGTGAGGCCTGGTGTTCCTTTCACTGTGATGTAAGTTGAGGATAGTCAGCTGGCTTCATTTCTCAGAGTTTCCAGAGGGCCAAGTCTGTTTAGAATCTTCATTTGTAGCTGGATTTCTGCCATAGTTTTTGCAGGTATCTTGGGCTGTGATCCAGTAGGTGAGGTTTAAGAGGGTTGGCTGGTGGATAGGCTCTTACTCACAGGGTTCTTTTCTATTTTGGTGCAGTTGGCAGTAGTGCTTTGTGGTGGTATTTGGTGCAGTTGCAGTTGTGCTCTGTGGTGGTGTTTGGTGCAGTTGCAGTAGTGCTTTGTGGTGGTGTTTGGTACAGTTGGCAGTAGTGCTCTGTGGTGGTGTTTGCTGCAGTTGCAGTAGTGCTCTGTGGTGGTGTTTGATGTAGTTGGCAGTAGTGCTCTGTGGTGGTGTTTGCTGCAGTTGGCAGTAGTGTTCTGTGGTGGTGTTTGCTGCAGTTGGCAGTAGTGCTCTGTGGTGGTGTTTGGTGCAGTAGTGCTCTGTGGTGGTGTTTGGTGTTGCAGTAGTGCTCTGTGGTGGTGTTTGCTGCAGTTGGCAGTAGTGCTCTGTGGTGGTGTTTGGTACAGTTGCAGTTGTGCTCTATGGTGGTGTTTGGTGTAGTTGGCGGTAGTGCTCTGTGGTGGGGGGTGGAGGAGAGAGATGACTCCTAACCGGGTCCACTCCTGAGCATTAGAGAAGCTCTCTCTGATCACTGGCTTTGTGCTTGCCTTTCCTTTGTTAGGTGTTGTGGTCCATAGGACTTTCTCGGCGGGGGCTATACCCTTCACAGCAGGTCCTTTGGAGGGAGGTATGCCTTGTCACTCCACTCACTCTGCAATCTCTGGCACCTCACTCTTCTCAGCGTTGAGAATGACAAATTCCCCACTTCTTGGGCACTGCAGAAGCCAGCAAGTCCCAACAGGCTGCCAGCAGTGGGGGTGGGTGGACTGACCCTATCTAGTGACCGGGCGCTTCCCAGGGGAACTGGAACTTTTCCCACCCACAGAGTTCAGGCAGAGGTGGCTCCGCAATGTTGGAATCCCCAACTGGCACGTTCCACCTCGCTGGGAGCAGCATGGTTGAGTGTGGTTGCCTGCACTGTCATCCAGGTGTTTCCTGGGGGGACCTGGAGCTGCACCTGCCCCCAGAATTCAGGCGGAAGTGGGTCCACTGTGCTGGAGGCTCTTGCAGGCCTGGCCTGCCCGGCTATGAGCAGCAGAGACAAATGAAGTCACCGCCTCCCACCATCCAGGCGCTTCCTGGTAAGAGGTGACAGCGTGCTGGTAGTCCTCACAGCCCTCGCTCGCTCTCCGCGCCTCCTCTGCCTGGGCTCCCACTTTGGCGGCACTTGAAGAGCCCTTCAGCCCACCGCTGCACTGTGGGAGCCCCTTTCTAGGCTGGCCAAGGCCAGAGCCGGCTCCCTCAGCTTGTAGGGAGGTGCTGAGGGAGAGGCGCGAGTGGGAACCGGGGCTGCGCCCGGCGCTTGCGGGCCAGCTGGAGTTCCGGGCGGGCGTGGGCTTGGTGGGCCCCGCACTCGGGGCAGCCAGCGGGCCCTGGGCAATTAGGGGTTTAGCACCGGGGCCAGCGGCTGCGGAGGGTGTACTGGGTCCCCCAGCAGTGTCAGCCCACCGGTGCTGCGCCTAATTGCTCCCTGGGCCTTAGCTGCCTTCCGGCGTGGCAGGGCTCGGGACCTGCACCCCGCCATGCCTGAGCCTCACCCCCACCGTGGGCTCCTGTGTGGCCCCAGCTTCCCCGACGAGTGCCGCCCCCTGCTCCACGGCACCCAGTCCCATCGACCACCCAAGGGCTGAGGAGTGCGGGCACACGGCGCGGGACTGGCAGGCAGCTCCTCCTGCAGCCCAGGTGCGGGATCCACTGGGTGAAGCCAGCTGGGCTCCTGAGACTGGTGGGGACTTGGAGAACTTTTATGTCTAGCTAAGGGATTGTAAATACACCAATAGGCACTCTGTATCTAGCTTAAGGTTTGTAAACACACCAATCAGCACACTGTGTCTAGCTCAGGGTTTGTGAATGCACCAATGGACACTCTGTATCTAGCTAATCTAGGGGGGAGGAGGAGAACCTTTATGTCTAGCTCGGGATTGTAAACGCACCAATCAGTGCCCTGTCAAAACAGACCACTGGGCTCTCTGTAAAATGGACAAATCAGCAGGATGTGGGTGGGGCCAGATAAGAGAATAAAAGCAGGCTGCCTGAACTAGCACTGGCAAGCCGCTGGGGTGCCCTTCCACAGTGGAAAATTTGTTCTTTAGCTCTTTGCAATAATTCTTGTTACTATTCACTCTTTGGGTTCACACTGCCTTTAAGACTGTAACACTCACCGCGAAGGTCTGCAGCTTCACTCCTGAAGCCAGCGAGACCACGAACCCACCTGGAGGAATGAACAACTCCAGACGCGCCGCCTTAAGAGCTGAAATACTCACCGCCAAGGTCTGCAGCTTCATTCCTGAGCCAGCGAGAAGACGAACCCACCAGAAGGAAGAAAATGCGAACACATCTGAACATCAGAAAGAAAAAACTCCGGACACGCCGCCTTTAAGAACTGTAACACTCACTGTGAGGGTCCACGGCTTCATTCTTGAAGACAGTCAGACCAAGAACCCACCAATTCCGGAAACACTGGGGGGACCTGGAGATGTGCCTGCCTACAGAGTTCAAGCAGAAGCAGGGCTGCTGTGCTGGAAGCTGGCTCCTCACCGGGCCCTATCTGCTGAGGAGCGGTGGAGTTGCTGTGCTGGAAGCTGGCTCCTCACCGGGCTCTCTCTGCTGAGGAGCGGTGGCGTAACTGTCTCCTCACCGGGCCCTGTCTGCTGATGAGCGGTGGAGTAACTGTCTCCTCACCGGGCCCTGTCTGCTGAGGAGCGGTAGAGTAACTGGCTCCTCACCGGGCCCTGTCTGCTGGGGAGCGGTGCACTTGCTGTGCTGGAAGCTGGCTCACCGGGCCCTGTCCGCTGAGGAGCGGTGGACTTGCTGTGCTGGAAGCCGGCTCCTCACCGGGCCCTGTCTGCTGAGGAGGAGTGGAGTTGCTGTGCTGGAAACTGGCTCCTCACAGGGCCCTGTCTGCTGAGGAGCAGTGGACTTGCTGTGTTGGAAGCTGGCTCCTCACCAGGCACTGTCTGTTGAGGAGCGGTGGAGTAACCGGCTCCTCACCGGGCCCTGTCTGCTGGGGAGCGGTGCACTTGCTGTGCTGGAAGCTGGCTCCTCATCGGGCCCTGTCTGCTGAGGAGCGGTGGACTTGCTGTGCTGGAAACTGGCTCCTCACAGGGCCCTGTCCGCTGAGGAGCGGTGGAGTTGCTGTGCTGGAAGCCGGCTCCTCACCGGGCCCTGTCTGCTGAGGAGCGGCGGAGTAACCGGCTCCTCACCGGGCCCTGTCTGCTGAGGAGGAGTGGAGTTGCCGTGTTGGAAGCTGGCTCCTCACCAGGCACTGTCTGCTGAGGAGCGGCGGAGTAACCGGCTCCTCACCGGGCCCTGTCTGCTGAGGAGGAGTGGAGTTGCTGTGCTGGAAACTGGCTCCTCACAGGGCCCTGTCTGCTGAGGAGCTGTGGAGTTGCTGTGTTGGAAGCTGGCTCCTCACCAGGCACTGTCTGCTGAAGAGCGGTGGAGTTGCTGTGCTGGAAGCTGGCTCCGCGTCGGGCCCTGTCCGCTGAGAAACGGTGGACTTGCTGTGCTGGAAGCCGGCTCCTCACCGGGCCCTGTCTGCTGAGGAGTGGTGGAGTAACCTAACTGCTCCAGGGCACTGCGACTGACGGTGGCCTCTATGGAGCTGTGGCACGGGCACCAGGCCGTGCTGGGGTCCGCGGCCTGCTGGGGGAGTCCCTGTGGACCCGAGTGTTGCCTCCGCAAAGACTCCAGGCAGTTATGTGTATCAGCCTAGGTGGATTGTGGGGCACGAGAAATCTCCCTTCCCAGGCTGGCAGGTCCCTTGCTCAGCTTTGCTCCCCTCTGTTTTCTGTGTCCCCTCGCTGCCTTGGTGGATCCTAACACAGTTTCTTAGAGGATCAGCTTGCAGGGTCAGTGTTTACTCCCCACCCTGTCTCCTTTCACTGAGAGCAGCGCACGCTGGCGGCTTCTACTCCGCCATCGTGACCCCTCCCCTTGTTTAATCTTATTTTTTATAGGAAGAATCAATATCATGAAAATGGCCATCCTTACCAAGGTAATTTACAGATTCAATGCCATCCCCATCAAGTTACCAATGACTTTCTTCACAGAATTGGAAAAAACTACTTTAAAGTTCATATGGAACCAAAAAAGAGCCCGCATCGCCAAGTCAATCCTAAGCCAAAAGAACAAAGCTGGAGGCATCACACTACCTGACTTCAAACTATACTACAAGGCTACAGTAACCAAAACAGAGATATAGATCAATGGAACAGAACAGAGCCGTCAGAAATAATGCCACATATCTACAACTATCTGATCTTTGACAAACCTGAGAAAAACAAGAAATGGGGAAAAGATTCCCTATTTAATAAATGGTGCTGGGAAAACTGGCTAGCCATATGTAGAAAGCTGAAACTGGATCCCTTCCTTACACCTTATACAAAAATCAATTCAAGATGGATTAAAGACTTAAATATTAGACCTAAAACCATAAAAACCCTAGAAGAAAACCTAGGCATTACCATTCAGGACATAGGCATGGGCAAGGACTTCATGTCGAAAACACCAAAAGCAATGGCAACAAAAGCCAAAATTGACAAATGGGATCTAATTAAACTAAAGAGCTTCTGCACAGCAAAGGAAACTACCATCAGAGTGAACAGGCAACCTACAAAATGGGAGAAAATTTTCACAACCTACTCATCTGACAAAGGGCTAATATCCAGAATCTACAATGAACTCCAACAAATTTACAAGAAAAAAACAAACAACCCCATCAAAAAGTGGGCGAAGGACATGAACAGAGACTTCTCAAAAGAAGACATTTATGCAGCCAAAAAACACATGAAAAAATGCTCACCATCACTGGCCATCAGAGAAATGCAAATCAAAACTACAATGAGATACCATCTCACACCAGTTAGAATGGCAATCATTAAAAAGTCAGGAAACAGGTGCTGGAGAGGATGTGGAGAAATAGGAACACTTTTACACTGTTGGTGGGAATGTAAACTAGTTCAACCCTTGTGGAAGTCAGTGTGGCGATTCCTCAGGGATCTAGAACTAGAAATTCCATTTGACCCAGCCATCCCATTAGTGGGTATATACCTAAAGGACTATAAATCATGCTGCTATAAAGACACATGCACACGTATGTTTATTGTGGCATTATTCACAATAGCAAAGACTTGGAACCAACCCAAATGTCCAACAATGATAGACTGGATTAAGAAAATGTGGCACATATACACCATGGAATACTATGCAGCCATAAAAAATGATGAGTTCGTGTCCTTTGTAGGGACATGGATGAAATTGGAAATCATCATTCTCAGTAAACTATTGCAAGAACAAAAAACCAAACACCGCATATTCTCACTCATAGGTGGGAATTGAACAATGAGAACACATGGACACAGGAAGGGGAACATCACACTTCGGGGACTGTTGTGGGGTGGGGAGAGTGGGGAGGGATAGCATTGGGAGATATACCTAATGCTAGATGACGAGTTGGTGGGTGCAGCGCCCCAGCATGGCACATGTATACATATGTAACTTACCTGCATGTTGCGCACATGTACCATAGAGCCTAAAGTATTATAATAATAATAATAATAATAATAATAATAATAATAATAAAAAGAAAACAAAATAAAACTTTAGTTTTCAAGTGTTTGGAGACTTTCCTGTTATTTTTCTTTTGATCTCTATTTGTATTCACTTGCGATCAAATAACATACTCTGAATTATTCAATTTTTAAAACATTTATTGGGTTTTTTTATGGCTAAGGTCATAGTCTATTTTTATAACTATTCTGTGCACACTTAGAAGAGGTAGTGTATTATAAATGTTTATTAGATCCTGTAGGTTTTTGAGGTCCTTCTATATCCTCGCTGATTTCCTGTCTAGTTTCTGTCAGTTGCGAGGGTTTGTTGAACTCTCCAGTTACAATCTCTTTTACAACATGCTCTGACACAGCCATTTTGATTCCTCATCCGTGAGGAGATATGTTATGACTTAAAATAACCGTTACTCTTTTAAAAACTTTATTGACTAAACATACCAATACAATAATTTAACCAATCTAATTTTCTCTCAGTAATTTTTATTGTTTTATGCCTGTTCCCTATAGATAGCACTTATTATTTACCTCCAAAATGCTGGTTACAACAGAACTATTTTTGGCTTTTTCTTTTTTTTCCAAAATACATTTTCAAAACTCATTGTAGAGACATTATGTATGGGAGGCAATATTTTCAAGCCTTTCTGAGAACCAAATGCTGGAACCCTGAGGGATTTGAGAAATAAAGTTCACTTATAAATAATAGATTATGTAGAATGTATGACAAAATAAAAGTTTCCTTGCCCTGAAGGAAATGAAGATCCCTGTACTGCGAATGGAGAAAAAGCCATTTAAGTTCATAGAGTTAGCAAAAATTCTCACATCCCTAGTGTGATGTGACCTGCTAGAATATGCCACACTAGGTAATGAGAGAAATCAAGGACCAGACAGGAAAAAGGTATGTCTTGTCATGTGCCAACATGGAGACATAGGGAAAGGAAGGCCAGCATGCCTTCCTTTCCCTAAACTTGACAATTCTTTTTTTCAGCTTTTATTTTAGATTCAGGGGGTACATGTACAGGTTAGTTACATGGATGTATTGTGTAATACTGAGGTCTGGGGTACGATTGATCCTGTCATTCAGGTATTGAGCATAGTGCCCAATAGGTCGTGTTTCAGTCCTTGGCACTGTCTACCCTCCCCACTCAAGTAGTCCCCATTGTCTGTTGCTGCTATCTTTATGTTCATGTGTACCCAATGTTTAGCTCCCATTTTTAAGTGAGAACACCCTGTATTTGGTTTTCTGTTCCTCTGTTAATTGGCTTCAGATAATGGCCTCCAGCTCCATCCACGTTTCTGCAAAGGACATTATTTCATTATTTTTTATGGCTGTGTAGTAATCCACAGTGTATATGTACTGCATTTTATTTATCCAATCCACCGTTGATGAGGACCTAGATGGATTCCACGTCTTTGCTATTGTGAATAGTGCTGCTGCAATGAACATGCAAGTGCATGCATCTTTATGCTAGAATGATTTACTTTCCTTTGGGTATATATCCAGTAATATAATTGCTGGGTTGAATGGTAGTTCAACTCTCAATTCTTTGAGAAATCGCCAAACTTCCCTCCACAGTGGCTAAACTAATTTACATTTCCATTAGCAGTGTATAAATGTCCTTTTCTCTGCATCCTCATGAACATCTGTCACTCTCTGGCTTTTTAACAAATGCCGTTCTGACTGGTATGAGATGGTAACTCATTGTGGTTTTGATTTGCATTTCTTGGATGATTAGTGATGTTGAAGATTTTTTAATATGTCTGTTGCCCACTCGTATGTCATCTTTTGAAAAGTATCTATCTATGTTCTTTGCCCACTTTTTAATGGGGCTATTTGGTTTTTTGCTTATTGATTTAAGTTTCTTATAGATTCTGGATATTAGGTCTTTGTCAGATGCATCATTTGTGAATATTTTCTCCCATTCTACAGGGTGTCTGTTTACTCTGGTGATAGTTTCTCTTGCTATGCAGAAGCTCCTGAATTTAATTAGGCCCCACTTGTCATTTTTTAAAATTATAATTGGTTTTTAGGACTTAGACATAAATTTGTTGTCAAGGCCAATGTTGAGAAGAGTATTTCTTAGGTTTTCTTCTAGAATATTTATAGTTCGATGTCTTTTTTTAATTTATTATACTTTAAGTTCTAGGGTACATATGCACAATGTGCAGGTTTGTTACATAGGTATACATGTGCCATGTTGGTTGACTGCACCCATTAACTCATCTTTTACATTAGGTATTACTCCTAATACTATCCCTCCCCTATCCCCCCACCCCCAATAGGCCCCAGTGTGTGATGTTCCCCTCCCTGTGGCCATGTGTTCTCATTGTTCAACTCTTACTTATGAGTGAGAACATGAGGTGTTTGGTTTTCTGTCCTTGTGAAATTTTGCTGAGAATGATGGTTTCCAGCTTCATGCATGTCCCTGCAAAGGACATGAACTCATCCTTTTTTATGGCTGTGTAATATTCCATGGTATATATGTGCCACATTTTCTTTATCCAGTCTATTATTGATGGAAATTTGGGTTGGTTCCAAGTCTTTGCTATTGGGAATAGTACTGCAATAAACATACATGTGCATGTGTCTTTATAGTAGCATAATTTATAATCATTTGGGTATATATACAGTAATGGGATTGCTGGGTCAAATGGTATTTCTAGTTTTAGATCCTTGAGGAATTTCCACACTGTCTTCCACAGTGGTTGAACTAATTTATACTCCCACCAACAGTGTAAAAGTGTTCCTATTTCTCCACATCCTCTCCAGCATCTGTTGTTTCCTGACTTTTTAATGATCGCCATTCTAACTGGCATGAGATGGTATCTCATTGTGGTTTTGATTTGCATTTCTCTGATGACCAGCGATGATGAGCATTTTTTCATACGTCTGTTGGCTGCATAAATACCTTCTTTTGAGAAGTCTCTGTTCATATACTTTGCCCACTTTTTGATGGGGTTGTTTTTTCTTGTAAATTTGTTTAACTTCCTTGTAGATTCTGGATATTAGCCCTTTGTCAGCTGGATAGATTGCAAAAATGTTCTCCCATTTTGTGGGTTGCCTGTTTACTCTGGTGATAGTTTTTTTTTTTTTTTTTTTTTCTGTGCAGAAAGTCTTTAATTAGATCCCATTTGTCTATTTTGGCTTTTGTTGCCATTACTTTTGGTGTTTTAGTCATGAAGTCTTTGCCCATGCCTATGTCCTGAATGGTATTGCCTAGGTTTTCTTCTAGGGTTTTTATGGCTTTAGGTCTCACATTTAAGTCTTTAATCCATCTTGAGTTAATTTTTGTATAAAGTGTAAGGAAGGGATCCAGTTTAAGCCTTCTATATATGGCTAGCCAGTTTTCACAGCACCGTTTATTAAACAGGTAACCCTTTCCCCATTGCTTGTTTTTGTCAGGTTTGTCAAAGATCAGATGGTTGTAGATGTGTGGTGTTATTTCTGGGGCCTCTGTTCTTTTCCATTGGTCTATATATCTGTTTTTGTACCAGTACCATGCTGTTTTGGTTACTGTAGCCTTGAAGTATAGTTTGAAGTCAGGTAGCGTGATGCCTCCAGCTTTGTTTTTTTTTGCTTAGGATTGTCTTGGCAATGCAGGCTCTTTTTTGGTTCCATGTGAAATTTAAAGTAGTTTTTTTTTTTTTTTTTTAATTCTGTGAAGAAAGTCAGTGGTAGCTTGATCGGAACAGCATTGAATCTATAAATTACCTTGGGCAGTATGGCCATTTTCACGTTATTGATTCTTCCTATGCATGAGCATGGAATGTTCTTCCATTTGTGTGTGTCCTCTTTTATTTCATTGAGCAGTGGTTTGTAGTTCTCCTTAAAGAGGTCCTTCACATCCCTTGTAAGTTGGGTTCCTAGGTACTTTATTTTCTTTGTAGTAATTGTGAATGGGAGTTCACTCATGATTTGGCTCTCTGTCTGTCCTTGGTGTATAGGAATGCTTGTGATTTTTGCACATTGATTTTTTAAGCTGAGACTTTGCTCAAGTTGCTTATTAGCTTAAGGAGATTTTGGGCTGAGATGATGGGGTTTTCTAAATACACATTCATTTCACCTGTAAACAGAGACGATTTGACTTCTTTTCCTAATTTAATACCCTTTATTTCTTTCTCTTGTCTGATTTCCCTGACCAGAACTTCCAATACTATGTTGAGTAGGAGTGGTGAGAGAGGGCATCCTTGTCTTGTGTCAGTTTTCAAAGGAATGCTTCCAGTTTTTGCCCATTTAGTATGACATTGGCTGTGGGTTTGTCATAAATAGCTCTTATTATTTTGAGATATGTTCCATCAATACCTAGTTTGTAGCATGAAAAGTTGTTGAATTTTGTCGAAGGCCTTTTCTGCATCTATTGAGATAATCATGTGGTTTTTGTCGTTGGTTCTGTTTATGTGATGGATTACATTTATTGATTTGCGTATGTTGAACCAACCTTGCATCCCACAGATGAAGCCGACTTGATTGTGGTGGATAAGCTCTTTGATGTGCTGCTGGATTCGGTTTGCCAGTATTTTATTGAGGATTTTCACATAGATGTTCATCAGGGATACTGGCCTAAAATTCTCTTTTTTTGTTGTGTCTCTGCCAGGCTTTGGTATCAGGATGATGCTGGCCTCATAAAATGAGTTAGGGAGGATTCCCTCTTTTTTTATTGATTGGAATAGTTTCAGAAGGAATGGTACCAACTCCTCTTTGTACCTCTGGTAGAATTCGGCTGTGAATCCATCTGGTCCTGCACTTTTTTTTTAATTGGTACGCTATCAATTATTGCCTCAATTTCAGAACCTGTTATTGGTCTATTCAGAGATTCAACTTCTTCTTGGTTTAGACTTGGGAGTTTGTATGTGTCCAGGAATTTATCCATTTCTTCTAGATTGTCTAGTTTATTTGTGTAGAGGTGTTTATAGTATTCTCTGATGGTAGTTTGTATTTCTGTGGGATCGGTGATGATATCCCCTTTATCATTTTTTATTGCATCTATTTGTTTCTTCTCTCTTTTATTCTTTATTAATCTTGCTAGCAGTCTGTCTATTTTGTTGATTTTTTTTCAAAAAACCAGCTCCTGGATTTAGTGATTTTTTTGAAGGTTTTGTGTGTGTGTGTGTGTGTGTCTATCTCCTTCAGTTGTGCTCTGATCTTAGTTTTTTCTTGTCTTCTGCTAGCTTTTGAATGTGTTTGCTCTTGCTTCTCTAGTTCTTTTAATCGTGATGTTAGTGTGTCGATTTTAGATCTTTTCTGCTTTCTCTTGTGGGCATTTAGTGCTATAAATTTCCCTCTAACCCTACTTTAAATATGTCCCAGATATTCTGGTACTTTGTGTCTTTGTTCTCATTGGTTTAAAAGAACATCTTTATTTCTGCCTTCATTTCATTATTTACCCAGTAGTCATTCAGGAGCAGGTTGTTCAGTTCCCATGTAGTTGTGCGGTTTTGAGTGGGTTTCTTAATCCTGAGTTCTAATTTGATTGCACTGTGGTCTCAGAGACAGTTTGTTGTGATTTCTGTTCTTTCACATTTGCTGAGGAGTGTTTTCCAATTATGTGGTCAGTTTTAGAGTATGTGCGATGTAGTGCTGATGAGAATGTAAATTCTGTTGATTTGGTGGTGGAGAGTTTCTGTAGATGTCTATTAGGTCCACTTGGTGCAGAGCTGAGTTCAAGTCCTGGATTTCCTTGTTAACCTTCTGTCTTGTTGATCTAATATGGACAGTGGGGTGTTAAAGTCTCCCATTATTACTGTGTGGGAGTCTAAGTCTCTTTCTATGTCTCTAAGGACTTGCTTTATGAATCTGGGTGCTCCTGCATTGGGTGCATATATATTTTGGATAGTTAGCTCTTCTTGTTGAATTGATCCCTTTACCATTATGTAGTGGCCTTCTTTGTCTCTTTTGTTCTTTGTTGGTTTAAAGTCTGTTTTATCAGAGACTAGGGTTGCAACCCCTGCTTTTTTTTGCTTTCCATTTGCTTGGTAGATCTTCCTCCATCCCTTTATTTTGAGCCTATGTGTGTCTTTGCATATGAGATGGTTCTCCTGAATGTAGCACACTGATGGGTCTTGACTCTTTATCCAATTTGCCAGTCTGTGTCTTTTAATTGGAGCATTTAGCCCATTTACATTTAAGGTTAATATTGTTATGTGTGAATTTGATCCTGTCATTATGATGCTAGCTGGTTATTTGGCTCATTAGTTGATGCAGTTTCTTCATAGCATTGATGGTCTTTACACTTTGGCATGTTTTTGCAGTGGCTGGTACCGGTTGTTCCTTTCCATGTTTAGTGCTTCCTTCATGTGCTCTTATAAGGCAGGCTTGGTGGTGGCAAGATCTCTCAGCATTTGCTTGTCTGGAAATGATTTTATTTCTCCTTCACTTATGAAGTTTAGTTTGGCTGGATTTGAAATTCTGGGTTGAAAATTCTTTTCTTTAAGAATGTTGAATATTGACCCCCACTCTCTTCTGGCTTGTAGGGTTTCTGCCAAGAGATCTTCTGTTAATCTGATGGGCTCCCTTTGTGGGTAACTCCACCTTTCTCTCTGGCCGCCCTTAACATTTTCTCCTTCATTTCAACTTTGGTGAATCTGACAATTATGTGTCTTGGGGTTGCTCTTCTCGAGGAGTATCTTTGTGGTGTTCTCTGTATTTCCTGAATTTGAATGTTGGCCTTCCTTGCTAGGTTGGGGAAGTTCTCCTGGATAATATCCTGAAGAGTGTTTTCCAACACTCAGTTCCATTCTCCCCATCACTGGCAGGTACAGCAATGAAACGTAGATTTCATCTTTTTCACATAGTCCCATACTTCTTGGAGGCTTTGTTCGTTTCTTTTCACTCTTTTTTGTCTAATCTTGTAGCCATGTTTTATTTCATTAATTTTATCTTCAATCACTGATATCCTTTCTTCTCCTTGATCGAATCGGCTTTTGAAGCTTGTGAATGCTTCACGAAGTTCTCGTACTGTGGTTTTCAGCTCCATCAGGTCACTTAAGCTCTTCTCTACACTGGTTATTCTAGTTAGCCATACATCTAACCTTTTTTCAATGTTTTTAGCTTCCTTGCAATGCGTTAGAACATGCTCCTTTAGCTCAGAGAAGTTTGTTATTACCAATCTTCTGAAGCCTACTTCTGTCAACTTGTCAAACTCATTCTCTGTCCAGTTTTATTCCCTTGCTGGCAAGGAGTTGTGTTCCTTTGGAGAAGAGGCATTCTGGTTTTTGGAATTTTCAGCCTTTCTTCTCTGGTTTCTCCCCATCTTTGTGATTTTTATCTACCTTTGGTCTTTGAGGTTGGTGACCTGTGGATGGTGTTCTGGTGTGGATGTCCTTTTTGTTGATTTTGATGCTATTCCTTTCTGTTTGTTAGTTTTCCTTAACAAATGGGTCCCTCAGCTGCAGGTCTGTTGGAGTTTGCTGGAGGACCACTCCAGACCCTGTTTGCCTGCATATCAATAGCTGAGGCTGCAGAAGAGCAAATACTGCTGCCTGATCCTTCCTCTGGAAGCTTCATCCCAGAGGGTCACCCACCTGTGTGAGGTGTCTGTTGGCCCCTACTGGGAGGTGTCTCCCAGTCAGGCTACACGGAGGTCAGGGACCCACTTGACGAGGCAGTCTGTCTGTTATTGGAGCTTGAACACCATGCTGGGAGAACCACTGCTCTCTTAAGAGCTGTCAGGCAGGTATGTTTAAGTCTGGAGAAGCTGTTTGCTGCCTTTTGTTCAGATATGCCCTGCCCTCAGAGGTGGAATCTAGAGAGGCAGCAGGCCTTGCTGAGCTGTGGTGGGCTCCACCCAGTTTGAGCTTCCCTGCCGCTTTGTTCACACTGTGAGCATAGAACCGCCTACTGAAGCCTCAGCAATGGCAGACGCCGCTCCCCATGCCAAGCTCCAGCATCCCAGGTTGATCTCAGACTGCTGCACTAGCAGCAAGCAAGTCTCCATGGGCATGGGACCTGCCGAGCCAGGCATGGGAGGGAATCTCATGGTCTGCCAGTTGCAAAGACTGTGGGAAAAGCACAGTATTTGGGCAGGAGTGTACCATTCCTTCAGGTACAGTCACTCACAGCTTCCCTTGGCTAGGAAAGGGAAATCCCCCGAACCCCTTGCACTTCCCAGGTGAGGTGATGCCCTTCCCTGCTTCAGGCTGCACTCACTGTTCAACCAGTCCCAATGAGATGAACCAGGTACCTCAGTTGGAAATGCAGAAATCACCAAATCACCTGTCTTCTGCATCAATCTCGCTGGGAGCTGTAGACCGGAGCTGTTCCTATTCGGCCATCTTGGAAGTGACCAGTTTGAGGTCTTACATTTAAATATTTAATCCATCTTCAGTTAATTTTTGTATATGGCGATAGGTAGAAGTCAGTTTATTTCTTCTCCATATGGACAGCTAATTATCCCAGCACCATTTATTGAATAGACAGTCCTTTTCATCATTGATTTTTTTTTTGTGGACTTTGTCAAAGATCAGATGGTTGTCAGCATGCAAGCTTATTTCTGGGTTCTCTGTTCTCTTCCATTGGTCATTGTGTCTAGTTTGTAGTAGTACTATACTGTTTTAGTTATTGTAGCCTCTTAGAATAAACTTGACAATTCTAATAAAGTTCTTTAAAATTTAACTAGAATTGTGAGGAAGAAAATGGAATTGACCAGATTAATCCAGAATTGTGTGAGAGTAAATTCCTAGCCACCAGAATGAAATACCTGCTCATATTATAAATTCACTTATAGGAAAACAAAACTGCTTTTACTTCTACACCTAAGTTTGTAAACTATGAAATGTGTAATGGCCACAACTATATACCTCACACAGACAGACTTAACCCATCCTGCATTTTGCCAGAGTACTGGTGTCTTTTCCATTCATGACTCTGAAGAATGTGGTAAATGCAGGGGTTGTAAGAAAGTCAGTGAGGGGTGAGAATTAGAAATGTGGGGGGTGTCAGTGATCTAAAAATTATTTGGAAATCAAGAATGTTGAAATCTTAGTGGCTTGGAATAGGAATATCAAAATTTTCAAAAGGTCATAAAAGGCACCTTGGCTGGGCATGGTGGCTCACACCTGTAATCCCAGTACTTTGTGAGGCTGAGATGAGCGGATGGCTTGAGGTCAGGAGTTTGAGACTAGCCTGGCCAACATGGTAAAACCCTGTCTCTACTAACAATACAAAAATTAGCTGGTCATGGTGGCATATGCCTGTAGTCCCAGCTACTTGGGTGGCTGAGGCAGGAGAATAGCTTGAATCTGAGAGGCAGATGTTGCCATAAGCCAAGATCATGCCACTGTACTCCAGTCCAGATGACAGACTCCATCTCAAAAAAAAAAAAAAAAAGAAAAGCCACCTTCAAATTGTCACTCATATCTTAAACTATACATTTCCAAGGCATTCTGGACAAACCTTCACATGCCCCAGCCCAATCCCTGGACTTTAGGAACAGCCTAGCCTACAACTTTTCTGCATAGCAAATGTACCCCAAGTTATAACCTAAATTCATACATGAGAACTATAACAGAAATAATCAAAATGTTTTGTAGAAAGACAGTTAGCAAAAATCAGATAGAAACATCTTTGTTTAAATCATAGTTCTATTTCTTAACCAAGTAGTATCTTTAATGGGTATAACCATTTCATCATCAGAGCATCATAGTGAAAGGTAGAGCTCATAGTACATTCTTGAGACATGTGAGTTTTTTCTTAATCTGACAAGTGCTACTTCTTCATAATTAGTGCATTGGATAAATTATATAATCTATCTGAATCTTCATTTCTTAAAAGCATGTGAAAATGTTAGTGCTGAATAAATGAGGTAATATATGTGTTGGCCCTTTAGATATTAAAAAAATACAAATTAAATCAAACCATCATCATTATTACATCATAATTATGTTAGAATCACAATTGATTGAAAACCTAACTTTCTCATTAAATGTGAAGCTCTTGATACGAAATATTAATTTCAAAATAATGGATTTATGCTAAAATTAATGTATATTCTATATTTAAATTAATATTAAAAATTATAATGCAGGCAAATCACTTGTAACATTCAGCTAAGCATTCTTTGAAAATGTCAAAGATGAAATCAACTTCCTTTTTTGAATATAATGTCTTTTGGATTGTCTCTCTGTTTTTTTTACACTGTTCAGTCAGATTTCCACAAACTTTGCCAAGTCTGAGGTTGGAATGGATCTATAAATATTTACATCATTTAAATTTTCAGTTTCGTGATAAAAACAATCATTATTTGCTTCCACCATTAGGATGGTTGAACAGATTATAAATTAAGCAGGTGCATACTTAAGATGCATCCTGGTTCATTGTTCCAGCATTAATTATATCTATCCGCATTATTTCTCACATTTGGGATCATGAAAGGTAGAAACCTTTTGTCTCCAAGTTTTAGAAATTAAAATTTTACAAAAATAAAAGAAAACAGATACATTCAAAAGCATCATTTTTTATTATCTGTAGTTTATCAGTGTACTTTTATGTGTGTACACATGAAAGTATTAATTTAAATATTTGATCCACAATAATGCCTTTTATGTTTCTTTAGCTTGACTATATTTTCATCTACCAGAAGCTTCTTACACCATTAAAGTTGTGTTTAACTTAGAGATTACTGATACACTTCATGAAAGAGCCACCTTTTACATTTTAATCCTTTGTGCAGTCCTTTAAGTTAATGACTTTTATTTCTGAAACTCATAACCTCCTAGACACAGGAAGCACACTTCTTTATATTTAAAAGAATAGTGATTCAGGAGATGGCAAAACCCAATCCAAGGAAAGTAAGAATCGCAGTAAAGTCTTACAGGAGCTGGAGGACAAAATAGCCAGTATAAAAAAGAACCTAATGGGTCTGACACAGCTGAATAAAACATTATAAGAATTTCACAATGCAATCACAAGTATTAACAGAAGAATAAACCAAGATGAGGAAAAAATATCAGAATTTGAAGACCAGTTCTATAAGACAGACAAAAATAAAAAAATAAAAAGGGAAGAACAAAACCTCAAAGAAGTATGGGATTATGTAAAGAGGCCAAATCTGTGAATCACTGGCATCCCAGAAAGCAAGAGAGAGAAAGCAAAAACTTGAAAAATATTTCAGGATATCACCCATGAAAATGTCCCTAACCTTGCTACAGAGGCCAACAGTCAAATTCAAAAAAACTCAGAGAACTCCTGCAAGATTCTACACAAGAATATCATCCCTGAGACACATAATTGTCAGATTTTCCAAGGTCAAAATAAAGGAAAAACTATTAAATGCAGCTAAAGAGAAAGGTCAGGTCATCTACCAAGGGCGCCCCATCAGGCTAACAGCAGACCTCTCCACTGAAATCCTGCAAGCCAGAAGAGATTGGGGGCCTGTATTCCACATTCTTAAAGAAAAAAATCTTCAGCCAAGAATTTCAAATCCAGCTATACTAAGCTTCCTAAGTGAAGGAGAAATAAGATCCTTTTCAGATAAGCAAATGTTGAGGAAATTCATTACTACTAGAACTGCCTTACAAGAGATCTTGAAAGGACCACTAAATGTAGAAAGGAAAGGCCACTATCAACTAATACGAAAACACACTTAAACACACAGACCTGTGTCACTATAAAGCAACACACAAGCCAACATCATAAGCAGCTAACAGCACAATGACAGGATCAAATCCACACATATCAATACTAACCTTGAATGCAAATGGCCTAACTGCCCATTTAAAAGGAGCAGGTGACAAACTGTATAAAAAAGCAAGACCTAATGGTATGTTGTCTTCAAGAAACCCATCTCATGTATAATGAGACTCATAGGTTCAAAATAAAGAGATGTAGGACAATATGCCAAGCAAGCAGAAAACAGAAAAAAGGAAGGCCTGCAATCCTAATTTCAGACAAGAGATTTCAAAACACAAAGATGAAAAAAGACAAAGACATTAAATAATGGTAAAGGGTTCAATTCAACAAGACCTAACTATCCTAAATATTTATGCACTCAACACAAGGGCACCCAAATTCATAAAAAGTGAGTTTTTGGAGTTGTCCAAAGAGGCATAGACTCCCACACAATAATAGTGGGAGACTTCAACCCTTCACTGACAGTATTAGACTGATCATCAGGGCAGAAAATTAACAAAGATATTCAGGACCTAAACTCAACATTGGATAAAATGGATTTGATAGACCTTTACAGAACTCTCCACCCCAAAACAGCAGAATATATATTCTTCTTAAAACCACATGGCACATACTCTAAAATCAACCACGTAATTGGACATAAAGCAATTTTCAACAAATGTAAAAAATGGAAATCATATCAAACACACTCTTAGACCAAACAGCACTAAAAATAGAAGTGAATACTATGAAAATCACTCAAAACCATGCAATTACATGGAAATTAAACAACATGCTTCTGAATGAGTTTTGGGTGAAAAATTAAATTAATCCAGAAATCAGGAAGTTTTTTAAATATCACAGGAACAAAGATACAACATACTAGAATCTCTGGAACACAGCTAAGGCAGTGTTAAGAGGGAAATTCATAGTACTAAATGCCCATATCAAAAAGTTAGAAAGATTTCAAATTAACCATGTAACTCTAATGAAAGAATCAGAGAAGAAAAAACGAATAAACTCCAAAGCTAGTAGAAGATGAGAAATAACAAAAATCAGAGCTGAACTGAAGGAAATCAAGACATAAAAATTCATTCCAAATATCAACAAATCCAGAAGTTGTTTTTTAGAAAACAATGAATAAAGTAGATAAGCCACTAGCTAGACAAAAAACAAAACAGAGAAGATCCAAATAAACAGAATAAGAAATATTGAAGGGAATGTTACTACTGACCCCAGAGAAATAAAAACAACCATCAGGAACTACTATGAATACCTCTATGGACACAAACTAGAAAACCTAGAAGAGATGGATAAATTTCTGGACGCATACACCCTCCTAAGACTGACCCAGGAAGAAATTAATTCCCTGAACAGATCAATAATGAGTTCCAAAATGGAATCAGTAATAAATATCCCACCAAACAAAAAAAGCCTGGGACCTGATGTATTCACAGCTGAATTCTACCAGATGCACAAAGAGGAGCTCATACCATTTCTACAGAAAGTATTCCAAAAAACTGAGTAAGAGAGATTTTCCCCAACTCATTTTATGAGGCCAGCATCATCTTGATACCAAAACCTGGCAGAGTCACAACAAAAAAAGAAAACTTGAGGCCAATATCCTTCATGAACATTAATGCAAAAATACTCAACAAAATACTTGCAAACTGAATTCAGCAGCACATCAAAAAGATAATCCACCATGATGAAGTAGCCTTCATGCCTGGGATGCAAGTTTGGTTCTACATTCGCAAATCAATAAAAGTGATTCATCACATAAACAGAAAGAAAAAAAAACACATGATTATCTCAATAGATGTAGAAAAGGCTTTGATAAAATTCAACATTCCTTCATGTTAAAAACTCTCAATAAACTAGGTATTGAAGAAACGTACCTCAAAATAACGAGAGCCATCTATGGCAGACCCACAGCCAACATTTCACTGAATGGGCAAAAGCTAGAAGCATTCCCCCTGAAAACTGGCACAAGACAAAGATTTCCTCTCTCACCATTTCTATTCAACATATTATTGGAAGTCCTAGCCAGAGCAATCAGGCAAGAAAAATAAGTAAAGGGCACCCAAATAGGAAGAGAGGAAGTCAAACTGTGTTTGTTTGCAGACAACATGATTCAATATCTAGAAAAGTCCATAGTCTTGGCCAAAAATCTCCTCCAGCTGATAAACAACTTCAGCACAGTTTCAGGATAGAAAATCAATGTACAAAAATCAGTAGCATTTCTACACATCAACAACATCCAAGATGAGAGCTAAATCAAGAACACAATTCCATTCATAATAGTCACAAAAAGAATAAAATATCTAAGAGTATAGCTAACCAGGGAGGTGAAAGATCTCTACAATGAGAATTACAAAACACTGTTCAAAAACTTCAGAGAAGACAGAAACAAGTGTAAATACATCCCATCCTCATGGATAGGAAGAATCAATATCATTAAAATGGTTATACTGCCTAAAGCAATTTATAGATTCAATGCTATTCCTTCAAACTACCCACAACATTTTTAACAGAATTGGAAAAACCTATCTTACAATTCATATGGAACCAAAAAAGAGCCCAAAGAGCCAAGGCACTCCTAAGAAAAGAGAACAAAGCTGGAGGCATTATGTTACCTGACTTCAAACTATATTACAAGGCTACATTTACCAAACAGCATGGCACTGGTACAAAAACAAGCACATAGATCAATGGAACAGAACAGAGAGCCCAGAAATAAGGCCACACATCTATGACCATCTGATCTTCAACAAATCTGACAAAGATATGCAATCGGGAAAAGATTGCCTATTCAATAAATGATGCTGGGATAAATGGCTAGCCATTATGCAGAAGATTGAACTGGACCCCTTCCTTAAGCCATACTAAAAAATAAACACAAGTTGTATTAAATACTTAACTGTAAAACCCAAAACTATATAAACCCTGGAAGACAACCTAGGCAATACCATCTTGAACATAGGAATGGTCAAAGATTTCATGACAAAGACACCAAAAGCAATGACAACGAAAGCAAAAATTTACAAATGGGATCTAATTAAATGTAAGAGCTTCTGCACAACAAAACAAACTATCAACAGAGTAAACAGACAACCTAGTGAATGGGAGAACATATTTGCAAACTATGCGTCTGACAAAGGTCTAATATCAAGCATTTATAAGGAATTTAAACTAATTTACAAGAGAAAAACTAATGACCCCATTAAAAAGTGGGCAAAGGATGTGAACAGACATATCTCAAAAGAAGACATACATGTGGCCAACAAGCATATGAAAAAAAGCTCAGTATCACTGATCATTAGACAAATGCAAATCAAAAACACAATGAGATACCATCTCACACCAGTCAGATGGTGATTATTAAAAAGTCAAAAAATAAAAGATGCTGGCAAGTTTGCAGAGAAAAGGGAAAACTTATACATTGTTGGTGGGAGTGTAAATTAGTTCAACCATTGTGGAAAGCAGTATGGCAATTCCTCAAAGAGCTAAAGTAGAACTACCATCTGACCCAGCCATCCCGTTACTGGGTATATACCCAGAGGAATATAAATCATTTTGCCATAAAGACACATGCACATGAATGTTCATTTCAGCACTATTCACAATAGCAAGGCATGGATTCAACCTAAATGTTCATCAATGACAGGTTGGATAAAGAAAATTTGGCACATATACACCATGGAATACTATGTAGCCATACAAAAAGAATGAGATGATGTCTTTTGCAGGAGCATGGATGGAGCTGGAAGCTATTATCATTAACAAATTACTGCAGGAACAGAAAATCAAATACCACATGTTCTCACTTGTAAGTAGGAGCTAAATGCTAAGAACTTATGAGCACAAAGAAGGAAACAACAGATAATGGGGCCTACATGAGTGGGGAGGGTGGGAGGAGGGAAAGGAGCAGAAAAGATAACTGTTGGGTACTGGGCTTAATAGTTCGGTAATGAAATAATATGTACAACAAACCCACATGACATGTGTCTACCTATGTAACAAACCTTCACATTTACCTCCAGACCCAAAATAAGAGTTAAAAAAATGAAAGTTGGAAAGGTTGCATGCCAAGGTGTTGACAATAATTTTACAGGGGCAATGAAATTATGATTACTCCTTTTTCTTCTTTAGTTATTTTCTGTATTTTTTCAAAATATCCACAAAACAACTTGTATCATTTTTGAAATCAGAAATAAATACATACATAATAGAATAGAGAATAATTAAAATCCAGTTTTGAAAGCAGGACTTTGCCAAGCATCTTCCTTGACTACTCTCTGCTATCTGTTTTAAGTGACAATGTAGAAATTGTTTCTATATTACCATCTCTTGGTGCTGGATTTGTCACACTATCTCAAATAGTTTCATGTTTAGACCGGAATGATGCATGGGGTGGTTTAAACCTAGCACCCATTTTCTTCCAGAAGCAACAGAACTGCTGTGGGTACAAATGATGGTCAAACGCTACATATTATTCTATGGAAAGAGGCCAAATTCTAAAGAGTAATGGTTCCATGGAATGGTTTTTTGGAGGAACTATTATTTCTCTTGCCTAAAGAGAATAAGAGAAAGGCAAATTACATGCTACATGATAGGTTTTAAAATAATTACAGATAACTCTCCATTATCCATGCAATGTTGCACCCATTGCCAGAAGGAAGGTTAAGACCCTAAACCTGCTGGGCCCCTGAGCTCTGGGCAGTGCAATCTCTGTGCAGACAGCTGTGCACTGTTCCCTCAACCAGTACCTCCACCCACTTTGCTATTCCTAAAATGTAAATAGAAGTGCTAGAGATGAGGTTTGAAGTGGCCCCATGTCATGTCTCTGTGTAGAAATGTTCCTTCCATTGTCCATCAATCTGAGAGGATCTAGAATTGGTTTTATACATTCATTTTAAGAGTATTTATTGATATGTGCTAGACTATGCTCTGGGTATTGCAGCTATGGCAGTTTTTTTTTTTTTAATGAAAATTATTGCCCACCATGGAGCTTGCATTCTAGATTCCTTTAATAAGGAGCTAGCAGGATTTTCTACACTCACTACCTCACTCCTCAGCCCATTCTCTTCCCAATGCTCAATCTTTTCTTTTAAAACTTCTGCAAGGCTAAAAAACTCATCATAAAACAAGTTCTTGAAGCATAGATGACTGAGTATGATAGACCTTTAAAAACGAGGCTTCTGATTCTTCTCTTCTTTGTAAGAGAAGCAAACGTTTCCTGGTGTTGTTCACAAGAGGAGCAAAGGTTTCCTGGTGATGGAACAAATGAGCCAATGTTTTCTTTCATTAAGCCAAGTTTGAGACACTGATGCACATAATCCCTGCTCTTCCTGGTTAAAGGGCTAAAGAGGATTTAAAAGCTCTTCCCTTCAACAGAAACAGCAACAAAAGAAACCCGGTTCAATTGGGATGTTTCTGGGACAGAGAGATGCTAGAGATTTTTTGACCAAGCACAATAGAAAATAGTTAGAAAGGCAGCAAGGCAGGGTGAGCCCTCATGCCAGAAGCGTTGACGTGGCCTCCTATGCACATGCCAGCTTTGACTTCACCTTTTCAAATACAGAGTATCTATAGCAAGTTTGTAGGGGAAAATGAGTAGCTATTTTCTGGTCCTTTAGAAAATGACTCCAGAGGGCATTCTTGCCCTTTGCTGAAAAGAACCTTCTCCAGGCCTAGGGGAAAGTATATTCTTTCCCAGGTGGAAACAGAATACATTTTCATTCTCCAGCTCCTACTTTCTTGTGTGAGATGAGGATGAAGACCTGGAATGTTTTCTCCATCCAAATCCTGCTCTATGTCACTGCTGCTGGGTCACTAACAGGCATTCAGATAAATGTCACCAAAACTCCCCAAATGCTGCTGGTCACACATCAACTGTTTTAAAATAAAACTGACCCTAGCTTTCTTTTATTAAAAATAAATAGTTGAATGGTTTTTGTCAATGCTTGATTTTTTATACAAGTTTTTCTAAATAAGTAATCAAATTGCACATACTTTAAATATTTTAAGAATAAAGTTACACAAATAATTCAGTATGCTATAGATATGATTTGACTCATTTTAGATATTAGATGCCACATATCAGTAAAACCAAATGATATGAGTGAAAGGGATATGATAACTGTTAAAACTTCAGTGAATAATACACAAACACAAAAAAAGAAAAATTCTCATGAGGTTGTTGTATTCCCCAGAAAAGACAATGGTGGCATGGACTCAAGAATTTGCAATTTCACAAATTTGGTAAAAATGATGACCCTCAATGCCTTTGAAATATCTCAAGAATGAGCTTGCAGTCATTCACTTTCAACTAGATCATGCTCCATGTCTTTTAATGACATTGTGTCTTTGTGAAGTTGGGTTGTCAGAGGTTTCTGTGATAAAAAGAAAGTATTATACTAAAATCAATGTGAAACAGAGCATGATGGTTGGCGATGTTCCACTAGATTCCAAGCACGACCAGTTGTACAGTGTCTAACAGACAGGCACATCCCATTCATCCATAATTCTGGCTAAAAATAAAAGAAAAATATTAATTTTTTTCCAATTTACATTTTTTTCATGTGGCTACTGAGTTATTATGATATGAATACTTATTAAGTTGTGTAGACACAACTACCTAAGAAATGAAACTGTCAGATATTTCTTCTGATCTGGGTATGCGATGGGAAAAACAGCAAGAAACCAATGGCACTGTGGAAAGAGATTTGGGAACCTCTGACTTAGGGTTTTGTCAGTACTGAATGAAATACGGGAACATAAGCTTTTGAATTTTTATTTTTAATTTTTGCGGACACATAATAGGTGTATAATTTTAACATAAGCTCTCTAGGGAAGGATGGGAAGGCCTGAGGAGGCTTATGGATGGAAAAAATTAAAGGAGGCAATAGATTTTTCTAAGGAGATCAAAGTGCAGTTGCAGTTGGAATACTGGAGCAAGAAAGTGGAAATATAAAGATTGTGCTCAGAGTAAGAGCTGGCTGAATTTAGATTTTAAAAGTGGAGCAGTTAGGAATGGCACCATGAGAGTGACTGATTCCTTTAAGCTCAGCATACGTCAAAATTAACCCATAGTTCCTATACCCCAAACCTACTCATCCCCTAGTGGTCTTTCAGGAAATGCTAATATCAACCACTCAGTTGGATAAACCAGATGCTAGAAAGTCAGCCTTGTCACCTTCCTCTCTTTTACTTGTCATGCCTTAGCAATGACCACATTGCAGTTACTCAGCCTCCTTTATATCTCTTGAATTATTAACTCACATTCATTTACTTCCATTTCCAGTGCCCCTGGTCTAAGCTATGTGGAAGAAAAGTATCTTAAGACAAACTGAAATGAGAAAAGGTTGTGAATTAAAAAGAAAACTAAGAGAGCTCCCTAGGGCATCTAACAAAGAGAAAACATCAAGGAGGAAGGCCAGCCCAGTATTGGTTGCTGACCAAGACAGGGATGCAAAGTACCTATTGGGTTCAGGTATAAGGAGATTGCTCAGGGTGGATGGACAAGGAGTTTTCACAGGAATTGTGAGGGGAAAGAGAGTCTCCTGAGCTAAGGAGTGAATTCAAAAAGAAAATCAAGCACAGTGAATCACTGGAGACATCAAGAGTAAAAATAATTCTTACAACAAGCTTGATAGAGGTAGTATAGTATATCTTCTCTGACAGAAGATATGCCATCAGGGAAAATTTTCACTTTTGTTTTTGTGGGTTTATTTTTTTGTTAATTTTTGTGTATCTGAAGAGGAATGTCTTGAGTATATTTCAATCAATAAAAAAGTTAAAATGATCAGGTGTAATTTAGGAAGACAGATTCAAGAGGAGGTAGAATTGGCCAACAAGAGAAAGATATCACTTGGATTATGACAGGAAGGAAAAAAAAATGAGTATATGCTTAAGCTGTAAATATCACGTATTTGTCTGAAATTTACACAGAAGTTATAAGTAACGTTCTTCAGAATGCTTATCTTTCTCTCATAACTGAGTTAATGGGGATGTTTGTGTAATATTAAACATGATACTGGCTTTTGAATTGAATATACATATGTATATATATATATGTGTGTGTGTATATATATATATCAGTTATATATTTGTTGTTTTGTTATTGTTGAGATGGAGTCTTACTCTGTCACCCAGGCAGGAGTATAGTGGCGCAGCCTGAACTCACTGCAACCTCTGCCTCCCGGGTTCAAGGGATTCTCATGCCTCAGGCTCCCAAGTAGCTGGAACTACAGGCATCTGCCACCACACCTAGCTAATTTTGTATTTTTAGTAGAGACAGTGTTTTGCCATGTTGGCCAGGCTGGTCTTGAAGTCCTGACCTCAAGTGATCCGCCTGCCTCAGCCTCCCATAGTGCTGGGATTACAGGTGTGTGCCACCATGCCCAATATATCTTGAACCAATTAGATATATTGATACAGATATGACATGTTTGTTCATAGCTCTGTTATAGTATATTGTTCTTATTATCGATAATGTTTTCTCTACTAAACAGTCTTTCATTGTATCATTGATCTTTTCTTTAACAGTATTTTCCTTTTGAGAAGGGCAAATTTTATGATCTAGATTTTTAACTACCCTAGTGATATGTATAACTTTATATAATAAAATTATGCCTTTATATCTTGATCTATCAACTATGCATTGTGTCTATTGAGTCATCACAATGAAACACGAGACAACTAGAACACATAGACATCCACCCAAATTCAGCCTTCACATTGCCCCCAATTTGTTTTGGTTATAGCATTGTTCCTTTTCTTTCCAGATTCTAATTTTATATATTTCAATGATAAGTGTAATGTAATATTAATTTGAAAATGTGGACTCTTTTTTTATTAATAGACTTTATTTTTAGATCAGTTTTAGGTTTACCAAAAAAAAAAAAACAAACTGTGAAGAAATTAAAGGGAGTCTCCATAGACCTAATTTACCCCATCCCCAACCCACATATAGTTTCACCTGTTATTAATGTCTTGCATAGTACAGTGCATGTGCTATATTTATTTACATTAGAATTCACTCTTTTTGTTGTAAATTCTATGGAGTTTGACAAATGCATGTTTTTAAGCTATAAATATCACTATTTGCCTAAAATTTACACAGAAGTTATAAGTAATGTTACTCATAATGCTTTTTTTTTCCTCTTGTTACTGAGTTAACGGGGATGTTGGTATAATATTAAACATGATACTGGCTTTTGGGCTGATCAGATATATCTAATGGTAATACTGCTATGGTGGCTTTTGGGCTGATTAGACAGAGATAAAAAATCTCTAAAAACCTACAGTCATTCAATGCCAGCCTGTGAAAACAGCTGCAGGGTACAAGCTAATCAGCACCAAAGCCACCATTACAGTATCATGAAGAATTTTTCACTGCTCTAAAACTCCCCTGTGCTCCAACAATTCATCTCTCCCCACTTCCCCAAACCCCTGGCAACCACTGATCTTTTCACTGTTTCTAGTTTTGCCTCTTCCAGAATGTTATATAGGAATCATGCTGTAGATAGCCTCTTCTGATATTAATTTAAAATTTCACTTGTCAATTGCTGGTATACAGGAAAGCAAATGACTTGCATATTAACTTTGTATCCTGAAATCTTTTTATGATCACTTATTAGGTCCACGAGTTTTTTTTTTTTATTCTTTCAGATTTTCTACTAGATAACTTGTTCATTTCAAAGAAAGTTTTATTTGTTTCTTCTCCATATGTTTCCCCTTTATTTTTCTTATTTTATTACAGTAGCTATGTTTTCTAGTACAATGTTGAATAAGAGTGGTGACAGTGGACATCCTTGTCTTGTAACCAAACACAGGTTGAAAGCATCTGGTTTCTAACCACAAAGTATAATATTAGCACTTTTTTTGGTAAATATTCTTTTGTCAAGTTGAAGGAGTTTCCTTCTATTTTCAGTTTGTTAAGAGGTTTTTTTAAATCATGAATGAGTGTTGAATTATGCAGGTACGTTGCCGCATCCACTGACATAATAATATAATTTTTATTCTTTAGCCTTTTGATGCAATATATTGTATAAATTGGTTTTTGAGTGTGGAACCAGACTTGCATATCTGGAATAAATCCCACTTGGTTGCAATTACAATTTAAAATCCTTTTTATACATTGTTAGATTAATTTGTGAATATTTTGTTAAGAATTTTGCATTTATGTTCATGAAAGATAGTGGTTTGTATTAGTCCATCCTTGTGCTTCTATAAAGAACTACCTGAGACTGGGTAATTTATAAAGAAAAGAAATTTAATTGACTCACAGTTCCACAGGCTGCACAGGAAGCATGGCTGGGGAGGCCTCAGGAAAATTACAATCCTGGCAGAAGGTGAAAGGGAAGAAGGCACATCCTACATGGCTGGAGCAGAAAGAAGGGACTGAAGGGGGAGATACTACATGCTTGTAAACAACCCGATCTCCTGGGAACTTACTCACTATCACTAGAACAGCAAGGGGGACATCCACCCCATGATTCAATCACCTCCCACCAGCCCCCTCTTCCAACACTGGATTACAATTCAACACGAGATTTGGGTGGGGACAAAAATCCAAGTCACATTATTTTGCCCCTGGCCCCTCCCAAATCTCATGCCCCTCCCACATTGCAAAATATAACCATACCTTCCAACAGTACCCCAAAGTCTTAACTCATTCCAGCATGTAACTCAAAAGTTCAAAATCTCATCTGAAACAAGTCTAGTCTCTTCTTTCTATAAGCCTGTAAAATCAAAAAGAAGTTAGTTACTTCTAATATACAATGGGCGTTCAGGCATTGCATACATGTTCCCATTCCAAATGGGAGAAATTGGCCAAAAAAAAAAAAAAGAATGAAAGGCTCCATGATAGTCTGAAACCCAGCAGGTCACTCATTAAGTCTGGAAGCTCCAAAATATGTTCTTTGATTCCATGTCTCACATCCAGGGCATGCTGATGCAAGGGGCGGGTTCCCAAGGCTTTGAGCAACTCTGCCCTTTGGCTCTGCAGGGTGCAACCCCTGCAGCTGCTTTCACAGGCTGGCATTGAATGACTGCAGCTTTTCCAGGTACATGGTGCAAGCTGTCAGTCAATCTACTATTCTGGGCTCTGGAGAATGGTTGCCCTCTTCTCACAGCTCTACTAGGCAGTGCCCCAGTGGTGACTCTGTGTGGGGGCTCCAACCCCACATTTCCCTTTTGCACTGCCCTTGTAGAGGTTCTCCATGAGAGCTCCATCCTCGCAGCAGACTTCTGCCAGACATCCAGATATTTCCATACATCCTCTGAAATCTAGGTAGAAGATGTTAAGCCTCAACTCTTGCCCTCTGTGCACGCACAGGCTCAATACCACATGGAAGCTACCAAGGCTTACAGCTTGCACCCTCTGGAGCAGTGGTCTAAGATATTTCTGGGGCCCTTTTGGCCACAGCTGGAGCTGGAGTGGCTGGGATGCAGGGAACAGTGTCCCAAGGTTGCACAGGGCAGCAGGGCCCTGGGCCCAGCCCATGAAACCATTCTTTTCTCTTAGACTTCCAGGCCTGTGATGGGAGGGGCTGCTGTGAAGGTCTCTGAAATGCCTTTGTGGCATTTTCTCCATTGTTTTGAGTATTCACATTTGACTCCTCTTTACTTATGTGAATTTCTGCAGTTGGTGGCTTAAATTCCTCCCAAGAAAATGGGTTTTTCTTTTCCACCACTTGCTCAGGCTGCAGATTTTCTAAACTTGTATGTTCTTCATTCCTTTTAAATGTAAGTTCCAGTTTCAGGTACTTTATTTGCTCACACATATGACCATACACTGTTGGAAACACCTAGGTCACATCTTGAATACTTTGCTGCTTAGACATTTCTTCTGCCAGATACCCTAAATCATCACTGTCAAGTTTAAAGTTCCACAGAGCCCTAGAGCAAAGGCTCAATGCTGCCAGTCTCTTTGCCAAAGCATAGTAAGAGTAACCTTTACTTCAGTTCCCAGTAAGTTTCTTATCTCCATCTGAAACCACCTCAGCCTGGACTTAATTGTCCATGTCACTATCAACATTTTGGTCACAATTTAACAAGTCTCTAGAAATTTCCAAACTTTCCCTCATATTCCTGTCTTCTTCTTAGCCCTCCAAACTGTTCTAACCTCTGCCTGTTACCCAGTTTCCATGTTGCTTCCACGTTTTCAGGTATCTTTATAGCAATACCCCACTCCTGGTACCAATTGTCCCACACTGTTATGAAGAACTACATGAGACTGGGTAATTTATTTTTAAAAAGTGGTTTAATTAGCTCATGGTTCCACAGGCTGTACAGAAAGCATTACTTGGGAGGCCTCAGGAAACTTATAAAGATGGCAGAAAGTGAAGGTGGGGAAGGCATCTCCTACATGGGTGGAGCAGGAGGAAGAGAGCAAAGTGGGAGCTGCTACACACTTTTAAACAAAGAGTTCTTGTGAGAACTCACTCACTATAACAAGAACAGCAAGGGGGAAATCTGCTCCCATCTTCCAGTCACCTCCCAACAGGCCCTTCTTCTAACATTGGATTACAACTGAACATGAGATTTGGGCAGGGACACAAAACCAAACCACATCATGGTCTATAATTTTCCTTTTTTGTAACATTTTTGTCTAGCTTTGGTATTAGATGAATGCTAGCCCCATAGGAAAAGTTAAGAAGTGTTTCCTCAGATTCTGTTTTCTGGAAGGAATTGCAGACTATTGGTATGATTTGTTCCTTAAATATTTGGTAGAATCCACCATTGAAACCACTTGAGCCCAGCGCTTTCAGTTTTAGAAAGCTATTAGTTAATAGTTCAAATTTTAAGTCACTATAAGCCTAATCAGATTATTTATGTTTTGATAGATATTTTTTTCAAATAATTAATCTTTTCCTCTAAGTTATCAAATTAGTGGGCTTAGAGATCTCCCTGAAATTCTTTTATTATTTTTCTAATATCCGTTGGATCAGAATGGTCCCTTTTTCATTTCTGTTAGTAATTTGTATCTTCTTTCATTTTTTCTTAGACTGGCTGCAAGTTCATAAATTTTACTGATCTTTGCATACAGGCAGCTTTTGGTTTTGTTTATTTTCTCCATTGATTTCTTGTTTCTAATTTTATTGATTTCTGCTCTAATTTTTACTAGTTTATACCTTTTACTTTGAATTTAACTTATTCTTCTTTTCTAGTTCCAGAATGCATTTACTTTATCTCTAGGAATCCTGAATTGTTTGCTGCCTGAAAGCTTTACTTCTGTATGGCCCAGAACAAAGTGCTCACTTCTTTTGTTCTAGGTTTAAAAATAGGGGAGATTTTTAGTGTGCAATGTGGTAATAATCTCAAAGCAAATGATCTGGATTTGTTGCAGCCAGGATTTATTGTAAGAAATAAAGCATGTTCTTGAATGTTTCAAATATGGACTTTAGATATCAGTAACAAAGCTTCCAGGATTAGAATACAGAGGTTAATAGTAGAGTAAAACTTTAGGAAGGTTGCAGAGAAAGGAAAAGGGAAAGGAGATCCCTGCCTGGGGCTAGGAACACAACCTTGCAGGGAAAAGGTCAGAGAGTAATGCTTCAGATTTAAGCTCGTATCTACCTTATCCTCTTCAACTTGAAGTCCTGGTGGAGGAAAGCAGAAAATATACCAAGGTAAGAGTCAGAAACCCCTTACTGGAAAGAAATATGATTGCATTTTAGAAGGAAATGAATTAAGAAAATTGTCACTCATTTTTACAGATTACAATTTTGCAGCCCTGGATGAGTTAAATGACTGATACAAACTCACAGAGATAGTAGCTTACAGAGCATCAGATGGAATATAAAATTAGAGTATGGAATTATAGATTTAGACAGAATCTTACACATAATTATTTTTCAGTGTAGCAAAAGCAGTAGACAATGTTTACGAATTTGCCAAGTAACTAGGTCTTGGAGGAATTAACATTGGCATCTAGGCCCAGTGTTCTTCCACTATAATTTACTACCTGGAACTCAGCCCCTGATATCCAAACCTATGCCCCTTCTATAGAGAAAGCAAATATTTTGTTAACTCAGTGTTTTGTGATTAGATAAACTTAACAGATGCCATCTTCTAAAATTTTCTCCATCAAAGTGATTGCATTTATTTTAACTTCCAATTTATCACCCAGGAAGAACCAAATTCACACATTCATTCACTCGAGGATGCATTCATTTATGCACTTACTCATTGAGTAAATACCTTTCCCTGTCCACGGCATGCTCAGCACATTCTCAGCACTAAGGATACAGCATAAACAAAACTAATAAAATACCTGCCTTCATAGAGCTTATATTCCAGGATAAGGAAAAAAGGCAAACTATAAACAAAAAGTAAGCATATAATGGGTGGTATGGCGACAACTTCCATGGAAACTATGGAGGGCGAAGGAGATAAGAAGCATTATGCAACATAGATGGGCATGCGGAGCCTCTCTGATCAGGTGACATTTGAACAGCAATGTAAAAGGAGTGAGGAAGTCGATGAAAGTCTGTGGGAAGAGCATTCCAGGAAGAGGGAGCAGCCACTATGGAAGCCCTAGGTGTAACAGTGCTTGATGTTTTAGAAAAATAGAGAAGGGCTCAGTAAATGGGGATGAAGTCGGGGGATGAGCTTACATAGGTGGCAGGGCAACTCTGAAGGAGCTGGGAATTTATTCTGAGTGAGACAAGAATCTACTGATGAGCCTAGAGAAGCAGGGGACTTACTTATAAAGCTGTTGCAGTTATTCCAATAAAAAGGAATAGTGGCTTGGACTTGATTTGTGGTGGTAGAGGGAATGAGAAATGCACAGGTTTTGGATATATTCTGAAGATGAAGGCAGCAAAATTTGTTATCAATGCCAGATGTGAGAAAGAAGGAGTGCAGTCAAATAGTTTCTAAGATTGATTGATTGACTTTTTTATAGTAAAAAGAAAAATCATATGAGATCATTCTCTTTCGACACAAATTTAAAGTTCAAGAAACTAGAGCCTATCCTCTCGCCCCACACAATGTCAGAGAGCATCTGTTTGGAAGTTTCACCACCTGACTCCCTTGCTTTCAATCCTCTTTCCTCAGTAAAAGCAGTAGCCACTGGAATCCTCATCTCTCCCCTGTTGTTCTTCTCCTGTAACACTTGAGAATGTAACAAGTTAGCAGAAATAGAGTTGAAGTCAGCTGAATACACATTGATCTAGGGCAATGCTCTTAATTACATTGGACTCAAACTGTGGCCTACACACGTTAAATGCCCTCTATGGCGTGGTGTGCTTAGAAGAAATGACATAACTCGACCTTGAATTCTCTTACTTTCTAGCTGTTCTTTTTTTATCTGAAGCCATATAATTCTTTTTACATTCTCAAGGCGTTAGCATTACATAAAAACAATTTGACTATAATTTTGTCTGAGCTGACATTTTATATTAACTTACATTCTTTTACTTTGAAATCTTAAAATCTCACTTAAAAACAATATGCTTGCCCTTAATCTACCTAACTGGTGGCACCTTCTCATATTTTTACTTGGTTTATCCACCTCTATCTGCCAAAGTTCTCTAGAGGTTAATCCTCAAAAATCTCTAGCTATACTGATTCTAGAGTCCAAATAAATTAAATTTGTAATTTTAAATAACAACTGCATACCAACGATTCAAAAAATTTTATCTGTGGTCCAGACATCACTACTGGATTCCTGATGTGTCTGTACAACTCCATTTGGAATCTAAGAAGTGTCTTAACTTCTGCTCATCTGAAACTAAACTCCCAAGTTTACATCCTCAGAATTATTCTTCCTTCACCCTCCCTTATATGTGCTAATATTAGGTTGGTGCAAAAGTAATTGCAGTTTTTGCCATTACTTTTAATAGTAACCTCATTCTTTCAGTTGTGAACCTGGGCTAAAAATGAGCTATGTTTTTTTCTCATAGCCACATCCAATGGGTCAGCTGGCTCTAGCAGCCCTGCTTCCATGTATGTAGAGTCTGATCATTTTCTCACTCTCAGCTCTACAGCGTTGGCCCCCATTAACGTCATTTAGTCTTGGGTTATTGCAATATCCATTCTGCTTTCCCTGCTTCAGCTTCTGTGCCCTGCACAATAACCAGGGTGATTACTTTCAGTGGTAGGAGAGACACCACTCGTGTGTTTAGAATCTTCTCACAGGCTTCCTGTATCACCTCAGAAGTGGATGTCCTCACCGTGGGCCATGAGGCCTTCTCAACTACACTGTGCACTCCCCCTAGCTCTAATCTCTGGGTCTTTCACTCTGGCACCTCCTCTCTCTGCTCCAGCCACATCAACGCCCTTACTGGTCCTAGAAGTGGCAAGCAGGAGCCTGCCCCAAGGCCTTTTTGGAATTTATTTCCCCAGATATCTACAAAGCTTCTTTCCTTGTTGACTTTATTCTTAATATCACCATGTCTGGGAAACTTCTCTGAGTAACTACATAAAACACCAGGACTCTCCACCCCCACAGACCAGCCGGGCACTCCCTGTTTCTTTGCCTGTTTTATTTTTCTTCATACACCTAACACCATCTATTACACCTTATTTTATTCGATTTTGTCTTCATTCTCTGCCTTTTTCATTAGAAAGCAAACTCCGTAAAGACTGGACTTTGCTTTGTTCTTGCTGTATTGCAGTACCTGGAATAGCACCTGAGAAGTATTAGGTGCTCACTGGGCGGAATATTGCAATGAAAGGCAAAACACAATGCTGATGTCGATAGCCACGAGCAGATAATTTAGACAAAATTCATTTTCCTAAATGCTAGAATCCATATACAAACTAGTAGATCTAGGTAACAAGCCATATTTGGGAAATGTAAATCTTTCTTTTCACCCTTTTATGGATTTTAAACTAGTCATGGTATTTTCAAAATGCACAATTCATACTGAAACCAACTGGGAAAAATATGTTATGAAAGTTTTCTAGGGTTTATGTTTGTAGTAAAATAAATTTTAGAGTGCAATCACAGCTCCTGTCTGCTGACAATATATAAATCTGTTTTAGAAATGGGCCAAAGGGTGCATTGCAGAGTATCCCCATGACATTTGATTTAAAATGATTTTTCAATAAAATGAATCCCTAAACATATTTTATTTTGACTTTTACAGTATATATATATAATAGAGAGAGAGAGAGCGTAAGAGTGTATATATATATATACTGTTGTTGTTGTTGTTGAGACGGAGTCTCGCTCTGTTGCCCAGGCTGGAGTGCAACAGCGCAATCTCGGCTCACTGCAACCTCCACCTCCCAGGTACAAGCGATTCTCCTACCTCAGCCTCCCAAGTAGCCCGGATTACAGGCATGTGCCACCACACCCAGCTAATTGTTGTATTTTTAGTAGAGACGGGGTTTCACCAGGTTGGCCGGGCTGATCTCAAATTCTTGACCTCAGGCGATCCACCTGCCTCGGCCTCCCAAAATGCTGGGATTACAGGCATGAGCCATGGCGCCCGGCTAATATATTTTAAAATCTTGTATCAGATGTATGTTATATCAGATGTATAGACAAATACTTGTGAAACCAACTATTATTTTAATATGTAATTAAGCAAAAGCTTTAAAAAACAAAAAATGCATGAGACGAGTGCTTTGAAATGGAATCAAATGAACGCTTGCTTGCCTTGATTGACATAATTCAATGGGAAATAGAAACAGATTTCCACACCAAGAATGAAAATTATTAGCTCTTCTATCTTGATTTCAGGGCTAAAACAATACATGTAGTTGCTGATAGTAAAAGTTTTAGCACCTTCGCTTCCCAATCAGAAATGTATTGGTGGTAGGTTTTGTGACCGTGAAATGCACTGATACTGAAATATTGGTTCCATACTGAAAAGAACCATTCATTTTTTGTTTAAAAGTTGATTGCCTTTAAGTAAATTGGAAAACATTAATCCAAGACTTCACTATCCTTCTTTGAAGGTCTTTGGAAAACAGTTAAAACTGGTAGGGCTGCTCCCTCCCAGTAGCAGCAGCTGGAGGAGGCAATAAACCACCCTTCTCTAGAGCTGCGCTGGGAGGCAGGGGCCATGTAAGGAGCCTGAAGTGCTGTGAAGGGGGAGGAGCAGGTGGGGCCAGGCTCCCAGACTAAGGGGAGAAGCAGGAGGAATTTTACAGGTTGTCCCAAAGGCCATGCTTGATGCACATGATTTCTTCCCAGGAGCCCTAAATCTTCAGAAAAAAAAATATATTGGCATGCTTGATATAGAAGCCACCAAGGGAGACTTTTGCAGCCATGTCAGTCTTGTGGTGGAAACAGATGGTCTCTGTGGCTGCAGGGTAAAGCAGAGGGAGAAAAATCGAGGTTTGGCTTCTGAACCATGTGTATCTGAGTATTAAAAGGGTAGAGAGCCTTCTAATTGGAACTTGAATCACATTTTGATGTCAGTTGTCATAAGGGATCTTTGACCTAACCTAAAGTCAGGGATTGTACAGAGGAGTGGATGATGGGATTGTACAGAGGAGTGGATGATGGGATTGTACAGAGGAGTGGATGATGGGATTGCACAGAGGAGTGGATGATGGGATTGTAGAGAGGAGTGGATGATGGGATTGCACAGGAGTGGAGGATGGGATTGTACAGAGGAGTGGATGATGGGATTGTACAGAGGAGTGGATGATGGGATTGCACAGAGGAGTGGATGATGGGATTGTACAGAGGAGTGGATGATGGGATTGTACAGAGGAGTGGATGATGGGATTGCACAGAGGAGTGGAGGATGGGATTGTACAGAGGAGTGGATGATGAGATTGTACAGAGGAGTGGATGATGGGATTGAACAGAGGAGTGGATGATGGGATTGTACAGAGGAGTGGATGATGGGATTGTACAGAGGAGTGGATGATGGGATTGCACAGAGGAGTGGAAGATGGGATTGTACACAGGAGTGGATGATGAGATTGCACAGAGTGGATGATGGGATTGTACAGAGGAGCGGATGATGAGATTGCACTAAGATACTCTGGGATGGGTGTTGTGGAGTTGCTGTGATGAAGAGAGTTAATTTTAAAAAAAGAATCAATCATTAGAGCATTATATGATTTTTAAAGGACAACTACATATTTGGAATTTCTTCATGAAAGAAGCAGCAATATTCAAAAAATTTCTCCAATTTTTTAGAGAAAAAAATGAATCTGCTAGGAGGATATTTATTGAGTGCACCTTGGAACTACTGAATGAAACCACACAATAGCTGAGTCCAAAAAACCTACCAAGAGCTTACTCGCTACTTTCACGCCAGGAAAATTTTAAGGACAGGCACACCTCATTTTATGGTTTCACTTTCTCGTGCTTCACAGATTTTTTTTTTTTTTTTTTTTTTTTTACCAATTGAAGGTTTGTGGCAACCCTGCTTTGGGGCAAGTCTACTGCCAACAAATTTTCAATAGCACTTTCTGTCTCTGTGTCACATTTGGTGATTCTCACAATATTTAAAACTATTCATTATTGTTATCTCTGTGATGGTGATCTGTGATCGTTGATCTTTGATGTTATTATTATAAATGTTTTGGGTGCCATGATCCATGGCAGCCTTCATATACAGCATCTGTAGGTTTTACCTGCTCCACCGACTAGCTGCTCCTCTCTCTCTCTCTCTCTCTGTCTCTCAGTCTTTGGGTCTCCCTATTCTCTGAGACACAGTTATATTAAATCAAGCCAATTAATAATCACAGTGGTCTCCAAATATTCAAATAAAAGAAATAATTGCATATCTTTCACTTTAACTCTAGAGCTAGAAATGATTAAGCTTAATGAGGATGACATGTCAAAAGCCAAAATAAGCCAAAAGGTAGGTCCCCTGCACCAAACAGTCAAGTTGTAAATGTAAAGGAAAAGTCCTTCCAGGAAATTAAAACTGCTCTTGCAGTGAGCACACAAATAATGAGAAAGCAAAACAGCCTTATTGCTGATATGGAGAAAGTTTGAGTGGTCTGGATGGAAAATCAAACCAGCCACAAAATTCCCATAACCAGAGCCTAATCCAAAGCAGGGCCCTAAATCTCATCCATTGTATGAAGGCTGAGACAGGTGAGGATGCTGTAGAAGAAAGTTGAAAGACAGCAGATTGATTCATGAGGTTTAAGAAAAGAAGCCACCTTTGTAACCTAAAAATGTGAGGTAAAGCAGCAAGTGCTGATGGAGAAGCTGCAGCAAGTTATCTAGAAGATTCTTGATAAGATCACTGATGAGGGTGGCTACACTAAACAAACGATTTTCAATATAGGTGAAACAGCCCTTTATTGAGAAAAGATGCCATGTAGAATTTTCATTGCTAGAGAGAAGTCAATGCCTGGCTTCAAAACTTCAAAGGACAGGCTGACTCTCTTTCAGGGACCACTGTGGCTAGTGACTTCAAGTTGCAGCCAATGCTCATTTACCATTCTGAAAATCCCAGGGCCCTTAAGAATTATGCTAAATCTGCTCTGTGCTCAAGAAATGGAACATCACAGCCTGGTTAGCAGCACATATGTTAAAAGCATGTTTTACTGACTAAGCCCACTGTTGAGACCTACTGCTCAGAAAAAATATGATTCCTTTAAGAATATTGCTGCTCATTGACAATTCACCTAGTTTCTCAGGAGCTTTGATGGAGATGTATAGGGAAACTAGTATTGTTTTCATGTCTGCTAATACAATATCGATTCTCCAGCCCATGGATCAAGGAGCAGTTCCGACTTTTCAAGTCTTATTATTAAATAAGAAATGCATTTTGTAAAGGTATAGCTGTCATAGATAGTGATTTCTTTGATGGAACTGAACAAAGTGAATTGAAAACC
Source organism: Pongo abelii (assembly GCF_028885655.2). Taxonomy (NCBI): domain Eukaryota; kingdom Metazoa; phylum Chordata; class Mammalia; order Primates; family Hominidae; genus Pongo; species Pongo abelii. The sequence goes on from NC_071988.2 coordinate 211,678,387, forward strand.
TTTTGGAAAGGATTCACCATTCTAGGTGCCATTAAGGACATTCGTGATTCATGCGGGGAGGTCGAAATATCAACATTAACAGGAGTTTGGAAGAAGTTGATTCCAGCCCTCATGGATGACTTTGAGGGCTCAGGATGTCAGTGGAGGAAGTCCCTGCAGATGTGGTAGAAATTGCAAGACAACTAGAATTAGAATTAGAGCCTTAAGATGAGATGAAATTGCTGTAAACTCATGATGAAACCTGAACAAATGGAGAGTTGCTTCTTATGGATGAACAAAGAAAATATTTTCTTGAGATGGAATGTAATCCAGGTGGAGATGCTATGAACATTGTTGAAATGACAACAAAGGATTTAGAATATTCAATAAACCTAGTTGATAAAGAAGCAGTAGGGTTAGAGAGGGTTTACTCCAATTTTGAAGGAAGTTCTTCTGTGGATAAAATGCTATCAAACAGCATCATATGCTACAGGGAAATCTTTTGTGAAAGAAACAGTGTATCAATGCAACAAACCCCATTCTCTTATTTTTAAGAAATTGCCACAGGCACCCAACCTTCAGCAGCCCCCACCCTGAGCAGTCAGCAGCCATCAATATAGAGGCAAGATCCACACCAAGGAAAAGAGCTATGACCTGTTCAAGGCTCGACATTTGTTGGTATTTTTTAAGCAATAAAGTGTTTTTAATTAAGGTATGCACGTACTGTTTTTAAACATAAGGTTATTAACATACTCATTAGACTACAGTATAGTTTAAACATAACTTTTATATGCACTGGGAAACCAAAAAATTTGTATGACTAACTTCATCGCAACATTGGTCTTATTGCAGTGGTCTGGAACCAAATCCACGATACCTCTGAGGTGTGCTTGTAGGTTTTTTTGTTGTTTTATGTTTTGAGATGAGGTCTCACTCTGTCACCAAGGCTAGAGTACAGTGGCATAATCATAGCTCACTGCAGTCTCGAACTCCTGGGGCCAAGTGATCCTCCCACCACAGCCTCCTGAGTAGCTGGGACTAGAGGCATGCAACGCTACATCTCGCTAATTTTTAATTTGTTTGTAGAGATGGGGTTGCAATATTGGCCAGGCTGGTCTTGAACTCCAGGGCTCGAGCAGTCCTCCCACCTTGGCTTCCCAAAGTGCTGAGATTTCAGGCGTGAGCCACTCACCCAGGTTGTCTGCAGTTTTTTAAAACAAAAATATAATTTAAAAGATTAAAAGTTAAAATAGATTTTCACAAATATATATATCTACCATTATAGTATAATAGAGAATAGTTTCACTGCCCTAAAAACCCTCTGTGTTCTGTGTGTCCATCTCTTCCTTCCCCTTGGTCCACGGCAACCACTGATCTTTCTACTGTTCTCATAGTTTCACTGTTTCCAGAACGTCATATAATTGGAATGGAACAGTATGTAGCCTTTTCGGATTGGCTTCTTCTCTTAGCAATATGCATTTAAGTTTCCTCCATGTATTTTTTTGTGGCTTGATAGATCATCTCCCGTTAGCAGTAAATAATATCCCATTGCCATTAAACTTTTGTCAAGACTCAGAACCTACAACATGAAGAGTAAATGTGAATGTGCACTGCAAGCTTTGAGTGATAATGAAGGGTCAAGGTAGGTTTCTGGTTGTCACAGGTGTGCTCCTGTGAGGCAGGAAGCTATAGTGGGGAGGCTGTGTGTGGGGAAAGGGACATATGTGAAGCCTGTACCCTCTGCTCCATTTAGCTGTGAACTTGCACTTCTCTAAAAAATAAAATTTATTAAAACTAAAAAACAAAATATTAAAAAATTAAAAATTACAATATGTCATATACTTTCCAAATCACAAGACAGAGACAAAGACATAATAAAACAAAATGTAGAAAACAACAAACATAGGAATAAAACATCAGTGATAGAAGGCAGAAGACAGAAAAGCAGAGCCAAACACATTAATTTATGTAATTATTAGTTATATTCATTTATGCTAACTTATATTGATTTAACAAATTAATTTTGACTAAACGGCATTAAAGGAGGTTTGAGGAATTCACTTGTCACCTTCTGGACGAAAGGACTCAATAATATCAACTCTTTAATTTGCTGTAAATTATTTTAAAATATGCTCACATTCCAATACAAACTCCATGAAGAATATTTTGGAACAAGAAAATGTGATTTTAAATTCATCTGATGAACAAACACACAATGAGAGCCAATATTACAAAATAAATCTGCAAGATATTTAAGATCATTATAACTTTTCAAAATTAAACATCTGATATGGCACAAAAATAAACACGTAAATGAAAGAGAATTAGAAACACAGAAATTTTGTGTAATTTTGTGTAGTAACGGAGTAACATTTTAAATCTACAAATCAAGAATAATTATCCCATTGGTGGTATTATTGGAGTAATCAACAAAACTGCCTAAAATGTAAAGTTCTTACACATTTCAACACTATGTAAAAAGCACAAGACAAACAACTGGGGACATTTTTACAACAATTACGTTACATAAAAGTTAAAATCCTTATGACATATACAATAAAACATTATAATTATTGCTATTAGTACTACCATTATGATTACCTGGTCTTCCCACACACCTGTCCTCTTCCAGTACCCTGTGGTGAAACAGAGCCCTCCCTCTCTGGCCACAGTTGAGGGATCCAGCAGGAACCCTGCCTAAACCCACAGAGGGTGTGAGCCAAGCCGGGACATCACATTCCCTCCTGCAATGATGCAGATACCCACTTATGACAGAGATTTCGTCCCTCTCTCAAAAAATTGTGTAACAATTATTGCAGAAACTTGTTTCTTATGTCCCCAGACACATGGAGAAAGCTGATCTGGAAGACTGATGTCCACATGCTAAGAGAAGCAGTCACTCATACACACACATGCATACACCACACCATGTGCACACGCATAAACACCCCACACACAGTCACCACACAAACAGCACACACACCACACAACATACACATGAACATAACACACACACGGCACTACACACACACCACGCACACATCAAACACACACATACCACACACATACACACATACACTTACACACAGAGACACCACACACAATACACACAAATTACACACCCACACCACAATGCACACACACCACACACAACACACAGTACATACAGCACACCAAACACATATCACACACACCCCAAACACACACACACACACACACACATGCAAGCTTGCATTATTATACTTACCTAAGTGTTTAAAGAGGTGGATAATTACATTAGGCTTCTCCAGAACAATGATTTTTATGGGGCCTATTGGAAAGTATGACTGTAGTTTGAGTGAGACGCCTGTAAGAGATTCAATTTTGCCACTATTTATTGAGTATCCAATTTTGAAAATACTAACAAAAGGCTCATGAGATAGAAATTTCCATCTAAATCTCTGGGAAATGTGCTCCTCGATACTGCAGCAAAAAGAGTGATGTGGCAATTGTAAAACACATCTAATATCCAAATCTTTGTTTTTTAATCCAAAATCCTTATGGGGTGATTGTGTATGTCAATTTGAAAATTCCCATTAACAAGATAAATAGCCAGCCCACCTCTATAAATTAATAATTAATTTAGTTCACCTGCTCTATATTTGGAGGGCAGTACTTCTCCTCCTTTGACAGCCACAAGACTCACCTAGGGATCTCCTTAAAATGCAAAACCATAGACCACACTTTGACTAGCTTGGATAAGGGGTCAGAGCATTGAAATGAGTGTGTAGGTGACTGTGCTAAGATTCTACTGCTCATTTGGGCACTGGCTCATGATATTAACAAAGCTTAGGACCTCTAGTCCTTGCTGGAAAGGAAATACACATACATAAGATGTGACTGTGCATATGGAATATCTGTTGTGTTCTGGACTTTGTACTAGACACTAGAGATAAGAAGTCAAATAATCCCTTGTCTCTATCTGAAATGAGCTTCCTACACAGTGGCTTCTGGAGGTCTCTGAAACTGGATTCACTTTCAGATTTGATCATTATATTTATGATTTGATATTTTCATTGAACCCCATGATATGATAGTTTTTTTCAGAACCTGCTAGAACAATTGACTTTGCTCTCAGCATTATGGAGCTACTTGGGGGGAAAGTAAAACCAGATAGGAAGAACTTGAACTATTTTTTTAACCATCTTTCTTTAGAGCTGTTTTTTGTTTTTGTTTTTCAGACAGGGCTTCACTCTGTCCCTAGGCTGGAATGCAGTGTGGTATGATCTTGGCAGCTTCAAACTTCTAGGGTCAAGTGATTCTCCTACCTCAGCCTCCTGAGGAGCTGGGACCACAGGCACAGGCCATCATGGTTGGATAATTTTTATAAATTGCTTTGTAGAGACGGTTTTTTTCCATGTTGCTCAGGCTGGTCTTGAACTCTTGAGCTCAAGTGATCTACCCATCTCGATCTCCCAAAGTGCACAGCCTTGCTTTTAGTTCATTTTGAGCTGTTTTATAATCCGGTTTTGAATCTATAAATTTGGATTCATTCTGATATTTACAGATTTACCATCCTCCTTCCTACTTCACTACATCCTACTGCAGGCCACCTCGTTCATCTCTGCTCGTAGCCTAAACTAATAGAAGCCAGGGGAAGAAGTAGGAGCCAGTGTGAGTCCAGAACACACATTCTGTAAGAGCATAAGAAATTTAAAAACAGCAAAGTATACCATGAAGTTTGTAATTGATATGTATGGTTAAAATTCACTCCTATTTTAATCAATATATTCTATAAGCACAGAAAATTTTAAATACGTGAAAAGTAAGACAATTTCATTATTAATATACAATTAATGTCAAGAATGTGGCTTATGTTTTTATCTTAGCAAAACTTAGGGGCACTTGGGTGGAAGGAGGAAGAATGTATAAACATAGGGAGCGTGTATGATACTGGAGGGAGCCTTTTGATAAGGGGGGAAATGGCATCATGAAATACACTATAGTCATAGCTATGTGGGAGCACCGCTAGCTATGGTCTCCCCCATCAAAGCCACTGGGCAGTGTTCATTCACCTACATTGAGGTAGAGCTCACTCTCCCAGGTCAGAAGAGAAAATATACACTGCAGTCAGAAGCCAATGTGTAGGAAGCTCCTTTCAGATAGAGACAAGAGATTATTTGACCTTTTATCTCTAGTGTCTAGTATAATGTCAAGAACACAACAGATATTCCATATGCACAGTCACATCCTATGTATGTGTATTTCTTTTCCAGCAAGGACTAGAGGTCCTAAGCTTTGTTAATATGGTGAGCCAGTGCCTAAATGAGCAGTAGAATCTTAGCACAGTCACCTACACACTCATTTCGATGCTCTGACCCCTTATCCAAGCTAGTCAAAGTGTGGTCTATGGTTTTGCATTTTAAGGAGATCCCTGGGTGAATCTTGTGCATGTTACAGGGAAGCACTGGGGTCCTACATCATACGTGACAGGCTTTCATAATCACCATCATGATGGGAATCTTGTGCATGTTACAGAGGAAGCACTGTCCTACATCATATGTGACAGGGTCTCATAGTCACCATCATCACGAGAATCTTGCGCATGTTACAGGGAAGCACTGTCCTACATCGTATGTGACAGGCTCTCATAGTCACCATCATCACGGTAATCTTGTGCATGTTACAGGGAAGCACTGTCCTACACCATATGTGGCAGGCTGTCATAGTCACCATCATCACGGGAATCTTGTGCTTGTTACAGGGAAGCACTGTCCTACATCGTATGTGACAGGGTCTCATAGTCGCCATCATCACGGGAATCTTGTGCATGTTACAGGGAAACACTATCCTATATCATATGTGACAGGCTCTCATAGTCACCATCATCACGGGAAGCTGCATTTAGAGCATTTAACTGTATGGGCTCTGAAATCAGATGACTTAGGTTTGGGCTTGCCTCTACTTCTTACTAAGCAGAGAACTTTGGGGCATGATACTTTACTAGGCTCAGTTTTATCATGCCTAAATTGGAGGCAAGGGGAAATTATAGCATTTTGCATAGAATATTGTTTTAAGTATGAAATAAAATAATACACAGGAAGCTTCTGCCATATGCTAAGTGCACAGTAAATATTAGTTATTCATACCTCGCTTAATCCTAATAAGAGGTCTATAAATGTGTACACAAAGATTTTTTTTCTGTGACTACCCAAAGTTTCACAATTAACCTGGATTTAAAATTGAAGAATTTTCTCCTTATAGTGGCCAATAAATATGACATGCCACAATTATCTGTAAGTATATTATTGTTGTGGGAATATAAGAAATTTGCCCTCAAAAGAGGGAGGATAAACTATGTTTGCAGACTCCAGAAAGTTGTCTCTCACATAAGAGTTTGCAATTTGTGGGGGAAAAGAAGAGAAAGTTGATTGTGCAGATAAACATAACCATAGAGTCTTCTCTATGGCAACATCAAAAATGAAGACTGATTCTCATCTTCCTAACAATCTGCAAAGATAAGTGAAACATAACCTACTGAGCATCAAGTTAAAGAAGGAGAGAACTTGAGTGGCACAGGAGGAAACCATGTCATTGCTGCTAGGGAAATCAATATGACCAGTGTTCCTCTGCCCTCCTCCGAGGCTAAGGATGGGTTAAATATCAGTGGCTGACCTCAGATAATGGAATGAGCAAAAGAGCTATAAAAATGCATGCATTACATAATTAAGAGGGTGGGAAGGGATTTTTTTTAAAAAGGCAATTCCTAGTTGGGTTCCTTCCTGTGAATTCCTAGTTGGTGAAGAAGCTGGTCTTACCCTAGAGTTCTAGGGGTGGCTGCAGACACAACAAACACTGAGACGATGAAACTGACAGTAATTGATTAGTTACTCATACTCAGCCCAGGGCAGGATGATGCTGCATCTTTCCAGGTCTACGTGGGGGTTGCATTCAGGAAAAGAATGAACAAGCAGAGGGTGTGGGAGGCAGGCTTGGGAGTCATCAGAGGGTGGGTGGCCCCTAGTCCCTTGCGGGGAAGTGCTTGACTTATTTGAAGAGTTTTGCAGTTGGGCAGGGGGTGAAAGCCATTAGGCTGAGGAACTGGTGGGGTGCAGCATGAAATTTTAGGTGTCACAATACAAATTGATCTCTGATACTTCAACATCAGATATTTATTTTAATGATGACTAATATTTTAAGAGGCTGAGAGAAGACTGTTGAGACACTGTAATAAGTGCTTGGGCATGAGAGATTAGGAAGGCCACAGTTACGAGTAATGAAATGTGGAAGCCGATGCGAAGCTACTGCCCCCATTTGTTTAGCAGAAGCCAAGATAGGAGGCCTCTGACAGCACAAGCATGTTCGTAAATATCTGGGTGACGTCATGCATTCCCCACGCATTGGTTTAGAGATCTGGGGTCTCTGGCAGCACAAGCGTGTTCGTAAATATCTGGGTGACGTCACGCATTCCCCATGCATTGGTTTTCATGAGTTGGTTTCAGTGAGTTGTTGGGCAAGTCTGATATTACTGATCCACATGCAGGAGGCAGCTTCCTGTACGGAGCTACCTCCACCCCTTGGACAGTCCAGGACTGAATGGTTGTCAAAAATGTGAACTCCTTGATGACCAGTAAAGGCAACTGAGGGAACTGTGTAGCATTGGTGTAAAAAGTGCACTTTCCTAAGGACATGAACTTGGAGTAATCAAAGCCTGTGGCAACAGTGGAACCCAGCAGGGCATCCACTTGCTGCTTTGTAACTTAAATAGGAATTCTTTGAGGAGCTCAGTCTATCTCTCAACTAAAGCAGCTGCCTGCAGCCTACAGGAGCAGTGGAAGCTCTACTGGACACCTTCTTCACAAGCCCAGCACTGTGTTTTCTGACGAAATGTTGCCTTGGTCACCATCAGTAGTGTCTGGAACTCTGCAGGGGATAAGGAGTGTCCCTGTGAGATCTGTACTGTGTACTTAGTTAAAATAAAAGCATCTGTTGCCTTGATTGGTATTCTGAGTATCCATGAGACAAGACGTTTCTTTAATTCAATGGGGAGGGGAGGTGGACAATTCTTGGAAATTGCCAAAAGGTTTGTAAAAATGTACAAATGGGGCTAATTGTTGGCCCAGCATCAGTGCTGAGATGACTATCTCAAGTTTGGCTGGACGTGCTGAGGCTCGGATGTCATCCTTTATCAGGGACATCCTAGCTAAGGGAGGGAAGGCAGCAGCATTCCACTGAGCTCCATCACGTCTGATGATGGCATCCATTCAGATGGTGGATGAACTTTACTGCTGGTCACTCAGTCGATCCCAAGGGGCCTGGGAGAGGGATGACTTCCAGCACCACAGCCTGAGGATGAAGGAGGGCAGTGCCAGCACCACAGCCTGAGCATGAACAAGGCCAGTGCTTCCTGCAGATGAGAACTGCAGGGGGTACATATTTGACTCCATTCTAAGGCAGGGACATCTCTGTAGCTGTGTCAAGGCTGTGGGGTGCTGCTACCCAAGGCCTGATGGCCAGATGGGCATGAAGGCTCACGGACATGGACGCGGAGCCCTCTGTTTCCAGAGGGCCCACTATGTGGTCAGCAATCACTGCCCTGATGCTGTACAGCACAGGGTCAAAAGGGGGGCAGGTTTGTTTTTTACATCACAAGCCCATGGACAACTTATGGCCACCATATGCAATCGAGATACTTCAGGAGGCACGGGAAGAGGTTGCTCAAGCAACTACAGTGTGATCTCTGATGGAATTCATAGGAGCACCTATTAATTTAAATTCGGACAGATTCCAGACTTGTTAGAGGTGGCTTCATTCAAGGTGGGTTAGCTTTCAAGCAACAGCATCAGCGAGATTAAGTAAAATTTGTAAATGAGGAATATGTTGTCACCTGTACCCCAAATAAATAATTAAAGGGCTGGGCACAGTGGCTCACATCTGTAATCCTAGCACTTTGGGAAGCTGAGGCAGGAGGATTGGTTGAGCCAAGGAGTTTGATACCAGCCTGGGCAATGTAGCAAGACCTCGTCTCTACAATAAATAAAATTAGCTGGGTGTGGTAGCACACACCTGTAGTCCCAGCTATGTGGGAGGCTGAGGTGGGAGGATTGCTTGAGCTCAGGAAGTCAAGGCTGCAGTAAGCTGAGATTGAGCCACTATATTCCTGCCTGGGTGACAGAGCAAGACTATGTCTCAAAAAATACATAAATAAATAAAGAATATTGGACTTGTATTAACATTGTGGATACTGAAAGGGTCAATAACCATTTCTTGAAAGTGTCAGGGATACATCAGCCCTCAGTTTACCAAAGAATTTTCAGGAATTCAGCCAAAGTGGCAGGGCCTTGCACTACTGTGATGAGGAAAGGTCCATTCCCTTTGTATAAGGCTCTTTGTATCTGTGTGTCCTTAGTGTGTAAAATGAATTTTCTCTGAGAATGATGTCATCAGTATAATGTCACATCTGTGCTCCTGTAGAAAGGTGGCTGCAGTGAGATCTTGTCTGTGAAGATTGCATGCAATGACAAGGCTGCCAAGGCACTCCGTGGGTCGCCTGGTCCCTTCAGAGATGAAGGCAGGCTGTGACTGAGACTCTGTTAAAATAGGCACAAAAAGAACATGTTAGCCAAATCTATAACAACAAAATATTTACCAGTTGCATGAATATATATGTTTATTGTAAGGAATTGGCTCATGTGGTTGTGATGGTGAATATTGAGTGTCAACTTGATTGGGTTGAAGGATGCAAAGTATTGTTCTTACGTGTGTCTGTGAAGGTGCTGCCAAAGGAGATTAATATTTGAGTTAGCGGACTGGGAGAGGCAGACTCACCCTCAAGCTGGGTGGGCACCATCTAATCAGCTGCCAGCATAAAAAGCAGGCATGGAAACAGCAGACTTGCTGAGTCTTCTGGCCTCCATCTTTCTCCCATGCTGGATGCTTCCTGCCCTCGAACATAAGACTCCAAGTTCTTCAGCTTTTGGACTCTTGAACCTGCACCAGTGATTTGCCAGGGGCTCTCAAACCTTTGGTCACAGACTGAAGACTGAATTATCAGCTTCCCTACTTTTGAGGTTCTGAGGATTTGGACTGGCTTCCAGGCTCCTCAGTTTGCAGATGGCCTATTGTGGGACTTCAACTTGTGATCGTGAGTCAATACTCCTAATAAACTCCCCTTCATATATACATCTATCCTATTAGTTCTGTCCCTCTGGAGAACCATGACTAATACAGAGGCTATGGAGGCTGAGAAGTTCCAGGATCTGCAGTCAGCAAGCTAGAGACCCAGGACTTCCAACAGTGGAGTTCCAGTCAAAGTCTAAAGTCCTGAGAACCAGGAGAGATGATGGCTTCCGTTACAGTCCAAGTCAGACTTCAAAGGCATGACAAGATCTATGTCTCAGCTCAAAGATCATCAGACGGAGTGAATTCTCTCTTCCTCCACCTTTGTGTTCTATTTGGGTTTTCAGTGTATTGGATGAAGCCCACTCACATTAGGGAGGGCGACTGCTTTATTTAATCTACCTTTTCAAATGTTAATCTCATCAAGAAACACCCTCACAGACACATCCAGAATCATGTTTAACCAAATACCTGGGCAACGCAAGTTGACAAATAAAATTAACCATCATAGATGGTGTCAGTAATTTCAATACTGTTAGGGAGGGATTGGGTATGGGGCCTTAATGAGCAGGAGGACAGCACTAAGGTTGCTGCAATTCACTGTGAAACACCATTTATTATTTCCAGGTTTAAGAACAGGCCAAACTGCACTGCTAAATGTTGAAGCAGTGAGGATAATCACCCCTTCACTAAGTAATTAGGTCTTATAGGATAAGTTTGGATCCTTTGAAGTCATGTTGTAATTTATGTTGGGCAATATTTGCTAATTTAACAGGAAGGGGAGGGCGAGCACGGTGGCTCATGCCTGTAATCCCAGCACTTTGGGAGGCTGAGGTGGGAGGATTGCTTGAGGCTAGGAATTAGAGACCAGCCTGGGAAACATAACAAGACCCCATCTCTGTAATTTTTTTTTTTTAATTAGCTAAGTGTGGTGGCACATGGCTGCAATCTTAGCTACTTGGGAGGTTAAGATGGAAGGACTGCTTGAGCTCAGGAGTTTGAGGCATCAGTGAGCTATGATTATGCCACTTAACTTAGGCCTGGGCGATGGAGCAAGGCACCATTCCTAAAAAGAAAAAAATTTAAAAATAAATAAAGTTTTAAAACAATAAACAGAAGAGGAGTTCCATAAGATCACATTTTATGAGGTCAATGTGTAAGTGCAAATGGTTTAATTTCAATTTATTGCTCATTAGGTCAGAGCATCCAGGTCCACCATGGACAGAGGTTTCTATGACTAAGGGAAATTTAGGCAAGGTAATAAAGGTGAGGCATAACTATGAGTTCTCTATTCTATATGCAGTTACTCTGCTAGGATTATAGAGGGTGCAATGTTAAATTTAGTGGATTCCGGGTATAACAAAGTCTGATCCCTGCTATTGATAGTCTGTGAAGGGATGCTAATTGGTACATTTCAGCAGATGTTAAGGTTAGTTCAGAATATATGCTGTAGAGGTGCAAACACCAATCAGTACCTTTTTATCTTGTGGTGGTATAAATTATTTTAGTAAGTAGTGAATTTCCAATTAGGTCAGATGATAAGACCTCTGTTTTAATATGAATTTTGATTCTGTGCATGTCTGGGTTTATTCTTTCTTTCGTCCTTTTCTCCTGTTTTGTAGTTCTCTTTCTCTCTCTCTCCTTCCTTCCTTCCTTCCTTTGTTCTTTCTTCCCTTTACTCCATTATTTTTGTCACTGGATATACTTAGGAAAGGTTGTTCTTTTTACCCACTCATGTTTGTACATTTTTTTCTTTCAAACAACCCAAAATTGGTATCATCAGAGTTAAGGTCTTCCTTCAGAGTAGTTGTGTGGTTTAAGAACCCTGGACTCAAGTCAGGTTTGGATTTCTCCCTTCTCTGTGCCTCAGAGGTACCGCAGGTGTCTTTCCCTATAACCCTGGGGATTAGGTCTGTTGAAGCAGAACCATAAGTTGCAGAGTGATGTGGCGCAATCAGCCCACAGTTCAGGGGTCAGTGGACTGAAACCATCCACTGCTACAGCCCCATCTTGTTCTTCCAGGAGGGCCTCCCCCACCTTTTTTTCCTTTTAGGGTTTCTAGCCATATAGTTGTGGTTTTGGGGTTTCATTTCCACGAGATTATTCATAGTGTGGACCTTCTGAATGGTTATGGGGAAACGGGTGGGTGGTGATCTTCCACATCCTCTGGGGAATGCCAGTCAGCTTTTCTGGGATGGAGTCCCTATCCCACGATCATTTTGTCTGTGTCCCAGGTGGGGTCATTCAAGCCCCATGATCAGCAGTTGAGTCCTTAGGCAGCTGGTGAGCAGCAGCACAAGCAAAGCACAGGCACATGGGCTGGGACTTCTGCAAGGGGAGGCCAGGAGAGTTCCAAAGGCTCCCTAGTTTTCCTCGTCAGTGCTGGAGCCGCCAGCCACCATGCATGTGGAATTTGATGTCCCTGGGGTTGAGGAGAGCACATGATGGCAGCAAGGGAAGCAGTGGCCCGGGGAAGGGCAAGGCCACTACCCTCACCTGAGCAGCACTGACTCCTGCCAGGCAGCTGGGGTGTCAGTCTTAATACTTCCCATGTTGACAGCCTGGGACTCTTCCTTTCCTAAGTTCTTACTGGAAAGATGACCCGGTGATAGCCCCAAGAAATCTGTCTCCAGTCACCAGGCTGAGTGTAATACATGGAAGTCAGTATCCACCAGGGCTCCAGCCTGACCACTTGCAAGTGCCCACCAGTTCAGACACTATGTCGTCACCACCCCCATCCTCTACTGGAGCAGCCTCCCATCATCCCTTCAGGGGGCTTTTTAAACCCCCTCATCTCAGACTTGGTGGCAAGGGTCTCAGCGACAACCTGGCAGACACAGGTCCCAGCTAACAGAACCTCATGCCAGGAGATAGCCAGTTAATAATAGTTCTCATTTCGAGGGGGGCAAGAGGAGCATTTCAGAAAGGAAAGAGACTGGCAGCCTCCAAGAGAGAAAAGAACTGCCGTAGGAGCCAGCCAGCGATTGGCAGCTCAGTTCAGGGGACCTCCCCAAAGCGGGAACCAGTTAGTGAGCAAAGGAACAGTCAGTTAAAGCTGTTAAGTGTCCTCCACCATGGCCAGGCCCCTCTGTTAGTGCCAGCGGTTGTTTTGCTCGTCTCCTCTTTACCCCTTGGTGAGGGAGAGAGTCCCATTCTAGGTTCTGAAGATGGCCAAACACACGATGCCCATGTTGGACAGAGGAGATGGACTGCAGCGATGAGGCACATAGACTCACAACCCTGGGAGGGGGCGCCACACACCACACAGGGCCACGTGGAGGTTTCACTCAGGAAGAGAGTGAACTAGCAGGGACTGACTGGGGAGGCAGGATTTACAGTAATAGAAGGATGAGGTGCTCGTGTTCCCCCAAGAGGACATTTGTTTGAAAAACGCCTCAGATTCACAGGGAGCTGCAGCCCATTAGGTTGAGGGCTGGGTAGGGTGCAGCTGGCCAAGCTGAAGGGGGCAGCCTGGTGAGGCGGCTTTCCTGCTGGGTGCTGGGGGCTATAGCAGGCACCAGCAGGGAAACTGTTAGGCTTTCGGGAACCTGTGAGGCTGAAAGATGTCAAAGCACTAATTGAACTTATAATACATCTTCTCAGTAGAGTTCTAGGAAAATTGTGAAGCTGGGAACATTAGCAAACAACACTAGAAACAGAATTTATGGCAAGATTCTTGATGGGAATGTAAGAAAAGGAGACACCTTCTTCCTCCATGCACTTCTAAGAAAGGATGAAAAGGAAGACAACCTTCATTTGGTCTCTATGACTGATATTTCTATAAATACAGGGAAAGATAACCATGTCCTTCTAGTTTCTGGTTTATTTCCTAGCAAGTAATCTAATTCACAGTCTTGTAGGAAGCTAGGGCTGATATCAGTATTGGGTAATTAGTTGCTTATTTTTACTGATAAGGCATAAATCCATAATTACAGAAAATTATTTTTATGTGCCACCATTATTAGATTGGAAAAGTTCTATGACTGAAGTTGTGAGAGACCATTGAGACTTACGTGATTGCAGAAGACATATTGTACTTTTAATAGAGTCTTTAATAGTGTCAGAGCTATTGACACTGAATAAAAGTTTAAGTAATGCACTGAATGTGTTTGGTTTCCCAGAAATTATTAGTTCTATTTATTTCAACTTCTGCGCATTAAGTAGAAAACTCGTAAGAATTGTCACAAACTTTTTGTGCATTTATGATAACATGATGAGATCATATTTGGCTGGGATTCTAGATCTCACAATCTTCTACTAACTGTTAAATCATGCCACAGGTTTTCAATATCCATGTGGAAAGGAGGTACCTTGGAATAACTTACTTGGTGTATAATTCTTTATTATCTCACAATGAACCATGATGCTGAGGGAACTAGAACAATGAGGGCATATTTGTTAGGTTCAAGTCCTAGCAGCTGTATCTTGTCCCCCAAGATTGGCACTGTCCAAAAAATATATCATGAGATCTCAAATGCAATTTAAATTTTTAGTAGCTCCATTAAAAAATAAGAAGTAATATGTGAAATTAATGAAATAATATGTTTTATTTAACCCAACTTTTCCTCACAATGACCTTTCAACTGCTAATGCATACAACAATCTGCAGTGAGTAGTTCAATATTCTTTGCTGCCTCTGGAATCCAGCGTGTATTTTACAGCTACAGCCCATCCTAACTCGGGCTCCTCAGGTTTCATGCGCTCACACCAAAGGGTGCTATTGCCTCCCTTACTGGACAGTGTGGCTCTAGATTTTCTATTCTAAAGGAGAGAAAAAGGAAAAAAAAGGTAGAATAGAAAGAAGAAGAAGGAGCTATTAAGCCAATTACATTTAATAAGTCAAATACATTTATAATGGTCATGTAATTGAAAATATGTTTCAGTTTCCTCTGAAGACTAGACCCAATCAAATCAAAGCAGCTTTTCTTAGGAGACTCCGGAAACAAGACAAACAAATGCTGGAAGGGAGGAGAGCTTTGAGCTGACCTAAAAGGCAGCATATTATACAACATATAAAGAGATAGCAATAAGACTAAGAGATCACCTATAACACATGACCATAGGAATGGGATGACCTGAGATTATGCTAGTTAATTGACTAATAATATTATAAACTCAAACTTTAGTAACAAGAATTAGCACTTACTCAGCTTCAAAGGTCAAAAGCAAAAAGGCCAATTTAATATCTACATATTTTAGGTAAAATATAGCTCAAATGTCCTAATGAAACCATAAAAAAATTAAAATTTAAATGCATTTTAAACAGATATTGGTTAGAAAAAATTTTTCACCTAGCAGAATTCTACTGAGGCCTTTTAGCCATGCAGAATTCAATTCCCATATTGTATTCTGTCTTATTTCAGTGAAATGTGATGTATGTTTTACCTTAGCAGTACAACATTGAGTATCCTAACGAACTCAGAGGATTTTGCTAATTTAACTCTGTAGCTTTTACTAAATAACAATAAATTTATATACTTCCAAGCAACTACAACTTGGAGTAATGCCAAACAAATTTAAAAAATACCAAGGAATATAAAAACCAACTAAAAGTTATTGTCTACTATCTAAACTGTTTTCTTATGTCTTGATAAAAAAATTTTAATAGAAAATCCCAAGCTTAAAAACATAGAGATCTGACTTAGAGAGTTTAAACACAAATGACAAGATTTCAAAATGATCAATTAGAAGAGACAGTATGGCTTGAATCCTTGAAGACAACTAAATATATCCAGGTTCCTGAATGACCTGTGATTCGAACAGCACCAAAAAGTAGGAAATGCCGTTTTCACTTGAAAAGATCATGTGTAGCTCAGAATACAGAGCATGCATTCAAACAGCAGCTGCAAGACATTTGACTAAAATAACTACTTTCTATGCCTCACAGAAGAGTTTAAGTACAATTGACCCTTGAAAAAACACAGGGTTAGCACAGTTAAAAGTTTACATATAACTTTTGACCCCCAAAAGCTTAACTGCTAATAGCCTACTGACATAACTACTGATGCTCCACATGCTTATCAACAGAAGGCTTACTGATGACATTAACAGCCTACTAACACATATTTTCTATGTTATATGCATTAGATACTATATTCCTACAGTAAAGTCAAAGAGAAAAAATGTGATTAAGACAAAATTAGGAAAAGAAAATATATTTACTATCCATTAAGGGGAAGTGGATCATCATAAAAGTTTTCATCCTCATCATCTTCACATCAAGCAGGCTGAGGAGGAGGAGGAAGAGGAGGAGTTGGTCTTGCTGTCTCAGGGGTGGCAGAGGTGGAAGAAAATCTGAGTATGTAAGAGGACTTGGGCAATTCAAAAGTGTGTTGCCAGGGTCAGTTGTAGTAGCAGTAAGATCATCATGATAGTGAAGTTTTTAATCTCTCCAAAGTTCCTCCCAAAAGCCATAAACAAAAAAATATAATTTTATACACAACATCATCAAAAAAACGCAAAAGAGCACAAATGAGTTATTCAGCCAACATAGTCCCTGACTTCCGGTGGCTGTGGTTAACTTAGCTCTAGTGTCAGGACTGTGTGAGGTCAGATGGCTGGTGGGAGGGGAAGAGACAAGTAAAGTTCCCTACTGACTTGCCTTATGTATGGAGCACCCCTGACAGAAGAAACTCCTTCTTAGAAAAAGACTCCATCTTCCATTTCATGAGGCACTTTCCCAACAAGGAGCTGATCTTTGGCCGAATCCATACAGACTGCATCCAAACAGACAAGGACATAACTAGGCACACTCTTCCACTATCGGCCCTCACCAGAGGACTCTGTAGCCAGAAAAGAGCAGGGTTTCACCAGCTGAAAGTGGCCATCTTAGCATCTCGCCATCACTTGTGATAAGCACTCAGCATCCGCCACCAAAGGCTCTGCCCACATCCAGGACCCTGCCATGCAAGACCCTGACTCTGAAGGGCCCCCGGGGGCAGGCGGGACATTTGTTTTGTCCATGTCACTCTCTCTGTTCATTAACCATTTTTCCTATTTCTTTTGATGTTTAATGTTACTTTGTTTGTTGTAAAATATTTAATATATAATATTTATATATTATATCTTATATATAATATTTATATATTATATCTTATATATAATATTTATATATTATATCTTATATATATTTATATATTATATCTTATATATATTTATATATTATATCTTATATATAATATATACAAGATATACAGTCATATTATCATGTATGACTGACTTGTGGAGTGGCTTGAGCCTGTGCCTGAGGTTCTTACTGAGGAGTGCGGAACTGGAAGTGCTGCGGGGACTCGCCCCTCGGGAACTCCATGTAGTGATGGCTTTTATGACTGAAATAGCAAATCACAGTCTCACCGGCCGAGCTCGGTGGCTCACGCCTGTAATCCCAGCACTTTGGGAGGCCGAGGCGGGTGGATCACTAGGTCAGGATATTGAGACCATCCTGGCTAACACGGTGAAACCCCGTCTCTACTAAAAATACAAAAATTAGCCGGGCTTGGTGGCGGCGCCTGTAGTCCCAGCTACTCGGGAGGCTGAGGCAGGAGAATGGCGGGAACCCGGGAGGCGGAGCTTGCAGTGAGCCGAGATCGCACCACTGCACTCCAGCCTGGGCGACACAGCCAGACTCCGTCTCGAAAAAAAAAAAGTCTGAACTTGTGGAAGGACACACACGTGCCTGGACCTGGCTATCTCTGACCTTGCGCTAACGATACCTTAAAAACCCCAGGAAAAAGGCACCAACAAAAATTCAATCAAACAAGAGAGGACCCTTTCCTGAGTCTGAGAATGGCCAACAAAATGGGGACAAACACTCCTTAATTTGCCAATGAATGCAGAAATCTATACTCAGATTTGTGAGGAACAAGCTGTGGAATTTGAGAATTTCAGAAATATCAAATAAATACTAATAAAAATGACCTTAAGAATAAAGCCTCACCTTCAGGGAAAATTACTAGGAGTAAAAACCCAGCTGAGCAGGTCAGAGCACTAAGAAGCAAGAATGTTTAAAGAATGGTTGGTGAGAGGGGCTCGCAAAAAGCAAATCAAGGAAGCATTGAAATAACAAAATACCACGTCTAAACCAGAGGAATCTGCCTTGAAAGACGAGGTCCATGGAGCCCTAGAGTTGACAGGGAAATTGTCCTGAACCAGATTTGGCTCTGAGAGATAGAGAAGAACTGTACACAAAGACCATGTTTCACGTATTCATGGTCACAAGAAAGAAAGGAGCCCGAAGCTAGAAAGCTGAGACAGTCCCCCACTTCACTCCCTCACCTCCACAAGAACCACTTTAAATAGCCCAAGGAAGCTCATCCCATTAGATCTCAGGGAGAAAACTGATATGGTCTGAAACTAGACAAATGTATTATGAAAAGAAATAGGAAAATGAACCTACCTTTTAACAGAAAAAAAAAACCAAACCAAAAAAAGTGGCAACAAGCAAATGAATAACTCTAATATTGTAAAATAAGCCAAATTAAGATGATCAGAAATAAATAAGCTCAGAAATATAAAAAACTAGACAAAGGAAGATATAAAATGAAAATGACAGCTCTTAGGAAATAATGAAAACAGTCAAATTTAGAAAGACTAAATTTTAAAGAGCACAATCATGAATAAACAATGAAAACCTCAGTGAAAAAAATAAGAAAAAGATAAAGATGGACAAAATAAAGATAAATGTATTTGGAGCATCAAAACAAAAGCAAAACACACACACACACACACACACACAGAAAAAGTAGACGAAAAGCTGTCTTGAAATAAAAGATGTTGTGAATCTACACATATATACATCAAGTAGTTGGAAAATTTGACTCAGAACATAAGTTATGATTTGTAGATGATATGGTCTGGTTCTGTATCCCCACCCAAATATCATCCCAAATTGTAATCTCCACATGTTGAGGGAGGGACCTGATAGGAGGTGATTGGATAACGGAGGCGTTTTCCCCATGCTGTTTTTGTGATGATGATTGAATTATCATGAGATGTGATGGTTTAAAAGTGTGGCTCTTCCCCTCTCTCTTTCTATTCTGCTCCCATGTAAGGCCTGCCTTGCTTCCCCTTTGCCTTCCACCATAATTTTAGGTTTCCTGAGGCCTCCTAGCTAGGTTTCCTGTTAAGCCTACAGAACTGTGAGTCAATTAAACTTCTTTTCTTTATTAATTACCCAGTCTCAGATAGTTCTTTATAGCAGTGTGAGAATGAACTAATACAGAAAATTGGTACTGAGAGAAGTGGGATACTGCTATAAAGGTACCTGAAAATGTGGAAATGACTTTGGAGCAGGGTAATGGGCAGAGGCTGGAACAGTTTGGAGTACTCAGAAGAAGACAGGAAGATGTGGGAAGGTCTGGAACTTCCTAGAGACTTGCTGAATGGTTTTGACCAAAATGCTGATAGTGATGTGGACAATGAAGTCCACGCTGAGGTGGTCTCAGATGGAAATGAGGAACTTGTTGGGAACTGGTGTAAAGGTCACTCTTGCTATGCTTTAGCAAAGAGAATGGTGGCATTTTGCCCCTGCCCTAGAGATCTGTGGAACTTTGAACTTGAGAGAGATGATTTAATGTATCTGGCAGAAGACATTTCTAAGCAGCAAAACATTCGAGATGTGACCTGGCTTTTTCTGAAAGCATACAGTTTTAAGCATTCACAAAGAGATGGTCTGAAATTGGAACTTATATTCGAAAGGGAAGCAGAGCATAAAAGTTTGGAAAATTTGCAGCCTGACCACGTGGTAGAACAGAAAAACCTATTTACTAGGGAGAAATTCAAACTGCAGGCTGCAGAATTTTGCATAAATAAAGAGAAGCCAGATGCTAATAGCCAAGACAGTGGGGAAAATGTCTCCAGGGCATTTCAGAGATCTTCAGACCAGCCCCTCCCATTACACGCCTGGAGGCCTAGGAAGGAAAAATAGTTTCATGGGCCAGGCCCAGGGCCCTGGTGTTCTGTGCAGCCTCAGGACATGGCAACCTGCGTTTCAGCAGCTCCAGCTCTAGCCATGAATAAAAGGGGCCCAGGTACAGCTTCAGAAGTGCACTCTCCAAGCCTTGGTCACTTCCATGTGGTGTTAGACCTGTGGGTGTGCAGAAGAAAAGGGTTGAGTTTTAAGAGCCTCAACCTAGATTTCGAAGGATGTATGGAAAACAAAAGTCTGCTGCAGGGATGGAGCCATCATAGAGAACCTCTACTAAGGCAATGCAGAAGAAAAATGAGGGTTTGCAGCCCCCACACAGAGTCCCCATTTGAGTACTACCTAGTGGAGCTGTGAAAAGAGAGCCACCATCCTCCAGACTCCAGAATGGTAGATCCACCCACAGCTCACACCATGAACCTGGAAAAGCCACAGGCACTCAACACCAGCTTGTGAAAGCAGCCACTATATCCTGCACAGCCACAGAGACGGAGCTGCCCCCGGCCTTGGGAACCTCCCTCTTGCACCAGTGTGGCCTGGATGTGAGACATGAAGTCACTGGAGATTATGTTGGAGCTTTAAGATTTAATGGTTGCCCTGCTTGGTTTTGGACTTGCATGGGGCCTGTGGCCCCTTTGTTTTGGCCTATTTCCCCAATTTGTAATGGGAGCATTTACTCAGTGCCTGTACCTCCATTATATCTGGAAGTAATTAAATTGCTTTTGATTCTACAGGATCATAGGCAGAAGGAACTTGCCTTGTCTCAGATGAGACTTTGCACTTGGACTTTTAAGTAAATGCTACATATACATATACACATATATGTGTGTATATGTACATATATATGCATGTGTATATATGTATGTGTATATATGTACATATATATGTATGTGTGTATATATGTATGTGTATATATGTATGTGTGTGTGTATATATGTATATGTGTATATATATGTTAGGTATATATATGTGTGTGTGTGTATATATGTGTATATATATATACATGTTAGGTATTAACTCACACGATCACAAGGTCCCACAATAGGTCATCTGAAGGCTGAGGAACAAGGAGAGCCAGTCCAGGTTCCATAAGTGAAGAATGTGAAGTTTGATGTTCGAGGACAGGAAGCATCCAGCAGGGGAGAAAGATGTAGGCTGGGAGGCTAGGCCAGTCTCTCTTTTCACATTTTTTTGCCTGCTTCATTGTTGCCTGCTCTGGCAGCTGATTAGATGGTGCCCAGCCAGTTTAAGGGTGGGTCTCCCTTTCCCAGCCCACTGACTCACATGTTAATCTCCTTTGGCAGCACCCTCACAGACACACCCAGGACTGATACTTTTTGTCCTTCAATCCGATCAAGTTGACACTCAGTGTTAATCATCACACCACCCAAATCTCATTTCAAATTGTAATCCCCATGTGTCAAGGGAGGAAACTGGTAGGAGGTGATTGGATAATACAGGCAGTTTCCCCATGCTGTTTTCATGATGATGAGTGAGTTTTCATGAGATCTAATGGTTTAAAAGTGTGGCACTTTCTCTCTCTCTCTCACTCCCCTGCTGCCATATAACATGTGCCTCACTTCCCCTTCACCTTCTGCCATGATTATAACTTTTCTGAGGCCTCTTAGCCATGCTTCCTGTTAAGCCTGTGAAATTGTGAGTCAATTAAACCTCTTTTCTTGATAAATTACCCAATCTCAGGTAATTCTTTATAACAATGTGAGAATGGACTAAGACAGTATCCTAATATAACTATGTGATTTTAAAGTTAAGAAAAAGGGTGCTTTGTGTATCCAGGCACCCCCAAAAAACCAAATCCACACCACTTACAAGGGAGAGAAAATCAAATTAGTATCAGATTTTTTTAGGACAACATTGTATGCTAAGAAACAATGGAGCAACATTTTAACATTATTAAGGAAAGAAAATGTAAGCCAGGCATTTTTGTATCTAACCTAACAGCTCATGAAGTTTTGCTGCAGAGAAATATGTTAATATCATGTTAGAACTCAGGAAATATTGTATTCATCAGCTCTTTCTGATAAATCTATTTAACCAACATGCCTTGTATACCCTGAAATTATTAGAAATGTTTAAGTACTGAAGTCTGCTATAAGCACTGAATGTATTAATTATATAATTAATACTTTAAAAAGTATATAAGAGTAGAAAGATAATGGGTCCCTACAACTCAACAACAGAAAGACAAACAATATAAAATGAGCAAAAGACTTGGAGTTAGGTATTTCTCCAAAAAAGATATACAAACAGCCTGCACACACATAAAAAGATATTCAATATTATTAGTTATTAGGGAACACAAATGAAAACCACAATGAGATACCACTTCACAATTTCACATCACTAGCAGGACTTCTAGTATGACTCTAATGAAACAAACAAACAGAAACCCCAAAATAACAATTATTGACAGGAATGTAGAGAAATTGGAACCCTCACCTGTTGCTGGTGGGAATGTAAAATGGTGCAACTGCTATGGAAAACAATTTGGTAGTCCCTCAAGTTACAGAATTTCCACATGACCCAGCAATTATGCTCCCAGGTAGATACACAAAAGAATGAAAAGCAGTGACTCAGACAGATATTTGTAGGACGTTGCTCAATGCAGCATTATTTACAATAGCCAAATGGTGGAAACAACCCAAGAACCCATCAATGGATGAATGGATTATAAAAACGAAACCTGGTCTATACATACAGTGCAGTATTATTAAAACTAAACCTGGTATATACATACAGTGCAGTATTATTAAATCTATAAAGAGGAATGAAGTGCTGCGCTTGCTACAATAAGGATAAAACTTGAAAACCTGAAGCTAGGTGAAAACAAGCCAGCCACAAAGGAAAAATACTCTATGGTTCCACGTATATGAAACAGATAAATTCATAGAGACAGATAAATTCATAGAGACAGAAAGAAATGAGGCAATCATGAAACTCTTGTTTAAGAATGACAGTGTTTCTGTTTGAGACTGTAAAGAAGTTTTGAAAGTAGACCATGGTGATGGTTGCATGACACTGTGAACGCACTTGATGTCACTGAATTGTACACTTAAAAATCAATGAAAAATTTTAAATATGAATTTATCACAAGTTTTTTCAATAGTAATTTTTAAAAGCTTTATTACTTTAGAAATAAAATTATCAAAATATAGAAGGAGAAGAGGAAATAGAACTAAAATAAGTTCACAAATTGCCTTATAGGGGTTAGCTATGTTGAATTACGTAAGGAGGAGGTGATTCACCTGAGGCTGTCTCCATATTTTAATTCCTACATAATGAATTTCAACCTAATTTAGTATGTAAACAAACCCAAATTCAACTTATGAGTGTAACACACAGGCAAGTTTCAGCCAATAAGCAGCCACATATCAGCCAGTCACAGGTAGCCCACACATCACAGGATACCCAAATAAGCAAATGCCTAGTTATAGCCAAGCAGGTGATTTCTCTGCTTTGCTTCTATGCTCATCCCACGACAGGTCACTGCTCATGCTGCTGGGCAGAAATCTCTGAATATCTCTTGGTTCCAAGAGCTGCCCCATCCATGAATCATTCTTTGCTCAAATAAATTCTGCTAAATTTAATGTGTCTAAAGATTTTCTTCTAACAGTTGGAAGGAAGGGGTTATTTCTCGCATATGACAAATCTAGTAGCAGGATATTAAATATATGTCTAATAGTACAAAGATTTCTAGGCCTACTGCTCAGGTCTCTTCATGAAAGTTCTTATCGCTGAAATCTTGGTTTTGGTCAACCTTTCCCTTTATCCCTCATCTTTGTCTTCTTTGGATATCATGATCATTTGCCTGGTACTCATTCCCAAGAATGGGTTTATGATAAGTATATCTTATGAATTGTTTTCACTCAATCTTTGGACTTGCTCTGCTGGCACGAGCATCTATTGATGAGAAGCCTGATGCCAATCAAATTCTCATTTCTTTATAAGTGGCCTATCTTGTTATTTTTGTTTTTGTTTCACTTGGCTTTTTCTCTCCTTTCTGAAATCTTTCAGAATCTTCTACTTAACATTGCTGAATGGGTTTGATCTTTTTCAATCATTCTTACTCCTTATGACTTTGAAGTCTCAGCTTTCTTTTGAACGCTAGAAAATTTTATTTCTCTTCCTTTTATTTTTTTACTATGTTCTTTCCTCCATTTTCTCTGCCATTTTCTTTTCCAAAATTGCTATGAATTAAATGTTGAATCATCTAAATAGATTCTCTTTCTCTTCTTGTTTTTCCTTTTTCATTTTTTCCTCTTTCATCTTTATGCACTAGGACATTTTCAACTGAAAATTGCAACCCTTTCATTGGCAATTACATGTTTACTTCCAAGACTTCTCTCCAGCCCTCTGTTTCTTTAATATTTTCTATATAAAATGATCTTATGTAAGTGTAAAATATATTTAAACATTTCTGAGGACACCAAATTGAGATATTTCTGTTTTGTGGAAGTTGAGCTATCTAAATTATTTTTGTTATGTGGCTATGGTTCATCCATTAGTTTAGCGTTATCAGGTAGAACGGCAGGTATTGTATTCCCCTGGCCATCCCTTATATACACTATAATAGTGAAGCTTTCCTCTGAGGAATAAAATTGGAGAGCATTTCAAAAATAAACTTTTCTAAAACTTAACCTTTAAATATTCGAATTCATGTGGCTTAAATATTCGACTGAAAGTACAGCTTTTAAAACAATTCTCAAGGTGATTCTTATAATCAACTAGGCTGGGAATTTCAATTCCAATCTTATAGACCTAGGTAAATTGAAGGAGTCTAATCACAGGGCCAGAGGTGCCTCAGTCTGTACTGGATAAACCTTCTGAAGCAGAATCACCTGAAGGTTTTTTTTTTTTCTTTTTAAATATACTTTTTTAATCCATTCCCGAATTGCTAAAGCAGGCTATCTGGTGGTGACACTTGGAGATTTGCCTTATAATAAGCTCCTTAAATGAATCTTAAGCACACAGGTGAGACCCTCTGCTGTAATGGAACTCAAGGCTTACCCCAGACCCGAGATTATCTCATCTCATCCTGAGGAGTACACAGGACATTAGTCAAAGCCAAGTATGCTGGGCAATGCTGCTGGAGTGAGCGTTCCATGTGAAAGGCATTGGAAACTCTTTATTTAGTATGTCCCCTGGATTATTTCCATGGGAGTCTCCTTTTATATGATGACTCTTTGGTTTTTCTTCTGAGTGCACACTATTTTGGAACATCTGTCTTATCTGTTGATATGATGAAAGGAGTGTGGGCTCTACCCTTAGTCTCATACAACATTGAGAAGCCAAACGAATTCCAGAGTCAGGCCTGAAGGAAAGGAAGCCTATGTGGGCTGGCTTCTCAGTTAAACACAAGGGCTTCCTTGGCTCAACAGAAGTCAGCAGAGCTCACCAGGGCTATGAACCTACAAAGGAATGGGTTGTCACAGTACTTAGCGTTAAAGAGAATACATTGACTGCTCTACATAAAATAGCACCGACTCACCCATTTATCTCTACTGTCTTTCCTGATTTATTCTTCTTCATGGCACTTATTTCCACTTTATATGGTATATAACTATTTGTTTTCATTGTCTGCCTCCTCTCCAAGTAAAATTTAAACTCCATCCAAGTTGAAGATTGTTTCTTCTCTACTATATCCCTAACATGGTGGGCCTCCAAGAAATATATATTGAATTAATACATTTACCTTCATGTGTCTTCTATGTTTATCTCTTCTGGAGTCCTAACTAAGAACAATAGGCAAAGGATGAGAATAGCTATTGAAAATGACCACAAAAGTTGGCTTTGAGAAGAGAAGGTATGAAACTCAACATTCTAAACACTGGCATTACTAACACCAATAGACAAACATTATGATTAGATTCAATACATTTTCTTTGAAATGCTTTTTGACAGTTCGAGTGTCCAACAGGAAGCAACAAGTCAATAGGCTTGTATACCTGTTAAGCAAGCAATGGGTACACACTTCTCTTCTTGTTTATGATTGTCGATGTGTATACTAAATTCAGAGCCAGTATTCCTGCAGTTTCAAAAACGGCTCTATTTCCATTCGTGATAAATTTGTGAGCTTTATTTGGATGGAGTCACATAAAATAATGGATATTTAGTATGAAGGAACTCATTATAAAACACTGTGGTAGTCTAATGAGATAATTTCGAAAAAAAATAGTAGTTGACAGTTTATTATTGCTGACAACACTGGCAACTTAGATTAGTGTGAGAGTCTCTTACACCAAGAATGGTATTTAAAGCCAGGTAAATAACTAAGAAAGTAAAACTGTTTTGTGATTTTAGAAACAATAAATTATAGGGATTTCCTTCTAAAAAAATGGAACAGGTTGAGTTATGGGCCCATTCCATTATAAGTAAATACAACAGGTAGATATTCTAATTTATAAATATTTAATATTGAACAACGTAAATGTGTGAGACTTGAATTTCTACAATTTACAGTTGCAGTCAGCCATGTTCTAAACTTACTGAGATATTTGTCATGTGGTCCCTTCTTGTGGTTCTTTACTGACACCCTAGTGACAACTGTATCTCTTCTCTAACTCCAGCAACTTAAAATCTCTCTGTAGAAATCTTGGTGTTTTCTATCTTAGATAATTCAAGGTCATACTCGCTCTCAGCATGGCCAGCCAGGAGAGGCAGGGTCTTCATAGGAATCTGATCTGCAGCCCTGCAGTGAGAGACACAGACTCCTGAGGAGACAGGATCTGAAGCAAGGCAGGCCAGGGGGAGATTAGGGAATGGACTTCATGAAGGGTCAGCCCCCACAGAAATGAGTTATTGGATGAAGACAATGAAAAGACTGAAGGACAAGATTTAGTAAGAAAAAAGGACCTGTTTGCAATGATGATGCAGTGATGAGAGGAGTCACAGAGAGGCCTGTGTGGAGGTGGTCAGCTTTTCAGGAGACTCTGGTCACTAAGAACATGACTTGCAAAGTCAGGTCTGAACCCTGTCAGCCCTTGTGTAGACCATTTAGTTTTACCTTCAAAATACAAGGACTGCTGTAACACTGGCCATTGTCTCCACCGCTGCATCACCTGGCCTGAGTAGTCACCACCCTCACTGGGCTTCCCTAGGCCTTTAAGCTGTTTTTTTAATTCATCCTAACTGCCCTAAATTCTACTTTCAATACAGCATCCATAATTATCCTTTTGAAACTTAAGCAAATTGACATCACCCCTGTGGTCAGGGCTCCCCACTTCACTGAGAATGAGAGAAGGACCTAGCACAGTTTCTCTCCTCTGCACACCATCACCTCCTCACCACACCCCCTTTTCCAAGCAAGCGTCGTCCCCATTGTCCCTCCCCAGCCAGCACATGGGCTTCCCCACCGCACCTCAGACACACAGTGGGCTCCCATGTGAGGCCTTTGTGCTCACGGCTCCCTCTGCCTAGAATGCGCTTCCTCTCGCCATGCGCGTGGCTGATTTCCGCACCCACTTTCGGTCCTCGCTTAAACATTACCTCTCATGAGCCCACCCTGCCTGTCTGCACCTGCCCACCTCTATCCCTGATCTTGGTCTAGTTTTTTCCATAGCACTTGTTGCTTCTAACATATTCTATAATAGACTTGTTTGTTTTTATTATTGCATACTGTCTTTCTCCCATAAACAAGACTGTAAGTTACATTAGACCGGAGATTTCTGTTGGAACAGATCTGAATAAGCCTTGTTATTATTCTCAACATATTTCACAATCTTCAATTCTTTTCAGAGTTTTTAGTTTCCAGGCACAATCTCTGTTCCTGACCCCCCACCCGATCTTGGTCTAGTTTTAGCCATAGCACTTGTCGCTCCTAACACATTCTATAATAGACTTGTTTTTATAGTATTATTGCACATTGTCTTTCTCCCATAAACAAGACTGTAAGTTACATTAGACCAGCAGTTTTCGTGGTAACAGATCTGAATAAGCCCTGATATTAACAAATTTCACAATCGATCTTCAGCTGTTTTTAGAGCTTTTGGTCTCCAGACACCCTTTTAAATTCTGATCATTGTTTTATGTCTTTACATTTTTTTCTTTACATTCACCTATATATAAGAAGTTAAATCTAATTTAATAGGAAATGATCAATGCAGTCACTTTTGGTGTCTTTACCTGATTTTATCTGTTTCTTCCTCACTGGCATTATCTTCAACTGCACTGTCAATATCAGGCTTTTGAAATGTTTCTTATTTCCCTGTAGCTGAGTGACTGCGGGACTCTTAATTTATAAAGACAATCTCCCCGTCTAAGTGATGTGTCTAAACATATCCTTCCTCACTTACACAGATTCCAAAGACTGCAAGTATTGAACGTTGATACTTTAACAGGAAGTACCCCTTATTGTTTTCACAAATAAAGGAATGATGTTGTCACATAGGCAGGGTGAACATCCCTCGGGCATTCAGCTTTAGCAGGGTAAGATTTCCAGATGTCTGAATATCTGAGGTCAACGACAGGCACGTTTTCTCTGTGTTATGAATTAGGTGAGACAAGCATGAAGCTTCTCCTCCACCAAACTAGGCCATCTCACGACAATGCCCCTTGGCTTTCTCCCACCACGGTCTCCCATTCAGAACCTGCTCATCGGGGTCCTGCCTGGATTTGCATCTGCCACCCTGTGCTCCCGTGACACCAGATTCTTTTTATTTTCTTTTCTTTTTTGAGACAGAGTCTTGCTCTGTCGCCCAGGCTGGAGTGCAGTGGCGCGATCTCGGCTCACTGCAAGCTCCGCCTCCTGGGTTCACGCCATTCTCCTGCCTCAGCCTCCCGAGTAGCTGGGACCACAGGCGTCTGCCACCACGCCCGGATAATTTTTGTTGTATCTTTAGTAGAGACAGGGTTTTACGGTGTTAGCCAGGATGGTCTCGATCTCCTGACCTCATGATCTGCCCGCCCCGGCCTCCCAAAGTGCTGGGATTACAGGCGTGAGCTACCTCACCCGGCCGACACCAGATTCTTTAGAAACAAGATCACATAGTTCCGCGGACACATCCTCATCACGACTTTCATCTCAATACGTATTGGTGTTACCTGATATATCATGTTAATTTCCTTTTGTTAAAATTTAAGGACTCTTCACATATTCTGAGACTAGATTCTCATAGGCAATATCCTCCTGAGAGTCACTAGGTGCTGTCCTACCAATTGTTCCTCTTTCAGTACAGCAGATATGCATTTCTTCAAAGTGAATTTCACAATAAAATGTCTCTAGCCATGAATCTATCATTTTGTTTAAAAAATCAAAATCCATGTCCAGATAGACAAATTTTGTTGTTTGACATCTTCCATGTAAACTGTTGTTTAATTTCAGTCTTTTCTTTATCATTTCACTATTACAAACTTAAACTTGAAAACAAATTAAAATACAATCTTTCCTCAAACTTCTTCAGTACTCATTTCAAAACATAAGAATTGTGGAGAAAAATTATCAAAGAAGAAAAGCCAGTATAAATGCACTTTAAAATGAAAAGACATAAATATCATAATTTTAGTAATTTCTCAAAAACTACTAAAAAATATAAATGTAGTAGTTGTGCTAATGAAATTACTCAGAGTCTGAAAAAGCTTTTAGAGATTTACACGCTACTTAGACTGAATCATAGTTCATCTATTACACATAGGAAGAAACTAATTCTGGGAGGTGGGGCATAATGCCACTATTTAAACAATTTTGTGTTGAAGAATAATGAAGCAAAGATCATCATTCATAAAAGCAGCCTGTTACAGACATGCTTGACTTTCTTGCTTGCTAGAGAGTAAATGATGAAACGGCAGACTGACTCAGTTCTACCTCCCCGAGGTCACCTCAACACTCACAGACCTTCCAAGTTTCAAATCTAGTGTCTCAAACACATTGCTGACGTCTTTCTATTCAGAATTTAGTAAGCTACGAGGATGTTAAACATTTCATTCTGCTTTATTAAGTTGAACATACTAGTTTGATTAGTTTGATAATAAATTGTATAGACTCATAGCTTCTGGAAAGAATCAAAGACATTTGTGTACCCAACAAAATGTATGTCTCTCTTAAATACATCTTGAATCTTGACAGTTATATATAAAGGGACTGAGGGAAAAGGACTCCTGGGTGACCTTGAGAGGCTACTCAGAATAACTTACAGTATTTAATTTCTGAGCAAGTTAGAGACCAGCATGCCTCGAGAGTCCCTCAATCTCTTCCTGTTGACAGATGTACCTCTCTCTGCCTTGTATGTATCGTGAGTTTTGAAAATGCACAGGGACTGGAATTCTTTTGCTAACAAACATATTGGAAACTCACAGACGTGATTATACTTCGTGGTTTTATGTGTTTTATCAGCCAGTGACATCATGACAGATGAGAATGTTCTGCCAAGAAAAGTCAGAATTTCCTAACAGTAAGGTATTCACAGACAAATCACATGAACTAACTGTCATTTAATCTAAACAATGATTTGAACATAATCCAGATCCAAAGCAGAGAAAAAAAAATCTCAACTGCCAAGCTTATTATAACAAGACATTTGATTCAGAGAAAACACTGTTGGGATCTACAAACTACTAAAGGTTAAATAGAATCCTTTGATCTATATGGCAGGAATATGTTCTTTTGTTTTTCTATTACTATCTCATCTGATGAAGCATCAAACATCTCACTGGGAAAAACAGGAAAAAAAACCCTAGTAAATACTACGTTGCATTTAATGTTCTTCTTTTATCTGTGAATCACGAAAGTAATGCAGCAATAATTAAATGAGTTGAGTGGTGTGTGCAGAAAACAGAGCATTCTTCCAAAACTGCTTCGAGAGATAAAAACTCATGGATTAATGTGTCCAAGGGGAGATTAAAGCAAGTCCACAGAGTTGCTCTGAGACAAATAGGTATTACACTTCACAAGAAAGGGCTTTTTATCAAGCATAGTTGTTTAGATAAAGTACAATCAACAAATATAAACTGGATACGCACTGCACAATATTTCTATTAATACTGGGTTTTAATCTTTAAAGATCACACTGAGTAACAATTTCCTTAAAAGCCACACTCTGTGGACAATTGCCTAGGAGAACAATGACCCAATCCTCATAAATTGTGTTTAATAAAAAGCAGAATAAGCCATGATTGGATTATTTATGAGACATTGAGGAGCAGCTGCATGGTGCTCTAAATGGGTTCCGCCTCCAGCAGTTGTCGAGACCAGATGGGAAAGTGACAAGCTCCACTTAATATGTCACAGCATCAGCGTGGTCATAAAAGAGTCCACAGCAATTCTCTACTGAGCAGAAGCCACCTGTTTACTATAAACACACCTTCTATTTCTCAAACTGTACTTTTAATTTTCAACTTGCACCTGAAAGGTAGCACCCCTTCAAGTTTAAACTGCCAGGTTGCAAATCAATCATGAGTGTTTGAGGAGTTCAAATCTCTGTGGCAGAATTTGGACAGTTTTAAAACTTTAATGTGTCCAAAGCTTGGCTGTAAATGATCCAATACATCTTCTCTTAAAAGGAGGTTTTGTCATAATTATAATTTCAGTTGGCATTTTTTTTGGCTCTTGCTTAATTATAAAACTATGCTTATTAAAAACAGACTCTTTACTCCTTTGGTTATTAGAAACAGATTCATTATGCCCTCTACTGTATCTCAGCATACGTGATCTATGATGGAAAACCAAAGATCTGGCTCTGGCCTGTAGCTATAACTTCTTCACAAGAAGAAAGACTATTTCACCTGGCATTCGAGGTCCCTTGCTGTTCATTATGAAGATCATTGGTGTCTGCAGATCTCTCAGATAGTTTAGCAATGATCATATGACTCATAGGAGAAAAAAATTACTTTAAAAAGTTGGAGCTAACACATAAATCCAAAAATCAAAGATAGGCATCACTAGAGTATCAATTCATATTACTGTGCTATAAATCTATTACAGTAGATGCAATCTCTCTCTGAACCAAAACATTCAGCACAGGAATGAAGCAAAAGCAGCAAAAAAAAAAAAAAAAATCTTATTTGGATGATGAATTCTACAAGAAATTTATGGTATAGCTCAGTTTTTCTATTATAGGTTTTATTAGGAGCCTGGGATTAAACTTGGATCCCTTCAGGATCTAATGTACAGATAATTTTTCTTGCCCTGTTTCATTTTGGCTACAAACTTTCCCACTGAGTTAACAGTGCTAAATTCACAGCACGTGAAGGATACTTCACGTAGTAATATTTTTAAAAGGAAGCAGGAAGGGAGGCTTCATCAGTGGGGTTGAAGCTTAACATGGATTAAATGGACATCTCTCTAGTTGCCTATTATGTAGAAGAAAAATACATAAATTTAGAAGGCAACTAAGTTCCTGCACCAAGTTTATCTATTTGCCTGTGCTGGAGGGTCTTAAAGAGTTTATTACTCACAATTTTTTTGCTTTTGTTTTAAATTTTATATCTGTGTCATGGCAACTTTTTTCGTTTCTAGATTCAAGTTTAGCCTAACAGGAAAAAAGGCAGTGCAATCGGTGATACTGTTATAGGGACGACTAACAGCTCAGGAAGTGACTGGGGAGGCGCTGCTCTGGCTGCGCAAATAGTCATCACATTGTTAGATTACGAATCGTCAGGTAATCCCTATCAACAACCACACATATCATCCACTCATTTAACAAACATCTTTCGCTATGCAAATAAACTGCAAACAATGTGTTTTAAAGGTAGCAATGGGTCAAGTTTCTTGTAAATTATTACAGTGATTGAACACACAGCACAGAACCCACTTTTTTGCTCACTCCTTCCCCTGAATTCCCACCACGAATGTTCTGAAGCCCATACTGAAAAACCAGCTAGCACGTACTTTAATGAGGGCCCACAGGCCACACAGCAGACTGCATTTTCATCTCCAGGATCCAGCAGCTTCCTGCATTTCACCGTATTTTCATCCGCTCCACTAAGCAACTCCTACAGGGGACGAGAGACATCATTTTGCACACACAGGCTGGTGGCAACTCACTTCTCATTTCACAGCAAGCCCTGTCATGCTGTTTCCCAGCTTATAAGAAACAGAAATATCTCATCAGATATATATTCCGAATAAGTGGTGAAAAATAAATGTTCCTGACTTTATGCGTTTGACCAAATAACATGAAAATATTTCTAATGGTATAGCATATGGATGCAAAGAACAAAATTAGAAGAACACTGCTTTTGTGGGAAAATAGGT
Source organism: Pongo abelii (assembly GCF_028885655.2). Taxonomy (NCBI): domain Eukaryota; kingdom Metazoa; phylum Chordata; class Mammalia; order Primates; family Hominidae; genus Pongo; species Pongo abelii. Next base: position 211,711,593 of record NC_071988.2, read on the forward strand.
AATATCTCACTTACAGACAAATATAAAAACTGCATTTCTTCTTCTACAATAATACGTTAGGATTGGGAATAGTAGCCAGAAACCTTCCCCAGAAACTTTGCCCAGCAGGCATGAGGTCATTGTTTGTTGAAACATTTCTAAGAAATCATTATTCAATAGAAGACTTGCTTTCACAATTAAAAGAGCATTTGTTTGCTACTGCAACTGTTTTGTTAACTCCTAAGGATGGGAGTAGGACAACATATGCTTCTCAGAAAATAAAACCCGACACTCTCATTTTTATAACATTTTATTGTTTGATATATGCAGCAGTTTATAAGTCACTAGCACATGCTCCTAGTGTCCGTCACTATTAACATTCCAATTTTTCATCTGAGAAAGCAAAAAATAAGAGTTATTACAGTACTACTGACTAAATCAAGTGAAATGCAGGATTATTTTTGAATTGAAATAATTCACTATTAATTCAAAAGTTTTACCAAAATACATAAGAAATGGCAAATCAGATAGCTTTTTTTTGGCCCCTAATCTGATGATTTTACAAGTTTATGAGTAAAAAAAATTTAACTTTAAAAATCTCAATAAATAATAATGTATTTTTTAAATGTGGGCACTGACAGAAAATCTTTACTATGCTTTATATCTTTGCATAATTAGAAATAAATATATTTTCATTTAATTATTTATGACTTTGTTTTGAAGAAATTCAATGAATTCAAAGCAATTCTTAGGGCTCACATTTATGCAGTTCCCACTTGAAAATCATAACTCAATAAAGTTTTTTTATATTACTGACACAGATTGAACCAAAATAATTAAAATTATGAAACAGTTTCACTGCCTAATTCTATAATTAAAAGCTGTTATTAATATAATTATATAAATACTTATACATAAAGTTATCTAATATTGCTCATTATTTTATAGCAACATTCTACAGCCAGGAGAGCTTTGTTGCCAGTTGCATATTGTGTAGGATGATTGTATATTGTGTAGGGATAGGCAATGTGGCCTACTGATGTCTAAGGTATGCATTAATTCTTGTTGTTAAGATTTTAACAACACAGAATGACATAGAATATTATAATAGCTCTTTATCATTGACATCTTCTTACCCAAAACTCAACAAACTCCTGAGATAGGTATTATTTTATTTTACAGATGCAAAAGCTGAAGTACTAATTCATTAAATAACTTGCCTAAGAGTATCATTAAGTGGCAGATTCAGGACTCAAACCAAAGCTGTGTGGCCTCAGATTCACATAATCATGATTCTCAAATTTTTATGTGCATAAAAAACATCTATTTCTGGCCAAGATGGAGCAAAAAAGATTCCAGATTTATCCTCCTGCCTGAATCAATTGACAAAGTACACAAAATATACAAAACAAGATTTTTTCACAACATTGGGCATTAGGCAATGAAGAACAGTGGATGAGAGATGAGAAACACACGATATGAGCCCTATGCTTGTCCTAGCTTGCTGCCTGGTGGGAGTGACCAGCAGCGAATGCAGTAAGGGGGATATGGGTGATGATCAGCAGTCTCCCACAATTAGAGATACTGACCTGGAGACTGGAAATGTGAAGAGAGCTGGAGTTTTCTGGACAGGATACTGGAAAGGAGAAAGCTGCACAGATAAAACTTCAGAGAATTTCAGAAAGAGCTCCTTGTATATTCAGTTGTTTACTATTTAAATGCATGTGTATCACAAAATTACACAAGGCCAAGAAAACCATCAAAAATAAGCACCAAAGCACAAAAAGGAGTGGACATAATGCCTATTCTCACTAACCATATTGGAAAACTGTATATTTTACTGGGCATTGGATAATGCCAATTATCCAGATCTTGCCCTGGTAATGAGGAAAAATAGCTCTAGACTAAGTATATTAGTATCAGCTAATAGAGCAGAAAATAAAGATCCAATAAATTATATTATTTTCAACTGTGTCTCAGAACAAAGCTTAAGAATATATTAGGAAAGTATCCAATACTGAAAGAAGGTAAATTTCACAGTGTCTGATATCCAAACAAAAATTATGAGACATTAAAAGAAACAAAAATATACCACCCGTAGTGAGAAGAAAAATCAATCACTCAAAGCTGACATATAAAGAGCACAGATTCAGTACAAAGAGAGATTAAAAGTGTAATCTGCACAGCTAACATCACACTGAATAATGAAAAACTAGATGCCTTCCCACTAAGATAAAAAATAAGACAAGAATTTTTACTCTTATCACTCCACTTTACTCTATACCCTGTACTGGAGGCTCTAGCCAGGGCAGTTAGACAAGAAAAAGAAATAAATTCATCCACTTTGAAAAGTAAAGCTATATCTCTTCATAGATGACTTGATCTTATATATAGAAAATCCTAAGGAATTCACTAAAACATTATTACACCATATAAGTGAGTATAGCAAGGTTGTTAGGATACAAGATCAATGTACAAAATCATTTATATATGTAGACACTTGCAATAAACAATCCACAAATAAAAGTAAAATAAAATTCCATTCACAGCAGCTTCCAAATGAATTTTATAACTTAGGAATATATTTAGCAAAATAACTGAAAATCTTATACTCTGAAAACTATAAAACATTGCTGAAAGAAATTAAAGAAAGCTTAAATAAATGGATAAATATCTGTTTATGGGTCAAAAGACCCATATTTAATATTGTTAATTTAATATTGTTAAAATGAAAGCATTCCCTAAACTGATGGACAGATTCAATGCATTCCCTAATAGATTTCCAGCTGATTTCTTTGTATTCACTGGTAAGCTTATTCTAAAATTTATACAAAATTGCAAGGGACTCCAAATAGCCAAAACCTGAAAAAGAAGAATTACGTAAGAAGACTCACATTTCCCAGTTTCAAAAGTTACTACAAAGAAATAGTGAGCAAGACACTGCTGTCTTGGCACAACAATAGACATATATAGATCAATCTAATCGAACTGAGAATCCCGAACTAAAACCAGGCCTCTATGGTCAACTTACTTTCAACAAGGATTCCAAGACCATTCAATGTGGGAAAAGTCTTTTTAACTAATGGTGCTAGGCCAAGTGGACAACCATGCGTAGAAGAATGAAGTTGGACTCCTGCTGTGTTAGTCCATTATTGTGTTTCTGGGAAGAAATTCCTGAGGCTGGGTAATTTACAAATAAGAGTGGTTTATTTCGGCCCAAGTTTCTGCAGGATGTATAGGAAGTGTGGTGCAGGCATCTGCTTCCGGTAGCTTACAATCATGGCAGAAGATGAGAGGGGAGCTGGTGTCACATGGCAGGAAAGCAGAAGAGAGAGGGAGTGAGAGAGAGTGAGCTGCCACACTGTTTTGAACAACCAGATTTTGCATTAACTCAGAGTGAGAGCTCACTTCTTACCATGAGGACACCAAGCCATTCATGAGGAATCTGCCCCCATGACCCAAATACCTCCTACCAGGCCCTACCTCCAACATTAGGAATCACATTTCAACATGAGATTTGGAGTGGGGCACACATCCAAACTACATCATTCTGCCCCTGACCCTACAAATCTCAGGTCCTTCTCACATTGCAAAACAATCAAGCCTTCCCAGTATCCCCCCAAATCTTAACTCATTTCAACATCAACTCAATTTAAGAAGACCAAAGTCTCCTTTGAGACCCAAGGCAGGTTTTCTCACCTATAAGTCTCTAAAATAAAAACCATGATATTTACTTCTGAGATGCTATGGCAGTACAGGCATTGGGTACACATTCCCATTCCAAAAGAATGAAATTGGCCGAAAGAAAGGGGCTTCAGGCTTCACACGAGTCTGAAACTCAGCAGAGTGGACATTAAACCTTAAACTCCAACATAATCCTTGAATCCGTGTCCCATTTCCTGGGCACACTGGTGCCAGGAGTGTGTTTCCAATGCTTTGGGCAGCTTCACCCTTGTGGCTTTGCAGGGTGCACCCCCTATGGCTGCTCTTGCAGGTTGGAGTAAAGTGACTGCAGCTTTTCCACTCTGAGGTTGCAAGCCACCAGTGGTTCTATCATTCTGGGGTCTGGAGGGTGGTGGCCCCTTCTCGCAGATCCACTAGGAAATGCCCTGATGGAGACTCTCTATGAGGGCCCCAACCTCACCTTCCCTCTTGGCACTGCCCTAGTAGAGGCTGTCTGTGAGGGCTCTTCCCCTGTGGCAGGCTTCTGCTCAGACCCAGGCTCTCTGTTACATTCTCTGAAATCTAGGTGGAAGCTGCCAACCTTCCTTCACTGTTGCATTCTGTGTGCCTGCAGGCGGAACACCGCATGGAAGCTATGAAGGCGTATGGTGGCTGGTGTGCTACAAAGCAGCAGCCTGAGCTGTACGTGGGACTCTTTGAGCTGAGACTGGAGTCAGAGTGGCCTGGGTGCAGGAAGCAGCGTCCTGAGGCTGTGCAGGGCCGAAGCACCCTGGACCTAGCCCCCTGAAACCATTCTTTTCTCCTAGGACCCTGAGCCTGGATGGGAAGGGCTGTCTCAAAGACTTCGGAAATGCCTTCAAGACCTTTTTCCTATTGTCTTGGATATTAGCACTTGGCTCCGTTTTAGTCATGAAAATCTCTCTAGCAAGTGGTTGCTCCTCAGCTTGCTTGGATTCTTTCTCCACCACGGAGCCAGGCTCCCAATTTTTGAATCTTCTACACTCTACTTCCCTTTTAAATATAAGTTCCAACTTTAAGTAATATCTTTGCTCCCACATCTGAGGGTAGGCTGTTCAAAGTAGCCAGGTCACATCTTGAACACTTTGCTGCTTAGAAATTCTCCCTCCTGATACCCTAGGTCATCACTCATAAGTTCAAACTTCCACAGATTGTAGTGTTATGAACACAGTGCAGGCAAGTTCTTTGCTAGGGCACAAGACGGGTGAGCTTTGCTCTAGTTCCTAGTAAATTCCTCATTTCTATCTGACATCACATTATTCTGGCCTTCATTGTCCATATTTTATCAGCATTTTGATTACAACCATTTAACTCTTTTCCCATTTGTCCGAGAATACTCACTGGCGGTGCTTCTGGCTGCGGCATTAACCCCAAGATAACTTTGCTGCAAAAATTTCCCTTGTATTACTATTTTCACATTATGCTAGAATATTGACTTTGGAAACAAAATACCTCATTTTTATTCTATTGTAGCATTGTGTTTTTAGTAGTGGTATTTCCATTTACAAAACATAGTGATTCTCAATGGCTGAAAATGTCAAATCCTAGAAAATGTAGCATTTCTACACTTGATGTTAACATTGTTCTCAAATAGGTGTTTGCCAAAAATTTATGTGACGAATTTCATTTTTCCAAAAGAGATGATTCTGATGATTCAGATGATTTTGGGGTTAGTTCTGTTTAGAAATAACTTCAAGAACAGTTTTTGTATTTTATTTTCACATTGAAAATCAGTCAGATTTGCTTCAGCCTCAGAGTGTGTTTATGTAAAGCTAAATGAATGCTGGCAGCATGCTGCACTTTTTTTCTAAATGGGAAAAGTGTTAACCAATCTCTAAGAAATTGTAAACCTTCCCTCATCTTTCTGTCTTTTTCTAAGCCCTCAAACTCTTCCAACCTCTGCTCATTACCCAGTTCAAAAGCCACATTTTTGTTTCCACATTTTCACTTACCACAGAAGTATCTTTATAGCAATATCTCCCTCCTCAGTACCAATTTTCTGTGTTAGTCTATTTTTGCATTACTGTAAATAAATATCGGAAACTGGGTAACTTATAAAGAAAAGTGGATGTTGGCTCACTGTTCTGCAAGCTGAGCAAGAAGCATGGTGCATGCATCTGCTTCTGTTGAGGCCCTCAGGAAGCTTACAGTCATGGTGAAAGGCAAAGGGGGAGCTGGTGTGTCACACAGTGAGAAAGACAAAAAGAGAGGGAGTGAGAGAGAGAGAAGGGATTTGCTATACTCTTTTAAACAACCAGATTTCACATGAACTCAGAGTGAGAACTCATTCATTACTGCAGGGGCCCAAAGCCATTCAAGAGGGATCCACCGCCAGGACCCAAATACCTTTCACTAGGCCCACTTCCAACATGGGAGATTACATTTCAACACGAGATTTGGAAAAGACACACATCCAGACCATATCACCTGGTTTATATTATATATAAAAATTAACCCAAAATGGATCAAAGACCTAGATGTAAGAACAAAACTGTGACATTCTTGAAAGAAAACATAGGAGTAAAATCTTCATGACCTTGTATTTGGCAAAGAATTATTGGATGAGATATCAAAAGCACAGCATAAAAAGAGAAAACTTGATAAATTGAACTTCAAAGTAATTAAAAACTTTTGTGCTAAAAAACACCATCAAGAAAATAAAAAGATTACACACAAAATGAAAAAAGTCATAAGCCATACTCATAAGGGGTTTATACACAGAATATGTGAAGAACCCTTATAACTCAATAGTAAAAAAAAGGGAAAATTGGGCCAAGAATCTGAATTGATATTTCCTTAAATAAGATATATAAATGGCCAATAAGCGCATAAAATTATTTGCTCAACATCAGTAGTTATCAGGAAAATACAGATCAAACCAAAATTAGATACCATGTCATACTCACTAGGATGGCTAGAATAAAAAAATCAGATAACAATTTAAAAAGATGAGGATGTCAAGAAATGGGAGCCCTCAATAATGCTGGTGGTAATAGAAAATAGTCCATTCATATGGGGAAACAGTCTTGCAGTTTCTCAAACAACTAGATGCAGAGTTATCAGATGACAGAAATTCTGCTCCTAGGCACAGATGATCCTCAACTTATGATGAGGTTGCAGCTCAATAAATGCATCCAAAGTTAAAAAAGCATTTAACGTTTGCAATACAGCAGATTTTCCCTGATGGTACAAACAAAATACTCATTCAGTAAAATCCATAACCCCATCATAAGTCATAAGGAGCTCCTTTGGTTTCAATAAAGTTACATCCTGATAAACCTATCATAAAGTTAAAAATTATAACTTGAACCACTGTTAAGTCAGAGACTACCTCTATATACCCAGAAGAAATAAAAACATATTTCTACATGAAAACATATACACAAATATTCATAGCAGTATTATTCATAATAGCCAAAAGATGGACACAACCCAATGTTAATCAATGGATGAATGTAGCAACAAACTGTGTTATATCTCTACGATGGATAGCATTCAGTCATAAAAAGAAATGAGGTTTTGATGCATGTTTTGAAACAGATAAACCTTGAAACCATTACGCTAAGTGAAAAATGTTACAAAATACTATCTATCATTTGTATCTATGATACCATTCATATGAATATCCAGAATAGGGAAATCTAAAGATACAGAAAGGGTAGTGTGGGTTGTTTAGAGCTGAGTAAAGGCTGTCAGGAGAATAGTGTGGTGGTACCTGAAGGACACATAAGTTCTTCTTCAGGTAAAGAAAATGCTTTAAAATTGACTATGATGATGGCTTCACATATTTGTGAATTTACTAATAACCACTGAATTGTACATTATAAATGGTTAAATTACATGTATAAAATTATATTTCAATAAAGAATATATAATCCATTTATTCAAAAAGGTAAAAGGAATACTTATGGTGTTAAGTACAGACATGGAAGATATTAAAAACGCAATAGAGCATCTAGAAAAGAACACATTATTGCAGATGAAATATGCTGAACAGTGTTAACAGCAGATTGGACATCAAGGAAGATTAGTGAATTACAAGATACAGCAAGAGACACCATCCAAAATGGAAACTGGAAAGAAAAAAGAATTATTTATTTTTTATTTTTGTGGGGACACAGTAAGTGCATAAGTTTATGGGGTACATGAGATATGCTGATTCAAGCATACAAAGCATAATAATCATATAAAAGTAAATGAGATGTCCATTCCTTCAAGCGTTTATCCTTCGTTTGAATTACAAACAATCCAATTATATACTTTTAGTTATTTTTAAATGTACAATAAATTATTATTGACTACAGTCACTCTATTGTGCTATCAAATACTAGATATTATTCATTCTATCTATGTTTTTGTACCCATTAACCATCCCCAAATCCCCCACCCTACTACTCTTCCCAGTATCTGGTAATGACCATTTTACTCTCTATCTCCATGTGTTCAATAACTTTAATTTTCAGTTCCCAAGTGAGAACACGTGAAGTGTATCTTTCTGTGCCTGGCTTATTTCACTTAACATAATGATCTCCGGTTCCATCCATGTTGTTGCAGACAACTGAATCACATTTTTTCATGGCTGAATAGTACTCCATTATGTTAATGTATCACATTTTTTATTCATTCATCTGTTGATGGACACTTAGATTGCTTTCAAATCTTGACTATTATGAATAGTGTTACAATAAATATGGGAGCGCAGATATCTCTTTTGTATACTGATTTCCTTTGAGTATGTATCTGGCAGTGGGATTGCTGGATCCTATTACGGAAGTTCTATTTTTAGTTTTTTGAGGAACTTCCAAACTGTCCTTCAGAGTAATTGTATTAATTTACATTTCCAGCAACAGTGTATGAGGGTTCCTTTTCTCCACATCCTTGCCAGCATTAATTATTGCCTATCTTTTGTATAAAATCCATTTTAACTGGGTTGAGATGATATCTCAATATAGTTTTGATTGGCATTTCTCTAATGATCAATGATATTGAGCACATTTTCATATACCTGTTTGCTGTTTCTATGTCTTCTTTTGAGAAATGTCTATTTAGATCTTTTGTGCATTTTTAAATCAGATTATTAGATTTGTCCCTATTGCATTGTTTGAGCTCTTTATATATTCTGGTTATTGATCCTTTGTCAGATGGGTAGTTTGCTAATATTTTCTCCCATTCTATGAATGTCTCCTTCTTGATTGTTTCCTTTGCTGTGAAGAAGCTTTTAAACTTGATGTGAAACCGTTTGTTCATTTTTGCTTTGGTTGCCTGTTTTTGTGAAATATTGCTCAAAAATCTTTATTTGTGGAATATTACTCAAGAAATAACAGTCCAATGTCCCAGAGAGGTTCCTCAATGTTTTCATTTAGTAGTTTCATAGATTTCATAGGTTCATATTTTTAATCAATTTTGATTTTATTTTCATATATGGTAAGAGATAGAGAGGTCTAGTTTCATTCTTCTGCATATGAATATCCAGTTTTCCCAGCACCATTTATTGAAGAGGCTGTTCTTTCCCCAATGTATGTTCTCAGCACCTTTGTTAAAAATGAGCTTACTGTAGGTGTATAAATTTGTTTCTGTGTTCTCTACTCTGTTCCATTGGTCTATGTGTCTGTTTTAATGCCAGTACCATCCTGTTTTGATTCCTATAGTTCTGTGTTATAATTTGAAATCAGATATTGTGATATTTCCAGTTTTCACTCAGGAGTGCTTTGGGTACTGTGTGTCTTTTGTGGTTCCGTGTAAATTTTAGAATTTTTTTCTATTTTTGTGAAAAATGTTATTGGTACTTTGATAAGGATTTGAGTCAGTAGATTGCTTGCCAAAGTATGTACATTTTAACAATATCCATTCTTACATTCCAAGAACATGGAATATGCTTCCATATTTTGTGTCCTCTTTAATATTTTTCATCAATGTTTTATAGTTTTTATTATACAGATCTTTCACTTCTTTGGTTAAGTTAATTCTGAGATATTTTATTTGTAGTTATTGTAAATGGGATTACTTTCTTGATTTCTTTTTCAGAGCATTCACTGTTAGCATATAGAAATGCAACTAATTTTTGTATGTTGATTTTATGTTCTGCAACTTTACTGACAATTTGTTTATCAGTTCTGATAGGTTTTTGGTGGCGTCTTTAGGTTTTTCCATATATAAGATTATATCTGCAAACAAGGATAATTTGGCTTTTTCGTTCTAATTTCGATGCCCTTATTCCTTCCTCTTATCTGATTGTTCTATCTAGGATGTCCAATACTATGTCGAATAACAGGTGTAAAAGTGGGCATCTTTGTTGTGTTCCAGATCTTGAGGAAAGGCTTTCAGCTTTTCCCCATTCAGTATGATACTAGCTGTGAATCTGTCATATGTGGCTTTTTTATGTTGAGGTATGTTTCTTTTATACTCAAGTTTTTGAGACTTTTTATCATGAAGAGATGTTAATTTTATCAAATGCTTTTTCAGCATCAATTGAAATGATCACACGGCTTTCATCCTTCATTCTGTTATATGATGTATCACATTAGTTGATTTGCGCATGTTGAACCATCCTTGTATCCCTGGGATAAATTTCACTTAAATATGATGAATAATCTTTTCAATGTTTGGTTTAATTCAATTTTCCAGTATTTTGTCAAAAATTTTTGCATCAAGGTTTATCAAGTATAAACATTACTTTTCTTTTTTTTGTATGTGTCTTTGTCTGGTTTTGGTATTGGGGTAATACTGTCCTAGAATGAGTTTGGAAGTATTCTGCCCACCTCTATTTTCCAGAATAAAGAGGATTGATATTAGTTCTTCTTTAAATGTCAGCAGTGAAGCCATCAGGTTCGAGACTTTTCTTTGCTGGAAGACTTTTTGTTACAGCTTTGATCTTGTTACTTATTACTGGTCTAAGTTTTGGATTTCTTCCTGGTTTAATAATGGTAGGTTGTACATGTCTAGGGATTTATTCATTTCTTTCAGGTTTTCCAATTTATTGGCATGTAGTTGCTCATAGTAGCCTCTAATAATTTCTAACATTTCTGCATGGTATCAATTGTTATGTCTCCTTTTTCCCTCTGATTTTATTTATTTAAGTCTCCTCTCTTTTTTTCTTAGTTAATCCAACTAACTTTCCTGTATATAACAACTGCAAAAGTCTGCATACAATATTTTTTTAAAAAACAACTATTTGAGGGAACTTAGAGGGGCAACCAAAAAACGGGCAAAAACTAAAAGTGAGGCACCTCTTGGCAGAGGATTGCATCAGGTGAGATTTGCAAGTTTGCAACTCTTTGCCTCTGACAAGTCTTCAAGCCAGACAAAACAAGATGCCCAAAAGCTATGTTCTTTATTGGTTTCCAACTTCAGAATATAAAGGGTCATGTTGACAAGAGACTGGAATATTGGAGAAAAAGGAAAAAAGAATGGGCCAAAGAAAGGCGAGCCTCAAAATCTGTGTTAAAAATTGCTCAAGTCTTCCTCAACTAATCCATGCCAAGGTCTTCACGCCCACTTTTGTCCCTTACATATGAAGAATTCCCATCACTGTCTGCTACTCACTTCGACACCAGTGTTTTCTTCACTGCTTTAGTACAGAGTACTCCCATCACTGTCCATTACTCACTTCGACACCAGTGTTTTCTTCACTGCTTTAGTACAGAGTATTCCCATCACTGTCCGCTACTCACTTCGACACCAGTGCTTTCTTCACTGCTTTAGTACAGAGTATTCCCATCACTGTCCGCTACTCACTTCGACACCAGTGTTTTCTTCACTGCTTTAGTACAGAGTATTCCCATCATTGTCCACTACTCACTTCGACACCAGTGTTTTCTTCACTGCTTTAGTACAGAGTACTCTTAGAAGGACATTGAGAAGGAGTTGGTGATAGAGTCATATGTGCCTAGTTCACTCCGATATTCCACATTCCTCCACTCTCCGAATCCTTCCTTCATATTATACCAAGGCATAGATGGAGTCTCAACTTCATTTGATATAGGCCTCCACTGGGTCTCAGATGAAGCCACAGGCCACAGACTGGGCATGCAGGGGCAGTCCCCATGCCTGAGCAGCTGGATGGAGCGCAGAACCTCTGGCGAGGGTGTCCATGCTAAGCCCAGCCCAGCACAATGCCAGGCTTCTCTTTTCCTAGTCTGGGGAGGATGTGTAGCCTAAAAAAAATCCTACATGTATTTCCCAGATGGTTGGTAGTAAAGATTGATAATATCTTAGGAAAATGTTGCCTTTCTGCCATTGCACCAGCCATTTTCCAGGTCTGACTCTGCAGTGGACCCCATGGGGCATACAAGAACCAGTGAGCCATGAGGTGTGGCTGGATATAACATTAGGAGAAATTGCTTCTTCTTGAAGAGCTGCTTTCTTCTGCCAGGTGGCCACAGAGTTTTCAGTAAAGTCGAGGACAGTTTTATCAGACTGGAAAAGAGGCTGCTTCACCTGGTAAAGGAGGTTTGGTTGGGCTCAGAACTTTTGATTATTCTGATTCATTTGAATCTTCTCCAATGTTCGCATCTAATCTTTCAATACACACTCTTCCCCAACCAATAGTCTGACTCTGATATATTGATTATTCTCTTTAGAGATAGGAGATACTACCAAATGGTTACAGAGACACCTCACTTCTTTTAACATGCATTGAGTTGAGATTTTGAAGTTTTAACCTGCTGATGTATTTCCAACAGTGTCAGACATAGCCAGCACACCCCACATTCCTGCCATTCCGCGTGCCTGTTGTAGGGGTCTGTAATTGCAGTGACACCAATTTGCCACTTCATGTTACAGACTTTAGGAGTCCCACTCTATGCCAGACAACCAAGCTCTAGTTCCCAGTTCCTTCAAGGTCTGTTATTGTACCACGGTTTGGCGGGCGGGGGCGGGGGGGGGGGGTTCATTGATGCAAACAACAAAATATAATTTTTGCTTTAATCAGCAAATGAATGTACTTAATCGAATTAGTGCATATCACCCCTGGGAGGGCCTGAAAATCCACTGAGAGATACAGGTAGGAACAATTCTCAAATACTCTGCTGGCCCACTTGCAAATAATCCCTAGCTCTTTGGTCACTGGTGCCACTGCTGCTGGAACATCTGCCTCTGAGGCCTCTAAAAGACATTTGTTTCTCCCCTGTCCCTGTCAAGCAGAGTGCATCCTTGCCTTTCTTCTGCATCCATGTCTCATGCCTGTGCACATATGTGACAGGAACTGGGTCAGGTTTTAGCCTCCTGGCTGTCAGGAGGGCTGGAGAAAGGACTTCTAGTACATACTGAGTGACCATGGGTTACAATGTGAGCATGCTCTCAAAGTAGAAATCAGCAACTCAAAAGCTATGGATTGCCCCCACCCATGACATGCTCCTCTCATCTACATAACTAAATATTTGGCTTGTACTTCTACTGCTGGATGTATCATGTTTAGATAATGTCTTTGGAAGAGGTGAATATGAATGGTAGGCAAGCTTCTGGCCAGCTTCCACCGTGGAGAGAGAAGAGGACATGAGTGTGCTGCTCCCTATCACAGGGATACTGCCCTCGTTTTTGTTTCTGTTTTTCCACCCACCACTTTTATATTCACTTATTGTGCTCTGCTTTCTTGCTATTCCTCACATTTACTGTAGGAGCCTCTCGCTAGGCAAGCAGGCCCCTTGCTTTGAGTGCAGCTCTGGGTTTTTAGTGTGAGGTCAGCCCCAGCTGTCTCTGCGGGTCAGTGTGTGGGGCTGAAGTGGGGGAGGCATGCTCTGGAGAACCAGGGTCTGACCGCACTCCTCTACTTACCGACCTGGTGATTGCCGGCTCTCCCCTCCAGGTCTTACAGAGTGAAATTTTTTCACTCCAAGTTTGATGATTTTCTGAATATGTTCTTATGCTGGAAAACAGATTCTCTCATGTATTTTATTTTTCAGAGCTGTTTTGTTTTCTCATGTTCTTTCTTCCAGAAATGTTTTACAGTATTTCTATTGAGGAATCCTTCTTTTTTTAACATCACATCTGCAAGTTGTATGCTATTATTCTCACTTTGATGGCAGAAAACAGGTTTAGACCATTTAAGCAATTTGCCAAATGCTGATAAGAAGGCAGGATGTTAACTCAATGCCGTTGAACCCCAGAGCCCAGGATCTTAACTTCTGTGGGAAGTAGCTCTTAAATAACGATTATCTTCCCTGCCATCATTACTCAGCATTCCAAAGATCCCACTAATTTGAAATCATGAGCATTTTAATAATGTGAAATTATGAGGACTAATATTTTACCTAGTTAATCATGACTGGCACCAAATTCATATCTAACTACAGACCCACTGATTTATCCAAGGCTAATGTTTCCCAAATGCCACTTTTACTCTTCTCAAAGAATGAGACAAATTTTCCAAGCCCATCCTTCACCAACATAGGGGATCAAAATATGCTTCCCCAAAATAAGACACGTTGGCATATTAACTATTTTGAGTTAAACGCACTTGAAAAATAGCAAATGCAAGAGAGGCACTCTGAACTTCTCTTTTCTTTGTGAAAGCAAGAGATCAAACTGCCATGTGAAAGGTGCCCTCCCTGTACCAGGAGGAAGAAAGGCATTGTTATCAGGGATGGAGAGATGAGGCTGGGAGAAATCGGTTTAAACAAACCTTGTTAAACTCACCCTTACCTTCCTAATCACTTTTCCACAATTGGCTGCCCTCATCCGAGGCCCCTTGTCTTGTTAGGTTTTCACAATGTATGACTCTTTGTCCAAACTAGTGTACAAGTGTTCAGCACTGACTCTTCTTTGGGTCTTCATTTTTCTTGTGAAGGTTTCCATGTGCATGCAAAAATTACTATTAAAATTTGTATATGTTTCTCCTACTAATCTGTGTTGTGTCTGTACCAAATATATCTCCATATATTTGAATTTTTGTTTTGGTTTTAGATTTCACATATAAGCAAAATCATGTAATATTTTTCTTTCTGTGTCTGGCTTATTTCACTTAGCATAGTATCTTCCAGCCTCATCTACCTTGTGGCAAATACCAAGATCTTGTTTTTTTTAGGACTGAATAATATTCCATTGTATATAAATTCAGCAGTTTATTTATTTATTGCTCCATCAACAAACACTAAGTTTATTTCCATATCTTGGCTACTGTGAATACTGTTGCAATTAATGTGGTAGTGCAAATATCTTTTTGAAGTGATGATTTCATCTCCTTTGGGTATATACTCAGAAGAAGGATTACTGAGTCATATGGCAGTGCTATTTTAATTTCTTTAGAAACCTACATACTGTTTTCCAAAATGGCTGTACCAATCTGCATTCCTATCAACTGTGTACAAGGGTTCCCTTTTCATAATAGTTCCTTATGATCCTTTCTATTTCTGAGGTATCTATTGCCCCTTTTCTCTACATCCCCACCAACGCTTGTTATCTTTCAACTTTTTAGTAATAGCCAACTAACAAGTGTGAAGTGATGCCTGAGAGTGGTTTGGATTTGCATTTCTCTGATGATTAATGATGTTAAACACCTTTTCATATACCTGTTAACATTTTTTATGTCTTCTTTGGAGAAGTGTCTATTAATATATTTTGCCCATTTTTAATGGGGTCATTTATTTTTCTACTAATAAATTGTATGAATTCTTTATAAATATTGGATATTAATTTTTATTAAATGTATGATTTGCAAATATTTTTTCCCAATCTAGAAGCTACCATTTCATTTTGTTGATTGTTTCCTGTTCTATATGGAGGCTTTATAATTTGATGACTAGCATTTATATAATTTATTTTGCTTTTGTGGCCTGAGATTTTGGTGTGATATCCAAAAAATCATTGCCAAAGTCAATGTTCAGGAGCTTTCCCCTTATGTTCTCTTCTACATTTTATAATTTCTGGTTTTACCTTTAGGTCTCTCATCCATTTTGAGTTTGTTTTTGTGCATGGTTTGAGACAAGGGTTCAATTTCATTCTTTCGCATGTGGCAATTCACTTTTTTTTCAGTGCAGTTCATTAGAGAGACTATCCGTTCTCCATTGTGTCCTCTCAGTGCCTTTATTAAAAATTAGTTAAATGGGTCAGCTGCAGTGGCTCACGCCTGTAATCCTAGCACTTTGGTAGGCTGAGGTGGGTGGATCACCTGAGGTCAGGAGTTTGAGACCAGCATGGCCAACATGGTGAAATCCCGTCTCCATTAAAAATACAAAAATTAGCCAGGTGTGATGGCGGGTGCCTGTAATCCCAGCTCCTTGGGAGGCTGAGGCAGGAGAATTGCTTGAACCCCAGGGCTGGTGGTTGCAGTGAGCTCAGATCATGCCACTGCATTCCAGCTTGGGTGAAAGAACAAAACTCTGTCTCAGAAGAAAAAAAAGTAGTTGAATGTATATGTTTAGATTTATTTCTGGGCTCTCTATTGTGTTCTCCTGGTATATATGTTTACTGCTATGATAATATCATACTGTTTTGATTACTATAGCTTTGTAATAGAACTTTAAATCAAGGAGTATGATGCCTCCAACTTTGTTTTTATTTCTCAGAATTGTTATAACTATTCAAGGTCATTTATGTTTCCGTGCAAATTTTAGAATTGATTTTTTCCATTTCTATGAAGAATGCTATTGAGATTTTTATCAGGATTCCATTGAATCTGTAGGTTGCTTTGGGTAGTATGAACATTTTAACAATATTGATTATTTCAATACATAAATATGGGAACTATCTTTCCATTTATTTATGTCTTCTTCAGTTTCTTTCATCAGTGTTTTGTAGCCTTTAGTGTACACATCTTTCATTGCCTTGGTTAAATTTATCCCTAAGTCTTTTTTTTTGAATGCTATCATAAATGTGATTTGTTTTGTTTTTCAGTTAGGTCATGATTTGTGTAGAAAAATGCTGTTAATTTTATATGTATTGATATAGTATCCTACAAGTTTACAAAATTCATTTATTAGTTGTAATCATTTTTCTGTATGTGGCATCTTTGAGATATTTTCCATACAGAATCATGTCATTGGCAAATAGAGATAATTTTACTTCTTTCTTTCGAATTTGGATGCTTTTTTTTTTCTTGTTGAGTGCTCTTGCTAGTCCTTCCAGTGCTATCTGGAATAGAAATGATGAGAGTGGGCATCCTTACATTGTACCACATCTTAGTGGAATAGCTTTCAGATTTTTCCAATTGATTATAATGTTAGCTGTAGATTTTTCATAAATAGGCTTCATTATGTTGAGGAACTTTTCTTTTATACCTAAACTGCTAAGAGTTTTTATCAAGAAAAAATGTTGAACTTTGTGGAATTGTTTTTCAGCATTGACAGAGATGATCTTTTTTTTTAAAAAAATCTTTCATTTTCTTAGTGTGATCTATCACATTCATTTGCATATGTTAAACCAGTCTTTATGTCAGGGATAAATCTCACTTGGTAATGATATAAAATCTTTTTGATGTGTTGTTGAATTTGGTTTGCTAATATTTTATTGAGTATTTTTGTGTAAATATTTTTCAGAGAGATTAGCCTATAATTTTTTTTTGGGGGGGGGTTTCCCTTGTGATGTCTTTGTCTGGATTAGGTATCAAGATAATGTTGGCCTCATAAAATGTGTGTGAAAGTATTTCCTCTATCTCTATTTTTTGGGAAGAGTTTAAAAAGTATTTCTATTAATTATTTTTGGAAGGTCTGGTCTAGAGTTCACCTTGATGCCATCTGGTCCTGGGCATCTCTCTGTCAGGAGCATTTTGTCTTCATTTATTATTGTTCTGTTTAGGCTTTCTAATTTTTCTTGACTCAGTCTTGGTAGGTTGTGTTTTTCTAGGAATTTATTCATTTACTTTTAGGTTACCCAATTTGTTGGCATATACTTGTTCATAATAGTCCCTTATGATCCTTTTTATCTCTGAGGTGTCTTATAATTTCTTCACTTTCGTTTATTATTTATTTGGTTTGTCAATTTTGTCAATTTTCTTTAAACAAACAACTCAGATTTTTTCTGGCACCTGTTTGATTTAATTCTGCTCTGGTTTTCATAATTTTTGTTTTCTGATACTTTCAGGTTCAGTTTGTTCTTTTCTACGTCCTTGAGGTGCATGATTAAGTTGTTTATTAGAAAATTCTCTCCTTTTTGGATGTCACCATTTATTGCTATAAACTTCCCTCTTAGAGCTGCTTTTGGTACATCTCTTAGGTTTGGAAATATTGTTTCCACTATCATTTGTCTCAGATATGTTTAAATTTCCCTTTTTATATCTTCTTGATGCATTGGTTGTTCAATGGACAGGTTGTTTAATCTCACCATATTGGTGAATTTTTAAGCTTGTGTTATTGATTTCCAATTTCATATCATTATGATCTAAAATTATACTAGATATTATTTTAATCTTTTCAGTTTTTTTAAGACCTGTTTTGTGGCCTAACATGTGGCCAATTCTGGAGAATATTCTTTGTGTACTAGACTAAAGTGTCATTCTGCTGCTGTTGGATGGCAAGTTTTGTATGTCTGTTAGGTCCATTTGGTCCAAAGTGTAATTGAAGTCTAGTGTTTCCTTACTAATTTTCTCTCTGGATCAAATTCTGTTTCATAAACTACCAATACTTTTGACAATATGTGAATGATATTTCAAATGTGGATTTTAATGAATTTTTCTCAGGTATGGGAACCACATCTCTGGCCCATGAATATCCAAATATGATGTAATATTTATCAAATTAAACATGGAATAATTTTTAAATCAATGGTTCTAATTTTTTTTAATGATTATGATTTTTTTATTTTTTTTTCTTTTTATTATTATTATTATTATTATCATACTTTAGGCTCTATGGTACACATGCGCAACGTGCAGGTAAGTTACATATGTATACATGTGCCATGCTGGTACGCTGCACCCACCAACTCGTCATCTAGCATTAGGTATATCTCCCAATGCTATCCCTCCCCCCTCCCCCCACCCCACAACAGTCCCCGAGGTGTGATGTTCCCCTTCCTGTGTCCATGTGTTCTCATTGTTCAATTCCCACCTATGAGTGAGAATATGCAGTGTTTGGTTTTTTGTTCTTGCGATAGTTTACTGAGAATGATGATTTCCAATTTCATCCATGTCCCTACAAAGGACATGAACTCATCATTTTTTATGGCTGCATAGTATTCCATGGTGTATATGTGCCACATTTTCTTAATCCAGTCTATCATTGTTGGACATTTGGGTTGGTTCCAAGTCTTTGCTATTGTGAATAATGCTGCAATAAACATACGTGTGCATGTGTCTTTATAGCAGCATGATTTATAGTCCTTTGGGTATATACCCAGTAATGGGATGGCTGGGTCAAATGGAATTTCTAGTTCTAGATCCCTGAGGAATCGCCACACTGACTTCCACAATGGTTGAACTAGTTTACAGTCCCACCAACAGTGTAAAAGTGTTCCTATTTCTCCACATCCTCTCCAGCACCTGTTGTTTCCTGACTTTTTAATGATTGCCATTCTAACTGGTGTGAGATGGTATCTCATTGTGGTTTTGATTTGCATTTCTCTGATGGCCAGTGATGGTGAGCATTTTTTCATGTGTTTTTTGGCTGCATAAATGTCTTCTTTTGAGAAGTGTCTATTCATGTCCTTCGCCCACTTTTTGATGGGGTTGTTTGTTTTTTTCTTGTAAATTTGTTGGAGTTCATTGTAGATTCTGGATATTAGCCCTTTGTCAGATGAGTAGGTTGCGAAAATTTTCTCCCATTTTGTAGGTTGCCTGTTCACTCTGATGGTAGTTTCCTTTGCTGTGCAGAAGCTCTTTAGTTTAATTAGATCCCATTTGTCAATTTTGGCTTTTGTGACCATTGCTTTTGGTGTTTTAGACATGAAGTCCTTGCCCATGCCTATGTCCTGAATGGTAATGCCTAGGTTTTCTTCTAGGGTTTTTATGGTTTTAGGTCTAACATTTAAGTCTTTAATCCATCTTGAATTGATTTTTGTATAAGGTGTAAGGAAGGGATCCAGTTTTAGCTTTCTGCATATGGCTAGCCAGTTTTCCCAGCACCATTTATTAAATAGGGAATCCTTTCCCCATTTCTTGTTTTTGCCAGGTTTGTCAAAGATCAGATAGTTGTAGATATGTGGCATTATTTCTGACGGCTCTGTTCTGTTCCATTGATCTATATCTCTGTTTTGGTACCAGTACCCTGCTGTTTTGGTTACTGTAGCCTTGTAGTATAGTCAGGTAGTGTGATGCCTCCAGCTTTGTTCTTTTGGCTTAGGATTGACTTGGTGATGCGGGCTCTTTTTTGGTTCCATATGAACTTTAAAGTAGTTTTTTCCAATTCTGTGAAGAAAGTCATTGGTAACTTGATGGGGATGCCATTGAATCTGTAAATTACCTTGGGAAGGATGGCCATTTTCATGATATTGATTCTTCCTACCCATGAGCATGGAATGTTCTTCCATTTGTTTGTATCCTCTTTTATTTCCTTGAGCAGTGGTTTGTAGTTCTCCTTGAAGAGGTCCTTCACATCCCTTGTAAGTTGGATTGCTAGGTATTTTATTCTCTTTGAAGCAATTGTGAATGGGAGTTCACTCATGATTTGGCTCTCTGTTTGTCTGTTATTGATGTATAAGAATGCTTGTGATTTTTGTACATTGATTTTGTATCCTGAGACTTTGCTGAAGTTGCTTATCAGCTTAAGGAGATTTGGGGCTGAGATGATGGGGTTTTCTAGATATACTATCATGTCATCTGCAAACAAGGACAATTTGACTTCCTCTTTTCCTAATTGAATACCCTTGATTTCCTTCTCTTGCCTAATTGCCCTGGCCAGAACTTCCAACACTATGTTGAATAGAAGTGGTGAGAGAGGGCATCCCTGTCTTGTGCCAGTTTTCAAAGGGAATGCTTCCAGTTTTTGCCCATTCAGTATGATATTGGCTGTGGGTTTGTCATAAATAGCTCTTATTATTTTGAGATACGTCCCATCAATACCTAATTTATTGAGAGTTTTTAGCATGAAGGGTTGTTGAATTTTGTCAAATGCCTTTTCTGCATCTATTGAGATAATCATATGGTTTTTGACTTTGGTTCTGTTTATATGCTGGATTACATTTATTGATTTGCGTATATTGAACCAGCCTTGCATCCCAGGGATGAAGCCCACTTGATCATGGTGGATAAGCTTTTTGATGTGCTGCTGGATTCTGTTTGCCAGTATTTTATTGAGGATTTTTGCATCAATGTTCATCAAGGATATTGGTCTAAAATTCTCTTTTTTTGTTGTGTCTCTGCCAGGCTTTGGTATCAGGATGATGCTGGCCTCATAAAATGAGTTAGGGAGGACTCCCTCTTTTTCTATTGATTGGAATAGTTTCAGAAGGAATGGTACCAGCTCCTCCTTGTACCTCTGGTAGAATTCGGCTGTGAACCCGTCTGGTCCTGGACTTTTTTTGGTTGGTAAGCTATTGATTATTGCCACAATTTCAGAGCCTGTTATTGGTCTATTCAGAGATTCAACTTCTTCCTGGTTTAGTCTTGGGAGGGTGTATGTGTTGAGGAATTTATCCATTTCTTCTAGATTTTCTAGTTTATTTGCGTAGAGGTGTTTGTAATATTCTCTGATGGTAGTTTGTATTTCTGTGGGATTGGTGGTGATATCCCCTTTATCATTTTTTATTGCATCTATTTGATTCTTCTCTCTTTTTTTCTTTATTAATCTTGCTAGCGGTCTATCAATTTTGTTGATCCTTTCAAAAAACCAGCTCCTGGATTCATTTATTTTTTGAAGGGTTTTTTGTGTCTCTATTTCCTTCAGTTCTGCTCTGACTTTAGTTATTTCTTGCCTTCTGCTAGCTTTTGAATGTGTTTGCTCTTGCTTTTCTAGTTCTTTTAATTGTGATGTTAGGGTGTCAATTTTTGCTCTTTCCTGCTTTCTCTTGTGGGCATTTAGTGCTATAAATTTCCCTCTACACACTGCTTTGAATGCATCCCAGAGATTCTGGTATGTTGTGTCTTGGTTCTCGTTGGTTTCAAAGAACATATTTATTTCTGCCTTCATTTCGTTATGTACCCAGTAGTCATTCAGGAGCAGGTTGTTCAGTTTCCACGTAGTTGAGCGGTTTTGAGTGAGATTCCTTATCCTGAGTTCTAGCTTGATTGCACTGTGGTCTGAGAGATAGTTTGTTATAATTTCTGTTCTTTTACATTTATTGAGGAGAGCTTTACTTCCAAGTATATGGTCAATTTTGGAATAGGTGTGGTGTGGTGCTGAAAAAAATGTATATTCTGTTGATTTGGGGTGGAGAGTTCTGTAGATGTCTATTAGGTCCGCTTGGTGCAGAGCTGAGTTCAATTCCTGGGTATCCTTGTTGACTTTCTGTTTCGTTGATCTGTCTAATGTTGACAGTGGGGTGTTAAAGTCTCCCATTATTAATGTGTGGGAGTCTAAGTCTCTTTGTAGGTCACTCAGGACTTGCTTTATGAATCTGGGTGCTCCTGTATTGCGTGCACATATATTTAGGATAGTTAGCTCTTCTTGTTGAATTAATCCCTTTACCATTATGTAATGGCCGTCTTTGTCTCTTTTGATCTGTGTTGGTTTAAAGTCTGTTTTGTCAGAGACTAGGATTGCAACCCCTGCCTTTTTTTGTTTTCCATTTGCTTGGTAGATCTTCCTCCATCCTTTTATTTTGAGCCTATGTGTGTCTCTGCACGTGAGATGGGTTTCCTGAATACAGCATACTGATGGGTCTTGAGTCTTTATCCAATTTGCCAGTCTGTGTCTTTTAATTGGAGCATTTAGTCCATTTACATTTAAAGTTAATATTGTTATGTGTGAATCTGATCCTGTCATTATGATGTTAGCTGGCTATTTTGCTCGTTAGTTGATGCAGTCTCTTCCTAGTCTCGATGGTCTTTACATTTCGGTATGATTTTGCAGTGGCTGGTACCGGTTGTGCCTTTCCATGTTTAGCGCTTCCTTCAGGAGCTCTTTTAGGGCAGGCCTGGTGGTGACAAAATCTCTCAGCATTTGCTCGTCTGTAAAGTATTTTATTTCTCCTTCACTTATGAAGCTTAGTTTGGCAGGATATGAAATTCTGGGTTGAAAATTCTTTTCTTTAAGAATGTTGAATATTGGCTCCCACTCTCTTCTGGCTTGTAGGGTTTCTGCGGAGAGATCCGCTGTTAGTCTGATGGGCTTCCCTTTGATGGTAACCTGACCTTTCTCTCTGGCTGCCCTTAACATTTTTTCCTTCATTTCAACTTTGGTGAATCTGACAATTATGTGTCTTGGAGTTGCTCTTCTCGAGGAGTATCTTTGTGGCGTTCTCCGTATTTCCTGAATCTGAATGTTGGCCTGCCTTGCTAGATTGGGGAAGTTCTCCTGGATAATATCCTGCAGAGTGTTTTCCAACTTGGTTCCATTCTCCCCGTCACTTTCAGGTACACCAATCAGACGTAGATTTGGTCTTTTCACATAGTCCAACATTTCTTGGAGGTTTTGCTCATTTCTTTTTATTCTTTTTTCTCTAAACTTCCCTTCTCACTTCATTTCATTCATTTCATCTTCCGGGGCTGATACCCTTTCTTCCATTTGATCGCATCGGCTCCTGAGGCTTCTGCATTCTTCATGTAGTTCTCGAGCCTTGGTTTTCAGCTCCATCAGCTCCTTTAAGCACTTCTCTGTATTGGTTATTCTAGTTATACATTCTTCTAAATTTTTTTCAAAGTTTTCAACTTCTTTGCCTTTGGTTTGAATATCCTCCCGTAGCTTGGAGTAATTTGATCGTCTGAAGCCTTCTTCTCTCAGCTTGTCAAAGTCATTCTCCGTCCAGCTTTGTTCCGTTGCTGGTGAGGAACTGCGTTCCTTTGGAGGAGGAGAGGTACTCTGCTTTTTAGAGTTTCCAGTTTTTCTGCTCTGTTTTTTCCCCATCTTTCTGGTTTTATCTACTTTTGGTCTTTGATGATGGTGATGTACAGATGGGTTTTTGGTGTGGATGTCCTTTCTGTTAGTTTTCCTTCTAACAGACAGGACCCTCAGCTGCAGGTCTGTTGGAGTACCTGGCCGGCCGTGTGAGGTGTCAGTCTGCCCCTGCTGGGGGGTGCCTCCCAGTTAGGCTGCTCGGGGGTCAGGGGTCAGGGACCCACTTGAGGAGGCAGTCAGCCCGTTCTCAGATCTCCAGTTGCGTGCTGGGAGAACCACTGCTCTCCTCAAAGCTGTCAGACAGGGACATTTAAGTCTGCAGACGTTACTGCTGTCTTTTTGTTTGTCTGTGCCCTGCCCCCAGAGGTGGAGCCTACAGAGGCAGGCAGGCCTCCTTGAGCTGTGGTGGGCTCCACCCAGTTCAAGCTTCCAGGCTGCTTTGTTTACCTAAGCGAGCCTGGGCAATGGCGGGCGCCCCTCCCCCAGCCTCGCTGCTGACTTGCTGTTTGATCTCAGACTGCTGTGCTAGCAATCAGCGAGACTCCGTGGGCGTAGGACCCTCTGAGCCAGGTGCGGGCTATACTCTCCTGGGGCACCGTTTCCTAAGCCTGTCGGAAAAGCACAGTATTTGGGTGGGAGTGGCCCGATTTTCCATGTGCTGTCTGTCACCCCTGGAAAGGGAACCCCCTGACCCCTTGTGTTTCCCGAGTGAGGCAATGCCTCGCCCCTGCTTCAGCTGGCACACGGTGCGCTCACCCACTGACCTGCGCCCACTGTCTGGCACTCCCTAGTGAGATGAACATGGTACCTCAGATGGAAATGCAGAAATCACCCGTCTTCTGCATTGCTCGCGCTGGGAGCTGTAGACCGGAGCTGTTCCTATTCGGCCATCTTGGCTCCTCCCCCCATGATTATGATTTTTGACTCACTTTCCTCATCAGTCAAAGAGCTATTAATGGTAACTACCTCATATGGTTGGGTGAGGATTAAATAAAATACACCAGCATTTCATGGATATAGCATATGATGATGATGATAATGACACAATGATGATTATTATATTCTACCCCTACTTGAAGCCACATCTACAAGACTGGATATTTGTGCCTAGCACAGGGTTGCCAAATTTAGCAAGTAAAAGCATAGGACACCCAAATAAAGGTATATTTCAGATAAACAAGTAATTTTTTAGTATAAGCATGCAATACTTGAGACATACTTTAAATGAGTTTCAGATAAACAATCACTAAGTTTTTAGTACAATTATGTCCCAAATATTACATGGGACATACTATTCCAAAAAATTATGCCTTACTTATATGAAATTCAGATTTAACCAGTGTCTTGTATTTTATCTGGTAATTTTAGTCTAACACAGATCAATCATTTTCATAAACATTTATAACTATAAAAGATAATTTTATTTTTATAATGGATTGTGACATTATTGAATTAGTACTTTAAAACAAATCAATGAAACTAATTGTACATTATACAGTCAATAATTTGACTCTCTAGAATATTGGTGAATCTACATTATTCCGTAGGAAGTACATATACCCTGGAGTGACTTACATCTATGACTTAGGAGCTACATGACCTTGGACAACTTAAATCATAATCTATATGAGCACAGATTTATTTCCTCTTTTTAAAAAAGTTAAATAAAATATACAATTTTCCTTATGTAGAATTGTTTAGAAGAGGAACATATAATGCTGTCCTCTCCAAAAATTACATTGTTTCTTTTTTCTCCTTCCTCTCTCAGATTTAAGACAGGCTTTGAGAACAGCATCTGCATTGCTCTTTAAATTTTAATTGTAATTTGCAAAGGTGAACTTTGCAAAGGTAAAACAGACTAGTAGACTGATTAAATGAATTAGATGCTAAAAGGGAAACAAAAGAGAGAGGTCAAAAATAACTCTAAGCTGTGGGTGAGAAAAAGAGAAGAAAAGAATGAAGTCACTATTGGAAGAGTGTGAATATAAAAGAAAGCAGGTGTGAGAGAAAAGACAGTGAGTTTTACAAATAATGAGTTTGAAATAATGGTGAATTCTTGCGAGCCTTCTAGTTGGGCTCCTAAAACATGATCCTTACTATCTTAATTTATTATCTTAATTTCTTCTCTTCTATTATCATTATACATCAATCAGTAAGCTAGTTATTGTAAGGTACCTGAAATATTACCAGGAACACAGTAAGGCTCAATTAATATCAGCTCTAATTTAATTTTTTTTGGCTATTATCATTTTTATTATCATTTCAACCAATTTGAAATTGTAATATCATTCTTAATCATTTCTTAATATACTCTAAGATTTTTTCTTTCTTTTGTATCTACTAACATTATTATACTAAATTTACAATTATAAAGAAGAAAGAAATGTCATTTTCTCGTTTACTCTGATCAATAGGAAAACCCAAAACTCACTCCAAACCCTTCTTGTTCCTATAAAAATTATCTTTACTTTCTTAATCTTTTATTCAGAATCACAATAGGTGTGTATTTAAAGAAACACAAGCTTTCTATTTCATATATGTTCATATTCATTATTTATATTTAGGTAAATATATGCTTATTATTTAAACTTCAGAAAAAATAGAAAAGTTGGAAGAAGAAAAAAGTGACTCATATTGCTAAACCACAATATTATCCATTAACATTTTTAATATTTTTCATGTAAGAGTGTTATGAAGACCACTTCCACAGTTTTATATCCAAATTGTATATCTTAGATTTTAGACTTTATCATGGGATTTAAGCTTTTCCCAGCCGCTGAAGAATATTTGTTTTTTGTTGCTAATGTGAATTTCTAAGATGTGAGTTTATACAATCATGATACAGTCTAAGATATAAGTTTATACATCATATTAAATCTAAAAATAATTGAATTGAACAACTTCAGAAACTTCTAAAGAACAATGGCTCCTATAAGTTAGCTTTAGCACACAAAAGTCTATCCCTGGCAGCCTGGATTATTTCTCTTGGAGCCCACATAATTAACATAGATGATGGCTGGTTTGTTGCAGAGAAACGGGAATCTACATATTCATCAGTGTTTGGGACTGCCTTAGGATTGCCCATTTGGCCCAAACTTAATCCTGATGCCATTTGTGCTCTTCACTCTCCATACCAACTACTGGAATATCATTCTAAAATTTTGATCCCTTTTTTAATATTCCCTTCAGTACTAATTTCAACTCATTAACATCAAAATATTCTTGTCTCTTATTTTCAAAAGGAAGAAATATCCATTTCTGTTGATTCCGCCTCCAACCAATGACATGCTTCTGTGTGCAAGCTTTATCCTGTCACTTCCTTGAATAACATCCTAACTGGCTCACTTGGCTTTCAGAAAATTGGTAGACTCTTAGCTTGGTGTAAAGAGTCCTTCATGACTTGATCCCTCACTAGGCCTTTCTTGTTTATTTTAGAAATTAAATATACACAAATTAAATAACATGATTTGCCATATAAACAGAATTAAAAACAAAAACCATATGATCATCTCAATTGACATGAAAAAAGCTTTCGACAAAATCCAATACCCCTTCATCATAAAAACCCCCAAGAAACTAGGCATTGAAGTAATATATGTCAAAATAATAAAAGCAATCTATGACAAACCCACAGCCAACATCATACTGAATGGGCAAAAGCTGGGAGCATTTTCCTTGAGAACTGGTACAGGGTAAGGATGCTCATTCTCATCACTGCTGTTTAACATAGTACTGGAAGTGCTAGCCAGAACAATCAGGCAAGATAAAGAAATAAAGGGCATCCAAACAGGAAAAGAAGTCAAAGTATCTATCTTCATGGATATTATGATTCCACACATAGAAAACTCTAAAGACTCTACCCAAAGGCTCCTGGAACTGATAAATGATTTCAGTAAAGTTTCAGAATACAAGATCAATGTACAGAAATCAGTAGCATTACTATACACCAATAACATTCAAGCCAAGAGACAAATCAAGATTGTTATCTCATTTACAATAGCAATGAAAAATTAAAACTCCTAGGAACACATCTAAACAACTAGATGGAAAAGCTCTACAAAGAGAACTGCAAAACACTGCTAAAAGCAATTATGGATGACAGAAACAAATAAAAAACATTTCATGCTCATGGACTGGAAGAATCAACATCATTAAAATGGCCATACTGCCCAAAGCAATTTACAGAGATTTGATGCTATTTCTATCAAGCTACCAACATACTTTTTCACAGGACTAGAAAAAATTATTCTAAAATTCATATAAAACCAAAAAAGAGTGCAAATAGCCAAAGCAATTCTAGGCAAAAAGAACAAAGCTGGAGGCATAACATCACTTGACTTCAAACTATATTGAAGGCTACAGTAACAAAACAACTTGGTAGTGGTACAAAAACAGATACATAGACCAAAAAAACTGAGTAGAGAACCCATAAATAAAGCCATACACCTACAGCTGTCTGATTTTCTAAGGTCAAAAGAAAATAAGCAATGAGGAAAAAGCTCATATTCAATAAATGTTGCTGGGATAGTTGGCTTATGATACACAGAAGAATGAAACTGGACCCCTACTTGTCACCATATACAAAAAATTAAACGAAGATAGATTAAAGATTTAAATGTAAGACCTCAATATATAAAAATACTAGAAGAAAACCCAGAAAGCTCCATTCCTGACATCAGCCTTGGGAACAAATGTATGACTAAGTCCTAAAAACAATTGCAAAAATATTAGCAAAAAATTGACAAGTGGGGCCTAATTAAACTAAAGTGCTTCTGCACAGAAAAATAAACTATTCACAGAATATTCAGACAACCTACAAAATGGGAGAACACATTCACAAACTATGCATATCCAATTACATAAAGGTCTAATATCCAGAATCTACAAGGAACTTAACAACAAAACAATCAAAAAACAAGTCACCCCATTAAAAATGGGCAAAAGACATGAACAGATACTTCTCAAAGAAGACCTATATAAGTGGCCAAAAAACCTAAGAAAAAATGTTCCACATGACTTATCATCAGAGAAATATAAATGAAAACCAAATGACATACCATCTAACACCAATCAGAATGGCTAAAGTAAAAAAATAACAGATGCTGGTGAAGCTACAGAGAAAAGGGAATGCTTATACACTGTTGGTGGGAGTATAAGTTAGTTCAAGCACTATGGAAGGCAGTTTGGAGATTTCTCAAAGAACTTGGAACTACCATTCGACCCAGCAATCCCATCACTGGGAACATATTCAAAAGAAAACAAGTCATTCTACCAAAAAGACACATGTACTTGCACGTTCATCACAGCACTATTCACAATATCAAAGACATGGAATCAACCTTTGTGCCCATCAATGGCAGACTGGATAAAAAGAATGTGATATATATACACCATGGAATGTTTCTCAGACATAAAAAATAAAATTATAACCTTTGTGGCAGCATGGATGCAGATGAAGGCTGCTATCCTAAGTGAATTAATGCAGGAACAGAAAAACCAAATACTACATGTTCTAATTTATAAGTGAGAGCTAAACATTGGGTACTCATGGACATAAAGATGGCAGCAGTAGATACTGGGGATTACTAAGGGGTAAGGGAGGAAGGGGGGAAGGGTTGAAAAACTAACTGTGGGGTACTATGCTCAGTACCTTGATGATGGTGGTGGGATTCATACTCCAAACCTCAGCATCACACAGTTTACCCACGTAAGAAATTTACCTATGGACCCCGTGAATCTCATCTAAAATAAAAGTAGAAAAAAAAGAAATACCTTTTAATATATATGCTGAGTGGCACTTAGCTTTTTTAAAAAACTTTTATTAATTAATACATTATAACTGTGCATATTTTGGGGGTTAATTTATTTTCTGTTGCTTATAACTGAATATCTAAAACAGTAATTTATTTTTTAGAAACAGAATTTATTTCTTACAATTATAGAGGCTGAGAAGTTCAAGGTCAAGGGGCTGCATCTGGTGAGGGCCTTCTTGCTGGTGGTAACACTCTGCAGTCCCCAGGCAGCATACAGCCTCATATGGTGAGGGGGCTGAGTGTACTAGTTCAAGTCTCTTTTCCTCTTCTTATAAAGCCACCAGTTTTCTCCCCAAGAATAACCAATTAATCTATTAACTCATTCATGGATTAATGATTAATCGATAATAGGATTATCCATTTATAAGGGCAGAACCCTAGTGATGTAACAACCTCTTAAAAGTCCCATTTCTTAATACTTCCACATTAAATTAGGGATTAAATTTCAACATGAATTTTGGGGGGAAAATATTCAAACCACAGCAGAGTTACAACTTGTTGTTTCCATACACATATACATATGATTACATCACAGTAGTTAGTAGATCCATACTTTTATTTATTTATCCATTTTTTTGTGGTGAGAACATTCAAAAACCTCTCTTTAGCTATTTTGTAATATATATTGTCTTATTTTTATCCACAGTAATCCTACTTTGCAATAGAACACCAGAACCTCATTCTTCCCATCTAATTCTAACATTGTTTCCCTTAACCAACCTCTCCCCATCCTTCCCTTCACTGTTCCCTTTTCAGGTACTGATAATTACTGTTATACTCTCTACTTCTACTTCTATAAAATTAACTTTTTTCTTAAATTCTGTATATTAGTAAGATCATGTGGTATTTGTCATTTTGTGCCTCGATTATTTTAGCACAATGTCACCAGGTTCATCCATTTTGTCTCAAGTGAAAGACTATTATTCTTTTTTACAGCTGAATAGTATTATATTGTATAGATAAACTACATTTTCTTCATCCATTCATCTCTTTTGGGAAATTTAGGTTAATTCCAAGTCTTGGCTATGTGAATTATGCTGCAGTAAACATGAAAGTGCAGATATCTCTTGATGTACTGATTTAATTTCTTTTAAACATACACACAGCAGTGAGATTGCTAAATCCTATGGCAGTTCTATTTTTAATTTTTTTGAGAAAATTCTATACTGTTTTTCATAACAGCTGTACTAATTTACATTTCAAAGAGCAGTGTATAAGGGTTCCCTTTTCTCCAGATCCTCATCAACACTTGTTTTCTTCTGCCTTTTGAGAATAGCCATTCTAATTAGAGTGAGGTGTTATCTCATTAGGCTTTCAAATTACATTTTTGTGCTGATTAATAATGTTGAGTATTTGCATTTTTCATATATCTGTTGGCTATTTGTATGTCTTTTTTTGACAAATGTGTATTAAGATCTTTGCCTATTTTTTTTTTTTTTTTTTTTTTTGAGACGGAGTCTCGCTCTATCACCCAGGCTGGAGTACACTGGTGCGATCTCGGCTCACTGCAAGCTCCATCTCCCAGGTTCACGCCATTCTCCTGCCTCAGCCTCCTGAGTAGCCAGGACTACAGGCACCCACCACCACGCCCAGTTAATTTTTTGTATTTTTAGTAGAGACGGGGTTTCACCATGTTAGCCAGGATGGTCTCGATCTCCTGACCTCATGATCCACCTGCCTCAGCCTCCCAAAGTGCTGGGACTACAGGCATGAGCCACCATGCCAGGCCGATCTTTGCCTATTTTTAAATTTTGTTTTTGGTTTGTTTTGGTGCTGAGTTGTTTAAGTTTCTTATATATTATGGATATTAACAGCTTGTTAGATGCATAGTTTTCAAATATTTTTTTCCATTCTGTAGGTTGTCTCTACACTCTATTAATTATTACTTTTGCTGTAAAAAATCTTATTAACTTATTGGAATATATCATTTGTCTGTTTTTGCTTTTGTTGTCTGTGTTTTTGAGGTCTTATCTAAAAGCTCCTTGCCTATTCCAATGTAGTCGGGCTTTTCCCCTATGTTTTCTTCTAGTGGTTCTATAGTTTCAGGTTTTACATTTAAGTATTTAATCCATTTTGAGTTGATTATTGGTTAAGTTTATTTCTAGGTATCTTATTTTTTGTGGCAATTGTAAATAAAATTGTTTTCTTGATTTTTCAGATAGTAAAAAAGAAAAATACTTTCAGCTTTTTCCCATTTAGTATGATGTTAGCAATGAGCTTGTCATATTATATGTTCTTTATTGTGTTGAAATACATACTATCTATACATAACTTTTTGAGAGTTTTTTTTAATCATGAAGAAATGTTTAATTTTGCCCAAGGCTTTTCTGCACCTATTGAAATGATCATATAGTTTTTGTCTTTCTTTCTGTTAATGTGATGTATAACACTTATTGATTTATGTATGTTGAACTATCTTTACATCCCTGCATGAATACTTGATCATAATGAATAATCTTTTAAATGTGTTGTTGAATATGATATGATAGTGTTAAGAATTTTTGCATATATGCTAATAAGGGATATTGGCCTGTAGTTTTCCTTTTTGTTGTTGTATTATCCTTGTCTGATTTTGGTATCGGGAGCATTGAAAAATGTGTTTGGAAGTACTCTCTTAAGTTTTCTGGATTATTTTTGAAGAGGTAGTATTAATTTTTTTAATATTTCATAAAATTTTTCAGTGAAGCCATCAGATCCTGGGCTTTTATTTGTTGGGACACTTTATATAACTAATTGTTTTTTTCACTTGTTATTGGACTGTCCAGACTTGCTATTTCTGCTTAATTTTATCTTGGCATATTGTGTGTCCAAGAATTTATCCTTTTTCTCTAGGTTTTTCAGTTTGTTAGTGTATAGTTGTTCATAATAGTCTCTGATCATCTTTTCTATTTCTGTGGTACTAGTGGTAATGTCTCATTTTCCATCTCTAATTTTATTTATTTGAATCTTTTCTCTTTTTTCCTTAGTTAGTCTAGCCTAAGCCAAGATTACATTATGAAGAAATAGAAAATCTGCTCAGACCAATAACAAGTAAAAAAAATTGAATTAGCAATAATAAGTGTCTCAACAAATAAAAGTTTAGATTTTCAATTGTGTTTATCTTTTGGGGAAGAAAACTTTGTTGTTGATCTTTTTCAACTACTTTTTAAATCTTTTTTTAAAATTTATTTCTCCTTTGAGCTATATTATTTCTTTCCCTCTTCAAAGGTGGGTTTTTTTTTTCTTGTACTGTATTTTAATTCCTTAAGGTGCATCATTAAGCTGCTTATTAGAAGTATCTCTCTTTGATGCATGTAGGCTTTTATTACTATAAACTTCCCTTTCAGAATTGCTTTTGCTGTGTTTCATAGATTTTCTTGTAATGTGTTCCTATTCTCATTGTTTTAAGGAATTTTTAAGTTTCTTTTTTTTATCTTTTTTATTGATCCATTGGTTATTTAGGAGCATGTTGTTTAATTTTTCATGTATTTGCAACTTTTCCAAATTTTTGATGTTCATGTTTATTTCTAGACTACAAGTCAAAAACTATAAAAAGAGATAAAGAAAATAATTATGTCATGATAAAGGAGTCAATTAACAATTGTTAGTATATATGAGTCCAATACCAGAGCACCAAAATATATAAAGCAAATATTATTAAATCTGAAGGGAGAGATAGACTGCAATGCAACAGTAGTAGAGGACTTCAACATCCCATTTTCAACATTGAACAGATTAGAGATAGACTGCAATGCAACAATAGTAAAGGACTTCAACATCCCATTTTCAACATTGAATAGATTACCTAAACAGAAAACCAACAATGAAACATTTTACTTAAACTGCACCATAGACCAAATAGACCTAATGGATATTTACAGACCATTCAATACAACAGCTACCAAATACACATTCTTCTTAAATGCACAAGGAACATTCTCCAGGATAGACCAAATGTTAGATCACAAACCAAGTCAAAACAAATTTAAGAAGAGAGACATCATATCAAGTATCTTTTCTTTCCTTTCCTTCCTTCTTTTGAGACAGAGTTGCACTCTTGTTGCCCAGACTCGAGTGCAATGGTACGATCTCAGCTCACTGCAACCTCTATTTCATGGGTTCAAGCAATTCTCCTGCCTCAGCCTCCTGAGTAGCCAGGATTACAGGCACCCACCACCATGCCTAGCTAATTTTTTGTATTTTTAGTAGAGACAGGATTTCACCATGTTGGCCAGGCTGCTCTCAAACTCCTGACCTCAAGTGATCTGCCCACCTCAGCCTCTCAAAGTGCTGGGATTACAGGCGTGAGCCACTGTGCCTGGCCCATTTCTCATTTATTTACTTTCAGTCTATGTTTGTCTTTAAGGCGGGTGAGTTGAGTATCTTGTAAGCAGCATATGGTTTGGTCTTCTTTTTGTTATTTTTTTTAATCCATTCAGCCAGTCTATATTTTTTAATTGGAGAATTTAATCCATTTATATTCAAGGTTATTATTGATGCCTCACTTCTACAATTTTTCTGTTTTCTGCTTGTTGTGTAGATCCTTTGTTCCTTTCTATTTTGTTGCTTGTCTCTGTGGTTGGAAGGTTTTCTATGTTGCTAAGCTTTCTATCAATATGTTGGCAGCTTAGTTTTGCTGAGGGCGGAGCTGCTGGTCTGGTTGTTGGGCTTGGTGTGCAAGGGCACAGTGGGATGGGCAACTGTATGGCAGACTTTCCAGGGGTGAGGGCCACTGCCAGGCCAGCTGTTGGACAGGGCACATATGAATTCAGCAGGACAAATGGCTCTGTGTTGGCCTCCACTGTTCAGGTCTGCCTCTTTCCTAAAGGTTGGGGTATGATGTGGGTCCAGACGTGGGTTTCAGCTGTGCACTGGGCCTAAGCTCTAAGCAGGCAAAGCTGTTGTGCTGCAGCCATCCATGTGAATCTGGTGGAATAAAGGCAGAGCTTTGGTGATGGAGAGAGGAAGTAGCCAATGGCCCCCAGGGCAGGGTACCTATCTAGCAGTTTCAAGATGATGCCCTGCAGTAGCAGCTTAGGTCAAGGGTGGTGAGGGTTACACAATGTGGGCTCCTATTCTGGGGCAATGCAGCTGAATGAACCCTAGACAATTCTCCAAACTGAATTCAAGGCCTGTAAGGCCTGTGAGACTCTCCTGTGACAAGAACTGCAGGCATCTGTGGTAGTGATGGGGACTCTGCTTGGGGTCCCCAGCTTACCTTTTCTTCTTAAGAAAAAGGACCTACTGTCTCCAAGGTGATTTTGGTAAGGTAAAGAGTGTGACAGTTATGGTCCTTTGCTCTTCTCCCTAAGGTGCCATCCTGGGTTTCTGTGCTCCACAGAGGTTTTGCCACTTTCCTGGGGCTCCCCTGCCTACTTCTTCAGGCACTCCCATCAAAATGTAACTGTTTGTTCATTGCTTTACTTCCTTTTTAGTGGGGTGGGATAAGTGCCAGGCAACTGTAGTCAGCCATCCTGCCCTTTCCCTGACTAGGTCTTTTAGTCTCTCTGTTGCCACACCTTAACACCTATACTTTAGCCTAAACATTCCAATATAATTATAATTTGCTAAATATGCTATGTTCTTTAGGGTCTGCACATTCATACAAACAGTTCCTTCTTGCTGAAAACAGGTGCTTACCTCTACCACCCTAGAATGAACGGTCATGTTTACTTCTTTCCCTGCTGGATAACTCCTTCTAATAGTTAAGTTTCATTTCAAATGTCTCCTCCTCTGGTCAGATTTCTCTAACCACTTGGTTTGTATCAGCTATATCACTTCACTCTCCTTTAGGACCACCTGTCTCTTACAGTATACTGAGAGTTCGCTGGGGATAGACATTATTAATCTGTGTATTTTCAGCATCAAGATAGCAACTTTTATTTAAAAAATTGCTTACATATTTGATGAATAAATGAGTAAAAATCATTTTACTACATCTTCCTGTCAATTAAAGCTGTTGCCAGTACTGAATATTATAAGTCACCTGTTGGCCCTTCTTCCATTTGGAATCATTTAAGGTTCACAGAGAAGATGGCAAAAAAATTAGACACTTGCTAAAATAGAAAAGAGAGCAGAAGAGATCTTGGAACTGAGGTTGGAGGAGTAAGGATGTTAATTGTGGATATGTTAAATCTGAGATAGCTATAGATATTATCAGTGTAGAGTTTGTGCAGGCAGTTGATATCAAAATTTAGAATTTAAGAGCGAGAATCAAACTGGAGGTATGATGTGAGTTATAACGTGCACAGAGATGCTGTCTAAAGCATGAGATTTAATCTGGTCACTTAAAAGAGTAAATTTAGAGCAAGAAGAGAGAAGATTCAAGGACAGGATCTGTGAAACTCCAAGTGTCAGAAAACTGACAGGGAACCAGCAAACAGTCCAAGGAAAAGTAGTCAGTGAAGGAGGAGACCCAGCAGGATCAGTGTCATGGAAGCTGAGTGACGAAGTATTCCATGAAGACGAAAGTGATTGTCTGTGCCGAATATTGCTGAAATAGCAAGTATATTAAGTTGTGAACATTAATCACTGGATTTAGAAATATGAAAGTATTATGTACTAGTGAAAGAGGAGCTTTTTAAAAGTAAATGGCAGCAAATGACACAGAAGAATTTGAAACACATTGACGCAGATAATTTTCCAGAGAATTTTGCCATAAAGAGGTCAGAGAAATAAGTTTTGGCTGGAAAAATTAAGTGAAGTAGTATTTATTTGTCTGTTTGTTGGGTAAGTTTATTTAATTCGGAAAAATTAAAGTGTGTTTAGATTTGATGTAGACAGGGGAAGCACTGAAGATGCAGAAGTGAGAGATCATTGCTGAGTAATTTTACTAGTAATAAGGAAAATGCCCATTAAAATTGCAGTGAGGGACTATTTCACACCAAACAGACTGGCAAAATGCAAAAATTCTGTTGGTACCAATCTGTGGCCAAAATGGAGAAAATCACAAACTCTCATACATTGCTGGCAGGACTATACGTGATAACAGCCACTTAGGAAAAATATTTGATGATATGCAGTGAAGTTCAGGCATTTATTTCCCAAGACCTAGTGATTTCGGTTTCTGGTATACCTTCTAAAGCAAATTTTTACATTTTGTTGTGCATACAAATCACTGGAGATCTTGTTAAAATGCAGATTCTGGTTCAGGGGGCCTGGGATGAGGTCTGATATTCCTCATTTCTAACAAGCTCCCATGCAATGCCATTGCTGCATGACTGTGGATGTACTCGGAGTTACATGCCTCTGCAGCAGCTCTCGCACGTGTTCCAGAAGACGGCTGCAGTGATGCTCACTGAAATAGGGAAAAGCTGCCAACCACCTCTCAGTGCATCAGTATGAGCACAGATGACACATCCTAGTATATTCAAAAGAGACAATGCCGTACTAGTTCCATGGTTGACAACATGGTGCTAAAACCAAAAACTAAAAGAATGATACCTATTATATGTTGCCTTTTATGTAAATTTTATTTCTGAACATAAAAATATATAAATTACAGTGGAAAACCAGACACAGAAATGCATGAAAATGCTTTCCTCTGAAAAGGGAGAAGAATGGGATGGGACGGATAGGGGACTTTGAATAATATTATAAAATAGGAAAAATATTAATATATAGATACAGTATAGTAGGTATTCACTATTGTAAAAAATTTTATGGATTTTTAAATGATTAGCTTTTAAACTCATATAAATATTTGAAAGTTCCCCAGAAGGGGGGGGGGCATTCATAGAACAATTATGACTGTTTCTGTACACTAGAGTCACTTAAAAATATTGCCCACTTTGTGATTATGTTTCTGTGTAAGTTTGTGTGTGAACAAGCAGAAAGGTGGATGGATACGTATCAAGCACAACACTTCAGAAATGGAATGACTGTGGCAGAAAATTCCTTACATTTTCATTATACAGCGTTTGTTTTGGTCTTCCAATTCAAACAATAATTATGCAATATTTTTAATATAAGCCATTCCTTACAGGAAATTTAAAGTAAAATACTTTTAATATCAAATAAATGAAAAAATATTAAAGAAAAGTAACATAAGAATAAAAAGTGTGGCAGTGTAGGAGATGAATGTTTGGGAAATTTTTTTTTAAAAGTAACAGTTATGAACTATGACCCACAAGTGCAACTTACAAAGAATCATACTGTCTCTAATCAAAAGACTCATTCATAATCATATGTAAGATATTTAACTTCTACTTTAAAACATACTGACAGGCATGCCGTTGACATTCCAGCTTCCCTGCTTTCTCCCCCATCTTCACCCCTCTCCTTTACCCGAATAACTGCTGAGTCCCAATCTGTATCCCACACCAAGTAATACTTCTTTACTCTTCTTGTCCTGATTAAGTCACCAAAGATGAGTGTTTTTCAAAATTCAACCCACTCCAATCAACATAATGCCTTATTGAAATCATCTTGTGAAATCTCTGCCTTTGAAAGGAACTGTGTTGTTATCAGCATAAAACATGGAATCAGTGCTGGCCTCCATTTTTCAAAAAAGCTTAAATGCTACCTAACGCCCAGTTCAAATTGAGCATAGTGAGGCCACAATCTGCAGCAATCTGAGCTTCAAGTGCATTCCTGCGGATCAAAAGGAGGATCTGAGGTTGAAAATCACAGAAATGTAGAAGTCTATTACTTTACACGTACAATCATATGTATATATTATAATATAAATGTTATATATTATAAATGTAAAATATATTATTGTCCTGCCATGTTCCAGGTGCTATCCTAGGGTTAGGAAAACAGGCATAACAATCATCAGCTTCATGCTTTATTAACATATTATTTTACATATTTATGGGGTACATGGGACGTTTGGTTACACACAGGATGTATAATGATCATGTTAGGGTATGAGAGGTGTCCATCACTTGGAATATTTCTCATTTCTACGTGTTTTATCTTTTAATCAGGCCCGGGTAATTTTCTCAGTGCATGCCAGTTTTGACAAGTTCTTCAGAAATGTTGACTATGTCTGCATGGGAAAAGGAGAGATCAATGCATAGCAGTGTTTTTTTCTACGGACCCTAATTAAACAGAATGGGGTGCTAAAGAAATTGATGATCCCATATAATGTGTTCTACCAGTTCTTTAGTTCTTTCTTTTCCAGAGCCTTCCACTTAACTATGTTTCACAAATCTTGTCATTGCTCAATTCAGATGTTCCAAGTGGGGTTAGACACTAGTGGAGATTGAAAATAGTCACACGGGTAGTTAAAGCAGGTTTTCAGTTTGAATCTCTGCCTTTATTATCATCATATCGCCAGGGATTCCTAAAGGTGAGATTCTCTAAAAGGGAGTAATAGCACAGAAAACTGGAGGGAGGGAAATCAAAAAAGCCTTATATTCAGCAAGTGTGTAAAAAATGAAGGATGTGTCAAATGGGTTTACATTCTTGTGGCTATGTGTGTTCATCTTTTCACCAGTCATGAAAAAACTGTTTCCTATGTGCTATGATGACCTTATGTCTTGTATGATTGGATTCTGCAGACATTCTCTTATTTTCTCTAATTTTAAGACATTGGAAACACTGTGTTAGCAATTTGAGGTAATCTTGCTGAGAGTGATGTTTGGCAGGGCTCTCTACTGATGACTCAGGGTCAGTAAGATCTATTTAACATCGACTATTTTGCTTTATTAAACTCTCAGCAAAACCAACTCAAATACATTTTGCCAGAAACACAAAACATAAGCTAGCTATTAAAAGCAAGAATAAAGAAAAGAGCTCATGCGTCTTTTCTTCATATTTCTAACTTCACATTCCTCTTTCCGCCTAAATCCAAAATGAAAACAAGCAAAAACAAACAAAAAACCATTTAACACAGAACAATGTAAGCTTTCTTAGTCCTAACAGTTGGAATGCCTGAACAGCTCAGGACCATTGACCACCTTCTCGAATATTAATGTGCTGTCCCTGTAACTCTGTGCTTAAAGCTCTCCTTTGCCCCAAAATCCAATCAAATAGGCTCTCATGAAAACTGTATGGTTAATACATCCTCTGCTTCTGCAGAAGTCTTTAGTCTATACTACTCAGCCCCCAAAGTCCACTAACTAAGAAAGTTTTCCAAACACCCACTCTCACACAAAATTCTACTGGATTCTTCAAAGATTATTAAGGACTTACTGCTAGGACCCCATGTTAAAGTAGCTCGCAGTCTCGCAAGACAGTCATGCATAAAAGGAGCAACCGCAGTGCAGTGTGGTAAATATACTCATGCAAAGTCGAGGTCAAGGAGACTGAGGGACCAGAGGAGCTCTTCTCAAAGGAATTGCCACCAAATCTCAGTTTTAAGGATGAATAAACATATATCAACGGATAAGGAAGTAAAAGTTCTTTCAAAAAGAGAAAAGAAGATCATATTTGCAAAAGCAAGGAAGTCTAGATCTGTGTAAATGGGCTGTGGATCTCAGAATCTAATGAGGATGAATTGGGTGTCGGATAGTGGAATATGAGACGAAGGTAAATATAATTAAAGTTAGGCTTTATCATTTGATCTGGGGCCAGTAAACTATGGCTGGGGGCTAAATACGGCCCACCATTTGTCATCTAAAGTTTTATTGGAACCAGGCAGACTTGTTCATTGTACATTGTCTTAGCAGCTTGGAGAGTGGCAAAGAGACCCTGAAGTTCTCAAAGCCTAGGGTGTCTACTACCTAACCCCTTACAGAGAAAGCTTATCGCCCTGATTATATGCTGGGATTTGGTGAAGTATTTAAGCAGGCGTTGAGAACAGATTTGTCTTAGTCTTTGTCAGCAGACGTGAGGTGAGCCAGAGATGGATCATGCAGAGGCAGGAAGATCATTTCAGAATGGGAAATAATAAGAACCCAAACTAAGGCAGTGGTTGTGGCGATGAAGATGGAGAACAGCGAAGGAAATCACCTCGTGTTAAATAGGTGCAATGGGTAGGACCTGACAAAGCTGCAGGCGCGGAGGAGAAAGGGAAGAGTCGGGGTTTTCTACAACTAACCGAGATGGTGTAGATTGTACAGAAGAAAGGGGTCAGGAAAAAATAAGAGAGAATCCAGAGATGATGTACTGACTGTTCCCTCGAGGCAGAGCAGAACCATTTTTGTCTTTTTATAAACAACGTAAATTTTGTATTTTTGATACAAAAAGTGGCATAGCATAAGTCTGTTGAATAAAATTGTAAAAAAACATAAAAGAGAAAAAAAACAAAATTATACAAGTAATCCTTAATGACACAATTAATGAATTCTCTTTGTTTGTGTCTGTTGTTCCCATGAATACATACGCTTTCCAATATTTTACCAAAATGGAACCATACTGTTACACTCGCTCATAAAATCCACGAAGAGTTAATTATTGGGATAGTTTCAAATTTTGTTTTTATAAGCAGCATTCTGATTGAGTTGTTAGATAAATTTTTGATATGTATTCCATTCTTTCCTTAGTATAAATTCCACTATATGGAATTTCTAGGTCAAAGAAAATGTACATTTTTAAATGTTTTAAACAATTATTTAAAAGTTCTTATAATCATTTGTTTACAGAGTATAGGAATCTAGACAAATCCATGCCAGAATAAAGAGAATTTATTAACAAAAATACTATGGGACTCTAATTGAAGAAATAGAGCTGAGTTCCTGGGAAATGCACTAAGAACACGAAAGTCAGCATAAAATGTCTCTCATCCTTCCTTTTGCTCTTGCTCTTTCTCCTGGTGCAGCATGATCTTTCTTTTACACTCTCTGAGACACCTTAACATAATTTTTAGCCCTCCCTTGGCTCACCCATCTGATTATACCTGGCTCATTACAGTGGCCCAATGTAGTAGCTTCCATCCTTAAATCTAATGATATTATAGCTCTACTTTATTCTAACTTCAAAATTTGTAAAATAAAATGATCGAAAGACAAAAATTTCACTTGATGCATCTGAAATTATTTGTCCATCCCCTTCCAATCAGCTCCAAAAATGGGTCCATATCAACTGGAAGAGCCACACATCACTTCCAAAGCCTTCAGTTGGACAGGGCTCTTGTCAGGGATATAATGACAGGTATCTCTACCAAAAAAAAAAAAGTATTCAATACACATTAAAAATGCAAATAATAAATGTAAATGATATATCATTTTAACAATTAGAAATAACCTCAGTTTTCATTTTCATTTATTGTCTCCTGGATGTGTTTTTCCAACACTTAAGACAAAGTTCAAAACATGTTTCCAGATCAAAAATTAAAACCCTTCAACATCATTTTAATAATCACTGAATATTCGATTTCATATTTATGCCTCGAGTTATTAAGCACTGTTCAACTGAGGGATATTGAGATTGTTTCCAGTGTTTAGATATTTAAAATTGTGTGATAATAAACATTTTAGCTTATTTTTCAGACTATTTAGAAAAATATTAAAAGAGAGAAATTGCTAATTAAAAAAATTTGCAGCCTACAAGAGTTTTGATACACACTAACAAGTAATCACACACAAATTGTCACTAAATTAGAGGTGCACTACGCCAGGATGATGCTGGTGCTACCATCTTCCTCATCACCAATCTGATACGTCTTTTAAAACAACTGTTCAAATGATTATTGACCATACAAGAGCCTTTTGTTATACTCATGGTCTGCTTTTGCACAGATGATCTGATTTTTTATGGAAAGTTTTTGATGATCTGATTTTTTAATGTAAATGTTTCCTTTATCAGACAAGGATAGTCAATTTTCCATTGCTTATTGGTTTAAATGTCGTTCCTTTGTATTTCAATTTAACATTGTTTATGGTAGAATTTTTTTCTTTTTTGTCTTTTGTTTGATGTGCAGTGGGATTTTTTTTTTATGTATATGTAGTCAAATCCATGCAATCCTGTGTGGTTTCAGCTTGTCTCAGGATTTAGTGAGACATTTAGAAGAGTCTGTCCCAATTATCATATCATTTTTGAATGTTTTTTAATGTTAAATTTACTTCCAGTATTTAATGACCTAATTTTGTCATTGAAATAATTAGTATTTTTAACTGATTTGAGTGTTATATTTGAGAAAGAACTATAAAAATTTTAACTCAGATTATATCCTAACAGAATAAATTTTGTAA
This sequence comes from Pongo abelii, assembly GCF_028885655.2. NCBI lineage: Eukaryota > Metazoa > Chordata > Mammalia > Primates > Hominidae > Pongo > Pongo abelii. The sequence continues at coordinate 211,754,004 of NC_071988.2, forward strand.
ACCATCTCTTCTCTCATTAATTTAAAATTCAAAAATTAATGTGCACAATTTCAGCTCTGATACATAAAGAGCTAGTGAGCTAACACTCCTGTCCTTAGAATAGGAAAAAGATGGGCCAAATGGAAATCAATGGCTTTCTTAGAACCATCAAAGGGTCTGAATTTGAAGGAACAACTTCTGTCCGGAAAGCTGTAAAGACAGGCATGAAAGCTGTAAAGACAGGCATATCCAAAGAGGCATAAAACCCAAATCTGCTTACCTAGAGCAGAAGCCCCTGGAGCCAGGACCTGGCAGGCACAGTTGAACAGTGATTTTGTTGACTTACTAGAGGCTGAATGTGGACTAAATGGAGGCAGAAGCTCCTTGCGTCACAGTCTCAGGGCTCCCCTCACATTCATAGGATGTCCCTCTGGAAACCCTACTGGATTCTCAATGATAATTCAAGAACAATGCCTTCCTAGCTTTGGCCAGGGAAAGGGAAGGGTAACAACTGCGAAATATACTAGAATCTTGTCCATAAAGAGGCCTACTTTACGGATGAAAGTACTGCCATAGTGCAATTTTGAAATCTTATCCCAACTGGGAGAAGAAAATCACTCCTCATTCAAGCCCCCTTCAGCCTTTCTGTCTCAACTAAGTGGAAACAAACAAACACAATCAAAACCACAACCATAGTCAACAGGTGCCAAAGCCACAGAAAATAAATTGGGGAAGCTGAGTCAGAGAAGGGAGTAAGGAGCAGAGGGAACAAAATATATACTACTTGTGAAGGCCATGGACACAGGCCAACTAAAAGACTTGAGAGTTATTCAGAAGTTTGTAGAATTATCCTCCTCTTCATCTTCTACCACAACAAAAGGCCTCCCATATAGCACCAGTGAATTACAACTGAGAGAGCTGCAGGACCCAAAATCCCTCTTGGGATTATAAGAACCAAAGCCCAGAGTTAAGACGGGAGACAAGAACAAGGACACTAGAAGATTTTGAAGACTCTTATACCAATAGCTACAACAAACACTAAACACAGCCTAACTCCTAGTCCCACTAATCCATACTAAAAGCCTGTTTATCTCAGTTCCTGTGACCTGGCGCAGCATGTCTAGCTTTGAACAAAACAAAATTAAAGGGCATGGCAAGAAAAAAAATATAATCTAAAAAGACAAAGCAATAATAAGAACCAGGTTCTGATGTGACACATACTTTAGAATTAAAAGAGAATTGAACAAGTAGGACCAATATGTTAAGGATTCTAAAGTAAAAAGTAGAAACATGCATAAAATATATGTGTAATGTTTACAGAGAGATAAAAGCAAGAAAGAATAAAAAAGAAGTTGTAGAAAATAAAACACAGTAACAAAAATGAAGAATGCCCTTAGTGGGTGTAGTAATAGATTCAACATGGTCCAGAAAAGAACCAGTGAACTTGAAGGTGAGTAAACAGAATCATCTCAAACTAAACTGCAAAAAGAGCAGATGATGATAAAACCACAACAGACATAAAAGACTTGTGGGGCAATACCAAAAGGTGCAACTACGTGTTATTAAAGTGACAAATGAAGCAGAAACAGAGAAAAGAGCAGAAAAAAATATTGGCCCAGCATATTTCAAAATTAATAATAGACACCAAACTACAGATACAGGTAACTCAGAGACCATCAAGCAGGATAAAAACCAAAATACTATATGTAGGCATGTCATGTTCAAACTGCAGAAAACTGAAGAAAGAGAAATTTAAAACTAAAAATAATATTTAAGAAAAATTTTAGAAACGGAGAAACAAGGAAAATAATTACAGCAGACATCTCACCAGAAATCATGCAAGCAAGAAGAGAGTGGAATAAAGTATTTAAATTTTGAAGGAAAAAGACATCAACCTAGAATTCTATATTCAGTATAAATATCTTTCTTTTTTTATTATACTTTAAGTTTTAGGGTACATGTGCACAACGTGCAAGTTAGTTACATATGTATACATGTGCCATGTTGGTGTGCTGCACCCATTAACTCGTCATTTAACATTAGGTATATCTCCTAATGCTATCCCTCCCCTCTCCCCTAACCCCACAACAGGCCCCAGTGTGTGATGTTCCCCATCCTGTGTCCAAGTGTTCTCATTGTTCAATTCCCACCTATGAGTGACAACAGGTGGTGTTTGGTATTTTGTCCTTGCGATAGTTTGCTGAGAATGATGGTTTCCAGCTTCATCCATGTCCCTACAAAGGACATGAACTCATCATTTTTTATGGCTGCATAGTATTCCATGGTGTATATGTGCCACATTTTCTTAATCCAGTCTATCATTGTTGGACATTTGGGTTGGTTCCAAGTCTTTGCTATTGTGAATAGTGCCGCAATAAACATACATGTGCATGTGTCTTTATAGCAGCATGATTTATAATCCTTTGGGTATATACCCAGTAATGGGATGGCTTGGTCAAATGGTATTTCTAGTTCTACATTCCTGAGGAATCACCACACTGACGTCCACAATGGTTGAACTAGTTTACAGTCCCACCAACAGTGTAAAGGTGTTCCTATTTCTCCACATCCTCTCCAGCACCTGTTGTTTCCTGACTTTTTAATGATCGCCATTCTAACTGGTGTGAGATGGTATCTCACTGTGGTTTTGATCTGCATTTCTCTGATGGCCAGTGATGATGAGCATTTTTTCATGTGTCTTTTGGCTGCATAAATGTCTTCTTTTGAGAAGTGTCTGTTCATATCCTTCACCCACTTTTGATGGGGTTGTTTGTTTTATTCTTGTAAATTTGTTTGAGTTCATTGTAGATTCTGCATATTAGCCCTTTGTCAGATGAGTAGATTGCAAAAATTTTCTCCCATTCTGTAGGTTGCCTGTTCACTCTGATGGTAGTTTCTTTTGCTGTGCAGAAGCTCTTGAGTTTAATTAGATCCCATTTGTCAATTTTGGCTTTTGTGGCCATTGCTTTTGGTGTGTTCAACATGAAGTCCTTGCCCATGCCTACGCCATGAATGGTATTGCCTAGGTTTTCTTCTAGGGTTTTTATGGTTTCAGGTCTAACATTTAAGTTTTTAATCCATCTTGAATTAATTTTTGTGTAAGGTGTAAGGAAGGGATCCAGTTTCAGCTTTCTACATATGGCTAGCCAGTTTTCACAGCACCATTTATTAAATAGGGAATCCTTTCCCCATTTCTTGTTTTTGTCAGGTTTGTCAAAGATCAGATGGTTGTAGATATGCGGCATTATTTCTGAGGGCTCTGTTCTGTTCCATTGATCTATATCTCTGTTTTGGTACCAGTACCATGCTGTTTTGGTTACTGTAGCCTTGTAGTATAGTTTGAAGTCAGGTAGCGTGATGCCTCCAGCTTTGTTCTTTTGGCTTAGGATTGATTTGGCAATGCGGGCTCTTTTTTGGTTCCATATGAACTTTAAAGTAGTTTTCTTTTCCAATTCTGTGAAGAAAGTCATTGGTAGCTTGATGGGGATGGCATTGAATCTATAAATTACCTTGGGAGGTATGGCCATTTTCACGATATTGATTCTTCCTACCCATGAGCATGGAATGTTCTTCCATTTGTTTGTATCCTCTTTTATTTCATTGAGCAGTAGTTTGTAGTTCTCCTTGAAGAGGTCCTTCACGTCCCTTGTAAGTTGGATTCCTAGGCATTTTATTCTCTTTGAAGCAATTGCGAATGGGAGTTCATGCATGATTTGGCTCTCTGTTTGTCTGTTATTGGTGTATAAGAATGCTTGTGATTTTTGCACACTGATTTTGTATCCTGAGACTTTGCTGAAGTTGCCTATCAGCTTAAGGAAATTTTGGGCTGAGATGATGGGGTTTTCTAGATACACAATCATGTCATCTGTAAACAGAGACAATATGACTTCCTGTTTTCCTAATTGAATACCCTTTATTTCCTTCTCCTGCCTGATTGCCCTGGCCAGAACTTCCAACACTATGTTGAATAGGAGTGGTGAGAGAGGGCATCCCTGTCTTGTGCCAGTTTTCAAAGGGAATGCTTCCAGTTTTTGCCCATTCAGTATGATATTGGCTGTGGGTCTGTCGTAGATATCTCTTATTATTTTGAGATACGTCCCATCAATACCTAATTTATTGAGAGTTTTTAGCATGAAGCGTTGTTGAATTTTGTCAAAGGCCTTTTCTGCATCTATTGAGATAATCATACGGTTTTTGTCATTGGTTCTGTTTATATGCTGGATTGCATTTATTGATTTGCATAGTTGAACCAGAGGGAAATTTATGCCTATATGCCCACAAGAGAAAGCAGGAAAGATCTAAAATTGACACCCTAACATCACAATTAAAAGAACTAGAAAAGCAAGAGCAAACACATTCAAAAGCCAGCAGAAGGCAAGAAATAACTAAGATCAGAGCAGAACTGAAGGAAATAGAGACACAAAAAACCCTTCAAAAAATCAATGAATCCAGGAGCTGGTTTTTTTAAAAAATCAACAAAATTGATAGACCGCTAGCAAGACCAATGAAGAATAAAAGAGAGAAGAATCAAATAGACGCAATAAAAAACATAAAGGGGATATTACCACCGATCCCACAGAAATACAAGCTACCATCAGAGAATAGTATAAACACCTCTATGCAAATAGACTAGAAAATCTAAAAGAAATGGATAAATTCCTCGACACATACACCCTCCCAAGACTAAACCAGGAAGAAGTTGAATCTCTGAATAGACCAATAACAGGCTCTGAAATTGAGGCAATAATTAATAGCTTACCAACCAAAAAAAGTCCAGGACCGGACGGATTCACAGCCGAATTCTATCAGAGGTACAAGGAGGAGCTGGTACCATTCCTTCCGAAACTATTCCAATCAATAGAAAAAGATGGAATCCTTCCTAACTCATTTTATGAGGCCAGGATCATCCTGATACCAAAGCCTGGCAGAGACACAACCAAAAAAAAAAGAGAATTTTAGACCAATATCCGTGATGAACATCGATGCAAAAATCCTCAATAAAATACTGGCAAACCGAATCCAGCAGCACATCAAAAAGCTTCTCCACCATGATCAAGTGGGCTAAATATCTTTCAAAAGTAAAGAAGCAGCAAAGACTTTCTCAAACTGAAACTGAGAGAATTCATCACCAACAGACCTGCCCTCTAAGAAACGTTTCATGCAGAAGAAAAATTATATAGACCAGAAACATAGAGCTACATAAAGAACATAGCATCAAACAAGTAATAAATGAAGGCAAAATATTTTAGTCTTCATATTTTAACCATAAAATTAATTAAGACAATTGTTTGCTTAAAACAATAATAACAACAGTGTATCAGATGATTATGTCATATAGACAAGTGAAATGAGTGACAGCAATGTCCCTGGGGATGGGGGTGAGGAATTGGGGGTACTCTCAGGTACTGGCATTACCTGAGAAGTTGTACAGTACTTTTTAAAGGTGAACCTATAATAGTTAAAAATGTATATTGCAAACTCTAGAGCAGCCATTAAAATATTTTTAGAGAAGTATAATTGATATGTTAAGAAGGAGAATAAAATGGAATCAAATGAGATGTTCAGTTAATATCATAGAAAGCAGATAAAGAAGGGAAAAATAATATTTTAAAAATATGTCTGTACAATTGAGCCTGTTTCTGAACTTTTTATTGTATTTTTTCTACTGGTATACACACACACACACACACACACACATATATATATGCACATACACATATACACACACTATAGTATACTTCGTACATAGCATACTTCATACTACACATACGATATACTATGTATAGTATACTTCATATATATACTATATTATATACTATACATATAGTATATACTATACACACTTCATATATAAATATATGAAGAATATATTTTTTCTAGTAGGAAAAAAACAAGGAAAAGTTCAGAAACAGGCTCAATTATATAGAAATATTTTTATACTGGAATCAGTAGCAGTATATACATACTATATATACTGTGTGTATATATTTCTAATATATTTCTACACACACATAATATATTCCTACACACACACACACACACACACACACACACACACACAGACTTTGCTTACATTTCCATTCAGCTTATTGAATAATTTAGGAAAAAAAATGCAATCTGGCCATGCTGGATTTTTTTTTGCCTCATTTAATGAAGTTATATTTCTCTCAATGAAATTTTGTAGTTTTCTTCATACATCCTATGCTTAGAATTTTTATTTTCATTGTTATACAATAAAATTTTGTAACCATTTTTTTCCAATTGGTGTTTATTAGCTTCTAAATATTTGATTTGAGTGTATGTTTCATGTACTCAACAAGCTACTCAATAGTCTCATTAGGCCTAATACTAACATTAGGTTTTCTCTTTTCTAGAAAGGCCATTGTTCGTATGCGTCTTCCTGTCTGATATTTAAACTTCTTTTTATTTTTTTTTTTGAGACGAAGTTTTGCTCTTGTCACCCAGGCTAGAGTGCAGTGGCATGATCTCGGCTCACTGCAACCTCTGCCTCCCAGTTTCAAAAGATTCTCCTGCCTCAGCCTCCTGAGTGGCTGGGATTACAGGCGCATGCCACTACGCCCGGCTATTTCTGTATTTTTTTTTAGTAGAGACGGGGTTTCACCATGTTGACCAGGCTGGTCTTGAACTCCTAACCTCATGATCTGCCCGCTTCGGCCTCCCAAAGTGCTGGAATTACAGGCACAAGGCAGCGTGCCCAGCCATAACTTCTATTTTTTTTTTTTTTTTTTTTTTTTGAGATGAAGTTTTGCTCTTGTTGCCCAGGCTGGAGTGCAGTGGTGTGATGTTGGCTCACTGCAATCTCTGCCTCCCAGGCTCAAGCAATTCTCTTGCCTCAGCCTCCTGAGTACCAAGGATTACAGGTGCCGGCCACCACACCTGGCTAATTTTTGTATTTTTAGTAGAGATGGGGTTTCACTATGTTGGCCAGGCTCGTCTCGAACTCCTGACCTCACGTGATCTGCCTGCCTCGGCCTCCCAAAGTGCTGGGATTACAGGCATGAGCCACCGCACCTGGCCAAACTTCCATTTTTTAAAATTGCATTGCCTAGGACCTCCAGAATATTGCTATATATAACAGTGCTTACAGGTCTTTGTTTCTAATTACTGAATTTAAACAGAGTACTTCAGTGTTTTATTCATTAAATATTAATTTTCTGTTGGCTTTTATTTCACATATTTAACAAAAATAATCCAATGTTGCAGATTCTGATGGTGCAACCAGACAGACACAATTCCTGCTCTTGCGGAACTTAGAGTTAACTGACAGTTATAAAATGAATAAATAATTGGATACTGTAATCAGTAAATCAAGGATGCATCAATTATAAGATTTACCATCATTTATTATGTTATGCTAAAGAAAAATGAAGTCCCAATTAAACTATTATAAGCAAATGATTATAAGACACATTCTGATGTTTAAAACGTAGAAGTATTTTAAGAATTTTGATTTAAAACCAAAACTCATGAAATAGTGAAAACTGATTCAACAAACACGGACAATATCGGTGATGGAAGGAGCTTTTCAGGTCATTTAAACAGAACGATGACTTCAGTGCCTGAGTGGGTGCTGGGTGCTGACGGTCAGAAGTTCGTCCTCTGCGATGATGACTTCAGTTCCTGAGTGGGTGCTGGGTGCTGATGGTCAGAGGTGCCTCCTCTGCGATGATGACTTCAGTGCCTGAGTGGGTGCTGGGTGCTGATGGTCAGAAGTTCGTCCTCTGTGATGATGACTTCAGTGCCTGAGTGGGTGCTGGGTGCTGATGGTCAGAAGTGCCTCCTCTGTGTAGGGGATATTTAAGCAGAGATCAAGAACATACCAGAGGTGTGATGATGAGATGAGCCCTTGAAGCAACCACAGTGTCTGATGAAAGACCCCACAGGAGAAATAAGCTTGTCGTTGTGAGGAACAGAAGCGGCTCTGTGTCACTGGAGCGGACAGGCAGGGAGGGGAGCGTGTCCCCAGTGGAGACCAGAGTGGGAGCGAGGTCCAGGCTTACATGATTGCCTTTCCAGAAAGTTCAGATTTATTCCAAGAGCTGAGAGAGGCTGCTGAAAGGTTTTAGGAAATAGGTGGTATTGGCCAGGCGCGGTGGCTCACGCCTGTAATCCCAGCACTTAGAGTGGCCAAGGCAGGTGGTTGTTCCATACCAGCCTGGCCAACATGGTGAAACCCCATCTCTACTGAAAATGCAAAAATTAGCCTGGCAAAGTGGCGGCTGCCTGTAATCCCAGCACTTTGGGAGGCCGAGGTGGAGGTGGGTGAATCACCTGAGGTCAGGAGTTCGAGACTAGCCTGACCAACATGGTGAAATCCCCTCTCTACTAAAAACACAAAAATTAGCTGGGTGTGGTGTGGGCGCCTGTAATCCCAGCTACTCAGGAGGCTGAGGCAGGAGAATCACTTGAACCTGGGAGGCGGAGGTTGCCGTGAGCTGAGATTGCGTCACTGCACTCTAGCCTGGGCAACAAGAGTGAAACTCAGTCTCAAACAAAACAAAACAAAACAAAACAAAAAGAAATGAAACAAAACAAAAAAACCCAGCAAAGAATTCTGAGAAGACATAACCACTGAGCTTAAAGAGAAACCAGCAGTCACGGAAAGCAAGGCTGGAAAGTGTTTTATAAGAAAGGGAACCATCATCTCAGGAGAAAAAATATCTAAGAAACTAAGTAAGAAAAGTATACAGAAGTGTGGTTCAAGTTCTAAAAATGAAGACCCCAAATTACACGTAGCTTTGACATCTGGTAAAGGCAACAGGGCCTGCAGCGACTTCCCTGCATCCCCTCCACACTCGCCCATGAATGAGGTCCTCTCATCAAACAGCCAGTTTGATGGAACAGCCAAGCACGGTTGCTGCGGATCCCTGAGTAGCGTGTTTCTGCTCCCCGCCAGCCCTAGAGACATTATTCCAACAAGCCCAGAGCATCCCCCATGAGAACCTGAGGACACCGCACACTCTGACACTCCAAAGCCTCTCACAGCCCCAGTAGTTCATTCTGTCCCCAGCACAGCCCTCGGGCGCCAGGACAGTGCACGACCTCCCGATCCCCCGGGCTGCTCCACGACTCTGTCCCCCGGGCTGCCCCACGACGGTGCACGGCCTCCCGGTCCCCCGGGCTGCTCCACGACGGTGTCCCCCGGGCTGCGCCACAACAGTGCACGGCCTCCGGGTCCCCTGGGCTGCCCCACGACAGTGCACGGCCTCCGGGTCCCCCGGGCTGCGAGTGCAGGTGATTAATAAACTGCCGTCAATCTCGTCTGTTCGGTGGCGGGTGATTTGTGTTCAGACAATACTATAGCCCTGGGACGAGAATCCCTCCCTGCGAATGGGATGAACAGCAGGCACTTAAACAAAGAGTGGCCATTGAATCTGGCAACATAGCTTCCCCTGGAATCAGGAAGAAAATACTTTGACAAGGAAATGTGAGGAAGAAGTAGAAACAGGAACTGGAAAGATCTTCCAGAAGTTCCACTGTGCTTGGGAGTGAGGGGAAGATGGTTTTCTAAGACGGGAGATGCCACAGCCTATAAAAGGGCTGAAAATTAAGAAGGGCAGATGGGTGGCGCAAGAGTGAGGGCCAACAGCAGCAGGAGTAAAGTCCTTCGGAAGCGGGAGGTAAACGGCTCTGGAGCACACGGTTGTTCTCAGACAGAAGCGCGGAGATTTCATCCCAAGTAGCAGAAGGTGCAAGAAAGCAGAGATGGATGCGAGTGCCCTGCCCCGGCAGATGAGACGTGGGAAGATGGGAGTCCCGGCCCACAGAGCTCACTGATGGCTTCCACTGTGCTCACCTGTTCTGGGGGGACGCACAGGAGATGGAGCTGGGCTTAATGAAAATTGAGAATTTGCCCAGAAATATGTCGAGAGTATTTACAAAAGACTGTCAGATACTTATTAGCATATAAAGAAAATAAACTTTTATTCCTAATTAGAGGTAAATAAGAGCTATTAAAAAATGAAAAGACGTAAAATTTTGTTTATTTTTTATGTGAAGTATCAAAATGATCATATTGTTTTTCTTTGGTTGTATAGCATTATGGTTTTCTTCACTTGTTTTAAAAATTAAGAAACTAGTTTAAAGAATTGATTGAATGTGATATGTTGAATTTTAACTAAGTCACTAAGCTTAATGGTGTACATAACACATATAACATATGCTTAGTCTTTCTTAAGAATACTTAGATTTTTATATTATTAACTAAGAGACATAGGGTCACATCTATGTGATAATAATATGAAAATGTTTAATACCAAATAAGTTGAATAAACTCTAACCATGGAAAACTTAGTACAGGGATAAAATTGCTATCTGTGGTTGATGTTCTAGTGGCTTGAATGCTATGCAATAGACAGGAACAACATTTCTGGGAAGTAACATTTTGGGGGAACCTATATTTTGGTGGGTCCTGGAAAACCAGACTAACTATATTTTATTATTATAGTCTAGTTAACTTAGAACATGAGCTGGATGTTTCAATTCATACCAAATGAGCATTCAGAGTATGAGATAACATATGTAATGCATTTAGAATAGCACCTGGCATATAATAAATGACCAACCAAATTATTATTTTAATATTGCTGGCAATGCTTGTCAAATATAAGAATATTGAAAATGATGCTATATGAAGTCTATTTATCATCTGAAAAGTATTTTTTATTGTTTTATTGAGGAGAAAGCAATAGCATTTCTCACTTAGATTTGTTTCCTGTTTGCTTCTGAGCTTATTAGAACATTTCTGCAACCCATGAACACAAACCTGGTTACGATAAATATGCCAAATCTTGGGAAATTCACTTAACCCCCCTTCCTGTTAGGCCTGTTATACTGAGATACACGCTGATCGATGGGATTTATGTGAGTACTTGTGCTTTTAAAACTCAGTCCATGCACTACTTGTAGACTATGGTCAAACATTTAAATTAAATAACTCTTCTACAAGGCAATTTGGCAGAACCTTAAACTTTTGCAAACTCTTAGAACTAGCATTTCTCCTTAGAACTAGGAATATTCAAACATTTATCTGTAAATTGTAACAACAGCAAAAAAAATCTGAAGGAATCTAAATGCCCTCTGCTAAAGCGATAGGTAAATAAATTATGGCCAAACATGCATGCATCAATCACAAATAGTGTCACATAACACTGTGCAGTGATGCACAAAGAGACTCTTAGTCTATTAAGCACAACTGCTATGATCAAACACTCAAAACTAAGTAATCCTATTTTTTGTAAAAATAAGAGATAGTCATTGATAGAAAAATACTTGAAGGAGACACACTAAAATGTTGGTAGTATTTGTGTCTGAATAGTGGTGTTAGAAGTAATTTTCTTGTTTTCTCTATCTATATTTTCCATTTTTAATAAATATATCTCCTCTTTGCTTAGAAAACATAAGGTTTTTTTAACTGAAATATAACAAAGTGATATAGAAGGAGACCTACTTCTGACAATATTAAAACATAGCTAAGTAATATCATGCATACTAATGAACATTCAAAACCAAAAGAAGCAAATAAAATATATATTAAAATTAATGTAAATATACAATTTATATTTGCTCAGATGCAGTCAAATATTTGAAACAAATTTTAGTAGGGTCAGGAATGAAAAGAATATAATAGTTACAAAGATAATAGATGGGTTACAGCTCTTGTACAATTATCATCATCATCATCATCAATTAACATTCATTGAGTCGCTTCTCTAGGGAGCTAAACCTATTTCTTAGAAATAGAACACATCTGGAAGTAAAATTCTTCTTTTCAGGGTTCAAGAGGACTACTTAGGAAATTCCAATTCAGAACATCACACAGTATCTAGCCTTCTGAAAAAGTTAATGTAGTTTCCAGAAGAGTTCAGCATATTAAGCAGTGTCAACAGAAAGCGGCTAGATTACAAAACATAATCACCGAACAGCTGCACTGGGAATAGCATCACTCAAATGATCTATTACCATCAGAAAACTGCTGCAAGAGCACCCTATGGCTGATGAGCCTCGTATCCCCAAACAGCACTGCCCTCAAAATAGAATACCAGACCAGGTACAAAGCAACATTTAAGACATGGCAACTGAGGTCCAAGGTAAGTATGTGCCCGACAAACAGGGAAAAAAAAATTGACCAAATTTAAGAGAAGCATTAAATTTAGGAAAAGCTTCAAAATTATTCATTCAAAAAAATTTTTACTCTGAAAATATGCAGAGGCATATAAATTAGCTTTGTGGCTTTTGAAAGTTTGTTTTTTTCTAAATAGTCTAAATAAACAATAATCATTTTTCAGTTTAAGTTACTTGAAGACTTAATTAAATCACCCCAGTTGAATAAGTGATATGACTTATTTCCAAAAAATATTTTTTGGCTTTATTAAAAAAAAACTTCTGAATTTTCTATAGTAACTATGCAATGGGACACATTTGTTAAAAATACAAAAATCTAGATTAAAACTGCTTGGGATCAAATCTCAATTCTGCTAGTCACTAACCTTGTGGTCCTGGTTAAGTTACCTAATCTCCCTAGGTTCTTTATCTGTAAGCTGTGTATAATTAATAATTACAGCACCTGCTCATAGATGTGCTTTGAGGATTAAGTGGATTTGTGCATATAAAAGCACTTATAAAGATGCCTTGTACACAATAACTGCCCAATAAATGCTTATGATATTTATGCTACGATAACTAGTCATGACAACATACAATCTGTTTATAGTTACCATTTTGAATGACTTTCTATGGCGAATCTTAATGCCTCAGTGTCAGTGAACATGAGGTCTCTGGTGAAATATCATTGCACTCTCTCCCAGCCTTCTCTCATTTTGTCATTTCCCTTAATTTTAATAAAACCAAAGTCATGCTTTTCAAATATACATGTAACTAAGCATGGAGAAAAGGGACTCTGTTGGATGACAGACTCAAGATTTAAAATGACCTGCATACATTGTAGTGCTGGACTGTAAGTGCTGTGACAAAATGCAACAAGAATAGAAGGATGTTCCACATGTGGGATCAGAAAAACCAAATGCAGAAACACACGATAATGGGGACATGGGTCTAAAAGTGCAGACACAATTGGATGTTCCAATTATGCTCTTCTTTTTTTTTTTTTTTTTTTTTTTTTTTTTTTTTTTTTTTGAGACAGAGTCTCGCTCTGTCACCCAGGTTGGAGTGCAGTGGTGCGATCTCGGCTAACTGCAACCTCCACCTCCTGGGTTCAAGCAATTCCCCTGCCTCAGCCTCCCGAGTAGCTGGGATTACAGGTGTCTGCCACTACATCCGGCTGATTTTTTGTGTTTTTAGTAGAGACAGGATTTCACCGTGTTAGCCAGGATGGTCTTCATCTCCTGACCTCGTGATCTGCCCACCTTGGCCTCCCAAAGTGCTGGGATTACAGGCATGAGCCACCGCACCTGGCCCCAACCATGCTCTTCTAAAGGTAAGTCTATTTTTATTGACGTGGAAATTATGCTTCCAACAGAAGCAGAAAACCAATGACTAAGGTACGGGGGAGTGGGAGGAGTTCAAATTCACTCCCAAGCTTTCATTAATAAAGACCACATCCATGTTGCCTCTCAAGACCTCTTTATCTATGTATACTGAATTAATCCATCTTAGTGTGAGTAGAAAGAGTGAAGAAAGCCAGGACTAAGGCCTAAAAATCTGCAGTATTGGGGAACACGATAAAGAATGAGTGGCTGGCAAAGAACATAAATGAAATAATTAGCAGGGGGGTCAGAAAGTAGGGTGTCATGGAAGCTGAGAGGAGATCATGTTTCCAAGACAAAATAGTTAACTGATTATTAAATGCTAACAACAACAAAAAATCTACTGAAAGAGAAGTGTCCTTTGGGTTGAGTCCCCGAAAAGGCACTAGTGATCACATGTTAGAGGACTGATGAGGTCGTGGTACAGTGAGACAAGAAGGAAACAGGAGACAAGACGGGGAGGTATCATATATGGACCATTTGACAATTAATTGAAGAGAAGCTGGGGTGTCAGGAGATCAGAACCATCCCTAGTAGAGCATGTAGGACAGAGAAGGGTTTTCTGTGAAAAGAGACTCTTGAACACTTCTGAAACCTGGCAGGTGTGTAAGAAAAGGAAGATCAGAGAGTAATCAGATCCCCACAGCCCCTCAATAGAGAACGCAGGACACATAGCATATTGGAGAGGGATGGTCAAGGACAGCCCTGGCCTGGCTTCCCTGAGCGAGGACTTGCTGGGCGAGAAAGAGATTTCTAACTTTCATGACATGCAGCTGAGGTCCTGTAGTTTAGGTTACACTATTAGAGCTTCCCAAGAACAAAAGTACAGCAGTATAACCAGAGCTGTGGGTGGGGAAGTGTGTGGATTCAGCCTGCCACATCCAGGGGAATGCACTCCTCCCTCATCCATAGGACTTCACGTGAGAATGTTTTGCATGTTGTACTGATTTTTCAACCTCTTAATAGCTACCATTTATTTAAACCCTATCATGTCCCAGGTACTATAATGGACAGTTGAAAAATATTAATTTGCATCCTCACAGCAATTTTATGTTATAAAAAAAGAGTATACGATCCTAGTCAGAGGAAATTTGCCATCTATACTTTTAGATTTTTAGTGCAAAATATCAAAAAGGAAAGATCTCAGCATTTAAAATCATCTAAACCAAGTCACAAAGTGCACAGATAATGTAACAGTTGCAGGCAAATACTGGCAATTGGTTCATTCATTGTGATATTCATTGAATGCCTACGATGCCAGAGTGTGTGGGAGGCAGCGAGGATGGATTCAACAGTAAACAAAGAAAGTCCCTGCTCCACGACGGACACTTGAGAATATTGCATCCACTTGAGGGAATGGCGCAAAAAGTTTTTTATTGATTGAAGAGAACTCTAATATATACTGATATCGAATTTGACAAAGTTCTTCCTAAAAGCTGATTTAAATTAATAAGGTATTTACCAAGAATATGCACATAATATTTTCCAAATTAAAATTAGATAATGCAATGTATTCATATCTTATAATTTGAGGTCCTAGACAATACAGTTAAAACAAAATCAAGACTCTAGAACATGGGACAATACATGTTAATCACTTACTGTTACCAAAGAAAGAATATATTGAAGAGAAATAAATTAAGATGAAACCACTGAGGTGGGGGAAAAGAATTAAGAAGGTAGATTGTTTAAATTATCAAAAAGTACATCACAAATGAATTCACTACCAAAAAAACAATTTAAAAATCCACCACCACTACCATTACCTTCCTACACGCACACACACACACACACACGTCAATTTAAAGTACATAAAATCCTGAGTACTCCTAGGCTTCTGGTAACAATACTGGCTGCTGGATAGGAAAGTAAACGGGGTGAGGCGCTCTGGGAGCATTAGCCTGGAGACAGGTGAAGGCTTGAATGGCAAGGTCGGACGGCTTGGCTGCAACTCCGGCTCTGTGACCTCCCTGATGTTTGACTTTGAGCAAGTTTCCATGCCCCTCTAATATGGGAGTAACGGTAATGTCTGTCCTGTAGTGTAAAGATTGAATGGGTTAAATCAAAAGAAAAAGTTTAGAAAAGTGCCTAGCATATAACCAGCACTCGGTTAATCTATTGCTAATATTATTTCCACTGTTTTAAGCGTTTAACTGTATGCCAAATGACTGATTTTTTAAAACAATTCAAACATTTTTATCATTTGGAAAGACTGACATTTTCCAGATTGCATAAAATGTGTTGTCAAACACACACTGGCACACCATACATACACACGCACACACACACCATACACTCAGTCACACACACACACCACACATACACACGCACACTCACACACACACCACACACACAGTCACACACTCACACACCACTCATACGGACACTCACACATACCCACACATACACACACTCACACACGCGCACACACACACAGGCAAACATACGCACACACACTCACACACATAGTCACACACACACACGCACACTCACATTTTGGGTCACTGCATTAATTCCATATGATATCTAAGAAGCATTTGACTCCAGTGAGTTACTATAACTCTTCCTCCCGGTGAGCATTTTTCTAAAGAATTTATTACCATTTGCGAGGAAAGAGTCCCCACATGATACATCATTCCAACTTCTAATTGAAAAACAATTGCTACGTTTAAGCATGAATATGTAACTTGTGGTAGTGATTATGAGGGGTGACCTAGTTTCATGAAAAAGTACCCCATTATTTTGTTTCTGCTTACAAAAAGTATCAGAAAAGTCAGGGACCATTAAGTAAAATGTAAAAAATAAGACATAAGCTGCACGCAGTAAAAATATAATGTGCTATTCACTGTTTAATATTTGTTAAAATGATTCCATCAGTTCAAGGACTGCCTGTGTATTTCCTGTTTTACTTTCTGCCTTCTTTTTGTTCCAGAGAAATCAGGCACGAGTTACTGGGAATGCTATTTTTAAAGTTTATTAAAGAGATTTGATGAAAAAGAAAACAGTTTCTTTAATTTCTTATACTCAGGTTTGCTCTTTGGAATAATTCCTGATTAGGGACAAATATTCACTGGAAGCTCTCCCTGTGTGCATGTCAGGATGGAAAGAATGAGGACTTGGGGGCTGGAGTAAAACTCTGCTTTCCATTTGCAGCCGACGGCCAGTTGAGTGAGCATGCTTCACCTAGTTTATTTCTTTACCTTCATGTCCTTGTCTATTAAATTAGGGCGTTTGACCAACTGATTTCCAAGTTATCTTTAGCATAATCTATAATATTAAAAAAAAAACTGTGTTTTCAGAAACTCTAAAATATAAAAGCTTACTGTATCAAAATGAATAAGTTGATTCTCCATCAATATGTTGTGAATTTAACAAAATATTTCCTATTCAAATTATGTAATAATAAATTTTCAACTAAGATTCACTATCTGGAACTTTTGGGGCCTTCCAGAATAGCACTAGCATGTAATTAATAATAAATAAAATGTTAAGATATAATAATGATACATTTGTCCCCTTTGAGCAACAGTAACTCAAGACCTTTTTGATATGACAAAAGAACCTGGGGAGAACACGTAAACCTAAGTTTGAAAATGAGCACGGATGTTCCTTACCTTCAACACAAACCCAGACAACAGCGGCAGTGTGCCTGACCTCCGGCGGCAGTGTCTGTGGCTTCCTGGCGGCAGTGTGCGTGACCTCCCGACGGCAGTGTGCGCGGCCTCCCGGCGGCAGGGTGCGTGACCTCCCGCGGCAGGGTGCGTGACCTCCCGGCGCCAGTGTGCGTGACCTCCCGGCGCCAGTGTGCGTGACCTCCCGTGGTAGGGGGCGTGACCTCCCGGAGGCAATGTGCGTGACCTCCCGGCCCTTTACCTTTGCCTGTGACCTCCCGGCCGTTTACCTTTGCCTGTAACTTTCCCAGATTGCTTGTAAGTACGTGCAACGCTTTAAGACATGACTTAGATTCTTTCAAAAATGTAGACTCCCCCAGGAAATAACTACTTCTTCTTTTAGAATTGCGCATAAATGATTTTTAAGATTCTTGAGTCTTCCAGAGTGGGAGAAGGCACAGAACTGGGAACCTCGGGGAGATGCGACAACCTTTGTGTCCACCCCACTTTGCTGTGAGCCAGTTCACTCAGGAACAATGCATAGCCCAGTGGTGTGCCCCGTGTTTACTGCTGAAAATTCAGGAGAGAAACAAACCAGTCAACAATGAGAGTGAGCAAATCACTTCTATCTTACCTCTCATGAAATAATAGAATTTTTAAAAAAAGGAAAAAAAATTCAAGAAAGAGTATAAGAAGGTCTCTAAATCAGTTTGGGATGCTATAACGAAAAATACCATAGACTGGGTAGCTTAAACAACACACATTTATTTCTCAATGTTCTGTAGGCTGAGAGGACCAAATCGCTGGCACATGCGGTGCCTGGTGAAGGCTGCATCCGGGGTGAGACGTGCTGTCTCCTCATTGTGTCCCACGTGGCAGGGGGAGCAGAGAGAAAGCCTGCTCTCATGTTTTTCTCATAAGAACACTAATCCCACCATGAGGTCTCTGGCCTCACAACATCCGCACCCAAAGGCCCTGTCTCCAAATACCATCACAATGGGGACTAGGGGGCCCATATAAGAATTGTGGAGGGAAAGAAATATTCAATCCATAGCCGGAGGCCTGCAGAATTCCTAAAAGAAAGAAAGTGTATTAAGCCAACAAAGAAAGAATATGGGGGAAAACAGCCTAGAAGAAATCTGAAAGACAATTACGAGAAAATGCTATTGACTACACATGGGTTTTGAGGAGCTCCGAGTTAAGGCTCCACAGATAAAAACTGCTCTGGGATAGTTGTGGTGCGTAGTTAATATGGTAACGACAACAGAAGCACCTGGATCCCTCTGGCCCCGACATCTTCCGCCCCTTACGGAGCAGTGGTCGGGAAGAGCATTTGCCCCTGAGAAGGCAGGAAGTGAGATTTCCTGAGCGAGAGAATGAGGAGTGTGCCCAGGGAGCTGCTAGCATCCGAGAAAGAACTCATCCATCCTGAGAGCCCTCAAATAGCGCCTCACCTGCAGTTGCTACCCACGACTGACTCCTAGAAACAGAAGACCCCAACAGACCATGACTGACTCCTAGAAACACAAGAGCCCAATGGACCATGACTGACTCCTAGAAACAGAAGACCCCAATGGACCATGACTGACTCCTAGAAACACAAGAGCCCAATGGACAAGGATTTCAAAGGAAAAGACAAATCCACAAGAGTTTGGGCAAACCCTGTGCCAGGAGTCAAATACACCAAACTCGACGGAAAGAAGCACTAACGGCAACCTAATTAATAAATATAAAAAGTGTAACTAATTATGACAAGGATATTAGAGAAGATTATGTATACCTTACAAAGAAATACCTGGTGATCTCAGAATCTTTTAAATATAATTGTCAAAAAATTCATGGGTGATCTAAAAAGTAAAATGCACTCAAGTGAAAAGCAAATTAGTTGAAATATTTTTAAAAAGGTTCTCCCAGGAAACTAGCCAAAAGATCCAAATGTGGAAAGTGGTTGAGGGTTAGAAGCACAAAGAATATTCCAAAATCTTAGAAATGCCCATGGGAGAAGTGCCAATGGAAAGTGGAAATAATTACAGAAATGGTAGAAATTGATTTCTAAAAGCTGAAAAACAACTCAGGTCTCCATATTTATAAGGGCCACTGAGTGTCAAGAAGGATAAATAAAAAATAATGAGAGAGGCCAGGTGCAGTGGTTCACGCCTGTAATTCCAGCACTTTGGGAGGCTGAGGCAGGCAGATCATGAGGTCAAGAGATCGAGACCATCCTGGCCAACATGCTGAAACCCTGTCTCTACTAAAAATAAAAAAAAATTAGCTGGGTGTGGTGGCACGTGCCTGTAGTCCCAGCTACTGGGGAGGCTGAGGCAGGAGGATCGCTTGAACCCAGGAGGCAGAGGTTGCAGTGAGCCAAGATGGCGCCACTGCACTCCAGCCCTGCGACAGAGCGAGACTCCGTCTCAAAAAACAAACAAAACAAAACAAAAAATAGAGAATCCTAATTTAGTCCATGTTTTACACCAAAAGTACAAGTTTTGGTGTCCTTGTACTTTAAGGACAAGTGAGGTATCCTTAAAAATTGGTGTATTAATGTGTACGTGTGTGATACATGTAACATGGATCCCTCCATAATGTATCAGGAGAAGGCTCAAAAGGAACACAAGTAACTATTAATCGTAGAACTTCTGAGAAAATGAGTAGATTAAAAAAAGATGAGAAGATTGAAGGTCTTCACATAACTTTATATGGATTGCTTGAATCTTTTATAATTAAAATGCCTTCGTGTATTATTTGACTTAATTGGAAACTAATTGAAGAAAATTAATACTATTTTAAGTGATTAATACTCTTTTAAAT
This sequence comes from Pongo abelii, assembly GCF_028885655.2. Lineage (NCBI taxonomy): Eukaryota > Metazoa > Chordata > Mammalia > Primates > Hominidae > Pongo > Pongo abelii. The sequence continues at coordinate 211,773,910 of NC_071988.2, forward strand.
AGAAATTTTAAATTAACATTTAAATAATAGTATTTTACTTAATATTAAAAGTAAGATAATTTAAAATTTAATAACTAGGAATATAAGAAAATAATATGAAATATTCCACCACTTAATATTTAAATTCATATCAGATATATAAAATGTGACAACTAAAAGAACTTCATTATTAGAGGAAATTTGGAATAGTAGGTCTTGTTAACTAGTAAATGCTTATAATGCCATACCAAATATTGAGCTTTCAGAAAGTCACACTAACAAGAATAAGAAATTCTATAGCCAAAGTCTTTCAATAATATATTGGACATGGTGCCTGCACATATTAAAGGAAATGACATAAATTAAAGGGCCCCACAAGTTAAAAATAAATAAAAAGACTTGTATCAATTTCTCCAACAAAAATAGCCTTATAACAAGTAGATCTGGTTTGCTTAGGAAGAAGTAACAGAGAATTTAAATATCTTTCAGAAAGAGAGACATGAAAGATCATCCAGGCTTTTCTTTGAAATGAAAGTATTTATTAGCTAGCACTGGATTAACTTTCAGTGAAAGACAGGAGCCCAACCTGGCTTCTTCTAATTAAGTTAATTTTATAAAGGACCCTTGGCTGGGCGTGGTGGCTCACTCCTGTAATCCCAGCACTTTGGTAAGCCAAGGTGGGAGGATCGCTTGAGCCCAGGAGTGAGAGACCATCCTGGGCAACATGGTGAGATCCCATCGTTACCAAAAAAATGCAGAAATTAGCCAGGCATGGTGGTGCACGACTGTGGTCCCAGCTGTTTGAGAGGGAAAAATGGGAGGATTTAAAAAAAAAAAAAGCATCCAGACCATCAGCATGTGTTAGTTATAGCACCTGGACACGGGTACTCAGCAACACTTGCTGAGTGAACGAGGAACGGGCTCTAATAATCCCCTCGCATGCCCACATTGGATTGGTGATGCTGATGGACACTGCATGAGCAAAATGCCCTCTAAATTGATCAGTACTTTGCTTTCAAGGCCATGTCCACCACAAACCAGCTGTAAAGATCCTAAGCAAATAATTTCCTGATTTTATAACATTAATATTTGTCTTGAATATCTTCCCAGTTCAAAAGAGATGGTCATATGAAGTATATGCTAGTGTTCTAGGTAAAAAGAATATTGCATAATGATATAAATCATTCCAGTACAATGTCATAATTGCTACACAGTACTCTCATTTTCAATATTTCAACAACAAAACAGATTTTTACATGACTTTTGCTCTGCAGACAGTGAGTAGTCAAGGCAGAAAGCACTGGAATTTCCAAACATTGTATCTGTGTCTTGGAAAGTCACATGAATGATGAGACCTCATGAGCAATAATTTGGGTCAGGTGACATGGTGCGTCTGCACATACAACATGCAGGCTCTATCTTTAACCACTCAAGTTAGCCTGTAACATTGGAAAAAAAAAAAAAAAAAAAAGAAAGAAAATGAGGGCAGCGAAATTCGCCAAGAGCAAGGGACACAGTGTGACGGCCACAGAGAAAGTGAAAGAGGTTAGAGACGGGCACGAAGTTGCCATTCACACCCAACAGAAGATTTAAATCTGAGCTTCTGATTACTGATTCCTTTGTTCACTCCTGTATACAACGAGGGAGGAAATTAATCAGTTTTTTTACCACAAGATTAGAAACAGCTATTCAAAAGAAAAGGGGATGCTGATCACTCACTAAGTAATCTGATAACTTTTTAAATCCCACCCTAAATAGACAAACCCTAAGTCATTCTTTCACAATCATAAAAGGGCTTCACATTTCTTATGGACGATATGTCTTTGGTTACAAAAAAATAGTTTGAAAAATAAGGTAGATAAACTTTGTACTCAAGTGAAATTGAAACACTACACGAAATGCTTACGTTGTATGGAATTAAAGGTATTTTGCATGGAAATATATCAAAGGCCAAATTAGCAATTCTAAAAAATGTGATAACATGCATTCACTAAGTTTTAATGAGTCTTAAAGCATGCATAGGTACTGACTTACACAGGTGTCTGTAAAGTAATGAGCAACTCTACAAGCTCCATATAAAAATTAATAACAATATCACTCTGTATTAATCACACCTCTATACACTTGACATATATTAACTTATTCATTTCTCACAACAACCCTATGTATTAATCATGCCTTTACACACTTTACATGTATTAACTTATTCATTCCTCACAACAACCCAATGAAGTAGCTGCTATGATTATACCCATTTCAAAATGTAAAAAATTAGGCACAAAAAAGTTAAAAACTAAAACTGTCCAAAAACCAGCTCTGAAGATGTAGAATCTGGATCCTAATCTAGAATCTAGAAGCAGAGTTACTGACCACTGCATGATATCTTGCTCCATGCCTCATGCAAACATGCAGCCCTAGTCACATTGCAATTTGTAATATAAGCCATCAAGAAGATGTTTACTGGAGTGGAAAGGGTTAAGACTGTGAGAGGAATAGGTGGTCAAAGGGCGACTCTGAACTAAGTAGTCTCAGGGTGGCTATATCTGATATAAACAAGATTATGAGTCCTATGAAGAATTCAACATAGGCGAGAGTACACTGAGATTGGGACCCAAGCATTGACCTGGTAACACTGAAGATGAGTTGGTTATTTTAAAAAATTATCCTAAATTCAGACAGTTGTTAAGGATTTAATTTCCAGCCTATTTTAATACTGAAAAATTTAAATAATTGATTACATTATTAGCTTAAGTATATCCAGTGATATTTACATACTATATAAAACTAAGCCTTTATAAATAAGCTTTTCTCATAGCCAGAAATTTTACATTGCTTTTTTCTCCTTAAATCCATTTTCATCCTCACAGAATTTTTTTTATGTAATATACTTGTGCTTAAAAGTCTTTTATTGATAACCCAATCATATTCTTCAAGCAATATTGTAGATATAAATTGAAATTTGTTATACTTAGTATTTCATGTGACCATAAGTCACGTAAGTATTTAAAAAGTTCTTCAGAATTGTATTATCATTATGGTTATTATTAGAACTCAATTTTAAAAGCACATAAATATTTTTTAAATTTTAAGTGATTGATAAACCTGAAGTCAGTTATTATTGGAAATGCATCTCTTCATGAGATGAATGGAGCTTATTTTTTCCAGTGGGTCACATTTCCACAGATGTTACTGCTACAGTGAGGTTGGATTCAACATCCGTTTTATTCCTACTTTTCACTTTTATAGATGTAATTTCTAAAACTTTGTTCCCATAAACAAGTAGATGGAAATTGAAGGAGTTCGTTTATAGCAACGTCACTCAATGGTTTTAAATCCTATTGAAGTATATGCTGAAAATTCCATAATCATTTACATTAACAACAATCATAGGTAATTATCTAGCAGCTTCTCCTCCAGAGCAAAGAAGTGGACACTACCTGGCCCACGAAAGCATTTTCACGCAGTCATCGGAGTCATTTTCACGCAGTAGTCATCAGAGCCATGAACTCTCTCAACAGTGATATCCCTAGTCCTTCCTTTAGGGCTACTCCAGGTTTTTATAATTTGGGTCAGGCTCCCAGAAAGGAAGACGTGCTTTCCAACTGGGAACGGGGAGGCAGGAAAGGAAAGGCCAGTTCTTTCATGTCAGGCGTGTTCTCAGGGAGATTAATTTTAGGAAAAACTAAAATGAAGCTAGGATCTGAAAGTGATCTCTCTTATACGAAGTCTCGCACCTGTTGAAAAGCCTTTGCTTACCCCCAAGATATGCATTCCCGTGTGACTTCAGGTCTGTGGGTTTGGGAGCGTGTGGGAAGGCACGCCCCCAGTTAGCCTCAGTCTCCCCTTCTGTGAAGGGGGAGGTAGCGATCCTGCATCCTTGTGATGACAGTGACAGTGTCTGGCGCATGGAGCTTGACACCAACCTGACACTCAGTGGCTGAGCATCTTGCCTTTTGCTTGTCACTGCAGCTCTGGCTCCCTGTGTCCTCTTCCCAGGGTCACCTCAAGGCCTCTCTCCTGTCACTCTGCTCTGGGGTTAAAATGTCTTCCTGCTGCCTTCCTGCCCTCCCAGTCCCAAGCGGCCCCATCCCTGCTTAGCACAGTCTTCTGTTTTCTTTCCATCAGAGTGTCTAACCTTATATGATTGTCTCATCTTGTTTTGTCTTGTTTGCTTGTTTCCTTTTATTATGTGTTGTCAAGCCCTGGAAGGTTGGCTCTGTAGAGCAGGATGCCATCTGCCCAGAGCCTTGAGTGGTGCCCAGCAGGGGAGAGCTGTTGTAAACGATTGTTTGATGAGGTAAAGGAGTGAGTGAACGCATTAGTTTGCCATGGCTGCCATAGCAAAGCACCATAGACTGAGTGGCTTAAACCACAGCCATGTATCTCCTCACAGTCCTGGAAGCTGGAAGTCCAAGATCAAGGTGTTGGCAGGGCCAGTTTCGTCCGATCTCTGTCTCCTTGATGTGCAGGTGATGGCCTTCCCTCCTTGCCCTCCCTCGGTCTGTGTTCATGGGCCTTCCTCTCCTCTGCTTCTAGGAGCCCTGTGCACAAACGTTAGTAGCAACTGTATTTTTAATGGCCAGAGATGAGACACAGTCCAGTGCCCATCCGCTGGGGAATGGATGAATGTATCATGGAACACCTGCATGAGAAATTCACTCAGCAATGAGAAAAAACGGCTGACAGCGAAACGGCACAGGTGAAACTGGAAGCAAGATGGTAAGTGATAGACGCCAGAAACAAACACCCTGCAGAAGTGGGTCCATCTATGTGACACTGCAGGAAAGGCAAGATTTTAGGGACAGAAAGTAGATCAGTGGTTGCCAGGGGCTGAGGCTAGAGAAGGGGATTGACTTCAAAGGAGCACTAGAGGATTTGATGAGAGCTGGAAAATTGCTGTAACTTCATTGTGCTTATTATTACTGGAGTATATATATTTGTCAAAACCCATTAACTGTACACTTAAAATGGGTAAATTATATATAAATTTAACTCAATAAAATGGATTTTACAAAAATCAGAGCATAGCAAAGATTCTTTAGAATCCATATTTTCATATGATAGCCTACCATAGAATTTTTGCAAATATATTTTTCACGGATATTTTGGGGGAAAATACACACATGCAAACACACACACACATTTATAGGTAAAAGAAAGCAAACAGAAGTGTAGGTTTTATTTGCAAAGTTGTTGAGAGTGCTAGTCAGGCCGAACCTTAGCTCTCCTCACAGCTGCTGGGATGGTGCCTCACACGTTTCTTCGTTTGACTCCCCAGACCCTAAAGCCTCACACGTTTCCTCGTTTGACTCCCCAGACCCCAAAGCCTCCTGAGCAGTCAGCGAGGATGCTGGAAGGACCCCCGAGCCGTCATTATTTACCTCCATTGACTGAAGCACATTTAAAAGTTGGTTTACACTTTCCACTCCATATCATTTAATAATGTCATATTGAACTGTTTCCCCAAGCAATAAAAAATAAATCCTTTAATGCTATAGACAAAGTATAATAGCACTCAATAGAAAGAAAAGAAATTTGAAGGGCTTAGATTTCTTACTCTCCAATTGGAAAAGTAAGAATTTAGGGGAAAAAACACTTTTGCCTAGAAAAGCGTATTCCATAGAGGACAGATGGAAAGGATATTTGTGTTTAATTTAAATGTTCTGCAAAAGTTCACACTTCCAGCACCACGGCAACATCCGCAGGTCTCTGACAAGTGACAAGAACACTTTATGCTGAATCCTCAGCAGGATCTGAGACCTGTTAGGGATTTTGAATCCATTGAATTCCTGGAGCTCGTGGAATCTCTTTGAAATGAGGCAAACCAGGGAAGGGCTCTGAGGAGACTTCCACACACTCCTCCAATCACACATGCAGCCCGAATTCCCCAAGTTTCCTGTTCTGGTTAATTAGAGATCCCAGTTTCATGATCACTGACTGCTCTTTCTTCGGGGGCTGGTTTAGTTTAATGATTCCTGACATTTCATCCACCGCACTGAGCTTTTTTACAGCAATAAAAAATAACAGCCTCTCTCCCTGACAGCAGAGCAGGTTATTCGATGCTGTAACTAGAGGAACAGTGATGGCTCTCCTCTTTGCTAACTCACGGCACAATAGGTTAGTAACACATCAAGAATAGTTACATCAAATGGCCATGGAAACGGATTCGCAGGATGTGCAGGTGAATGCCTGTTTCAAGCTTGACAGTCTCTTGTGTCTTGTGCTGCTTCCAGCAGCAAAGGGTTCTCACCACTTTCTGCTCCTCGTTTGAGTGTGGGAAGCTGCCAGGAAGGCTCCTTTTGAAAAGCTGTGATCTGAGAGTCCAACCAAACCTGGGGCTTTGAGGACTTTCCCCAGGAGGCAGCCCCTTCAGTGCCTGTGCGGAGGCAGTGATGAGAATAAGAGGAGTGCGGGAAATGCAAAGGCTACCTGGTGACAATCCAGTGTTTGGGGCCAGCAAGGACTTGTTGAGATCATCAGTAAGAACTGTGGATAATGACACAAGCAGCTGCCCAAGGGAGCCTGAGGGAGAACAAGGATTAATGACCTCGGAGACTTGTTCTCTTTCTAGTCTTTTCTTGAAATGCCAAACCGTGGAGCCAGTTATCAATCAAGGGAGTGAAATATATCAGAGGATGGGTTTGGTTTGCTACAGTGACAGCCAGCTTCGCTTTTGAATACTCTTTGAAAACAATTTTTACTGTGCAACGCTGGAAAAAGCCAACAAATAATAAACCTGTCGCAGTACTCACCAAGAGCTCATAAATACAAAAGTCAGCCTTGCAGCTGCAAAGAAAAGCCATTCCTAAACTTGAAAAATTGTTAGTACTCAATCATTGCATCTGATATCAGTTTTCATTTCGGGCTGTGATTTGGGGTGACTCTTATCTTCAGCACTGCAGAGGCGGGAGCCTCCTGCTCCCACTGGGCAGTCTTAGGGTTAGGGTGGAGGTGCTGCCATCAGAGGGAGATAACAGCAGTTCTTTGAGTTCTTTTTAATTTTCCCAGCTGTGCTGCAGTTACACACCAATAAGCTCATCTTTTCATTTGGTTCAAAAAACTATGCGGAACTGTGCTAATCCTGCATTTTTGGTGATAACATTTCAAAGGTAAGAGAAACACATTTAATGATAGCCATAGGCCCTGGGCTCTGCCCAGAAACCCCGTGCTCCTCCTCCTGAAGCAATTCTCATTATGCCACATCCCCCAGGCACTTTGTTTCTGTCTGCCTGATTCTTGTCCGCCTTCTCTGCCCTTAGGGAAAAATCATCACACAAACCCTGTTGAGAGAAATGAGAACTTTACTGAGGAGCCCTGTGTTGAGTGGACACTCTTCAACAATTTCCTGTAGCTTTTGTGGGATTCAGCTGAAGTAAATGTGTGACCTGATTCTTCAAAGGAGGACCAGGAAGCTGCCTGCCAGGTTCTATGTGGAGGGTTCACTGTGAACAGGAGCAATTTGCTTCCACGATGCATAATGTTGCTTCTAATCAAGGGAAAGTTTCCAGGTTCTCAGAAGGTTCCCATTTCCTGAGAGGTGCCAGGTCACATACTTTGGTGTTGAAACTAAAAGTTACTGGATTTGGAAGTGACAGCTATAGGCCTATATTCCTCAGCAAGGTGCTTCTCAGTAGTGAGAGGTTGCTTGTTAAACGAGTTGTCTTTTTCCACATTCGATTTCCTCGCACCTGGACCACGTGGGTGGTGGAGAGGCACACACCGCCCCCTGTGGGGTCTGCTCTTCTGTGAATCTAATGCAGGTCACCTCCTGTTTCCCAGGGAGCATCTCCCTTTGTTGAGCCTCCATGTGCAGTTATTTTTACATGATCTCCCCCTACTGAACACCTCTGAATCTAGTAGGCTATTTGTGTACACATGTGACAATTTGTTTTTTAATTTTTAATTATTTTTTAACTTTAGGTTCAGGGGGTACATGAGCATATTTGTTATATAGGTAAACTTGTGTATCGGGGTTTGTTGTACCCAGGTACTTATTTTATCACCCAGGTACTAAGCCTACTACCCAATAGCTGTTTTTTCTGATTCTCTCCCTACTCCCACCCTCCACCCTCAAGCAGGCCCAGTATCTGTTGATCCCAGGTGTTCTCATCATTTAACTCCCACTTATAAGTGAGAACATGCAATACTTGGTTTTCTGTTACTGCATTAGTTTGCCAAGGATAATAGCCCCAGCTCCATCCATGTTGCTGGAAAGGATATGATCTCATTCTTTTTTATGGCTGCATAGTATTCCATGGTATGTATATACCACATTTTCTTTATCCATTATGTAATTGATGGGCATTTGGCTTGATTCCCTCTCTTTGCTATTGTGAACAGTGCTGCAGTGAACATAAGCATGTATGTGTCTTTATGGTAGAGTGATTTACATTCCTTTGGGTATGGACCCAGTAATGGGATTGCTGGGTCATATGGTAGTTCTGTTTTTGGCTCTTTGAGCAATCACTACACTGCTTTCCACAATGATTGAACTAATTTACACTCCCACCAACAGTGTATAAGTGTTCCCTTTTCTCTGCAACCTTGTCAGTATCTGTTCTTTTTTTTTTCTAACTTTTTAATAAAAGCCATTCTGGCTGTGTGAGATGGTATCTCACTGAGGTTTTGATTTGCATTTCTCTGATGATCACTCATATTGAGCTTTTTTTCATATGCTTGCTGGTTGCATATATGCCTTCTTTTGAAAAGTGTCTCTTCATGTTATGATTTGTTAGTGTGCTTAAGCAACCATGTCCAAAATGGTTAAGAATAGACAAATCACTCCCAAGAAAGACAAAGAACCTCACCATTAGTGGTTACCTGGTAACATACAAGACCCTCAGACCTAGAGGGATTTCCTCCAGAGACGGATGGCTGATATAGCAGGAACCCTACAGGCTGTCTCTCCTGATGCCCCAGTGCGCTGCTTTCAGAGAATGGTCCCACAGATGAATGTTCAGTCCTAGCAAATGAAAACTCAACAACAAAATGTATTTCTCTAATAGAAAAAGTAATGTTGTCTGTCCAGACTTTCCATGGAAATACTGGTTTGTACACTCAGTATTGACAAATTAATCTCATTCAAAAACAAGTAAAATATAGCTACGTGGTATATCAAAAACATATGCCTTTTTGGCAATTGCTATATCAAAAATAATTTACTTAACTACTTTTTACTGGCTGAATTGATCAGTTGTTAAAGCCAAAATGATCTGGAGTCATCCTTGAACTTGGTCACATCTAATCAACCTAAAACCCATCAATATAGCCTTCAAACTATATCTTGCATCAACCAATTTTCACAACCTCTACCAATTGTACTTAGTCATCTTATGACTCCAGTCTTTTTAATACTCTCCCTGTTTCTGTCTTTTCCATTTCAGTTAATTCTCTACACAGCAGCCAGGACGCTCTTTGTAAAACATGAGCCATATCATGCCAGTCCTCTGCTTGAGCACTGCAAGGGGTTCCAACGGTTGGGTTCGGCAAACTTTTTCTGAATGTGGCCAAGTAATAAACAGCATAGGTCTTACGGGCCATGTGACTTCTGTTGTAACTTCTCACATTTGCCACCGGAGCATGGACGCAGCCACAGACGATGCTTAAGTAAATGGGTGTGGCTTTACACTAATAAAATCTTTATTTACAAACCCAACGCAGGCTGCTTGTGGGCCAAATTGTTTGGTGACTCCTGGAATAGAAGATCATACATGATCTTGCTTCTGGCTCCCTGTGCTAAAATTCTCCCACTTAGTAACTTCACTTTAATCGTAATGCTCTCCTTGCTGTTCTGGAAAGTGCCCAGTACAATCTTACCTTGATTCCTCTGCATTTACTCTATGTTGTCTTAAAACACTTGGTTTAGATACATGTGGCTGTGCAGCTATATGTTGTCTTAAAACACTTGATTTAGATACATGTGGCTGTGCAGCTCTATGTTGTCTTAAAACACTTGATTTTGACACATGTGGCTGTGTAAAAAATCCTGCTGAAACTTGGTAGCTTAAAACAATAAAGACATGTATTATCTTTCACTATCCTCTGGATGGACTGGGCTCAGCTGGGCAGTTCTTCTTTCACATGTGGTGTCAGGGATGCACTCACCTAGAGGAGGCTCAACTGAGCAGAAACACAACAGATGGCTCATTCACCTGCAGGCAGCTGGTAGCAGCTGGTATCTGGATGCTCAGCTGGAGGTAGGTCTTCCTCCACGTGGCCTGTTCATGTGGTTTGAACTTCTTACAACATGGTGGCTGCATTACAAGAAGGAATGTTCCAGGATCATAACAGTGGAAGCTACAGATCTCCAAGGTTCCCACGTTGGAACTCACAGAGCATGGTTTCTTCTATAGACTGTGCATCACAGCAAGGTTCAGGGGAGGATTCTGAAAACACCTTTCAAGGGGAGGATTAGGACACAATTTGCAGCCCTCTTCAATCCACTAAATGTTCTTCCCTATCTGTTTTCTTTAGGTCCAAATGTGACCTTTTCACACAGAACGGTTGTGGCCACGCTTGTCCTATACTCAAGACACTTTTTATCTGCTTGACCTAATTTTTCTTACTGCAGTTGTACATTGTGTATATTTATTTGTTCATTTTTTTTGTTTTCTCTTTTCCTACTGCTAGAAGAATGTGTGTTCCCTCTGTCTGTCTGTTCACGATTCTCTCACCAGTTCCTAGGATAATTCCTGACACAAAGAGGGCATTCACTAACTGTTTCCTGAATGAAGAAGTGTCGGCTGTATAATATGGACTGTGCCAGCCATAGAGGATAAAAAGATTAATCAGATCATATTTCTGCTCTAAAACATCTCATGACCTAAAACTGAGAGGCTGCTGATCTGGAATTGATGCTGTGGCTTCTCAACTCCAACAGTTTGGAAGAGAACCACAAAATTGTGTCATTTATAAGCAAAGTTCAAAGTGCTAAAAAAAAACCATAGAACACTACATATTTCAATGCATGAGTACACACAGGGCTCCCCTCCTCTGCCAATGGCAGGGACTACCAGAGCTTCTAAAGGCATTTTAAAGTTCTACTGTGAGGAGTGTCAGACTGATTACCATTTTCAGCCAGTGCTGTTGAAGGTGGCATTTACCAGGTTTTTTTCATTTATATTTAAATTCTTAAATTAAGGAATAAGAAACATATTAATAAAAGCCTTAGTGATATCTTCATAGTATAAAGTATGACTTACTTTATTAATCTATTAGCATATCTTATCATATTCTGTGATATTTATATCCTGAAAAATGTCAAGGAGAGAGATGATACCAGGACTGAGAAAACATGTTAAACCATACTTAATATTTTCATTAATATATAAGACAATTTTATTTACTAAATATTGAAGCTCACAGAGAAATACAAAATAATAGCAATAAACAGTAAAATTTACTAAAATCTAGATATCCTATTATTCATTTCTAGTTTTAGCAATGCCTTGATTTTAAAGAATAAGAGGCTGGGTGTGGTGGCTCACGTCTGTAATCTTAGCACTTTGGGAGGCTGAGGTGGGTGGATCACCTGAGGTCAGGAGTTTGAGACCAGCCTGGCCAACACGGTGAAACACTGTCTCTACTAAAAATACAAAAATTAGCCAGGCGTGGTGGTACATGCCTGTAATCCCAGCTACTTGGGAGGCTGAGGCAGGAGAATCACTTGAGCCTGGGAGGCGGAGGTTGTAGTGAGCCAAGATCATGCCACTGCACTCCAGCCTGGCCAACAGAGCAAGACTCCATCTCAAAAAAAAAGAAAAAGAGTAAGAATAAGAGACACATATTCACACTGTATATGTATTCTGGGAAAGCTAGAATAAAATGATATGTAGTATATACAAATATATAGTATATACATATATAGTATATACAAATATATGATGTGTGTATATATACAAACATACATATGCCATATTTATGGTGTACAATTTTTAAAAATGATTTTTGCATTTAAGATTTAATCTTGTTCCCATAGTAGCGTAGATCTTAAGTTAGTCTTGGCCAGAGGGAAATCACTCCAACAAACCTAGCAAAGCGGCTGATCTTTCTCAGAAGGGTCAGAAGCACCTGAAGGGAACCCAGAAAAAGAAAACGGTTATGGGATAGCAGGTATGGTTAGAAAGGTGAGAGTTAGGGTAAAGGTTAACTGTGAAATAAAGAGACAAAAATAACATCACTCAAACAAGATGGAAGTTTGTTTCTGTTTCATATGGCAGTCCACACACGGGCAGGCAGCCGAGGGCAGTGAGGCGTACCTTCTCAATAGTGCTTCCCCCGATCTAGGTGACTTCTATAGTGTTGGTTCATGCGCTGTTATTGAGTGTGTTGTTTGCACCTGCACATTGGAACTCAGATCACCACCACACTCCCACATTCTTGACCCTGGACAGGGAGAAAGGCTGTGTGCAGGGCAAACCACTTATTTTCATATATGTAATCTGGAATTTACACACATTACTTTCACTTGTGTGTCTGTCACCAATGTTTACACACACAGCTCCAGATGTGGTCTCTATTAGGGTGGCCAAGAGCCCTACAACAGTTCAGAGGGTTATAATTCTAAAAGGAAGAAGGGGAGAATGAAGACACAGAATAATTAGCTGTCTGCAGCTTGGTATAGTTGACTAATTCTCCCATCCCTCAAACTAACTGATTATCTTTACTTAATCTGAATGAGACAGTAGTATTCTTACTACTTGAAGAACTTAATAATAGTTCCTTTGTTCTTTCAGAACAGAAAAATAAATTGAAAGGAGATTACACTAGAAAAAAATAATTTTCCCCCTCTCAAAATGTGGACAGCAGGCAAGTCACACACAGCTGCAAGCACACTCAGCTGCAAGCACACACACCTGCAAGCACACACACCTGCAAGCACACGCACCTGCAAGCACACTCAGCTGCAAGCACACACCTGCAAGCACACTCAGCTGCAAGCACACTCAGCTGCAAGCACACACCTGCAAGCACACTCAGCTGCAAGCACACGCACCTGCAAGCACACGCACCTGCAAGCACACACCTGCAAGCACACACCTGCAAGCGCACACACCTGCAAGCACACACCTGCAAGCACACACACCTGCAAGCACACGCACCTGCAAGCACACACCGGCAAGCACACACACCTGCAAGCACACACACCTGCAAGCACACACCTGCAAGCACACGCACCTGCAAGCACACACACCTGCAAGCACACACACCTGCAAGCACACGCACCTGCAAGCACACACACCTGCAAGCACACGCACCTGCAAGCACACACCTGCAAACACATGCACCTGCAAGCACACAGCTGCAAGCACACACAGCTGCAAGCACACACCTGCAAGCACATGCACCTGCAAGCACACACACCTGCAAGCACACACCTGCAAGCACACGCACCTGCAAGCACACACACCTGCAAGCACACAGCTGCAAGCACACACAGCTGCAAGCACACACCTGCAAGCACACACACCTGCAAGCACACACCTGCAAGCACACACACCTGCAAGCACACTCAGCTGCAAGCACACACCTGCAAGCACACTCAGCTGCAAGCACACTCAGCTGCAAGCACACGCACCTGCAAGCACACACACAAAATGAGTGCAAGAGAGAATGTGCTCAGTACTTGGTCTGGTGTTCCTTGATAGCAAAAGAAATAATAAGAATAAAGGCAATGATGTGTTTTTAGATCTGCAACATGAAAGCAGGGGTGGGCAAGGGGTGGGGGACAGCAGTTGAAAACTGAACCAAACAAAAAAGTGCAGAGAACACACAACCAATTATCTCATCAAAGGATCATCTTACTGTGGCCAGGTGTGGTAACCCGAGCACTTGGGGAGGCCAAAATGATGAAATCCTGTCTCTACTAAAAAACACAAAAATTAGTATGGCGTGGTGGTGGGTGCCTGTAATCCCAGCTACCTGTGAGGCTGAGGCAGGAGAATCGCTTTAACTCTGGAGGCGGAGGTTGCAGTGAGCTGAGATCGCGCCACTGCACTCCAGTCTGGGCGACAGAGCAAGACTCCATCTCAAAAAAAAAAAAAAAAAAAAGTCTTACTGTGAACTCCCACTCGAGAAATACACAACCTAAGTTAGGTGATTATACACAGTGGCCATGTTCTAATGTTCTTGAATTAAACACCAAAAAGTAAAAGCAAAACACTTTTCATTTAGAAGATATTCACAGACCTACTACTGATATCTCCAAAATTTCATTTTTATAAAAGAATCTAAGAACAGGTTTCATATATTCAACAAATTTTTCAAGGGAAAAATAAAAGATCCAAAGAGTATGACAAGAATAGAGTGAAGAAAATACTAAACAAATACTTAAAGCTGTAAAATCAGCCTCCCAGATATAACTTTGTGCTTGTCGACCTATTTTACATTGTTAGTTGTTTCAATGATACATATAACTTTATATAAGAGAAGAAAAAAATTGTGTACATACAACCTCAAATCCTATTTATTCAATGTCATTGGATTTGTTTTAAAACAAATCACTTTTAAGAACTATCAAGACACTATATAATAGTCTGGTGTCTTGATATTTCTCACGGCTATTACACGAGAAAGCAAAAGGAAGAAAAATGTTGCAAAAAAGGACAGGAGCTGAATGAATTTATATAAGTTATTGACAAAAAATATATATCACCATCATTCATTGTATAATTGAGGTTCACGTTTAGAAATCTATTTTTTTGCAGTTGCACATTGATAGTTTATATAAGAAGGAATTCATTAAAAATATTTAATCACAAAAATTGAGTAGAAGAGAAAAAGACATTAAAAGTTGAATAAAATTTGTTAAGATTTGTCTGCATTTGTATTATGATTTCATTTGGAAATATTGTGAAATTAGCAAACAAATATGTTTTACTTCTTTTATAGTAAACTGAGAAGCTCTTCTACCAACCACACAGAGTAATTGACTTAGAGTGAGATTAGGTTAGACTCTGGAGCCTGAACAAATCTTCAGAACAGGGATTAGCATGCTTTATTTTATTTTATTTTATTTTATGAGACAGAGTCTCACACTGTCACTTAGGCTGGAGTGCAGTGGCATGATCTTGGCTCACTGCAACCTCCATCTCCCGAGTTCAAGCGATTCTCCTGCCTCAGCCTCCCGAGTAGCTGGGACTACAGGCAGGTGCCACCATGCCCAGCTAATTTTTGTAGTTTTAGTAGAGATGGGGTTTCTCCCTGTTGGCCAGGATAGTCTCTATCTCTTGACCTCGTGATCCGCCCGCCTCAGCCTCCCAAAGTGCTGGGATTACAGGCGTGAGCCACCGCACCCTGCCCAGATGCCTTTTCTATAAAAAGTTAGATAGGGAAAATTTTAAGCTTTCTGGGCCCCATGCATTCTCTGTTGCAACTGTACAAACTTTCTCAGCTTGTGGGCAAATACTAGGCCCAGGCCTTGTTTGCTGATCCCTGCTCTACAGGATTAGCCAGGCAATCGGAATAATTCTCAGTTCATACATATCTCCTCTGTGAATATGTAATTACCTATATACATATTTATATTTATTCTCCTGTAATGCTCATGTTTATTGCTTAAAATTTATTTGTAATGCGTTTTAACAAAACTCCCTCTCCTCTCCTTTCACACAACAGCTAATCATCAGTCATAAGATTGCTTTTGTTTTTACTTTGAAAGTTTATAATTTATCAAATATCCAGAAGTTCACACATATTTGTCCTTGTATTTGTGTGGAAGGAAAGACTAACCTACTGTATAATGCTGACTGACACTCCAGGCCTTGAAGGAAGCATATCATGCCTGCTATCTCAGTTACTCTCCACCACCATGCTATGAGGTAGGTGCTTATCCACATGTGAAATCTGGGCCCAAAACAACTCAGTGTGTCTCCCAAGGTCACACAGCTTATAATGGTAATGTCAGAATTTGAACCTTTCTCCTAAATTTAAGGCTAATCCCCTCTACCTTTTCTTTGAAAATCCCGAGCCGGGCAGGGTGGCTTACACCTGTAATCCCAGCACTTTGGGAGGCCAAGGCGGGCAGATCACAAGGTCAGGAGTTCAAGACCAGCCTGGCCAACATGACGAAACCCTGTCTCTACTAAAGATACAAAAAATTAGCTGGGTGTGGTGGTGCATGCTTGTAATCCCAGCTAGTAGGGAGGCTGGGGCAGGAGAATCGCTTAAACCCAGGAGGTGGAGGTTGCAGTGAGCCGAGATTGTGCTACTGCACTCCAGCCTGGGAGACAGAGCCAGACTCCATCTCAAAAAAAAAAAAAAAAAAAAAGAAAGAAAGAAAAAGAAAAATCCCAGTCCCACCTACATACTCAGGAACCTAACAATTTACATGACCAGAGAATAGGCCAAATTTGGTCCTTGCCTGTTTATGTATGGCCCAGAGCTAAGAATGGTTTTTATCATTTATCATTTTTAAATGATTGGAAAAAAATTTAAAAAATAATATGTCATGACATGAAAATTACATACAGTTTAAATTTCAGTATCTATAAATAAAGTTGTATTGAGAATAGCCATGCTTATTCATTACGTGTCGCATGTGGTTACGGGGCAGAATTGATTCGCGGTAGTGGATACTGTAGAGCTTGCAAAGCCTGAGACACTTTCTACCCACCCTTCACAGAAAAAGCATGCCAGCTCCTGGTAGAGACTAGAGACTACTTCTCTCTCTTTTACACTCAATCTATCCTTCTAACTAGGTTTTTGCCTGATGCTCTTAATCATACTCAGCCCACTTTCATTACAAAAATAAAAATAAAAATAACAAAACAGAAACAAATCCCAGGCAAACAAAATCATCTCCCACTCCACCATTTATTCCCTTCCAGCCACCATCTTTACTCTCTCTTCACAGCCAAGTTAGTCTGGAGAGCTTTCAACACTTGTCTCCATTTCCTTATGCCCCACTCGCTCATCAACCCACACCATATTGGCTTTGGGCTGTCACTTTAACAAATAAGCTTTTAGTAATGCCACCACAGAACAGAGATATATTTCAGTCCTTATCTGACTTGTCCTCTCAGAAAGATTTTGTACTACTGACCATTTTCTCAACTCTGGAGCAAGTTCATTCCTTTGCTTCTGTATGCAAAAATGTACTTGCTTTGGCTCCAACTTATCTCGTGACCTTTTATCTGGTTCTTGTTCAGATTTATTCTCCTCTTACCAGAATTTAAGTAGCATCATTCCTCAGGGCCCTGGAGACCCTATTCTCTTCTTCCAATCTCTGCAACCCATAGACAATATTGCAAGGCCCTCTAAGCTGTCTGAATGTGAACCAAGTGAGAGGACTTCAGGAAGGATAATTTCACAAAGACAGCAGGTTTGCTTTAACCAATTATATGATGAAGCAATAAGATGATGTCAGTGATAAAGAAAAACATATTATCATTTTTCAGAAGAGGGAAGAAAAAATGTAATCAAAATATTTGGGGAAAGCAACAATAAAACAGTACCAGAAAGACACATGGTCCCCATGAAACAATACAATGTAATATGATTTTTAGAAATTAGCTAAACTTTTTTAAAAGAGAGCCTATTTAAACATGGCACTTGGAATATTCACCTTTAAGCGGTCAGCCTTTCCTTCTGACATATATCTATATGCAGCAACTGGTATATATTTAATGGTTAGAAATACATGCTATTTTTATATTGACTGGTTTTCAATTTTTAGATCAATCTATACACAAAGCAGAGAAGACAATATAATGCTGTTCTTATAAAATTTTAAAATTTTTAGATAATTGTTGACAAACAGATTTCTGAAGTTGAG
This sequence comes from Pongo abelii, assembly GCF_028885655.2. Taxonomy (NCBI): domain Eukaryota; kingdom Metazoa; phylum Chordata; class Mammalia; order Primates; family Hominidae; genus Pongo; species Pongo abelii. Next base: position 211,791,662 of record NC_071988.2, read on the forward strand.
GGTTGTAGAAGGACATTGAGATCCTGAATTTACGTGGTGGGTAGTCAAGGTATAAAATAAAGACATTGAAATTTAAGTGTGTTAATATAAGGATATCAAATGAAAGGAATTGAGTACAATTCTACCAGATATTTGGAAGAGAAGGAAGAAGTGCAGAAGTGAGGTGAGATGAGAGAAAGTCAGCTGAGCTTGTCATCTGTTGTCCCAGGAAATCACTCAGCAGAGCTTGTGGTTGATACAGCAGGTAAAGGGGGAACATGATATCTGGGACAGAAATGTGACTCCCAGGAGAAAACTAAACAGGAGGGCTCTGTGGAATGAACAGGAGCCAGGTGAATGGACTTTGCTCTTGCTTTTTTTACTCTGAACTCTTTGAATTATCTATTTACTTTGTGGACTTATTACTTGCATAATAGGAGAAAAACAGTAATTCAAACAAGTAAATTGGAGTTTGAGTCTATTTAAATATTAAAATTCAAAAGGAACAAAACTAAAAGTACTGGAAGTAAAAATTAGAAAGCCACAAGAAAATAGATAAACTAAAAATAATTTGTTGAGATATTTATATTCTCAGTCATAAAACATCTTGATTTCACTGCCAAAAAAATGATATATTCTTAAAATAATATAAAAAGTGTATGAGTTAGAAATACATAGAATCACAAAGATATTTGTCATTTCACTTCAAACAACAACAACAAAACTGTAAAACTGTCTTCAGTTCTAGAATAATGTGAGATGAGAAACCTTAAGTGTTATCTATCCTTGGCTTACGTAATCCCTATGTGCCCTACAGTGTCCGATATGCAAGTTTTTCCTCTGCTGTAAAACACAGCTTGGCAGCAAAATGTGCCACATATAACTGTAATCTTTAGTAATGGTGAGGCACTCTGTAGATTCCAGCAGGTACTTTGATTACTCCCACAAGCTTTTAAGCACCCATTATTTTTAGTCTTATATTCTCATGAATATCTTTTACATTTTACATCTAAGGAGAAATAAAAGCATAATAATTATATTTAATTATTTGAATAGCTTTTTAATCACAAGTCTCTATGGTGGAATCTGAGGGATATTTAATGCAAAAGTCATACTTGCCCTCCATAGTCAGTTTCTTTCTGCGGTTACCCTATTGCAACATGCCCAGTAGTGATAAGTCCATTTTCCATATATACACAAGCATAGAATCTAATTTTCAAAAAGCCACCTAGGAACACAGTCTAAATCACACCAGATACCTACATTACTTCTCTATTTTGCTGAGAGATTGTTATCCAACATCTGTTTGCACACTTCAGTGATAGGGAGAACACTTAAACACAATAGTGGTGATTTATTGTTGAGAAACACTAGTTATTAGAATATTCTATCTTATATTGCATTGAAATTTGCTTTCCCTTTAACCCTATGGGTCCTGGTGAGGTATTACTTTCATTTTTATTTTTATTTTTTAAATGTATTTATTTTGAGGCAGAATCTTGCTCCGTCACCCAGGCTGGAGTGCAGTGATACATTCATAGCTCCCTGCAGCCTCAAACTCCTGGGCTCAAGCAATCTTCCCATTTTGGACTTCTGAGTAGCTAGCACTACAGGTACATACCACCACAGCTGGCTAATTAAAAAAAAATTGTAGAGATGGGATCTTCTTACGTTCACCAGGCTGATTTGAAACTTCTGTCCTCAAGCAATCTTCCTGCCTCTTTAAAGCAACATAGACTAGTTCTATTATTTCTTGCACTTTGCACTTCTTGCACTTTGCACTTCTTCAAACATCCAGAGTTAGCCATAAGGCTTTGAAGGCTTCTTTCCACTCAGTTAAATAAGCTGATTTTATATTGTTGGTTCAGGGCACGGTTTTGAAATCAGACAGACCAGAGTTCAAGTTATGTATCTGCCATTGACTAGCCATAAAGCTTGGGCAGGAGACTTAATGTGTACAGGTAATAATGGTAAGTGATCTATAAGTTAGTTGTGGGATAACACATAGGAAACACTGATAAATGACTGATGTGTTTGAATCATTTATCATTTTTGTAATATTAATTCTAAAGCATTGTACAATAGTAGTTGTTATTTCCAATTATCTTTCATCTCTCAATTATAATGGTCAACCTAAATGAAGACAAAACTACGAGTATTTCACTCACAAGCTAAGTGTAACATCCCAAACCACTAGATACGCTGCACTTTCTATGTTTAGAAATGTATACTAACGACTTACAATCAAGCATTAGTTCTGAAGTGACCTTTACAAGAATTTTTATCCTTAACATATGTTAATTCTCTACGTAAACTATTATGAAAATGAGCCAGAATTGAACATTTAAAATAAACTTTTTGTGGAGCAACCAACAATTCCTAAATATTCAATATGACAATTGTAGTGCAAAAACAAATGCTATTATATTGAGGAATGCATATTATTATTTTGAGTATCTACTCAAGAACTTTATGATTTTCAACAGTAAGCATGGCACTTTGTGTCTCTTTCCTTGGAGCTTATGAGTCTCGCCAAAGCCCATTGACATGGAGCTAATTCAGGGGCCGCGAAATCATGTCATTATGTAACTGTTAGCCTACAACTAGTGGTCATCTTTAAAAAAAAATGGCCTGTATCTCTGTTTTGGTACCAGTACCATGCTGTTTTGGTTACTGTAGCCTCGTAGTATAGTTTGAAGTCAGGTAGCATGATGCCTCCAGCTTTGTTCTTTTGGCTTAGGATTGACTTGGCAATGCGGGCTCTTTTTTGGCTCCATATGAACTTTAAAGTAGTTTTTTCCAATTCTGTGAAGAAAGTCATTGGTAGCTTGATGGGGATGGCATTGAATCTATAAATTACCTTGGGCAGTATGGCCATTTTCACGATATTGATTCTTCCTACCCATGAGCATGGAATGTTCTTCCATTTGTTTGTATCCTCTTTTATTTCATTGAGCAGTAGTTTGTAGTTCTCCTTGAAGAGGTCCTTCACGTCCCTTGTAAGTTGGATTCCTAGGCATTTTATTCTTTTTGAAGCAATTGTGAATGGGAGTTCACTCATGATTTGGCTCTCTGTTTGTTTGTTATTGGTGTATAAGAATGCTTGTGATTTTTGTACATTGATTTTGTATCCTGAGACTTTGCTGAAGTTGCTTATCAGCTTAAGGAGATTTTGGGCTGAGACAATGGGGTTTTCTAGATATACAATCATGTCATCTGCAAACAGGGACAATTTGACTTCCTCTTTTCCTAATTGAATACCCTTTATTTCCTTCTCCTGCCTGATTGCCCTGGCCAGAACTTCCAACACTATGTTGAATAGGAGTGGTGAGAGAGGGCATCCCTGTCTTGTGCCAGTTTTCAAAGGGAATGCTTCCAGTTTTTGCCCATTCAGTATGATATTGGCTGTGGGTTTGTCATAGATAGCTCTTATTATTTTGAGGTACGTCCCATCAATACCTAATTTATTGAGACTTTTTAGCATGCATGAAGCATTGTTGAATTTTGTCAAAGGCCTTTTCTGCATCTATTGAGATAATCATGTGGTTTTTGTCATTGGTTCTGTTTATATGCTGGATTACATTTATTGATTTGTGTATATTGAACCAGCCTTGCATCTCAGAGATGAAGCCCACTTGATCATGGTGGATAAGCTTTTTGATGGCTGGATTCTGTTTGCCAGTATTTTATTGAGGATTTTTGCATCAATGTTCATCAAGGATGTTGGTCTAAAATTCTCTTTTTTGGTTGTGTCTCTGCCCGGCTTTGGTATCAGGATGATGCTGGCCTCATAAAATGAGTTGGGGAGGATTCCCTCTTTTTCTATTGATTGGAATAGTTTCAGAAGGAATGTTACCAGTTCCTCCTTGTACCTCAGGTAGAATTCGGCTGTGAATCCATCTGGTCCTGGACTCTTTTTGGTTGGTAAGCTATTGCTTATTGCCACAATTTCAGCTCCTGTTATTGGTCTATTCAGAGATTCAACTTCTCCCTGGTTTAGTCTTGGGAGAGTGTATGTGTCGAGGAATTTATCCATTTCTTCTAGATTTTCTAGTTTATTTGCGTAGAGGTGTTTGTAGTATTCTCTGATGGTAGTTTGTATTTCTGTGGGATTGGTGGTGATATCCCCTTTATCATTTTTTATTGCGTCTATTTGATTCTTCTCTCTTTTCTTCTTTATTAGTCTTGCTAGCAGTCTATCAATTTTGTTGATCCTTTCAAAAAACCAGCTCCTGGATTCATTAATTTTTGAAGGGTTTTTTGTGTCTCTATTTCCTTCGGTTCTGCTCAGATTTTAGTTATTTCTTGCCTTCTGCTAGCTTTTAAATATGTTTGTTCTTGCTTTTCTAGTTCTTTTAATTGTGATGTTAGGGTGTCAATTTTGGATCTTTCCTGCTTTCTCTTGTGGGCATTTAGTGCTATAAATTTCCCTCTACACACTGCTTTGAATGTGTCCCAGAGATTCTGGTATGTTGTGTCTTTGTTCTCGTTGGTTTCAAAGAACATCTTTATTTCTGCCTTCATTTCGTTATGTACCCAGTAATCATTCAGGAGCAGGTTGTTCCGTTTCCATGTTGTTGAGCGGTTTTGAGTGAGTTTCTTAATCCTGAGTTCTAGTTTGATTGCACTGTGGTCTGAGAGACAATTTGTTATGATTTCTGCTGTTTTACATTTGCTGAGTAGAGGTTTACTTCCAACTATGTGGTCAATTTTGGAATAGGTGTGGTGTGGTGCTGGAAAAAATGTATATTCTGTTGATTTGGGGTGGAGAGTTCTGTAGATGTCTATTAGGTCCTCTTGGTGCAGAGCTGAGTTCAATTCCTGGGTATCCTTGTTAATTTTCTGTCTTGTTGGTCTGTCTAATGTTGACAGTGGAGGTTAAAGTCTCCCATTATTACTGTGTGGGAGTCTAAGTCTCTTTGTAGGTCACTGAGGACTTGCTTTATGAATCTGGGTACTCCTGTATTGGGTGCATATATATTTGGGATAGTTAGCTCTTCTTGTTGAATTGATCCCTTTACCATTATATAATGGCCTTCTTTGTCTCTTTTGATCTTTGTTGGTTTAGATCAATGGAACAGAACAGAGCCCTCAGAAATAACGCCACATATCTACAACTATCTGATCTTTGACAAACCTGAGAAAAACAAGCAATGGGGAAAGGATTCCCTATTTAATAAATGGTGCTGGGAAAACTGGCTAGCTATATGTAGAAAGCTGAAACTGGATCCCTTCCTTATACCTTTTACAAAAATGAATTCAAGACGGATTAAAGACTTAAACGTTAGACCTAAAACCATAAAAACCCTAGAAGAAAACCTAGGCATTACCATTCAGGACATAGTCATGGGCAAGGACTTCATGTCTAAAACACCAAAAGCAATGGCAACAAAACCAAAATTGACAAATGGGATCTAATTAAACTAACGAGCTTCTGCACAGCAAAATAAACTACCATCAGAGTGAACAGGCAACCTACAAAATGGGAGAAAATTTTCGCAATCTACTCATCTGACAAAGGGCTAATATCCACAATCTACAATGAACTGAAACAAATTTACAGGAAAAAAACAACCCTATCAAAAAGTGGGTGAAGGATATGAACAGACACTTCTCAAAAGAAGATATTTATTCAGCCAAAAGACGCATGAAAAAATGCTCACCATCACTGGCCATCAGAGAAATGCAAATCAAAACCACAATGAGATACCATCTCACACAAATGATGTCAATCATTAAAAAATCAGGAAACAACAGGTGCTGGAGAGGATGTGGAGAAATAGGAACACTTTTACACTGTTGGTGGGACTCTAAACTAGTTCAACCATTGTGGAAGTCAGTGTGGCAATTCCTCAGGGATCTAGAACTAGAAATACCATTTGACCCAGCCATCCCATTACTGGGTATATCCCCAAAGGATTATAAAACATGCTGCTATAAAGACACATGCACACGTATGTTTATTGCGGCTCTATTCACAATAGCAAAGACTTGGAACCAACCCAAATGTCCAACAATGATAGATTGGATTAAGAAAATGTGGCACATATACACCATGGAATACTATGCAGCCATACAAAATGATGAGTTCATGTCCTTTGTAGGGACATGGATGAAATTGGAAATCAGCATTCTCAGTAAACTATCGCAAGAACAAAAAACCAAACACCGCATATTCTCACTCATAGGTGGGAATTGAACAATGAGAACACATGGACACAGGAAGGGGAACGTCACACTCTGGGGACTGTTGTGGGGTGGGGGGAGGGGGGAGGGATAGCTTTAGGAGATATACCTAATGCTAAATGACGAGTTAATGGGTGCAGCACACCAGCATGGCACATGTATACATATGTAACTAACCTGCACATTGTACACATGTACCCTAAAACTTAAAGTAAAATAATAATGAAAAAAAAGAAAGAAAAGAAAGCCAAGAGCTAAAGAAAGGTTATGAAAATTCAAAAAAAAAATGGCAAGTAGAATTTTATCATGGTGTATTTTATCAAAATTTGTTTCCTTTTTTTAACATGAGTATTAATGAAAATAGTATTCCAGGTAACACCTGGACAATTCACATACAAATGTTCTTTAGAAATAAGCAAAGAAAGGAAAATACAGCAGTTTACACTGAAATGAATAAAATGCCTCATACTTTCTAGGCATTAAAGTGTAAATTGCACTTAATTATGAATTACATTTTATAGCTTTATATTTAACTTAAGTTAAATATAAGGATTTAACATTTTGAGTGATTTATCCAAATATCAACTATTCACTTCCTTTAGGCCTTATTTTTTGTTTTCACGTACACAATAAAGCAAACTAAAAAACAAAACCATCAAACTCAAAATACATATGAAAGTGGTCCACCTATGGAATTTATAGTCCAAAAGTTTCTGACTGATCAAAGGTAATCAGAAATTATTATTTCAGTGATAAGTTCCATTCCTCTCTAGAATCATTTACTGCCTTTTAACTCATTGCCAATGTCTGGATCACCAGTGACTATGATGTCACTTTGTCCATTTTCAGGAACCTAATGTCATGCAATCTTAGGTAAAAATGGGGAGGATATTTGAAAACAAATCATAGTTCAGACATTTTTATGGTGGTATTATCTCATTGATTCATTGTATTATTTACAATTAAGGACAAAAGGTAGACAAAATAGACCTGTCTCTCAATGGCCCCTCTTTTATCAAGTTAAGATATTTTGCTTTAGAAGTCCTTTACTTCACTATATCAGAATATAGTAATATTAACTATCAAGTATAAAATTGAACTTCATTTTAAATGAAACACACATATGAATATGACAAAAATTATAAAATATATTTGTTGTTATTTACAGAGTTGATTATGACAAGTGGAGAAGTAGGAAAAATAGCTGGAAATAATGCTTAAAAGTATGTAAGAATTTGTAAAAGAGAAACAAATTTGAACAATAAAAATAAACACTAACTAATGCTAGGGACTGAATTATGTCCCCCTAAACTCAGATGATGAAGTCCCACCCCCCAGTGTAGTGGTATTTAGAGTTAGGGTCTTTGGGAAACATACAGGATTAGATAAGATTGTGAGGGAGAAGCCCTAGCCCCCAGTGTAATGGCATTTGGAGAAAGGGTCTTTGGGAAATATAGAGGATTAGATGAGGTTGTGAGGGTGAAGCCCTAGCTCCCAGTGTAGTGGCATTTGGAGAAAGGGTCTTTGGGAAATATACAGGATTAGATGAGATTATGAGGGTGAAGCCCTAGTTCCCAGTGTAATGGCATTTGGAGAAAGGGTCTTTGGAAAATATACGGGATTAGATAAGATTGTGAGGGAGAAGCTCCAGCCCCCAGTGTAATGGCATTTGGAGAAAGGGTCTTTGGAAAATATACGGGATTAGATAAGATTGTGAGGGAGAAGCTCCAGCCCCCAGTGTAATGGCATTTGGAGAAAGGGTCTTTGGAAAATATACGGGATTAGATGAGGTTGTGAGGGCGAAGCCCTCATAATGGTATTAGTGCCCTTATATGAGGGTTGCCAGAGAGCTTGCTCCCCACCACCTGACCCATGTGTGGAGAAGGCAGCATCTGCAAGCCAGGAAGGGAGACCTCACTAGACACTGACCATCCCGGCACCCTCACCTTGGATTTCCAGCCTCCAGAACTGTGAGAATAAATTTCTGTTGTTAAGCCACCCAGTCTATAACATTTTGTTACAGCAGCCTGAGCTGACTAAGATGACTAATATTTTTTGAGCACTTATTATATTCCATTCACTGTGCCAGATGCCTGACATGTATTTTATCATTTGGTCTCCATGAAAACTCCTTGAAATAGTTACTTTTATTAATCCATTATGAATGATAAAAGCAGAGCCTTAAAAAATATCTTAGTCCATTTTGTGTTGCTACAACAGAATACCTGAGACTAGATAACTTATAAAGAACCGCAATTTTTTTTCTCAGAGTCCTGGAAGCTTGGAAGTCTCAGATCAAGGCGCCAGCAGGTTTAGACCCTGGTTCCAAGTTGGCACCTTGTTGCTGTGTCTTCTAGAGAGGAGGAACACTGTGCCGTCACATGGCAGGAAATAGAAGCAGGAAAGCCTACTCCAGCAATCCCTTCTTATAGCAGCCTTCATCTCTTCATGAGGCAAAGCCCTCATGACTGAAACACCTCCAATTGGACCCCACTTTCCAACACTGTATCATTGAAGGTTTATTTTCCAACACATGTTTTCATGCTGCTGATAAAGACATACCTGAGACTGGGTAATTTATAAAGAGAAAGAGGTTTAATGGACTCACAGTTACACATGGCTGAGAAGGCCTCACAATTATGGCAGAAGATGAAAGGCATGTCTTACATGGCAGCAGGCAAGAGAGAATGATAACCGAGAGAAAGGGGTTTCCCCTCATGAAGCCATCAGATCTTGTGAGACTTATTTACTACTAAGAGAACAGTATGAGGGAAACTGCCCCCATTATTCAATTATCTCCCATCAGGTCCCTCCCACAACACAGGGGAATTATGGGAGCTACAATTCAAGATGAGATTTGGGTGGGGACACAGCCCAACAATATCAACATGAATTTTAGAGGACACATTCAGATTATAGTAAAAGGTAAATTAACGTTTCCTAATTTAGATAGCTAGTAAATAGCTGAGCCAGAATTCAAACACAGATCAGTCTAAAGCAAAATGCAGACCCATAACTGCTACTACTTATGCCACTGATTTACAAAAATAAGTTGTAAAAGAAATTTAGTTATTAATTACCAGCGTTTTTTTTTAAAAAAAAGAAGTCGACCAGGATATAATTGAAATTATACAAATATATTACAAAAAAAGAAAATGTCATTTTTTTAAACTTTTATTTCAGAAGACAGATATAGATAGATGAGTGGGTGAGTGGGTGGATGGATGGATGGGAGAATAGATGCATAGATAGATAGATAGATAGATAGATAGATAGATAGATAGATATAGATAGATAGATGCAACCACACAGGTAGAGGCCATGTAAGTGCATTTCTGCTGTAGAAATGCTATGTCCCAAAAATTAGTAGATGGAAAAATAATGGGGGCTGGATCACCAACCAGTGGGCATTAGATTGTTGTGAGAATTGAATTAAATAGTAGATAATACCCAGGATATAGTGAGTGTTCAGTAAAGATACAATTATTTTTGTCAAAAAAATTTTAGCATCTTCACTCTACCATCCAAAAAAAGCTAAGGCTGCCTGCATGTTAGACTTTTACAAGCCTTGGGGGGGGTCTCTCAATATTATCTAACCTAGTAGTTTCTAAGATTTTACTCCACTGTATAAAGCAGATATAAGCAGCCTAGATGAAGTGAGGCAAGAGTCTTGTCTCTGAGCTTAGCCTGCCCTTTATGATCATTCAACCATCAGTCCCAAGTTCACTTAGGAAGTCGTTGCTGACTACCCCATCCACCGTTTGACTTACTACCCTGTTTGAGTCACTACTTGATAGTCTCTCCTTCTCTATTTTTTTTCAGTCTTTCCCCACTTCTATCAAGAACAAATATGAGGTCTATGAAAGCAGGATTTAATATCTCTTGTTCATCAACTTGAAATATGCCTGAAACACAGGGGACAATCAATAAATATTTGTTAATTACTTATAGACAAAGTCTAATCAGTGGAATTTACTTTGAGGCCCATCCAATCTTCCTTTACATCTTCTAGCCCTTGCTTGGGATCATTAGAACCGTCACCAAGAGATAACCAATATTATTGTGAGGTGCATTCAATTTATTCACTTAGAAACAGCCTTGCTCCCCTCCTCTTACCTTTGCAACCTGGTTTTAAAAAGCCTCTAACCCTTGAATGGGATATGCATTTAAGTGGAATGTGCTGGAATGTTTGAGTCTGGCAGGTGCAGGATAAAGAGGAGAAAAGATTATTCAGATAATCACCTTTAACCCTTAGGAGTCTGGCTTCAGTTGACCAGGGCACAAGCTGCCACCCAGCTCAGAGCAATAACACCTCTCTGAAGAGAAATGTCACAAACTTTTTACACAGACAAGCGATGTTTAATTTTTCAGTTTCTTCCTCTTGTTAAAGGATGACCTCAATCTCCTTTGTCCCTCATTCTCAAATCCTTCGTTGGTAATGCAACAGATCTCTCTCACTTCCGTTCCAGGTTGGCATCGTCTCTCGAAGCTCTGCTCTGAGGATCACTCCTTCCTGGGCTGTGTTTAGCCCGAGCTGAAATGTTTGCTATCGTTTGGATGAGACCCTACCACTTTGTTCTATGGTTCCCTGGAACATTGTAATTATCATAACGGGTGCAATTCTAAGGTAAGCAAATAACTTCTCAGAAAGCATACTTCATGCCCCCAAGGAGCAGAAACCCTTCTAAGGAAACAGGAGCTCGTTAACTAACCTAAATGAGAACATATGCATAATGGCACCTGAAATTGCCCTTTCAGTGGCAAAGTACAAACCCTGAATTCCAGAAGAATCTGTGCAACAATATACCAGCCTCCCTGTCAAATTCAAACCACATACAACATGAAATACATTGAGAACACAGTAACTGTGGCCCTTTATATAGATACCATATGTCAAGTGCGTCTGTGTGAAGAGACCACCAAAACAGGCTTTGTGTGAGTAACAAGGATGTTTGTTCACTTGGGTGCAAGTGGGCTGAGTCCGAACAGAGAGTCAGCGAAGGGAGATGCAGAAGGGGTTGCTTTATAGGAGTTGGGTAGGTAATGGAAAATTACAGTAAAAGATGGTTATCTATTGTTAGCAGAGGAGGGGGTTACAAGGTACATAGTGGGGAGATCATAAGACTCATTGTCCAGAAGAAGAATGTCACAAAGTCGATTGATCAGCTAAGGTAGGGCAGGGACAAGTCACAATGGTAAAACGTTGTAATTTTGGTTAATCAGGTAAGGCAGGAACTGGCTGTTTTACTTCTTTGTGGTTTTTTTCGCTGCTCCAGACTTCTTGGCTCCTGCAGGTCACCTGGATGTGTATGTGCAGGTCACAGGGGTTATAATGGCTGAGCTTTGGCTCAGAGGCCTGACACCATAGGTATACGGCACAACACAAATTTTTTTTTTAAGAGTGAGATTATAGTGATTTTTTTAAATTATACTTTAAGTTTTAGGGTATGTGTGCACAATATGCAGGTTTGTTACATATGTATACATGTGTCATGTTGGTGTGCTGCACCCATTAACTCGTCATTTAACATTAGGTATATCCCCTAATGCTATCTCTCCCCCCTCCCCCCACCCCACAACAGGCCCCTGTGTGTGATGTTCCCCTTCCTGTGTCCAAGTGTTCTCATTGTTCAATTCTCACCTATGAGTGAGAACATGTGGTGTTTGGTTTTTTGTCCTTGCGATAGTTTGCTGAGAATGATGGTTTCCAGCTTCATCCATGTCCCTAAAAATGACATGTACTCATCATTTTTTATGGCTGCATAGTGTTCCATGGTGTACATGTGCCATATTTTCTTAATCCAGTCTATCATTGTTGGACATTTGGCTTGGTTCCAAGTCTTTGCTATTGTGAATAGTGCCACAATAAACATATGTGTGCATGTGTCTTTATAGCAGCATGTTTTATAATCCTTTGGGGATATACCCAGTAAAGGGGTGGCTGGGTCAAATGGTATTTCTAGTTCTAGATCCCTGAGGAATTGCCATGCTGACTTCCACAATGGTTGAACTAGTTTACAGTCCCACCAACAGTGTAAAAGTGTTCCTATTTCTCCACATCCTCTCCAGCACCTGTTGTTTCCTGATTTTTTAATGATTGACATCATTTGTGTGAGATGGTATCTCATTGTGGTTTTGATTTGCATTTCTCTGATGGCCAGTGATGGTGAGCATTTTTTCATGTGTCTTTTGGCTGCATAAATGTCTTCTTTTGAGAAGTGTCTGTTCACATCCTTTGCCCACTTTTTGATAGGGTTGTTAGTGTTTTTTTCTTGTAAATTTGTTTGAGTTCATTGTAGATTGTGGATATTAGCCCTTTGTCAGATGAGTAGATTGCGAAAATTTTCTCCCATTCTGTAGGTTGCCTGTTCACTCTGATGGTAGTTTATTTTGCTGTGCAGAAGCTCTTGAGTTTAATTAGATCCCATTTGTCAATTTTGGCTTTTGTGGCCATTGCTTTTGGTGTTTTAGACATGAAGTCCTTGCCCATGACTATGTCCTGAATGGTACTGCCTAGGTTTACTTCTAGAGTTTTTATGGTTTTAGGTCTCAAGCTACCAATGACTTTCTTCACAGAATTGAAAAAAACTACTTTAAGGTTCATATGGAACCAAAAAAGAGCCTGCATTGCCAAGTCCATCCTAAGCCAAAAGAACAAAACTGGAGGCATCACGCTACCTGACTTCAAACTATACTACAAGGCTACAGTAACCAAAACAGCATGGTACTGCTACCAAAACAGATATAGACCAATAGAACAGAACAGAACCCTCAGAAATAATGCCACATATCTACAACTATCTGATCTTTGACAAACCTGACAAAAGCAAGAAATGGGGAAAGGATTCCCTATTTCATAAATGGTGCTGGGAAAACTGGCTAGCCCTATGTAGAAAGCTGAAACTGGATCCCTTCCTTACACCTTATACAAAAATTAATTCAAGATGGATTAAAGACAACACAAATTTTTGATTTCTGTTTAGATTTTCAAAAGCTGGGGTAAATTTCATTCTAGGAGTCAGCTTTGATGAAGTTTCTTGATTCTCATCTTTATTTAATTCCCCTCCAATTTTTAACAGGTAACAGTCTAGACTTGAGATACTAGGTTTTAAAGTAAATAGTCAACAGAAGAAGTAAAAGCATCATTTACTGCCTCATAGAATTCTAGCTGGAAAGGGCTTGGGGGAGAAGCTGTTCTATAGGCTCAGCATCTGGGAGGAGGAAAGGGACCCCTGGAGAAGATGAATATGCCACCAGGCAACACAGCTCATCAGAGGCCATGCTCAGACTCAAGCACTGTCTTTTCATTCAAACCGGAGCTGTGCTACTCTTTTCCAGTTTGGTACTTGACACATCCAAATAAAATTTACAACCTCTACCTGGGATCAGAACTCTGCCAGCCTCAGATCTACCTCTTATGGATGGAGAAAAGAAAGTAAAAATTATGCGGAGAGATTTTGTTCTTGGAACCTCTCAAATTCTCTCTCCCAGCAAATCAAAGCTCATACCCTGAGAAGAACGGATCATTGTCCCTGAAGTTGGTTAGAAATCTATTGATAATATTTCATCACCAATAGTGCGCCATGGACTTTTTCAGATTCTGGCTCACAAATGTGAAGTAGTTGCATTGTTGTGGATAACGATTCATTTGCTTTAACTCCACCTTTGCCCTTTTTCATTTGTCGGGATTGATTTCCTTTCTTCATATAATTTCACTTGTCACTATTCATGACTTGAGAATTGACCCTCTCCTTTCTGCACCTTCCTTCACAAGCTAACCTCTATTCTCAAAAACAATTGAAATTGAACATTAATAAAATATTATTGAAGATGGCTTTTATGAAAATGCTTGCTTTGGATTATTTTCTTACTAATATAAAGTGCTGTTCTTCAGATATATCCTATAAACGAATACCAAATAGCCACCAGTGCTTAAATAATAAAACAAAGAAATCATCAGATGTCCATGCCTAGCTCATCTCATCTTGCACATACCCCAGTAGAAAATTCAATCTTTAACTCCCTTTTTTCTTGCAGAAAGATGAAATAAAAAATAAGGGGATCTCTGCCTCTCAGTTTGTAAAGTGATGCCCAAGTTTCTAAAGAGAGAAAGATATTTAAATCAAACCTTCCACAGGAGCTGCAAGGAAATAGACCTTTTGAACTGCTGGTGAGCTGGAGAGACTCAGCCCTCTCCTCTTAGATAAAGATGGTGCCTCTTTGGAGTTGAGTTTGGTCAAGGTAACTGGCAGAGCTCAATGCTTATAAAAATTTCCTTAGTACAAGTACTGCTAGTGAATATTGTTCCAAGCTGATGATGTAAGAACCTGTGACCATCAGGGCACATCCAGAGCAAGAGCAGAGGTTTCTGGGTCCTGCAAGCCCCTACTGTGTGCAAATCGTGACACTAGCTGTGCTCCTCTGTCTATCATGGCCCTTGGGGACAAGGAAAGCTACAATGAGAGTCACTGCTTTAGCTGTGATAATTCCCTTCCTTTCTGACTCTACTTCCTTTATCAGGTTACTTTCTCTGGCATATGAGTTCTGAGGTTTTTCTGAAGTAGAAATTCCAGTGACTGTCAAACATTGCCTTCATGTGCTGAAATACTTGGACAAATTCATTTCTCTTGTTTTGTATGAACATGTGGTGCAACAGAGCAATATTTATGTGGACAGTGCTACAGAGATCTTAATATGTATATGCATTGTAAAATTTACTTTCCAAACTTTAAATGAGTTAAAGTTAAGTTACTTTTAGGAAACTAACCTATCAGGAAGAGAAAACACTGGCTTGCCACATCTAAACATCAGATTGAGCACGCGTTTGCTGCAATTTGAGTATGTTCTTTAAGCATCTCGTGCCTCCATTTCTTCATTGACAAGGCATCAACTCTCTATGAGAATTAGAGAGAATGAATATGACACATGAGAAAGGTGTGAGACACTGAAGGGAAAGCTGGTGTTCTTTCCAAGGACATGTTTTGAGAGTCTGTAGAGAGAAGAGTCAGCGCATAGCTTAGGCTACATAGATCAACGTTGGGTATTGGACCTTTCTGGAATTGGAGAAGAACGGAAGAGCTGGAGCTGGAACCAGAATTAAGGGGCATAGAAGCAGGTTTGGATATCCAAACACTAAAGAATGTCAGACTTTAACAACACGTGGCAATTTCCCACCTAGAAAAAAATCTCAAGGAAAAGCATCTAACTCTTCTCCTAGCAGAGTAATTTCCCAAGGAAACGACCAGGCGGATAGAAACATTGGGCAAAATGAGCATCTGTGCTGGGAAACAAGAAATGATGCCAGCAACATACTAGGAATTACCCCGCCCCTCGCCCCCAAATTTGCTGGATGTCATGTAAACATTGAAAACAAAATTGTTAGAAAGGGTCCTCCTCCTGCCCTCGTGAGAAAGCACATCCTTCAGGGCACCACACACTGACCCTCCTGGACATCCCAAAAGCACACACAGCAGCCCAGCATGAGGGGCTGGGAGGGGCTGGATGTGCTGCTGCTCTGGTGGGAAGCACAGCTCGCACCAATCTTAGGCGGATGGAGCCCATGGAGTCGGACCGTTCCAGCCATGCCACAGTGGGGATGTAGAGCATGGGTTTCTCTGTGACATGGACAACACAGCACTGGCACAGCCACACATTGTGCCCGCCTTAGAGAATCCACCTTTGGATTCATTAGCATGGGGGTTTTTGAAGACTTTCATAAGAATGCTTTTATTAAAAATAACACCAGTATTCTTTTAAATGTAACAAAATAATTTTGAGATAATCTGGAAAAATTGAATCATAGCCTGTGTTGGTCAGGGCATGGGACGTTGGAACTCTTGCTCATCCATAGGAGAAGAAGAACTTTTGTGGAAATTAATTTGACCTAAATACCATCCGTAGTCTCTGAACTGGTAAATTGAAATTTAGAAATATCTCAAAGGAAAGAAAAATATCTGCTCATAAGTATTTACATTCAAGAGACATGTTCACTTTAGTCCAACTTAAATAAGTAAAAAATCAATGAAATATTATCCGTTTTCCTCTCCACCTGTTTGTACTACATGTACTATTTTACCCTTATGAAATGCCTCTATATCTTCTCTTCCTTATCTCACTTGGGTTTCTTTTAGACTCAGCTGGTGACTTACCTCTTCAAGGAAGTCTTTTCTGATATCCCAGGCTAGATAAGATGTTGCTCCTCTGTACTTCCACAGATCCCCACATACTTTTTTTTTTTTTATCATGGAGCTTATCACATTGCATTAAATCTGTTTGGGTGACTATCTTCTATATCAAACCAACTAACCGCAAGGTCCCAACGCACTCAAAAATTGTTTTTAATTGAGCTGAACTGTTTAACTGAACAGGGATTATAGAAGAGGCAGTGTGGCGAGGTCAGCTGAGTTTGTGGTGGTAGAATATCCAGGTAGAGTCTTCCAGAAGAACTGTTTGGAAAATTGGCAAGTGGGAGTTCACACTTTGGGATCAGGAGAGAGGCCAAGACAAGAGAGATTATATGTGAATTCTATTTATTTAGAAGTAACACTTTAAAATCTAAATGAGAATATCAAGGGAAAGAACACAGAAAATGGAAAAAGAAGGGAGAATAAAGAAGCTTCAGACACAGAAAGTGCAATGTCACCAACACCAAATCACAGGACGTTTCAAAGAGGGGGTGATCCACGTAAGAGCTTTTGTAGCCATTGTCTATGTCTGAGCATGGGTTATCAACCTGAAGCAGTGTCATCTCCAGTAAAACATTTGGCAATGTCTGAAGATATTTTTTGTTATGATTTGGAGAGTCAGGATGGTGGTTGGGAGGAAACACCTCTGGGATCTAGTGGGCAGAAGCCAGGGATACTGCCTGTATTTGTCTTGTGGGCTACAGTAACACCATACCACATACAGGGGGCTTATATAACAGAAATTTATCTTCTCACAGTTCTGGAGGCTGTAAGTCCAAAGGCCACGCGAAGATGGGGTATGCTTTCTCCTGAGGCCTCTCTTGGTGGCTTACAGATGGCTGCCTTCCCTCTACGTCTTCACGTGGCCTTTTCCCTGTGCACGCAGGCCCCGGTGTCTTTTTGTGTATCCCAATCTCCTCTTTTTACATGGACACCAGTCAGAATGGATTAGAGCCCACCCTCATTTTATCTGAATTACTTCTTTAAAGGCTCCATCCTAAAAGGCTTTGTCTGCAAAATCTCTATCTGAAGTACTTTAGATTAGGTTTTAAAATATGAATTTGAAGGGAACCAGTTCAGTCTTTACTCTCCGGACCCCCAAAATCAATCTGTGTCCCTCTCACTAGCAAAATATATGCAGCACCCCATCTCAACAGCCCTAAAGTCTTAACTCATTCCAGCACCAACCCTAAGTCCTAAATCTCATTTAAATCTCCTCTAAATCAAATGTGGGTGAGACTCGATGTATGATTGATCCTAGGGAAAAAGTTTCGACAGCTGTGAAACCAGGCAAGTGAGTTATATACTCCTGTTGTGAGACAGGGATAAGTTGGGTGTTCCCATTCCAAAAGAGAGAAATCAGAGACAAGAAAGAGGTCAGGGATCCCTACAAGTTCAAAACCTAGGGGAGCAAAATCCATTAGATTGAAAGCCTAAGAATTATCCTCTTTGGCTTGATGATCTGTTCTCCACACCCACTAGGGCAGAAGACACATCCTCAGACCCTGAACCCAGCATCACTCCCACAGACCTGGGCAGTAGCTTGGCCCCTGAGGCCCTGGGCACAGCCTGCTCTGCTAAAGCCAAAAAGGAGGCAGTCTTGGCACCCACATCTCAGTGCCAAATTCTATTATTTTTCAGGGTTCTCCAGTGAAAAGAAATTAATCCAGCTTAATGACCTAATCACCCCTTAAAGGCACCACCTCTCAAAAGTGCCACATTTGGGACCAAGCCTCAACATGAACTTTGATGGGAACGAATCATATTATTGTCCTTTAACCAAGACTGGGTGAGTTCTCATAGGAGTGGGCTGGTTCCCGTGACAGTGGGTTGCTATAAAGTGAGGTTACCTCTCCTGATTTGCCTTTTACAGATGCCTGCTTCCCCTTTCTCTTCTCTGTCATGTGTTGATGCAGAGGAGGCCCTCACCAGAAGCCACCAAATGCAGTTGTGAAATCTTGAACTTCCCAGCCTGCAGAACCCTGAGATAAAAGAACCCCTTTCCTTTTTAAATTACCCAGTCTCAGGTGTTCTGTTATAGCAACACAAAGTGGACCAAGACTCTTGGCAAGTCCAAAGTCTGATGGGGTGGGCAGGGAGGCTGGAAACTCAGGAAAGAGTTGCAGTCCAAGTCCAGTGGAAACCTGCCGGAATAATTTATTCCTGCTTGGGGAGGGCCAGTCTTTGTCTTATGAAGGCCTTCAACTGATTGGATGATGTTCACCCACATTATCGAGGGTACCCACTTTACTCAAAGTCTGCTGATTTAGATAATAATCTCATCAACACACACACACACACATACACTCTCCCTCTCTCTGAAAGAAACATTCAAAATAATGTTTGACAAAACAGTTTGGCACTGAGGCTCACCCAAGTTGACACATAAAATTAATCATTACACTGACTCATCCTATAATGCTCAAGACAGTCCCCCAAAATAAAGAATTATCTGGTTCAAAAAGTCAATACTACTAAAGTTGAAGCCTAGCCTAGAAGGATAAAGAGGGTATCAGAATGGGCATTATAGAAACAAGAGAGCCTAGGGTGGAACAAAATAGAATCTAGACGTTTTGAAGGCAAGATTATTGGTATAATCATTTTTCAGGCCACTTGCCCATAAATCTCAATAGAAATGGTCACAAAGCAGTAGGTGCCAACTGACAATACATGGGCTCTAGGAGTGAAGCAATGAGAGGAGAAACATCCCTAGTAAGAGTTTTATTTGCTTTTACAATATTCTGTGAGAGAACTTTTTCCCCTTTGGCCATGGGTTTAGCATGTACATTTCAAAGGTTGTCTGTTAAAATGACAGAGTTGGCTTATTTTTTCCCTATGAGCCGAAGACACATTAGAGTGGTCGTTTTTTGAAATTTATCAACTTGAGCGTGCATTTTTACTTTAAAGATAAATTAGGAACTTTTAATTTGGTAATAGGGGTACTGCTCAAATATACCTATGCAAAAAGCAGTTGTTCTATGGATTTAAGAATCAATACCATCACAAATAATAAATCAAGGAGACTAACTCTTAAATAAGATACAGTTTGTATTTTCTCACCTAAGAAACTGTTTTTTTTAAATTAGTACAAGCCTAAGTCTTGGTGTTATTTGTTTGCTGTCGTTCATAATAGGATTGCTTTATAATTACTTAATTTTTAAAAGTGTGTCTATTATTCTAAAAACGTATAGTCCTGAATGTCTTAATTTTTTCTAGAAAAATTTGCAATAGCTATTTCTGGCCATTGTTAGTAAGTTAAAATTGATTATGTAAGTAAAGTGCTTCCACTATGAAAAAACTGGTACATTACATTTTCTATAGGGTCTTTCATAATTCATCCCGATCAAAGCAGTGAGCTGAACTGAGACCATAAACAGCCCACAAAGGTTTCACGACATAATCAGTGAAGTACTAATGATATCTCAAAAATAGCTGCAAGGTTATCTGTCGTGCTTTATAGTTACAAATACACTGTCACAATTAGATTTTCTTTCCTTCTCTTGAGTTTAGTAAGCACTTTTGTTTCTAGTCATTTAACCAACTCCTTTAGTTCTGGAGTTCTATAAAGTTCACTCACAGAGGAATTGAACCATTGATGGGGGACTGACTGCTGGCTATACCTTCCTAAATATCATCTCTTTACTATTCACCTCCTTACTAAATACTATAACAATCCTCAGATGCATATGCTTAAGGACAAATCTTAATTTGCAGGACATTCTTCAAGCTGGTTGGTAATGCCCAAGTGGTCCTTCTTTAGGCTGAGCAGTGTTAGATGTTCATGATTACCATTTCCACACTTTTGTTGCTGTGGTTAAAATAAAAATAAAAGTATATAAGGTGTTTTGCTTTCTTTGAGTCAAATAATTTTAGTTCAAATAAAGAAGACATAAGAAAAGCTAACAATTTGCATCAGTGATTAAACCCTTAGATGAACTTGTAATTAACTAAGCTTAGAAATGAGGTAAATTTAGGGAAGCAAGATAGTGTAACTTTATATTGGACTAAAGTCAAGTGATATTTTATATAAATGTAACTGATAGAACTGGTTAAGACTACTCATCTTAATCAACTATAAATCAGAGAAAGCATACCCTAGCTATGGAACATAATGCAATCAAATGTGCAGATTCATTGTTTCAAACTTGGATTTGCAGTGCAGATGTTTCTCATTAGAAAGGTTTCTGAGATGATTTGGCTCTGTGTCCCCACCCAAATCTCATCTCAAATTGTAATCCCTGTAATGCCCACATGTTGAGGGAGGGACCAGGGGGAGCATAGGGGCAGTTCCCCCATGCTGTTCTCATGATAGTGAGTGAGTACTCATGAGATTTGATGGTGTTATAAGTGTTTGACAGTTTCTCCTTCACACATACTCTTTCTCTCCTCTGTCTCCTGTTGCCTTGTGAAGAAAGTGCCTACTTCCCCTTCTGCCATAATTATGTTTCCTGAGGCCTTCCCAGCCATGCAGAACTGTGAGTCAATTAAAGCTCCTTTGTTTATAAATTACCCATTCTGGGGTAGTATCTGTATAGCAGTGTTAAAATGAACTAATACAATAAATTGGTACCAAGGTAGTAGGGCACTGCTATAAAGATACTTGAAAATGTGGGTGCAACTTTGGAACTGGATAACACACAGAGATTGGAACAGTTTGGAGGGCTCAGAAGAAGACGTGAAGATATGGAAAAGTTTGGAACTTCCTAGAGACTTGTTGAATGGTTTTGACCAAAATTCTAATAATGATGTGGACAATGAAGTCCAGGCTGAAATGGTCTCAGATGGAGATGAGGAACTTCTTCAGAATCAGAGAAAAGGTCACTCTTGCTGTCCTTTAGCAAAGAGACTGGTGGCATTTTGCCCCTGTGCTAGAGATCTGTGGAACTTTGAACTTAGAGAGACAATCTGAAATTGGAACTTATGTTTAAAAGGGAAGCAGAGCATCAAAGTTTGGAAAATTTGCACCATGACGATGTGGTAGAAAATAAAAACCCATTTTCTGGGAAGAAATTCAAACTGGCTGCAGAAATTTGCATAAGTAAAAACGATCTCAACGTTAATCACCAAAACAATGGGTAAAATGTCTCCAGGGTATGTCAGAGATACCGTTGGCAGCTTCTCCCATCACAGACCTGGAGGAGTAGGAGGAAAAAATGGTTTCATGGGCCAGGCCCAGGGCCCTGCAACTGGGTGCAGCCTCAGGACTTGGTCCCCTGTGTCTCAGCCTCTCCAGCTGCAGCTGTGGCTAAAAGGGGCCAAGGTATAGCTCAGGGCATTGCTTCAGAAGGTGCAAACCCCAAGCCTTGGTGGCTTCCATGAGGTGTTCAGCCTGCAGGTGCACAGAAGTTAAGAATCAACATTTGGAAACCTCTGCCTAGATTTCAGAGGATATATGGAAATGCCTGGATATCCAGGCAGGAGTCAACTGCAGGGGTGGAGGCCTCATGGAGAACCTCTGCTAGGGCAGTGCAGAAGAGAAATGTGGGGTTAGAGCCTCACACAGAGTCCCCACTGGGGCACTGCATAGTGAGGCTGTGAGAAAAGGGCCACCATCCTCCAGACCCCAGAATGGTAGATCCACTGACAGCTTGCACCATGCACCTGGAGAAGCTGCAGGCACTCAACGCCAGCCCATGAAGGAGCTGCCTGAGGCTGTGGGAGCCTACCCCTTGTATCAGCATGCCCTGGATGTAAGACATAGAGTCAAAATAAATTATTTTGGAGCTTTAAGATTTAATGACTTCCCTGCTTGATTTCGGACTTTCATGGGGCCTGTAGCCCCTTTGTTTTGGCCAATTTCTTTCATTTGGAATGGGAGCATTTATCCAATGCATGTACCCACCTTGTATCTTCGAAGTAACTAACTTGCTTTTGATTTTACAGGCTCTTGAGCAGAAGAGATGTGCCTTGTCTCAGACGAGACTTTGGACTTGGACTTTCGGGGTTAATGCTAGAATAAGTTCAGACTTTGAGGGACTCTTGGGAAGTCATGATTGGTTTTGAAATGTGAGATGGACATGAGATTTGGGAGGAGCCAGGGGTGGAATGATATGGTTTGGCTTTGTGTCCCCACTCAAATCTCATCTCAAATTGTAATCTCCATAAACCCTACGAAGGTTTGAAGGAGATACCTTGTGGGAGGTGACTGGATCATGGGGGCAGTTTCCCACATGCTGATCTTGTGGTAGTGAGTGAGTTCTTATGAGATCCAATGGTTTTATAAGTGTTTAGCGGTTCCTCCTTCACACACACTCTCTTTTTCTCCTGCTGCCTTGTGAAAAAGGTGCCTGCTTCTCCTTCCACCATGATTGTAAAGGTCTATGAGTTATTTAAACCTTCTTTTTTTATAAATTACCCAGTCTCAGGCAGTATGTTTATAGCACTGTGAAAATGGACTAATACAGTTTTTTTCTAGGAAAATTTATTTTCATTTGTAAAATATTTAATGAAATAGTAGTCAACTTATCCAAAGAAATATTGTTTCACTCATTACAAAGTCGTGATAAAATAAGTACATTTCTTTGAACTAAATTGTACTTTTTAAAAAACTTTGTTATTTTGGAATAATTTTATATTTATAGAAAAGTTGCAAAGATAGTACAGAGAATCCCTGTCCACCCCTGTTAAAATAATTAAATGGAACACCATTATGTTAGAGTGGCTCTAGTGCCCTGTGTTCCCACATAAGGTTAGAGTGGCTCTAGTGCCCTGTGATCCCACATAAGCAAAGTGGAACTTGAGCTGGCAATCATAGGCCACCAGCTGTGCATTTTCCAACTTCAACCAATAAGCAATTCCTTTGCTCTGTTTCCACATTCACCCTATAAATTCCCACAGCACCTTTGGGGAAGCCCTTCAGAGCTTGTAGTTTGGTGCTGCCTGGTTAATGAATCCCTGTTTGTTCAAATAAATTCTATCTTTTAACAGCCCTTACCTAGTTTCCCTTATTAGTAACATTTCACATCACTATGGAACATTGATCAAGACAGAAAATGATACTGGTATCTCTTTTACTTTCCTAGGGCTGCTATAACAAATTGCCATAAACTCAAGAGTTTCTAACAACAGAAATGTATTCTCTCACAGTTCTAGGGTCCAGAAGTCCAAGACCCAGGTGTGGCAGGGCTGCCCTCCCTCCCTATGGCGGCTTTAGGGGACATTTTGTTCCTTGTCTCTTCTGGCTTCTAGTGGCTGCTGGAGTTTCTTGGTTTGTGGCTCCAATCTCCAGTCTCTACCTTCACGACCACATTGCCTCCTCTCCTTCTCTTCTGGGTAGTCACCATTCAACCCACAACCCTGCATTACTATTAACTGAACTTCAGACAGCTTTTCCATGAATCTCCTCTTTCTATTTCAGCATCTAATTAGGGCACCACAATGCTGCCCTGCCACGTCTTGTATGTGATGGTTCTCCCACACTTCACCTGCTTTTTATGACCTTCAGAATCTTGAGGTGTACAGGGGAATTATCCCACAGGAAGACCCCCACCTGGGTTTCTTTGATGTCTTTCTCATGGGATTTGGGGAAGGAATTTCACAGAGATAAAGTGCTTTCCTTCTCACATCAAATTAGGGGCACATGACACCACTGAGGTTGTTCACCTTCATCACTCATTTCATGTGGTTTTGCCAAGCTTTTCCTCTCTAACTCTACTATTTTGCTTTTCTTTCTCTACTCTGTCCCATGGAAACAAGTCACTAAGTTTAGTGTATGGTTGGAGAGGAGGATTAAGCTCCAACTTCTGTAGAGTAAAATGTCTACACAAATAATTTGGAATGTTTCTGTAAAATAATGCAACTTCTTCTCCATTCATTTTTTAATCATTTACTACTTATATCAACATGGACTTCTGTATATTTATTCTATACTTTCGGTTATATCCCAATACTCTGTTGTTTATTTTACTGCTCAGATGATTCCAGCATTAAATGGGGAGCCCCTTCAGGTGGGCCTCTGTTTCCCTTTGTCACACTCCCATTCTCTGGGGGGTTTTTCATGCACTTTTTAACTTCCTGGTTCTACAAAATGCCCCAGGCTTATCTCGTATGCGTGGTTTATGTTTTAAAGCCAAATGAAATATTAAATGCTCAACTCTTTGATTGTGCTTGTCTGAAATGAGGAATGGCACTTACTGATACCTTCTGTGACTTTGTAAGTAAAAACAGGGGCACAGTTTCATAAAGTAATGATTAAGCAAACAGCCAAGTGAAGGAGTTATGTGAGAGACATAACTGCTTTTCTTACAACTAAAATGTCTGTGCCTTGGGCAGAAGGCAGGGCAGTAACACTGAATTCTAATAACAGAGTTAACAACCTTTAGCTCTAGCACAGGCTCAGCTGAGATGATCAATTCCCTGTTGGTACAAGCCTCTTCTGGCTGTCGACTCAGAGCTCCCCATTCACCTTCATTTAACCTCTGTCAGTGGTTGTAAATGTACAGACAATGCTCTCTCATAAAATCACCAATTCAATGATACGTGTTTTCATAGAACAATTTTGGCTCTTGAAACACAAAAAAATTTTACAGTGTAGACATGGGTCACTTACCCCAGAAGGGAACTGGAACTAAATTGCCCATGGAAGCTGCACATACACACTTGGAATAATCAGCACTACCCAGGATTCTAACTTGTGTGTTTGTTTATATTTTCTCTAAAAGAGAGAAACTAAGAGAAATTTCCTTGATTGCAGTTGGACTTCTCAGGAGGAAGGCTGTATCTTCCTAATACTGCTTGGTCACCAGCACACAAAAACACATTAGCATTAAGCCATAATACAGCAATAAGGATAACTTCTGTAACATATGACATTTTACTATTTTCAACACACACGCATGTGCACATGCACACACACACAAACACAGGAAAAGAGTCCTTCCCAATGGGCAAGGAAAGTTTTCTCAATATATTTGCACTCTGTGGATGAGGAAGCCATGCTATGGACATGGATGAGGAAGCCATGCTATGGATATGGACATGGATGAGGAAGCCATGCTATATGGACATGGATGAGGAAGCCATGCTATATGGACATGGATGAGGAAGCCATGCTATATGGACATGGATGAGGAAGCCATGCTATGGACATGGATGAGGAAGTCATGCTATGGACATGGATGAGGAAGCCATGCTATGGATATGGACATGGATGAGGAAGCCATGCTATATGGACATGGATGAGGAAGCCATGCTATGGATACGGACATGGATGAGGAAGCCATGCTATATGGACATGGATGAGGAAGCCATGCTATATGGACATGGATGAGGAAGCCATGCTATGGACATGGATGAGGAAGTCATGCTATGGACATGGATGAGGAAGCCATGCTATGGATATGGACATGGATGAGGAAGCCATGCTATATGGACATGGATGAGGAAGCCATGCTATGGACATGGATGAGGAAGCCATGCTATGGATATGGACATGGATGAGGAAGCCATGCTATGGACATGGATGAGGAAGCCGTGCTATGGACATGGATGAGGAAGCCATGCTATGGACATGGATGAGGAAGCCATGCTATGGACGTGGATGAGGAAGCCATCTCTTACTCTATGACTGGGTAAGAGAGACAAAATTTCCTGGCACAGTAATCACAGTTACTTAATTACAGAGCACACAAATTCAGGAGGATTCAGGAATGTTTTCTAAAATCCGTTTGTATTGACAAATTATGTGCAGAATATCAAAATATGCAGTATATCTAAAATGTTCTTTAATGTTTTTATAAAACATAATGAGTTTAATCCCAATTAGAAATCCAAAAATCAGCTATTGAATAGTCAATCTGTCTCAAAACTCAAACTGAATGTATATGACCCAACATGTTTACAGCCTGATTAATGAGGCAGTTTTCCAAAATTTAGTCTGGCAACAGCAAATTTTCTAAATCCTTGAAATTACATTTCAAGGAAATTACATGCATATTAAAGTCAAGCTGGAAAAATGTGTGGGTGACTTACTCTAGAGCAAGGAGTCATTTCCATACAATGTTTCAGCAGGATATGCACTGTAAAATATAAATGAAGAGGAATTATAGGATGTTCTCTTCTGTCTTTCAGCATAAAAATTTTTTAAAATACTGTATTTTGCCTTGTTATTTTCACAAAAGCATTTAGCAACCTTTCAGATTTTCAACATTACATTTTGACAAGACAAAGAGAAGAGTAATCTGTGGGTGGTGCCCTGAAATAATAACCAGAGGAGTATTATAGGAAAGAACATCGTGTCAGCTGCTAGAACTTCACCGACTACACTTCTCTGGGAATCAGAATGAATGTCTTCGTGATTACTTATGATACAGAACGATTTTACTTTTGAAATCCAGATGAGTCACTAATTCTAAAGGGTAGAGCATCCCAAGCTCTGCAGCCACCTTTTTAAGACTAAAGGAAGGAGAAAATTAAGCAGCCAACTTATTTAAGGTTTTTCTCTCTGCTTGTCTCATTAGTCTTCTTTTATTCTTCCCATTGAGACAAATATGATCGAAAATCATCAAATATAAAATGTGAGTAACTCTCTCTGAAGAATTAATTAATGTATTTGGATATTTGGTTTTAAAAATGCAGTTAAGAAATTACATCCCCTAAACTGTTAATTAATGCTAAAGCTGGCAATTATTCTGTTTATTTGCAGCGTCAGTCTTGGTGAATGCTCAATTTTCTTCAGGTTTTCAGGTTGTGAAAGCAATGGCATATAAACTGACTTTCTTTCTTTCACTTCTGCCACTGACATGGACTAAATGTTAGTAAGGCACATCCTTCCGCCTCCTGCTCTTTCACACCTACCTATGTCTTTATACTAAAGTGGAGGGTAAGTAGAGGACATAGAATCTGGTCTTGTTTTGTAGTCACTCTGATATCCTGTCTTTTAATTAGCATATTTAGACCATTCATGTTTAATGAGATTATTGATAAAATTGGATTAATATTTACCATGTTTGAAGCTGTTTTTCATTTTTGAATTTATTCCTTGTTTCTTTGAGTTTCCCCTCTTTTTCTTTCTTCTCTTGTTTAAATTATTTATATGATTTTATTTTATCTGTTATTTGACCATATTATTATATTTTTTAAGACAAATCTTAGCAGCTTCTTGAAAGTATGTAACACACAGTTTTAAATAATTGAAGTCTATCTGCAATAGCACTATCCTACTTCACATGTACTGTGAATTTGTGGAGCAGGTTCACCATGCAGTGATTAGCAACTTGTCTGAGAGCAGTGAGACAGAGCACACTCAGGGGCAACAAGTCAAGACTGAGAACTATCACATACAACAGAAATGTAGGATTCATCATGAGCTAGTCCCTCAAAGCTCAGGAAAGCTGCATAGAGCAGATGGAGCCTTGTCTGTGTATGACCCACTTACCATGCAGCTGAGGAATCCTGTAAATAAGGCTGCCCTGAGATTTACACCCCAAGAGTCACATGAAGTGCTGGGCTGAAGTGTTGAAGAACATTCTATTTGTGGGGAGGAGGGACTGTTCCAGCTATCCTCTCCTTATACCAGGATGTTGCATTTCTGTAGTTATAGAGCAACATTCTACAGTTGTTCTCAAGAACTGTAAGTGAGAAAGGGAAGTTAACTGGGTCAGTGCAAGACTGCCTGGAGAACTGTCCTACACAAGTAACACAGTATTTCCAATGGCTCCTTCATATCTCTGTGATAGGTGGCCATGCATTTCACTTATCCATATGCTATAATCACTCAACACGTTGTTACTATTATTGATTTAAATCAAGTTACCTTTTAGATCAGTTAAGAATGAGAAAAGTAAAAGATTGAATTTTACCTTCATTTTCTCCTTTCCAGCACTCTTCCTTTCTTTATGCAGATCCAAGTATCTGACCAATATTATTTTCCTTCTTCCTGAAGAACTTCTTTTCACATTAGTTTCAGGGCAGGTCTTCTGGTCATGAGCACTCCCAGTTTCTGTTTCTCTGAGAAAGTCTTTATTTCTTCTTCACTCTGTAAGAATCCTTTCTCTTGTTATAGAATTTTACGTTGGTGCTTCTTCTTCTTTCATTATCCTCTCCCCTCCACAATCCTCTTGCTTGCATGATTTCTGATGAGAAGTCATCTGTAATTCTTATCCTTGCCCTTCTGTAGATAAAATGGCCCCTGCCCCGGGTTCTTTCAAGATTTCTTTTTGAAATTGCTTTTCTACTGTTTAAGTATGATACCCCTAGATGTAGGGCTTTGTTTTCCAGTATTTATCTTCTTAATATTCTCTGAGCTAACCTGATAGGTGGTTTCATGTCTTCCGTACATTTTGGAAAGTGCTTTGCCATCATTACTTCAAATATTTCTTCTGCTCTATTCGCTCTTTTTTGTCTTTTGGTAATCAAGTTAAATGTATGTTTTGCCTTTTGAAATTGTCCCACAGCTGTTGGATGTTCTGGGGTTCTTTTTCTCACTTGTTTTCTACTTGCATTTCAGTTTGGAATCTTTCTATTGACATATCTCCAAGCTCATTAGATTTTTTCCTCAGCTATTTCAATCTACTGCAGAGATCATCAAGGCACTCTTAATTTCTGTTACTGTGGCTTTGATTTCTAACATTTTCTTTTGATTTTTAAAGTCTCCTTCACTCAGCTAACATGTATCTGTTTTGGCATGTTATTTGATTTTTTATTAGATTCCTTAAGATATTAATCATAGTTGCTTTACATTTCCTGTCTGCTAATTCCAAAATTCGTCTTTCTGATGCTGATTCTAATGCTTGCCATGTATCTTCAATCTCTACTTTTTCTTGGCGTTATCTGTAGTATTTGATGAAAGCCAGTAAATAGGTAGAAAGATAGAGAGATACATAGATAATAGAGATAGAGGTATATATAGACATATAGATATACATCAATGAGTATACATCTACATCTATACATAAATACCAACACATACATTACATATAAGTATACACACACACACAACATGGGAACTTTGGTAAATTGGTCTTCAGTGCGAAGATTTATGTCAATTTGGCAGGTCTTGGACTTTGTTTAGTGTTTGTTGTAGCTATGGGTGCCAGAGGTTTCAAATACCTCTGGTGGCCTTGTTTTTGTGTCTTTGGTTGTTTTAGTGTTTCTGTAAGATAAAGTCTGTCTTTCAGCTCTTTCACCTGGAATCAACTGTTACTATACTGGAGCCTGTTTGTTTTGCAGTAAAATGTTGGGGAGAGAAGCACACTGTAGTCTCATGTGTAAGTATGAGTGTTTTAGTGGCACTTTGTCCCAGGACTGTGCCTTTATAAGTGTTTCTTAGCTTTCCTTCCTGCCTCAATGGTGATAAAAGAAGGCAAGAGGTGGCTGGCTCATAGATATATTCTTGCCCCAGAAGGAATGGGGCCCTGGCAGTCTTTTTTCCAGAGAGCAGGCTTTAACAGAAGACCCTGGGCATATTTTATAAAGATTACCTTTCTCTTCCTTCTGCCACAGCACCAGGGGATCTCTCTTGCTTTCTACCTTGAGACCCTGGTGGCATTCCGAGTTCCAACTGGGTTGGGGCAGTGAGCAGGGGGCCCTAACACTAGGGTCTCCAGAAGGTTTTCACTCTCAAAACAGTCTGCATTCAGCCTCCAGCAATTCATCAAAATTACCACCTACATGTCCACACAGGTTTATGACTAGCCGCTCCTGCTCTAGGGAGGCTGATCTTGGTCATGATGCTCCGCATTCAGCTGCATCTTCAGCTTTGGGCACCAGGCAGCTCTGTGACCTCAGGTCTTCAAGGAGTCTAAGAAAAGTAATTGATTTATAGTTTGTTCAGTTTTTTCTTATTGTAAGAACAAAATGTTTGCCTCCAAGCTCTTTATATGTCAGAGGGAGATTCTAACGGGAAGTCTGTAAACGTGGCATTAGAACATTTTTACTTGGTAATCTCACTCAGGACAGTTCTGGAAAGGTATCACTCCCTAACTCAGGACAAAAGGCATACAGGGCCAATAATATATTTGAAGAGCCAGGTGTTCCAGCTTTAGGCAGCTCTACCCTGAAATGATTGAAGACATTCTCTTAAATCTAAGGAATTAGATTAATTAATTAATCTTAATAACTAATTTCAGTGAGTAGGAAACTGGACTACTGGCATATTACATTTTAAATTGAATTATACTTCATATTATACTATAATATATAACACAATTTAAGAAACTCGAGGGCATAGATATCACCTCTACTATATATTTATCTACATCTATCTATCTACCTATCTATCGATCTATCTATCTATCTATCATTCTTTTGAGGGAGAGACAGAAACAACGTGTGTGTGTGTATGTGTGTGTTTTCGTGTGTGTGTGTGTTCCCTGCTTTAGCAATTCCATATCCATTCTCCACCCTCCTCCATCCCTCAGGAAACTGATCAATAGAGAGTAAATTGAAATGCTCCCTTGCCTTCTGGCTTTTGGTTGGATTCACCAAAGGACAAGAACACAGATGGAGAGAAAAGTCTGAGGTTGTAGCCTTAATTCCCTGAGCTTATTTCCTGTGTGTTCCCCTGGGATTAGGTACACCCTCCAACAAAGTGCATAGCTCCTCCCTCCTGCTGTCCTTTTCACAGGAGTCTTCCCTTTAGGGATTTCAACTGCCCCTGCTTCCTGCTCAGTCATACGTGAGTTATAAAAGCCCAACTGTTTATGTGCTTGACCCTCTAGACCCATCCCCAGGGTCTAAGGCCGAATATACACAACCCAGGAGATAGGGTGATAGCATCATTCCCAAAGCTCCTTTTCTTTACCCCCACCTGTTTCTGAAGACTAGACTACATTAATGTGTCTAAAAGAGGAAGGAAGAAGGCTGGGTTCTGGCTGCCCTGCAGGGAGAATAGACACAAAGTGGCCATTGCCAGATAATCTAGGGAAGTCCTTGCATTTCTGAACCCAAACCAGTAGCTCTTGTTTTCAGGAAATAATAAGTTCTATTGGCTTTGTAGTTGCTGGAAATTTCTAACAAATTCTGGTAGTGTTGATTGTCACATTTGCTTTAGGTGGTTGTGAATTTTGCCTTTTAAAAACATCTTAACATGTGTTTGACTGAAAAGTTAGGAAAGAACATCAGAGGCCATTTTAAACCCAAGACAGACCATTGAATTAATGATGACTATTAAATAAACCACATACATTTTCCCTTCTAGGAGATGTTGAATACAATATGGAACTTACCCCTTTCTGTACTTTATACTCGAGCTAGGCTGTGTATATATATCCCTTGAGCTAGGCTGTGTATATATCCCTTGAGCTAGGCTGTGTACATATCCCTGAACTTACCCAAATTCATGGCTTTGTTTTCTCACTTTCCGTTAGGATTTTCTTAACTTCAGTTATATCTGTTGAAATTCTATACTTTATTCAAGGATTATCATGGATAGCAACTTCTCTATGAAACATATTCTGATGTTTTCAATCAGATATTTATAGTCTTTCCCTCTTTTGCACAATCATTGTATATTATTTATTTCTGCCTTATTGTCTTCACATTATGTATACATACATATGTAATAGGCACACACACATATATAGAGTCAATTTTCATTATTTGCTGTAGGTTCGTTCTCTGAAGCTGCTGCTAACGCTGAATTTGTGAATACTGAACGATGAATACGAAACCGTTGCTCCCATGGAAAATACAGGGTTAAACCCCTGCGGGCCTTTGGCCAGTATTTTTTTGCCCACTCATGTCCTGGTCACATTTTTGTCAATGTATCAATACATCATCCTGTTTTGTGTGTTTCTGTTTAAAGTCGCCTTATTTAATACATGTTGCGATTCATTAACTTTGAGCTCACGGGCAACAGCATTCATGCCTGAGTGGAGCTTATCTTTCACGTCTGTTTTCTCCATGAGGCACACACAGCCTTCTTGTGCTTAGCCACACTAGACAGCGCTTCCACACTATGCTCGGGGGCCACCTCAAACAACAAAGTCGCAAACAAAAAGCACAAAAATGCAAAAAGCACAGCACGGTAAAGGCTGCCAAAAGGACATTCACTTGTGGTATACGGGCTGATGGGGGAAGGCAGAGCATTCCCTTCTTCTACCTCAGCTGGGAACACACACGTTGGGCGGCAAATCTTCCACCATTCTGCATGTGCCTTTTCACAGGGAATGACTGTGAAAGAACCACATTGTTGATTTGGGTATCACGAGGAAATTTTAGTCAGTAGGCAAATTTGCAAATGTGGAATATGTGTAGAATGAGGATAAACTCTGTGTGTGTGTGTGTGTGTGTGTGTGAGTGTGTGCATGCGTGCGCACCTATTATGTTCCTGCTCCTTGCCAGATACTGGGTTAAGCATTGTGGTTTACAAAGGAGGATATCACAATTTGGAAATGAAGATAATCAAATAAACTGATGCATACAATGTGGTATAAAATACTCAAGAGGAAAGCACGTGGCACTGAGGCCTCATCATGAGGTTACCTGGTGGAGCATCGATGTTCAGGAAACGTTTCCTGGTAAGAGTTGCCAGTGAGTGGAATCCTCAAGGACAAGTACAGCAGAAACCTTTAGTGTTTTGTTTCATAGCAGCATCTAGTATGGTGTCTAGATACATTATAAGTAAACAAAGATAAAACTTTAATTAGCAACGTTCACTTAGGTCACAAATATGAAATAGGAAAAAAGTATATCTAACTGAAGCTTGGACATACAATTACTTCTAAAGTCCTGGAGATCCATTTCAGCCATGGTAATTACTGAAGCAGAGCCGGGCACTTTCCTGGTGGAAAGACATGATGTGAGATGACATCACGCATGACTAAATGGGGACAGGCAGAGCAATGAAGAGACTGACAGCAGCCCAAATCCAGAGAGACTTGCATGTCATGCAGAAGAGGAGGAGATTGAGAAGGAGTCAGGCAGGGAGTAGAAAGATCATCTGTTGTGGCATTTTAAAATCAAGGTAGACATTTTAGTGGAGAGAGTGGTAAGCACTGGAAAGGGTCCCAGTAGCATGAAGAATGAGAAGCATCCATTCACTGAGGTTCACAGCTAGAAGGACATTATTGACCCTGGCAGGCATGGTCTCAGTGGAGAATTGGAGACAGAAGCTAGATTGCAGGGCACTGAAGACCACAATGAACGCCGCGTAAATGCCTTGACCTCTAACTCCAAACACTCTGGCCATTTCCACCTCCTCTAACATGCTGTGTTGCCTCTAAATCAGGATCTAAACATTCTCTCCCTTCTTATTCCGTTAACTCCTTCTTAAAGGGAACTGGCTCAGATGTTTGTCTTCCACAGCATCTTCCCTAAACACCACCTGCCATATCAGGACTCCCTGTTACACATTCTGACAGCACACTGTCACAGACTCTCATTCCAGGTCTACCTGCTGATCTGAATGGGGTCTGCCTCCCCGTCCCACCACTAGGCGAAGACTGGGATCATGCCTTGTTTTCCTGACAATGGTATCTACAGTACCAGAGACGTTCCTGGCACATGTGTTTCATTCAACTGAGAACTATTTCCTATAAAGTACTAAAACCTCCTTGCATTTATTCATTCATTTAGCTTCTCTGCAGTGCCTTGCATATGCAAAAGTGCTTGATAAATATGTTTAAACAACCAAACAGTAGTTAATTAAGATAGAACTACTGAGTTGGTCACAGAACATCTAGAATCTTCCTCCAATACCATATGATTTGCCTTCTTTGGTCATCACTCTGTCATCTTTGCCAGGAATAAAGCCTGGCACAGAGTGAATGCATAACAATTTTTGTTGAATTAATAAATGAGTGATTAAATTAATATAAAATTATAATTAGTTATGGTCTAATTTATGCCTTAAGTTTATAAACTTATAAGGCAAATTTCAAAAAAAGTCAGAAAAAGCTCTGCAAGGCAAGAAGAGCATTTCAAAGGGAATTCTGGGTCTTCTTGTAAACTTTACTACGAGGAAGAAAATAAAAATGCACTTAAAAATCATCAGAAGGATTTTTCTAATGAGCTCAAATTTGAAAGGCTTTGAATAAGACATGCAAGACTTGAACATTACCAAGGACGCATATACAGTAAAATTATGAGTTTCTTTTAAAATATACTGAAGCCAGAATAAGGGGAAAAATTAAAAGTAAAAAAAAAGTTACAAATTTTAGTTTATCCATGGAGCTATATGAAACATAAAAAAATGGAACCTAAGGTCATCAACATCTTTAATACTCAAAAAATGCAAAATTAAAAACACACATAACAAGTGTGACTACATGCTCACTAGCATGGCTGAACAAAATACTGATAATAGCAAGCTCTGGTGAAAATATGGACCAACTGGACCTCTCACATACTATTTATGGAAATGTAAACTACTATAACTACTTTGAAAATATTTAGCATGTTTTTATAAAGTTAAATATAAACTTATATTATGACCCAACTTTATTACTGAGAAATGAAAGCTTATGTCCGTAAAAAAAAAGCTTGCACTTGAATGTTCACGGCAGCTTTATTCATAATAGCCCCAAACTAAAACCACTCAAATATCCATCAATAGGCCAATGGAGAAGCAAATGATGGCATACCAATGGACGTGTCTTGAAAACAAAACAGAATGCATACATATCCTCAAAACTATTTAAGTGAGATAATTCAGATTAAAACACTACGGACTATATGATCCTATTTGTACGAAGTTTTAGTACAGATTAAAGTGATATATGGTGATAGAAATTAGATCAGGGTTTGTGTGGGATGAGTGGTTGGGAAGGTCATTTGGAAGGGACAAAAAAGGATGTTTCGGAGTGGTGAAAATATTCCTGTATCTAAAATGTGATGGTGGTTACCTGGTTGTATACATTGTCATGGGCGTATACATTGGGGTGTTTACAATAAGTGTCTATTGTATGTGGGTGTATACATTGGTCAAATGTATTATACTCTGTGCTTAAAATAGGTGCATTATTTTTATTATATGCAAATCATGTCCCAATACATTTTATAAAACTTTTTATAAAACTTTTAAATTTAAAATTATATGTTAACTGTAAAAAGAGAGAAAACAGACACCTTCAACTCTTGTTTTATTTCTACTCTTACTGCTCAGAAGAAGGTAGTAGAATTGACATTGATAAAAAAAACCAAAATCCAGTTAATGCAGATGATTGTATGGTCGCATCTAGTTCTTCACAATAAGTTCAAATTTTAAAACACAGGAATTATACCCTGTGTATGTTGGTCAGTGTTCTTCATTGCCATAAATAGAATTCACTCTGGTGGATTTAAACTGCTATGGACTGAATCGTTTCTCCCCCAAAATTCTTGTGTTGAAGGCCTCGCCCTCATTGTTCCTATATACACAGATAGGACCTTCATGGAAGCAGCTAAGGGTTAATGAGGTTGCAAGGATGGGGCCCTGAGTTGATAAAGTTGGTATCTTTATAGAAAGGCAACCAGAGAGCTTGCTGTCTTTCCTCCATGTGAGGACATAGCGAGAAGGCAGCTACTTGCAAGAGAGGAAGAGAGCCCTCACCAGAAACCAATCTACCAGACCTTCACCTAGGAGCTACAGCCTCCAGAACTGTGAGAAAATAGACTTCTATTATTTAAGCCGCACAGTCTATAGTATTTTGTTGTGACAGCCTAAGCAGCCTAATTCAAGCTGAAATTCTTTATTACAGGGCACTAGAGAGCTTACAGAATCTCTGGGAGCACAGGGAAGTCAGTTTTGATTGCTTCTCAAAGATCTGCTGCTTAAACCTCTGCTGGAGCCCCCAGGAAAACCAAGTGTCTCGGGCTCACGTCCACAAGAGGAACCATCATGTCTCCCGTGGTCACTGTCTCAGCTGCCTCCCTTCATTTGCCCCAGTCTCCCACCGGGGTGTGTGCCTGGCAAAGCCTGGGTGGTCCCACCCTCAGAGTCCACACCTCCAGAGCATTGAGATCCCTTGGTGGGAAGACTGCTGAGCTGCATTCGGGGACTGTGAGGAGCACTTCAGGGAAGATGGGAAAAGACTGAAAATATTCTCTAGCCGAAAGAGAACTGAAGAATCACAGAGCAGACCTGTGAGCCCGACATTCTTTTGCCAAATTTCAAAGCAGGCTATTAAGGAGATAGATTTTGAATCTTATAGTGAAAAAAAAGTAATAATAACAAAAGGCAACACAATTTTATCATGAACTAGGTTTCTCAGATTATTATACCTGGTTGATCTCAGAATGACATCTGAGAGTCTCCCATACTATAATTTTCACAGGATTCAAAAATGTGAGAGGTTTTTTCTTTTTAAGAAAAAACATAATTGATTGATACCATCCTGAAAAGAAGTTCGTAGGTAATCAGCATAAGAAATAATTTTTAATATGAGCAGACACGCATCAGCTTACCAAATTTGCAGATGACACAGTATCCAGGCACAGGTTAAAAGAAGCTGCCTCTGACAGCAGTTCTAATTTTTTTTCCTGCTGCCTCAACTAGTATCTTCCCTACCGCCCCCACCATCACTCTGACTCTTCCTAAGAGCACTGGGTTGGGACGATACTCCACCCACTGTTGATCTGTTTGAGCAGGGGCAGTCCATTTCACCTCCCAGGGCCTCCAGTTTCTCTTCTGCACACAGAGATGACTCCCAAGGCCTCTTCAGCTTTTAGTCCCCATGACTCTTATGAAGACTTTGGGCTTGGCAGCACTTTATTTTTTCCTCTGAAAACAGTTTTTAATTTGCCCATACCTGTGGATGGGTTCCCTGAAGCTACCCAATTGATATGTCACTGAGCATTTGGAAATTGTTGGTTATGAAGGGCAGTTGAAGAGTAAAGTTGTTTTTCTGCAGCATCTTTGTTCATAGCTGTGCCTTTTAGTATACCCAGGGAGGGATTTAAAAACAAACAAAAAACTGGAGGAACAAGAAAGAATGAGGAAAATGATAAATTGTGTTGGAAATCATCTAATGATGAGCCTGCTCCGGGAAATCATCTAATGATGAGCCTGTTCTGGGAAATCCTTAACCACAGGAATGATCTTCACATGGTGTTGAGCATTTAAATCCTTCTGGTTGAACGCCAGAGAAGGTGTGAGCTGCAATGACTCTAACAAGACTGGGGAATCTGGGCAGCCTCTGCGCTTGAACCCAAGGCCAGCCCAAGAGAGTGACACCCTCTACTCGCCCCGCTTTCTTACTAGCACCCTCATCACAACGACAGCAGCCTTTACAGTTATGCAAAGTGCAAACTCCTCTGACCTTTGGTTCTTCTGCAATAAGGTCAGCTGGCTGTTTTTAATGTTTCCTTTTATGGCTTTCAGAAAACCTTCCTCCCATGTGAAATGTGAAATTTTGAAAGGGTCCAAGCCATATCTCACATGGAAAGGGACACTAGATAGGAATAATTTACATCTTAAAGTTATGAACACAAAATTAATTAGAAAATTGAACCAGGGTGATAGGTAGTAAAAAAACAGCTGTTCCTGTTTTAGCCTCGGTTTCATTTCTCCCACAGATTCTAAATCTCAGGGAGCTTGTGAACTCAATTCCCTTTAATTGTCTCTATGCGAGCACAGTCATGCTAGTTCAAAGCTCATAAACATCGAGGTCTAACGTTACTTGTTTGAATGATGCATTCATTCTGGGACTAAGTGTGAGAATGCCAATAAGCCCTTTGCATAACTCAAAAGAGTGTAGGCATTGTGAGAAAATGAATTGAATAAATGGAAACACTGAATCTCCAAATTCATTTCCAAAATTAAAAACCAGCTACCTACCACTGATATTTCATACATCTGTATACTTTCTGGTAAAACATTCTTTAAAATAAATTCACAAGTCACAATCCTTGAGCAAAAACTAGCAATATACTTTCTTGGGGCCATTTGACTTCTCAGATTTGCAGAGAGAAGAAATGAGGACTATTAATAGAGAATTTCTAGGTTTTTGTTACAGTGTTTATGAAGGACCCTGATCCTATATGCCCCATAGGTCCCTTTTCCACAGACACGTGAATCAGTGGGAACTGAGAATTCACGTTGAATACCAGTTTCTCTGGCCATGCATAAAAAACAAATCCTTTCCCCAGAATGCTGCACGTTTTAACACAAGATCTCTTCTTGCCGAACATGCTCAAACTGTCCATTCCCTTGCTCTGTTACCTGCTCTTCATATTCTGCTGAGAACAAATGTGTCAAATGAACAGATTGCTCTGCCAGTCAGCTTTTGTCAAACTAGGAAAATTATATCCAGGCCTTGTCAGGAAAACAAGCTTTGGAGTCTTCTGGATGCACCTGTGAAGCTGGCCCTGCTCACAGCTGCACACCCTCCTGGCATTCCAACATTGGCCACGTTGATTCAAAGCACAACCGATCAGAAATCTCTCAGGCAACCTCTCCTTCAGCTGACACAGCCAACTGGCTATGAGCAAGTGTTTGTCAAGCCCCAGTCAGAATTGCTGACCATAAAACATAAGATAATGAGCAAAAATTAGCTCCGGAAGAGAAGTTTCAGTTGTCTGCACTTGTCCTTTCCAGGTTTTATGGCCCCCGGAAACCCAGGAATTCATTACTTCATCCTCCTTCATGTTTTAGTATTTCAGGGGAGTTTGTGATATTCTCTAAATTGGTTTACCTTTCATTTAGGATTAGGAAAATAGTTGAATTATCATTAATAGTGTGAGTCTGCTAATTTGCTTGTGATGGTTAAGAATTCCCTATTGAAGAAGATAGTCAAAGATTCTTCACAGGGGCTGTATCACCTGGAGATTTTCACTCTGGGGTGTTTCTGATCCATCTTTGACCCAGGGTATCTGAGGCCTGTCTGGTGCCCTGAAGGCTTTTTGGTGAGCTCCAGATGGATTTTAAGATTTTTACATAAATCTCAGGATGGCTGGGAAGTTATCACAACACAAAGTAAGACGGAAATAGAGATGACCTTTCTTGCTCAATTACTGTCATTGGATGCTGGCTAATTTGAAAGTAGCAAAATGATGTGTCTACCTCTAGTTATAACTCAATTTCCAGACAAATTATATATTGCTATAAAGGTAAAACCTACACTCATACTCTTGTATGTGAGATAAATTTTTTCCTAAGAAGAAATGACTAATTTTTAAAGTAATTTTATAACCAATTCTACCTGTGTTTACCATTTGCTTCCAACCAAAAGTTTAATTTGGACTTGATCTTTCCGAAGATTGAAACATTGTGTTCATAAATACTGTTTTGTTCTTTCTGGTTTTAATGGGCTGACCTAACTCCTACCCTCATTGAGGTTCTGTGGTATACTTATTTAGCAATCAACTATTGGGATGAAAAAATAATGGCCCCTAGCACACGAAACCATGAATGTATTGCTTATTACACTTTGCTAGAATTTAGTATAAACACATAGATACAAGCATCATATTAAACAACTATGAAATTATTGTACAATTGACATGAAATTTAAAAAAAAAACACACTTCTTTAAGTATCTCTCAGAGTTCATTCTGCCAAGAATAATTTTCTTTAATTAATTGGTTAGGCATTTATTTAAGCCATTTCTTTAAATTCTAGGGCAGAGGCAACAATCTATGTCTAATTTGTTTTCCCAGTCACAAGTGGATTTGTACTGAAAATTGAAAGGTGAACTGGAGCTGACAAACTTATTTTAGGATATCTTGCAGTTAGCATAAATTAACCAAACACCACAGAACTTTTAGATTCAGCTGGCAGTGAGAAGTGTGTATTTAGATGTGTTTATGAATTTTCATCTTGCTTCTAATCTTTAATTTACTCTCTATCTTTTATATGTTCTTTCTCAGCCTGTTGCAGTAACTAAAAAAAAAAATCCTGTTCTGACATCATATCGACTCTGAAACTAAATCTATCCAGTGATTAAACAGTGCTCTTCTCTCTTCTCTGTACATTTTGCCTTATAATTCTCTCAAGGCATCTATGTAATTATTCATTTGTCCTTGAAATTTTGCCAACTTTTATTTTTTATGAGCCCATGAATTCAGTATCTGGAAGATGCCATTACTCCCACATTACATTTGACCATATTACAGGATCAGATGTAGTAAATATAACACACAAAACTCATGGGTTTTCTACGGAGGGGCCATACAATACCCAACAAAGTTTGAGAGGTGAAAGAACCTTGAAGTGTCGTAGATGCAAAAAAATATGTGAATATAAGTTCTGATCTATGGGAGCTGAAGGAACTAGCAAGGACATCTCCTGATTTTATATTTGGAGCATTTAAGGACAGAAGATAAAGCAGAAATGTGATTTGTAGCCACTACAAAACACACCTTCCTTGCTAATACCAGGCCTTTTAACAGCCTTCTTTTGAAAACGCTTTCTGCACTGTGGATGTGTTGTATTTCTATGCTTTTGACAATTGAGTAGATTGTTTATTAACCTCCTAGGAAAAGGATCCAACCTAATTTTTATTGTTAGTGAGGTAACTGTTAATCACAAAGTGGTTTCCTTAACAGAGTGAATGACTAACATACTCACCTTAAGAAGTCTCTAAAACAATAAAATTCCAATTACTCCAGGCAATTTGTGTTGTTCTGTCTGGTTTTTAAACAATTCTTTTAGCAGCTGGGCCTTTTTAAAAAGGGCATCACTCACAAGAGACGAGTGTATAGAATTGATTACAGTAAGGACAGCACATGGGGTGCCTCGTTCTCCCCGACGGCTTGACATAGACCCCATGTGGGTTTGTGCACACACATTGCATGGAGCCCCCGTAGATGCATATGCACATACACACACTGCACGGAACCCCTGTATGCATATACACACATGCACACACGCACTCACACTGCACGAAACCCCTGTATGCATACACACACACACACACACTGCATGTAACCCCTGTACTCATACACACACACACTGCACGGAACCCCTGTACGCATACACATACGTGCACTCACATTGCATGGACCCCTGTATGCATATACACACACACACACATGCACTCACACTGCATGGACCCCGGTACCTGCGTGTACACACACACACACACGCACTGCACGGAACCCCTGTATGCATATACACACATACAAATATGCACTCACACTGCATGGACCCCTGTACCTGCGTGTACACACACACACACACACACACACACACTGCACAGAACTCCTATATGCATATACACACACACACGCATGCACACTGCATGGACCCCGTACCTGCATGTACACACACACACACACACTGCACAGAACCCCTGTATGCACATGTACACACACATACTGCACAGACGCACACACCTCCCCCGCATGGAAACCTTCTCAAGGTCACTCAGTTAGCAAATGACACAGCTAAACCTTGAAATCACGCAGACTGGCTCTGGAGTGAGGCCATAGAATAGTGTCTTCAAGGAACAAACTAAAACTGGTGATAACAAAACGACTAGCAGCACTTTAGGAAAAAAGAACACATTTAATAAGTGGCTGGAAGAGATCATCTAGTAGGTTCATTTTCAAACTGTGTCCCTTAGATCTCCAGTTTCTTAACCTCTTTGACCCCGTGTGTTCTAATCTGTAAGGTGATATAATAACCGTAACTACCTCAGAGGATTGTTATGTATATTAAATGATTTAATCCACATGGAGCCTTTAAAGTACTGCCTGGCATATACTAAGCACTTAATAAGCTTAAGCTACTATTATTCAATTCGTAAACCGAGTGCCTGCAATGAACAATGCACTGAGGGTTTAGGTGATAAAGAGAGTCAGTAATACCTAATCCTAGACCACAAGAAGTTTTCAACATACTTAGATAGGAACTAGATACATGCTTTAAAAAGTTTCTAAGTTTTATGAGGATGCTGATACCCAAAACGTTCTCCAGTCCTCTGGGACCTTACTGAAAGGGAAGGGAATGGATGCAAACTGCAATGTGTGGTTGCCAGTGTCCAAGTCATTAGCAATGGGCGGCAAATTCCCAGTTGCTCCAGGCAGCAGACTCTCTGATACACTACAATGTATCAAGGAGGACCACTACCCTCCCTCCACAGCCTAACTACAGGATTGGCATGAAGCCAGGCAGAGGAGCTGCCCACCCAGCTGCTTGAACCAGACTCTAGCATGTGTAATGCCTGGAGAGGTCCCAAGTGCACCACACCAGAGTGAAAAAGCAAAAAAAGAACAAATAGGCCCTGCCTGAAAACTGAGTTTCGGCACCTCACCCTGCTCACTAGAGCACCATAGCTAATGAATGCCAGGTTCTCACCAAACTCACCAGATTAATCAATCCATCTCCTGAAAGGAGGAGCAAGTAAGGGGACTCAGTTGTCCTCAAGAGAGTCGGATGACACCACTGTGGGGAAGAAGAGGTTAAAATTGAGAGGTTCACACAGTGACAGGGATACCAAATTGTCCTGAAATGAGAAGCACAGTCTTATAAAATGAAGAACTGTTGTGCTCAATGCGTCACTGATGCCCCTGATAAGAAATGGTAGAAAGAACAACAGAAACACCCTCTCCAAATTTTTCCCTGCAGAATTAGGGTAATGGCGAGAAGTCCCTTCTCTATGACCCTAGGTGCAAAAGTAGGGAGAAAAAGAAAAGCATTCTCCACTCCAACCCACACACACACATACACATGCACACACACACACACACACAAAAGATCACTTCTGACTGCAATCATGAAGTCTCCCAAGGAAAAAAATCAAGGTCCTAGCAGCAAGAATTTTTTTATAGAAGTCGAGATATGCAAGAAGCAGAGAGGGTGTAGTATGGAAAAGGAATAGGGACAGAAAAATAGAGGGTACAGGCAAGAAAGGGCAAATGGGAGTAATGTACAAGTAGGTGCCAGAGCTGGAGAAGCACGGGAGCTGCCTTCAAGGTCCCTGGGTCAGAATCCATGGGTGGTGACCATTCTGCAATGCTGGATCTCAGCCTGTACACAGTGGAGAAGCACTGCCTGTGTGGACTGGAGAAAGTAGACAGTCAGAGAAGCAACAGACTAAAAGGATTTGACTAACAACAGACACAATTTAGAACGCTGCTGTGGTTGTCCCAGCAAGAATATCACAGCTTTTCTTCCTTCTTCAAACTTAGATCAACACAATTTTTATGCATACACATTGAATGTTTGTATGCAACACATCTTAGCATATAAGTACATCATGTTCTTTATAATTATTTTATCCAAATTGCACTGAGATCATTCTGAACTCTGAATTAGAACTGGAGCAAGCCTTGGCAGTCCTTTGATCCAACCCTCTCAGTTTCTCACTGTAGGAATCTGAAGATAAGGAAAGCTGAAAGTATCCTTACCAAGGTCACAGACACAGCTAATGACTTTATAAGTTTTGGAAAACAAGTACTATGTCTTACATTTCTAATAGAGTGTTATTTAATTTTGAAAACATCTTTTAATCCAGCACTTTGAAAGTGATCAGCTTTTAATGGAATGCCTTTTGCCCATGAAAATTGAACTTTTGAAAATAACATCTGGTTGAACAAAACAAAACAAAACAGAAAATCCTCTCACAACAAATGTAGTGTAACCAGATTACAACTTAATCTCACAACTGACCTTCAAAGAAAATGCTAAATTTCTGTGTTCAGATACTTCCTGAATGGGGTAACTACGTTATCATTTTAAACATCCTCGTTACATAATAACAAAAATGTCACCCTGACTTCATCCAATCACAAGATTTTTGACATAAAAATATTTCCCATAAATATAAAAATTATTGTCTATAAATAATAAAGCCATGAACAATAGCCATAGAGCTAAGATATTAAATCTTAAGAACAATAGCCATAAAAAAGGATGAGTTCATGTCCTTTGTAGAAACATGGATGAAGCTGGAAACCATCATTCTGAGCAAACTATTGCCAAGGACAGAAAACCAAACACCACATGTTCTCACTCATAGGTGGGAATTGAACAATGAGAACACATGGACACAGGAAGGGGAACATCACACACCCGGGGCTGTTGTGGGGTGGGGGGAGGGGGGAGGGAGAGCATTAGGAAAAATACCTAACGTAAATGATGAGTTAATGGGTGCAGCACACCAACATGACACATGTATACATATGTAACAAACCTGCATGTTGTGCACATGTACCCTAGAACTTAAAGTATAATAATAATAAAAAAAAGAAAAAGAAAGAAAGAGAGAAAGAAGAAAGAAAGAAAGAAGAAAGAAAGAAAGAGAAAGAAAGAAAGAACACTAGCCATGAAGCTAGGATATTAAATACGTGTCACATTTTATTAGTGAGGAAGGTTCTGTTCTTGGTATGAGTTCTGCCTTTCTTTCTTTCTGGGAATTTTATATTATTGGTGCTTGATTTAAAGAGGTGAATTC
The DNA here is from genome assembly GCF_028885655.2 of Pongo abelii. Classification (NCBI taxonomy): domain Eukaryota; kingdom Metazoa; phylum Chordata; class Mammalia; order Primates; family Hominidae; genus Pongo; species Pongo abelii. The sequence goes on from NC_071988.2 coordinate 211,836,264, forward strand.
TTAGAATAAAAATATGGCAAAGAACTCATTGGCCAAGTTTTCAGATGCTTTGCGGGCTTTGCGTATCTAAAAGATAGCTAAGAATGTAGCCCTCCTCTGATCATTAGATTGTGCCTTCTGTTGAATAACAACATCTCTTCAAGAATAATCTCTGTAAACAACCTCACACACTTTTCATCGAAGCTTAAATAGAAATGTTCATTAATTAAATATACAGTATGTTTTAAATACGTCCTTGGTTTTATTCCATCTCCAAAGTGACCTCTAAGCAGGTTTAAGTAAATGCTTTAAAAAATATCAATTATTGGAGGTGTCAGTACTTTTAGCTATAGCTGCCCAAGTGAGTTGGCAAAAAGGAGATGAGGTTTTCAGGTGCTTCAGGGCAAGGATGTGCTTTCCCCTAGCCTATGGGGTAATAACCCTCTGATTCCTTCACTGGTTCCAAAGTCTATATTTAGGCTTACAGGTGTTTTAGAATAACAATATCATGATTTTTTTCTTTTTTAAAAAATTCCAATTTAGCTACTTCACAGACAATATTTTTTATATTCTGCCATTTTCCTCAATTCCGATGATAGAAAAAGACAATGATTTCCCATCCCTTAAAGTTTCCAAAGAAAGGTGAAAACTTCCATTCTACTCCCAGTTGGGAAAAGTATAAAAGCAACATCGTTAGTCCCCCTTTAAACCCCCCCACTGGCCCCAAGGAGACAAGAATGACTATTAATTAGGGCCTTAGAAAAGAAACCCTCTGGGTTTACTTTTTTTTTTTTTAAGATCATCTTGTTCAAAAGACAGCTGAGAACTTCTGCACCACTGCTAATTGATCAGCAGGTAGAGATTTTTTTTGTTCATCTGTATGATTTATCCTTCTTCCTTCTCCTTTTATCTCAAATTTCAAATGGTTTAGAATTGGGAGATACACAGATTAGAAGACAGCAAATTCAATCACAAATTTACAAGGAAAACTAAAGTACCACATTGTAAGATACATTCCAAGTTTAAAATGGCCAATGTAGGGAAAGGAGAGTATGGAAAACACAGTAGTTTGGAAAATATTTAACAGATATATTATGTTTATTTTTTCCACCTCAATTAAGTATCTAATTGGTAATCAACATTTGTCTAAGGGAAGATGATACCTGAACTTCAGGACAGTGTTATGAGTGGAGTAGCACCTCCCTTACTGAATGAAGCCACAGGGTTCCCACGGTTGTCTTTCTCCTGGCAGCATCATCGAGGACTAAAACGTCAAGCCTTCCTCCTGGGTATCAGTCTGTGTCCCAGCCCCACTACAGCTGTACCGACTCCTCGGCTAACATAACGCTGTCCTGCAAGGTTATGTGATGATTTTCCACCTTTCTCAGAGTCTTTACCGGTGCCATCTCAGGCTGTTAGCCCAATCAGGTCCAGGGACTTGGCCAAGGGGACACGGGGTCTCTCTGCAGAGGTGGAGTCTGAGTTCACTAGGCAAGGAATGAGGCACAAGCACAGATGGGCCTCAGACTAGAGAGAAAACATGGAGTCAGGTCCCACCAGACCCTGAAATTAGAAAAATCCAGGTGATGTGGCCACGGGGAATGTCATATCCAGCTCAGGATTTTTCAAATTTGAGCCCCACACGATGGTGATTGCAAAGCCTTCCTGTGAGTACCACATGGGAAAAAAAAAAAGTCTCTACAGAGGGAAGCTTACAAATTCATCTTGCAAAGACAGTTTAACAGTCTAGGAGGCTCTAGCTTCCACCTAAGCATACATAGATTTTCTTAAAGGAGCTATTTATTTAAAATATAAATTGTGTCCCTCAGAACAAAAGATGTAAGATAGCTAACAATTATAACCTGTTCCAGGGAAAAACAAGTAAACAGCATAATATTTAACTGTTACCAGTTAATGACCCCATAATAAATAATCTGCAATTGATTAAATAATCCTTTAGGCTGAGCCCTGAAATACCAACATTGGCAAAATTAACGAATCTTCTATGGGACCTAGTTAACAATAGACTTTAGATCAGCCAGGTGGGTGCTCCAGAAAATGCATTGTAAGCTCTTTAGCCCAACTCACAGGTATTACATCAACTACGGGGCCATTCTTCTAACAAAGATAACACATTTCTTTTGATTAATGACTTGGAGTTTTTCAAATTTTTTTGTATTAATGGGTAATCCAAAATAGTTATTTTAGGCTGAAAATAAAGCAAAATGCAACCTGGAGTTCACAGCTGTATAATCTTACCATTGAGCGTTTTGGTTCCAAAATCAGATTGATGAGATTGGAGTCCATGCTCTGGCACATGCTCAGCTCTGAGTCTTTGGGAAAATTACTTAATCACTCTGCCTCCATTTTCTCATCTTTAACATGGTCAAAATAATAGTTTTTACTTCACAGGTTATGGTGAAGATCAGCTGATGCAGATATTGATCTGAGAACAGTACCTGGTGCATATTATGTCCTCAGTAAATGAAACATTTGTAATATTTTTGGTTTGAAACTGCCTTTGCAAACACTATAACAGAGAGAAAATTATGAGGGTGAAAGAGATCTGATGAAACCAACTCCATCTTTGCCTCCAACCTCCAAACTGCCCTTGTTCATTTCTGTCCAAGCGAACTACAGGAGGAATTTAGTTTATAGTTTAACTTCGAAACAAAGATTATAACATTTCTTTCCTAAAACAAGTCCCCTCCTTGACTGGGGACAAGAACATCTTTGTAAAACTAACAAGTTAGCGGCAAAATTAGAAATGATGGCTCAGGAGTCACGCAGCCAGAGGCTAGAAGATCCCTTCACTTCCCCAGTTGCTCCAATGGGTAACATTTCTATTGTAAAACCTAAGATTGGTGTTCCAGGCATTTTTCAAACCCTGCATTCTTATGGATGAGCTGGGGCCACCCAGACAGGTAAACTGGCTCATCCTGTCTTGCGGCCCCCACCCACGAACCGAGTCAGCACAAGAGGACAGCTTTGATTCCCTGAGATTTCAACCCTGGCCTGAACAATCAGTGTCTCCATTCCCTAGCCCCCACCCACCAAAGTATCTCTGAAAAACCCTACTCTCTGAATTTTCAGGGTGGCTAATTTGAGTAATAAGAAAGCCTTGGCTTGACCTTTCGCCAGCTCTACACATACTAAACTCTTTCTCTACTGCAATCCTGCTGTCTTGATAAATCAGCAGTTGGTGAGAAGAACCCGCAGGTGGTTACAGTATTAACAGTAAATTCACTGTACCTCTTGCTTAACTACAGAAGCAACAGAAGAGAAAAATACGTTTTGTCTACATGCAACTTTGGTTAAGATGCAATGGAATCCATCATTTAGAATTGCAGCTCATTATAAATATTAAATAAACAAATTTATTAACTCTTAATTGTTTAAGACCCTGCGGTCAAACAGGTCAAGCAGGATCTTGAAAGTACTTAAACGTTCTTGTTTTTAGCCATTATTTTCTCTAATAATGCAGTCAAGGAGACATCATTTTTAAACCACAAAAAGTTTGAATCAAAAGAGCCTGTTTTTGTTTTGTTTTGTTTTGTTTTTTTGAGACAGGGTCTTGCTCTCTGGCTCAGGTTGGAGTAAAGTGGAATGATCTTGGCTCATTGCAAACTCCGCCTTCTGGGTTCAAAGGATTCTCCTACATGACCCTCCTGAGAAGCTGGGATTACAGGCCTGCACCACCATGGCAGGCTAATTTTTGTATTTTAGTAGAGATGGGCATTCCCCATGTTGGCCAGGCTAGTCTCGAACTCCTGACCTTAAGTGATCTGCCCACTTTTGCCTCCCAAAGTGCTTGGATTACAGGTGTGAGCCATTGCCTAAAACAGCCTTTTTTTCAAAGTACATTTATTCTCTTTGTGCCTGTCCCAGAGCACAAGTTTTGCTGCTTGGCCATAATGTAATTTTTCTTTTGAGCATTTCCGTGTACGCTTTGACTGTGGCCTTCATCCCTTGTCAGGTTTGCGACTGCAATTTTCACTAATCCCCATGAGCACTTTGCCTGACGAGGAATAGAGAGCCCAGGCTGTTAACCTAGTCAAGGGGACTGCACCACATGTTAGATATCATAGGCCTTTGAGTCCAAGCAATACTTTTCAGTTGACAGTTCACTGAGAATTTAATACATATTTAAGAACGATCACAGAGAAATGTTTACCCCGGTTGCCCCCCAGAAAGATTCCCTACATCAGAAATTCTGACTGATTTCAGAGAAGCCTGTAATCTGCATTAAAATTCAAAAATGTATTTTCAATAAAGATATTGGTTCAAATGTATTTATTTTCCTTGAGTAGGCCATACATGCAAGAAAAAATAAACAGAGTATACAACCTCTTGACTTTAAACTTGAAGACAAACTCATCTCAAGAAAAACAGCCTGTGCTTAAGCTGTGGAGCTGGTTGGATTAGGGGCTTGAAAGACCATGCCAGCATCCAGTTGTCTGACGTTAAAAAGGAATCAGAGGTCGCCAGATCTACTCATCTGTTTCCACTCATCTGTTTACCCGTTCATTCAAAAAACTGAATATTGGGGTCTAACATTTAGGTTTTCAAAAAATTCTAACAAGGTTAGGGCTTATTAAAGGAAGAAAAAAGAAACGAGTTAGGTTGGAAACAAGAAGGTATAATTTTTTCTCTCATGAAGTTTCCTTTAAAAAAAACACTAAGAAAAAAGACAATGCAAAAAAAGAGAGAGAGAGAAATAAATAGCAAATTTTCAAGAACAAAATCACATTCAGAAAAAAAAAAAAGTAGCCTCAGTCAAAACACGACCTATAAAGATAATTCATTTCAGGATCGGACTGAACACCAGGAAATTTAGTATTTGAAACAAGTTTGGTATTCAGAATAATAATTGTAATGAGTTGAGAGCTACTTTTCAATCCAAGTTTTTAGCATAATAAGCAATAATCTATTAATACAGGCAGAAAGCATGAAGTGAAGTGTTATTTACACATTACATGCATTAAACTTGCTGAAATCTGGGGAGTGTTTTAATTGTTATTCTTGAAGAGAAAAATGTCAAAGAGAAAACCTTAAGGTTACTTAGAGTCTGTGTGGGTCTGTAATGCATGATTGGAGCTGGAGCTTGTCCGTGAAGATGGTCCTAGCATGCTGTATCCATGGAAAGCTACACCAAGCTTGCTGCTCAGAGATACTGCTTTCAACCTTGGGTTAGGCAAATTTAAGAACTGCAAGCTGAGAAAACAGATGTGGACAGTAAGACCCCTGATTCAAAGCACACAACAGTTACGGTGCCCTCCTGTGAGTGAACAGATGGCGATAGTTAACAGGTTTCTCCATAATCATTAAAATGAGGGCACGGAGCCAGACTGCATTAATTAAAGAAAAACAGTCTCACTAAAGGGCAGTAACTTTTCATTGTTGCACCATCTACCCTTTCTCAGAAGCAAAATTCAAAGGACTAAGAGACTTCAGAAAGCCAAATACAACTCGCTGTGTGCTGACACAGACTCCCTCATAGAGAAACTCCTATATAACTTTGCTTCTGCTTGGATAGCACAGAGACACAACTTGCTGCGTGCTGACACAGGCTCCCTCATAGAGAAACTCCTATACAACTTTGCTTCTGCTTGTATAGCACAGAGACACAACTCGCTGCATGCTGACACAGGCTCCCCCATAGAGAAACTCCTATATAACTTTGCTTCTGCTTGGATAGCACAGAGACACAACTCACTGTGTGCTGACACAGGCTCCCCCATAGAGAAACTCCTGTATACCTTTGCTTCTGCTTGTATAGCACAGAGACAAAACTCGCTGCGTGCAGACGCAGGCTCCCCCATAGAGAAACTCTTATATACCTTTGCTTCCGCTTGTATAGCACAGAGATACAACTCGCTGTGTGCAGACACAGGCTCCCCCACAGAGAAACTCCTGTATACCTTTGCTTCTGCTTGGATAGCACAGAGACACAACTCGCTGAGTGCTGACACAGGCTCCCTCATAGAGAAACTCCTATATACCTTTGCTTCTGCTTGTATAGCACAGACATACAACTCGCTGCGTGCTGACACAGGCTCCCTCATAGGGAAACTCCTATATACCTTTGCTTTTGCTTGTATAGCACAGAGACAAAACTCACCAGGTGCTGACACAGGCTCCCCCATAGAGAAACTCCTGTATACCTTTGCCTGTGCTTGGATTGCTCAGAGACACAACTCGCTGCATGCAGACACAGGCTCCCCCATAGAGAAAGTCCTACATAACTTTGCTTCTGCTTGTATAGCACAGAGACACAACTTGCTGTGTGCTGACACAGGCTCCCTCATAGAGAAACTCCTGTATACCTTTGCTTCTGCTTGTATAGCACAGAGACACTACTCGCCAGGTGCTGACACAGGCTCGCCCATAGAGAAACTCCTGTATACCTTTGCTTCTGCTTGTATAGCACAGAGACACAACTCGCCAGGTGCTGACACAGGCTCGCCCATAGAGAAACTCCTGTATACCTTTGCTTCTGCTTGGATAGCACAGAGACACTTTAAATTTACAATCACAAATAGGAACCCTTGTTTATATTACCTCTCAAAAAGTTCTTTCCACAGTGACCTCTTGCTCAGCAAATAGCACCAGAAACTCCTGAGCTGTTCAAGCCAGAATTCTGGTGATCAACTTTCATCCTTTACATGATCTTGCTTCTAGATGCCCCACCTATCATCTAGTCCTGTTGATTTTTTGTCCAAAAATCCTCTTGGGTCAATGTATTTTTCTTCACTTCTACTGCTATTCCCTTCCTGGGGTTTATCTAGCAGAGGAAGGAGCAATTGTCTCTGGAGGAAGGTGGCACCCTAGTGAGCCGTTCCAGTTACTCGATGCACAATGAGCTGCATTCAGTTAAAAAATATTAGGAAGACACGGCCCATGCTATACTCCCTGGGTATCACTGCTGGTTCTTCAGGACCCAAGGGCTCTTTAGTCAGCAGGTGATGGATCCTGCCAGGACTGTCCTTCCCTTCAAGGTAGTGGGTTCCCTTTTGGCCCAGGGTGTGCCTAGAAATTTCATCCAGGAGGTAGGGCCTGCAATGGGGGCCTCATGACTCTGCCCACTGTACTGTCTTACTGTGGTTGAGCTGGTATCCAAGATGCGAAGTGAAGTCTTCTTTATTCTTTGCTCTCCTTTTCTTAAGCAGATAAGAGGAATCACTTTTGTTGCTATGAACTGCACTGCTTGGGGTTTGGGGAGGGATGGCACAAACACTCCCTGAGCCACACCAGTTGCTGTCTTTCTAGGATGCATTCTCCCCCACGCCAGTCCACTGTCTGTAAGCCCCGTCTAGCTAACCTAGGACCTCAGAGAACTTCGGCCCACGGTGGTGAGGCTTTTCGAGAAACTCAAGTTCCTACTCCTGGAACGAATGATTCCCGCCTGGCTCAGGCTAGTCCAAATGCTCTCTGCATATGTAGGTGCTGAGTCCAGCATGGCTTTATTCTCCACTGCGACAGGACGGCTCTGAGGTCAATAAAAAATCCCTCCCACCCCAGTTACTGTGCTCTCCTTCTCCAATGTGCACAGATTCTCCATGCTACACAGCTGCTTCCAGGAGATGGGGAGAAGGGGAACCAGTGAGTCAAGACTCTCTCCCCTACTGTCCTCCATACCTCTTTCAGCAATGTCAAGTTAAAAGCAGGTGCTGTGGTGGCTCACCTGATTTTTGGCTTTGTGACAGTACTTTTCTGAGTGCAGAGGGTGGTTAAATTTGGAATTCCAGTCGGGGACACACCGTGTAGGCTTCCATTCCACCATCTTGTTTGCTCACCTACTTACAGTTGTTGATGCTTTTGATTCAATCCTTTCCTTTTTCTTTATTTGGTTGCTGTTGAGGTGTATGTTAGTCCATTTTGGGCAGCTATAAAGGAATACCTGAAGCTGAGTATTTTTGTACACATTTCTGCAGGATATACAAGAAGCACGGTGCTAGCATCTGCTGCTGGTGAGGGCTTCAGGGAGCTTCCAATCATGGTGAAAGAGGAAGGGGAATTGGCATGTTATATGGTGAGAGAGCGAGCAAGAGAGAGCTGCCAGGCTCTTTCCAACAACCAGCTTTCACACGAACTAATAGAGCAAGACCTCACTCATTGCTATGGGGAGGGTCCAAAGCCATTCATGAGGGATTCACCCTTTATGACCAAAACAGCTCCCACTAGACTCCACCTTCAACACTGGCATCGAATTTCGACACGAGTTTGGAGGGGATACATATCCAAACTGTATTCGGGGAAATTTCATTTTGTCTGAAGAACTCCCTTTAGCATTTTTTTAAATGTAGATCTATTGGTGACAAAGTTTCTCTATTTTTTCCTTCTCTGGTATTGTATATATTTGACTATCATTTTGAAGACGATTTTGCCAGGTATAGAACTCTAGACAGCTGTTCTTTTTCATCTCCTTAAAATAACAACTATTTCACTTCTATTGAGAAATCAGCTGTCAGTGTTATTGCTGTTCTTTTGATTATAATATTACTTTTTTTCTCTGGCTGTTAGTTAAAACTTTCTTGCCTTTGCTTTTCAGTAGTTCATTCATGTTTTAAGTAGTAGTGTTCTTAGTAATTATCTTTGCAATTCATAGAATTGCTTGAACCTGTGACTAATTTTTTCTTTCATAAATTCTGAAAACTCTCAGGCATTACCTCTTCAGGTATTGCTTTCTACCACATGCTCTCTCACCTTGCCTTCTGGGACTCCAATTACATGTATCTTAAACTTTTTCACCATGTCCCATATATTCTTTATAATCATCTTTGCTTTCCATCCTTTTTGCTCTCCATTCTTCAATCTGGACATATTTTTACTAACCTATTTCCACCTCACTATTTTCCTTCTGTTGTGTCCAATCTGGTATTAAATCAATTTCTGGTATTCTTAGTTTCAGTAATTGTACTTTTCAGTTGTAGAATTTCTATTTGATCATTTTTTATAGATTTAAGTTCTCATGCAAAATTCTCAATCTTATTTTACTGAACACACTAGTTGCAGTTATTTTTAGATGCACATGTGATAATGCCAGTATCTGAATCACCTTTAGATCTGCTTCTCCTGTTTTTTATCTTGTCCTTGTCATTGAAATGTGCTTTTTTATTGAATGTAGGAATTTTGCATGAGAAAAGGATAGAGTGTTTGGATGTTTTCCACCAGAGGAGAGTGACCCTATTGTCCTTGGAGAGCTGACATGGAATACATAAAACATCTCACGTCAGTCCCATCACAGATAACCATGCTGTTCTGAGATGGTTATAAAGATCTGAGATCTTTATAAAGGATGCCACCAGAGGGCCCCACTAAGAGTCTGGGTGTTTCCTATGACTTTTCTTCCTTGATCATTCCTAAATTCCAATTTTAGTTTCCTAAAGACCTTGAGATTGCAAAAACTGCTGCTTTCTCATCGGCTTTTCATTTTCTGACCCTACGCATGTGAAGAATTCAGAAATGACTCAATGCATGAACAACAAATATCAACCTTCCCTCTCTATGCTCCCTTCTATCTGGCTTCTTGGCATCTCTCTGGCTGCCGTGGCCATCTCCAACATCAGTTTTTATTTACTGATTTCAAATCACTTCCATAAGATAACCCAAGGCTGTCCTGCCTCCTCCGCCTCCTAGCAGCCCCCCTTTTCATGGTTTCTCAGTCTCTCACCCTCTTCCCCATCTCTGGCCCCTACTCCTGCCTCAGCAAATGACCCAAGAAAAAAGAAGCACACAGAATGTGGAGCCCATGCTCAGAGATCTCTCCCTCTCTCTGGATCTTCATTCCTCAAACTCTGGCTGTCTCAGAGGCACTCTGGTGCTGTCAAAGAGACACATTTTTATAATTTATTGGGCTTTTCAAGTTGTTCTCAGAAGGACCATTGGTGGAACTAAAAGGAAAGTCTCTTGTCCTATTTAAATTTTGTTTTCTTTATGAAAATAGTCTTTCCTTAGTAGATAACATGAGCAAATGAACAATTTTCTTCCACCACCCACTAAGTTTGAAAAGGGAAAGTAAAAAGACACCATATTATCATTGCATAAGGAAAAATTGTATGCACACTATCTTGTTTGAGAAAATGTCTATGTTTGCTTTTTTAAAATGTGGATCTCAATGGGATCAGAAACAGGAGCAAAGTTTCTTCATCTCTGTCCATCCCAGAAAAGCCCCAGTTATGTGCCATCATCCTCTATGATATACACTCAATTTCACCAAAGCAAATTGTGATTTACCTGATTGCAAAACCTCTTCAGATTAAAATTAAATATTGTAATTTCAGATGATATTTTTTGTTATCAGAGTACCTTTGTTGTATTCTTTGTTACTAGCAAAACTAGGGATGTTTGGTAGTTAATGGTTCCTCACATCAAGAAAAATGTGCAGAACTCATTCATGATTCATTTAGAAATAGGCAATCTGCCTAGTTCATGCTCATACCTAACAAAGGGCTTGAAGTACTAACAAATTTCTTCCAGAACTAGAGTGAAATAATCACTAGGCATAAGAATTTCTAATATTGAACACAGAAATAAGAACAGCACATCTGGATGTATATTATCATCTCTTGAGAATGTCAGATTATATTCTCTATACAATTAGTCTATTCTTACCCATGTTTACATACATACATTATATTTGCCAAATAGGTGTTACTGAATAGTTTTGTAAAAGTCAAAACACATTTCAAACTCTACAAATGAGCATTGTATTTAAATGAATCACATGTTAAATAATTTTCTAAATGGAAGAACCTCTCCAGTTACTTTTCAGACATGTAGATGGCCAATAGTTATATTAGATATTAGTCACGGTAATGAGTTCTGACTCCCCTTCACTATTCCTCTCTCTATCTAATAGGGTTTAATCATAGGGCTTGTAAGGATTAATTCCTTATTAATATGTTAAACCACGGCTGATTGATAACCCTCTATGGCTTTTTTGGAAGTCTTTCTCACTAAATTACACCTGCTAGAGGATTCTAGCAGATAAGTCATGAAGGCAACCTGAAAATGAATAGTCACATTTAACCTCTCTGTATATTTATTAACCAATCTGTCATCACCACAAGTCATGTGCAGAGCACCAAATTAAAGAATGGCATATCTTTCCTGCTGGTTAAGCAAGCAAAGTACTGTCATGCATTGCTTAACGACTGGAATATCTTCTGACAAATGTGTCATTAGGCGATTTTATCGTTGTGTGAACACGGATGGTACTTACACAAACCAAGATGGTACAGCCTATTGCACACCTGGGCTGTATAGTATAGCACACCTGGGTTATATAATATAGCTTACTGCTGTGAGGCTACAAACTTGCATAGTATGTGACTGTTCTGAATACTGTAGGCAATTGTAACACATTGCTAAGTATTTGTTTATAAACATAGAACAGATACAATCAAATACAGTACAAAAGATTATAAATGGTACACTTACCATGAATGGAACTTGCAGGACTGGAAGTTTCTCTGGGTGTCAGTGAGTGAGTGGTGAAGGTATGTGAAGGCTTAGGACATTACTGTCCACTACTGTAGATGTTATAAACACCGCACACTTAACCTCAGCTTACTGTAACATTTTTACTTTTTAACTTTTGACTGTTTTGTAAGAACATCTAGCTAAAAATGCAAACACATTGTACAGTTGTACAAGAATAGAAAGAAAAACATTTTTAATAGAGGGGGGAGGAGCCAAGATGGCCGAATAGGAACAGCTCCGGTCTACAGCTCCCAGCGCGAGCGACGCAGAAGACGGGTGATTTCTGCATTTCCATCTGAGGTACCATGTTCATCTCACTAGGGAGTGCCAGACAGTGGGCGCAGGTCAGTGGTTGAGTGCACCCACCGTGCACCAGCCGAAGCAGGGGCGAGGCATTGCCTCACTCGGGAAGCGCAAGGGGTCAGGGAGTTCCCTTTCCAGGGGTGACAGATGGCACCTGGAAAATCGGGCCACTCCCACCCGAATACTGTGCTTTTCCGACAGGCTTAGGAAGCGGTGCCCCAGGAGAGTATAGCCCGCACCTGGCTCAGAGGGTCCTACGTCCACGGAGTCTCGCTGATTGCTAGCACAGCAGTCTGAGATCAAACAGCAAGTTGGCAGCGAGGCTGGGGGAGGGGCGCCCGCCATTGCCCAGGCTCGCTTAGGTAAACAAAGCAGCCTGGAAGCTTGAACTGGGTGGAGCCCACCACAGCTCAAGGAGGCCTGCCTGCCTCTGTAGGCTCCACCTCTGGGGGCAGGGCACAGACAAACAAAAAGACAGCAGTAACGTCTGCAGACTTAAATGTCCCTGTCTGACAGCTTTGAGGAGAGCAGTGGTTCTCCCAGCACGCAACTGGAGATCTGAGAACGGGCTGACTGCCTCCTCAAGTGGGTCCCTGACCCCTGACCCCTGAGCAGCCTAACTGGGAGGCACCCCCCAGCAGGGGCAGACTGACACCTCACAGGGCTGGCCAGGTACTCCAACAGACCTGCAGCTGAGGGTCCTGTCTATTAGAAGGAAAACTAACAGAAAGGACATCCACACCAAAAACCCATCTGTACATCACCATCATCAAAGACCAAAAGCAGATAAAACCACAAAGATGGGGAAAAAACAGAGCGGAAAAACTGGAAACTCTAAAAAGCAGAGTACCTCTCCTCCTCCAAAGGAACGCAGTTCCTCACCAGCAACAGAACAAAGCTGGACGGAGAATGACTTTGACGAGCTGAGAGAAGAAGGCTTCAGATGATCAAATTACTCTGAGCTACGGGAGGATATTCAAACCAAAGGCAAAGAAGTTGAAAACTTTGAAAAAGATTTAGAAGAATGTATAACTAGAATAACCAATACAGAGAAGTGCTTAAAGGAGCTGATGGAGCTGAAAACCAAGGCTCGAGAACTACGTGAAGAATGCAGAAGCCTCAGGAGCCGATGCGATCAAATGGAAGAAAGGGTATCAGCCTTGGAAGATGAAATGAATGAAATGAAGCGAGAAGGGAAGTTTAGAGAAAAAAGAATAAAAAGAAATGAGCAAAGCCTCCAAGAAATGTGGGACTATGTGAAAAGACCAAATCTACGTCTGATTGGTGTACCTGAAAGTGACGGGGAGAATGGAAACAAGTTGGAAAACACTCTGCAGGATATTATCCAGGAGAACTTCCCCAATCTAGCAAGGCAGGCCAACATTCAGATTCAGGAAATACAGAGAACGCCACAAAGATACTCCTCGAGAAGAGCAACTCCAAGACACATAATTGTCAGATTCACCAAAGTTGAAATGAAGGAAAAAATGTTAAGGGCAGCCAGAGAGAAAGGTCGGGTTACCATCAAAGGGAAGCCCATCAGACTAAAAGCGGATCTCTCGGCAGAAACCCTACAAGCCAGAAGAGAGTGGGGGCCAATATTCAACATTCTTAAAGAAAAGAATTTTCAACCCAGAATTTCATATCCTGCCAAACTAAGCTTCATAAGTAAAGGAGAAATAAAATACTTTACAGACAAGCAAATGCTGAGAGATTTTGTCACCACCAGGCCTGCCCTAAAAGAGCTCCTGAAGGAAGCGCTAAACATGGAAAGGCACAACCAGTACCAGCCACTGCAAAATCATACTGAAATGTAAAGACCATCAAGACTAGGAAGAGACTGCATCAACTAATGAGCAAAATAGCCAGCTAACATCATAATGACAGGATCAGATTCACACATAACAATATTAACTTTAAATGTAAATGGACTAAATGCTCCAATTAAAAGACACAGACTGGCAAATTGGATAAAGACTCAAGACCCATCAGTGTGCTGTATTCAGGAAACCCATCTCACGTGCAGAGACACACATAGGCTCAAAATAAAAGGATGGAGGAAGATCTACCAAGAAAATGGAAAACAAAAAAAGGCAGGGGTTGCAATCCTAGTCTCTGATAAAACAGACTTTAAACCAACAAAGATCAAAAGAGACAAAGAAGGCCATTACATAATGGTAAAGGGATTAATTCAACAAGAAGAGCTAACTATCCTAAATATATATGCACCCAATACAGGAGCACCCAGATTCATAAAGCAAGTCCTGAGTGACCTACAAAGAGACTTAGACTCCCACACATTAATAATGGGAGACTTTAACACCCCACTGTCAACATTAGACAGATCAATGAGACAGAAAGTCAACAAGGATACCCAGGAATTGAACTCAGCTCTGCACCAAGCGGACCTAATAGACATCTACAGAACTCTCCACCCCAAATCAACAGAATATACATTTTTTTCAGCACCACACCACACCTATTCCAAAGTTGATCATATACTTGGAAGTAAAGCTCTCCTCAATAAATGTAAAAGAACAGAAATTATAACAAACTATCTCTCAGATCACAGTGCAATCAAGCTAGAACTCACGATTAAGAATCTCACTCAAAACCACTCAACTACATGGAAACTGAACAACCTGCTCCTGAATGACTACTGGGTAAATAACGAAATGAAGGCAGAAATAAAGATGTTCTTTGAAACCAACGAGAACCAAGACACAACATACCAGAATCTCTGGGATGCATTCAAAGCAGTGTGTAGAGGGAAATTTATAGCACTAAATGCCCACAAGAGAAAGTAGGAAAGATCCAAAATTGACACCCTAACATCACAATTAAAAGAACTAGAAAAGCAAGAGCAAACACATTCAAAAGCTAGCAGAAGGCAAGAAATAACTAAAATCAGAGCAGAACTGAAGGAAATAGAGACACAAAAAACCCTTCAAAAAATAAATGAATCCAGAAACTGGTTTTTTGAAAGGATCAACAAAATTGATAGACTGCTAGCAAGATTAATAAAGAAAGAAAGAGAGAAGAATCAAATAGATGCAATAAAAAATGATAAAGGGGATATCACCACCGATCCCACAGAAATACAAACTACCATCAGAGAATATTACAAACCCCTCTACGCAAATAAACTAGAAAATCTAGAAGAAATGGATAAATTCCTCAACACATACACCCTCCCAAGACTAAACCAGGAAGAAGTTGAATCTCTGAATAGACCAATAACAGGAGCTGAAATTGTGGCAATAATCAATAGCTTACCAACCAAAAAAAGTCCAGGACCAGATGGGTTCACAGCCGAATTCTACCAGAGGTACAAGGAGGAGCTGGTACCATTCCTTCTGAAACTATTCCAATCAATAGAAAAAGAGGGAATCCTCCCTAACTCATTTTATGAGGCCAGCATCATCCTGATACCAAAGCCTGGCAGAGACACAACAAAAAAAGAGAATTTTAGACCAATATCCTTGATGAACATTGATGCAAAAATCCTCAATAAAATACTGGCAAACTGAATCCAGCAGCACATCAAAAAGCTTATCCACCATGATCAAGTGGGCTTCATCCCTGGGATGCAAGGCTGGTTCAATATACGCAAATCAATAAATGTAATCCAGCATATAAACAGAACCAAAGACAAAAACCACATGATTATCTCAATAGATGCAGAAAAGGCATTTGACAAAATTCAACAACTCTTCATGCTAAAAACTCTCAATAAATTGGGTATTGATGGGACGTATCTCAAAATAATAAGAGCTATTTATGACAAACCCACAGCCAATATCATACTGAATGGGCAAAAACTGGAAGCATTCCCTTTGAAAACTGGCACAAGACAGGGATGCCCTCTCTCACCACTTCTATTCAACATAGTGTTGGAGGTTCTGGCCAGGTCAATTAGGCAAGAGAAGGAAATAAAGGGTATTCAATTAGGAAAAGAGGAAGTCAAATTGTCCCTGTTTGCAGATGACATGATAGTATATCTAGAAAACCCCATCGTCTCAGCCCAAAATCTCCTTAAGCTGATAAGCAACTTCAGCAAAGTCTCAGGATACAAAATCAATGTACAAAAATCACAAGCATTCTTATACATCAATAACAGACAAACAGAGAGCCAAATCATGAGTGAACTCCCATTCACAATTGCTTCAAAGAGAAGAAAATACCTAGGAATCCAACTTACAAGGGATGTGAAGGACCTCTTCAAGGAGAACTACAAACCACTGCTCAAGGAAATAAAAGAGGATACAAACAAATGGAAGAACATTCCATGCTCATGGGTAGGAAGAATCAATATCATGAAAATGGCCATCCTTCCCAAGGTAATTTACAGATTCAATGCCATCCCCATAAAGTTACCAATGACTTTCTTCACAGAATTGGAAAAAACTACTTTAAAGTTCATATGGAACTAAAAAAGAGCCCGCATCGCCAAGTCAATCCTATGCCAAAAGAACAAAGCTGGAGGCATCACGCTACCTGACTTCAAACTATACTACAAGGCTACAGTAACCAAAACAGCATGGTACTGGTACCAAAACAGAGATATAGATCAATGGAACAGAACAGAGCCGTCAGAAATAATGCCACATATCTACAACTATCTGATCTTTGACAAACCTGGCAAAAACAAGAAATGGGGAAAGGATTCCCTATTTAATAAATGGTGCTGGGAAAACTGGCTAGCCATATGTAGAAAGCTGAAACTGGATCCCTTCCTTACACCTTATACAAAAATCAATTCAAGATGGATTAAAGACTTAAATGTTAGACCTAAAACCATAAAAACCCTAGAAGAAAACCTAGGCATTACCATTCAGGACATAGGCATGGGCAAGGACTTCATGTCAAAAACACCAAAAGCAATGGCAACAAAAGCCAAAATTGACAAATGGGATCTAATTAAACTAAAGAGCTTCTGCACAGCAAAGGAAACTACCATCAGAGTGAACAGGCAACCTACAAAATGGGAGAAAATTTTCGCAACCTACTCATCTGACAAAGGGCTAATATCCAGAATCTACAATGAACTCCAACAAATTTACAAGAAAAAAACAAACAACCCCATCAAAAAGTGGGCGAAGGACATGAACAGACACTTCTCAAAAGAAGACATTTATGCAGCCAAAAAACACATGAAAAAATGCTCACCATCACTGGCCATCAGAGAAATGCAAATCAAAACCACAATGAGATACCATCTCACACCAGTTAGAATGGCAATCATTAAAAAGTCAGGAAACAACAGGTGCTGGAGAGGATGTGGAGAAATAGGAACACTTTTACACTGTTGGTGGGACTGTAAACTAGTTCAACCATTGTGGAAGTCAGTGTGGCGATTCCTCAGGGATCTAGAACTAGAAATTCCATTTGACCCAGCCATCCCATTACTGGGTATATACCCAAAGGACTATAAATCATGCTGCTATAAAGACACATGCACACGTATGTTTATTGCAGCATTATTCACAATAGCAAAGACTTGGAACCAACCCAAATGTCCAACAATGATAGACTGGATTAAGAAAATGTGGCACATATACACCATGGAATACTATGCAGCTATAAAAAATGATGAGTTCACGTCCTTTGTAGGGACATGGATGAAATTGGAAATCAGCATTCTCAGTAAACTATCGCAAGAACAAAAAACCAAACACCACATATTCTCACTCATAGGTGGGAATTGAACAATGAGAACACATGGACACAGGAAGGGGAACATCACACTTCGGGGACTGTTGTGGGGTGGGGGGAGGGGGAGGGATAGCATTGGGAGATATACCTAATGCTAGATGACGAGTTGGTGGGTGCAGCACACCAGCATGGTACATGTATACATATGTAACTTACCTGCACGTTGCGCACATGTACCATAGAGCCTAAAGTAGTATAGTAATAATAATAATAATAATAATAAAAGAAAAAAAGAAACTAGAGATATAAAGAGGTGCTTCACAGTTAAACATAAAAAAACAAAGAAAAAAAAAACAAAGCAAAAAAAATTTTTAATAGAAAGAAAAACATTTTCTCTTTCTGTTCTTATTTTTTCAGCCTTTTTAAACTTTTCCTTTTTTACTTTTTACACTGTTTTATTAAAACTTAAGACATAAATACATACATTAGCCTAAGGCTTCACAGGGCCAGGATCATCAACATCACTGTCTTCCACCTCCACATCCTGTCCCACTGGAAGGTCTTCAGGGGCTACAACATGCATGGAGCTGCCATCTCCTGTGATAGCAATGCTTCTTTTGCATACCTCCTGAAGGACCTGACATTTTACAGTTAACTGTTTACACAACTTTTTTCTAAAAGTAAAAGGAAAATACTCTAAAATAATTATGAAAGTATAGTATAGCAAATACAGCAGTAACACAGCTGTTCATCATGATAGATTTTTATGTGTTGTGTGTCATTATAGCTGCTACACTTTTATGTGAACGGCAATGCACTAGGTTTGTTCACAGCAGCATCACCACAAACGCATGAGTGATGTGTTGTGCTAAGACCTTCAGGTGATTACAGTGTAATCACCTGGCTCACGCCAGTAATCCCAACACTTTAGGAGGCTGAGGTGGGCAGATCACTTGAGGTCAGGAGTTCAAGACCAACCTGGCCAACATGGTGAAACCCCATCTCTACTAAAAATACAAAAATTATCTGGGTGTGGTGGCAGACTCCTGTAATCACAGCTACTCGGGAGACTGAGGCCAGAGAATCACTTGAACCCAGGAGGTGGAGGTGGCAGTGAGCCAAGATTGTGCCAGTGTACTCCAGCCTGGGCAACAGAGTGAGACTCCATCTCAAAAAAAAAAAAAAAAAAAAAGAATGCATTGAATAACAGGATTAGTGCAGGCTGGAAGGGCTGACCAGCCTCATGCAAGTCTTGGCTCTGTCACAGCTTTATGGTCCTGGGGATCTTTCTCCTAAATCTCTTAAATCAGTTCCAAAATAAGGGTTAATGCCATATATGACATAACGTTTTTGAGTACTATATAAAATATTAAATAATTATTATTTTAAATATTAAATAATAATTATTTTAAATTAACTTAAAATTCCAAATGAATCTATTTATAAGTTCTGAAATAATGTAAAAAGAATGGTTTTGATGTTATTATCATTATTGCCTTCAAGTTAATATAAAAGTGGTGCTAGTGATTTAGAAGACCTAGATAGCCTAATTATGTAGGTGCTACTACTAGTTATGTATTTATTTTAAGTAATATGCTATATGGTATATAGTTCATCACAAAAAATAATTTAATTCCTGTAAGTTTTACAGAAGATATATTTCTATTTATGAACCTAATTTAAATCCTGTTGTACTATAATTGTGGTTAGCTGCATTCCAGGAACATAACCAGTTGGAAAAGAGATAGTTTTTCATTAAGAAAATAAAATTGCCTTAATCTCATCATGACTTTTACACTGATTTCTTGTCAGTGTTCAAGCTGTGTTCAGAGGGGATGAACAGAGCGGAAATGTGCTAGAGGGATGATTGAATAAATTAGGTTCCATGACCCAATCCATGCCTAGGAATGTGGTTTCACATATTCTATATATCCACAATATAAACTCAGGAATAAAAAGAAGCTAAATCACCTGAATTATTACAATCCAACAGTTTAAGGCTCAATGCCTTCTCCTTTCAAACCAAAAAAATGCTATCATCTATCTTCCTTTCTTCCTCCTTCCCTCTTCCCTGCTTTCCTCTGTCCTTCCTTCCCCCGTTTTCTTCTTTTGTTCTCCTTCCTTTTGCCTTCCTTCCTGCATTTCTCTTTCTTTTTCTAACAGTTGCATTTCTTGGTGCTACTTCACTCAACTCTTCATTAACTGACCATTAAGTATGAAGTCATGTTTGACTCCTGCCAGCCCAAATGCTGTCTATTCCAGGAATCTGAGTTTGCACAGGGGATTTCCTCTGTGTCAGTGACACATAACAGAGTCCAAGATACTGACCATTGGTTACAACATCTGTAAAGAGTGACTTTACTCACATGACACATCAAACCCTTCCAGTGTGTGAGAAAATGAGAAAACAGAAAAGTGTCTATGAATAAATATAGGACTGCTATATCTTGCAAATATCAAAAAAGAATAGTATCAAAGCTGGGTCTATTTGACATTGGCTATGGGTACTGATGCCATTCACATCAGACTATAGACTGTTCATCAGAGTTAGGCAAACATACTGTGTAAAATAGTTGCTTAATTTATTTGAGCCTTGGTCGATCGCTCAGTGAAAAAACTTCTGAAATCTCTGCTGTGTGTACAGCATTCCACATGCCTTATGTTAGCTGGTAACCCTCTATCTCTTTAGGGCTTGTGGTGAGAGTCAAATGTGTATGTTGCTATATATTCTTAACTGTCAACTGCTGAAGAATGTCAGTATGAAGTCCTAAGATGGGAGATGGGGAGAGCTTAGCAGCTATTGATGAAAAATTGATGAAATAACCACACTTTTCTAGTTTGGTCTAACCAAGATATAAAGATCTAGTATAGTGCCTACCACAGAGTATGTACTGAATATATATCTGTGGAATCAATGAATGTATTGATTCATGAGAGTATATGTTTGCTCAGAATCTTTCAGTAGTAATTAAGAATGGCACCTCATTATTTCTATACATACCTCATTATTACTTTTTATATAAAACTGATGAGTTCAAATGGTGGCAAGTGTTCCTCAACAAAGAGTACCTTCAGAACCGAAGGCGTGTATAAAGGACTACCTTCAGAACCCTAAGGCGTGTGTAAAGAATGCTTTGCACTGCACAAGCTTCAGATAGCTAAATAGGCTGCAAAATATCTTACCAGTAAGGAAAGCAATAATTGAACAGAAAACTTTTCTAAACAAATTTAGTCTTCAGTGACTTATTCAATTGACTTTAGATAGAGGCCAACAGAAGCAAAAGTAACTGGAGCCCCCATTTGGAGGTGATGGTATAACATGATCAATTTCCAAAATGAAATGTGAAGATACACTAGTAACTTGATTAACACTCCCCCTAAAATAAAACCAATAGAATTTGAGAAACAAAAACTACCATTCAGGCTGTTTATATGAAGTCTCATTAAAATTCACAACAATCAAGAACCCAATTTCCTAAGTAACTCTTATGCCAGGCACTCTATACCACTCAGGATTGGAAGAACCAGGCTGGAAACTGAGGTTTGTGTATCGATGAGACCTATAGTTATTCAGTCAAATCAGTCAAGTCTCCAATCCCTCATCCAGTGGTGGAGAGATTTGAGTTTTTTTTGCCTGATATTGTTTTAGTTTTAGAATTTGTATAAAAACTAAAAATACATTAAACTTATTCTGTTGTTATTTTCCACATTTTGAATAATGCATATTTTTTGGGTATAAAAATGTTGGAGAAATACAAAAGAATAGAGCAATTCAAAAAGCAGAAATATCACTAGTTATGCCTCTAGGCAGACGCAGTCTTTGTTCACATTTGGTGCCTATTCTTTTTCTATTTTTATGTGGGTGTATGTATATGTATGTTTATGTTTATGTGTATATATATATATACTCATTTAAAATGTCATCACTTCAACTGTCATTATACTTTTTTGAAAACAGAATTTTTTATGGCTGCCTTTTTCCATTTTTTGGTTATACCACCACTTCCTTAGACACTGTTTCTGTTGAACCTTTACTTAATTTCCAATTTTGTTTACATGAATTCTGTTGCTACCTTTTTCTAAATGTATGTCTTTGGAAGCCAACAATTGAGCTATTTAATCCATGAAAATATTTTTTAAAACAATTCTTTTGCAAAAAAGACTTGTGGATCCAAGTCTTTGCTATTGTGAATAGTGCCACAATAAACATACGTGTGCATGTGTCTTTATAGCAGCATGATTTATAGTCCTTTTGGTATATACCCAGTAATGGGATGGCTGGGTCAAATGGTATTTCTAGTTCTAGATCCCTGAGGAATCGCCACACTGACTTCCACAATGGTTGAACTAGTTTACAGTCCCACCAACAGTGTAAAAGTGTTCCTATTTCTCCACATCCTCTCCAGCACCTGTTGTTTCCTGACTTTTTAATGATTGCCATTCTAACTGGTGTGAGATGGTATCTCATTGTGGTTTTGATTTGCATTTCTCTGATGGCCAGTGATGATGAGCATTTTTTCATGTGTCTTTTGGCTGCATAAATGTCTTCTTTTGAGAAGTGTCTGTTAGTATCCTTTGCCCACTTTTTGATGGGGTTGTTTGTTTTTTTCTGGTAAATTTGTTTGAGTTCATTGTAGATTGTGGATATTAGCCCTTTGTCAGATGAGTAGGTTGCGAAAATTTTCTCCCATTTTGTAGGTTGCCTGTTCACTCTGACGGTAGTTTATTTTGCTGTGCAGAAGCTCTTTAGTTTAATTAGATCCCATTTGTCAATTTTGGCTTTTGTTGCCATTGCTTTTGGTGTTTTAGACATGAAGTCCTTGCCCATGCCTATGTCCTGAATGGTAATGCCTAGGTTTTCTTCTAGAGTTTTTATAGTTTTAGGTCTAACATTTAAGTCTTTAATCCATTTTGAGTTAATTTTTGTATAAGGTGTAAGGAAGGGATCCAGTTTCAGTTTTCTACATATGGCTAGCCAGTTTTCCCAGCACCATTTATTAAATAGGGACTCCTTTCCCCATTGCTTGTTTTTCTCAGGTTTGTCAAAGATCAGATAGTTATACATATGCGGTGTTATTTCCGAGGGCTCTGTTCTATTCCATTGATCTATATCTCTGTTTTGGTACCAGTACCATGATGTTTTGATGTCCAACAATGATAGACTGGATTAAGAAAATGTGGCACATATACACCATGGAATACTATGCAGCCATAAAAAATGATGAGTTCATGTCCTTTGTAGGGACATGGATGAAATTGGAAATCATCATTCTCAGTAAACTATCGCAAGGACAAAAAACCAGACACCACATGTTCTCACTCATAGATGGGAATTGAACAATGAGAACACATGGACACATGAAGTAGAACATCACACTCTGGGGACTGTTGTGGGGTGGGGGGAGGGGGGAGGGATAGCATTAGGAGATATACCTAATGCTAAATGACGAGTTAATGGGTGTAGCACACCAGCATGGCACATGTATACATATGTAACAAACCTGCACGTTGTGCACATGTACTCTAAAACTTAAAGTATAATAATAACAACAAAAAAAAAAGACTTGTGGAAAAGCTGGTCTTCCATAAAAATTGATTGTCATTTTATCACATCTCACGGGTTGTGAGTTTGATGAAGTGCTTATATATTTTCAAGCTCAGATATAATCAGACAATATTTCCTTCTCAAAATGTGTGATCACCATTTCTTCTCTAATTCCTTCCGTTGTTTATTACTGAATGTTGCTGATTTCCTTTTATACACTTTCCAGTGAGCCACCTAACACAATAATCACACACTGAGATTATAGATAGAAAAGGCCGCTCTCAAAAAATACTTGCAAAAAACAATACCTTTGGTGTGTCTGATACTCAAAGCGCACTCAGGCTAAACACTAGGGCTTTAAATTAAAGGGATTTATGATGCTATGCTGTCCGAACATTTATAATTGGCAAAAACATACTTCTAAGTTTAAAACATAATGCAAAAAGAGTACATGCAAATCATTTCGCCAGCCATCCATCAGTGCTTTAACCCAAATTAGACTCTCGAGAAGAAAAAAAACAATTATTTATGATAATTGAGAGGATTTTATTTTTTGTTACATGAGACGGAATCAACAGGACTCAAATTCAAATCAGTAAATCCGTTTGAAAAGATATATAAATACAAAATTGGCAGATGATAGCACTGTGCTAGCAAACGAAGGAGAAAAATCAGGGATAATGAATAGAAGCTTTACAGAAGGTTTAGCCAGAAACTGCCACGCTAGGTTATTTTGGTCAACACGTCTTCCAAGTCCCCATCTCTGACACTGGCACACACTCCAGGCATGGAGAGAGGCCAGAACTAACAGAAGAAAATGGAGTTGCAGGAGAGAGCATCCTCAGGCTCTGAAACAGAAGGTACAATAACCAGAGACTTAGGCATCTACAGAAACTCCAGCACCAACGCCATTTTACTGAATGCTGGAAGTTAAAGAAGAAGAAAAGTCATGAAAATGTCAAATACTCTGAAAAACATGTGTTTCTTTAAAAGAAAATGTCTTAATCATTAAAGGTCTTAAATAAGCAACAAGGAGCATTATCAAGTGCATGCTCACAGAGACATCTTAGTTGGTGTTTTGCTTTGTGTACTCAGAGGGCCAAACGTGTTTGCAAGAAACAGCAAAGTCTACCCAGAAACCCACGTGGGGGACAAGCAAAACATCTAAGGCTGAATTTGGAGAATTTAGTACTTCAGAAACAATTGCTATATGTGTGATTCTGTTTACACTTTCTGTGATTTCTTTTACTACTGGATCTTTAAAATGTATATGTCAAAAGGCTGGTTCGTTTTATTTCCTTCTCAACTCAGACATTATTTTCTTCCTTCTCCCTTCTTTTCATTTCTTTTCTTTTTCTCTTCTGTCTTGTCTTCTGCCTCTTCCTTTCTCCTTTGCTTTCTCCTTCTTCGTCCTGTTTGCCTTGCCTTCTTCCTCCTCCTCTCCCTCTTTCTCCTCTGCTTCTCTCTCTCTTTTTCCCCTCTCTTCCTCTCCCTCTACCTAAATCCAAAATTGTAGCAGAAGTGTTTATGTTGGTGTCAAAAGGTCACGTTAGTGCTGAGATTTTGACTGACAGTTGTCAGTTCTGGTGACAGCCTGTAGAGTGGACTTGAAATTGGGTTTGTGATTATGGCACGCTTACTCACAAAAGAAGAAATAGATATATCTATTTTTATATATATTTTTATATATATATTTTTTTCTGGGCCAGCCTAGAGGTGAAAGCAGTTGATCACAAGGCCAGATCATGCTATCTTGATTCTTCTAAAAAGGTACAGAATTAATAAACAGGAAGATTTACAAATCCTAGTACTGGACATTTTCCAATTCTAAAAATTGCTTATTTTTTCTTTGCTAGTGACATTTTTTTCAATGTAAAATTACCATGAACATTAGGAAATATTGTATGCAAACAGCACTTGAGGAGAAACACTTATCATCCAACTTTGGAATGTATTATTCAGGGGAAATAAAAATGTAAACTGATTGCAAATAAAGCTGCCAATTAAACTTATAAATTTTTCAAATATTCCTGTGATGACAGAGGCAAAAGCTTTTTTCCTTTTTAATTTACTTATACTCTGAACAAAACAGAAGCCATGCTACAGAGGAGCATCAGGCAAGAAAAACAAGAGGTAGATGAAAGATAAAATCAATGTGTTTCTTTCATGCCAGACGCGGTGGCTCACGCCTGTAATCCCAGCACTTTGGGAGGCCGAGGCAGGTGGACCACTTGAGGTCAGGAGTATGAGACCAGCCTGACCAACATGATGAAATCCCATCTCTACTAAAAATACAAAAATTAGCTGGGTGCGGTGGCAGGTGCCTGTAATCCCAGCTACTCGGGAGACTGAGGCAGGAAGAATCACTTGAACCTGGGAAGCAGAGGTTGCAGTGAGCCAAGCTTGCACCACTGCACTCCAGCCTGGGTGACAGAGCGAGACTCCATCTCAAAAAAAAAAAAAAATCTATTTCTTTCAGAGATTAATGATTTTCTTAGTGTACATCATGAACAATGTATTTACAATGAGCTACAAGTATTACCTATATTTTATGGAGAATTACAATATTGCATGTTTTTAATTCAAAACTAAAAAGAAAACTATGATGTCCACAATGAAAATCAAATCACATAGTCAAAATTTAGCAGGATTTTTGTTACTAGCCTTTAGTGAAATACCCCTTCTCTTGAAACAGGTGTCATTTATTTTCAAGTAGGTTTCTAGGTTGAAAACTGTTTTGGCTTTTTAATCTTAGGTCAATAGTGGAAATGTTAGCACAAGGAAAGTTAATACCGATTTTCTCACCTTAGACTAACAAGGTTTCTGGATTGCACTGGCAAACTATTCAATAGAAATTTATAAAGGATACTTTAAGAGCAGGAAATCCCTTGTCAGGCAGAAAGCACTATAGGCAGACAATTCTCATCTCCAATGACTTCTACATTAAAAACAAATGTTTCATATGATTGAAATCATTTCATTACCCAGCTCATTCCTCTTATCTGGAGGTAATTTTTAACAGACTCCAGCCTCTTTTCCAGACACAAATTTCCAGCCACTCTCCTTCATGCCCCAAGAGGCCATTTCATAAGCAAGCTAACATCAATTCAAACAAGATTGATTTTTTCCATCACTTTACACCCTAGAAAACTGATACAGACTTCCCCAGATGAAGTTTAATACAGAACATAGGTTTATGAAGTGTGGAACCTCATTTCAAATGTACACATAATATATCAATATAGACTTTGGGAACATTTTCGAAGAATACAAATGTGCTAGGCCCAAGGCTTAAATGGTCCTTTTCACTGAAATACAGCTCATAAAAGATTTCAGAAGGTCAGAAAACTTTAAAATTTAGTGCCCTTGTTTGAGCTTTCCCAGAATGTTTTAATTTAGAAACTAAATTGTATATCCAGCATGCAAATGTGTAGTGTAAGCAATTCATTAGATTAAACATATTTGACCACTGAGGACCCGATTATGAATTTCAAAGCCTGAGTTCTTAGAGAAAAGGTGCATGAGTTAAAAACCATGATGACAATCAATAATATATGATAATACATGAATAATAAAATGTCCCCAGACTCAATAATGTGGTTACTCTTAGTAGATACGCATTGAAGACCATGGTGATTCAAATTCTATATCCTGCCTGAGAAATGTCAACAAGGGATCTGATGTAATGCACACAATTGTCTTTTACATGACATCTTTCTTAAAAGCTTGAAAATGTACACCAGTCATATCCACCCTTCCTTACGGGTATGATATGTATTATCAAACCCTTACTATGTAAATTTATATTTTATCCTGAGAAATATGCTCTGTAATTAAATTGGACTATGCAAAAACAGCTTTTTTTGTTTTTACTTAGTTCAAACTGTCGTTTCTGGTTAATGGTTTTCTCTCTTCAAGGTAAGCATCCCACATCATTCATTCAACAAATGTGTATTGGTGCCTATTTCATGTTAGGGGTTGAGATATAAAGCTGAAAAAATATTTTGCTTTTCAGAAGCTAAAAATTAAGAAATCTAGAATTAGGTTTAGGGATTTTTTTGCTTTTTCTTTTTAAGAAGATTTGTTCAACTTCCATCCATAAGCTTTTCATAATATTTTTATTTGATTTCCTCCCATCATTTTTATTTTATGCTGATTTATAAACATGATTTCTTCTCAAAAAGATGAATTTAAGAAGATGTGATGGTTAATTTTATGTTTCAAGTTGACTTGGTTAAGGGATGCCTAGATAACTGGTAAAATATTATTTCTGGGCATTTCTGTGAGCGTGTTTCCAGACGGGGCAGCATTTGAATCAGCAGACTAAGTAAAGAAGGCTTGCCCTCACCAATGTGGGTGGATGTCAACCAATCCATTGAGAGCCCTGATAGAATAAAAACAAATAAGCAACCAACAAAGAACAGAGCAGCAAGGGCAAATGTACTCTCTGCTTGAGCTTGTGCATCCTTCTTTTCCTGCCCTTGGGCATAGATACTGCTGTTTCTCCATTCTTTGGACTTGAATTCTACCAATAGCTTTCCTTGTTCTCCAGATTGCAGATGGCAGATTGGGGGAACTTTTCAGCCTCCGTAATTGCATCAGCCAGTTCTCTCTCTCTTTCTCTCTCTCTCTCTACACACACACACACACACACACACACAATTGGTTTCATATCTCTGGAGAACCCTAACAAAGAAAAAGCAATCTATGATTCTACTACTCGGAAAGAATCTCTGCAGTTGATTTGTGTGCTCTCTTTCAATGTTCCCTTCCACACCATCATGCTTGCAAGTTTATCCATCACAGGGAGGAGCCCTCTAGTCAGAAGCAGATTGACCATCCCTCCACTGACCTCCAGGCCTCTATTTGTAGAAGTCAGGTGGGACATTCCCAGCTCTGAATACTCCTGACCAGGTCTCCTAACCACTGCCTGCCTCACTCCATCTTTGACTAATCTCACTGCACTGTTTACCCTATTTACGTCAGGCACACAAGAAGCCAAGTCTTCCCCCTTTTCTCTAGTGTCCTGGCCTCTCGTCTGCTTCTGATTCACCTTCTCAGAACTTATACTTTAATATTCTTCTTAACTTATAGTTTCCCATCACCTCAAACCCTTACTCTGTGCCCCCAGAAGCTCTCATGTAATCAGACTTTCATTCAATCCTCTGTATCCTTAATACATTTTCTTAACTACATTTTTGGTAGCTTTCTGCTCTGAGAATACTGTGTCCCCTGAAGCCTTTCTTGAAAGTGAGAAATATGTCTTTTTGGCACCTTGCTGCTGCATCTGGACCATTCTCCTACAAACACAGTGCTTTGAATCTCATGTGGTTGGAGGCTAGTCACCTCCAAAGGTGGAGCTGATACAGCCAGGTGGGAGGGGGTCTCTGGAGAAACTCCAACCAGCCTGGCCACTGAGGTGGAGCCTCGGGAAGTTCACGACCTTTGCAGCAGGGAGGAGCCTGGCAGGGAGGAGCCTGGCCTCTCTTTCCCTGGGTGGAACCTGGGATTCAAGCTGCTGGTGGGAAGCGCTCTAGCAGGGACTCTGGCCTAGCAAGAGTCTCTGTCTCTCCCTTTTCTTCCTTTTCACCTAATAAAACCCTGTCTTACTCACCATTCAAATTGTCTGACAACCTGAATTTTCATGGTCATGGGACAAAGAACGCTGTCTTTACCTGAACTAAGGAAAAGCCCTGAACAGAGTCACCCCTCATTCCTGGCAGAGTACCCCTATCCCTCTGACCACTGGCTTGCACGTGCCCCTGGTTTTACTTCTAACGCACTGACCACTTCTCAGCCACCTTTGCTGCTTTGCTTTGTCTCTGACCTCTAAATGGTGGAGGGCTTTGGCCCTTAGTCCTTTGATCCAGGTCTAATTGGGTCTCAGAATCCTAATTGCCTCCCAGAGAGCCATCTCGATTTCTTCTGTCTAAATTAAAATTGGTCCCATTCTTTCGGTTGCTCAGACAAAAGTTAACATCATCCTTGTAGAGGTGTCCTTGACTTCACTCTTTCTCTTTCACACTCATCTAATACATCAACACATTTACATCCTAAATTCCAGGTTCTACAATCTCTAACGTGTCCATTTTGACATTTTAAGATCTCTAAAATTGTTACAGAAAAATGAATTAAATCGTATCTGAATTGGAAGTTCTAATTGAGAGCCTCAATTGTGTATTTTCTTTGTGAGTTAAAATTCTTTGCTTAAAACCTTCCAGTGGGTTCTATTTTACACTGAGTAAACCCAAAGTCATTAAAATCACTGAGAAATGCCCACACTTTCTGCTCGCCTTACTTCTGTGTGAATTTTCCCTTTGGTCAGTTCTTCCAGCCATGTTGGCCTCGGGGCACACAGGCGTCTCAGGCACTTTCCACTGTTCCTGCGGCTTTCGACACTGGTCTTTTAGATAAGTCACATGTGTCACTTCCTCACTCTCCTCAGGTCTTTCCACAAAATCCCCACCTCAGTCAAGCCTTCCCTGCCCGCCATATTTAAACCCACAGCACCAGTCCCTCCAGTGTTCCCTGCTGCCCTTCTTCATTATACTTCATGCCTTAGCACTCACTACTTCATAACATGCCGTGTATTTACTTGCTTATGTTGCTTCTCTTGCTATCTCGTCTCCTGCTAGAAAGTGTCATAAAGGACAAAACTTCCCTATTCTTCGTTTTTGTGTTTTAATTCATTTCCATAGCCTTTGTGATAAAACTACACCAGGCCAAAAATTGGTGCTTAATACTTCTTTATGAACTGAATGAATATTTAATGTAGATGTAATTCCTCTTTTATAAAAGTAGGGCCAAGTTGGTTATATGTCTACTCCTCTTATCAGTAGTAATTTGGAGAATATACAGTTGATTTTTATCTGGGATAAATTAAATTTGAATATCTTAAATATATATTTTAATTTTAAAAAATGTAATTATAGATTATAATTATAATTGATATTATAAATATTGTAACAATATATGATAACTGCAGATCACATTTAGTAAGCATTTGATATATCAATTTTTATGCTAAATATATTTATTTAATATTTGATTCAATTTTCATTACATGCCTTTGAGTTAGGTGATATAACCCTGTTTTAGAAATTAGAAAAGTAATTCTTAGAGAAATTAAATGAGTAGCTCAAGTATCCCAGTAGCACAAGAGCTAGAAGGCTGGCATTCCAATTCAAATCCAACCCATTCAAAATCCCTGTTCTAAATAATTCGTTATTCTGCCTCTGAAAGTCAAATGCAGAAACTATGGGGAAAATCACACTGGTTGTATTTGCAACACTTGTTCAGATGTACCTAGTTCTGCTGTTTGTCACCAGGCCTTCTATCCAGAGGCACCCCTGTTCATGGGTTCTTTATTTGCATTCTCTTGGAATCAGCTGCTGTGATTCATTGACATATATGTGACCTTTGCGGAAGTTGGGGCTCCAACATCATCCGTGATACTCTGTAAATAGTCTTGTTTTGCTTACTGATTTTTTCTTTCTTTCCTGCTTTGTTTTGTTACACTATGGTTGCCCATGAAGTAGAAATACATGCTTCCTTGTTCAACTTTGGTGAAGACAGAAAGCATCTTCCACAGCATGAAAGCCTTTTACTTCTGCCTGGTTGAACCAAATAGGACACGTGCCTTCTTATGGACCCACAACTGTCACCTGGGAATGCTGGCCTGGATGGACAAAGCCTAGTTTCCCCAACCAATTGGCTGTTAGAGGCGTGGGGTCACTGTGGCCAGCTTAATCTAAGGAGAATTGGTGCTTGGAAGTGAGGATGGAGTGGCCTTCCAGGGAGACACTTGAGGTGTGTGAATGGATAAGAAAAGATGCTCTGTGACTTGCCAGGATTAGCTTTGGTCAGACAAGCTGAGATGTCATTAGGTGGAGATCAGCCTGGATTCCTGTTTATTTCTTTCAGATGCAGCTTCTATGAATAAAGGGGAGTTTACATTTGCTCTACATTTTCCCTATAGCTTGAATATCTGGTAGTCTGCAGAGGGTAGTGAAGAAAGCAGAAAAGGAAAAAATCATGGCGAGAATTTTGGTTTTTTTATACTGCGTCTCCCATCACGGTTTGGTGCAGTAGTGAGACATTAAGTTCCATGAGGGCCCCATTTTTCTGGTACTGTTATTTCTGATGTCTGCTGAGGCTGTGCTCTGCCCAGTGGTGGCACCTGATCTGTTGGTGAGAGCAAGAACATGCCCCTCCCTCTGACCCACTCTCATCAAGATCCTCACCTCTCAGATGCAGGAGGTTGATAGGGTTTGGATCTGTGTTCCCACCTAAATCTCAGGTTGAATTGTAATTCCCAGTGTTGAAGGTAGTAGGGCCTGGGGGGGAGATGATTGGATTATGGAGACAGTTTCTCATGAATGGTTTAGCACCATTCCTGGTGCTGCTGTTCTTGAGATAATGATCAATTTCTCATGAGATCTAGTTGCTTAAAAGTGTGTGGCAACTCCCTCCAGTCTCTACTACCTTCTACTCTGGCCATGTGAGACAGCTTGTGCCCCCTTTGCCTCCACCAGGATTGGAAGATTCCTGAGACCTCCAAGAAGCAGAAGCTGCAATGTGTCCTGTACAGCCTCCAGAACTGTAAGCCAAATAAACCTCTTTTCTTGTAAATTACCTAGTCTCCAGTATTTCTTTATAGCAGTGTGAGAAAGGACTAATATAGCAAATTGGTACTGAGGAGTGAGGCATTGCTGTAAAGATACCTGAAAATGTGGAAATGGCTTTAGAACAGGTAATGGACAGAGTTTGGAAAAGTGTGAAAGGCTCAAAAGAAGACAGGAAGATGAGGGAGAATTTGGAATTTTCTAGAAATTTGTTGAATGGAGTGATTTGGACAATGAAGAGGACTCCGATGGAAATAGGAACTTATTGGGAACTGGAACAAAGGTCACTTTTGTTAAACTTTAGCAAAGATCCTGGCTGCATTGTGCACCTACTTTAGAGATCTGTGGAATTTTGAATTGAGAGTGGTAATTTAGGGTATCTGGCGGAAGAAATTTCTAAGTAACAAAGAATTCAAGATCTGACCTGGCTGCTTGTAACAGCCTGTGCTCATATGTGTGAGCAAAGAAATGATCCGAAACAGGAATTTATATTTAAAAGGGAAGCAGGGCATAAAAGTTTGGAAAATTTGCAGCCTGGCCTTGTGGTAGGAAAGGAAAGCCCATTTTCAGGAAAGAAATTCAAGCAGGCTGCAGAAATTTGCATAGTCAAAAGCAAGGCAAGTGCTGATAGTCAAGATGAAGGAGAAAAGGCCTCTAAGAAATATCACAGACTTTCACGGTAAACCCTGTCATCACAGGCTCAGAGGCCTAGGAGGATGAAGTGGTTTCCTGGGGAAGGCCCAGGCCCCTGCTGCCCTGTGCAGCCTCAGGACACTGCTCCCTGAATACCTGGCACTCCAGCTGCAGTTGTGGCTCAACAAGACAGGTACAGCTTGGTCACTACTTTATAGGGTGCAAGTTGTAAGCCTTGGCAGCTTCCATGTGGTGTTAAGCATGCAGGCACACAGACTGCAGGAGTTGACCCTTGGGAGCATCCACCTAGATTTCAGAGAATGTCTGGAAAAGCCTGTATTTCCAGGCAGAAGCCTGCTGCAGGGGCAGAGCCCTCATGAAGAACCTCTCCTAGGGGACTGTGGAGGGGAAATACAGAGTTGGCTCCCACACACAGAGTCCCCCCTGGAGCACTGCCTAGTGGAGCTGTGAGAAGAGGGCCACCATTCTCCAGACCCCAGAATGGTAGATCCACTGTCAGCTTGCACCCTGTGCCTCGAAAAGCCATAGGCACTCAATGCCAACCCATGAGAGCAGCCATGGGGGCTGAACCTTGCAAAGTCACAGAGGCAGAGCTGCCCAAGGCCTTGGGAGCCCTCCACTTGCATCAGTGAACCCTGGTTGTAAGACATGGAGTCAAAGGAGATTATTTTGGAACATTATGGTTTAATGACTGCTGTGCTGGGTTCTGGACTCGCATGGGGCCTGTAGCCCCTTTCTTTTGGCTGATTTCTCCATTTTGGAACGGGGGTATTTACCCAATGCCTGTATCCCTATTATATCTTGGAAGTAACTAACTTATTTTGATTTTACAGGCTCATAGGTGGAAGGAAGTAGCCTTATCTTAGATGAGAGTTTGAACTTTTGAGTTAATGCTGAAATGGGTTAAGATTTTCGGGGACTGCTGGGAAGCCATGATTATATTTTGCAATGTGAGAAGGACATAAGATTTGGGAAGGGCTAAGGGAGAAATGATATGCTTTGGATCTGTGTTCCCAAATCTCATGGCAAATTGTAATCTCCAGTGTTGAAGGTGGGGCCTGGTGGGAGATGATTAGATCATGGGGATGGTTTCTTATGAATTGTTTAACGCCATCCCTGGTGGTTCTGTTCTCATGATAGGGAGTGAGTTCTTCTGAGATCTGTTTGCTTAAAAGCGTATGGCACCTCCCTGCTCTCTCCCTTCCTTCTCCTCCAGCCATGTGAAGTGCTTCGCCTCCCATTTGCCTTCTGCTGTGATTGAAAGTTTCCTGAGGTCTCCCCAGAAGCAGAAGCAGCTATGTTTCCTGTCTACCCTACAGAACCATGAGCCAAAAAAACTTCTTTTCTTATGAATTACCCAGTCTTTAGTACTTCTTTAAAGCAGTGGGAGAATAGATTAATACAGAGGTATTCCAGAATCTTGCCCAGGTTTTCTCCACTCATTTTTCATATTTTGAATTGCCTCAAAGTCTTTTTGCTCTCTGTATAAACATGGCAAATACTTAGCAGATATTCTTAAGTTTCTACCATTTGTATGACAGCCTTTTCTAGGATTCAGTAATGTGGACATTTTTCATTGCTTTTCCTCTTCTCTAACTCACTTGTCATGCCAATAAAACACTGAAGAAGGAGAAGAGAATTGGAGAACTCACCACAGGAGAATAAGGTTCTCTCTGGTTAAGAGACTAGGCTCTGGAACTGGGTGAAAAGATCACATGCCAGCTCTGTTGCTTACCAGATTAGACAGTTATTTAACCGTGGGGCCTTTCTATCTGCCTCTGTAAAATGGGAATTATACTAGTGCCAGCTCCACATGATGGCCAATAGGATTAAACAGTTTCTCACATGTTAACTTAGAAGTATGTTAAACCAACCAGTGAATGTCTAGTATTATGACTATTATGTCATACCTAAACCTAATTTCAAAGATTTCTTCTTAAAGTTTGTATTTTTACAGTATACTCTGTCTCTTTTACTCATTTTGTTGGCCTTCCCTAGCCCACCGTAGTTTCCATAGACCTTTGTTGAAATATGGTAACTAAAATATGTACTATATCCCAGGTATTCAACAGGAGAATGCAATATCTGTGTTGTTTCTAGTTTTGTTTCTAATTATTTATTACACTGAAATACTAGGTATGGCTATCCTGAAATTATTTATAGTAATTAGGGATAGCAAATATATCAATAAACTGAATATCTGAAAAATAGAATTAAAAAATTAGTGTACTTTTTGTAGTGATATTAAAACACAATTCCAAATTCTCTGACTTGCCTTCCATCAAGAAATGGATCTAGGTTCCCTCCCTTAAATCTGAACAATTTGGTTGCTTGGTTAATAGAATACAGTAGAATGGATGATGACCTAGGTCTTAACAAATTGGTAGTGTCCAGTTTCTGCCTCTGAAAAATCTCACTTTTTAAACGTAGCCACCGTGCAGTCAGAGAAATCCCCGGTGGCCTGTAGAGAAGCCCATGTGAAGAGGAGTAGAAGTCCTAGTCCCTAGGCCGGCTGGGCCTCCAGGCGCCATCCAGCACCCACTTCCCAACTTATGAGTGTCCAGGCACCAGCCATCGCCCACTTCCCGACTTATCATTGTCCAGATACCAGCCAGTGCCCACTTCCCAACTTATGAGTGTACAGGCACCAGCCAGCACCCATTTCCCAACTCAAGAGTGTCCAGACACCAGCCATCGGCCACTTGCCAACTTATGAGTGTCCAGGCATCAGCCATCGCCCGTTTTCCGGCTTTTGATTGTCCAGACGCCAGCCATCGCCCACTTCCCAACTTATGATTGTCCAGTCGCCAGCCAGCGCCCACTTCCCAACTTATGATTTCCAGGCACCAGCCATCTCCTACTTCCCAACTTATGAGTGTCCAGGCACCAGCCAGCACCCATTTCCCAACTCAAGCGTGTCCAGACACCAGCCATCGGCCACTTCCCAGCTCATGAGTGAGCCATCTCAGAAGTAGATCCTTCAGTCCCCAGTCAATCTGTCTCAGCATATGCCACTTGGAACAAAAAATAAGCTGTCCCTACCAAGCCCTGCCCATCTAGCAAATTCATGAGTAATATATATAATTGCTGTGGCTTTTGACCACTAAGTTTTGGGGTGGTTTTCAGTAAGTAATGGAGACAGACTATAATGTCTTATCCTGCCTAATTAAAACTTTGATATATAATCTTGAAATAGTGTGAATTATGGCAGCAGTAACTTATTTTAGCTTCAGGTGTTTCTCTATTCCTCAATACTTTCCAATAAAGGATCTACAAAGTGAAAGGGCCAAAATTTAAGGAGACCAAGGCTGATGCAATGCTTGAGTAATCCACAAACTAGATAATCAATGTTGTGTCATTGAGATAGAAAGTATAATTATCCTAAAAGTCAGTGTGTGAAGAATTAAAATGAGACATTACAGCATTGCCCATATTTCAGGAGATCATAAATCTTCTTGGAGAACTTAGAATCAAAGCTATGTGCATAGTGTAGTGAAACTACTTCTTAGAAGCAGGATAGTGAATATGGGGAATTGAAACTTGAGCTATTGGGCTGACATCTTAACTTTTACTAGGTCTCAGATCTAAAGTTTTGATTTATATGAAATATACTAAATCCAATATCAGTGCCAGATATTGGAGCACATGTGTTCACATGATCTTTGTCATGTCATTTTCTTAGGAGATTGTATCACTTCACACAATATTTTCTTTCAGGAAGAAATGCTCTCCTCCTTGCCTTGAAACTTCTCTGCATAAAATGAACAATCTGGGAATAGTGTAAATATTTTCCAACACAGGATCACCGTATTTTTCAATTTTCAATTACAGTTTTGTTTTCACCGTTACGTTAAATCATTCTGCCATTTAGGTACATTTGAGCATCATTAAAAAAACAGTAATTATTATAAATGACTAAATAACTTCAAAGGAGAGATTTCTTTCTTTTAGAAAATGTCATCCTAACAAACTTTCCAATTGCAAAAATGATACTCAAGGTGATCCATTATGTACTTCAAGACACTGGACTTCATTTAAAGGGAAGTAGGAGAAATGGCCGCAGTAAAAGTTGTAAAATAAAAATAAAATGTCTTACTCACAGACATGAAAAGAAATAGTTTACAAGTCAACATATTGATCTTAAAATAATTCAAATAAATATTGACTATCTTCAAATAAGGGAATGATTAAATAATTTAAGGCTATCCATTGAAAGAGATTGGGGCCAGGCAGAGTGGCTCATGCCTGTAATCCCACACTTTGGGAGGCTGAGGTGGGTGGATCACCTGAGGTCAGGAGGCCGAGACCAGCTTGGCTAACATGGCAAAGCCCCGTCTCTACTAAAATTACAAAAATTAGCTGGGCGTGGTGTCACATGCCTGAAATCCCAGCTACTTGGGAGGCTGAGGCAGGAGAATCACTTGAACCCGGGAGGCAGAGGTTGCAGGGAGCTGAGATCATGCCACTGCACTCCAGAATGGGAGACAGAGTGAGATTCTATCTCGAGAGAGAGAGAGAGAGAGAGAGAGATTGGACTTATGAATTTACATATGTCAATTGCATTTATTCCTAAGAACGTCATTCCAAGTCTGAGAATTTACCCACTTCTGACTACAGGAGTACAATGACCAGCAAGTGCTGATAAGAAAGCAAAATTTTAGATACAGACTTTCCAGGAGTTAATAAATAATATAGTGAAAGTTACTATGGTCCCATTTTTTTTAGTTTAATCTTGATATTATGCGTATTTTTCAAAATGGGGTCGTATTCATATCTCATTTTCCTCAAGTCCTCAAGAATCATGCCTTCTATTCATTATGTATTACAGCCATCCTCAGTTGTTTTTAAATAACTGCATGTTTCATTCACCAGCTTCTTGATGGGGCAGCTGGAAAAATAAAAGATGACTGATGAAGCAGTGATGCCCATTTAAGCCACTGGTAAATATCGTGTTATCCCCTGAGATTGGTGGCATTACAACCTTTCTCCACACCCATTGAAGCTACCAGTAAGTATCATGTTATCCCCTGAGATCAGTGGCATTACCACCTTTCTCCACGCCCATTTAAGCCACTGGTAAATAGCGTGTTATCCCCTGAGATCAGTGGCATTACCACCTTTCTCCACACCCATTTAAGCCACTGGTAAATAGCGTGTTATCCCCTGAGATCAGTGGCATTACTACCTTTCTCCTGTGTACTCACGGACGTATGTGCACATGTGAGCAACCAAGAACAGATGTAAAAAGAGTGTCCTGGGGATGTTATTAGGTTAAAAAAGTTCGTTACACCACAAAGAAGACAATAGTTAGTTCGGGTATTTGTAAGTAAGCTTTCAAACTGGAAAAATGTGATTTTGGTTAATATCATTTAGAGTGAAAATCAGAGAAGCCATTTATCAAAGATGAATTTTGAATGAGTATGAATAATGTATTTATACTTATATAATATTTATGAAACACAAAATAATATATATGTGCTTATCTTCAAAATTGCTTAATAAATAAACATGGTGGTGCCAATTATAATTTTTAATTATTTAGTTTCTTGTTGATTCATTGATAAATTAGTTTTTCAGTTGACTTTGTTTTCACTGATACCTTTCACTGGAGTTAAATTTTACTGCTTTATACATTTCCTTCTTAAGGAAATGTTAGTTTAGTTTTGCTGGTTTTTAGATTAACAAACTATCAACATTTTGTGAGTTTTTAATATTCCCAATGCATTATTCTTTGTAAAAAAATCCATGATCACTATTACTGAAAAAGACTGTGAGGAGAAGCTCAAAAGGCAATGTTATGTGGAGAAAATTGTGTAAGTCTTAGAAACAGATAGCTCAGAATTGAATTCCATTTCTTCATCTATTAGCTTTGTGACATTGGGAACGTTATTTACTGTCCCTAATCTCTTCCTTCTCATATATTTTTTTAAAAAAAGACTCCAGATATCTACTTTGGGGAGTTTTTAAAATAATTAAGGCAGATAAAGTTTGCTAAAAACCTAACTCAGAGCTGGACCGTTGTAGTTGATCAATACACTTAACTGTTATCATTTGAATAAATGACATATTAATACTACCTCAGTTTTAGTATTTATAATAAGACAGTACAGTGTCAGATTCTGAAGCTGGACTGCAGTGTTCAAACCCAGGATCCTCTCCTCACCCACTGTGTGACCTTGGGAAACCTACTCACCCTTTCTGTTCCCTTGTCAGTAAAATGAGAATAACAATAATAATAATAATACCTATCTTCTAAGTTTGCTTTGAGAATTAAATGAATTTATATAAGGCACGTGCTTTAGGTAGTGTCAATTACAGGCCGATTTCCATATAAATGTTTTCTGTTATTATTCAGTAGCTATGGCTATTTTGTTTATGATCCTGTAGATTGTCAATAGGTGAGCTGGGCTTAAGTCTCAGCTCCTTCACTTACTGAGTGACCTCTTTTAATTACTTGATAAATCTCATGAACCTGCTATGATCTGGGGAATCAACCTATTATGATTGGGGAATATCTGCTCCCATCTCTGTGGCTGAGTTTCCTTATGTGTAAAATGAACATCATAAACTACCAGGGGGTTTGGGATTATATTTATATATATATATATGCTCCATCTATGCTGTTAAGATATGTGTATCAAAACATATACTTGTATGTACATGTGTGTGAAGAGAAATAGATATAGATAAAGATATAGGTATCCTAAGACAAATCCCAGAAATAGAAAGTATTCAATAAATGCCAGCTATTTTTATGGAAATATAAAGAAACAAAAATTTTATTAATATAAATATGATTAAAATTGCTGTATATATAAATTAAACCCCTCCCACAAATTAAAAGAAAAAAATGCTTTATTCATGATAATTGTAATGATAAAGCAGATAATTTGCTTGGGGCAGGGCTCAGCTTCCATATTTTCCTCCATGGGACATTGTACTAGAAGTTAAAATACAGATTTATGTCTAAATAATTCCTTATGTTGAGGGGCAAATCTTGCCTCAGCCTCTTGACAGGTATCAATTAGGCGCATAGGACAAAGGATTTCTGTAGGCATAACCCAAGTTAAGTTTCAAATGATTAGAGTGCTGTCAGCTTAACCCACCTCTGCAGGTTGTGTGGAATCCAGTGCAGTGTGGTGATTAGAAAGCCGGATTACCTGATAGCCCAGGCTCACCACAAACCCCTTTCCTCAAAGGCTTCTTCCCCGGGGGTGAGAAATGCCACACACATAAAGGAAAGTGCCATCAGCATGAGAAATGCTGGTCAGATTTCATTAGTCCTGTGAGAATCCAGAGGACCTTTCCTAATGTCAGTGGAAACCTGGCTGCAGTGTGTAGGACACAGCTCTGGCAGCAAGGCTAGAGAGTGGAGAATAAGGAGGTGAAAATCGAATGCCAAGAAGTCAGGTGCATGCTCCTTCCAGCGAGTCAGGATGCTGGAGGCCACCGCTGAGCCCAGACGCCGGCTTGAATTCTACCCGAGGATTTTAAACATTCACAGGTAAGCACGGACGGGTTCTCCACCTGCTCTCTGTGAATAAAATGTCCATGTGCTTTTCCTTGTTTGGCTTGTTAACTTCTTGTCTGAACTGTGATTTTGGGAAATCTCAGCAGTTTCAGAATGTCTGGTAATGAGAATCTAAGAACAGAGACACCCAGCAACCTGGAGCATCGTTACTACCTGGAGTGGAAATTATACCTGTGTCCATTTTAAAATGCACATTCTTATCGATGCATGTGAGTCAGGGCCAATCATGTAATTTCTTTCCTTGAGCAACTGTAAAATATGTAATATTTAATGCCCATGCCTATTGAGCCTTTTTATGTTTCACCTTGACAATATAAATTATTTTAATGACATAAATATTAAAGCCGACCTATCATGTAATCATCATTGACAAGAACACATTTCAACAACTACACATCTCAATGCATTTTATTCCTTTCAAACCTAATTGACCAGCCTGACTTTTTATCACTTGATAAATCTCATGAACCTATTATGATCTGAAATCTCTCTTCAAGCGTATTAAACTAAGTAGGCATTTGGGAGCTTTGATTTTTATGTAGAATTCTGTAACAATTTAAAGAAAACCATGACCAATGATGAAAAATCCATAATAAAAAAAGATTTCAGCCTAAGAAGCTAAGAAACCATAATAATGTCCTATAGGCTGCCCTGAAAAAAAGGCCAAATGTCATTATTTTGTCTCACATCACCAGCAGGAACTCTGAACTATCAATTAGATATTAAAAGCATAACTCCCCCAAATTCAGATATGACACTAGTGATAGTTTAGATATTGATAGATAGATAGATGAGGTATAGATAGATACATAGATAGATAAGATAGATGAAATAGAGATAGATACACAGATGAAAGAAAGAAGTAAAGGAGGAAAAATAAAGGAAAAAGAAATGAAGGAAAGAAGTTAGGGAGGAAGGAGAAGGAAAGAAGAAAAAAGAAGGAAGGAAGGAGGGAAAGAAGAAAAAAAGGAAGGAAGGAAGGGGAAGAAAGGAAGGAAGACAGGAAGGAAGCAAGGAAGGAAGGAAGGAAAGAAGGAAGGAAGGAAGGATAGAAAGGTGGAAGAAACAAGGCAAGAAAGAAGAAAGAGATAATAAGATTTACTGTCAAGAAGCTGAATACCAGGGAACATCTCCAGCAGCTTTGGTTCTGAAGATCTGACTGCAGGAACAACCTTCTTCAAGGTATTGGAGCTTTCCAGTTCACCCATGTACGTGCGTAGATGGACACACAGAAGGCTTGCCCATAGGTGCCTGGGTTGTAGGAAGATTACAAACACTGAGATGGTAAAAATGGGCTCTGGATTCTCCAGATTCCTGTTAATTTATTCTTCTCTACGGTGATTGTGGGGAACGATGAGTGGTAAGGGTGAAGGGAGACTCTCTTGACAGCCCGGTTTTCTCATGAGAAGTTCTTTGAATGAAGTTGGAAAAGTCGCTTGTGTTCAGCATCTAGGTTAAAGATGAATTCAGGGAAGGGGATAGGTGAGTGTTGGAGTCGGAATCCAGCTACCTGGAGCAGAAAGGGCACAGTCCAGTAAGTGATCAGAAAAATAGAAGGCAGCCATGAGCAAACAGACAAGGAACAGTGTTCTGTAGATGAGGTGGAAAATGTTAGCTTGGCATTTCTGTCCATTCAGAATGCAAGGTCTTTGCCTGGTGACCCTGCAAGGCCAAAAAGAAATATGCAGGTCCTTGGAGTGAAGCCAGCAGTTCAGGGGCCAGAGGGCTGGCAGGGCATAGGCCTGGGTTCACTGCCAGTTTTCACATCAACACGTGCTGCCTTAGAATGATTCTGAAGATCAGCAAATGAGGGAGGAGCATTTGCCACACAGTGTAAGACAGGAAAAAAAAGTTTAGGCACAGAGAAGTCTCCTAGAACAGATGCACAAGTTAGGAAAATATTTTTCAGGATCCAGCAAGGCTTTGGGCAGTGAGCTGTATTTTGTGCAAGCCTAAATATGTTCTTAATCTTGTTTTCTGGAGGAAAGATGTGTTTTCATCTACCTTGTTCAAAGCACAACAAGTTGTCTGGCACAGTGCCCCTGAGTCTAGAAGAGGTAACCTCAAACCCATGAAAGTCTTCCTCCTGAATGAGGGCGCTCCTGAGGCGTAGAAGCAGCTCCTCCACAGAAGCCGTGGTTTAGGAGAGCTGGCTGCTTGTGTCCATTCCACCTGCCCTCGGAGCCTCTGTGGAGGAATGTGGAGAGGACTTTGGGGTTGGCTGCCGAGCCCTTGCAACTCAAGATTAACACTCTTAACAAAGAGGGATGCAAATATCTGCACTAACCTGCGGATGGTAGAAACAAATTCCAAAATTCTTTGGAGTTGACTTTTTGTTTTCTATAGTCCTAAAAATATAACATATTTGATAAATAGAAAAAAAGTTAAAGTTATCAAATGATCATACATTGGCTCCAATTCTCCTGCACACATGAATTACTGTATTTAACTGCTGTAGGCAACACTGATCTTTCAGCCTGTAGACGGCTGTGTCTGTACCACATGGAATCATTTCCTAGGGGGTAACGTGCATGCCTGCCACTGTCTTTTTTCTTTTGTTTTTTTTTTGTTTTTGTTTTTTTGAGACGGAGTCTCGCTCTGTCACCCAGGCTGGAGTGTAGTGGTGTGATCTCAGCTCACCACAACCTCCATCTCTTGGGTTCATGCCATTCTCCTGCCTCAGCCTCCTGAGTAGCTGGGATTACAGGCATGCGCCACCACGCCCGACTAATTTTGTATTTTAGTAGAGATGGGGTTTCTCCTTGTTGGTCTGGCTGGTTTTGAACTCTCTGCCTCAGGTGATCTTCCCCCTTCAGCCTCCCAAAGTGCTGGGATTACAGGCGTCAGCCACCACGCCTGGCTGTGCTGGCCACTTTCACGAAACATTTGGTGCTGCTTCCTTCTGCCCATTGTCCTAAAGTTACCCCGAGACTCCCATCAAGATCTGGCAGGTGAACTTGCCCTTGTTTAAAAGTAAGGAAAGCTGAAGACTCCAGTAGTGTGTGCATTCATCAAGAGGAATAAAACCCAGCTCTTTTCACCCCATCACACCCCAGCCTTTCACTTGGTGTAGGGTGTCCTTGCCTTCACCTCCTCACGCGACTTTACGCACGCTCACAAACACAATGCCACCCTCCACAGGTCAGGGAAAACTCTACCCAAGCTTATGAGACAAAACAAAGGCTGTGTGAAACCAGTGGCTGGTGTGTCTTTACAAGCCTGTAGGAAAGGACAGGGCTACTGACTCCACCAAAGCCACACAGCTTGGTGAAGCATGTGCTCATTTAAAACACGACTTATCAGGTGCTTCCTCCACTCTCTTTAACTGAATTATCTTGGGGCTTCATACTGGGTTTTACATAGAAGCAGTAATTCCACGGGAGTAGGAAGAACTCTGTTTTTTAAGATTTGAAATCCAGGTTTTCTGTGTAACGTTGAGCCAGCCTTTTAACCTCACATGTGGAGAAGGTGAGCATCGTTTCCTGGTGGATATCATTCCATTGCCTGCCCAGCATCCCTTCCTTTCCTTCTGAGGATCAAGCATCTGACTTTCAGCCCCTGTGGTCCGGGCTCCTGTCCTGGCCAACGGGAGTTTCACGTGTCCCCTAGCCACAGGAGTGTCCATGGACACGTGACCCAGGCCCGACCCACAAGGGCCGCACCATGCAGGTGCGCTGCAGCTCTCAGAAAAGGGTGCTTCTGCCCGTCCCTAAGCAAGGTGTGCACAGAGGAGGGGTTGATGGCCTGGAGTACTGGAGGTCACACTTGTTGCCACACAGGGAGAGCATAATTGAGAGTAAAGCAGTGGAGAGAAAACCAAGGAAAGAAATAGAGAGACAGAGAGACTATGTAGCTATTATTTAGCCTCTGAATTCACCTCTGCCTGAAATGAGAAACTCCCAGATTCTTGGGTAATTACATAAATTTCTATTTATTTGAGCTGGACTTTCTTTCATTTGTAATTTAATTACCTTAGGGCTCTTGCTAAAATTGATCTCCACCGAGCAACATAATTATGAATGTAAAGGGTCTTTATGAACTCTCCAGTGCTATGTGTGAGTGAGGGATTATTTCTCCGAGATGCAACGCTCCTCCTGCATAAAATCGTAAGCCCTAGCCCAGAGGCCTGTGCCCTGCTGGTACTACAGAGTGACACAGTCTAGCCCAGCACATAAACAAGTATTTTGTTTCCTTGTTTTTTTAAAAAAAATTATTGTGATGCAAACCCTGTTACAAACACTGACTGACAGATTTCCATAGCTGCAAGGTTATAACTACAGCTTCCAGGAGTGTCCTCCCACAGGTTTTTTACGTGACTGACTCTTGCCAGTCTCAGCTATCATGTCACTTCCTCTGAAAGTTCTCCACAGGGTCCACTGCTGAAGAATCTCTCCCTCATGCCTGCGCTGTCATCTTCCTTAGTACATATTACTGCCTGAATTTCTGTTTATCTACTGATTTGTTTATCATCTCCACCATACAAAAGCTCCACAAAAGCAGTAGCCTGGTCTCCCATCTTCACCATGAGGTCCGT
The DNA here is from genome assembly GCF_028885655.2 of Pongo abelii. Classification (NCBI taxonomy): domain Eukaryota; kingdom Metazoa; phylum Chordata; class Mammalia; order Primates; family Hominidae; genus Pongo; species Pongo abelii. Next base: position 211,880,573 of record NC_071988.2, read on the forward strand.
AGTGACCAGAATCATGCCTGGCACATAGTAGATGCTTAATAAATATTTGTGAACTAAATGAATGACTTGTAGAAATGTGATTATCTCCATGCACAGGGATTGCAGGGCTGAATCTGACTCTAATGATCAAGACTTGCTCCAATAGATGCCTTTGGATATTAAAAATTGCATTATTATTGCTAAGACAAATATTCAGAACTAAAACTTTAGCACCTTTCTGATTTGTGAAAATACTCCTCTTTTGGCTCTAGTAACAGCCTTAGAAATTCAGTATCCTGAAATGTGTATCGACACCTAAATAGCCTCCATGATAACACTTGGTGTAGTAAACTGACACTATAGAATTTTAATTCTATAATAGAATATAACAAAATACAAAATGCAACGCTGCATATATTTATGTGTACTACTGGTCATTTTAGAATATTATTATGTTGATGACAGAGATACCTTCATACATAAAACCCTAAGTGACCAAGAATCTAAGCAGCCTGGAGGTGAAGCTAAGCATCCTGGAGGTGAAGCTAAGCAGCCGGGAGGTGATGCTAAGCAGCCTGGAGGTGATGCTAAGCAGCCTGGAAGTGAAGCTAAGCATCCTGGAGGTGAATCTAAGCAGCAGGGAGGTGAAGCTAAGCATCCTGGGGGTGAAGCTAAGCAGCCTGGGGGCGAAGCTAAGCAGCCTGGGGTGAAGCTAAGCAGCCTGAAGGTGAAGCTAAGCAGCCTGGAGGTGAAGCTAAGCAGCCTGGGGGTGAAACTAAGCAGCCTGGGGGTGAAGCTAAGCAGCCTGGGGGTGAAACTAAGCAGCCTGGAGGTGAAGCTAAGCAGCCTGGGGGTGAAACTAAGCAACCTGGGGGCGAAGCTAAGCAGCCTGGGGGTGAAGCTAAGCAGCCTGAAGGTGAAGCTAAGCAGCCTGGAGGTGAAACTAAGCAGCCTGGAGGTGAAGCTAAGCAGCCTGGGGGTGAAGCTAAGCAGCCTGGGGGTGAAGCTAAGCAGCCTGGGGGTGAAGCTAAGCAGCCTGGGGGTGAAACTAAGCAGCCTGGAGGTGAAGCTAAGCAGCCTGGGGGTGAAGCTAAGCAACTTGGGGGCGAAGCTAAGCAGCCGGGAGGTCCCATCTTTGGTTCAAATATGATGACTGTGGGTTCTGTGCTTGTTCCCTCCATGCTGTGGGGTTGCCATCGCCTCCCTGGGATGGTTTTTAAGTGGCACAGGTCATCTTACTCAATATTGCAATGTCGCTGTTTGCACCAATCCCTTCCCATTGCTGTACACTCTAGTCCTTCTACACTCATTATACTTGGAGGCTAAAGGATACTTCAGCTCCTGTCAGAGCTAAAGACAAAGCAGGTGCAGAGGGAAAATGGATACCCAAAAGAGTTGTCTTGGAATTTTAAGGTGGGTATTTTCCTGGAGACATGGAGGACCTGTGTTTATGCCCTGTGTACCTCACTGAATGTGTGAAACAAGATTTAAACTTTTTTGAACGCATTTTCTCATTGGCAAAATGGGAACAATTATTTCTGTTAAAATTTGGAAGAGACAGGCCAGCTAGTAAAAGACATGCTTGATATAACTCAAATGTGGAATGGATTCATGTATACCCTAACCCACGTAATTTGAGCAAGCTCATTTTTTTGGCAAATATAACATGGTTCATGATTCGGTCCTCAGTTTTGCAAGTCCAGAAATCAGACAATGGCAGCAGACAAATATGATTTTTAAAAATCAGAGTAAAAAAATTGGACTTCTCAAAACTAAATTCACAGGATAGATAAGCTAAGCTGATGATTATTTTCAAAATTTTAGCTTGTTCTTACACAGACATCTACTTCATTATTTCAAGTTTCCTGAGAAGCTTGAACTTAAACCAAAAAGGCTTTTTGGTGTGTGTGGAATGAGAGTGACGAGAAGTGGGTATTCCTGGGTGACGGTTTACCAGATGCCCCAGCCAGATTCTCACTCTGAGCAGAATGCCCCATCCTCCAGCCCCTCGCTGCCCACAGCAGAGCACACATCATGGGGTGTGGACCTCTTGGAGCTGTGTGCTCTGGTTGTCGGCCTTCTCCTTACAAACTGCCACACACACTCTCGGCTGGCTGAGACAATGCCCAATGCCAATCTCATTCTTCCTTGTCTCCTCCCAGTAGAGAGCTAATGCCTGCTTTCTAGTCCCTCTTGAAGCTGGGGATGGCTTCTTGGTAGTTCTGGTCAATAGTAGACCAACTGAAGACTGCTGGGCCCTTCAAGGGAAACCTCTGCATTCCTGATAGAAGGGACAGCTGGGGCCATTCCTTCTCCCTTCTTCCTGCCTTTACTGGAGACATGAGACTGGGCTTGCAGCAGTGCCACCATTTTAGGGTGCAAGAAATCAAGCCAACACACTTAAGATGACGCAGTAGAAATCGAGAAGGAACCTGGGTTTTGGTGGCATTGCTGAGCCACCCTTAGCCCTGGACAGTCTGAACAGCTTGCCCTGAGAGACCGTTAAGTGGCTTTATCATTTAGGCCACTGTCAGTTGAAATTCCGGGTTTTGTTTCTTTGTTTCCTAACACATATATTATTATCAATGGTTAATCTGTAGTTAGGAAGCTGATACTTTGGGCCTAGGAGACATTGTGTCTTTTTATAACTTAGCGATTTGGTTTTACTCTCTCACAGCAACTGCACTCCTGTTATGTCTGAGTTCATAGATAAGTCTGCACCGTCATTACCATGTGCTGTCTGCAAGACCTACCTTAAAGGCTTACTGTGAAGAAGAAATCACAATTTCTGAAAGTGCCTTAAAAACTATAAAGAGCTTTAGAAAAGCAAGACAGTCTTATTATTACTACCATCTATAACATCTTCTAATGCAAGAGGAATAAAAGATAAAGGCATTTTCTTAATTTAGGGCATTTGTGGTGCTGTAAATTAAAGCAATATTTTGTACATTCAGAACATTTGTTGCTATTTATCTTCCAAGATTTTTTGAAAGAAGTTGCCTATACCAATCATTAGCCACGTTTCCTTTACCTTGTTTATATTTTGTCTTGTTTTTAATAAATTGTATTGTATATATTTGAGGTTTGAGACATGATATTATATGATACATATAGATAGTAAAATGGTTACTATGGTGAAGCATATGAACATATCTACCATCTCACAGTTACTTTTTTGTGTGTAACAAAAGCAGCTAAAATCTACAAATATCATGCAATTGTATTAACTGCAATTCTTACGTTGTCCACTAAAACTCTGCCCTCGTTCATCTGACATATCTGTTCATCCTCAGTGTCTGCCACTTTGTGTCCTTAGACCTACATCTCCCCATTTCCTTTCTCTTCAAATTCTCACGCTGGTAACCACGGTTTTATTCTCTCCCTCTGCATATTTGACCTTTCCGATTTATCATTTCGTATATTCCACATATAACTGAGACCACACAGTATTTTCCTTCTGTGTCTCGCTTATTTCACTTAGCAGGATGTCCTCCAGTTCCATCCATGTTGTGGGAAATCTCCTTTTATTCAGGCCAAATGTTATTCCATTGTACATACGTGCCACATTTTCTTTACCCATTGGTCCATTAACACACACTTAGCTCGTTTCCGTATCTTGACAGTTGCAAATGATGCTGCAATGAAGACGGAAGTGCAGGTGTCTTTACAGGAGGGTGAGTTCATCTCCTTTGCCTAGAGACTCAGAAGAGGGATTGCTGGGTCATATGGTAACCTCCATACTGTTTTCCATAAGAGCTGCACCAATCTACATTCCCACCAAAAGTGTGCCAGGCTTCCCTTTTCTCTGCACTCTTGCCAGCACACGTTAGCTCTTGCCTTTTTGATAACAACCATGCTTACGGGTATGAGGTGGTATCTCATTGTGGTTTTAATTTGCATTTTACTGATGATTAATGATATTGAGCACATTTACATATACCTGTTGACCAATTTTATGTCTTTGGAGAACTGTCCCATTTTTTGCCCAATTTTTAATCATGTTATTTGTTTTTCTGCTATTGGGTTGTAAGAGTTATTTTTTAAATTTAGGATATTAACACATTATCAAATATGCAGTTTGCAAATATCTTCTACACCTCTGTCATTTGCCTCTTGGCTTTGTTGATTGCTTCCTTTGCTGTGCAGAAAATTTTTAGTTTGATGTAGCCCCATTTGCTTATTTTTGCTTTTGTAGCCTGGGCTTTAAGTGTGATGTCCAAAAAATTATTGCCACTTTCCCCTATGTTCTCTTCTAGGAGTTTTATAATTTCTGGTTTTCCATTTAGGTCTTTTTTTCATTTTGAGTTGATTTTTGTGAATGGAGTAAGATAAGCATCCAGTTTTATTCATTTGCATGTGGAAATACAGTTTTTCCAAAACCATATCTTTTTTTTTTTTTTTTTTGAGACAGAGTTTCGCTGTGTTGCCCAGGCTGGAGTGCAGTGGCACAATCTCAGCTCACCACAACTTCCAACTCCTCGGTTCAAGCAGTTCTCCTGCCTCAGCCTCCTAAGTAGCTGGGACTACAGGTGCCCACCACCATGCCCGGCTAATTTTTGTATTTTTTTTAGTGCAGACGGGGTTTCATTATGTTGGCCAGGCTGGTCTGACTCCTGACCTCGTGATCCACCCACCTCGGCCTTCCAAAGTGCTGGGATTACAGGCTTCAGCCACTGTGCCCGGCCTTCCAGCACCGTATTTTGAAACGACTGTTCTTCCCTCATTGTGTCCTCTTGGTGCTCTTGTCAAAAATTAGTTGAATATATATGTTTGGATTTATTTCTGGGCTCTGTATTCTGTCCCATTGGCCTATGTGTCTGTTTTTATGCTAATATCATATTGCTTTGATTACTGTTGCTTTGTAATATAATTTTAAATAGGGTTGTGTGATAACTGCCTTTCTTTCTCAGTATTGCTTTGGCTATTCAGGGATTTTTGTGGTTCTGTATAAATTTTAAGATTGTTTTTGCTATTTCTGTGAAGAATACCATTGAGATTTTGGTAAGGATTGCATTAATCCATATTGCTTTGGGCAGTATAAACATTTTAACAATATCAATTATTCTGAGAAACAAACATTAGATATCTTTCCATTTATTTGTGTCTTCTTCAATCTATGTTATTAATGTTTTGTATTTTTAGCCTACAGATCTTTATCTCCTTGGTTAAATTTATTCCAACTATTTTGTTTTTATTGTTATCATAAATGGGATTGTTTTCTTGATTTCTTTTTCAGATAAGTTGTTATTTGTGTATAAAAGTGCTATTGATATTTAGAGTTGCTTCAGCATCCTGGTGCTGCTGCACTGTGGAGCCCGTGTGGTCCCTTAGCTAAGATGCCTGAGGAAACGCAGACCCAAGACCAACCAATGGAGGAGGAGGAGGTTGAGACGTTCGCCTTTCAGGCAGAAATTGCCCAGTTGATGTCACTGATCGTCAATACTTTCTACTTGAACAAAGAGATCTTTCTGAGAGAGCTCATTTCAAATTTATCAGATGCATTGGACAAAATCCTGTATGAAAGCTTGATGGATCCCAGTAAATTAGACTCTGGGAAAGAGCTGAATATTAGCCTTATACCAAACAAACAAGATCAAACACTCACTATTGTGGATACTGGAATTGGAATGACCAAGGCTGACTTGATCAATAACCTTGGAACTATCAGGAAGTCTGAGACCAAAGTGTTCATGGAAGCTTTGCAGGCTGGTGCAGATATCTCTATGATTGGCCAGTTCAGTGTTGGTTTTTATTCTGCTTATTCAGTTGCTGAGAAAGTAACAGTGATCACCAAACATAACGGTGATGAGCAGTACGCCTGGGAGTCCTCAGCAAGGGGATCATTCCTAGTGAGGACAGACACAGGTGAACCTATGGGTCATGGAACAAAGGCTATCCTACCTCTAAAAGAAGACCAAACTGAGTACTTGGAGGAACGAAAAATAAAGGAGATTGTGAAGAAACTGTCTCAGTTTATTGGATATCCCATCACTCTTTTTGTGGAGAAGAAATATGATAAAGAAGTCATCATTGATGAGGCTGAAGAAAAGGAAGACAAAGAAGAAGAAAAGGTAAAAGAAGAGAAAGAGTCTGAAGACAAACCTGAAATTGAAGATGTTGGTTCTGACGATGAAGAAGAATAAAAGAAGGATGGTGACAAGAAGAAGAAGAAGATTAAGGAAAAGTACATCGATCAAGAAGAACTCAACAAAACAAAGCTTATCTGGACCAGATATCCTGATGACATTACTAATTAGGAATACAGAGAATTCTACAAGAACTTGACCATCAACTGAGAAGATTACTTGGCAGTGAAGCATTTTTCAGTTGAAGGACAGTTGGAATTCAGAGCCTTTCTATTTGTCCCACGACATGCTCCTTTTGAGCTGTTGGAAACCAGAAAGAAAAAGAACAATATCAAATTGTCTGCATGCAAAGATCTTATCATGGATAACTGTGGGGAGCTAATCCCTGAGTATCTGAACTTCATCAGAGGGGTGGTAGACTCAGAGGATCTCCCTCTAAATATTTTCCGTGAGATGTTGCAATGAAACAAAATTTTGAAAGTTATCAGGAAGAATTTGATCAAAAAATGCTTAGAACTCTTTACTGAACTGGCAGAAGGTAAAGAGAGGTACAAGAAGTTCTATGAGCAGTTCTCTAAAAACATGAAGCTTGGAGTACATGGAGACTCTCAAAATCAGAAGAAGCTTTCAGAGCTGCTAAGATACTACACATATGCCTCTGATGATGAGATGGTTTATCTCCAGGACTACTGCACCAGAATGAAGGAAAACCAGAAACATATCTATTATATCACAGGTGAGACCAAGGACCAGGTAGCTAACTCAGCCTTTGTGCAACGTCTTTGGAAACATGGCTTAGAAGTGATCTATATGATCGAGCCCATTGATGAGTACTGTGTCCAGCAGCTGAAGGAATTTGAGGGGAAGACTTTAGCGTCAGTCACCAAAGAGAGCTTGGAACTTCCAGAGGATGAAGAAGAGAAAAAGAAACAGGAAGAGGAAAAACAAAACAAAACAAAACAAAGTTTGAGAACCTCTGCAAAATCGTGAAAGACATATTGGAGAAGAGTTGAAAAGGTGGTTGTGTCAAACCAATAGGTGACGTCTCCATGTTGTATTGTCACAAGCACATATGGCTGGACAGCAAACATGGAGAGAATCATGAAAGCTCAAGCCCTAAGAGACAACTCAGCAACAGGTTACATGGCAGCAAAGAAACACCTGGAGATAAACCCCGACCATTCTTTTATTGACACCGTAAGGGAAAAGGCAGAGGCTGATAAGAATGACAAGTCTGTGAAGGATCTGGTCATCTTGCTTTATGAAACTGTGCTCCTGTCTTCCAACTTCAGGCTGGAAGACCCCCAGACACATGCTAACAGGATCTACAGATGAACAAACTTGGTCTGGGTATTGATGAAGATGACCCTACTGCTGATGATACCAGTGCAGCTGTAACTACAGAAATGCTGCCCCTCGAAGGAGATGACGACACATCACGCATGGAAAAGTAGACCAACCTCTGGCTGAGGGATGACTTACCTGTTCGGTACTCTACAGTTCCTCTGAGAATATATTTTCAAGGATGTTTTTCTTCATTTTCGTTAACATTAAATAGTCTGTATGGCATGACAACAACTACTTTAAGGGGAAGTTAAGATTTCTGTCTACTTGTAAGTGATGCTGTGATACCTTAGGCACTAAAGCAGAGTTAGCATTGCTTTCTTAGTTTCACATTGGCTTATTTTAACAGATGTAAGAAGTATGTAACATGATGCTAACTTTGTGGTCTAAAGTGTTTAGCTATCAAGCCGGATTCCTTAGTAGACCAAATTTTGTTATCAAAGTGTTCCTGAGCTATACCTTGATGTTTAGAAGAAAGTATTTGTTACATCTTGTAGGATCTACTTTTTGAACTTTTCATCCCCTGTAGTTGCCAATTCTGCATGTACTAGTCCCCTAGAAACAGGTTAAACTGAAGCAACTGGATGGAAGGGACTCTCCATAGGGCTTGTCTTCCAAGAAAAGTATTGTTTGGAGGAGTAAAGTTATAAGTCTACCTAAGCATATCATAAAGCTGTTCAAAAATAACTCAGAGCCAGTCTTGTGGATGGAAATGTACTGCCCAAGTCACATTCTGCTTAAAGTTGTTTTAAATACAGATGAATTAAAAGAAAAAAAAGGAAATACTACTGATATTTATATGTTAATTTTGTATTCTGCAACTTTACTGAATTTATGTATTTGTTCTAATAGTTTTTTCTGGAATCTTTGGGGTTTTCTACTCATAGAATCATGCCATCTGCAATCAGAGATGACTTTACATCTTCCTTTTTAGTTTAGATGTCTTTTATTTCTTTTTCCCTTTTAATTGCCTTTGCTAGTGCTTCCAGTACTATGTAGAAGGCACGTGGTGAGAGTGGGCAGCCCTCTCTTATACCAGATCTTAGTGCAAAAGAGTTCAGTTCTTCCCTGTTGATTATGATATTAGCTGTAGGTTTCCCATAAATGGCCTTTATTATGTTGAGAAACTTTCCTTCTATATGTAAACAATTAGGGGTTTTTATTGAGAAAGAGTGCAAAATGTTGTCAACCTTGTTTATGCTTTAAAAGTTTTCAACATGAGTAATTATTTAAGTAAGGGAAAGAAGGCCTGTCAGGGTGACCAGCGGCTCATGTTTGCCTGGCCCTGTCCTGGTGTTTTCACTGAATCTCTTGTATCCTGGGGAAATTCCTAAATCACAGGCAACACAAGTGGCTAAACCATCACTCCACCAATTGCATTATCTTTAAATCTTTTAGGTTACATTGCCTGTAGCTGTCTCTAATGTTAAAGGTCCTGTATTTCATCTGCTTATCCACATAACAAACATCAGCTGAGTCAACCCACCAATGTGCCCAGCTCCATGAGTACAGATAAGAAGAAGTCTCATCCAAGAGCTCACAATCCTTATGGAAAGAGCTGACCTTGGCACATAATTACATCATTATCACACCATGTCAGACTGATGGAAGCCAATGTGATCAGCGTCTGTGGGGTCCTTTATAAACATCTGCTGCCTTCAGCAACTAGAGGCTGGTTGGAACTTTTAAAATTAGGTAAAAAGTTATAATAAAGGCAAGTTGCAGACTAAGTCTACCACAAACTCAAACATTTAGAAGCATAAATGCCTCAACACAGGCATGCAACCTGTGTATTTTTTAACTTAATGATGCCCTGTGCTCTACTGTAAACACCCTGACAAGCATTTCACACGAAAGGTTATTGTAGGAAAAGCACAATTACATTCTAATGGTGGGATCCACTAACCTCTGAGTTAGATTAGACAGAGCAATCCTGCCTAAGAGTAGGGCAAAGAGATCCAATGGCTACAAAGAACTTGGATGCAACATTACAGGTGTGATCCTGCTAGGTTCCCACATTCCACTCACACAAGAATGTCAGAGTCCATGGAATTTTTCCAGACAATTGTATATAGAGAGCATTATTTATTTTATCAAGAAAAAAGGAGAACTATTTCTAGCATTCTTTATGCTAATTAACAAAACTGCTGCTGTGTATTTAGATGAGACTTGACCTACTTCCCATAGATATATCTAGAGTGTGAAGTCTTTGTTAATGTACTTCAAATGCAAACTGGTAATTTCTAGAATATGAATTAAACTTAATTTACACATTTAGAAGGCTAAGGCATTTTTAAATAAATTATCTTCCAACAAATATAAGAAATAATTGGTGGTTGTTCTTTTAAAATGTAGAAAAAATCTCTCTGACAAAATACTTAGGCACTTCAAGGACTTGACAAGGTGACCTGTGAACCAAGTCTGAGGGATGAAGAATATGAATTTGCAAAATTAAGGGAGGAAAAGTGATACTTGGTGGAAGACAGAATCCTGCGCAAAGGTATCTCCGTGAAAGGTCTTACTACTTCAGGAAACTTCAAGAAGTGACTGAAAGCTCAGAGTCTCAGGAACAAGGTTTGAAAAATGTGCCTGAAACAGATATTTGAGAAGCCAAGATGGTGGCAGGATCTGGAAGCCACACTAAGTTGTTTGGACTTTCTGCTTAAGTATTGAGATGATAGGGGCACTTTTTTCTAGATAGTACGTGACTTATTGCTTAGGTAGCAATGAGAAGAATGGATTGAAGAGAGAAAGGTATCAGGGAAACAAACCAGAAGCAAGACATGATGTAGACTTGGAGTCAGGCCTCAGAATGTATTCATTCATTCAACAACTAATAACATATGAACTGAGCACCTACCAGGCACTCTACAGTAAAGCAGACCCTGGAGATACAGCGCTGAGAATGCAGCCACACTCTCAAACTAGGCATGGTGCTTGCGCCTGTGGCAGGAGGATTGCCTGAGCCCAGGGGCTCCAGGCAGCATGAGCTATGTTTGTGCCACTGCACTCCAGTCTGGGTGGCAGGGTGAGACCCCGTCTATGAGTAAATAAATAATAATAATAAATCTGAGTCCTCACGGACAGGGCGAGCACATCCCAGTTTGGCAGAGTCAGTTGTTTAATGTAACTTTCAAAGGATCCAAGAATATCTCACAAATGATGTGTTCATCCTGCTCTTGCCTCACCCATTTCAGGAGAGGAGACAGCCACTCAACAAATAAATGAAGCCTGTTAGTAAAGCATGCATAATGGGGACACGGGATCTGAAGAGAAAATGATGTAGGAATGGAGACTGGAGTGTGTGCAAGTGTGTGACTGCGTTTGTCTTTGTGTGAATTTTAACACAATGAACACTGGAGGGAGAAAGCCATGGGGCCACCTTGGGGAAGAATTCCTGACCTAGGAGATGCAAGCATAGAGCCTCTGAGAGGAAGCCTGTGAGGAACAGTGAGGGGCCTGGGAAGCTGGAGCAGAGTGAGCAAAGGGGATGGCACCAGAGACCCAGCAAGGGACCAGACCATGTCAGCCCTCAGGGGCCACTGTAGAAACTCAGGCTGCCTGGAAAAAAGAGGGGCTACCATTGGGCAATTTTGAGTAAAGGCAACATTGTCTTAACTAACTTTACAAAATATCTGAGTTTTGTGTTGACAAAAGTCATAACTACTTTAAAATAAGCAATGACTTTCTCCAAGCTATTTTATTTAGATTCAAGCTGCTGTGAGCCAGTGGGTAGTAGTTAAGATTAATATGCAAATAACACATTTTAAAACTACAGGAATGAATTACATTTCTAGGGCTGCTAAAACAATTGCAACTTTTTAGATGCCCATGAATGTGACATTTCACTTACATTATATTATTTTAATTTTACAATCTGCTTGCCAAAGAGAGGTCATTCCTTCCATTTTACAATGAGGAAACTGAGTCCTACAAAGGTTAAGAACAGTTGGCCCATATGCATAAGACTGAAACTAGACCCCTTCCTTACACTTTATACAAAAATTAACTCAAGATGGATTAAAGACTTAAACATAAAACACCAATCCATAAAAACCCTAGAAGAAAACCTAGGGAATACCATTCAGGACATAGGCATGGGCAAAGACTTCATAACTAAAGCACCAAAAACAATGGCAACAAAAGCCAAATTGACAAATGGGATCTAATTAAACTAAAGAGCTTCTGCACAGCAACAACAAAAAACTATCATCAGAGTGAACAGGCAACCTACAGAATGGGAGAAAATTTTTGCAATCTACCCATCTGACAAAGGTCTAATATCCAAAATCTACAAGGAACTTAAACAAATCTACAAGAAAAAAACAAACAACCCCATCAAAAAGTGGGCAAAGTATATGAACAGACACTTTTCAAAAGAAGACATTTATGCAGCCAACAAACATGAAAAAAGGTCAACAACACTGATCATTAGAGAAATGTAAATCAAAACCACAATGAGAACCATTTCATGCCAGTCAGAATGGTGATTATTAAAAAGTCAGGAAACAATAGATGCTGGTGAGACTGTGGAGAAATAGGAATGCTGTTACTCCGTAGATGGGAATGTAAATTAGTTCAACCATTGTGGAAGACCATGTGATGTGTCCTCAAGGATCTAGAACCAGAAATACCATTTGACCCAGCAATCCCATTACTGGGTGTATACCCAAAGGATTATAAATCATTCTACTATAAAGACACATGCACACGTATGTTTATTGCAGCACTAGTCATAATAGCAAAGACATGGAACCAACCGAAATGCCCATCAGTGATAGACTGGATAAAGAAAATGTGGCACATATATACCATGGAATACTATGCAGCCATAAAAAAGGATGAGTTCATGTCTTTTGCAGGGACATGGATGAAGATGGAAACTTTCATCCTCAGCAAACTGACACAGGAAGAGAAAACCAAACACAGCATGTTCTCACTCACAAGTGCAAGTTGAACAATGAGAACACATGGACATAAGTAGGGGAACAACACACATTAGGGCCAGTCAGGGGGTGGGAGGTGAGGGGAGGGAGAGCATTAGGACAAACAGCTAAGGTATGTGGGGCTTAAAACCTAGATGGCGGGTTGATAGGTGCAGCAAACCACATGGCACACGTATGCTTATGTAACAAACCTGCACGTTCTGCTCTTATATCCTGGAACTTAAAGTCAAATTAAAAAAAAAAAAAAGGAGTTCAGGTTAAGACAAGTAAACAGAGAAAAAGGAAGATTTCTGAGAGCTAAGGGGAGTATGGATTGAAAATGGAGGCTATAGGACAGAATGCTTATTTGAAAGTATTGGCAGTGCAAGAAGAAAGAAAGAGGATTTTATATTATGCGTTAAACTTAATGAACCTGGGGAAGTTTTTCTGTCCATTATTTTAATCTTAATAATAAAACTCTTTCTAAAAGCACCACTATGCTATAATCTGAATGAAGCTATACTGTCGGTCAAATCCTGTCCAGTCCCCTGTGTGCATGGCACTATACAGGACACTGGTCTTAATACATCAAAGAAAAACCACATGAGTATTGGCCTCGTCCACCCCATTCCTATCTGTGTTATTACAGGGTTGAATTGTAATTTGAATTTATAAAATTAATGTTGTTTTTGTACTTTAATACATTTATTACCGAAATAAATTACATTTCTCTTAAAAAAATAATTGGCCCTTGAATAAGATGGGTTTAAACTATGTGGGTTGACTTTTTTCAACGAAACATGGATCAAAAAATGCAGTATTCAGGGCATGTGAAACCCACCTATAAGGAGAGCAACCTGTTGATTTATGCGAGCTCTGTAGGGCTGACCCAATGCTGGAACCAATTCCCCGGGTGTACCGAGGGACAGCTGTAAGTTGAAGACACACAGCTAATAAAAGTTAGAGTGTAGACTTAAAACCTGGTTTTCTAGCTAATACGGTCCATGCTTTTATACTACCTAAAGCTGGCTATTATGAAATAACAATAACCATGCTAATTATTACAATAATAAGCCCACATAATAACAAAATACAGTCATAATAAATTTGTTTTTTCCTTCTTAATCAGGACAACTTTATTTTACAAAGGAAGATCACCAGCACTTTCTTATTTCTAGCAGTGTTCAAGTACAAATATTTCCAAATAGTGTAGAATGATTAGTACAATACTAGTAATCCTACAGTGTAAGATTTTTCGACTTTACAACGGTGCATAGGTGATACGCACTCAGTAGACACCGCATTTTGAACTGAGCTCTTTGCCTGGGCTAGCAGCATGTGGTAGGAAGACTCTCATGATGCAGAGCAGGGGTGGCCAGCCCCAGCTTCCAGGAAGCCGGGTGATCCAGGGGAACCAGCCAACACTACACCCCACAGTGCGCTGTGCTCGTGAATGACATGAGATACGCAATACTTTTTTATAAAAGTCTTCATATTTATGATTCTGCCAATCATAGGCTAATGTAAGTGTTCTGGGCATATTTAAGGTAGGAGAGACCTCTGATGTTTGGTAGGTGAGGTATATTAAGTGCATTTTCCACTTACGATGGGTTTGTCAGGATGTAACCCTATCATGTCAAGGAGGAGCATCTGTGCTAATACTACTGATAATAAACTACTAGTAAAACGTGAGAGCTGTTTTTGCTGTTTTGGAAGCGGTTCCTTCTTAGCAAGCGGCAGCATCGTGAAAGCGAATGCAGATAATTTGGGGAAGATGCGGCCGCTCAGCCTGCCCTGGCTCAGCCATCTTCCTACCACTGGGGGAGGAGAGCTGCGCCGGCAAAACCTGGATCACACTTGTGGTTAGTTGCCACTAACTAAATCAGGCTTGGAAATAAGATCGTTTGTCACCAGAATCCTTTAAATTATCTTCCTCATGCTGGACTCCGTCCTTGGAAAACTGAATGAATTCTCTATGTTTCGTCTTCTCACCATGGGCCCAGAAGATCTTATCCACTCTAGTTCATGCTTAAAAAAGAAGCCCTCACTTCTTTGAAACTACAGACCCATTTAGTTTGCAGTGTGCCGCCTTCTCACTGCCAGGCAGGGCAGGGGTTTTCAGAATCTGAAGTCACTTCACTGCTTCCGGTTGGCCTCAGTGGAGAAGCGTTCTGGGAAGATGTTCACAGGGGACTGGAGGCAGGTGGAGGAAACCAAACATACTCAAAACACGATCCATGGCTTCCTTCAAGGCTGTGCTTGAGGTACACTTTTAGGAAAGTAGGAGCAGAAACCAGAGTCGCTAAAGAACGGATTCCAAATGCTCTAAGATCTTTCACTTTACTTAAGCTGCAAATCAACTCACATCTTAGAATGTCATTTGAAAAACAGAAATCCGAGGGTTTGGAAGCCAAAGACATTGGCTGATAAATAATTTAACATGAGAAATACACTCATGTAGCTTTAGAACCGGAAAGACCATGAGAGGCCCTCAACTGATACCCACTGTGGTACCAATGAGAAATCTAAGAACAATTAAATGAAGCTTGTTTATACTAAAGGGTTTTTGTTGTGGTTGTTTTCAATTGCATGTTTGCATGTCCTAATTTACTTATAAAGTATTATGTCTTTCATCTCTATAACAGTAAAATGGAATTTTTTAATTAAAATTCAAGGTAAATTGACTACTGCGACTCCCTTGAAGTCTTGTGTTTATTAAGTGATGTTGAGCTGATCCATTGTAAAAAAGCAGACTTTGGCTTGATGACAATGAGGCATTGTGTACATGCCACACACAAGCCAAGAGAAGAGTGTGAATCTGTCATCCCGAGCAATGAGGAAAATGAACTCATCAGCAGTGATAGGAAAAAGCAGTCACTGGCCCAAAAAAGCAGGGAGAACTATGTAAAAAACAAATCAAGTGCCAGCCTCAAGTTCAGTATTGCTAAAACTCTCATGCCACATTTCTGGTTAATGTTTTTGTGTCTCAAAAAATAGTTACCTTTGGTCTAGTTTTTTTTCTCATGGGAACAATGCTTTGCATTCACAAAAGTACCTCTTTCAAAAACTCTACTTTACAAATATCTTATTAATCTTGTGTGTTGTACAGGTAGCTCCTGCCTCATGCTTGGTCCAAAATGTGTTTTTCTTTTTTTTTTTGAGATGGAGTCTCGCTGTCTCACCCAGGCTGGAGGGCAGTGGTGTGATCTCGGCTCACTGCAACGTCCACCTCCTGGGTTTAAATGATTCTCCTGCCTCAGCCTCCTGAGTAGCTGTGACTACAAGCATTCGCCACCAGGCCTGGCTAATTTTTATATTTTTGGTAGAGACGGGACTTCCCCATGTTGGCCAGACTGGTCTCAATCTCCCGACCTTAGGTGATCCACCTTCCTCAGCCTCCCAACATGTTGGGATTACAGGAGTGAGCCACTGTGCCTGGGCCAAAATGCACGTTTGGACTGAATGAGGAAGCCCAAGCCCTTTCCACTGTGTTTTCAATTTTGTTTTTCTACTCTTCTCTCTCAGCCTTTCCTCTGCCGATCCCATCTATGCAGCGATTACTCCCATTCAACCTGTGTCTACACTGCTGATGCTCACTGGTGTAGGTGGGTTGTGGCTGACCCTCACCGGTGTAGGTGGGCTGTGGCTGACCCTCAGTGGTGTAGGTGGGCTGTGGCTGACCCTTGGTGATGTAGGTGGGCTGTGGCTGACCTTCACCAGGGCAGGTGGGTTGTGGCTGACCCTCAGCGGTGTAGGTGGGCTGTGGCTGACCCTCAGTGGTGTAGGTGGGCTGTGGCTGACCCTTGGTGATGTAGGTGGGCTGTGGCTGACCCTTGGTGATGTAGGTGGGCTGTGGCTGACCCTTGGTGATGTAGGTGGGCTGTGGCTGACCCTTACCGGGGTAGGTGGGCTGTGGTGATTAGAGCTAATGAGAGGTTTGAGGAGACTGACATTCACCTCCAATTGCAGTGCCAAATTAACACCTCCTGCAGATACACACATTCAGAAATCTCACGCCCTGTACTTTCTTCTACACCATTTTCTCTCCCCTTTGTTTCTATTCCAGCCATGCAGGAAGCAGCATCTGTCCTGGCACATCGCGACATGTTGTCCATACCTGCCTGTTCCTCCCTGCCTGTGTGCTGGGAAGCTCCTGTTCACTGGTAAACTCTTCTAGGTAGGCTTTCCCCCCACTCCAGTTGTTGGTGTTTTCTGTCTACATCCTGTTAGTCTTTTAGAAATAGATACTTTTAAGATACTCACATGTTCCTTATTGAGTGTACAGTTGAGTACTGGTGAGTACATTCACATTGTTGTAAAACCAAGCTCCAGAATTTTTCATCTTGGAAAACTGAAATGCTACACTCATTAAA
The DNA here is from genome assembly GCF_028885655.2 of Pongo abelii. Taxonomy (NCBI): domain Eukaryota; kingdom Metazoa; phylum Chordata; class Mammalia; order Primates; family Hominidae; genus Pongo; species Pongo abelii. The sequence goes on from NC_071988.2 coordinate 211,897,280, forward strand.
CAACTCTGCCATCTTCCCCTCCCCTAGGCCCTGGGAGCCACTGTTCTCAATGAAGACTGTCTCTATGAAGTTGACTACTGTAAGTACCTCATATCGGTGGAATCATAACATATTTATCTTTTTGTGACTGGCTTATTTCACTTAGCCTAATGTCCTCAAAGTTCACCCATGCTGTGGTATATATTAGAATTTTCTTCCTTCTTAAGGCTAAATAATATTCCAGTGCATGAGTACACCACATTTTCTTTATCCAGTCATTCATTGATGGCCACATGGATTCTTTCCACCTTGTGGCTATTGTGAATAATTCTGCTCTGAACACGAAGGTACAAATATCTCTTCCACACCCTGCTTTCGTTTCTCTGGGGGTATATATCCAGAAGTGAAACTTCCACATCATATGGTAATTCTAGTTTTAATTTTTTAAGGAATCATCATAATGTTTCCATAGCGTTGAGCCATTTTAAATTCCCACCAGAAGTATACAAGGATTTCAGTTTTTCCATTTCTCCCCACACCCGTTGTTTTCTGTTTTTTGTTTTTGTTTTTGTTTTTGATAGCAGTTATTCTAATGGATAAGATAAAAATGTCGTGTGTTATTTTAGTTGTCTGTTGTCTGGCACTTACTTCCTTCTGGAGAGAACCATTCTTTTGCAACTGAACTCACTCATCTTTATGTCACTGCTGTCTATTACATGCCTGGAACATAGGATGTCCTCAAAAACAGCTGTTCAAAGAATACATGTTGCTACTGGTAAAAATTGCTATAAAATTGCAAAAGAGCTTTAAGCTTCTTCAGCAAAGGAAAGGCAGGTGACCCACCAAATCATTTTCTCCAGTGGGCCGAGGAGTAGAGAAGTCATGCCTGAGAGCTTCAGGTGGCGGCAGTGAAAAGAGGAGCAGGCAGACCAGCCCCCATGGCCCTTTCGAGGAAAAATGGAGGGTGGGAATACAACCGGGGACTGACCCAAGACCAAGAGAGAGCCTTGAGGTTTTTCTTAGAGGAAAATCCTATCTGCCATCACCCTCAGTCCCTAATTTCCAGGCCTCTCCATCTCCACTGACCTGGGCACACTTCAGGATCTCCCCGCTCCAGCCATGGGTGCCACTGTGTGTGTAGCATGGGGCTGCTTCTGTGTTCCGGGCACCCAAAGTCAGAACACAACTGCACAATTCCCTTTAATTCGGCTTTTGTTATCCCAACAATCTTGGAACATAGCCCACTGGCAAATTGGAGAATGCCATCATCCTTATCACAGTTTTATTTATCACAACACCACTATTCATAAAGTAGATAAATCATGTGGCAAGATGAAAGAGTATATCCCTAAGCTCCTGGCTCCACTCTATTCTGGAGCTTGGCCTTGTGAACTTTATCAGCAACTTAAAGAGGTATTTTTGCATATTTCACTGTCAAGGTGTGAATATATTCCTTTTCTGCAGCTTGATTTTTCTGAGGAAGCCTAATTCCTCGGCTTATATTTCTTCTCTTATTATCTCCTGGAGTATGGTTAGGTCCGGAACTTCCTATTACTCAATGTTGTGCACTTTTGAACCACAGGTCTTTCCATTCAGTATATTCTTTAAGTAATTACAGGTCTCTTTTATAATAAACTCTTCCCAACTTGTTACCAGTCTATATTTTTATCTTCGTTTGGTTCAGCTTTTAAATTGTTTCAGCAATGCTAATTATAAGAAAAAGATAAGGTCGGCTTGCTGTTCTTCCTCACTCACAGCAGCTCAGAAAATGAACTGCTGCATTCTACTTTCCTATTTGCACAGGTAATGATGTATTCATTGTGGCAAAGTCTTCACAGATAATAAAAACTACATGCTTTTTGCAGATGTGCTAATTATCTCATCTTGATCAAGAAAACCATTCAGAATTGGCTTCCAACTAAGCAGTTTAATTTACACCCATATTTGATGCTGGCATGAAGCCTGAGCTATTTTATATTACTTTATTTTTTGGCTAGGAAATTAAGATAGTCTGGAAAATTGTTATTAAGAAATGCTTAAAACAGCCTGTATATAAGATTCATTGTGGAAGGTCACCCCTGGTTAAGTTATAATGCAGATGTAAACGCAGAGAGATGGTGAGAAAACCAAAAGGCAAACAGGATGAATGGAATGGTTTGCTGTATTCAACTTGGGTAATGGAAACTAACTCAATCTATTTTGGACATGCAGAGATAACTCTTATTAAAAGACTATTTGCATCAATAAAGGAGCAAACTATATATTTTTAAGACATAAAAGCTACATCATTTCTTGACAACTGAAAGAGGCGAACATTTTCATCGTGTTCCATTCATTTCTTTCTTTATACTTTTACAGCATTAAGACCAGTATGGTTAGCAATGGCAGACTAGTTTTACTAGATTCTGTTACTTTTGATAACAGTTCTTTGTAATTTTATGACAGAATATCTAGTTATGAAATGTGGCATAAAACTATATTCTTGGAGAAAAAACCTTGGTTTTTAATCTTAACTTACGTATTTCAACCTGAAGACAATCACTGGATAGGATTTATATGTATAAAATAAGACTTTCAATATCATAAAATATTGCAACTTATAAACCAAAATGGTTTGTTGTTAGAGAAAAGATGAAGGAGAGAAAGAGCTTGTCTTTCTGTGTTCTGTTAGTGGGAATCTGACTTTTCATCAATTTCAACTTATTGATGTTTTCAACATAGAGAAAACTGGCTTGCTTTTGCTTCTAACACATAAAAATATTAAGTCAAGTAATCCACATTTTTCTCACCCTCTTTCTCTCCTAATCATCTGTGCAAACACATAAACTTCCATAAGTTGGTGAGGTGTATAATGTGAGGCCACTACAAGATCAAAGCATCGATGAGTCCGTCATGCCAGGTTGCTCTGGATATTGGTGCTTCTGGGTTAAAAAAATGATAAAAGTAGGATATGGAGCTTCAAGTAAAATTCAAGTCTTTCGGGTTCCAATCAAAAGTTCTTTTCACTAAAACACTCTTGCCCTATTGCCTTGGGCAAGGCTTTCTACTTTTATGAGTCTCTGTCTTATTTTCAAAGTTAGTGTAATATATTACCTAAACCCACTCATTGGGTAGTTTTTTCCCATAAAACTCACATTTACATGAAAGTATACTGTAAAACAGAAATATAAGATTTTTCCCTTTGGAAATAATAGAAATCTGAATATGCACATGCTCCTTACACTGCTGTGGGAATCAGGCCTTGCTGTTACTGGATGACGATAATAATAATAACTTGTGAAAGCCTCCAGGTGGAAAGAAGAGAGACTAATTCCTGTGCCAGCCTAGACGTGCGGCCAGCCTAGACATATGCAAGCCTAGACGTGTGCCAGCCTAGACGCGTGGCCAGCCTAGAGGTGTGCCAGCCTAGACGTGTGCCAGCCTAGATGCGTGGCCAGCCTAGACGTGTGCCAGCCTAGATGCGTGGCCAGCCTAGACGTGTGCCAGCCTAGATGCGTGGTCAGCCTGGACGTGTGGCCAGCCTAGATGTGTGGCCAGCCTAGACGTGTGCCAGCCTAGACTTGTGCCAGCCTAGATGCGTGGCCAGCCTAGACGCATGGCTAGCCTAGACCCAGCCTAGATGTGTGGCTAGCCTAGACTCAGCCTAGACTTGTGGCCAGCCTAGACGCGTGGCCAGCCTAGACCCAGCCTAGATGTGTGGCCAGCCTAGACCCAGCCTAGACACATGGCCAACCTAGACCCAGCCAAGACGTGTGGCCACCTAGACGTGTGGCCAGCCTAGACCCAGCCTAGACTTGTGGCCAGCCTAGACGCGTGGCCAGCCCAGACCCAGCCTAGACGTGTGGCCAGCCTAGATGTGTGGCCAGCCTAGACGTGTACACTTGGCTTGTGTTCTGGTCAGAAAGTCCCTGGCTGGAGCTTGTGCCAGTTCCTGGTCCTGGAACCAGGTGATTGCTGCTCTGCCACCAGAAGGAGGATGTCCATCGTAAACTGCACCTGATGCCTGGGCCATGCTCCTCTCTCTGTCCTCACCAGGGTTTTTTGTCAATTCTAAAGCCCACAAGGCCACAGGACATTCTTAATGTCCATATATGTAGTGCCCAGAAGTGGAAGGGGTGTGGCACCTCATGGGTGAAATCTGACCAAGGGAAGACAGTTACTAGCAGATAAATTGTGGTGCTTTCCATTCTCTGGATGGGCTGTTTGGAGGAGCAGCACCTTCTGGTGGCTTCTCTAGTGACATTCGGAGGGACACCGCTGTGACCAGCTCAGTGACACTCCCTTTGATTTGCTGTCCCTCCCTCCCTGCCTCGCTTTGTCCCTCACTTGTGTGTTTGAGCTGCACTCATCCTCAGGCGTAGCCCCTCCTATTTCCCTTGAGCAGGGTTTTCTAGGGACACAGGCAGAGACAGTGCCAAACTGGAATAAGCAAAAGATCAATGACGGACTAAAGGCCCAGTTTAAAATAGAAATTGCAAATGGATATTCAGTCAGCAAAACGACATGATTTTCCTCCAGCGTTGTAGGAACAGCCGCAGAGGAAACAGGGAGTTAGACTCATCTACTCACTTAACAATCCGGGGTCCCCTGTGTGTCCCTCACCAGACTAGTCATCAGGGATTCCAAGATATAAAAAAAAATAACCTCAGTCCTTCTTTAGGGATTAACATTATACACTGGAATTTCATGTCTAAATATCTCCAGATGCAGTTGAAGAAGTAGTGTTTCTGAAGAGTATAAAGGGCAAAAAATAATACGTGAGAAGATGAGGAAAAAGCTGAAGATACAGATAAGATCAGAGAAGTCACTGAGGAGGGGAAACGGGCAGTGTCGATCAGAGGAAGGATGTCAGAACACGTTTCCGAGTTTAAACTATTCTGCTGACAGCAAAGTCCAGAGCATCAGCATAAGGTCAAGTGGCAGGAACAGGGCAGAGATAGAGCTTATCTGAGCAGAGAAATTCTCAGAGCAATTCGCTCGATGTGGCGGATGACTCACCACTGCAAACTGAAACCTGCAGGGAGTAATACAAAGGCTATGGGCCACCTGAGTGTTTGCTCTTCCCTCAGTGCCGCTGAGCTGGGAACAGCCTGCAACCGAGAAGAGAGAGCGCTGAGTCCATCAACCGCTCAATTAAAACGGCCTGCGCCAGCCCAGGGATGGGCGGGACGAGATTTTTACAGACCTGGTGAGAAGCAAAGCCAACAGGAAAAATAGCACGTAGGGATGAGCGAAAGTTGGGAAGAAGTGATTAGGAAACAAGACGGAAGATTCAGTTCTGCGTAGAGCCGGGGGCCCGCAGAGCAGCAGCGCAGGGCACTGCGTGTGCAGGTGAGGGAGGTGCAGGCAGGAATGGCTGCTGCTGTGAACATGGGTGGCCTTTCCCATGCTCTGGCTAAATGACATGCAGGACCATGCAGGGCTACTGTTACTGCTTTGTCTAATTGTGCCATTTGCTTCCGTAAACAATGCCAAACCCCTCAAACCAAGAGATACCTTATCTTACCAAGAGAACAGGAGCCCTCCTGGACAGCCCTGCTGGGCTCTGATGTTCTGGCCACAGAACCCTGCTCTGCCCCTTCTAAGCCTCCTGGCATCAGGGAGTTGGGAAACCTGGAAGCTGTACCCACCAGCACCCCTGGCTGGCAGAGCCGCCCACGAGAAGCCGTCGTGAAGGATTTGGAATGCAGAAGAGAGGCGGAGCCACATTTACACACCTCTGGGAGTGGCAGGCGAACAGGCAGGCAAATGGAAAAAGTCGGCTTTGTGTGGTGGCTTCCGAGTGCTCTGAAAACCACCTTCTTAAGTACTGAAGAAAAATCTGATTGTCGGTGTCAGTTTTCTGGATCTGTGACCCTTTGATCTCTGAAAGCTTGGCATGCAGCTAGGAGTTCACACTGCGTGCCCTGGCCTTCTCTCTCCCAGCACTTCACAAGGATCTTTGAGATGTTTGAAGGCATTTAATTCCCTGTATTAAATACCATCCTGCTTAAAAAACCAAGAGCGAATGCTGTTTGCGGACATAACTCTTGCTGATATACTTTTTTTTTTTCTTTCTACTACCCATTTTAACTTGGAAACTGGCTATCTTTTAGTTCACTAGTAAGTTTTCGAAACACTTTTTTCATTTACTGTATGTTTTTATCTTACTATTTTCAGTGAAAGTGCCAGAGATTAGACATAACAATGTCTCTGAAATATAAAAATTATATTATCAGAACTTGTTGATATATTGTTTTTGCTATTACCAAATCAAATGCATTAATAATATACTTGTTTCCATGGGGTAAATCCAATTTTAATAGTTTTGGACCTAATTTCTTCACTGTGTAACTTAATAAAAGCCATAAAATTCAGGAACTGGTGCTTTTGCAATAGGTGAGAGGAAAGAAGTTAATGGCTGTGGCTGCTCTGGCATAAAAGAAATACTTTCCACCTCTTTCTAGGGAATGCTGCTGGATTCAGGAAATAAGCACTGAGTCACTTCATCAAGAATATAGTAAAAATTGTTCATTAATGTTGTAATTATTCTGGTAATTTTAGTCATAATTTTAATTCATTTCCATTACTTATGCTGAAAAGTGTCAAATTATCCTTTCAGCATTTCTTTATTTTTCTCACCTTCTATTAGAAAAATGTTAATGATCTTTATTACTGTTTCTGATATTTAAGAAGAAAGAGCGGGTAGTTGTAAGTTCATAAGCATCTTTTAAGCTACAAGCCAGCGAGTTTTACCCAACTGGAAGAAGTCCAGGTCATTCTACACAGAGAAGGATGTAGCCGATGCACCCCAGTGGCTCTCCAGGGCCAGCCTTCAGCCTCTGCACCGCTGCGGCCAGCCCGGGGCCTGACCCGGGGTCCCTGGCTTACAGGGGTTCTGAGTTGCGTCTAGAATTCTGCCTCTTGCCTGCATAAGCATCAGACGACCTCATGTCATAATCATCATTCAGCTTCTCTGAGCACATAGCAAGAAAAATCACATAGTTGGCACAATGGGAATGGGGAACAAGCTGGGGAAAGTTTTCCACTTCTGGAAATGCATACAGAGGAGTCCAGAGGGAGGGGATGAGAAGCACTGCCTGCCCTGGCTGCAGCAGCGTTGAAGCCATCATCGCCAGTTCCATGAAAACTTTCAAGGTCAACAATGAGCAAATGAACTGGTTTTTGTGTTTTGGGCTACAACATTTGTATAACCCTAAAAATTACCTTGAGCTAAGTACAGGAAGAAAGGAAAAGCGCTCATGGATACACTAGCAAAAAACTTCAAGAGTAATCCGTGTGGTCACCTTTTCTACCTCAAAGAGCACTCATTATGAAATAGAACCGATAAACCCACGTTCAGAGTGTACACTATGAAATAGAACTGGTAAACCCATGTTCAGAGTGTACACTCTCCTGCTAGGTCAAGTGGCCAGAGTGAGATCCTTTTTTGTAATGGATGTTATTGACTTTGGGGGTCATTAAAATTTTTAACATGGCCAGGTACAATAGCTCATGACTGCAATGCCAGCACTTTGGGAGGCTGAGGTGGGAAGATTGCTTGAGTTCAGGAGTTCCTGACCAGCCTGGGCAACATAGAGAGACTCCATCTTTATCCTCCACAAAAAGTAAAAACCAGAAGATTCTAGCAATGAAGAACTTAAGGGAAGCTTAAAGCAAGACACTTTCTGTTGTATTTACTCCATTATCAACCTAATTACGTATTACTCACAAAGGTATTTTAAATAACAATAATATTAACCAAGTATTTGCTATCATGGCTAAATAATCTGTAAGAGAATAATGATATCCCATAAAAAAGAATAAAGGGGCCACCAAAAGAACCAACTTTCTCTTTATGGGATCCTTTTTTATACACAATCCATATGTAGACTGTGTTTCAGGTTTTTAAATAATATAATTCCCTTCCACAGTTAACAAGGCCAGGCACCATGGCACCATTCTCCATTCCTTGGGAAGCTCGTGGGTGAAAATCTGGTCTGCAGAGTCTCTCTCTAGAACACAGGAAGTTCCTAGGACTTACCATGTAATTACTTTTGCCAAAAGTAGACTAGAATAGAGAAAAGATGAGCTAGAGAGACTTACAGAGGTTCTCAGTGAGCTCAACTCCATGAGAGAGCTGCTCTCCCAAATAATAAAAGGCATTAATTTAGTGGCTGCCATCATCAAGACAGAAGAGACATCAAGAGGCTTCCTGTCAAAGGCATGCAGGTTGTTCTCCCTTTAACTGTTTAAATATGAAATGTTCCTCCAATAAGTCACAAACACATACTCAACCATAGTTTCATACATATCCATCTAACTATTTTTGCATGTGGATTTTATATTTCATTAAAATTTCTATAAATTTAGGACAATATCTGTTTTATTAAAATTGAACTGTAGCCAACCCAACACTCCATAAAGATGAGCATTCAGAAAGCATGTTTGACAGTGACTTTGAATTTTAAATTGTAAAATTTTTATGGTCAGACTTAATGCATTAGTCTTCCTTATCCTCAGCCTCCAGCTTAATAACCCAGCTCAGTCCTCCCACTTTCTTGGCACCTATCTACATAAATGCTAACTGAATAGATGAAAGGGTGAATGAACAGTGGAGGCCACGCTATCAAATCTCATCCTATTCAAATGCTTTTCCTCAGAGACTCTGTCACTTATTTCTATGACTAATCTGACGTCCTGGAATAATTTTAGCTCCAATAACCCAGGATGTAAGACAGGCATTTCCTATTTATCAAAAAGTGCCTTAGACTTCTTTCATACTTATGATGCCTAAGTTCAAACCATAGGAAGCCATCATAGCATATGTAACTGCATATTTTAAAGCTGATTTGCTGAGAGTAATTCACAAACCCACGGTGAATTTTTTATTCACAACTTCTAGATCTGAAATATAAAAACCTTATCTCCTAGTACATGAAACTGCACTAATTCAATTTATTAAATTAGTTCAACTAGCATTTCCATCAAAATAATTGACAATAAATTAAACTGGGTGCCCCTCTTTTCCATTCCGTGTTCAGCTGCCAAATCTGCTCAGCTTTCTGTGTCTAAAACTCTTACCAGATAGGACTCCATTGTGATTAGATGCTTCCATTCCAGTGGACTTTATTAAATTAGAATACAAGATAGCTGTCGCTCTCTGAATGATATAAGTAAGAGCAAGTCTTGAACGAGCCTCTTTAAACCACCACGACATAAATAGGCCATATTTCTAGGGTGACAGAGCAAGTAAAGGATTTCAAAGATGAGTAGGGAAAGCCCAAGTTAGCTAATAAATGACGTTCATTCATTAGGAAATGGTATCTGCAAATTATTCAAAAATCCCCTTTACTAAATACGTCATGGACTGTGTTTCTGTTCTCAAGCCAGCCTAACACAAGGTGATGACGTCCTCACACAAAACTTGCCCCAAATCCCCGTGGTTTACCACATGTCTTTAGATGACTGAGAATGAGCAAGGCAGAGAGAGTTAATTCCTGATTGACATATTCTGCTAATAAAGTGGCAAGGTCTTATGGAATAAACACAGCAGCTGTAATTATGTAATTACGTATCTGTATGCAAATGTGCCGACGGCTCATAAATGCTGGAACACTATTTGCAATGCTAATTAAGTGGCTTTTATTGAGGCTGCATAATTCCTACATGTGATTTGGTTCCAGATGTCATTGTAGCTTGTGAAACCTTTATTGTCAGGTTAGCTGAGGTGGCACACATTAACACCACTCATAAAACCTCTATTTATAATTAAATTACTTGCAATGACTCAGTGATTTTCATCATCCCCTGTCCACCTCTGTACTCACATAGCATAGAGATGGAATTGCGACTGGAAGCCGGAGCCCAGGAACTTTTCTCCGCGTCTACGTTCCCACACAAGTGGCTAATCTGCTTAATCTCACCCACGTAAACCAAGTTTAAGTGTCTAATGAGCATGGGAAACAGATCAGACTGAGGCCAATGTGGAATTGTTGGCAGATGCCATAAGGTTTTATTTTAGATTTTATAGCTATAAAAGAAGGACAATACATTTTGCTGTAATCTCATATAAGTATTTGATAGCCTGAAGAATTACTCTTTCATTTATAATAATACAAAATGTTTTGAGATCATACAGTAAAGAGTTGGTGCCATACTTTTAATTTGTAAGAAAAAAAGGAAACTAAGAAAATATATGTATTGGACACTCACTATGTTCACAGCGTTGCAGGGACTACAAGAAAACATAATACATGGGCTTCCAAATAGCTTATAAACCGTTTACTATGCAACACGTAAAAAATGTTTACAATAACATATAAGAATATGAGACCTGGTTGTTCATCTGGAACTAAAACAGATAAATGAAATCAGAGAGAATCCTCATAACTACTTTAATCTAATAATTTACTTCAGCCTTTTCTCCTACCAAAATTTTCATCAGAACTCCTAATAGTGTAAGAAATATGACCTGGTATTTTCACTGCTTCTTTCTAGTTCTTGTAAGAAGAATCAGAGAAATTATTCAACCAGTCCCTGATGTTGTAAGGGCTGTTTCCTTTAGATGATGGCAGAATGCACATGCCCCATAAACTGTTGTAAGCAGAGAAACTACCTTATGTAACAAGCACAGAGAGGGGACTTTCCTGGTTCCTGGAGATGTGGTTATGATCCCAAAATAAAACTAAAGCACTGATTAGCCCCCTACTCTAAAGATGAGGGCCTCAAACCCCTGGTACTTCCTGGCAGGGCTTCTTAAGAGGCAGCAGAACTGGCAATCCTACCATTAACCACCACCCACCCCACCAGAACCTCCCCAGCCCACAAAAACAACCAAAGAGGATGAGTTCCCCTTTAGAGCAATGAGGAGTCAACATACTAATTCTCAGCAAGGCAGGAAGGCCTTGAATCTGATGGAGCACAGGAATGGGAAGCTGGAACATCATTACTTGGCTTGATACTCGCCCAGATGGAGGTGCAGCTACTGCTGCCCAGGGCAGAGCTGGATGGGAGAGCCCCAGGAGAGCTTGGCCTCTACACCCCGACAGTGGGAGCACATGTGAACATAAAGGTTCACATATTTATGTTCTCAGCTAGCGAACAAGCCAACGGGATCTGATGGGACATGTTACAGCCTACAGGAAAGAAAGGGATGGGGTCATTCCCTGTCACAGCTTCCCACGGCACTGGGAGGGCCTAGACAAGGCCATTGGTGGCTCCCACAACCCATGTGAATGCACAAGGATGCTCGAGGAGAAGGCACTCTGGTGTCACCAGGTAAAGATGCTCCAACCCAGGGACAAGGACATGGGGCCAGAACCCTGGGGCGTCAAAGGAAAACTAGGCTGGGGAGAGGGGCTAAGGTGAAGCTGAAGGCTGGACTAAGATGAGTGTGTACACCACATGCGCAGACATCGCCACATGGACCAAAGCCACCAACATTAGAACAACCCAGAGCAAAGTGCAGTGAGAACAAGTTCGGCTCCTCGGCACTAACCCTTTGCACTGACCCTCTGCACTGACGTGCACCTGTGAGGAAGATCCTTCAGTTCCCTCACTGGTCCTCTCCCTGCCCCTGCCCCAGCATCACAGGAGCTAGCCCTAAAAGGAAAGTCGTGCAGCTGGAGGGATCTCAAAGCCAGACCATACCCAGCCCACAACTACACACACACGCTCACATACACATACACACTTACACACTTGCTCACACACAGACTTACTCTCTCATACACACACACACACATTCTCACACACTCACACACTCTCACATGCTCACACACTCTCACACACATACACTGCCACATATATACACACGCACACTCAGACACATATGCACTCACACATGCTTACACACACATACACTGACACATACACAATCACAAACATACACACTCACACACATATGCACTCACACATGCTTACACACATACACTGACACATACACAATCACACACATACACACATACGCTCTCACACACTCACAGACACACACATACACACCCTCACACACTCACACACACTGCCACATACACACACAGAATCACTCATGCACACTCAGACACATACACACACTTACACACACAAATACACGGACATATACACACATACACTCACACACATACACACCCACTCACACATACACACTCTCACACACTTACTCTCACACACACGCAGACATATATACACACACTCATACTCTCACACACTTACACTCACACACTCTCACACACACCCTCACACAATACACTGACACATATATACACATATAGACAATCACTCATGCATTCACTGACATACACACACTCACACATTTACACACATACACACCTACACACACATACCCATACACTCACACACATACACACACACCCCCACAACATTCATAGAGAGAAGGTCAACATCAAAGCTCCAATTGCCAGAGGGGTGAATTTTGACGCGTCTATCAATATGAGCTTCATATTCCAAATAAACCTGGATTACATTTTAAGAAGCAGAAGTCACTAGACACTGGAATGTGTTATTAATGGGTAGGGAGAATAGATTTAATATGAGACACTGGAAAATCATTATAGAAAAAAATCAATTTTACTTTATACCCCAATCATATGAGAATTGGGAATCCTGACATCCTAAGTTTACACCTCCTTCCCGTCCTTTCCTCAGCCCACTTCGTTACTGCTTTTCAAACGTTCTGCTCATGCAGACCAGCAATGCCCCAAGGTTGAAAATAACAGAAAGTTTTAAAAATCAAAAGGTCAATAAACTTTTTAAAAACTGAGAAAAAAATTCACATACCATAATATTCACGTATTTAAAGCCCAGGTCTGGTCTGGTTCTCTGTGAGGCAGATGGCCTTTGCCCACGTGGAGATGTCTGCACAGCAGGTGTCCACACTTTGCTCCGTCCAGTGTCCAGCTTTGCCTTGGGCCCTCTCTCACTGACAGGAGGGTAGCCTCGTTTTTTTGTCCCATCAGTAGTTCTTGTCCCTGTGTCTCTGTCCCTGGTTTCAGAGCCTCATCACCTGGTAGCACGAAAGAACCCTACAATTAGATAATTTTTAATATATTCACAGAGTGGTGCCACCATCGCTAAAACATGTTAGAATATTTTTATCACCCCAAAAAGAACCCCCCCCCCGCCCATTAGCAGCCACTCTCCATTTTCCCCAGTCCCCACCCTTAGGCAAACACTAATGTACACTCTGTCTCCATCATTTGCCCATTCTGGACATGTTATATGAAAGAAATCGTACAACATGTGGTCTTTAGTGTCTGGTTATTTTTCTTAGTACAGGCTAAGTATCTCTTATCTGAAATGCTTGGGACCAGAAGTGCTTCAGATTTTGGCATTTTTCAGATTTTGGAATATTTGCAAATACCTTATGAGATATCCTTGGGATGTGACCCAAGTCTAGACACAAAACTCACTTATGTTTTATACACACCTTATATAGGTATTTAGAAGGTAAATTTATTTTTCCCTTGGGGATGCTGAAGAAACTGTGCATTGTGCATTTGGGTTTTCACTGCAACCTGTCTAGTGTGGAATTATTCACTTGTGACATCATGTCGGTGCTCAAAAAATTCCGATTTTGAAGCTTTTCATATTTCAAATGCTCATATTAGGGATTCTCAACCTGTATAATGTTTTCAAAGTTCATACATGTTGTAACACATATCAATATTTTTAACAAATGATATTCCATTGCGTTGATCCATCGTTTTGTTGATTCATCAGTTAATGGACATTGGTGGTGGTTCCACTTTTTGACTATTATGAATATTGATGCTATGAATATCCACATGTGAGTATTTGTGTGACCACATGTGCATATTTGTGTGATCACCTGTGAGTATTTGTGTGACCACCTGTGAGTATTTGTGTGACCACATGTGAATATTTGTGTGACCACATGTGGGTATTTGTGTGACCACATGTTTTCATTTATCTTGGATATGTACCTAGGAAAAGCATCATAGGATCAAATAGCAACTCTGTGGTTAACATTGTGAGAAAATGTTGTACTGTTTTTCAAAGTGGCAGCACCATTTCACACTCCTCAACAATGCCTGGGAGCTTCAGTTTCTTCCTATCCTCCTCAAGATGTCTGCCTGTACATCCTTCTAGATGTAACGTGGAATCCCATTGTGATTTTGATTGAAATTTTCCTAATGACTAATGATATTAAGCATTGTTCATGTGCTTGTTATTTGTGTTTATTCTTAAGAAAGATATGTCCTAAATCTCTTACTAATTTTTAATTGGGTTATTTGTCCAATTTACCTAATTACCAAATCACCAAATTAAAAAGTCTAATTTGCCTAAAAGTAAAAAAAAATTACTCCTATGCTTTCTTCTAATGTTTTACATATTTAGCTCTAACATTTATGTCTCTGAAATATTTTATTTTTTTTCTTTTGAATAGCGTGAGTTAGGGATCCAGGTTTACTATTTTTGCATGTGGCTATCTGGCGGTTCTGGCACTATTTGCTGAAAATATTTATCTTTCTCAGTTGAATTATCTTGGAACCCTTGTTAAAAATCAATTGGCCATACTGTAGAGAATCATTTCTGGACTCTCAACTCTATTCTGTCCAACTATATTTTTATGCTAATATTATACTGTCTTGAATTCTGTAGCTTGTAGAAAGTTTCAAAATTAGAAAAATGTGAATAATTTAATTTTGGTCTTCATTTTTAAGAATGCTTAAGTTATTTGAGTCCTTGCATTTCATATGAATTTGATTATCAGCTTTTCCATTTTTGTAAAAAGTCCAGAAAAATATTTTGTAGTATTTTCATTGAATCTGTAAATCAATTTGAGTAATACGCTTATCTAAATAATATTAAACCTTCTGATTAAAAAATACGGAATGCCTTTCTATTTACACAGGTCTTCTTAAATTTTCTCAACAAGGTTCTTGGTTTTCATTGTACAAGTCCCACACTCCTTTTGTTAAATTTATTCCTAAGTATTCTAGTTTTTAATGCTAATGTAAGTAGAAGTGTTGTTAACATTTTATTTCCAGATTGTTCATTGCTAGTGTATAGAAGTGCAACTAATTTATCATACTGATCTCGGCTGTACTTGTATGTTAGGCCTGTTCTTTACTGGATTCCTTAGGATTTTCTATATACAAGTTCAAGTCATCTACAAACACAAGTAGTTTTACTTCTTCCTTTCCAATATGATTGTCTTTTATTTCTTTCCCTTGCCTAATCGACCTGGGTAGAACCTCCAGTACAATGCTGAGCTGAAGTGGCTGGAGTGGGTATCCTGTCTTGTTCTGATCTTCAAAGAAAGCATTCACTCTTTCATCATTAAATATGGTGTAAGTTGAGTGTTTTTCAAAGATGCCCTTTATCACGTTGAGAACATTTCCTTCATTACTAGTTGGTTGAGTATTTTTTTTTTAATCATGAAAAGGTGTTGGTTCTTGTCAAGCATTTTTTCTACATCTATTGAGATAAGCATGTAGTCTTTGTCATTTATTCTGTATGTATAATGTGATACATTATAATGATTGATTTTTGAATTCTAAACAAGTCTAATATTCCTGAAATAAGTGCCCTTTGGTTATGGTGTAAAAACCATTTTATACGGTGCTAGATTTGGTTGCTAGGATTTTGCTAAAGTTTTTGCATCTATTTTAAAAAGGATGTTGCTCTGGCATTTTTAAATAATATTTTGTCCAGTTTTAATATCAGGGTGGTCTTAACTCATAGAATTGAGTTCTCTCCTATTTTTTGAAAGAATTCATAAAGGACTGGGTATTAATTCTTTTTATAAATTGTGTAAAATTCATAAAAGTCATCTGAGCCTGAGCTTTTCTCTATGACAAGTTTTTTTAAGTTACTAGCTGGATCACATTACTTACTATATGTCTATTCAGATTTTTAAAATTTCTTTTTGAGTTAGTTTCAGTAGTTTCTATTTTTCTACAAATTCGTCAGCTTTCTGTAAGTTACACAATATGTTGGTACAGAGTTCTTCACACTACTGCTTTATTGTCCTTTTTATTTCTGCAAGGTTGGTAGTGATGCCTCCTCTTTCATTACTCAATTTATTAAGTTGAACCTTATCTCCCTTTTTCTCATTAGTTATTTGTGTGGATTCAAGTTACCATCTAGCATCCTTTTTTTCAGCCTGAAGGACTGTCTTTATTATTATTATTATTGTTTGTCAGATAAATCTGCTAGCAATGAATTATCTTTTTTTATCTGAAAATGTCTTAAATCTTCATTTTAAAAGTATTGTTTTTGCTGAATATAGATATTTTGGTTGGCCTTAGTTGTTATTTTGAATATCCCCACCTGTTGTCTTCTGTCCTTCATGGTTTGCTATGAGAAGTCAGCTCTCAACCTTGGTGAGAATCCCTAGTACAGGATGAATCAGTGTGTGTGTGTGTGTGTGTGTGCGCGTGTGCGTGTGTGTGTGTGTGCTGTTTTCAAGGTTCTTTCTACTTGAATATATACATGAATGATTTTCATTAAATTTGATAAGTTTTCAACTATTTTAATAAATATTCTATCTGCTCCTTTTTCTCTCTCTTCTCCTTCTGAACATCCTTTATGCTTATTTTAGTATGCTTAATAATGCTCCACAGGTCTTTGAGCTTCTGTACATTTTTCTTCCTTATTTTTTCTCTCTGTTCCTCAGACTGGATAATTTTCAATTGAGTTGTCTTCCAGTGCTCTGATTCTTTCTTCTACTACTTCATATCAGCTATTGAGTCCCCTCAGTGAAATTTGCATTATATCTATTATTGTACTTGTCAGTTCAAGAGTTTCTGTATTTTTAAATAATTTCTACCTCCTTATTGATATACTATCTTGGTTTCCAAATTGTCATTATGCTTCCCTTTAATACTTTAGACATTGTTTTCTTGAATTATGTAAATATACTTCTAATAGCTATATAAAGTCTTATTTCCATAAGTCCAACATCAGGGATTCCTTAGAGATAGTTTATATTGATTACTTTTTTCACTGTGTAGGACCATACTTTCCTTTTTATGGCTCATAATTTTTTTTATTGAAAACTGGTGATTTTAGAAAATATAACTTGGCAACACTGTAAGTTAGGTACCCTCTGCAAAGTTTGTTGTGGCTGCTATTGTGTGTTTGTTGTTGCTGCTGCTGTTTGTTTAGTGACTTTGCAGAGAGTCTCTGCAAAGTTATTGAACATGCATTTGACACTTAGGCAATTTACACATACTGCTTGCACAGAGCCTCAAGGCCAACCAGAGGCAAAAGATTTCCCCTCGCCTTTGCTGCCCACATGCATAGCAAGTTCCTGACCTGTTAGCTGGGATTTTAAGATGGTTGTGTAAGATGGTTATATAAGCCACATGGAAGTGGGTACTTCCTTCTTTTCCTCCTACACATTGTCTGACCTCCATTTTCCAAAGGTTTTACTACTACTTAGTTCTAAGCTGGTAAAGACAAAGAATCAGATACTTTAAAAAGAAGGAAAATAAGTAATAGGGATTTTGGTGGATTATGGAAATTGATCACTTAACATTTTAAAATACATAGATTATCTGGAAACCTGCCATTTAATATGTGCCATTTGATTTGCCTTACCTTTTCTGTTTTTTAGCATTTTACACAGTGGCAGATAATTTCTTAATATAAAGATGTAAGAAATCAATCCTGGGTGAAAACAAAGTAATATCTGTATTACTGTGTGTCACTGATACAATATGATTTGAGAGGGAGTGTCATTGTGGTTTTCAATGATGCTGAGCTCAAAAGATTAAATTGTCTCCTGAGCATATTAAATGAACCTTTAATAACTCCATATGGGTCTCTCATCCATGATTTTATTTAAAGTTTTCTAAAGTTTAAATATATGTATATATCCTCTCTCTATAAATATGTATATACACACACACACATATTTACACACATATATTTAAAGTAAAATATATATATAAACTAATATATATTATATATAAAGTAAAATCTAACTTGATTTCAACCTTAAAGTATTCGTAACTCTCTTAGCCCTTAAATACCAATATGTCTTGAATATGGCCTAGGGATAAAGAAGGGGTCGCTTACTTAGGTCCCAAGCAAAATTGTCAAGGAGTATGTTTAGCCACAAAAGCCATTAGGAAAAGGTCACTGAAGCTCTATGACAGTAGGCACAGAGAACTACCAGATTATCTGAACTTCAGATTCCAACCTCATTTCCACTCAGTTTGCAAGCCGTTTCTATAACCATGATTTCTGTCTCCCTCTCTCCTGTGAGTGATGGCTGCTGGGACGGCTGCTGGCTCACGGCTCCCAGCCTGCCATTTCCAGTGCCTGTGCGCTCCATTGCCAGCGGTTCTTATCTAGGAGAGGTACCATTCCCACTGCAAAATTCTCCATGTACGTTTGACATGCTCACTTCCTTACAGCAGTTTTAATCTGTCACATATTTGCTCAGGAGCCTTCAACAACCTTCCGTGTCCTACTTCACTCATCCAGACTCTTCATGGCTTTGAAGGACTCCACTGCATGACTGGACCTCATTTCCTAACCAGGTTGCTCGCCACTCCCACTCCTCACCCAAAGCAGATAAACTGATCTACCCTGTTCTTCTCCCTACTGACCTTCGTACTATTCTTTCCGTATGGCCCAGTTTAAATCAGTTTCCTCCTTGTGACTCTATAAATACTGTTTTTGTTGTCATTGTCATTATTGTTGATATTGGTGTACCGTTTAATGTCTCCATAATGAATATGGTGACCATACAATTTATTACAATTTATTGTCCAAACCAGGATACTTTTGAGAGTGAGGGGGTGTCTGTTAATGGAATACCTGGGCAAGAGGCATAGGCCAGATGTTTTAGGCTGAGGCTGTTCAGAGCAAGCCAGGCTGCACAGGCACCTTATTTTAGTACATTTTAAAATAACATTTTAAGAATATTTATTGAAATTTTACAAGTTAGATGATTATTGACCAAATTAAAATTCTACTTTGGACTCAGATTTAATTGCCAAGGAAAGAAAAAGCAGCTACAATCTTAACAACTTAGAGAAACACCAACTTGACATTAAAATAGCGACTTCCCTGCCAGAGATTTTCCTGTTTTGCTTATCATGCTAAGCTACCTTTTAAAGAGATAAAATAGATGTAACAGATCAGCAATTTCTGTGTTAATTTGAACATGGTTGGTGTTTCTTATTATTACCCACAAACTAAGAAAGTCTCAGTGGAAAAGTCATGTTATTTTTATCCTCATCTCATAAAATCTGGCTGTCCACAGTTCTTCAAAATTCACTGTATAACCAGACATGGATTAACCAAACATTTATATAAATTTATCAAGTTTTAAAGATTAATTCAATTAATCCAAATCTATTTGGATTATTAATCAAATTAATCCAATCTATTTGACTTAAGTTTATAAAACACTGATAGAAATCTCTCCATAAATAATCTGAGGACATTAGGCCATTGTTACTCAAGGCAGTAAAAAAATAAAGCAATTTGTTAAAAATCACACAGAAGATGCCTCTAGAGCTCAGCCCTCCCAGGCCAGGTTCCCCTCACCCAGAGAATAAGGAAGGAGGAGGGAAGATGAGGTACCCATGAGTACAGAGAGGACACCAAGGGACAGCGAGCTGCCCAGCCAAGGAGAGAGACTCGCCTCCTTCCACGAGAACAGACCGGAGACTCTCGACTGAGAGAAGAGACTGTCTGGGTTGTGGTGCCAGTGGCCCTTCTACTAAAAACAGCAACATCAATAATAATGGTGTTTAACATTTAGTAAGCACTTAATATATAACAGCAACACTAAATCTTCAGGCTTCTTTCACCATCCCTGATTATCATCTGAAATGCTGATATATCGCCGCAGTGCCTGGAGACTTCCTAGATCCACAGCGATGTTAACAGTCAGGTGAGAATAAGTGACTGGGAACAGAGTGGGACACCTGTTTACACAGCCAGTTCCACACGGCATGGAATCGCATGTCCTCAGGCTTGTTAGTCCCTACTCAGCAGGGATGCATTTTATAGAAATTACAGCTTTGATAAAAGGCTAGTTTGAGATGTTTTATAAATAGCCTGGGAGTTCCTTTTGCTGTTACTTAAGCCCTGCCTGGTGTCTTCATTTCTGTGATGTGTGCAGTTCTCACTGGCTTTCATGTTCCAACAAAGAACAATTTTCCCTGTTGTGGGAGAAATGGCCAGGATGGAAACATTATTAATTCTTCATGAAAGAATAGTTTTTTTTTTAATGTTCAGCTTTTAAAAATCAGTGTTTTGTGATCCTCTGGCACATCACACACATGTTTGGATGTCCCCAGAGAAGCATTTTCTCAGACCCTCCTTATGCAGATTCGTTTTTACTGAATGCAGCAGAGCAGGACAGCATTCCTTCTTCTTCCCAATGCATTTTGGCTTCTTTACACAAGAGCCGGGCTGAATCATGAGCCTCAGAGCATATGCCCTCTCTTCTCACAAAGCAGCCTCTTTGTTCCAAGGTAGATGCACTACGATGACGCTATAGTCTATGAAATTCATCCAGCATCTCTGTATCACTGTGCTGCCTTGGAGTTTATGAATCCCAACTCTGGCCCCGTCTCTATCTCAAGGGTGGAAGAAATTAGGAAACAGAAAAGAGAACTGCAATGGCAACTGCCACAGGAGCCTACCGTCAAGTCCTTCCCAAATTCACAGTCATCTACAAACGAGTCAGAGCCAAAGCCATCTTTATTAGAGTTTATGTTGAATAACTACTTTGGAAACACCAGGTTCCCAAGGCAGGTCTTAGGTACTGATGTGCATATCTACTCCTGAGCTTGCTGGGGGAGCTGCAGAAGGAATGGAGGAGAAATTACCTCCAGGTTCTTCAGAGCCCCAGGCTTGCACACTGTGAGCTGAAGGTCATAGTCTCTACCATGCAACACGCAGGATGCAGAGCCATCAGGGCAGGAGAGGAGCCCATGCCGAGAAGTACCTGGGTCCATCAAGCAGGGTGAAGGGAACCGAGGAGGACGCAGCCTGAGATTCTGCACACTTACTTCCCTACGGCTCCATAGGGACTGTAAAATAGGCTTCTTCCAAGATTCACTCGCTGAAGACAGGATATTGTGGTTGCTGAAACTTTGCTCTGAAGGGATGTTGATGGTGACTTGGGCACTCGCCTAGGCTCAGTGAGATGCCAGGGACCAAGACCAGCACATTCACACTTCAGCGTATTCCCCTGTCTACCAACACCGTCGCTTTCTTGCTTCTTCCCAGTGCAAAGGAGATAGTGTGTAGGAACCATAGCCCACAGGCCACACATGACAACAGGACCTACACTGACAGACCTTGTTGTCACAGGTACTTAGAACCCACCACCAATAACCTCTTCCCAGAAATAGCACTTAGGGACCTTGATGTATAAGGCTCACCTGACTCTACCTTCCCACCTGCCCCCCACCATCCCCGCCCCCTCCCTCCTGCAGCAGGGTGCTCTCCTCCTGAGGGCCTGTGTCCCTGAGGGACAAAGGCCACACGTCGATTTTCAGAGTAAGATTTTTGATTTTCTTGATTAAACTTGTCAGCCTAAAGGGAAGAAACTGAGGCAAAATTAATATAAGTGGAGAGTTCTTTGGGGCCAACTTGAGGATTGCAACCTGGGAGCACAGATTCAAGTTGCCCTGAATATCTGCTCCAAATAGCAGCAGCTCCAAATAGGGTTTTTAAAGGCAATGAAGGAGGATAGGGAGTGGGCTGATACAAGGGGCTTTGTCAGGAATTCTCACTGGCTTACAGAAAATACTTTGATCAGTGATTAGCCACACACTGTTATGTAGGGTGTGGGTTATGTCCAGCGTGGCCTTATTAGGTTAATTTATAGGCACTTGTAGTAGCAGCAGTTTCCAGAGATGAATTCATAGCTCAAGAGGGAATTGGGACACAATTACAGTCTTGTTTTAATATCTTTCTGGGCCTGATCATTAAAAGGACTTGCATTCCTCTGAGTTCTTTGCTCAGCTTCTCTGTCATTCACCGTCCCAGCCACAGCACCCTTCTGTCTTCTAACCTTTCATTACTCAGCACTTATGCCATGCTGGACAGTGCAACAGGTGCTGCAAATGAGAGGGGAACAAGGTGGACGTGGTCACTCTTGTGCTGTGTGTGGTCTAGAGATAAACATACACAAGACGTACACAAACAAAACAATTACACATGTGATGAAAGCTATTAAGGAATAAGTCAAGTGCTGAGATGGAGAGCGACTGGGGCAGGGATCTCTGCTTTAGACAGAGTGGTCAGGGGAGGTCCCTCAGAGTAGTTGAGACTTCATCTGGGACCAGAAAGATGGAAAACAAGCAGTCATAGAACATGTGTGTTGCCTGTGTGTGTAGCAGGTGTAGTGGGACGGACAGTCTACAACAGGGAAGAGTTTGGCTCAGAAAATTGTGTCCAATGAGTAGAATAAACAGACACAGGATGAATTTGGGAATCAGGCAGGGACCATATTATGGTAGCCATAAGACTTCAAGAAGAAAGTTTATTTTATACTCTAGGTATAAAAATAAAATAAAACAAAATGAGAGTTTTAATCAGAAGAGAAACATGATTAGGATAAATATTTGCTGAATGAATGAAGAAATGGGTGAGTGAATGGGTTCATTTCCTTACAATCCAACAGCTTTAGATAGAGTCTGTGCCCCCTGAGTCCCATCTCGCTTCCATTCCTTCTTTTCATATACTGCTATCTTCCCATCACCTCTCAGGCAATGTGAAACCCAACCTCTGTCCTTCACAACTCTCTTTTTCTCACATCCTCACCTCACTGGGAGAGGAGAGCCACATGTCAACATAGAGTTACCCCTTGAATTATTTGAAGACACACAGAATTGCTTGCAGACATTTTCATTAGATAAAAATGTTATTTTGCAATTTGTTTCCCCAAAGCTGCTAGTTCTCCTTCCCTGCCATGGGAATACATCCACTGGAAGCTGCTAGTTCTCCTTCCCCATCATAGGAATGCATCCATTGGAATGGAAGCTCCATGGCAGCAGGACCAGGACGTGTGTATTCTCTATTTTACTTCTGTGCACTAATATGTTACCTAGCCCTGCGACCTCAGCAGCAGTGCCAAATCTGCCGTTCTGTGCCTGCTGACAAAGGTGCTTACAGCCTCTGACAATCTCCTAACACCTCTTTGAGGGAAAGAGGAACAGACTTAATACTAGTAGCTGCTTTTATTGGTGAATAAAATTGAGGACTGCTAGTGGATTTTATAAGTACCAAATTTCCCTAGAAAAGCATTGAGGAGGCCTAAAGCAAGGGACTTTAGTGCATAAATTTGGAAAAATACCTTCCCTTGCCAGGAGGGTAAAGGTTTTGATTTATCCAGAACATTTATTATGGCTTTAGAGGATTTTTTAACCCATGTTTGTTTCACAAGATTGGCATGGAAATCTCATCTGCTCTTAGCTTTTCTGCATTTTTAAAGCATCAAAGGTCTAACCTTGTCTTTCCATAGCCCACAAGAAAGACCTGTGGCTTCTGTCTTAAGCAGTTCCTCACACAGAGTATATTTTGCATAAGTTAAATCGTTAATGGCTACTCAAGGGCTGTAAAATGTTTTGCATTTGTATTTCTTCTCTTTTTTTTTTAACTCCTTTAGGTGATTCATCAAGCCTACTTCTTGAACCAGCTGTGAGAGATTAAGAACTGTTATTTGCATTCAAGGGAAGAATTTTCAGGCAAGAAACAATCTGCCTGTGGAATACATTCATGTGAATAGAAAAAATGTTTTAAAGCTGAGCAAAAAGAAAGCAAGGGGTACATGGGAGAGAGAACTACCTCTCAGTATGAACCACGTAGAACTTTGATCATAACTTTAAATAAAACTAGATTTCACCAGGTGTGACAAGCTCTGGATCCAGAACATCTGCAGCTCTGATTAGAGCTCAGACTCGCTTTCACAAGGCTTGCTTGCTTTCTCCTTCAATTCAGTTGCCCTAGCTAAGGAAGGCCCTGCTCTCAAACCTGCATCTTAAGAAGTGAGGCCCCAGAGTGGCAGAGAAAGGCAGGAGAGCAGGAAACGCACCACACCTAAGTTAGAAGGCTTGCGTTCTATGTTCAGCTGGGACAATAGATAAATATAATTGCTATTAATAATATTAAAACTCAAGGCATGATTTCAACAATGACAATCCACACTCACTGAGTGCTTTATACATGTCATGTACTATGCTAGTGTTGAAAGAAAAGCTTTAAAAAATTAAATTTAAAAGTTTATTTGAGCAAAGGGTAATTCATGAACCAGGTAGCACTCTAAACCAAAAGGGGCTCAGAGCACTCTGCTCTGCAGGTGATGGGATGTGAGTTTTTATAGGCAGAACACAGAAGTATAGAAATGGCAGCTGGATTGGCTTCAGCTAGGCCTTATTTGCACATGGTCTGATCACTTGGCTGCCTGTGATGGGCTGAGACCTGGCTATCTATTACAAAATTATATACTCCCACGGTGGGTTCCAGTGTGTTCACATACTAAGGTGGATTGTATTTCCTTACTTAGGAACTCAAAGTATGGAGACAGACTCAGGCCAAACTTAATTGAACACTAGGTATTTTATAAGCATGAACTAACATATTTCCCACATCCCTTTGTATTTTGTTTTTTAACAAACCTGAGGCTTAAAGAGGGTGATTTTCCCACAGTCATTTTGCTAAGTATGATACTTTGACGAACCAATTAGACTTTTCTGGACTTTAGTTATTTGTTGCTGTTTATTTTTAATCTGAAAAATGAAGAGATGGAATAGGAGCATGTTACAATTATTTTTAACGCCACAATTGTTTGATTGGACAATTCTCTTAGCCATGCAAGATGTTTTGTCTCTCTGTAATTTGAGTTTTGACAAACCACATCTGCTGCCCCATTCTTCTGGGTGTCTTTCACTTGGACAAGAGAGAGAAAAGGAAAGCATAGCAGTTGTGATGTAACAGAAACTACTTCAAACTACAACTTCCGGTAGCATGGTGTCTGGCGCAAAGAAAGCCTTCCGTGTGGGTGCTTCATATCAGTCACTGTGTGAGTTTAATCAGTTTGCTCACGCCTAATTTTCCACCCAGTTCTTAATTTGTTCATTTTCTGAAGACATAGGTCTAAGTGATCTTTAGAGTAGCTATGCAGTCTAACACTTTATATCCAAGACAACTAAAATGCCAAGTTATGAAATACCAAAATGATACAAATCAGGCTCAAACCAGGAAGAATGTTAATAATTTATCTGTATTTCCTTTCTAGTGCCTCAACCACATATGGCTATTTTTGCTCTCAAAGCCTAACATTAAGGAAAACTACAGAAGGGAATATGCAGTTTGACAAATTTTACTGATCAAGAACAATTTTTTAATGATCTTTGAAATCCACTTGAAAGCCAATATAGATGAGAGATTACAAATGTGGGAGTGAAGGGGGTCCCTGTTCATTCTCAGCATTTGGGGGCTGTAGGACATCCTGATCTGCCTTCTACTCACAGGCGGCTGGAAGAAAACAACAGCTTATAAAGGAAAGAAAACCTAAATAATAGCTTATTTACATAGTAATTAGATGATAGATGATAGATAGGTAGATAGATAGATAGATGAGAGACAGAGAGAGAGACAGGTGAGGAAAACTCTTTAAAGTTTATATCACCATGGTAAATATAATATCAGAGTTTCTTCATTTGTTTGTTTTGCTTTTGGAAGTACTCATATGTCACCATCTAGCAGGACTAGATGGTGATGCAAATTCCACCCGACACTAAAAAGAAGAGTCTATTTTCTTGAAATTGAGAAAAACTCATACCCTCAAAGACTGAAGACTAATCTTTGATTTGCTGAAAGCTTGCCTAGGAGTTGGAGACCTCTGTGTTCTGCAGCTTTGGATTACACCAATGATTGACTCTTTGTTTTCCGGAGTTTAGAGTTGAGGTTGGGTTTCCTCAGAGCCCTGTTCATATTCTGCTGACCTGGACTTTCTCTCATTACTCCATGCCCTCAACCTGTCCCTCCCACCCTCACTTTTCTGCTAGGGTGAAAGTAATCTGCTGAAATCCTTAGCAACCATTTACTTGATATGGTACACATCCAGCTGAAAGGTGCAAATAATTCAAGACTTGTATACATTTCTTAACTGGAAACTAATTTTTAGGTATCCTGGAAGTCTTTTTAATTGTTTCCAGGTATTTTAATAAACCCTTAAAATTTCAGTTCAGTGACATATTTTTTAGTTGAAAATCCTTTCAAATTTAAATAAATGCTACAAGAATAAGAATAATACAAAGAACTCCCAAACACCTTTAATAAGATTTACTTAATTGTTAACATCATGTCCCATTTGTTTTCTCAATCTCTGTTCTGTCTCTATCTTTATGTCTCTGTCTCTGTCACATATATGTATGTGTGTATGTATATATGTGTATATATGTATGTGTATATATGTGTGTATATATATATATCATTTGCAGTTAAGTTTCATAATATCATAACATTCATTATGACCTTTGCTGTTCAGTTTATATTTCCTAATATTTATATTTTTACATAAATCATATAATTTGAAATTTTAGTAAGTTGATGCAATCATTTATTTTTATTTTGTATAGTTGTATCTTTATATTTTACCTACTCTTCCATTCACTTTATTAGGTTTTAAATTGGTCCAATAATACACCTCATAGCATTTTTTTCCTTCCATTAAGGATCCGTTCTAGGATCAGGAATTGTGTTTACTTATCATATCTCTTTAGTTTCTTTTCATCTGGAAAAAAAAATCTCTATATCCTTTGTCTTTGAGGACATTAACATTTTCTAAAAATACAGCCCCAGTTATTTATAAACATAATGTTTCTCATTTGGGGGTTGTCTGATGTTTATTCATGGTTAGATTTGGGTGATTCATTCTCAGCTGGAATACAACAGAGGTATATTTTGTCCCTCTCAAAACAAAGTATCACATCTAGGGTGTCCATATGTCCCATTAATGATGATAATTTTGATCACCTGAGCAAGTTGTTGTCTGGTTTCTCTATTATAAAAATTATTCTTTTTTCTTTGCTAGTAATAAGCAGTCTGTGGGTAGACAAACACTTTAAGGGCATGAAATGCATTATTCCTCAGCAAAATATTCCCCCTAGATTTATTATCAGGGATAATTCTAGCCTGATCCAGTCTTTACTCTGATGATTACAAAATAAAGTTTTTTTTCTAACTTTATTACTTCTGACACGTTTACCAGTCATCATATAGCATTCTATTACCAGCAGGAACTTACGTTCCTGTTTGTTTATCACTTTATATCTGTATGAGCTCCTGAATTCTTATTCTTTCAATGGTTTATAATTCCTTACTATTCTTATTTTGGTGCTCAAATTGTCCAAAATTCGGGTCATTGGAGCCCCCTTCAGATAGTACCTTGCAATATGCCTCTACCATTTTTTTAAGCACTATCTTACTTTTTGGCATAACCAGGTGTTTTGGATTCACCTTGAAACTACTATGCCCAAGTCATAAAAACAACAGGTTTTCCAAGGATCCCTAGTTCTTTTTATGGAAATGATATTACAGAGCAAAGCCCAGACTCTTGGTGGTACTGAGGCATCTTTCCTTCTAGGTTCTTGTAGCAGACAGAGCTAGGAAATACAAAAATTGACACAGCCATATACACATATACACATACCTTTATGTGAGCACACTGCAAGGACCTATTCAGAGTCCCAAGATTTAAGATTATTTTAAACTGAAGACATTTGAGATTCAACAGATACAGAAAGAAGGCTTTTTGGAACTTTCCTTGTTTGACTAAAAGCAGAAGCTTTGGGGAAGTGAGATTGCATAGCTGTGGAGAGATTTTTGCTCCCCGGAAGGAGACCCAGAGTAAACTGATCGTAAACTCCTCTCTGGGGAAGTTTTATGCCCATGAAGAAGATGGAAAGACCGCATGCACTTCCATAAACAAATATTATCACGAACTTTCTTACCTCCTATTTGTTCTTCTAGAAATCCTTTGTCTTCCTTAAAAAACCCCACTTGTTCTTTCCATAGAGGTCCTTGCTTACTTCTCTCTTTATCTGACTAAATTCTGTTATAAACCTCTAACTATATATCTAGCTACTTTTAGTAAGCTCCTATATGCATGTGAATAAACGTTTTTTTCCTGTTCATCTGACTTTTATCTGTTTAATTTGCAGGCTCCCAGATACTGAACCTAAGAGGGTAGGGAAAAACCTTTTGCCCCTTGAAAACATATATATGAGTATGCACATACATTTACATGTTTTTAGAAATTACGAGTTTGCAATGATATCTCCAATTCTAATACATTCCACAGGCTCTCACGTCTCTTCCCGAATTTCTTGTCTTTGTGTAACTTCTTCAGAAGATAACCCTGACTTCCATAACATCCCCAAATTTTTTAAGTACTTTTTAAAATTTTGGTAGCTTTTGGGGTACAAGTGATTTTTGGTTACATGGATGAACTGTACAGTAGTAAAGTCTGAAACTTTAGTGCATCCACCACCTGAGAAGTGGACACTGCACCCAATATATATTTTTTACTTTCCTCCCCACTCCCAACCTTCCCCTTCTGAGTCTTCATAGTCTTATGATATCACTCTGTATGCCTTTACATACCTATTGCTTAGCTCCCACTTACAAAGTGAGAACATGTGGTATTTGGTTTTCCATTCCTGGGTTACTTCACTTAGAATTATACCCTCCAGCTTTATCTGAGTTGCTGCAAAAGACATTATTTGCCTCTTTTTTAAGGCTGAGTAGTATTCAATGATGTGTATATGCTGCATTTTCTTTATCCACTCATTGCTCAATGGGCACTTAGATTGGTTCCATGTCTTTGCAATTGTGAATTGTGCTGCAATAAATATACACATGCAGGTGAACTTTTGATAAAATGATTTATTTTCCTTTGGGTAGAAACTCAGTAGTAGAAATGCTGGATAGAAAGGCAGATCTACTTTTAGTTCTTTAAGAAACCTGTGTACTGTTTTCAATAGAGTTTGTACTAATTTACATTTCCATCACTGGTATATCAGAATTCCCTTTTCACCACGTCCACACCATCCATTGTTTTTTGACTTTTTAATAATGGCTATTCTTGCAGGAGTAATGTAGTGTCTCACTGGGGTTTTAATTCACATCTCCCTGATGGTTTGTAATATTGAGCATTTTTTTCACATTTGCTGACCATTTGTATATCTTCTTTTGAGAATTGTCTGTTCATGTCATTTGTTCATTTTTGATGGGATTATGTATTTTTTTCTTGCTGATTTCTTAATGTTTCTTGTATATTCTGGATATTAGTCCTTTGTTGGACACATAGTTTGCAAATATTTTTTCCCATTCTATGGGTTATCTGTTTACTCTGATGATTATTTCTCTTGCTGTACAGAAGCTTTTTAGTTTAATAACGTTCCATTCACTTATGTTTTTTATATTCCATTTGCTTTTGGGATCTTAGTCATGAGTTCTTTGCCTAGGTTAATGTCAAGAAGAGTTTTTCCTAGATTATCTTCATAATTTTTATGGCTTCAGGTCTTAGATTTAAACATTTGATTCATCTTGAGTTAATTTTTGTATAAGGTGAGAGATAGGGATTCATTTTCATTCTTCTGCATATGACTAGCCAATTTTCCCAGTACCATTTATTAACTAGAATGTCCTTTCCTCAATTTATGTTTTGTATGTTTTGTTGATCAGTTGGTTGTAAGTATTTGACTTCATTTCTGGGTCTTCTATTCTGTTCCATGTGTCTACTTTTATACCAGTACCATACTGTTTTGGCAACTATAGCCTTACAGTGTAATTTGAAGTCTGAGAATGTGATGCTTCCAGATTTGTTCTTCTCATTAAGATTGCTTTGGCTATTCAGGCTCTTTTTGATTCCATGTGAATTTTAGGATTGTTTTTACTAACTCTGGAAAAATGATGTTGGCATTTTGATGGGAATTGCACTGAATCTGTAGATCACTTTGGGCAGTATGGTCATTTTCATAATATTGATGCTACCCATCCATGAGCATGGGATGTATTTCTATTTGTTTGTATCATCTATGATTTCTTGCAGCAGTGTTTTGTAGTTCTCCTTTTGTAGATCCTTCACCTTCTTTTTAAGTATCTTCCTAGGTATGTTGTTATTATTTTTTTGCAGCTGTTGTAAAGGGGATTGAGTGCTTAATTTCATGCTCAGCTTGGTCATTCTTGGTGTATAGCAAGCAGTACTACTGATTTTTATGCACTGAATTTATAATCTGAGACTTTACTGAATTCACTTATCAAATCTAAGAGTCTTCGGAGGAGTCTTTGTGGTTTTCTAGGTATATAACCATATCATCAGTGAACAATGATAGTTTGAATTCCTCTTTTCCAATGTGGATGATGTTTATTTCTTTCTGTTGCCTGATTACTCTGGCAAGGACTTCCTGTACTACATTGAATAGAAGAGGTGAAAATGGGCATCCTTGTCTTGTTACAGTTCTCAGGGGTAATGTTTTAAACTTTTCTCCATTCAGTATAATGTTGGCTATGGGTTTCTCATATATGACTTTTATTATTTTGAGATAAGTCCCTTCTATGCCTAGCTTGTTGAGTGTTTTATGATAAAAGAATGCTGGATTCTATTGAACACTTTTTCTGCACCTATTAAAGTGATCATGTTTTTGTTTTAAATTCTGCTCATATGATGTATCATATTTACTGAGTTGTGTATGTTAAATGACCCCTGCCTTCTTGAGCTGAGCTAAAACCCATTTGATTATGGTGTATTATCCTTTTTATTTGTTGTTGGATTCAGTTAGCTAGTATTTTGTTGAGAATTTTTGCATCTATATTTATCAAGAATATTGGTCTGTAGTTTTAAATGTCATTTCTTGGTTTTGGTATCAGGGTGATATGGCTTCATACAATGATTTAAAGAGGATTCCCTCTTTCTCTGTCTTTTGGAATAGTTATATTCCAAATATAGAAGTATTGGCAACAATTCTTCTCTGAATGTCTGGTAGAATTCAGCTGTGAATCCATTTGATATGTTTTGGCTGTGTCCTCACCCAAATCTCATCTTGAATGGTAGTTCCCATAATCCCCATATGTCATGGGAGGGACTTGCTGGGAGGGAGTTTAATCATGGGGGTGGTTACCCTCATGCTGCTCTCACGATAGTGAGTTCTCATGAGATCTGATGGTTTTATAAGGGGCTTTTCCCTGTTTTGTGCAGCACTTTCTCTGGCTGCTACCATGTGAAGAAAGACATGTTTGTTTCCCCTTCCACCATGATTGGATGTCTCATGAGGCCTCCCCAGCCATGATGAACTGTCAGTCAATTAAACCTTTTTCCTTTATAAATTATCCAGTCTCAGGTATGTCTTTATTAGCAGTGTGAAAGTGGACTAATACAGCAAATTGGTACCAGGTAATGGGATGCTGCTGTAAAGACACCTGAAAATGTAGAAGCAACTTTGGAACTGGGTAACAGACAGAGTTTGGAAATGTTTGGAGGGCTCAGAAAAAAATAAGAAAATGTGGGAAAGTTTGGAACTTCCTAGAGACTTCGAGAGCTCAGAAGACAGGAAGATGAAGGAAAGTTTGGAACTTCCTAGAGACTTGTAGAATGGCTTTGACCAAAATGCTCTTAGTGATATGGACAATAAAGTCCAGGCTAAGGTGGTCTCAGATGGAGATGAGGAAATTGTTGGGAACTGGAGTAAATGTCACTCTTGTTATGCAAAGAGACTGGCAGCATTTTACCCCTGCCCTAGAGATCTGTGGAGCTTTGAAGTTGAGATAGATGATTTAGGGTATCTGGTAGAAGAAATTTCTAAGTGGCAACGTGTTCAAGAGGAAGCAGAGCATAAAAGTTTGAAATATTTGCAGCCTGATGATGCAGTAGAAAAGAAAAACACATTTTCTCAGGAGAGATTCAAGTCAGCTGCAGACATTTGCATAAGTAACGAGGATCCATATGTTAATCACCAAGACAATGAGGAAAATATCTCCAGGTCATGTCAGAGACCTTTGCAGCAGCACTTCCCATCACAGGACTGGAGGCCAAGCAGGAAAAAATGGTTTCCTGGGGCGGGCCCAGGGCCCTCCTGCTGTGTGCAGCCTAGGGACTTGGTGCCCTGAGTCCCAGCTGCTCCAGCCATGGCTCAAAGTGCCCAAGGTACAGCTCAAGCCATGGCTTCAGAGGGTGCAAGCCCAGGCCTTGGCAGCTTCCACAGGGTGTTGAGCATGAAGACGCACAGAAGAATTGAGGTTTGGAAACCTCCGCCTAGATTTTGGAGGATGTATGGAAACACCTGAATGTCCAAGCAGAAGTTTGCTGCAGGGGTGGGGCCCTCATGGAAAACCTCTGCTAGGGCAGTGCAGAAAGGAAATGTGGGGTTGGAGCCCCCACACTGAGTCTCCACTGGGGCACTGCCTAGTAGAGCTGTGAGAAGACAGCCACTGTCCTCCAGACCCCAGAATGCTAGATCTGCCAACAGCTCACCCCATGGGCCTGGAAAAGCTACAGACACTCAATGTCAGCTTGTGAAAGCAGCTGGAAGGGGGGCTGTAGCCTGCAAGACCACAGGGACAGAGCTGCCCAAGGCCATGGGAGCCCACCTCTTGCATCTGCATGAACTGGCTGTGAGATATGGGGTCAAAAGAGATTATTTTGGAACTTTAAGATTTAATGACCACCCTGTTAGATTTCAGACTTGCATGAGGCCTGTAGCCCCTTTGTTTTGGCCAATTTCTTCCATTTGGAATGAGTGTATTTACCCAATGTCTGTACCCCTATTGTATCTAGGTAGTAACTAACTTGCTTTTGATTTTACAGGCTCATAGGCAGAAGGGACTTGCCTGGTCTCAGATGAGACTTTGGACCTGAACTTTTGAGTTAATGCTGGAATGAGCTAAGACTTTAGGGGACTGTTGAAAGGGCATAATTTTGTTTTGAAATTTGAGGACATGAAATGGGAGAAGCCAGGGGCAGAATAATATGGTTTGGCTGTGTTCCCATAGAAATCTCATCTTAGATTGCAGTTTTCATAATCTCCACATTGTCATGGGAGAGACTCAGTGGGAGGTAATTTAATCATGGAGGTGGTTACCTCATGCTGTTCTCATGATGTTGAGTTATCACAAGATCTGATGTTTTTATCAGGAGGTTTCCTCTCTTTTCTTTGGCAGTTTCTCTTGTCGCTGCCATGTGAAGAGGGAGGTGTTTGCTTCCTCTGTTACCAGGATTGTAAGTTTCCTGAACTGTGAGTCAACTAAACCTCTTTCCTTTATAAATTGCCGAGTCTCAGGTATGTCTTTATTAGTAGCAAGAGAATGGCCTAATATATCACCTGACCATGGGGTTTGTTTTTGTTCTTGGCAATTTATTTATTACATATTCAATCTCACTGCATGTTATTGGTCTATTCAGGGTATCTATTTCTTCCTGACTTAATCTAGGAGGGCTGAATGTTTTCAGAAATTTATTTGTTTTCTCTAAATTTTCTAGTGTGTGTGCATAGACATGATCATTGTATTTTAAATAATCTTTTGTATTTCTGTGGTGTTGGTTGTAATGTCTCCAGTTTCATTTCTACTTGAGTTTATATGTATCTCTTCTCTTCTTTAATAATGATTAATCTGGCTAATGATATATCTTTTTTTAGCTTTTCAAAGAACCAGCTTTTTGTTTCATTGATCTTCTGTATTTTTGTTTGTTGTGGTTTCATTTAGTTCTACTCTGATCTTTGTTATTTCATTTCTTCTGCTAACTTTGAGTGGAGTTTATGATTGTTTCTCTAGTTCCTTGAAGTGTGACACTGGGTTATCAATTTGTGATCTTTCAGACTTTTTGATGTAGGCATTTAGTGTTATAAATGTTCCTCTTAGCACTGCTTTTTCTATATCCCAGAGGTTTTGATAAATTGTGTCACTATTATTCTTCATTTCAAGGAATTTTTAAATTTCCATCTTGATTTCATTGTTTCCCCCAAAATAATTCAAGAGCAGATTGTTTAATTTTCATGTACTTGTGTAGCTTTGAGGATGCCTTTTGTAATTAATTTCCAGTTTTTTCCACAATTGTCTGAGTAGATACTTGATATTATTTAGATTTTTTTAATGTATTAAGAGTTATTTTGTAGCCTATCGTATGGTCTATATTGCAGAATGTTCCATGTGCTGATGACAAAAAATATATATTTTACAGTTCTTAGGTGGTATGTTTGGTAAATATCTGTCAGTTCCATTTGTTGTAGAGGATAGCTTAAGCCCTTGTTTCTTTGTTGACTTTCTGTCTCAATAATCTGTCTAGTGTTGTCAGTGGAGTATTGAAGTCCCCACTGTATTAGTTCATTCTCATGCTGCTATGAAGAAATACTGAGACTGGGTAATTTACAAAGAGGAAAAGAGGTTTAACTGACTCACAGCTCTTCATGGCTGGGAAGGCCCCAGGAAACCTACAATCATGGTGGAAGGAGATGCAAACACATCCTTCTTCATAAGGTGGCATGAGAGAGACTTGCAAGCAGGGGAAATGCCAAAGGCTTATAAAACCATCAGATCATGAGATGCACTCATTATCATGAGAATGGCATGGGGAAAACTGCCACCATGATTCAATTACCTTCACCAGGTCCTGTCCTTGACATGTGGGGATTATTACAATTCAAGGTGAGATTTGGGTGGGGACACAGAGCTAAATCATGTCAGCTACTATTAGTCTCTTGCTGTCTATCTCATTTTTTAGGTCTAGTAGTAAATGTTTTATCAATCTTGGATCTCCAGTGTTAGGTAGATCTAAGTTGAGAATTATAATATATTCTTTTTGGATTAATCCTTTTATCATATAAGTACCTTCTCTTTTTTTACTGTTGTGCTGTAAAGTCTGTTTTAATCTAAGAATAGCTACTCCTGCTTGCTTTTGATTTTAATTTGCATGGAATATCTTTTTCCTTCCGTTTACCTTTAGTTAATATGAGTCCTTATATGTTGGGTGAGTCTCTTTCAAACAGTAGATATTTTACCTGTGTTTTTTTTTTATCCATTCTGCCAATTTGTGTCTTTTAAGTGGAGCACTTAGGATATTTGCATTCAACATTAATAATGAGATGTGGTGTATTGTTCCAGTCATCATGTTAATTGTTACCTACTTTGTTTTCTTCATTGTGTTTTTGTTTTATAGGCTTTGTGAATTTTATGCTTTCAAAAGGTTCTATTCTGGTGCATATCAACCTTTTGTTTCAAAATTTAGAACTCTTCTTATCATTTCTTGCAGGGCTGGTCTGTTATTGACAAATTCTCTCAGCACTTTTTTGTCTGACAATGACATCATTTCTTTTTCATTCATGAAACTTAGTTTTGATGGATACAAAATTCTTGACTCACATTTATTCTGTTTCAGGAGGGTAAAGCTAGGGTCCCAATCCCTTTTGCCTTGTAAGGTTTCTGGTGAGAAATCTGCTGTTAGTCTGATAGGTTTTCCTTCATAGCTTACTTGATGCTTTTGTCTCACTGCCCTCAGAATTATTTCCTTCATGTTGACTTTAGGTAAATGGATAACTATATGTCTTAGTGAAGTCCTTTATGTGATGAATCTCCCAGGAGTTCTTTAGCTTCTTGTATTTGGAAATCTAAATCTCTAGCAAGGCCAGGGAAGTTTTCTTCAATTATTCCCTCAAATGAACTTTCTAAATTTTTTTGCTTTTTCTTCTCCCTCAAGAACACCAATAATTCTTATGTTTGACCATTTTACATGATCTCATATTTCTTATAGACTCTTTAATTTCTTTTTATTCTTTTTTCTTTATTTTTGTCTGATTGGGTTAATTTGAGTGCTTTGTTTTTGAGCTCTGAAATTCATTATTCTACTTGTTCTAGTCTTTTGATAAATTTTCCATTGCATTTTATAACTCCCTAAATCTGTCTTTCATTTTCAGAAATTCTGATATGCTTTTTTTAAAAACATCCATCTTTTTAGAAAATGTTTTATTCATATCCCGAATTGATTTTTAATTTCTTTATGTTGGTTTTAAACTTTCTCTGGTATCATCTTGAGTAGCTTAACAATCAAACTCTTGAATTTTTTACCTAGTATTTCAAAGATTTCATCTTGCTTTCAGTCCATTCCTGGAGAGCTAATGTAATCTTTTGGGGGTACTACAGAACCCTGTTTTGCCATATTACCAGATTATTTTTCTGGTTTCTTCTCATTTGGGTAGACTATTTCTTCTAATTAGTCTTAAATTTTGTATTTGACTGGCTTTTTTAGATTTATTTTTTCCCCTTAAGGATGTGACTTTAATGTTTATAGTTTATTGTAGTCAATTTGACTCTTCATGCTTTCAGGAGTAAGACTCTGTATAAGTTTCTTGATTATAGAAAGTCTTTGTATGATGGCTTTCTCAGATACTGGTTGTAGTAGCAATGTGCTTGGTGTGTGTGCAAGTTTACTGTCACCTATGGGGTTGGAATGACAGAGACCTCTTGAAGCTCACATCATTTCCTCATGGTGTGCATGCTTTTATTTATTCTTTTCCTTAGTATTTTATTTGCTGAGTTGAATAGTTTAGGCTTCAGGCCAGTAGAGGGGGTGTTCCTGAGTAGAAACCAGTTGTGGTGAAAGCAGGTAGGTAAATGCTATTTCCAGAGGTGGGTAGAGGTGGGTAGAGGTCCCAGCCTTGACAGAGGTGGCTGGGGGAACTGTCAGTAAAACACACTGGTGTATTATCAGGGGGAAGAGCAAGATCCACTTTAGCTCCCCTACCAGGCCAGCAGGAAAGTCATCCAACTCCCAGACACACTTCTGACCTGGTGTTCTAGCTATTCAAATCAGACAGGCACCTTTTTTTTTTTTATCACAGGAATGTTGATGTTCCAGGTAGAGAGAAACTGTGACTCTACTTCTCATGCAAGCCTGAACCTACAGGGTGCTCCACCTGTGGGAATGCAGTCACCCTGAAGTGTCTTGAAGTGCTTCAGAAAGGCTATGTGTAGTTCTACCATGCTGAGCTCCCATGGAAGAAGCCCCAGTTGGTTCTGCTGTGTGGAAAAGGGGGAAGTCTCCTTCTCTAAGACCCTTTATGAGTACCAGGGATGCCTGTCTGTTGAGCTGTAGACTATCCCTGCTGAGCCCAGCACTGCAACTGGGTCTCTGTTGAAGTAAACTTCCCACCAGTGGAAAAACCTGGGACTCAAGGCCTGCCATCTATCATTTTTGTCCTACGGGATGTTCCCTTGAGGTGGTTCACTTCCTTTTCCCCTAGGATTAGGAGTTCCTGATAACCAGACTAGTGTGAATGTTGCTGGTCCTCTCGGTCTAGCTGCCCAGTGGGGCTGCCACAACCCAAGCTGGTGTTGGGGAATGTCTGCAAGGGAGCCAGTGATATAAACTACCCTCAAGTCTCCTAGCAGTGGGTACCAGCACTCACTTTGATGAGGGTGGCAGGGAGGTGACAGAGTCTGTAAAATTCCTTGGGTATAAATAGCCTTAGTGTGTAGGCTTTCTCAAATGCTGATTGCAGTAGTAATGAACTGGTCACATGGTCATACTCAGGAGTTCCTGGTTGGCCTGGTTCATGCAGGAGTGGTGATAGCTGAGGTCACATACAAGTTTTATCCTTCCTGGATGCAGTGTTAGTTTTCCTGGAGGTGCTGTAATGGACTGTGTCAGTTGGCTTCCAGCCAAGAGGTGGAACTTGCAAAGGAGAACTAGCTGCGGTAGTAGTGGTAAGATTTGTGTTTGCCTTATGTTACCCAGAGAAAGTATTCTGGTTTCTAAGGTGATGGGATGGGCCATAGGGCTTCCAAAAGTTTCTATCCTTTGTGTTAAGCTACCAGAGTAGGTGGAGAAGCAAAACCAGGTGGAGGATGGGTCAGGCAGCTTCAAGTTCTTGTTCTCCACTTGTAGGGCAAGCAGAAGTCCCTGAGGGGGTCAGGGGGCAGTTCTCTGGCCACTGGGGTAATGTTCCAGAAAGGAACATAACTGCCTCTGCTTCACAGAATGGTTCACACAGGGAGTGGGGAATAGCAGGCAAAAGTAAGCCTCACCCGGCTCCCACACACTTGGCACAGCAGGTCTGTAACCGTCAGTATTTGCTAGCAGCAACTAGCTAAATTCCAAGCAGTCTATGCTTAGAACTCAAAACTGCCCCAGGCTATAAGCCTTTTCCAGGCTGAGACAGGAATCTTGGGTTTCAGGCCATTCCCTTCCCTGTTCCCCTGCAAAGCTAGGGCACCCAGGTCCTGTGACCATGGCAGCAGCACACTTTTCACTCACCCCCAGTGAGTATTTTTCTAATGACTCCATTTAATATATATCACACCAACTTTCATCTATAGTATTTTTATTCTTGTTAATTTCCAGAAATTCTATAATTTGTAAGTATTTCCCTTTTTATTTGAGCGTTGTATAATAAAACTTATAATTTCCAGGTAAAAAATCATTTTGTCTCATTTTTAATTTCTAGGGATACTGTATTAGGATCAGAAACTGCAATATTTACATTTTGTGGAATATACAGATGTTTTCTCTATGCAGTAGTATACGATAAATCTTTGTGAATTTTCCATACATACTTAAGAAAAAAATTTTCTATTTTTATGGTGTATTACTCAATATACATCTAAAAGTTCTACCTTATTGTGTTGTTTGTTTAGTTTTTTTCTATTTTAATATATATTTTGTTCACTTATTTGTCTTTTGCAGACAGCGGTATGTTAAATACTGTCTATATTAGTGTGCACCTATGTATTTTTCTTTGCAGCTTTTACAGTTCTTATTTAATATAGGTATTTGCCACATTATTTGGAATGTGGATGCCCATTACTGTTGTATTTTCATTGAAGATTATGGTGTTTACCATTACAAAATATACTTTTTTATCTTACTAAATGCTGCTTAAATTCTACTTTATGGAGTATCAGAGGCTTAACATTTTCTTTCTTGTCTCATTTGAATTAGTAGATCTTTAGTTTGTCTTTCAGTTATATCATTTCTAACCACTGAATTTTTAGTATTCCCTTGTATATAGTTTTGTTTTATGAGTTAATTTGAACATATTATTTCTTTAGTAAGCAAGTTAGGGTCATTCACATTTATTGATATGACGGTTATGTTTATTCTCAATTCTGCCTCTGATGTTATATTATATTACAATTACAGTGCACACTAGATTTAGTGTGACCTCTTGGATCTTCTTAAAATTTCTTTCAGTGTTTGAGAAAATTTATACCTTTATTTATATGTTGGTGGTTAACTTTGAATTAATATTTTACTAAGCTTTCAATTCCTTTTTTCTCATTTAACGTATTATTATTTGATATGTTCGTTTCTTTTATTATTTTTTTTTGACACAGAGTCTCACCCTGTCACCCAGGCTGGAGTGCAGTGTCACGAATGATATGTTAGTTTCTAATAGTATTTATTAATTCCAATATTCTAGGATGAAACAATTAAAAATTATATTCTACTTTTTCTTCTTCTCTTCCTTCTCTCATTCATTGGTTTTATTTCTTCTACTTTGTGTGGACACATAATGGATAATTTTTAAATATAAATCTACCCATGTCCCAATACTTGTGTTACTCTTATACCTGCAATGAACTTATAAACTCCTCAGGCTTTTTGCCAATGATTTCCAAGTCATTTTTTTTTAGATGAAGCTCATCCTCTAGTAGATACCTTGGGAAGGGAAATTGTATGCAGTAGTGAGTTCTGGAACATTCAGATATGTGCCTTGGGCCAGGTGCAGTGGCTCACACCTGTTATCCCAGCGCTTTGGGAAGCCAAGGCAGGTGGATCACCTGAGGTCAGAAGTTTGAGACCAGCCTGGCTTATGTGGCAAAATCCTGTCTCTAGCAAAATTACAAAAATTAGCTGGGCATGGTGGCTCATGCCTGTAATCCCAGCTACTCAGGAGGCTGAGGCAGGAGAATCTCTTGAACCTGGGAGGCAAAAGTTGCAGTGAGCCAAGATGGTGCCATTGCACTCCAGCCTGGGAGACAGGGCAAGGCTCCTCCATCTCAAAAAAAAGAAAAAAGAAATGTGCCTTGACACTTGAAAGACAGTTTGAACAGACATATTATCTTTGACTCATTCTTTCTTTCTTTAAGCTTTCTGAAAATGTTACTGCATTGGTGGCTTTCTTTCCATGTTGTTTTCAAGGAATCAAACTCCATCTAGGTTGTTTTCTGATTTATAAGTTATTTTATCTTTCTGCTTGAAAATAATAAATTTGTTTTTATTGTTGAAGTCTAACAGTTTTACTAGCATATGGCTGAAAGATAATTGCTCCAAGTCAATTTCCTTGAAAATACATTTTCATTGTGTATTTTTGGATATAGTTTGAAGTATTAATTTTGTTCATTGTTTTGGTTTTCTACTTCAGAAACATCGATTATATATATGTTGGACTCTTCTGTCTGTAATTCCTCTTTATTTACTTTATATCATTTTTATTCTCTTGATTGTTTTTCTGGTTTTCTGTAATGCTCATTATTAAATTTTTAATGTATTTTGGGGGTCTCTAATTTAGTCTTTATTGTATAATTATGCCTTCTATTTCTTTCTTTTCAAGTTCAATCAACTCTTAATTTCCTACTGTGTTTTATAATTTGAG
Source organism: Pongo abelii (assembly GCF_028885655.2). Taxonomy (NCBI): domain Eukaryota; kingdom Metazoa; phylum Chordata; class Mammalia; order Primates; family Hominidae; genus Pongo; species Pongo abelii. The sequence continues at coordinate 211,937,851 of NC_071988.2, forward strand.
GTCATAGAATTTTTCCCTGGTTCATACTGTTTTCTTGTTTTTGTTGTTGTTGTTTTTTGTTTTTTTGTTTTGTTTTGTTTTATTGTTATTGTTGTTCATATTCCCCAGTACTTGTTTAAAAATATGTAATTCATCTTGAAGTACTGTGTTACAGTTTTTGGGGTGATGTTTAACCAACACAAAAGCTTTTATTTATTTATTTTTTTACACTGGCCTGTGTACAATCTGCTTTCTTCTATTCCTGTCCATTTTGTGGACAGAGTTCCTAGTTTGAGAGTTTCTTCTGCCAGTCTGGCATTCTGCTAGGCAGGATTTTTTGTGGACGATGGTGGTGGTGGTGATGGTAGTATAGGAAAAAGGAAAAGACTGAAGCTTCACAAAATCCTTAATTTTTCTCTCCGATTCATTATTCCTCCTCACCTTTTCGTCTCGAGTAAGCGTCACCCCATGTATCTGAAATGACTATCTAATGCTGCAATTTAGCACTTGTTTGAGTACCTTTCTTACAGCATTTCTCTGAATTGTGTCTCAATCTATGTTCCATATTTTTGCATTTATTAGTGCACATTTTCTTACTGGGGCATGATTTTTCCTGTCTTCTGCACATCTTTCACATTCATCTACATTTTTATTGCAGAGTTCTTTAAACTCCTCCAGCCTGCATCCTCAGATGTCTAATATGGTTTATGTGAGCTCTGTTGGCATTTGTCAATTTTATTCTCGCTTGTGGTAAATTGAAGGTTTCAATGTTGACAGTCTCTGTCTCCATGGATTCTATATGGTTTCGTTTGCTCTCAATGTGAACTTTATGGATTTTTGGAGAGGATGTGTGGGAGATTCAGAATCAGTCTGTCAACATTATTTTCCAAACCTGCAAATCTGAGAGTTAATTTTGTAAGAAAAAAATAAGGACTCTCCCACATATACACTCTCCATAAATGTGAGCTGCATACAGTTACTTCTTTCCAAAGAATATGATACGGAAAGGGGGAAATACAAAGTTCTGGCAAACACTACTTTTGCCAAGTGACTAAGGTGAAGATCAATGGTCATGAATCATGCTAGTGGAATACACCCTTGATATGAACATGGCAACATAATCTATGATCTTCCTCTCCAAAACACATAAATCCAGTTTAGTCACGAGACAAACACAGATTTTAATAGAAGACTATTCTGTAATAGTTTACCAAAGCCTTCAAAACTGTTAAGGTCAGGAAAAACAAGGAAAGTATATGAAACTGTCACAGCCAACAGGAGTCTAAGGAGACACAAAAATGAAATATAATGTGGTGACCCAAATAGAATCTAGAATACAAAAAAAATTATGTAAAAAACAAGGAAATCTGAAAAAAGTATAGACTTCAGAAAATTATAATGTATGAAGTTTAGTTCACTAATTATGAAAAATTAACTATCATATTCATGTATAATGTTAATAATAGTGAAAATTGGGCTGGGTATGAGGATACTGATATACAGGAAATCTCTATATTATATTATCAATTTTTAACTGCTGTAAAACTTTTCTCTAGAAAGTATATTTAATAATAATAATAATAAAGACCAAAAATACAATCAGAAAAGCTGACTTTTACTGATAGGGAAAAATAATATTATTTATATTTTAAAGGCCATACACATATTTTGTAAATATCAAAACTCATTCTCTGGAAATCAATTGTTGACTTATGAACAAATAAATTAGCTATCATTTACTTGAAGTTTTCTTAAAAAATAAACTCATGCTCAGATCTAAATAGACATTTAATGTTGAAACTTCTGATTGAGTTTCTAAGTAAGAAAATATTTAGTGTTTTAGTATACATTGGGGCTTTTTCTGAAGCTATAGTAAATTAAAGGTTATAAGTTTAATCACTTCACTAAGAATAGAGATAACAACATTAACATGAATATCTAATTTAAGAATTATAATTTTGGTTTATTTCTAATTTTGTAACAGAAAGATATCCTAAAAATAGTAATTATTTTTAATTACTATTGTAATTCTGTGAAGCATTGTAGTTCTGTGAGTTCAGTTATATTGGTAGTAGATGCCAACAGGTAAAATATGATGTATCAAAGTCCTTAGGTTAGTTGATCATATGGAGCTCTTTTTCTCTTTATTATGTTTTAGTTCTTAAATATCACCACATATCAGCTCAAATGCAAGAGTTTGTATGTAGAAATGCTAATTCAACATCATGCTCTAATATACCCATTACAGTTAATGTTCCTTTAAATAGTAAAAGTGAGGTGCATGTTTTAACAGAAACCTTAACATGGCATAGGAGATTATCACAATCTCTTATATTCCACTTTTCACTCACATTCAAAATTTTGGAAACAATGTTCATAAATGACAGAGAGGAAGAGAGAGAGAGACAGAAAAGAAAATTTAATTTTTAATCTGCAAGCTTCATTTAGTGTGCATAAATATTAAATTTTATCCACAATTATATTATGTTGCCGTTTCAGAAAACCCGTCAAACAGTGTTTTTCCTCTGCTCTCACGCCACCACAACAACATTCATAAACATCCAAGATTTCTGTGTATAAATGTGGGGGGGTTTCACTCCACCGCCAGGCAAGTAATTAGTTCTGCAGCTGGCCTAGCTGGGTGTCCTTCAATTCAATTCTGAAATTAAATACCTGGGGATAATGTCAGATTGTACAGATAGAGGGTTCAGTCCCCAAGACTGTCCCCATTACCACATACTATTCGCAAATCCAGGCATCCAGAACTTCTGATTGACTGACTTCTATTTGGGGTTCCCAAGACCCCCTCTTTGGGTTCAATTAACTTGCTGGAGTAGTTCACAGAACTCAGAAAAACACTTACATTTGTCAATGTATCATGAAGGATATTGCAAAGGATCCAGATGAAGAGGCGTGTAGGGTAAGGTGTGGTGAAAGGGGCACAGAGTTTCCATACCCTCCCTGGTGCAACACCCTCCAGGAACCTCTGTGTGGCCAGCTCTCTAGAAGCTCCCAGAATCAGTCCTCTTGAATTTTCATGGAAGCTTCATGATGCCAGCCTTCCTTCCCCTAGGGTGTAGGGCAGGACCACCTCTGGCGAGAGTCTAATGACTCACGATCAGAAGGCAAGGTGGGAGATCAGAGTCCTTCCTTGGGGCAGGAAAAAAAGAGAAGGAGGAAGCCAGAGAGATTCTGTTTCCTGAGGCCTGTTTTTGAGGCACAACACGCCCAACATTATAACAAATGACTGTAATGGGGGTTATGGGAGTTATGAGCCATAAAAGAAAACGTGCATGTTGTGTGTGTGTGTAACAACACCACAGATGTCAAAAATTAAAAAGAGGACAAAACTAGCTTAAAGCTGGTGCTGTCTCTCTCTCTTTCTGTCACTTCTATCTCTATCTGTCTTCTTTCCTCTCACATTCCAGAATGATTGCTATTTCAAGGGATTATATTCTTCATTCCCTTAATTTACTCATTTATTCTGAGCACAAGCTGAAAAACTCACTTTATGTGAAGGTTTTCTACATTTAAGTTACCAGAGAATAACAGCCCTATTTCCAGGACCAGTCTCAAATCGCATCAGCTCTGAATCTCATTTCCAGTCATTTTATAATCCAAGTAAAAATTAATCCTAAGCCATTCTTTTGCCTTCATTACATATGGAAAAGTATATCTTATTGAAAATTATTGTTATGATTATTTGAGAATATAAGAAAGTCATGAGATTAAGTGGAAAGAAGAAATAATTCCATAGATGACACATCTGGATTTAAAAATCTGTGCTCCTGCATAGAATAAAAAATTTGTTTCAATTTGGAAGTAAAATTAAAATTTGATAAAATGGGTTTGAATTTGGACTCCAGATTAATATTTTCAATAGTTATTCACATTAATTATCTCTGTTTAGTCATTAAAAGTAATAATTCCTCCTCACATCTAATTTGTAAATTATTGTAATTCATCTTTGGAGAAAAAAATCTTCCCTACAAGTGGGTAAGAGTCTCCCACATGTGAAATTCTCAAGCAGTTTATAACTAAAAGGATGAGGTGGGGGCACCTATTTGAGAGCTTTCTTACAAAAGTGCTCTGTTCTCACAGCTGCTAAACATCCTGACTGAAATAATCTACAATATGGACACATAAACATTACATTCAATGTAAAATATAATATAAAGGGGTCTATTTAGGAAATTAAAAACAGAAAAGGAGTGGGAGCCAATATGGCTGACGAAATGCAGCCAAAGACAACATCTCCCATCTACAGACCAGGATATCAGGAAGACTGGCACACTCCAAGCAGATCTTTGAGGGCAAGGCATTGAGAGTGCATGGAAAAAGAACGAAGACCTTGGGATGAAGGAAGAGAAAGCTGGGAACCCTGCACAGGACTGCTGAGCACCAGGACCTGCTCCTGGCCCCCAACAGCTCCTGGGGAAGGAGTGAGTTGAACAGGAAAAGAGTAGCCTGCTCTCACCACAGACCTCTAGAATCCTAGCTTCGGGAGACCTCATGACCCCACCGTCACTTAAATGTCAGGGAGAGCTGTTTGGAGAGGTGGCAGGGGCCGCTCTGTGGAGCCCAGGGTGTTAGGCGTGGGAACAGCTGCATTAGAGCATGGCCAGGGACACCTATCCTCCAAGACTTGCCATGCTACTCTAGGTGGCTTTGCCTTTGGTGACTGTCAAACATGGACAGAGCAGGGGAGTCCTGCCCGTGAGACAGGACTATCTGAGCTGAGGACATCCCTGTTTGCCATCTTCTCCTAGGGCCCCAGGCTGGCTGCACCCACTTGCAGTCCTGCCTTGAATGTCCAACCAGGGTGCTTCCTGGGGGGCCTAATTATAGCTCTTTCACCAGCAGACCACACTTGAGCATTGGAGAACTTCAGCAGACTGGCATCCACCGACAGATACCAGCCTACCTACAGCCTTTCTCCACAGCAGCCTGCCCCACAGCATTGCAAGTGCACACTTGGCTATGGCTTCCTTACCCTCCATTGCTTTGCCAGCACATGCACTCAGATGGATTCCACCTTTTCTCCTTTGCCAGCATGCAAGTGCACACACCCTGTCATCCCACCACTGTCAGCGTGAGTGTGTGTGCATGGATGCTGGTATATGGGTGCCCCATCCCCACTGATGCACAGGGACACTGTTGTGCCACTGCTGCTTGCACACATGTGTGTGAGAACAGATCCCACTGCCACTGTCCCAAAGAAGCACTTTGGCTGGCACCCCTGATTGGAGTGTTGTTGCCAACAAACAGGGAACACCAGCTCCTCCAGTGCAGCAGGCTTCTAAACTCAAGGGACCAGGGAAAAAAGCCAGAGCCCAGCACCAGCTTCCCAGGGTTAGAGCATGCAGCTCAGGAGTGATGAGCTTAGCTTTGGTAACTTGAAAGTTTAAAGAAACATCAGATCACACAGAAGAGAAAAAATCAGCATAAGAATTCTGGCAACTCAAAAAGCCAGAATGTCATCTTACCTCCAAACAATCGCACTCGTTCCCCAGCAAGCATGTTTAACCTGGCTGAAATGGCTCTAATAACAGACGTAGGTTTCAGAATCTGGATGAAAATGAAGATCATCAAGATTCAGGAGAAAGTAAAAACCCAATCCAAGGAGACTAAGGTATCCAATAAAACAATACAAGCGCTGAAAGACAAATTAGGCATTTTAAGAAAGAATCAACCTGATCAGATAGAGCTAGAAAATTCACTACAAAATTTAATAGTGCAATCACAAATATTAACAGCAGAAGAGAGCAAGCTGAGGAAAGAATCTCAGAGCTTGAAGACCAGTACCTCAAATCAATTCAGTCAGACAAAAATAAAGAAAAAGAAAAGAAAAAGAATGAACAAAATCTCCAAGAAATATAGGATTGTGTAAAGAGACCATACCTATGACACGTTGGTATCCCTGCAAGAGAGAGAGAAAAAAACAAGCAACTTGGAAAACATATTTGAGGATATTGTCCATGAAATTTTATCCAACCTCACTAGAGGTCAACATTTAAATTCAGAATATGCAGACAAAACCTGTGAGATACTATATAAGATGTACATCCCCAAGACACATAGACATCAGATTCACCAAAGTCAACATGAAAAAAATATCAAAGGGAGCTAGAGAGAAGGGACAGACAGATCACCTACAAAGGAAACCCCATCAGGCTACCAGCGAACTTTTCAACAGAAACCTGACAAGGCAGAAGATATTGGAGGCCTATATTTAGCATTCTTAAAAAAAGAGAAATTCAAACTCATTCTCTGAGGCCAGCATCATTCTGATAGCAAAACCTGGCAGAGATACGACAAAAAAGAAAGAACCAGGTCAATATCCTTGAAGAACAGAAATACAAAAATCCTGAACAAAATACTAGCAAATTGAACCCAGCAGCACATCCAAAAGCTGATCCACTGTGATCAAGTAGGCTTTATCTCTGGAATGCAAGGTAGGTTCAGCATGCGCAAATCAATAGATGTGATTCATCACATAAACAGAACTAAAAGCAAAACCACAAGATCATCTCAATAGATGCAGAAAAATCTTTCAATAAAATTCAACATCCTTTTTATGTTAAAAACACTCAACAAACTAGGTATTGAAGGAATATACTTGAAAGTAATGAGTCAGATATGATAAACCCAGAGCCAATATTATACTGAACTAACAAACTCTGGAAACATTCCCCTTGAGAACAGGGAACAAGACAAGGATGTCCACTCTTACCACTCCTATTCAACATGGTAGTAGAAGTCCTAGCAAGAGCAATCAGGCAAAAGGAAAAGAAATAAAAGGCATCCAAATAGGAAGAGAGGAAGTCAACCTATCTCTGCAGGTGATATAATTTTATACATATAATACCCCAGAGTCTCTGCTCAAAAGCTTATAGATCTGATAAACAACATCAGCAAAGTTTCAGAATATAAAAATTAATGTACAAAAATCAGTAGCATTTTTATACACCAACAACCTGCAAACTGGGAACCAAATCAAGAACACAATTCCACTCACAACAGACACACACATACCAATTATCTAGAATACAGCTAATCAGGGAGGTGAATGACCGCTACAATGAGAAATACAAAATAATGCTGAAAGAAATCAGAAAAAAATTAAAAAGTATTCCATGTTCATAGATAGGAAGAACTGACATTGCTAAAATGGCCACACTGTCCAAAGCAATTTATAGGTTTAATACTATTCTTATTAAACTATCAATTACATTTTCTACAGAATGAGAAAAAACTATTTTAAAATTCATAGGGAACCAAAAACAAGTCCAAAGAGCCAAAGCAATCCTAAGCAAAATGCACCAATCTGGAGGCATCATATAACCCGACTTCAAAATGATACAAGTTTGCAGAAACCAAAACAGCAAGATCTGGAACAAAAGCAGACACACAGGTCAGTGAAACAAAACAGAGAGCCCAGAAATGAGCCACACACCTTCGATCATCCAATCTTTAATAAATTCAACAAAAACAGTGGGAAAATAACTCTCTATTTATTAAACGGTGCTGAGCTACCTGGCTAGCCATATGTAGAAGATTGAAGCTGGACCCCCTTCTTTTCTCCATATACAAAATTAACTCAGGATGATTAAAAACTTAAATGTAAAACCTAAAACTATAAAAACCCTGCAAGAAAACCTAGCAAATATCATTCTGGACATATTTCATGATGAAGATGTCAAAAGAAATAAAAACCAAAATTGACAAATGAGACCTAATTAAACTAAAGAGCTTCTGCACAGCAAAGCAACTATCAACAGAGTAAACAGACAATCTACAGAATGGGAGAAAATATTTTCAAACTATGCATCTAACAAAGGTCTAATATCCAGCACCTATAAGGAACTATATTTACAAGCAAAACATATTTACAAGCAAAAATCAAACAACCCCATTAAGAAGAAGTCATACACGTGACAAAAAGGCATGTAAAAAATGCTCGACATTGCTCATCATTAGGGAAATGTCATTCACAGCTACAATGAGATCCCATCTCACAGTAGTCAGAATGGCTATTATTAAAAAGTCAAAAAATTAACAGATACTGGCAAGCTTGTAGAGAAAAGGAAACACTTATCTGCTGCTTGTTGGAATGTAATTTAGTTCAACTATTGTGAAAAGCAGTTTGGTAATTTCTCAAAAAACTTCAAATAGAACTAGCATTCAACCCAGCAATCGCATTATTAGGTATACACCCAAGGGAATATAAATTGTTCTACCATAAGGACACATGCATGTGTATGTTTATCTCAGCACTATTCACAATGTCAAAGACATAATATCAAACTAAATGCCTGTCAATGATAAGCTGGATAACTAAAATATGGTACATACACACCATGGACTACCACATAGCCATAACATAGAATGAGATCATGTCCTTTGCAGCAGCACGGATGGAGCTGGACACCATTATCCTACACAAATTAACACAAGAACGGAAAACAAAGTATTGCATGTTCTCACTTATAAGTGGGCATTCAACATTGAGAACAAATGGACATGAAGAAGGAAACAATAGATGCTGGGGCGTGTTTGAGGGTGGAGGGTGGGAAGAGAGTGAGGACAAAATGACCTATCAGGTACTATGCTTATTACCTGGGTGACAAAATAATCTGTACACCAAACCCCCACGACCCACCAATTACCTAGATAACAAACTTGTACATGTAGCCCTGAATCTCAAAAGTAAACATGAAAGTGTTGACGAGATTTATGTTGCAAATCTCCTATATGAGTAGTTATTGAAATTCTAAAAATGGAAACTTAAAAATAATGCTATTCAGAAATTTCAGTAAAAGTCTAGTGCTCATACAGGTTTGCATTATCTTCAAGTCATCAAATTAAGAAACAGCAAAAGTGAAAGGAAAGCCTTGACTTAAGTTCTTCATTTCAGTGATGTGGACCATCTATCTGCTCCACACATTAAAATAAAGATGGGGATTTACTGCTGCATCTTTTTCATATGAATAAAACACAACTCAGATTTCCATCAAAGAACAAAACCAAATTAATTTCACAGTGAGATAAATACAAACACAAACTTTTCAACATCTGAAGAGAGAAACGGCACTTCTTAACTGATTACAGTAAAAATCAGATACAGCTCAGATTGATAAGGGTTTTTTAAACTTATATGAAAATAAAACAAAAACAATGAAAATCTTAATGAGATTCTCCAAAAGAATAAAATACTTGTCATTCGGTGCTACATCCATTAAGTTAAAATTGTACGCCAGTAATCAAACAAAAGTCTTATTTTAAAAGTTTCAAATAATGTGGAAAGATGAACTGGAACATCCAATGAAAATGTTAGATGCTGCTCTCAAAAAAAAAGGATAAAAAACTTCATTTGAAGACAGAGATTGATTTGCTCTTTTCTGGAGATCTAAAGAAACTATGAGGTTGTGCCTTTGACGTGTTTTTATGTTGTCAGATTTTCCAAATGCCTGCAAAGATTTTGTATAATCGAATAATGAGAAATATACATTTAAAAAATCCATTTAACTTTTGGAAGTCAACAAGCTAAATCAAGTACACTTAGTGTCTTTGTTCTGTCTTTTGTTACCCATTTATCTTAAATGCTACTTCTTTCTTTCTCCGGTTCAAAGAAACAAGTAAGTAACTCTGAGACATAAAAGTGAATTATTGGCTTAGTGCTGACCTCATAATAGTAGTCTCTAGAGCACCCAATAAAAAAAATCACTTACGGTGCAAGTTCAATCATTTCAGACTTTCGCGATTTAAAATGCCTTCTTTTGTGTAAGGAGATGACAATGGCCTCATCGATAGGTTGTCTGTTTCTGGGCTGCTTTTCCAGGTGGATGCACATCTAACATCTTCCTTGTGGTTGTTCCTGTGAAAAATTACTGACTTTGGGAGATGACTGTGGCTAAAATAGCAAATTTACTGGCCCTCTGGAAGATCAACATTCTCAGCGTTGTTTTTTTAGCTAAAACTCAAGTAATGACATCTAACTTGCAGATTTTATTTGGTTTAAATCAGATTTGTTAATGTATAGACCTAGACGTTAAAACAATGCACACCACACAGTAAATGCAGACATGCATTTGTTGAATGTGAAAGTCTTTGTCTCATTAGTAACTACACTCACCAAAAACCAAAACTGGGGGGTAAAAAGAATCATTTCTTATTAAAAATAGATTAGCTGCTCTTAGAGGCAAGGACAGGAAAGGTCTTTAGTTATTTTAGATTTTAAAATAAAACTGGCCTTAAAAAGAACATGGAATTAATTGTTATTCCTGCTGTTGTTGTTTGAAGGGAGGAAATTACATTTATGGTCCAAAACTGAGAACCAAAGCCACTGATCACCACACATCCAAGTGTGCATTCTGCCAACAATTTGCCCACAGTTGGGGCCAGAGTTGGCCAGAAACACTAAGTTATGCAGAAGGGCCAGATTAGATTAACTCCCAAAGCAATACCACTTATCACCAATAAAGATGAGGAGATGAGCTTGTAACTAGAGGGACTGTTAGAACAAAGTTATGCAGAGAGTCTCTTCACTCTCTTCCATCACAGAGAGAGTCCAAGAGTAAAGATGTGAAGATGGTGATGTAAACACTGCGATGCCTGCATGCAGAGGAGATGGGCATTTTATTCTCTGGCGTCATGTCTGCTTAGCCAGTATACTCACCAGTTATCTCCTGTGTTACCAGGCATGGCCAAGGAGGGTCTGGGAGAGTACGTGGGGATGGTGAGAAAGTGTGAGTGCTCTGTGGGTATGGTAGAGCCATGCAACGTAGCTGAGTTTGAAGCTTCTTGCCAGCATTCTCCTCAAGATGCTCATGTAGATAAAGGATCCCAGCAGCAAGAAGGTCATGGCAGGGGGTATAGAGGCATTGGAGGCAGGTTGTGTAGAGGTGGCGGAGAGTGTAGAAAAGGCCAAGTCTGAGCTGGGCAGTGGGAGATCCCTCTCTTCTGTGGTCTTCTGAAGAGTCCACACACAAGCCCCAATGAGAGAACTGGCATTTAAATGAGAAATGAGAAAGAGCAACCAGAGAGATCTTTGCAATTTCCTGTTTAACTGAGATGTTTTAAATTTTATTTTTCTTCTTCTTACATTCCCCTCAAACACACTGAAGGAGCTATCACCTAGAAAAAGAGAAAAGGGCCTATTAAAGAGCTGATAAACTCCATCCTTTCCCCCACCGCCACCTCACACACACAATCTTAGCCACAACAGCAACAGGCTAGTCTAACTGCATTAGAAAGAACAGGAGATTTCTTTGGTAGAGCATCACAACAAATCCTAAAACTTACGTGCAAATGCAAAGGATAAAAAATAGTCACAACAATCTTAAAGAACAAGGAGGAAACCATGTGCACTATTAGGTTTCAAGACTTTTCATAAAACCATAGTAATAAAGACAGTGTGGTACTGGTGTAATAGACAGTAAGCACCACATTGTCTTATTACTATGGTATAATGAAAAGGGAGTTCTGAAATAGACCCACATATATGGTCCCCTGATTGACCGCAAATAATGGTACTGAAGCAATGGAATATCCATATGATGAAAAAATTAACCTTGACACTCATCTCTCATTATGCACAAAATTTACTTGAGGTAAACAATAAACAAAATGTGAGATGTTCAACAATAAATCTGCTAAGTTCAACTGTGTGCCAAGCTGCTTTGGAGAACTGCAGCAAACTCAGAGGGTGCCCTGGGATATTCTGCATTTTGGAGGGAAACAGGGCAATACAAACTTCTATCAAACTCCTCACAAAATATCAGCTAAGCTAATTCACACGTTCAGCATTGCATTGTGCCACATTTTATTCTGTGCGTACCTTAGCAAAATTAGGTGTTCAATGGTGACTATCAAAAAAGCAAGTACTGTGCAAAAATTAGTATGGAAGAGATTAGGAAAGCTTGATCTAGGTAGTTACTTATTTTGTACATAAGCAAAAATTTAGAATAGTCATTTTATGTGCTTTTCTGTATTTATTTACTTTTATTTTTTATATTATTACTTTTTTGAGATGGAGTCTCGCTCTGTTGCCCAGGCTGGAGTGCAGTGGCACAATCTCAGTTCACAGCAAGCTCCGCCTCCTGGGTTCATGCCACTCTCCTGCCTCAGCCTCCAGAGTAGCTGGGACTACAGGCGGCTGCCACCACGCCCGGCTAATTTTTGTATTTTAGTAGAGATGGGGTTTCACCATGTTGGCCAGGCTGGTCTGGAATTCCTTACCTCAGGTGATCCGCCTGCCTCAGCCTCCCAAAATGCTGGGATTACAGGTGTGAGCCACCATGTCTGGCCTGTATTTATATTATATCTCAATAAATAAATAACCAGAACTGAGTTTTAATTAATATAATAAGACAATTCTAAATTTAAGTGACTACATTATTATTTAATCTGACCAAACTAAGCACAAAGGCATTCAATGTAGGGCAGTTAGTTGCAGTTATTTACAGAAATCGTCCATATTTACATGTCCTGCAATGTGATGTTTCTTCATATACAGTTTGTTTAATAAGCATAACATACCAAGGTTCCTAAACCATGAGTCTGGTCTCTTGCTGCACTATTTATTGTTTGCATAACCCTGAGAAGTTACCTCACCTCTTTTAAAACCAAGATAAAAATGTCACCCTACCTTACTAGATTGTTGAAAAAATTAAAGGTGTCATGTATGCCTAGCAGAGAGTGAGAACTAAATAAATGTTATATTTTGTCTTTATTATTATTATCATTTCTCTCCACAAATCTCTAGTAAACATGACTAGGCTTTTATAAACAATTTATGCAACCACAGGAATATCATTTTCACCGTAGACACAATTTTTGTCACTGATTGAGATCATTGCAAAACCAGGAAACCAGATGGAAGTGGAGAAGAAAAAGGCAGGTGACACTGAATGGATGGGGATGAGTCAGAGTGAAGAAGAAGAAGGCAGGTGACATTGAATGGACGGGGATGAGTCAGAGTGAAGGTGTTTGCAGCACAGCCTTGAAAGAGGGAGAACACGCAGACGCACATTATCCCCACTCCTTAACGCGCACTCCAGTGTCTGTGGGCAGGAGAGCCTACTGGAGCAATCCAGCCTCAGCAGAGGAGAGAATTGAGAAATGGCAGTTCAGCTGGACCAGCATTATTCACCTCCAGAGTTCAGGTTACTCTGTGTCTCTGACCCGGAGATGGTATCAGACAAATGGAGAGGAGAGAAGTGATCATTGCAGAGCTGTGAAATCACTATGGCAATACATATTTCAATATCTGATTAAAGAGACTAAGATTCGGTACAGTGCATATAAAGCCTGTATCAAACCAAATTAATTCCAGTCATATTTTTTAAACTGTGGAAGAAGATCCTGAAAATTTTCTAGTGATTATTGGGTAATAAATGAAAATCAACCCTCCTGTATTCTCTAATTTAAGACCTGTGAAATGTTTCTGTAGTCTAACCACTATGCTATTTTAATAACCCTCCTGTATTCACTAATTTGAGACCTGTGAAATGTTTCTGTAGTCTAACCACTACGCTATTTTACTGGTTTTCATAAACAACCAAAAAATACTCATAGCTTCACTGAAGGCCTTGGGTTCTCAGCCCTCCACTGTGCCCATAATGCATTAAGTTTCTCTCCTTGGAATTCTCCTATGATAGGATTATTTTAGAATGTTGATCCTCAAAAAGCCGGACATGATACTTTAGCAAAACATCATTTTGAGCCAATATTTGCAATGCTGAGATTTCTAAGTCCACATAAGGGTCTCCAGACTGTTTGTAATTCCCCATTATTTATGTTGAAATAATGGATCTGATTTTCCTTCTCTTTGACTACTAATCAGTAAAAATCTTTTTGCTAGGATGAACTGGTTTTCAATGGCCACCCTGACCAATATATTTGTTAGCTTCGGAGACATAAGCATGCTAAAGAGAGGCTTTCTTCATTGTCTAAGGTAGAGTTTTACGAGTAGTAATGGCAAATATAGTCTGCTTTTGCCTCTGAGCAGGGAAAACCTAGCTGATTATGCTGACCTTTCCAATTTTCATTCCATGTGCCCATAATTCTGACCCCTTCATGTTCTATTTTTAGATATTAGGGGATATTAGGATCAGGTCCAGTTGGAACTGACCTCTAAGGTAAATATGAACAAATTAAAGGGTAAAAGATCTGGGAGACATTTGACACATCCCCCATGGGCCCTGAAATAATAAAAAACAAAGAATCCTAAGAGACAAGCTTCTTGGGCAAGAATGTGAGGAGTGTTTGACATTGCCTGGGATGGCACGGCCACAATGAATACACTTGCTGTTCTGGAAGAGCTGATGTGGGCTTGAAGCCCCAGCTATGATAATAAGACCACAGTGACCCGTGACTAGGTCTTGACTGAATTGCAGGCCTTGAATCTAATCATTATGTTGAAAAGAGGTGTTGAGCCTACGAAATGAAATGAAGGCATGTCTGGAAAAAGAGACACAGCAATATGTTACAGCCAAACTATAACCTAAATCCCACAAATGCATGTCATCCCACCTGCTATTCGTTTCTGCCAGAGCTGTCACCCAGTGATCTAGAAACGAGAAAGGGGAGCAACAGCTTTGAAATGAAATGCTATGTGGTGGGGAGTGAAGGCAGCTCTGTGGCTGATAGTTCATGCTGCTTGTTGTGTTATTTCCACCCCTTCGGTGGTGCTCCATGAATTTCACCCCACATCTGAGAAATGGCTGGTTCTGCAGGCTAACAGCATACAGATCCCTACTCTTTTCTATTTTAACCAAAAAAAATTACTAAGTGATATTCCTTAAATCTTGAGCAACTATGATTCCTTAAATCTTGAGCAAATCTTGAGAAAACTATGTCCTACTAAAAATAAAAAGGTATTCTCCTGGGAAGTGGGCCCTATGTCTATTAAACATACATAGCAAAATCTCTTGCTGTGTCGGTATCTCCAGAAGGTCCTTAGCACTCACCAGGAACAGTGGTTGCCTCTGGGAATGAAATGGGACGACGGAAGACCTGGGGAGCAGTGGCAGGAGGAGACACTCATGATGCACCTTTTGGCCCTATGTAGTTATTTTCCACATGCATGGAGTGCCTTGTATTGAACCAGAACTAGTAATTATAATACCTGGCATTTATATAATGTTTTGCAGCTGTATTAATGTCTTCATATCAGTTCTCTCATTTGAGTCTCTGTTGGTTGCATGAGGTTGCATTACTAGCTCCATTTTGCCACTGAGGAAATTGAATTCAAAGGGCTTTAGAGATTTACTATGAGGAAATATTGGAGGCCAAGCTAAAACGTAAGCTTCCAAACACTCAGCAAATCTTTCTTCCACCACACCACATTACTCTCAAGGAGGAGGGAGAGGAGAAATGGGAAAAAAAGCCAAATTTTTTCCTTCAAAGGTAAGTACTTAGAATCATCAGTTTTGGAATGTATTATCAGTAAATGAACCAAGGTGATCTTCCTGAGGCCAATTTAAAATCTAATTCAAATTATTTGAATTATTAAACAACAAGATGTCTTTCCTTTACATTTAATTCAACAAGCATAAATAACAGCATAAATTTTAATTATCTGGGAATAATTAGGAACACATTTCTTTCCTATCACTCTTAGGGCCAAATCACATTTCTAAAGTGAAACCTAATCTAAGAACTTTCCAATACAATATCATATAATTAGGTAATTTAAAAATATATTTTGAAAATGAAATCTCCAAGCATCATTCATTAACAGACTCTGATATTCCCTTCAGTCACTGTCATGGCTAAGAAAGCAGCTCCAACCCACACACTGCAAATGTGAAGGACCAAGAAAGGCGTGCAGGCTCTGGTTTGCGTAGTGAAGATGAGGGACCGTGTTCCTAAGCATGAAGGAGGACCACATGAGGATCCTGGACACCTACTGCATGAATGTATTAGCCCTTTCAGGTCTAGGGACCTGGTAACCATTTATTATTTGTACTCTGATTTTCTTCCATATCTTTCCCCAGTCCATAAATGTAACTTATGTGACTTATTAACACTGATAGTTTGATCACCAATAGCAAGTTCTAGTTTCAGTCTTAGTGTTGGTGCCCTTACTACAGACTTGAGATAAAGTCCAGGGCTAACCACTCTTACAAATTTACACTTTGCTAAAGGGTACCTTGGGAAAGAGGGAGTGCAGAGCAGAGAAAACCGGCCTGTGCAACTGAGAAGGCCGCTCAGGCCACAGGGACAGGGCAGGAACGCTCTCAGGAGTGTCCCCTGCACCTGAACTTGATTTCACCCCATCGCCTTCCGCCTCTTAACCAGCATCTCCTGGACAGTCAGCCGAGGGTTTCCATGGTACCAGCCATACCTGACGCCAGGAGACTCACTACACTTGGAAGCTCTTCAAGGTGGGACTTTCTGTCTTGTTCAGTGTTTCATTCTCAGTAGTCAACACAGGACCTTATACTTAAAGGTAATAAGTATAATGTCCTAACAAGTGCTTCTGGAATAAATGATCGTGGCTGAAATGAGCATTTGAAATGACGATATATCTAGAAAGAACAGAAAACATACACTGGATGTATTTTAGGTGGCTGAGATTATTGAATGGGAAAATAGTGAGATCTTACAATTGAATAGGTATCATAAATGCTGCCTGTATAATATCTGGTTTTGCCCTTATCACAGAGAATTCATATAACCAAAACTATCTCCCTAAAAATGTCTTCCTAAACATGAAAACAAATTATTTGACTTCATAATGCCGCTTTTTACCCCAAAGTGTCTGGCCCTTTCACTAAACATTACTTGGTATTAAATAGTATAGATATAATTTCTCTGAAATTCACTGAATATGATTCTCAAATGCTGTAATTTCTAAAAATAATATCTAGGCTGCCTTTAATTTCTCATGTCAGTAATAATTAATGTCCCTATGAAGCTTATGGGGAATCAGAAACATTTGTTTATAACATACTAAAGAATTTTTAAACAACCACAGAATATGAATATAATAAGATAAAATATTAAACATTTCAAGGCATGCTTATCTTTGTGAACTGAATCTCGGAGAAGCAGGATTGAACATAAAAGCTATCTTTGAGGCTCTAGCACCTACAAGAAACACCCTCCCTCTCCCCCGTGGATCACCTGTCTCACCCGTGTGAGTCTCCACACAGAAACCAGTCATGGCCCTGCCTTCGCCCACCTTGAAATCACACGAGAAGATGCTTCAAACTCAGGCAAGCACAACTGATACTCACTCTGCATGCGACAGCAGGGGAATGACCTTACAAGAAACTAATGGGCCTCGCTTCCTGAGAATCAGTCAGAGCCCGTAACATAAGATAAATCACAGCCAAGGATTTTTGAAAAGTTTCCTGATGAGAGAACCATGACCTTTTCAAGGGTAGTGATGGATTGATCAGGGCAAGCAATAGGTAGATTTTTTAAAACAAGCCTGGCAAAAAAACAATTATATATATATACCAAAGTTGGCTAGAATACCCGGCTGGTGTCCCAGTCAGGAAACACAGGAAAAGGTTACATCTGTAGAAAAAAAAAACAGCTTGTTAAGCAAAACAATGCAGTTAAAAACCAAGCTCACTATAAGAAATGCCGTGTGGGCCAGTGGGGACGGCCATGCTGAAAGCGCTCGGTGCTCCTGAAGCTGGGTGGCCAGGTGTTTTCACACACAAAGGCCTTCCCTGCTCGGGCCACGGGATAAGCCTTTGAGTGGAGACCTAGCAAGCAGCTTTGAAGTCTGCGTTGGGGGTGGAAGGTGGGAATCCCGTTAGACAGCTCTCCCTGGTGTGAATTTATGAAGCCCCATGCAGACTGTGACTTTTCAAATAATCACTTAGTTGGTTTTAGCACATGTCGCAGATTTCATTACAGGCTGCCCCTTAACGAGCATTGTATCCTGGAGGAAAGAATACAAATTCTTTAGTCACCACCTAACTCCACATTCATTACCTTGTTGTCCAGGGTGGAGTCCAAAAGCAGCAACTATGTTTATTTCTCCACAGAAAATAAACGTTCACCAAGGCCCATCTGTTCTATTACTTTTTTATTCTTAACTAGACTGTTAATATAATTGTTGGTTGCATTGATTTCAACTTCCCCACACGATGCAATTGGCTTTCTGCGGCATTTCAATCACACTAACCAAGAGAGACATCAGACATTTAAAATAGACTGTGGACCAAAACCGCGGGCAGGGGAGAGGTGGATGGGCCAGGCACAGCTCTGCTGAGTCACTGGTTTGACATGTTGAGTTGAAATGTTTCTACTCAAAACACCTGTCTCCCTGCCAAGGTGAAGGCTAGATGGTAAAAAAGAAAATTCCTTTTTTTTCTGATAAACCTAGGCTTTCTCCATAGGAAGTACCTTGAAGGCCCCCAGCTCCGACTCTGAGAGCAGAGCCCAGGACACTTCCAACTTCAAAACATACCATTCCATGCAACAGAAAAGCAACACGTTGATGAGACTCCTGTCCCGAATCATATTCTATCTTGTACCTTTTTATCAGTCTGTAAAATTGCAGATGCTGACTTAGACAACAAGCTTTATATCATTGACTACCAGACAATGTCAGGTTGACCTTGTACGAAGGGGTATGTTGGGAAACACCTGGCCAGTGCGGTGAAGTGTGGCTGGTGTTGGAGGGAAAGGAAGAGGAGATGACAGTCACATTAGGAAGCTGCTCTGCCCTGAGATGAGCTCAATGATTCACAAAACACCATCACCAAACCTGGCACCTACTGCCAGTCCCCAGCGACTCCCTGGGTAATAAAGAAATTCCAGGGCTCTTAAGAGTCATCACCTGTTTGAGGGGTAGCTCTAATGCACCTAGACATAAAGAGAACCACTTAGAATGCCGACAGAATAGAGAGAAACCTGTAGTGGTGTCCCGTGACTTCCTAGCTTTCTAGGGCCTGCCCTGAAGATTCCGGTCCTGGTCCCCACCTAGGCTAAGAATAGATTTCAGAGGCTGAGGCGGGTGGATCACGAGCTCAGGAGATCGAGACCATCCTGGCTAACACAGTGAAACCCCGTCTCTACTAAAAATACAAAAAATTAGCCGGGTGTGGTGGCGGGCACCTGTAGTCCCAGCTACTCGGGAGGCTGAGGCAGGAGAATGGCGTGAACCCAGAAGGCAGAGCTTGCAGTGAGCCGAGATCACGCCACTGCACTCCAGCCTGGGCGACAGAGCGAGACTCCATCTCAAAAAAAAAAAGAATAGATGTCAGGTGGGCACGGGATCCAAACTGTGGCCTGAAGTTGCCATTAGAAGCTTGCTCTGAAATTGCTTTACAATCCTGTACTCTTTCTATCCACCAATTTTGACACCAATGGAATATGAAACTTTATGTTTAAACTCAGTATCACCCTTTCATGTGAATTCAGAAATTCCAAGTTGGTGATCATTTTTATGTGACGTTAGCAACAATTAAACTAACGTCTCTTTGCCTGGACTTCTTTTCCAGAAAGTGTCCTATGTGGTGGAGGGTGGAGGAGTGAAAGGGGGCTAGGAAGAGAGTGTCTAATTTAGTCTTGAGGTACTACGGTGGCTTCAGTACTGTTGTGTACAGGGATCTTTACTGTTTTAAATATTATTTTATGTGTACATGGGCTCAATCATTTCTGAAACAAATTAGCCAAAAAAGACAACTGATGCTTAAACCTACCACTTAGATAAATACATATAAGAATAGCTGTATTTCAATAAGCATAAAGACAAGAATAAGGATGAGATCATATCCTTGGTTGAAGCAAACTTTGGCTTAGTTCTCTATTGAATATTTTATTAGGGGAATCAAAAAGTTGAGAAGATTCTGTTCTGCCATGTAAACTAAAAGCCACCCAGTAGATGAGAAATTGAAAACCACAAAGCTTGGGGAAAAAAATGAATGCTTTGGAGCATAAATTTTTCCATTAAATTATGCCAATAAACTTAGGACCTTGAAAGTTACTATGCTCAAATATATTTCAAAAGGAAGAAAATGCTCTTCCCAAACTAGGGACTAGAAATTGAATGTATAGAGTAGCAAGATTTTTTAATTCCACTAGCATAAATAAACCAATTCATTACTTCCTATTAATTCAATATCAATCTGTTTGAATTGAATGTACATTTATTAATATAGAAGATACCTTTGCAAATTATTCAATTAAAAATAAAAACAAGCCTAGGTATAGGACTATTTCTATATTTTCTAAGCTTTCCAGATGCATACTTGTTTTCCCACTGGTTATGTAAGAATACCAAACATTAATTGAGGGTTGTTATGTCAAAAAGAGTAAGAACAACTCCTGAGATCTGAAAGCCATGGGAAGTTGCTGAGCTCAGGTATTCATCGAATACTACTCAAAGTTAGGGATAGTAGAAAAGGAGGGGTTGGGTTAAAGTGTAGGACCCCATGTTACTGCAATGATTGTACACTCCTAATTAACAGGAAGCATGGAGTGGAATAAAGTGTACTTAATAATGGGGACCCTGGTGTTCCCTGCAGTGCTTTCTCCTCCTCTCTACTGGACACTGTTTTTCTTCTTTGTCTTTTTCCATTCAATAAAAGCAAGCCATTTATATGATTCAATAGACTGTGGATTGAGAGTCAGAATTTTGGAGTTGTTAGTAATTAACAAAGTAATCATCCAAGCATTTAATTTCACTGGAAATGATAGCAGTTGAAATGATGATTTCCTGTTATTCCTTGATTCTACGTTGAAAACACGTTATTGTCCTGTTTTATTTCAAGGAGGAATAAAACAGGAGAAAGAAAATATAAAGCAAAAGGAAATAAAGGAAGAAGCTTCAAATTAAATGTGAGACATAATCCCAGGATTATCTTCAAAAAAATTCTTAAATCTTAGCTTGGTTGTGTACAGGTTAATCTATGTAGGCCCTCCTTCTGGGATTTTCTTATCTGTAATAGAAATATTGATTCCACTATGACCTCTGTCTCTCTTGGCTGTTAGAACTCCAGATGCCAATAATGCAGGAAAAGGCACAAAGTGAACATCTTTGTCAAGAGCCATGGATACAGCAACCGCTCACTACATGGTGAAGGAAATACCCTCCTCTGTAGCTAAAAGATGACTCAATTTCTAAGTTGTTATTTCCACCCAAATATCACATTCTTCCAACCTTCCATCATCACCCACTCCTAGCACTGTGCAACTTACACAAATGTCAGCTCCCTACACCAACCCTTTCCTACACCACCCCTTTCCTACACCAACCCTTTACTACACCACCCCTTTCCTACACCACCTCTTTCCTACACAAAACCTTTCCTACACCACCTCTTTCCTACACCAACCCTTTCCAACACCACCCCTTTCCTACACCAACCCTTTCCTACACCATCCCTTTCCTACACCAACCCTTTCCTACAACACCCTTTCCTACACCACCCCTTTCCTACACCATCCCTTTCCTACACCAACTCTTTCTTACAACACCCTTTCCTACACCACCCCTTTCCTACACCACCCCTTTCCTACAACACCCTTTCCTACAACATCCCTTTCCTACACCAACCCTTTCCTACACCAAGCCTTTCCTACACCAACCCTCTCCTACCCCACCTCTTTCCTACACCAAACCTCTCCTACACCAACCCTTTTCTACAACACCCTTTCCTACACCACCCCTTTCCTACACCACACCATTCCTACACCAACCCTTTCCTACATCCCCCTTTCCTACACCAACACTTTCCTACAATACCCTTTCCTACAACACCCCTTTCCTACACCACCCCTTTCCTACACTAACCCTTTCCTACACCACCCCTTTCCTACACCACCCCTTTCTTACACTAACCCTTTCCTACACCAACCCTTTCCTACAACACCCCTTTCCTACAAGACCCCTTTCCTACACCACCCCTTTCCTACACCAACCCTTTCCTACACCACCCCTTTCCTACACCAACCCTTTCCTACAACACCCTTTCCTACAACACCCCTTTCCTACAACACCCCTTTCCTACACCACCTCTTTCCTACACCACCCCTTTCCTACACCACCCCTTTCCTACACCACCCCTTTCCTACACCAACCCTTTCCTACCCCACCTCTTTCCTACACCAAACCTCTCCTACACCAACTCTTTTCTACAACACCCTTTCCTACACCACCCCTTTCCTACACCACCCCTTTCCTACACCACCCCTTTCCTACACCACACCTTTTCTACACCAACCCTTTCCTACATCCCCCTTTCCTACACCAACCCTTTCCTAAAATACCCTTTCCTACAACACCCCTTTCCTACACCACCCCTTTCCTACACTAACCCTTTCCTACACCAACCCTTTCCTCCAACACCCCTTTCCTACATCACCCCTTTCCTACACCACCTCTTTCCTACACCAACCCTTTCCTACCCCACCTCTTTCCTACACCAAACCTCTCCTACACCAACCCTTTTCTACAACACCCTTTCCTACACCACCCCTTTCCTACACCACACCTTTCCTACACTAACCCTTTCCTACAATACCCTTTCCTACAACACCCCTTTCCTAGACCACCCCTTTCCTACACTAACCCTTTTCTACACCACCCCTTTCCTACACCACCCCTTTCTTACACTAACCCTTTCCTACACCAACCCTTTCCTACAACACCCCTTTCCTACAAGACCCCTTTCCTACACCACCCCTTTCCTACACCAACCCTTTCCTACACCAACCCTTTCCTACACCACCCCTTTCCTACACCAACCCTTTCCTACACCAACCCTTTCCTACAACACCCTTTCCTACAACACCCCTTTCCTACAACACCCCTTTCCTACACGACCCCTTTCCTACACCACCCCTTTCCTACACCACCCCTTTCCTACACCAACCCTTTCCTACCCCACCTCTTTCCTACACCAAACCTCTCCTACACCAACTCCTTTCTACAACACCCTTTCCTACACCACCCCTTTCCTACACCACACCTTTCCTACACCAACCCTTTCCTACAATACCCTTTCCTACAACACCCCTTTCCTACACCACCCCTTTCCTACACCACCCCTTTCCTACACCAACCCTTTCCTACACCAACCCTTTCCTACACCACCCCTTTCCTACACCACCCCTTTCCTACACCACCCCTTTCCTACAACACCCCTTTCCTACACCACCCCTTTCCTACACCACCCCTTTCCTACACCACCCCTTTCCTACACCACCCCTTTCCTACACCAACCCTTTCCTACCCCACCTCTTTCCTACACCAAACCTCTCCTACACCAACCCTTTTCTACAACACCCTTTCCTACACCACCCCTTTCCTACACCACCCCTTTCCTACACCACACCTTTCCTACACCAACCCTTTCCTACATCCCCCTTTCCTACACCAACCCTTTCCTAAAATACCCTTTCCTACAACACTCCTTTCCTACACCACCCCTTTCCTACACTAACCCTTTCCTACACCAACCCTTTCCTACAACACCCCTTTCCTACAAGACCCCTTTCCTACACCACCCCTTTCCTACACCAACTCTTTCCTACACCAACCCTTTCCTACAGCACCCCTTTCCTATACCACCCCTTTCCTACACCAACCCTTTCCTACACCAACCCTTTCCTACACCAACCCTCTCCTACACCAACCCTCTCCTACAACACCCTTTCCTCCAACACCCCTTTCCTACACCACCCCTTTCCTACACCACCCCTTTCCTACACCAACCCTTTCCTACAACACCCTTTCCTACAACATCCCTTTCCTACACCAACCCTTTCCTACAACACCCTTTCCTACACCAACCCTTTCCTACACCAACCCTTTCCTACAGCACCCCTTTCCTATACCACCCCTTTCCTACACCAACCCTTTCCTACATCCCCCTCTCCTACACCAACCCTCTCCTACAACACCCTTTCCTACAACACCCCTTTCCTACACCACCCCTTTCCTACACCACCCCTTTCCTACACCAACCCTTTCCTACAACACCCTTTCCTACAACATCCCTTTCCTACACCAACCCTTTCCTACCCCACTTCTTTCCTACACCAAACCTCTCCTACACCAACCCTTTTCTACAACACCCTTTCCTACACCACCCCTTTCCTACACCACCCCTCTCCTACACCACACCTTTCCTACACCAACCCTTTCCTACATCCCCCTTTCCTACACCAACCCTTTCCTACAATACCCTTTCCTACAACACCCCTTTCCTACACCACCCCTTTCCTACACCACCCCTTTCCTACACCACCCCTTTCCTACACCACCCCTGTCTTACACTAACCCTTTCCTACACCAACCCTTTCCTACAACATCCCTTTCCTACAAGACCCCTTTCCTACACCATCCCTTTCCTACAGCAACCCTTTCCTATACCACCCCTTTCCTACACCACCCCTTTCCTACACCACCCTTTCCTACACCACCCCTTTCCTACACCACTTCTTTCCCACACCAACCTTTTCCTACATCAACCCTTTCCTATACCACCCCTTTCCTATACCACCCTTTCCTACACCACCCCTTTCCTACACCACCCCTTTCCTACACCACCCTTTCCTACACCACCCTTTCCTACACCACCCCTTTTCTACACCATCCCTTTCCTACACCACCCCTTTCCTACACCACCCCTTTCCTACACCACCCCTTTCCTACACCACCCCTTTCCTACACCACCCCTTTTCTACACCACCCTTTCCTACACCACCCCTTTCCTACACCACCCTTTCCTACACCATCCCTTTCCTACACCAACCCTTTCCTACACCACCCCTTTCCTACACCACCCTTTTCCTACACCAACCCTTTCCTACACCAACCCTTTTCTACACCACCCTTTCCTACGACACCCCTTTCCTACACCACCCCTTTCCTACACCAACCCTTTCTTACACCAACCATTTCCTATACCACCCTTTCCTACACCAATCCCTTCCTATTCATCAACCCTTTCCTACAGCACCCTTCCCTATACCACCCCTTTCCTACACCACTCTTTTCCTACACCAACCCTTTCCTACGACACCCCTTTCCTACACCACCCCTTTCCTACACCAACCCTTTCCTACACCAACCGTTTCCTATACCACCCTTTCCTACACCACCCCTTTCCTACCCCAATCCTTTCCTACACCAGCCCTCTCTTCCTGCCTGCTCATCATTCCCTCTTATACGTGTGTGGTCTCATTCACCCTGTGCTCCACTCCCTATCCTTCTCCCTCACATGTTCCAATTTACAAACCAGGACTCCTTCTCTTTCACATGCCCCAATCCTTCCACCATCCCCACCCAAATCACCTCCCTCAATAAATACACAGAAGTTGGCCAGGTGTGGCAGCTTACCCATGTAATCCCAGCACATTGGGAGGCAGAGACAGACAGATCACTTGAGGTCAGGAACTCAAGACCAGCCTGGCCAACATGGTGAAACCCTGTCTCCACTAAAAATACAAAAATTAGCTGGGCATGGTGGTGTGTGCCTGTAATCTCAGCTACTCGGGAGGCTGAGATGAGAATCGTTTGAACCCAGGAGGTGGAGGTTGCAGTGAGCCGAGATCGTGCCACTTCACTTCAGCCTGGGCAACAGAGCAAGAATCCATCTCAAAAAAATAAATTAAATAAATAAATAAATACACAGAAGTTATGCAGACAGCTGAACTATCACGAACAGATAACACATTAACTAACATTTTAGTAAGGACACACTGGGAGTGAGTGTTCAGTGGCTGGAGATAAGGAAGTCATGGAAATAAGTCAGTAGAAATATTCCAGTTTTGGAAACATGGCATCACGCATGAGATGGGATTTCCAAGACAGGAATCGGATTTAGTTTTCTTAGGCATGCTGGGACTATGTATCCTTTCATAACACCAGTGTCTGTGGTATTGGGAATCCCAGTGACCTCACATTGCCATCCTTCATTACCATCATGTGCAAAGCAGCTTCGAAGATGTCTCTACTCTGAATTGCATTGTCTTCACAGAAAAGTGTGGGGAAGATCCCACTTCTGAGGCTGTAGGACACACAGAATGACCTTCCCTCTGCCATTCCCTATATGGTGCCATTGGTTGCTTTAACACATTTTTATTAGAATTGAAACTTTAAACGTAGCCTTGCCAGTAGCTTCAAAAAGACACCAGCTAATCTACAAGCATATATGGCCCACCATTTTCTCAAATAGCAATGAGAGTAAAATAAATAGGGTAATATAATTTATCATTGCCTCAAGCAATGTGCAGAATTGTTAATAGTAGTAACTCCTCTCTCAGAAGGAAAAGAAAAATTTAAAATACCTGAAGCAGCCTTAGCAACAACAAAAAAAGCTAACTATATATTTGTGTTTGAACATCTACTAAATTCTTTCCCACTACTGCAGCTGGAAGCTATGCCACACATAGCCAGATAATGTGGGCAGAGAGCACATAGTCCAGGCGCTGTTTAAATGCTAAGATAAGGGAACATGAGTGCTTCTTTGCTTCAAATGTCCTAAATCGGCTTATTTTTAATTAGCAACAATCATCATACACACACACATTGACACTGAAGCTTCCATAATAGTGTTCTTACATTTTCAATCTGGTTAATTGAATGAGAAAACAAATTCTCCTACTAGATAGGTGCTCCAAAGTGAAATTTGTGTTTTCTGTGGGATGAGGAATGCTTTCAAATGGAACATTCTTGATTAAAGAGCCTGGACCATACAATTCATGTTGTGGGGAGGAGATTTGGCTTCAGAACATAATGAGAACTGGTTCGGTCTGCAGCTTTTCCCATTCTCATTACAATCTTCACTGTGAGAACAGATTCATATTATGGCATTTTCAACTCCTATTGTTAGCTTCTGTCACAATATGAGGTATTAGAACACTAACTGGGGTGATGCCCAGTAAGTTCTGGCCACAAATCCTACACCAATATTACGGTATGCTTCTGGAAAGAGAAAGTACGTGGACCTATTGGCAAATCCCACCGGTCACAGAGCGATAAACAGGGAAGACTGGAATACCAGCCAATCAGATCAACAGATAGGATTTTAAAACACCTAACAGCATATCACTTTGCATCTTGGAAAACAGTGACTATTTAAATTCTGATCTCGTATTCTCTAACAAATGAGAACAATGAATGTTGCACCCCAGGACACGCTCAGGATCAAAGCACAGTTCAAATTCTGGAAGGACATCACCATGATCCTAAAGTGGGAAGAAAAGCCTCCTCCCCGGTTCTCAGCACTGGACGTAGCCAACAGCACCCTGGAGTAGGTAGAAGGCAGCAAAATAGCTACTGAAGAGCCACACATGTTTTGGAAAGCAGGTGTATAGTTTGCAACGGTTTTCTTTCCAGAGATACAATTTCTTTTTTATATCAGAGTTTACAAATTTCAGACCCAGTGTTGGCTTCACTAGTTATTAGCTTCTGTGTGTCTTTTCCTCATTCATAAAGTGAAGATAACAGTACCTGCCTCGCATACCTTACAGAATCTTGGCAAGAATTAAATGAGATGGTATATATGCAAGCACTTCGATAAGTACAAAGTGTCTTTACAAACATGACACAGTCATTTAAAAATCATCCTTAAGTTAGGCACACACTGCAAAGTGAGGCCTTATTTGAGGATGTTATATAAAATTCATAACTGAGGCCTCCAATTTCAAGGCAAAGTGGTGACGGAAACCTGTGGTGTACAAAATCCCATGGGGGCAAGGGACAGGTATGGGACGGAAGGCTTCATGCACCCCTTCGGGCATGTCCTCTGCAAGCCTCCGGAGCAGGCCCAGAAGCCCTTCTTATGCGCTCTGTGATTTTTCCTTCCAACCACTTCCCTGACATGGTTGAAAGATGTGCACGCCAAGGAAGATAATGCAAATGCTGCGATGTAGTCACTTGGCAAATGCGGCAATGTTGTCACTTGGCAAATGCTACAATGTTGTCACTTTGCAAATGCTGCCATGTAGTCACTGCAAATGCTGCAATGTTGTCACTTTGCAAATACTGCAATGCTGTCACTTGCCACGCCAGCCAGCACTGGCTCTGGGAAAATGAAAAAGCCTCTGACACATTGAAACTTAGCAGCAACATTCTAACTGGGTTGAGGACAATATTCTTAATCCTCCCTAGAAAGATCAAATTAAATCAGCAGCAGGCTCTGCCTGACACAGCTCTGTGTCACTGACTGTTCCGAGGAAAAACCTAGAGAAGTCTGCAGCTCTTGACTTTGTAACTCGTCTCTTTCTATAGATATTCTGTGAGCAGTGATAAGACATCCCTGCATAAGGATTAGCTCAAGACAGGGAAACGCTGTTAGCGGAGAGAGGTGGAGAACAGACACACATTTTGCCTGCCATTTAATTCAGCTAAAAGCCATCAAATTTCATGACTAAACTTCAAACATGACTCAGTCAGAGCTTTGATTTTCCTTCCCTTTTCAGCAAGGAGCACATCTGTATATTTCAGCCCAAGCAGCTATGTATTTTAGTGAGTGTATAGTAAAAGCAGATTCTATTAATCATTAATAATTCAGAAATTAGGGCTGCATCCATTAAAAGTTCTACTTAATGGCAGCTAAAACTCAAGAGCAGTGGTTTGCAAACTTGACTGTGCATAAGAAACATCTGGAAAGCATAAAAAATGCAGATTCTAGGGGCCCACCTGCAGAGTCTCATTGAGTAGATCTGGAATGAAATCCCAGAAATTGCGTTTTTTAACAAGCACCCCAGGTGAAATGCATCCCACAGCCTTTCTATCTTAATGAGATTTTTATAATCCAAATTGCATTTAAATCTTCTGAGAAAATGGAAGTAGGGAGACAATGCAAAATGAATCTTGACAGTGTTGTAGATAGTCTTTCTCTGGCTTTTAGAGATTTTAAATCAAAATTTTGTGGCATAGCAAGCCATAATATGAATGCTTTTTTTTTGAACCAAACAAATCAAACAAAGAAAAGATGTGTCCCCAGAAAATTATTCAGCTCCCCCAAAGCAAGCATCTTTTTAGGTGGGCTGTTTCAAGGAGCTGAGTTTTATATGCTCGTGTTAATAGTCTTAGCCACATTATTTAATTTAAGCATAAAGCTTTAAGTTTTTGCATTCAAAATGGAAGTGTAAAAGTCGTGCAACCAACTCAAGATGCTCACATATCCATGGCATATTCAATCAACAGTGAAATATGACCTCAACTGTTCTGCAATATGAACCCCAATATTTGCCATCATAGTACCTACATTTTTTTTTATTTTAAAAGTCCGAGACCCTAACTACTAACTTTACATAATAGTAACATTAAGCATAGCAAATCTAACTAGACCAGTGGTATATAACACTAGTCTGTATAGTAATTGCTCTTTTCAAATCAACTTCTTATTGGTCTTGGGAGGAAATATTACATTGTCTTCAGCAATTTAGAAATCTGTGAGGTATTGTTTGTTTTGTTTTGTTTTTTGTACTTGAAATTGGGTTTTACTTTCTACAGTTTTTAAATTTTTTCTTTCTACTTTTTCACCAGCTTCATAGATCTCCCTTGCACATGTGCAACTTTGCTGTGAGCCAGAAATTTGCACAGGTTGTCCTGTGAATTTGGGTCTCATGCTTTCTGAGGTTGGCTTGCTGCCAAAACTTTCCTTTTAAATTTTTAGCTGTTTTTTAAGGTCTAAATTCTCATTTCTAGCACTTTTAATCAGGGACTTCATTTTTTCTCCATTAATAAAAATTTTAATTTTCTACTGATACATAACGGATGTACATATTTTGGTGGTACATGTGATAATTTAATGCATTCATATAATTTGTAAAAATCAAACTAATGTAATTGAGTATCCAACACCTTAAATATTTGTCTGTTTTTTATGCTAGAAACACCTGAATGATTATCTTCTAACTATTCTGAACTGTACAGTAGCTTGTTGTAAACTATGAGTTCTGGGCAAGACCAGCTCCACGGCTACAGGATTGGTGTGGCTGCAGAGAAAGGCACTTGGTTTAATGCTCTACTTCAAAGTCTTAGGATTCTTCATAATTTTTGAACAAGGTACCTCACATTTTCATCAAGCCTTGAAAATAATGTATCCAGTTAGTTTCCTTAATGATATTGAGGTGTGATATTTAATGTTTCTTTCAATAAACATTACCAGTGTTAATACGCTACTCGGTGTGGCCATAATGCACTAATGCATTTGTCCTTTGTACCTATGTTATTGCCAACCACTGAACTAAAGAAGGGAATAAAGATGTAATCCTCGTCCTGAAAGCACTGCAAACATAATAGAGGAACTTAGTCTCTCTGTATCAGATAGCATGCATTAAATATCCCCATGAATACTCTTCCTGAATGCATGGTCACTCACAATTTTATATGAATTTATTTATGCACTAACAGACACATCATACCTATTATTCTAGATGCGTGGAGGTTGGGATGATGTCTAAAAATCAGGTCATATCAGGCATTTTGTATCATGGAAAAGAACAGAATGATTCACTAGCTAGTTGATGATGGTGGAGTCGGGTGGAAGTAGCTACAGCGGTTCACAGCGGCCCAAAGACCCTCTGGAAGTATTTCTCAGTAACACCAGAAGATGAGCCCTGAAGACACAAATAATTTTCTTTCCCTCCACTAGATATGGACACAGGTTTATCCATTAACAGGATTCCGGAGCTAACCAGAAGTACGTCTGATTTTGGTTTTACTCACACACGCGCTGGAAATCCATGCATGAGCTTTGTGAGAAAGGACACAAAGGAAACCGGCTTGAAGTCTGCAGGGGCCACACAGTGCGAGCCAACAGCAGAGTCGACACAGATGCCAGAATGGTCAGAAAAGAACGTTTACAACGCAATTATTGCTATACCCCCACATCTTCAAAAGGTTAAGTAGAGGCATGAGAGATTAAAAAGGCCCAAATTGAACTTTTAGGGAAGAAAACTACAATTTCCTAAGGTCAAAAAATACACAAAGTGGAAATTACAGCAGATTAGGCATTGCAGGAAAAATATTGTAAATTTGAAAGTGTGACAATAAAAACTCCATAATGTAACATAGAAAAAATAATAGTTAAAAAAACTGAGAGCATTAGTGGGGCTAATCACAGAATGTGGGACTACTCCAAGTAGTCCAATATACATGGAATTAAAATCCTCAAAGATGGAAAAAGCAGAAGTATTAAACCCACAGATCCCAGAAGTTTAGCCCCAAGCACAAGAACCAAGAAGAAAACGACACCAAGACGTGATAACCAAATTGCTCCAACCAGAAATAAAAAGAAGACGCTGAAAGCCAGGAGATGTGGGAGAGGGGAAGTCATATACATATACATATATGTATTTTTTTTTTTTTGAGGAGTCTCACTCTGTCACCAAGATTGGAGTGCAGTGGTGCAATCTCCTCTCACTGCAACCTCTGCCTCCCAGGTTGAAGCAATTCTCCTGCCTCAGCCTCCTGAGTAGATAGCACTACAGGCACCTGCCACCACGCCCAGCTGATTTTTTTTTTTTTTTTTTTGTATTTTTAGTAGAGACAGGGTTTCATCATGTTGGACAGGTTGGTCTCGAGCTCCTGACCTTGTGATCTGCCCGCCTCAGCCTCCCAAA
This sequence comes from Pongo abelii, assembly GCF_028885655.2. NCBI lineage: Eukaryota > Metazoa > Chordata > Mammalia > Primates > Hominidae > Pongo > Pongo abelii. The sequence continues at coordinate 211,969,387 of NC_071988.2, forward strand.
GTACTGGGATAACCGGCGTAAGCCACTGTGCCTGCCTAGTCAGATTCTACATAGAGGAATGAAGATAAGGATGGCCTTCTATCTCTCATCTCAAACAAGGCAAGGGAGGAGACAGAGGAGCAAAATCTCTCCAGGACTGAAAGGAAAAAAGTCAACCTAAAATTCTCTACCAGAGAAAATATCTTTCAAAGATCAAGGTAAAATCGAGTTTTTCAGACACATAAATGAAGAAATAATTCGTTACCAGCAGAACACACCACAAGAAATGTTGCAGATGATGGATCCAGGAACACGGTTAGGACTGAATTGTCCTCAGGGGTTATTGAACTAGTGTTTATCTTACTCCTAAACGAAGTGGTTCCAGTGGGCTGTTTTTCTTAATGTTTCAGTTTATGTTCACAATGTTATAATTTTGTAGTTTTCACAAAACCACTAATAGCCTTTAGCCACCATTTCTCACACTTACCGCTCTCCTTTTCTGTAACAGTCCCTCTTTTCTGTCCTAATTTGCTGCTTCTAATCAGTGGCCCTAGAAACCAGATAAGAACATGTATTCGAAATGCGAATAAGTTAAAATAGCCCCATAAATTGTAATCCATAGATTTTGTGTGATATACTTAGTCGTTCAGAAGCTTTTTCCCAATCTATATTCTGAAAAATATGATATAACAATTATTATAAGGAAAACTATTACATACTGAATGGCCACTGTGTGTTAGTCATTATTCTAAATATTTCATTTATTATTTGTAATCTTTTTCATATATATACTCTAGAACCTACTTCTAGAGTATATAATGTATATATAAAGAGACAGAACGATAAAGTGGTTTTTTTTTTCGTTTTTTTTTTTTTTGAGATGGAGTCTCGCTCTGCCACCAGGCTGGAGTGTAGTGGCGTGATCTCAGCTCACTTCAACCTCCACCTTCCTGGTTCAAGCGATTCTTCTGCCTCAACTTCCCAAGTAGCTGGGACTACAGGTGCACACCACCATGCCCAGCTAATTTTTGTATTTTTAGTTCACCATGTTGGCCAGGATGGTCTTGATCTCTTGACCTCATGATCCACCCGTGTTGGCCTCCCAAAGTGCTGGGATTACAGGCGTGAGCCACCATGCCCAGCTGGTAAAGTGTTTTAAAGTACCAGCTTTGAACACAGATATCTCTGGTTAAAAATCACAGCTGTGTTGCTCCCAAGAATTAAACCTGTGAACAGGTTGCCCAGGCTCTGTTATTTATGTAGGCAACCCCAAGGCCAGTACATGACCCTGTGATTACTGGAAGCACAGTATACGACAGGGGATTCAAATGGTAAACTAAGTATGTTTAGAATTTATTTACCTAATGTCATAAAGTAAACACAGGAACACTAAAAATTACCACTGATTTAAAAGTTGTCTCCCGACTGACTTGTCACTTTGATCTTATTTCCCCAAATCATGAGGTCCAGGAAATAGAAAATTTCAAGTACATAAATCAGATTTCTCTGAGATACCTGGATTGATAATTGGCCTCTAGTAATCTCCCAAGGATAGCAAGTGCCACACAGTTTCCTTAAGGAAACCCCAAAGTCAGCCAAGGAAATCAGAAAAGAAAATTGGGCCTAGCTGCATGATGGATGGGTTGGATTCCACCTGCCACTCCAAAGCATGCTGCTGGAATAATCTCCAGTGGCAGGGGCTTAGCAAGGAGCCATAACTCAAGTTCCACAACCAGCAGACATGCTGCTAAAATAACCCCTATTTAGGGCTGATCCTCAAGACAGTGAGAGGTGCACTGTGCAAGTTTGAAGGCACATTAATTTTATCAGTGTTCACTCAGCATTTTACTGGCAGCAGTCTGCAGGAATACTATGTCGTTTTTGCTTTTCAGATGTGTATTGAATTTGCAGAAGGCCTCTTTTCCAAATGATCAATGAATTTCAACACCAGAGTCTTTGAGTCAGACAAGGAAACTTTCAGTACATAGGTAGACCTAACCCTTTGTTTGATTTCATTTGGACCTGAAATTAACATTGCTCTCATCACTGACACTGCAGTTCATGGAGTAATTTATACTCTTTGGGACTATTATGACATCCCTTTCAGTGCAGCATCTCTGAAAGCTAAAAAATGAAGAAGAGTGAAATATCTCTGAATACAGGCCAAAGAGTTACTCATCTCAATGTGTGTTGGGAGGATTTGTAATGGACTGAAGGTCAGGGACCAAGTCAACCCAAGAGACCATTTCCTAACACCTCATACTGACTACTCATCATCTTTTTATACCGATTCCCACATCTGTCTTGTACCTTCCTTTTTCTCTTCTCCTGTCTTTGTGTTTTTCTCTATTGATCTGTCATCACACTCTATTCTTTTTTCTCTCTCCTTTTCTCTTTTCTTCCATTTCTTTTGCCCTTAGCACTTCTTTTTTTCTATCCTTCATTCTTTTTACTACTTTTGCCATAATATAGAATTAAGTCTAGATGTTTTATTCATCATGTTTTAGTGTCCTACTCTTCTGAAAATTGGAGCAAATGAAAAGGTTTGCCCATGTCTGAAAAATTAAGCAGTTTTTCATGTGGCCCGTGATGCTTTTCTTTAGAGTCAATGGGCCTTTTATGAGGAAGCACAAATACAAAGCTGCTTTCATTCAGGGTCCCCAGAAAGTCAAGACTAGTTGTATTAGTCCATTCTCATGCTGCTAATAAAGACAGGGTAATTTAGAAAGAAAAGAGATTTAATTGACTCACAGTTCCTCAGGGCTGGGGAGGCTTCCAGAAACTTACTATCATGACAAAAGGGGAAGCAAACACTTCCTTCTTCACATGGTGGCAGGAAGGGGAAGTGCTGAGCAAAAGGGGAAAAGCCGCTTATAAAACCATCAGATCTCATGAAAACGTACTCACTATCACAAGAACAGTAGCATGGGGGTAACCACCCCCATGATTCAATTACCTCCACCAGGTCACTTCCACAACACGGGGGGATTGTGGGAACTACAATCAAGATGAGATTTGGATGGGGACACAGAGCCAAACCATATCACTAATCTTAGTCTCAATTTTGCCATCATCAGAATACTGTCAGCACTTACTTTAATACCCCATGTGTTCATGTCCCTTTTGTAATTCACTCTTTCTAAAGAACATTCTTCTGTTTGGCTATAAAGCCCATCTTTCCATCTTTTTTCTATTTTAAGTATAACTTATGTAAAAACTTTAAGGCTTCTGTGTCTTTTCTACTTTTTCACTGGCTCTCTGAGGGGTCATCTCAGGTGCCAACGAAGGCAGTCTTCAGTCTGGATTCCTTTCAAGGATGTGAAAATTATCTCTTCAAAATACATTAGGTAATTTCTGCCTACTTTGGATTTTGTGATGGCTTGAAACAATGCAGTCCACATTTTAACTGACAAGTTTAGAGGTGTCAGTGGTATTTGAGATTTCTGTGCCTCAAAAACTCACCATCTCACACTGTTCATTGTCACCAGATCTAATTGTGTCTCAGGTGACTTCATAATGTTCTCAAGGCCAGGTGCTGAGGCAGGAGGAAAGCACACACCCCAGAGGCAGGACTGTGAGATTGAAGTCACCGCCAGCACCTGCCCATTGCACTGTGCCCAGGACTCCTGTTTCCGTGGCCTGGGCTGGACCATGCTGTAGCCCTGGGCGCTGCCTGCACCTCAGAATTATCCAAAGAACCTGCAAAATGTGTGAATCCCTTGCCCTTAGCCTAAAGAATTTCGATTTATAAATTATTTCTGCCTGTGGGTCTCAAACATGGATAATTTTAAAATCTTCTTAAGAAATGCTGATGTGCAACGAGGGTTAAGGACCACTGAGTGAGAATGCCCAGAAGGCTTGGCGGAACTCAGATCCTTGGGCCCTGGATTAAGGGCCACTGAGCAAGAATGCCCAGAAGGCTTCGTGGAACTCAGGTCTCTGGACTCTGGACCGTCATAGCAGTCACAGATCCGGGATGAGGCCACAGATGAATCCCCAGCTGAGGTGATGCTGCTGGCCTGGGATCACACGTCAAGGACCACTCAGCTAGAAGATGCTTAGCACTTCTCTGCCTCTTTTTAAAATTCCTTCTTCTGGGAAGAGAGACTGATCTTACCATTGGGTGTGGGAGAAGAAACAGCATGATTAGCAGAATGCCATCCCCTCTCTCTTTTTTCAATGTGTGAGTCTGGAGAGAGGATGCTTTTTTATCCACTGTGAGGATGGCTTTTCAGGGCAGGCTCTGTCTGCAAGTGCAGGGGGACAGCCTCCAATTTTGTTCTGTTTTCCTTTGTTTTGTTTTGCTTTGCTCTTCTTTGCTTTGAGAAGCCTTAGCGTAGACCTAGGGGAAGTGTTAGACCACAGAGTTAAGTCAACTTCTTTGGCATGATTGGAATTTTCAAAATACATAACAAATATTTTAAAATTTTGATCTCCATTTATCTGTCTTCTGGGTCCTCTCTCAATATATTGTGAATGCAAGATGGAAAAAATTAGTGTTACATGTCAGCTTTCTAAAACCCCAACATAATCCTATCTCTTTTCACATGGTTTCACTTCTTGGCCCTTTGAAAGCAATATAAACAATTTCACTGACTTAGTAAGCAGGGCTCTAAGAACTGAAGAGAAAACACGCCAATGCTGGATGGCATCAATTCTTTGAAAGAGGAAGGAGACAAATAGACATGACACATCCACAATAAACAGTTGCTAAAATGTATGGGAATGCTCTGTGCTGTGCCTCTCTGCAGGCTTTCACCTTATTTAGCTCCAATTTTCTAAGACTACTACAAGAAAAGGTACAAGAGAGGCCCCCTGGACACTAGCTAGTAAGAGCACCAAATCACACATATTTATGGAACCCTAATTACTAATAATAATAGTTGTCTCTTCAAACCCCTGCTGTGAGCCATGTATTGTCTTAACCACCTTCTGCCCTGTATCATTCTACTAAAGCACCTGCATAAGTAGGTATTACTTAGTAAAGAAACTGGGGCATAGCTAGCTGGATTAATACCTAGCAAGAAATAGGAAGTGAAGATGGGATTTGCTCCTTGTGTGTCTGGGTGGAAAGTGAAGGCTCTTTCCGCAGTGCACTGTGTACATAAACTTGCAGCCAAACACCATTATAAAGGCTGTGAAAGATGCAGAGAAATACAACACTTCTTATTGGTTTTCTAATCTCAAAATGCAGGTAGCCTAGTTAAGGAGATAAAATTACATATAAGAAAAATTAAGTAACAACACAAGATCTGAAGATTAATATAGTATCTTTGACTCCAATCTAAAAATATTCCAAAAATGGTGAAATGATTGGGAGAATTCCAAATGCAAACAATTGGAGTACTATAAAATGTGGTTAGTCCCACAGAATCCAGTCTGCTTCAGGAAATACTTTTCCTAATTGGAGGCTCTGAGAGACTGAAATCCATCTGTGAAGTGTATTCTAGCTCTTCTCTAGTCTCCCAACAACTCTTGCCTCAGAAGGCTCCGTTAATTTGGTTGATCGCTTCTGGTTTTTCTCTACATTTCATACACTGATCAAATTTTGTAATACAATCTTCAGACCCACATTGCCCAAAAGAAAAACATGCTTCCTGCTATCATTTTGTTTATTTCCCTCTAAATAAGTAGGAGCATGGTACTTTGATTGTTAAGAATGAAAAAATTATTAGGGAACTCGCCATCATATTCCAGGAGAAATGGAGTATGGCATGCACCCAGCACTGACCTTCAAACAGAATTAAAGCATGTCAGAGAAAAAGAATTGTATAGAATTGCTGGGATCAAATGTAACACAAAAACATCGGAACTATAACAGGATCATGAAGCAGAATCACCACTAAAGTCCATGTCATGATTCAGCAGCAGGAGCAGGGGAGCACAGCAGAAAGAAGCGTGGGTGAAGGGATCTGAGAGTCAATCCTACCTGACAAACAGCAGTGTGCTCCTGGCATCCAGTTTATATCTCAGGGTCTTTGTTCCCAGGTAGAACTGGGAGACAGAGCTAGATCAGGGGTTCTTAGAAATCAGTTGAGGGGATCATGAACTTAAGGAAAGAATGAATCTTTATTTCCTATAACCTTCAACTAAAATGTCTAGCATTTCCTCCAATTATGAATGTAAGTCATAAACCACAATACTACTAACCATACATGTGATATTGTTCCAATACAAATTACAGATATTTTCACATTAGTATAATCTTTAGTTATCTCAAAATATCATTTATGATCACTAGCTCTTCAAATTTACAAAGATCATCACAGTCACAGCTGTTTCCCTTTACTTAAGGCATTGAGAAAGAAGCAAATGCATAACTGTATCATAACATCCTTAAAAATGTATTGATTAGTGTTTGAGCATAATGGCTTCCTCTATAATCAAACTTGTGCTAGCTGACGTTTTCTGAAATGTTTTTCTCAGATGTGACTTTATCGGGCTGCCTATATGTCCCCTTAGACAGTGCCTAAGGGCCATTTCCTTGAACATGGTGGAATTCTCAGCCTCCTGTCTCAGAAGCAGAGATGCCTAACTGGCTGGGATGCATTTCAACGATAAGCAAGAGCAGGAGACTGCAGTAACTGCCATGTGGTGGGAGGTGACAACTGGAAACAACTGTAATCCCAGCACTTTGGGACGTCGAGGCGTGCGGATCATTTGAGATCAGGAGTTCAAGACCAGCCTGGCCAATATGGTCAAACTCCATCTCTACTAAACATACAAAAGTTGAACCCGGGAGTCAGAGGTTGCAGTGAGCTGAGATCATGCCACTGCACTCCAGCCTGGGCCACAGAGTGAGACTCCATCTCAAAAAAAAAAAAAAAACCAGAAATGCTTAGCCAGCAAATGCACCAGGCAGCCAGACCGATACAGGCTCCAGAGCAGCCTATTCCATCAAAAAGTACAACAGTGTGGTACTCCCAGCACTCACTGACAATCATTTCCTCACATGGGCTGTTGAGTAATAGAAAATAACAGGTGAAAAAGCACAAGAAACGCTATGGTTACACAGATTACAACTCTGATGGAAGCGTATATGCATGATGAGAATTAGAACTGCACGCTCGGTTATGTTAAATCCGTGGCCATTGTCTAGGTGCATATGGTAAAACCACAGTGTGCTAGAGGTATGAGCCTACTGAAATGAGACGTGTGAACTTCTCAGAAAATCTATCCCAGCTTCTGCTGGCAAAGAAAACAACTAAAAGAGTCATCTACAAAGAGATGCATGAGTTAGCTGAGGTGGCTTCTAGCAGTGAGACAGAGGCGTAGAAGAGAATGAGTGAGTGGTGTCTCCAGCATCAGGGTGTTAGGTGAAAGTGCAGAGATTCTGAATCAGGGGATCTGGAGAATCAGGGGATCTGGAATGGGATCTTCAAAACCTGCATTCACTGGGCACCCCAGGCATATTAGAATGCAGGGGATCTGCAAACCGCACTTTGAAAGAAACCAGCTACGGCTCCTGGCTGAGGTATTTCGAGTCTGAAAAGCAAAGCAAAACACCATCGTTGTGAGCCCCTATGTACTGCAGCTCAGCCCCAGCAAGTGCAGGACCCTGTATGTGGGTAAAAGACTAGTTATGTGTTCAAAATACAGTGATGAAAAGGCCAATGAGAAGGTGGCTGTAAATGAAGAGATAAAGAGCATGGTGCAATAAAGGGTGATAGGATCCTCTGTCAGCCATCACACAATTTGCTTTCTTCAGCCAGCTCCATCGAAAGTATCCCCTATTAGAAACGCTGTCCCGTCAGAGAGTAGTTTGTTGAAGGTTTCTAACAGAAAAAGAAAAGGCTCGGACACTAGCAGCCCTGCGGGAAACAGTTGTATTCAAAGCAGATGTGAAAACTCTGTATCGTGTGATGCACTGTCAATGCAACAGCACCTTCAAGCACTAACTTCGATAGACCCTCAGCCTCTGGGATGACCTGGCATTTCCCTCTACCTACGTGAACTCACTGAGGGCCCACTTTAACAATTTGGTAACTCCTTTTGGCATGGTGCACTGGTCCAATGGACTGAGTGTCCTATTGAAGAATGCAATAGAAGCAGACTGCGAGATTGGCCTCAACAGGGTTGCAGAAAGCCCTGTCTCAGCCTGGTCATGAATTCAGGTCAACCAGTGCCACTTTTATGAAAAGAACTGTAGAAGGGAAATCCTTGGAAACAAATACACTGACAAATCAGTCCATTGTGTGACTTCTTCAGAACAAAACCTGCACTTGGAACTCAGAGAAAGGAGAAAATCACAGCCTTTCATGTAAATTATATCTGAGAAATCAAACCTTTGAATTTGAAAGAAGGCTCACTAGATAATACCACTGGGAGGATATCAGGAATTAGTATTTTTTTGACCACATAAGTGCCAAGCTTCGAGCTAGGTGCTTTGTATCCAACATCTCATCTCATCTGTTGGTAACACTACCAACAATTCAGCTCAAAGAATCGCATTGTCAGCGCTGGAAGTGTCCTCAGAGATCATCAGGTCCAAACTGTTCTTTGCATGTGAAAAACCTGAGACTGTGGCAGGACACAGTGGCTCACACCTGTAATCCCAGCACTTTGGGAGACCACGAGGGCGGATCATGAGGTCAGGAGTTCGAGACCAGCCTGATCAATGTGGTGAAACCCCATCTTTCCTAAAAACACAAAAATTAGCTGGGCATCCCAGCTACTCAGGAAGCTGAGGCAGGAGAATCTTTTGAACCCGGGAGGCAGATGTTGCAGTGAGCCGAGATCACGTCACAGCACTCTAGCCTGGCGAAAGAGCAAGACTCCATCTCAAAAAAAAAAAAAAAGGAAAAACCTGAGACCAAGAGAAGATAAGCAGCAGAACAGAACTCAATGTCTTCTTGTGCTTCTCTGACTTAATGTCTTTCCAACGCACCATGCAGCCTCCCACATGAGCAATCAGATATGTACGTCACTAGACCCTAAGAAAGTAAGCTCTTTATTAAGCTCTTTAAAGTTAAAATGCATTTGTGGATATAAGCCTCAGTCCAGAAATTAATGTGAATCAGTTGTGTTTCTTATTTTTTTAAAAGAATTAGCTTGTGATTCTATTGGAATAAAGAAAAATCAATGTCAGTATTTCCTCCCTACCTTTCTAGAAGTTGTATCTAAGTTCCAGGGCACCATGGTTTGGGGAAGCACCTGGTCCTAGATGTCATCTGTTCACTTCAGCATCCAATGAGATGCTGCCATCTTCTTGGGGTGCTCCCTCATCCACACACACACACATGCCACCTATGGTCACACACTTCTGTACATGTGTTCTCTTTCTGGTTGGTGGATCTCTTGACTGCTTCTGTACCATAGATGGAGACACAGGATCTGGCCTTCCATTTCTGTGCCACCCAATATTATGGGAGACTTCATGACTCTTTCTATGGCATTTATGCCCAGGCCCTCTGCAGCCCTCTCCCTCCACCTCCTCACCACTCTTTCCAGACAGAGGTCATCTCTGCTCTCAGATCTCACAAAGCTTTCTCAGGATTTGCAGACAACCCAGAGCTACGGCTGATAGACAAAAAGCAGGCCTTTCCTCTCTAGGAACCCCAACCTAACACTAGCGTGCCCTGCTCCACACAGAGGGGCTCTTCTAGTCTTGGAAATGGGAGAGAAGGAACCCTTTTCTTTTCTTTGCTTCCTGGAGTTCTCTTCTGATTCCCTAATAGCATTGATATTTACAATAAACTCAAGAAAGCCGGACTTTTCTAGATTTTCCACACTGTCATATCTTGCCACTGAAGCAAGGAACACAGAATGGTCCACAGGCTTGGATTCAGCAGGCTTGGATTAGGGGGGAGCAGAAGGGCAACAAATAAATGATTCCATATATTCACTTCTGCTGTGGTTTATCACAAAGACCAAGCCAATGGAAAATGAGAAGGGAGCAACAGAGATCCCTGGGGAAGGGGGGCCATTTGAAATGTATCAGGCTATAAGAAATGGTGCTTTTAAAAACATATTGAATAACATGATGGAGAGAAAGATTTTCTTGTTTTTGTTTTTGTTTGAGACGGAGTCTGGCTCTGTCTCCCAGGCTGGAGTGCAGTGGCACAATCTTGGCTCACCGCAACCTCGACCTCCTGGGTTCAAGTGATTCTCCTGCCTCAGCCTCCCAAGTAGCTGGGCTTACAGGTGCCCGCCACCGCGCCTGGCTAATTTTTGTATTTTTAGTAGAGACGAGGTTTTGCCATGTTGGCCAGGCTGGTCTCAAACTCCTGACCTCAGATGATCTGCCTGTGTTGCCCTCCCAAAGTGCTGGGATTATAGGTGTGAGGAACTGTGCCCGGCCAAGATTTTAAACAAATATAAGCAGCTTACCTTTAATATCAGACAAGCATTTTATTTCTCCTTCTTCTTTGCTGACCTTCCACACCCCATTCCTGTGTCTGGTGTGCCTTTCCTGCGGGCTTAGCCATTCCTGCCAGCTCAACCTTTGAAAAGCCCAAGGTGAGTGGGAAGCACCTTGGTATTGATCTGCCCAGTTATGGCCTGTGGAGGTGCTGGAGGTCCTGTTAGAACAGGATGGGCTATCACTTAATTTAACTCTTACTCAATCTACAAGAGGGTTACATTCTCAACAACTGGAAAATATTATGAACAGACTTCTGAATCCTGTGGTTTATCTGAGAATTATTATAATTATTTTAAATGAATTTAAATTTTCCATTTGTTGCCATAACAGCATTTAGTGACCTGCTAGTTTTGGGGTGTTTACTAGATCTTTGTTGATAAGCTTAATGATGAAGGGGAGCATTAAAGTTTTCTGACGATGCTTTCTAGAAATTTTCAACATACTTTAAAATATGGCATTCCTTTCTGCCTGAAGACCAAAGTAGGTTTTGCAGAGGCAAATTGAGAGCATGTTTAAAAGATTCATCTTGTGCCTGTGTTTAACAGCCTCCCAGGATGTCAACTGGAAGATCATGCCATTCCTGACAATTAGAAGGTAATAACGAATTTTCAACCAACTCCACATTCATCTTGACACATCCCTTTGGCATATTTTTAAGGTGAAACTTGTGACTCCATAACGTTTGGTTTTTAGGCAAGGGCTTCTGTGGTGGTAATCATGACCTAAAGAGCCCGATTCTGCAGACCTAAAGAGCCTGATTCTGCAGTCTTCAGAGAGCCAGGATTCCTGTCCAAAGTTGGACAGGCAGCGTTTGAAGCAAAGTTTACTTCACGCAGTTCCTACTTCTTCTGACTATTCATTTTTTATTTATTACAGCAGATTTATCATGTGCTAGATAATTTCACATTCATGGCTTTTCTAGTGCTCAATTTATCAAGGACAGTGGTGCCACATACTCTTGTATTTTATTGCAAGTACCATCAGGATAAGAGAGACAGGTTCTCTCCTGCAGTGACTGCCACAAAATCATAATTCATAACGATAGATGTGTCTTCCCTGGGTTCAATTTTTAATGTTTCCCTTTTTGGAATGTTTACATAACAGAAAAAAGAGGGAATTATATATGAGTCACATTCCTATCACTCATGTGTTCTTTACTGAGAGAATGAAACTAGACACCTGAAAAATAATCAGTGATTTCAGCTACTCACTTAGGACATTTTTTATAAAGTTGCCCACTTTTCCATTATCAAAGACAGGAAAAATGAAAAGAAACTGAAGTGGTCTGAAACCATGACTTTCATTTTCCTTAAGTTTAGAGAGTGAGGTGGCTGGAGATACAGCACGTTGATTATCTGTGACACGATCAGTCAGAAGCAGGACCACATGAATTCTCCATCAGCAAACAAAATGACTGGCTTTCTGTGTGATTCTTCACACTGTGAATGCAGCTACTAATAACACCCATTTTACTTCAGGCAAGAGAAACAGAGCCTCTCATTTTCCCTTGAGAACAATGATTGTTTCTTAATAGTTTTCTTTTTCCCCATTTCCTTACAGAGGAGTTCCCTGTGCAAGGGAAGAACATGGTAGGGTTAATGCTACACGGAACATGAACTTTGAAGATCCTCATTTTGGTTTCCATGAAAGTGGCGAAGGTTCTCCAAATAAAAGCATTTCCAATAAGGGTGAAGAGTAGAGAGCAGTGATGTTTCCAAAAAGTTTAGAATTCCTCCTTCAAATGACTTCCTAATGAATATCAGAAGGCAATGTGTAGAGTCACAAGTCATTGGAATGGCACCTACTGTGTAATTTCAACAAAACACTTCATCCCTCTTAGCCTCTGGTGGCTCATCTGTAAATTAAGGCAAATTCTATCTTCAAATTTCATCACTCTTTGATTAACAACTTTTATTCAACTTTGTTGAAAAGAACAAAATTGCATCTCTGGTTGAATTTGGTGGCTCTTTTTCTGGTTAATATAAAACGTGACTGTCAGAATCCCATCTCTAAATCTTTGTCAAATTCGTGTGGCCTCTTTTGTGTGCAGTTTACTAGTACAGACCTATAATACTTGGATAAGATTTTCCCGAAACTTCTGTGGTTTAAATGAGATGGTGGTTGCCTGCACTCAGACTGGTAAATGGGTTGGTCCCGAGAACATTTACAGAAGCACCTTGCCTTGTTATTTGGCTTTAGCATTGTATTAAAAAGTTAGTAGATATTTGTAAGCATTCTAGAGATGATTTATTACCTACTCACTCTTTAAGTTAAATTCTTGTCTATATAACAGTGACCTAAATTGTTCATTGAAAGTAATTTCAGTCCTGAGGTAAAAATAATCTTAATATTACCATCTTAATTACAATAATAAGGGCTCAATGACTTTAGGATCATCCAATAAGTCATACATTTATAAAGCAAAAAGAGCTCAACAGGTGACATTAAGGTAGGAAACAGCCTTTCAATAGGAGAAGAAACACCCGATCTGGAGTAATCCAATGCTTGTAGGCACCTTGTGAACACATTTGGCCAACTCAATGCAGAAATTGCTGTTTGCAACATGGCCCCAAAATATGCTTTGCATAGGAGAATGCTTACTTTACATAATATCCACTAAATAAATGTTAGCTCTCATAGTACAATTTTCATTACACAGCCTGAGGCTCTGTTTTTCTGCTGGAGAAATTTCTACCACTGACATAGATTTGTAAATACTTCTAGTTCTTGTTTCTTGTCTGTTCCGCCTCAAGAAGAACTTACTTGTGAGAAAGATATTCAATTCTACTTCCTCACAAACACTTTAAATGAGGTGCATTCTTCTGGATTTTGTAGTGGTGGTTGTTGTTTCAGCTTAGTTTTTATTATTTCTTGTCATTTTTTGACAAGCATACTAGCCACTTAATACCAAAACCATTTTCTTCTTAGGCCCTTTGATGTCTCCCTCTGAAAGATTCTTTCCATTTAAAATCAAAAACCATTAAAAGTTGTATGCTAGGTAGCTTAGTACATGAATGTTGGAAGTACGTTCCTGCTGCTCCTCTAAGTTTTCTATCTGTAGGCTGTTAAGGAGTGGAAGGCCTGATAAAGCATGTGTATGCATGCATGGATATAGATATGCATGGGTGTACAGCTGTTGTCTGTATGTGCATATCTCTACACGCACAATGTCAATTCAAACGTTAGAGGCAGGTCACAGTGGCTCAGGCCTGTAACCCCAACAATTTGTGAGGCTGAGGTGAGAGAATCCCTTACGCAGGAGTTCAAGACCAGCCTGGGCAACAGAGTAATAGTAAGACCTTGTCTCTACAAGAAATAAAAAATAAAAAAAATTAGCCCGGTACAGTGGTGTGCACCTGCAGTCCTAGTGACTTGGGAGGCTGAAGAGGGAGGATCTTTTGAGCCCAAAAGTTGGAGGTTACAGTGAGCTATGATAATGCCAGTGCACTCTAGCCTGGGCAACAGAGCTAGATCTTGTCTTAAAAAAAAAATTTAAAAGTGTTAATGTCTAAGAGATGGGATGAGATCATTATTCTTTTTATCAATAAAAACTTGTTTTCTAAATTTCCTATGAGGAATATTCATTTCTTTATAAACAGTATAAACAACTAGCTTTAAAAAATAGTGTGTCTAGCCTATGAAGAAAGAACAAGTAATAATCTTCATTCTACAGCAATGGTAATTTCCCCAAGATCATTAACTCTTCCAAACCTGTTTTCCCTGGATCTCAAATTGGGGCCTAGAGAAGGCATTTTTGCTAAAGGTTAGTTTGCCGCAAGGGCTCAGATCAATGAAATTTTTCTCAGCTTGAGTTTGGCTGAAAGGCCAGTTTTGGGGGTGTGTGGGTTGGTGAGAGGGCAACGTCTTAGTCTCTACTTATAAATAAATAAATATATATATTTATTTACATAAATACATTACACACATATATTAACAAATATATATTATTTCTATACAATATTTTACATATATATGTAACTTGATAAACTTTTGGTATGCATGGGAGTGGGTTACCTAAAAGCATATTATACAGAATTGTTCTCTATTAATATTGGAGTATTCTTTCTACTAGTGTGAGGCCATACTGTGCACACTGCTTTAGAGTCTCTCCTTTGTACTGTGAACACTTCCAATGACATCAAATATTTGTATAAATAACAATTCTAAAGTTGCCTAACAGATATATCAAATTACTTATTACATCCTTAGGTTTAATCTTTTATATCATTTCAAAATTTTCTCCATTATAAATAGGACCGCCATGAGCACCCTTACGTGAATACGCTTTTGTAAATATCAAAGAGATTTTCCCTAAGATCAGTTTCTGAAGTGGCACTGGTGATGAAAGGATATGAACATGGGATTGAAATGTACAAGCAGACGTTGGGTTTCAGTTTCTCACTAATGCTAAGCCCTGAGACATTCCTCTAACACAGGATAGTCATTTAGAGTCAGGCAGACCTGGGTTCAAATCCCAGTTCCAACTCCCTAGCTTGATGGCCTTTATACAACGTGGTCTCTAAACTTTAGTTCCTTCATATGGAAAATGGGGTAACGACCACCTTTCACGGCTGTTGTGGGAACTACATGAGACCATGTGCAGAAGTTTCTGAGCACAGTTCCTTTACAATACCTCAAGAGTCCAGAGCTATTTCACCAAGAATTTGCTTGAGGTGAAGGCTATAAATCTAAATGATTCAAATTTTTAAAGTTGGGGTTCTTTCCTGACATTTTAGTAAAACTTACCACATGTGAGCACATGTCTTCCAGGAGTAGAACAGCCCAGTTTGACCTGAGAGATTGTCAATGAGGTATTCAGGCTCTGTAGTTATAAGCATAATCTACGGTGTGGTCAATGGAATGACTGACTCCAATTCATCCTGCCTTCCTCGTCCTGACTCAGATTACCTATGGGTGAATGCACCTCCTCCCTCACTGACTCTGAGCTTAGCCTTCTGACTTGCTTTGGGCAATGACACATGAGCAGACTTCCAGTACACCGTGTACAACCAGTGGCTCCCAAAGAGCTCATCAGGTTCAGCTTGCCTTCCATGCCATGAGAGGAACATGCCCCTGGGCCTGCTCTCCAACCTGGGTCTGGAAATGAAAGGCACATGGAAGAGTCCTAACTCAACCACAGGCAGCCTGCACAGCAACCTGGGAGAACAGAACGTTTGTTATTGTAAGTTACAAGATGCGGAGCCCCAGCAGGCTGACACCCTGGCTGTTAAATTCCACCCCCAGAGGCGTGCTGGACCACAGAACAGAACAGAGACCGCGAAGGAAAGGAAAATGCCTTTGGAGGGGGCGTATTTGTCCAGAGACATTTACTAAAACTAGGTCCACTACAATACCTCAGCCCTTCTTTCCCCATAATAAAGGCACAACACCACAGGGTGTTAGCCAGGACAATATACTTGAGAATCCAAAGCCAAAGTCCCAAGGTGGACAGGCGGGTAATGGAAGTCTGCCTTGTCACTGCGGTTATTTCTCTCCAGGGGTGATTTACAAGGTGATAAAAGACTTCAAGATGCAAAAGGTACTTAGGCTGTTAAAAACCAGCCTTTTATGATCCCTTGTTCTTTATAGTACATGTTGTTTCATTAATCAAATGCTTATTCTATTAGAAATCCCAGACCTTTAAGATGGTGGCACATTTCATTTTTATTGCCCTGAAGTGTCATTAAAATCCACAGAGTCCTAGGCAGGCCACTGGTGAATTCCTCGTGTTCGAACTCGTTCCACCCTCTGTTTTCTCTGATCCTATTTTATATTACTCTTTTAGAGGAATTTTTTTTCTTTTTGTGTTCATGCTGGGATAGATGCTGAACTGTTAACCAAAAGCCTTCTTTTTCTTCCCCTGCCCGTATTTGAAGTCTGGAGCCAGTTGCTGATGTCATTCTCAAGCCCATGTTTTTGCACTGTGGACCTCATCTCTTTTGGCCTCTTCTGCTGGCTCTGTCTTACCATCAGTGGGCAAAATTCCATGCTCCCATTTGGTTAGCCCAGAGCAAACCCTGTCCTTGTCCTCTCCCTTGTCAGCAGTGGGTCTCATCAAGGAATCTCTTACTGTATATTTTCATGACCAAAATGGTGAAAATTTGTCATTTAGCTTGACATTTTCTAGTTTTTAAGACTACTTTGAGTAAATTACATGATTATTTGTAAATATCAATCTACAATTTGTAATCATTATATAATAGCATCTCAAATCAAGTTTTAGAAATAAATGGAGTATGTATTCAGTAGATAGACAAACCAATAGAGCATAGATCAACTAATAGAGATAATATTGCTATTAAATTATAATAGATCAACTAATAGAGATAACATTGCCATTAAATTATAACTCATAAATGCTTCAGAGCCTTTATAAAAAGTTTCCAGACAACTGCCATCTCTACCTTATTAATGCCTCACCTGTAAAAGCAAGGAATTAAAGAATTTCTAAAGAAATGGCAGACTCCATGTCTGTTTTTAGAAATAAAGTTTTCTGGGAGCACAGCCACATCTATTCGATTATGTGTTTGTCTGTGGCTGCTTTCACAACGCAAAAGCAGAGCGAAGTAGTTGCAACGACTTAACTATATGGCCTTCAAAGCCAAAAATGTGAGAAATAAATTTTTTTTTTAATTTTTCTGCTGTTATTTTTATATGTAGGAAATGGTCTGCTTTGCTTAAAACTTGCGGCTCCTCTACTCACTGATCATATCTTTAATTAGCTCACTTTTCCCAAAATGTTTTTCTATCTTTTGTTTTTTTAAGCTTTCTTATCTTGCCTAAGCCACACCCTATCTGTTTTTCTGAACAAGCTTAAGCCCTACTTGCTGGATGACAACTGTAACCAATGGTGTGACTTCCTTTCAAATCTCTAACTGCGCTTCACTGTCTGTCCCATGCATATGGGCTCTTGACTCTTCACTAACTATTTGCATAGCACCTACTGAGTACTGAGCCTTATTCTAGATCCTAGGAATACGAAAGCAAGCATCTAGATGTGAGCCCTGCCCTCAGTGGGTGGATGGTTGTTGGAGGAAGAGGGACAACCACATCACCACAAGGTAGTGAATTCCAGATATTACAAAAGGGGAGTTGCTATGGAGGAACCGACAGCAGGGACATCTTCCCTCTTTGAGGAAATCAGATCTGCCCTCAAGGAGAAGTAGAAACTGAAGAATGAGGAGCAGATAGCTGATGAATGAAAGAAGTAGGGGCTGGGGGTGCTGTGGAGAGGGCTGGATGAGGAAGGGGAGGTTGGTAGCAGAGGAGAGAAGCATATTTCAAGGACACGATATGGGAGAGAGCATGGCATGTTTGAGAAGCTAAGTGATAGGTTACAGTGAGTGTCACGATCTTGGGGACAGAGTACGAAGCAATTTACGGAAGGCTGTGCAATCCTTGTGGTTTTCATCTCTGGAGTACACTGGAATGGCTTCTGAGCCAGGCAATGATGTCATCAGATATTTATTTATTTATTTATTCATTTATTTTTGAGACAGAGTCTCACGATGTCACACAGGCTGGAGTGCAGTGGTGCAATCTCAGCTCACTGCAACCTCTGCTTCCGAGTTCAAGCAATTCTCCTGCCTCAGCCTCCTGAGTAGCTGGGACTACAGGTACCCACCAACATGTCTGGCTAATTTTTGTATTTGTAGTAGAGACAGGGTTTCACCATGTTTGCCAGGCTGGTCTTGAACTCCGGACCTCAAGTAATCTGCCTGCCTCAGCCTCCCAAAGTGCTGGGATTACAGGTGTCAGCCACTGCACCTGGCTGATATGATCAGATTTTATGTTAGAAAATGCACACTCGGGGCTGGGCGAGGTGTCTCATTTCTGTAATCCCAGCACTTTGGGAGGCCGAGGCGGGCAGATCACAAGGTCAGGAGATTGAGACCATCCTGGCCAATATGGTGAAACTCTTTCTCTATTAAAAATACAAAAATTAGCTGGGCATGGTGGTGGGTGCCTGTAATCCCAGCTACTCAGGAGGCTGAGGCAGGAGAATCACTTGAACCAGGAAGTCAGAGGTTGCAGTGAGTCCAGATTGCTCCACTACACCCCAACCTGGTGACAGAGCGAGACTCTGTTTCAAAAAAAAAAAAAGAAAAGAAAGGAAAGAAAAAGAAAATGCATGCTCGGTTGCCTCCATAGAGAGAAGAGATGGGAGTGAGACTGAGGGAAGACCAGCCAGGAGGCTGCTGTGTCCAATGAAGGCTGAGGAGAGCTGAGAGGGCCGGGCAGGGGAAATGGAGGGGAGGGAATAGGTTTGAGAGGTTTGGGAGAAAAAGCCCATGGCACATGAGATGGCTGTATGGAACGAGGGAGAGAGAAGAGTCTGGAAAGTCCCTGGTTTCTAGCTGGACAACCTGACTGGTGATGACGTTACTTACTATGACAGGGACACAAAAGCGGAAGGTAGAGATGTGGGCAGGGGATGGGGAACTGCAATTAGATAAGATTGCTTTAAGCTTCATGCAGCTGTGAGATCTCCAAGCCACGGTGCCCAGGGCCAGTCAGACCTGGCCCCTGACTCTCAGGAACATGCAGACTGGGCATCACCCACTTCAATAGAGCTGTAGAGTCTGGGTCCCCTCTGCCAAGCTGGCAGAAGCTAAGAACATGTACACCAAATTTGCATATAATTTCAAGGAACTCACAGGCCCAAAAGTTTATCCATGGACTCTGGGTTCATAATTTCTGCTATGGATGATAGTAGAAGCCGTACGACTGGATGAGATGATCCTGGGAGAGAATAGAGGAGAGAACGTAGAACTGAGCCCCAGAGAAACCCAGGGCTAAAGGAACCAGCAGAGGGAAGAGGAGAGAAGAAAACTTCAAAGCAGACCAGGAAAGAAGAGCTGACGTGGTGAAAGAACAACTAAAAAAGGAAAGATGGAGCCATGTCCTAGAGGGAAGTTGTGTTTGTATCAGTGGCATTTGGTCCATTATTTCCACATAACAAGTTGACGAGTTCTTTAGAGGCAGGGGCTCCTTCTTCTTTTGTATCCCTGTTATCTCAAAATCGATGCTCATATCACAAACACTCAATTGACACAGTGTCTTTAAATAAGTTTGCAGATAATGAGGAATTAGTAGGTTAGGCCTGACATACCTTGAAAATAGTCAAACAACAATTAAGCTAGGAAATGAATACTGTGACTATATGGAGGCTTGGCTAACACAACCTAGAACACAGTCTGCCTTCAATACATGTCTGTGGGATCAGCATGGAACATTCCTATGGATTAACGCAAGCTGTGTCACTTTAGCATGGGAGGACACTAACTCCACAGGACCCTCACGTGCAGCCGTGGAGTCACTGAGCCAGGAATCGGGAAAACTGCATTCCAGGCTCGATTCTGCCACTAAGCAATAGTGTTACTTTGGGCTAGTTTCTGCATGCCCCTGAGTCTGAGGTTCAAGTTCTGAAGCTCGGTATTTTTCCCTCTATGCCTTCCTATTGACCATCAGGGCTCCTGCAGGTGCTAAGGTGGATGATGGGTGCTGGTAGCTAACAGCCTATAAATTTCAAGGCACCTCCTGTACATTGCAGCACAAAAGCTATTGTTATCAAGCATTGCAAATCTGCCAACATGTTCTTAGGTTTACAAAAGATGGATCATTTCTTTTCTAAGTAGTGTTTGTACTGATTATTTTGGCCAATGAGCAATTTCTAAGAGTGGGTGACTTTGATTAATTGCCAAATGGTTCTAATCTATTATCTAACAACATTCTTCTAATGGAAAAGGGAAAATGAGTAAATTTGCCACTAATGTAAACCTAACATAAGTAATAATTAATTTTCTTTATAAAAAGCTGAGCTCATTGACTATATTGAAAGTATAAGCAGGAAAGTAAAACATGACCCTAACAACAAACAGATGGCATTCCCCTTCATGTGCCTGTGCACACTTTTGAAGTTTTAGAGAAACCACACAACACTCATGCTTTCAATTATGTTTGCAACAGAGACAGACCCCAAATGTATTTTTTCTTTATAACTGATTGCTTGTCCACGTCGGTCCATATGCCTGAGCTGGAAATTTACCTCAGCAAAGGAAAGAGAAAGAAACCTCAGCAACCTCCTGACTTGGCACCCTCAGAAATACTAGAATAAATTTAAATCATTATTTGGCTGAGTCCCTTCTCCTCCTTTATTTTCTTCAAGGGAAAATAAAGGTACTTAAAGAAACTGGATCCAATTAAACTAACTTTGTCTTTTCTTTTTCTGTTGGAGAAATTTGCTACACTGATAAATATTAAACACATATGGACTGTTGTTTCTCTCTCTGTATCTTCCTGATCTTTTCTGCCCAGGCTTTCTTTTCTGCCGTATCTTTTCTGCCCAGGCTGAAGGAGCATCCACAGATACAGATGTGGCATGTTTATTATCCTTGCCTGGAGCTTCTAAGTCGTGCACAGTATCCACTGTGGTTTCTTTGGAAGTAGAGAAAAAGAGAAATAAGTAATTGGAAATGTGTAAAAATAATTCAAAGGATTAGTAAGAAAAATGCATTTGGGTTCATTTACTTACTCATTCAAAAAGCGTTTATGGAGTGCTTCATTTGTTCGGGTACTTTTCTAGGGCTTGGAAATACGGCAGTGAGGATGACAGATGGGATGTTTGTTGCCTTCAATCACCTTTTATTCTACTACGAGTAGAGAGACAATGGACAGGCCAGCAAATACTCAGTCAGGATAACTGTAGATGGTGGGAAGTGTGGTGGAGAAAACAAAAAGGGTAATGTGATAGGGACCGCACATTTGGTAGGGCGGCTGGGAAACTCTCTGGGAAGCAGTGCTTGAGAGGGAATGAATGAGAGTCGGCCATGCAGAGAGCAGGGCAGGCTGGCAATGGGGAGAGAGGTTCAGGCCCGGTGGGAACAACTACAAAGATCATATGGTGGGCAGAGTGCTGTGCATTTCTAGTAGGCACATCCAAAGATGACAATGACTGGTCGACTGTTTCCAGGTATCATTTGTTTTAGCTACGTAGTGATCTAGGAGTTAAGAAATCACTTAGGCAGACAGAAAGGGTAGAGGAGTCCTTGGTAAGGCCTTTCTTTTCAATGAAAAGCAGCCCCACATCATATTCTATCAAAGAGCAGCCTGTAAAGTTGAGCTGCAGACAGAGACTAGCCAGCTGGGAGCTTGCATGGTGAATACTGGCAGGAACTAGGGACTAGACATGTTCAAGATGGGCGCCATCTTCCCTTCTCTTTACTAGACATGTTCAAGATGGGCGCCATCTTCCCTTCTCTTTGTCAACCACCTGTACTGTAAAGAGCAGACAAAATGGCGCTGATCAACTGGAAAGGCCATTTGCATAATAAGATTGGAGTAGGGCGACCAGCCTTCCCGCTCACTATGTAAACGTCATACCTGATGGAACCAATCCCGGAGCCCTATGGAAATCAGACCCTGCCTCCTCAAACCTGATGATAAAATTGGGCACATCAGCCACCCGTCCCCTCAAAGGCCCCTCTCTCTGTAGAGAGAGCTGTTTTCTCTTTCTCTTCTCTTATTCCTTTTAAACTTCCACTCCTAAACTCGTGTGTGTCCATGTCCCAAATTTTCCTGGCACACAAGGAATCCCAGGGTATATACCCCAGACAATGTAGCTGCTTCAGTCGCATACCTTAATCCCCTAAGAACTCCCAATATCCCCATTTTATAGGAGAGGAAATCAATGGCCAGAGAGATGCAGCTTTCCAAGATCACCCAGGAAATAAAGGATGGAGCTAAGAGTAGGTCACTTCCCGACTCAATTTATGCTACCTTGTCTCAGAAGAGGATGCCTCTGAGGCGGGCATGTGGTTGCCCCTGCAGGACCAAGACAATGGGACCAGCTGGATTCCACTTTATACAACCGATATGGTCTGTGTCTGTTTGGATTTCTGTCTCAGAATGCAATAGACACAGTGGCTTCTAAGAATGAAGGATCTATTTCTCACAGTTGTGGAGGTGAAGGAGTCCAAGGTCAAGGTGCAGGGAGATTTGGCATCTGGTGAGGGCTGCTGTCCTGGCTTCTGGATGGCGCCTCCTCACTGCGGCCTCTTGTGGCTGAAGGGACACGAGCCCTCTCCTTTATAAGGGCAATAAGCCCTTCCTGGCCTAATCGCCTTCCAAAGGCCATGCCTCCTAATACTGTCTTCCTGGGGATTAGGGTTTTAACATGAATTTGGGAGGGACTTGAACATTCAGTCCAGAGCGGATATTACGTCCCGATCCTCTAGCTGTGATGGAGCCACACGACCTGTGTGGTCTTCGCGCCTCCGCGGTGCAGGCCAGGCGTCTTCTGACTCATCTCCAGCCACAGAGCCCCGCTGCTCTCACAAATGGCCCTGCTGTCTGCGGCGGTAAAAGCACAGCCTCCAATGGGGGAGAGTGCGAAGGACGTTTTCACAGGTACACCGTTTTAGTCATAATTTATTATGCTTTTGATTATGAAGATATTTGAATGGCTTAAACCATGATGCCAAGGAAAGAATAACATGTAAAATACATTTACTCGATATCATGCTCTGAAATCCCTCAAGCTCCTACACAGAAAAAATAAATTATACTTGTGAAGAAAGCCTGTGGTACGAGGAGGTGCTGTTTCCAATCTGTCATGGTTCCAGCTCCTCAGGCCTTGCAGTCTCAACAGCACTGACCCCATTAGCTGCCTCCTGTAGACTCTTGACTTGCCACAAAAGCTGATTTTTTTTCCCAATTAAATCTTCAAGGTTTGCTGATGATTTATTGATGTAACAATCATATATTGTGGTGCCTTATAAATACACAGTATCATAATAGCAAACATAGGTGCCAAGTCAAATGAGACATGTCCCTGAGCTCAAGAAGCTCGTGGGTGTGATGGTGGAAAAAAGAGGCTTATTGTGGCAGATGGTAGCATAAAAGGAAGCTCATAGGGGGTGACGGTGGTAGAAAAAGAGGCTCATGGGGGCGACGGTGGAAGAAAAAGAGGCTCATGGGGTGAGTTTTAATGAGTGTCCTGACAACGGAAGCACCAGGAGTAATGAAGATCTAGGATTGCAGGAAGGCCCCTGCACTGCATGACCTCACTTTTCTCTTCTTTCTTCCTTTTTTTGTAGAGATGGGGTCTTGTTTTGCCACCCAGGCTGGGGTGCAGTAGCGTGATGATGGCTCACTGCAGCCTGGGACTCCTGGGCTGAAATGATCCTCCCACCTCAGCCTCCCAAGTAGGAGGGACCACAGGCATGTACCATCACATCCAGCTAATCTTTTATTTATTTTTTGGAGTGACGACATCACACCGTGTTGCTCAGGCTGGTCTGCAATTCCTGGCCTCAAGTGATCCTCCTGCCTTGGCTTCCCAACATGCTGGAATTACAGGCATGACCCGCTGCATCAACTCGCTTCTCTATGTTAACCTGTGGCAGTCTGATACCCGCTCACAGGCTGCCCCCAGGTCTGTTCTCGGTGAGCCAAACTGCCTGAATGAGTGATCATTTGGGTCATCAGGAGCTCGACCATATTGCCTGTCAGTTTTGTTTCAACGGCTCTTCATGTTTCAGTTCTTTTGCAGGCCCCCTCCTCTTTAAATATCTTTCTTTCCATGCTTTTGCCTGACTTCATGGCTCCTCGCTCCCTGCATCATGCCATGGTGGTGCCTGGATGCGTGATGATGCACTGACCACATTCTGCGGCAATCGCTGTTCGTGAAGCTGCCTCCCTTCCTAGACTGAAAACTCTTCCAAGATGGGACCATATGGTTTCTATCACCAAAACCAACATAATAGCAAAGAGTAGGCATTTGATAAGTGTTTATAAAAGGAAAATACACAAATAATACCTTTCTACCCAAATAAGTGATTGTATTTTTCCGGATGCATATGATCAAAACCCACAGTGTCTGTGCTTTGTAACCCTGTCCCCAAGCCCTGGGCTCAACAATACAGCTAACACAACTTACTGCATTTGAGTGTAAAGGTTAGTGTATAGCCCTAGGACAGCATTTTCACCCACTGTATGAGTGATGCATATTCACATCCACTGTGACAGCTCCATGCATGTTATCACCCTGAAGACCTTCCAGTGGGACAAGATGTGGAGGTGGAAGGCAGTGCTGTTGATGTTCCTGACCCTGTGTAGGCCTAGGCTATTGTAAGTGTTTGTGACTTTGTTTATGATGAGCTAGTTTACAGAGTCAAAGAAAAAAAATTAAATACGAAAAGGCTGAAAGAATAAGGATATAAAGAAAGAAAATATTTTTGTACAGCTGTACAATGTGTTTGCATTTTAAGCTAAGTGTAATTATGAGTCATTTTTGTAATTAAAAAGTTTGACATTACAGTAAGCAAAGGTTAATCATTATTGAAGAAAGAAAAAATATTTCTTATAAATTTAGTGTAGCATGAGTGTCTGGTGTTTATAAAAGGGTGTACAATAGCGTCCCAGGCCTCCACATCCACTCGCCATTCACTCAGAGACTCACCCCAGCAACTTCCAGTCCTGCAAGCTCCATTTGTGGTAAGCGCCCTATAAAAGTGTACCATTTTCCACTTTTTATACCATGTTTTTACTGTACCTTTTCTCTGTTTATTATGTTTAGATACATAAATACATACCATTGTGTTCCAGCTGCCTGCAGTGTTCAGTAGCGTCCCCTGCTGCGCAGGTGTGTATTCTAGGAGCAACACACTATACCATGTGGCCCGGGTGTGGAGGAGGCTGTGCGGTCTGGGTTTGTATGAGTGCACTCTATGATGTTCACACAACGGCAAAATCACCTAAGGATGCATTTCTCAGAACGTATTCTCTTCATTAAGCGACACATGACTGTACGTATAATTAGATTATTCTAGAGGTGACTAAAATTACTATTTGGAAATGTTAATTAAGCAACACATGTGACAAATATATACCAAGACTTCTGTGAAATTCAGCCCTCCGTGGCTGAGGTCCGCAATACACAGCCGTTTGTAAGTACCTGGCTTGAGAGTTCCCGCAAGGCAGCAGCCTTGGCTTTGGCCGCTGTGTACCCTATCACCCTGCACAGTTTCTGATATGTTGAAGGCTTCCAGTAAAGGAAACACTAACACTTAATAGTATGTATGAGGAATCCAGAGTGGTTTGTTTATTTACAGTTTTAAACAATGAAGTCCACAAAAAACTAAAAGAATAAGAGGTTGCCTGTTTATTAAAAGCAGCATTCTATTAGGAAAGCATGTATGTACTGCTGCTGGTGCCTTTGCCGACTTTCGTGTGTGTGTGTGTGTGTTCAACTGTGGGAGTCAACTGCAGCACAGAAATCACCACCCAGAGGGGGCTTCTCCAAGTGCGCGAGCTCAGCAGGGGAGGCCTCAGCCCTGCGGAAGCTCAGGGGAGGATGAGGGGGCGCGAGCTCAGCAGGGGAGGCCTCAGCCCTGCGGAAGCTCAGGGAGGGTGAGGGGGCGCGAGCTCAGCAGAGGAGGCCTCAGCCCTGCGGAAGCTCAGGGGAGGGTGAGGGCGCGAGCTCAGCAGAGGAGGCCTCAGCCCTGCGGAAGCTCAGGGAGGATGAGGGGGCGCGAGCTCAGCAGGGGAGGCCTCAGCCCTGCGGAAGCTCAGGGAGGGTGAGGGCGCGAGCTCAGCAGGGGAGGCCTCAGCCCTGCGGAAGCTCAGGGAGGGTGAGGGCGCGAGCTCCGCAGAGGAGGCCTCAGCCCTGCGGAAGCTCAGGGAGGGTGAGGGCGCGAGCTCCGCAGGGGAGGCCTCAGCCCTGCGGAAGCTCAGGGAGGGTGAGCGGGCGCGAGCTCCGCAGGGGAGGCCTCAGCCCTGCGGAAGCTCGGGGAGGGTGAGGGCGCGAGCTCCGCAGGGGAGGCCTCAGCCCTGCGGAAGCTCGGGGAGGGTGAGGGCGCGAGCTCCGCAGGGGAGGCCTCAGCCCTGCGGAAGCTCAGGGGAGGGTGAGGGCGCGAGCTCCGCAGGGGAGGCCTCAGCCCTGCGGAAGCTCAGGGAGGGTGAGGGCGCGAGCTCAGCAGGGGAGGCCTCAGCCCTGCGGAAGCTCAGGGAGGGTGAGGGTGGAGGCCAGGAGATATTTCCTCAAAGCTCCCGTTGTGCCTTCTCCCTCTCCACTCCCTACTTGACTCTGCCCACTCCTTCAGTCCCTCATTGTAACCCACTGTCTTTTCAAAGGTACATCATTCTTACATTTGGATTTTAAAACGTGTGACGGAAGCTAGAATGCAACCCAGGAGCAGGAGCTCTGCACTAACAGGAGAGGGCTCCTTCTGGTTTCCATGGTCCACACACCCTTTTCATTAGGCCAGAAGTCACCAAGGGTGCAATGGGAGCTGGACTATGCTGTCCCCTTTGACAACATGATTTCACAGAGTGCTTCCTGCGCCGATGCAGAGAACTGTCGCCAGATGCGTGAGCAATGATGGTATGAACAGCCATTAATTAGAGAGGGAGATTAGCTTAAACAAAAGGAGATTAAATTTAGACCCACTCATTATCTTTTCCATTGTTAGCTCTATTGAACTCTATTGTGGGTGGGATAAGAACAAGAGAAATGGGGATTGTGTGGAATATGAATCAATTAAGACATATATGCCTGCTGTGTGCACGCATTGCCCTTTAGGAGATAAAGAAAGATGAGACGTGATGGAATAGAACATACACACACAGAAGTAAAGACGAAAAAGACAGAGATTTAGATTCCACCTTTTTCTTTCTTGATTATGGAACCTTGTTTTTTCTCCATACTTAGCTGTAGCCCCTCTCCTCCTCTCAAACATAGAGTTCTACATAGAAACTTTTTCTTCTGCCCTAAAATCAGTAAGGTCTCTGGGGACAGTTTGCAAAGTATTAGATTTTACACAATTAGAATTATTCGCATAGGGCATGGCAGAGTGATTCTCATTCCTATCAGACCAAGGTCCTCTTTAAGAAATAAAACTGTGCAGCCAAAAGACACATGAAAAAATGCTCATCATCACTGGCCATCAGAGAAATGCAAATCAAAACCACAATGAGATACCATCTCACACCAGTTAGAATGGCAATCATTAAAAAGTCAGGAAACAACAGGTGCTGGAGAGGATGTGGAGAAATAGGAACACTTTTACACTGTTGGTGGGACTGTAAACTAGTTCAACCATTGTGGAAGTCAGTGTGGCGATTCCTCAGGGATCTGGAACTAGAAATACCATTTGACCCAGCCATCCCATTACTGGGTATATACCCAAAGGACTATAAATCATGCTGCTATAAAGACACATGCACACGTATGTTTATTGCGGCACTATTCACAATAGCAAAGACTTGGAACCGTCCCAAATGTCCAACAATGATAGACTGGATTAAGAAAATGTGGCATATATACACTATGGAATACTATTCAGCCATAAAAAATGAGGAGTTCATGTCCTTTGTAGGGACATGGATGAAATTGGAAATCATCATTCTCAGTAAACTATCACAAGGACAAAAAACGAAACACCGCATGTTCTCACTCATAGATGGGAATTGAACAATGAGAACACATGGACACAGGAAGGGGAACATCACACCCTGGGGACTGTTGTGGGGTTGGGGGAGCGGGGAGGGATAGCATTAGGAGATATACCTAATGCTAAATGACGAGTTAATGGGTGCAGCACACCAGCATGGCACATGTATACATATGTAACTAACCTGCACGTTGTGCACGTGTACCCTAAAACTTAAAGTATAATAATAATAAAAAACAGAAATAAAACTGTTTGTGTTTTACCTTGAAATGAAATCATTAGATAATGTAATTTACCTGAACACCAACTTTAATAACAGCATAAGAAAACTCTCAAGCATTGTTTATATAATAGTGAGCATAGCTGCTTTCCAAATTACAAAAAGAAAACAAAAATCAATATAATACCACAATAGTGAATATAGAAGAGAAATAAAAGGAAGAAAAATAACATTTAAGGAATAGTAAGTGTATATTTAATTTCTCTGATTCTTTTCTTTGTTTCATACAAGATGGGTAATTTTTAGATTATCTCTTATTGAAATCATGAGTAGTAGATTATCTTTAAAATACTTTCTCATACTATTAACCAGAAAATCAAATGATAATAATTTCTGCACCTTTGCTGGGACACACACTTTTTTGATCATCAGATGGACTTTTCCCCATGAAGCATGTGCAAATGCACGCAACACTTACACACAAACATTTCTGTATGTTCTGTGACCCAGATCCCTCTGGCACCCCAATGACGAGGACTTCAGCATCACTTTCAAATGCAAACTGACTATGCTCACTACACCCTTCCTTCCATTGTCCATCATCCAAACTATGCTCACTACACCCTTCCCTCCATTGTCCATCATTCAAATCGACTGTGCTCACTACACCCTTCCCTCCATTGTCCATCATTCAAACCGACTATGCTCACTACACCCTTCCTTCCATTGTCCATCATTCAAACCGAATATGCTCACTACACCCTTTCCTCCATTGTCCATCATTCAAACTGACTATGCTAACTACACCCTTCCCTCCATTGTCCATCATTCAAACTGACTATGCTCACTACACCCTTCCTTCCATTGTCCATCATTCAAACCGACCATGCTCACTACACCCTTTCCTCCATTGTCCATCATTCAAACCGACTATGCTCACTACACCCCTTCCTTCCATTGTCTATCATTCAAACTGACTATGCTCACTACACCCCTTCCTTCCACTGTCCATCATTCAAACTGACTATGCTCACTACACCCTTCCTATCATTGTCCATCATTCAAACTGACTATGCTCACTACACCCTTCCCTCCATTGTCCATCATTCAAACTATGCTCACTACACCCTTCCCTCCATTGTCCATCATTCAAACTGACTATGCTCACTACACCCCTTCCTTCCATTGTCTATCATTCAAACTGACTATGCTCACTACACCCCTTCCTATCATCGTCCATCATTCAAACTATGCTCACTACACCCTTTCCTCCATTGTCCATCATTCAAACTATGCTCACTATACCCTTCCCTTCATTGTCCATCATTCAAACTGACTATGCTCACTACACCCCTTCCTATCATTGTCCATCATTCAAACCAACTATGCTCACTACACCCCTTCCTATCATTGTCCATCATTCAAACCAACTATGCTCACTACACCCCTTCCTTCCATTGTCTATCATTCAAACTGACTGTGCTCACTACACCCTTTCCTCCATTGTCCATCATTCAAACTGATTATGCTCACTACACCCCTTCCTCCCACTGTCCATCATTCAAACTGACTATGCTCACTACACCCTTCCTATCATTGTCCATCATTCAAACTGACTATGCTCACTACACCCTTCCTATCATTGTCCATCATTCAAACTGACTATGCTCACTACACCCTTTCCTCCATTGTCCATCATTCAAACTGACTATGCTCACTACACCCCTTCCTTCCATTGTCCATCATTCAAACTGACTATGCTCACTACACCCCTTCCTTCCATTGTCCATCATTCAAACTATGCTCACTACACCCTTTCCTCCATTGTCCCATCATTCAACTAGACATGTATTCAGATATTTAAGGTTATCTATAAAGGTTTGTTTTGGCTAATGTCTGTCTACCCCTTCCCTCAATTGTCCCAGCATTCAACTCTATACATATTCAGATATTTAAGGTTATCTATAAAGGTTTAATTTGTTTCTCCAAATTTCTCTCTACAGGCACAATATTAAGAAATTAGTCCCCTAAAGTCCATATTTTTAAAAATAATTATAAATATATAATAATTTTATGAGCACACCAAAGTACAGTAATTCCTTCCAATCATGGTTCTCTTTACGCAAAATTCGAATGGACACAGATTTCTGTTATGTGGGAATTTTATATATATATAATTCTATGTTAATATTCTGTTTGAATACCTTTTTTTCTTAAATGTGGGAATTTTATATATATATAATTATATGTTAATATTCTGTTTGAATACCTTTTTTCTTAAATGTGGGAATTTTATATATATATAATTATATGTTAATATTCTGTTTGAATACCTTTTTTTCTTAAATGTGGGAATTTTATATATATATAATTCTATGTTAATATTCTGTTTGAATACCTTTTTCTCTTAAATGTGGGAATTTTATATATATATAATTCTATGTTAATATTCTGTTTGAATACCTTTTTTTCTTAAATGTGGGAATTTTATATATATATAATTATATGTTAATATTCTGTTTGAATACCTTTTTTTCTTAAATGTGGGAATTTTTTATATGTATAATTCTATGTTAATATTCTGTTTGAATACCCTTTTTTCTTAAATGTGTTAATTTTATGTATATATAATTATATGTTAATATTCTGTTTGAATACCTTTTTTTCTTAAATGTGGGAATTTTATGTATATATAATTATATGTTAACATTCTGTTTGAATACCTTTTTTTCTTAAATGTGGGAATTTTATATATATATAATTATATGTTAATATTCTGTTTGAATACACTTTTTTCTTAAATGTGGGAATTTCATATATATATAATTATATGTTAATATTCTGTTTGAATACCTTTTTTTCTTAAATGTGAGAATTTTATATATATATAATTATATGTTAATATTCTGTTTGAATACCTTTTTCTCTTAAATGTGGGAATTTTATATATATATAATTATATGTTAATATTCTGTTTGAATACCTTTTTCTCTTAAATGTGGGAATTTTCTATATATATAATTATATGTTAATATTCTGTTTGAATACCTTTTTTCTTAAATGTGGGAATTTTATGTATATATAATTATATGTTAATATTCTGTTTGAATACCTTTTTTTCTTAAATGTGGGAATTTTATGTATATAAAATTATATGTTGATATTCTGTTTCAATACCTTTTTTCTTAAATGTGGGAATTTTATATATATATAATTATATGTTAATATTCTGTTTGAATACCTTTTTTTCTTAAATGTGGGAATTTTATATATATATAATTATATGTTAATATTCTGTTTGAATACCCTTTTTTCTTAAATGTGGGAATTGTATATATATATATAATTATATGTTAATATTCTGTTTGAATACCTTTTTTTCTTAAATGTGGGAATTTTCTATATATATAATTATATGTTAATATTCTGTTTGAATACCTTTTTTCTTAAATGTGGGAATTTTATATATATATAATTATATGTTAATATTCTGTTTGAATACGTTTTTTCTTAAATGTGGGAATGTTATATATATATAATTATATGTTAATATTCTGTTTGAATACCTTTTTTTCTTAAATGTGGGAATTTTATATATATATAATTATATGTTAATATTCTGTTTGAATACCTTTTTTTCTTAAATGTGGGAATTTTATATATATATAATTATATGTTAATATTCTGTTTGAATACCTTTTTTTCTTAAATGTGGGAATTTTATATATATATAATTATATGTTAATATTCTGAATACCTTTTCTTCTTAAATGTGGGAATTTTATATATATATAATTATATGTTAATATTTTGTTTGAATACCTTTTTTTCTTAAATGTGGGAATTTTATGTATATATAATTATATGTTAATATTCTGTTTGAATACCTTTTTTTCTTAAATGTGGGAATTTTATATATATATAATTATATGTTAATATTCTGTTTGAATATCTTTTTTTATTAAATGTGCGAATTATATACATGCATAATTTTATAGGTGATATATATGTATAATTATATATATATATAAATCCACTCAAGTTGCCACCATGTCATATAATGGAATATCTCTCCAGGTGGAAGAGATCTCTGATTATTCATCTCTATCTTCATTCTCTCTGTTGCCATCTACCCAATTGGTAATATATTATCTTTAATTTTATTTTCTTTTATTACATTTCATTGTGTGTTTAACTAGTCATTTAACTAGCATTTATATAGCATATACATGGGACTTATTATGTGCCAGGAATTGTTCCAATCACTTTACTGATACTAATTCATTTAACTGCTTCCAATAATTTTATGAGATAATTGCGATCGTAATCTCGGTTTTACAGATGAAGCAACTGAGGGACAAGAGGTTAAATAATGTGCCCAAGATCGTAAAGCTAGTTACCACCAGAGCTGTAATCATAGCTGTAATCAGGGCCCAATTAGTCTGGCTCCAGAGTTAGTGCTTAAAATCGATTATCACTCACTTTTTTGTTGTGCGTGTAGTTTGTGTGTGTGTCCGTTCTCACATGCTG
This sequence comes from Pongo abelii, assembly GCF_028885655.2. Classification (NCBI taxonomy): domain Eukaryota; kingdom Metazoa; phylum Chordata; class Mammalia; order Primates; family Hominidae; genus Pongo; species Pongo abelii. The sequence continues at coordinate 212,001,932 of NC_071988.2, forward strand.
CTTAGGTAGTCCCCACAATATTGACCAGGAAGTGAGTTCTGGATTTTAGTTGTTTTACACAGGAAGTGTCATGCTGTCGTGTGTGTGTGTGTGTAGTGTGTGTGTGTGTGTGTTCTCACGTGCTGCTTAGGTAGTCCCCACAATATTGACCAGGAAGTGAGTTCTGGATTTTAGTTGTTTTACACAGGAAATGTCATGCTGTCCTTTAGAGAAATCCATTACATCTTGGACCCAAACATGAAACTCTCTTTCTGCCAAACAGGATTTAAAATGCCGATCCAATGACCATAGAATAGAATGTGCTCATGGTGGCTGAGGAAGTGCAGAATGAGGGAGAATATTGGAAAGAGTCCTCTAATTAGATACACGGAAAACTGCAGCATCAAAAAACACGGTATGATCCTTAAGACGTGTGTTTAAAAAAAGCTTCGTGAAAATAAACTGGTAAAAAACACTGAACACTTTAAGGAACTACTTTGAATGTGTACAGAAACAATACGCCTTCCAATAATGTTTGGTTGATTTGCTACAAGTTTGTAAAGATATGAAAATGTTCCAATACGATGTTACTAGCGTCCTTTCTTGGAAAGAACCTAGAAAGCGTGTTCAGGAGCATGGGATCCCCTTGCAATGCTGTGTGCTTAGATTCTGTGGATCTTGAGTGTAAGACACTGCACGTGCATGCAACTCCAACACTGCACCCCAGCCAGCCTAGAGAGTGAGATCCATGTGCTGCCAGAGGAAGAGGTTACAGAGAGTTACTTTCCCAGTAATAGTCCACAAATTTCCCTTCCTGCTCCCTCAACACTCATACAACCTCTGATCATTATCATAAAGTCACCTTGAGAACAAAAGTAAATGGGAATCAAACTTCTGGATTTGTAACAGGAAAAAATGTGGCAATAGCCTGGTTTTCACTAACCCTCCCAAGAACAAATAATAAAATCCACAAGAAGGGCAACCATATTCGTAATCCACACCCTCCACATAACTAAGAAACCAAGGGCTGTGATCTTAATATTACCTTTAATTCTACTGGAGCTCCTACTGCCCACCCAATGCCACAAGACTCCATGAAGAAAAAATAGAGCAAAGTGATGCACTCAGACAAAGCATAGACAATCTCACCTCAGAAGGAGGTTCAGAACACAGATACTTCACGGGACTGGAGGCAGGGAAGAGGCTTGCAAATGTGCAGGACCAAAAGTGGTAAGCCCCATGTTTCACCTACGGGAGAGTCAGACATAAGGAAAAGAGGGGCACCCCTGGGAAGGGAGGCCCTGAGGGACAGAATAAAAAAGTGAAACCTGAGTATCCTGAAGAGACAAAAGCAAAACAAAAGCACTAATCCTTCTCCACAATTGTCCAACAAGAAAACAGTGCATTCAGGGGGCAGAACCAATAGAAAAGTTCATACTGAAATCCATGTAAAATGGATAGAAAGAGGAAAAACAAACCACACCCAAATGGAACTACCCTAAAACAATTAAAGAAGGTAAAGCAAACCATTTTTGCTGTTACCCAATTTAAAAAATACACGCACACAAACAATAAATCTGTAACACAACCCTCCAAAGTGAATTAAATATCCTCAAAGAAGCATTTGGAAAGACAAAGGCCACTGTGAGCCATAAATACAAAAATAAGAACAGAAAAAGATAAATATTTATATATATATAGTATATTTGTATTTAATTTTGTTGATTAAACTCAGAATAAAAATAGGAGAAAAGGAGATGCTTTGAATAGAAACTAGATTTTGCCTCATTAAAATACACTGTAAAGCCTGTAAAACTAAATTAGTGTGGAATTAGTATATGAAAAGGCCAATGGGATAGAATAGAAAATCAAGAAATAGATCCATCTCCAATGGAAATCTGATATACTCTAATGCTTGTACTCAAATTACTGCAGCAAAGATGGTCTTTTCACTAAATGAAATTGAGGCAACTGGATAGTAATTTAGAAAAATACATAAGTAGATCAGTTCCTTACACCATTCAAAAGAATATCATCCCAAGTGTCAAAGGTCTAAATGTAACAAATAAAATTATACAAGTACCAAAAAAAGTTGAATTTAACCTTTTAAAAAATGCATATAACATAAACTTTACCATTTTAATCATTTTTAAGTATGCAATTCAGTGTCATTAAGTACATTCACAGTGTTTACAACTGCCACCACTACCTGTTTCCAGAACTTTATTGTCATCCCAGACAGAAACTCTGTACCTGTTACCTGGGTCTAGGGGAGGTCTTCTGACACTTACTCAAATCCAGATGTGATAAAGCACTGGTAACTGATTATTTAACAATAAAATGTTGTACAGGGCAAAGTTGAAAGACAAATAAACTATAACAAAACATTGGTAACCTAAATTCACAAAATGTTAATCCTCCTTTTAAAAAATACTTTTAAAAATAGAGGGAAATGAACAGCAATTCTATATGAATGAACAAAAGACAGGAAAAGGCAATTTACAACCAGACATATAAAAGAACCTGAAAGTATATGGAAAGATTTTTCAAGTTCCCTCATAATAAGATAACTGAACATTAAAGCTACACTGCGATACAGGCTCTTACCCATCAGATGAGCAAAAAAATCAAGTTTGACAATGCATACAACTAGTAAAACTGTAGGGGGAAAGTCCACTCACGCACTCTTGGTGTGAATGCAAAACGATACAATCCCTATGAAGGAAAGCATACACACACACACAAAAATACATATATACATACATATATACACTCATATATGCATATATACACATATACATCTATACTTATATATACATATATATGTATTTTATATACATATATATGTATTTTATTTTTTGACATAGAGTTTTGCTCTTGTTGCCTGTACTGGAGTGCAGTGGCGTGATCTCAGCTCCCTTCTGCCTCTCGGAGTCAAGCCATTCTGCTGTCTCAGCCTTGTGAGTAACTTGGATTACAGGAGCCCGCCACTGCGCCTGGCTAAATTTTTTTGTATTTTTAGTACAGACGGGGTTTCACCATGTTGGCCAGGTTGGTCTCGAACTCCTAACCTCAAGTGATTAGCCCGCCTTGGCCCTCCAAAGTGGTGGGTTTACAGGCATAAGCCACTGCGCCTGGCTAGAAAGCAGCATTGCATTTCCATTTACCCTCATTCTAGCAACCCCACTTCTGGGAAATTCCCTGGAAAAAACTCTTCCAACCGTGCTGAAGTACACATGCATGAGGGTGTAACTTGTAGCATGACTTTTACTGCAATCGTTTGGAATTACTGAAGTGTCCAAGCATAGACGATCGGCTGAATAAACTAGAGTACATACACACAATGGAGTATTTCGAAACTATAAAAATGAATGAGGTTGATCTCTGCAAAAGGAAGTAGAGCAGTTTCCAGGAGCTATTATTAAAGGATAAAAGGAAAATGCATGAAAGCATATGCTACCTTCATGTAAGAAAAATATATATAAGATAAAAACACACAGGTGTGTAGTTTTGCAAAAAGAAACATAAGATTAAAAAAACAGGAAATGATCTAGTTGGTTGTCTAAGAGGGTAGAGAGAACAGGGTAGAAGTAATGCAGGAGGGGGACACTTCTCTGACTATACCTATAAGCAAAGATACCCCAACAGCAGTAAGCGCATCTGGGACCCAGATCCTCAATACTCTGCCCCACTAAAAGGAACCAGGGCTTCTGAGAGAAATAGCCAATTCCAGGGCTGGGACAGGAAAACTGCAAGATAAGCCTGGAATACATTTTTATGCCATATATTAAGGAAGTGTTCAAAGGATTGATGGGGCATTTTGTGAAAATACGGGGAGCAATTTGAAGGGACTTATGCTGGCTAAATTTGGGACTGTTTGAGCACCAAGACAACTAAAAAACATACTAAATTACCCATTGGACAACTAAGAATCCATCTGCTTTTACGGATAATAAAGAGCATTAAACGAAGACATACCTTAGTAGGAGGAAGGAGGGGGGTTCTTGCTCACACTGGAGCACCAGGTGTTGACTGCTAAACATGGAGAAAGTAGGAGGAAGGAGGGGGGCTCTTGCTCACACTGGAGCACCAGGCGTTGACTGCTAAACATGGAGAAAGTAGGAGGAAGGAGGGGGGCTCTTGCTCACACTGGAGCACCAGGTGTTGACTGCTAAACATGGAGAAAGTAGGAGGAAGGAGGGGGGCTCTTGCTCACACTGGAGCACCAGGCGTTGACTGCTAAACATGGAGAAAAGGTGGGAGTGAGAGAATCATGGTTTTTCACTCATCACAGTAAGCCTTAGTTCAGGTAAGAAGCACCAGTGGATGCCAAATTCAGGGGAAATCTTGATGAAGCATGGGATATTTTTATAGTTTTCAGAACTTAGGATGTTTCCCACAGATTACTGATTCCAAGAGAAAACACGTAGTTTTATCATGGAGAAACTGGACACCAAATTGACATCTTAACAACATCAGCAGCACTGATGAGGGACATTGTGCGTCTCCAGCTGTGAGACCCTGAAAAGAACCCAGCATCATGTCGGTACTACCGCGGCGTCACGTCGGTACTACCGCATTCAGGAACACAGCCTGTTTCTGGTCGTGGGAAAACTTCAGACAAATCCAAAATGAGGAATCCTCTTCTAAAAAGGGAGGGTTATATTGTTCACAAGGTTAATATAACAGTACGAAGAAATGCTGTGAAAAAGTTTCAGAATAAAGGACACTAAAGAGGCATGACAGCTAACTGCAATCTTGATCTTAACTGGACCCAGTCCTGAAGGGAAACAAATCCTAGCAAAGATATTATTGAGTCATTTGATGAATTGGATCTCAGACAGCAGGTTATATACGAGTATATGAGAATGTGTATATATTATATGTTGTAAACATACAAATATGTAAAAAGAAATGCATATACAAATAAGTGTAGAGGTATATAAGTATACATATAAATATATATGTGAGAAAAAATAATTAAAGAATTGGTATAATATTAACACATGTAGTGAATCTGGGTAAAGTGTATAAGTGTTCTTTGTATTATCATTGCAACTTTTCTGTAAGCATTGTTCTCAAATAAAAAGTTTTAAAAAATAAATATGTAGAAATGTATTATTATATGGTCTCCATTATTTGTCATTTACAATCTGTTTCATTTTATTTTACCAAATGTAAACTTAAAAAAAAAATCCCACACACTCCCTATGCTAATTTTTCCTTGAATTTTTGTCTTTCTGATCTTATCTTTCCACTCCATTCTACCTGTCCCCAAAAAGACTTAGTTCCTCAGTTATGATAGTTACATCCTAAAGATATTTAGAAACCTATAGTTATGTTGCTACAAATGGATTACCATATATTCTGGTTCTTTGGCTATTGTTTCTCAGCTTTAAATTTGTCACGATCAGATGCTGAAATTAGGACTTGACAAGCTTCCCTCCTTGTCAACGGCATCCTGGTTGGTCCTGCGAAGGTCAGGAGCACCAGAGGGAGCCTGGGAGGCAGGCGGTGGGAGAAGGGACCAGTTCCTACTGGCGTTGTCATCTACCCAGGCTGCCCAGCAATGCCCTTCACCCTGGCAGCAGTGGTCAGTAGCGATAACATCAGTTCCCATGCCTGGCTTCTTTTTGTGCTCCCAGAGACACCCTCCCCATGAGCCTCTCAAAGGCCTGAGCACCAGCTGGGCAGTGCCCCTTCTTGGGGGACTGAGTCCCAGCTCGGGGGACCCCTCCTCCAGCTTCTGGATTCTAGTAACCCCAACTTTTTTCCTTTGTTCCTCAGCCCTAGAGAGCTGGTGGCTGCCCCTGCAGTTTCACGCTCTGCAATACCTCAGTTCCCCCTTTTTATTCTATTTAGTCAATTTCTCACATTTAAATCTCTGTCTACTAAAATAATTAGTGTTGTTTCTGTTTTCTTGGCTGGACCCTGAATACTGGTTTACCATATACAGTAGATTCTTTATGCTTTTAGGAGACCAAAACAAGTTTTTGAAAGGTGCTAACAATGACCTCTATGGATACATTTATATTTTCCTCAAATTGTCTGTTTTTGTCTCAGCCCTCTAAAATGAAAAAAACTGTATTTTCATATCTATCTTCATAGCTTTAAAGTGTCCAGAAATTGATATAAATATCCAGCATAATCCTCCCTAACAGTTCATTTTTGAAGACTTGGAAAATCGTCTTTTTGGTAGCAACTCTGATAGACACCTTGGACTGATACTAACAAGGCAACCTAGGACCCGCCTGAGCCCTGAGCCCACCATCCCAAGTGACACATAAACTTCAGAGCAGACTCCCAGTGATAGCGTCAAGGAACATGTCCAATCAGTTAATAGGGAAAAAGATTTATCTATTGGTCAGATATCATTACGTTAGTAAGTCATCAAATGTGAAGTGTACATTCATTCATTCAACAGATATTTGTGTAAGTCCCTGTGTGTCCACTCTTCCAAAGAGAATGAGGCAAAACATCCACCCTCATGGGCCTTGCGTTCTAGTAGAAAACATTTGCAAGATAAATAAGTATAGTTTACAGCATGTCAGGGAATAAACAGTGAGAAGGAAAATAAAGCAGGAAGAAGGGATGAGACGGGGCAGCATTTTAGATTGGTAGTTTTAAAACAGACCATTGTTTTCTATAAATATTTTTTCCAAAATACCACATAACAGATATCTTTCTTCTGTTTCCTGGTCTTCTCCTTTCTCTTCAACATAGCTAATTTAAAAGGACATTTTGATCCCTAATTAACATTTCGCCCTGATATCCAGACAATATCTATCCTGTGAATCCCTATGTGTTCGCAAGTTACTCTTCGACGCAGCCGTTCCCAGTGGCCTTGATTTCCATTCCACATTCACACTTTAGAGTCCTCTGTCTTCTGCTAAGCACTCCAGAAAGATTTGGGAGGGAGAGGTAAAGATGCTGATACTGTAGACCTTGCTGGCACATTTCCTAAGGGGCTGAAGCACCACCCTTGGGCTCCTGAGTGACAGGAGAAAGAAAACAGTTAACTCACTGTGAGCCTTGGATGGTGGAATAATAATCACGGCATTTGGGGATAGCTGCGGATGCTGAATCTGAGCCCCTCACTTCTATGCTGGGTAAGCTGAGGTGTGTCACTGCAGGACAGCTCTCCAGGTGGCCTTGGAAGATGTCCTGGGAATGCAACACTCTGAGATAAGAGGGAGCAGGCTGGAATTCTCAGGCTCTGTTCCCACCCTCCCCTAGAAACGGGAGGTCCCTCAATTCTGGAGCTCATTGCATCATGTACCCCCGTGGTGTAAAACCCAGGGTGGGCTGCTTTTCAGGGTCCCTCATCTACAGCACAACAGGGGCACACACAGTCAAAGCTCCATCCACCCTGGCAGCTTTCTGAGTCTCGAGGAAGCAGCTCCCACGAACTCCTGTTGTCCCGTGCTGCCTATCCACAAGTATCAAATCTGCGTCATGTGAGTTGATGCCTGTGAGTGTGCTCTCCTGTGAGTGTGCTCTCCCTCCACAGACTTAGGCATGCCAGTCACCAGCGCACAGTGAGCCTGCCTCACAGATCATTCTTTTAATTTGTAAAATGAAAATCCTTTTATCTTCCCTTCAGGATACTGTGAGGGTTACATAGAATAATTTACACAAAGTCATTAAAACACATATGAACACTTCAACAAATGTTGATTCCGTTCACCCGTACTCACCCCCGCCAGCTCATGAAAACTTTCCTGCTTTGTGAGTAAAAAGAAAAAAATAAATACACACTGTGAACTGACAGAGAGATTCAAGTTGGCTGGTGTTCGGTGCCTAAAAGGTCACCAAATTAATGGTTCTACTGTTTAAAACTCATTTTCGAATTGCTGTGAATGGGCAGATGAGACATTCATAGACTGGAGTTGCAGCCTGGGCAACACATTGAGCAAATAGGTTAGATTAATTATTTCCATCTCATTCAAACCCTTAATGAATGCTTTTCGGGAGACTAGAATGGTGGGGAGGGTTTTTCTGCACAAACACAGAATCAAGTTAGAGCAGCCAGATCACATCAAGTTTTGTGTCTTTCAAGTTTTGAAAGACAACCTTTAAGACCACAACGGGGTACCTGGACAAAAAAGAGATAGTCTTATGACAGTATAGATGAGGAAGAGGCAGGCTAGTTGGCAATACTCTTTGACCAGGCCCAAGGATGGAGGCTGAGTAAACAAGGTCAGCTAGCATCAGCAAGAAGGAGGACCCCAGACAAAATCAATCAACTCATCTTTGCAGCTCTCACAACTATGTCCTGGAACATTTAGATTTCAAATCTCCTTTTTTACAAAGCTAATTGTGGTCTGCTTTGTAGATGTGGTGAAGAAATATAAAATAAATATGTAAACAGGCTTGCATATTTTTTAAATTAAAATACAGGTCCTCCTAGACTTCCAGTGGGGTTACAGCCTGATAATCTAATCATAAGTCTAAAATATCATAAATCAAAATGCATTTAGTACCTTGATAAACCCATGATAAACTCAAAATATCCTAAGGTAAACCACTGTAAGTCCAGATGCTCCTTGACCTACCATGGGGTTACGTCCCAATAAACCTATTGTAAGTCAAAAAATCCTAAATTCAAGTTAGTCAGGGTTTGTGTTTCTTTCTCTTAGTTCTCCAAACATTCATGTTGAAGGACCTAGAGAGGAACGCAGGGGAGATTTTAGAGAGACATAAAGGAAGTTTGCAAAAACTTATCCTTTATGTCCCATGGTTTCTTTTATGAACGTAAACTTTTTATTGAGTATAATATGCATCCAGAGATGTGGACGGATTATAAGTGGTACAGCTAAACAAACTTTCACAAAACAAACACAGATATCTAGTCAGCACCTGGATCAAGAAACAGAGAGCATTACTGCACCCCCAAAACCTTCCTGGTGTCCTTCCAGTCACTACCCCCAACAGAGGTAGCTACTACCCTGAGCCTCTAAGACCATAGGATTGTTTTACCAGTTCCTTTTTTTTTTTTTTTTTTTGAGATGGAGTCTCACTCTGTCAACAGGTTGGAGTTCAGTGGCATGATCTTGGCTCACTGCAAACTCTGCCTCCCGAGTTCAAGCAATTCCCACCTCAGCCTCCTGAGTAGTTGGGACTACAGGCACGTACCACCACACCCGGTTAATTTTTTTGTAGTTTTAGTAGAGACGGGGTTTCACTATTTTGGCCAGGCTGGTCTCGAGCTTCTGACCTCGTGATCTGCCCACCTCAGCCTCCCAAAGTGCTGGGATTACAGGCATGAGCCACCACACCCAGCCAGTTTTACCTGTTCTTAAACTTAAGTCAATGTAATTGTACAGTATGTACTGTTGTATGTGCTTCTTGTCTACAACATGGCATTTGTGAGACGCACCTGTGCTGCAACGTGTGGTCATTTGTTCATGCTCATTGCTGCATAGTATCCCAACTTCAAAAAAAGTCCACTCTGCTGTTGATGGGCACCTGGTAGTTTCCAGTTGGGAGCTATTGCAAAGAGTGCTGCTATAAACATTTTACTAGTATCTATCTTTTGGTGAGCACATGCACACATTTCCATTGGGAATATGCCTAGGATTGGAATTCTTGGGTTCAGTTATGCCCAGCTTCAGTAAATACAGCAGTGCGCACCCCCAGGAGCAGAGTAGGAGAGTCCCAACTGCTCCATATTCTAGTCAACACTTAGTACTGTCTGTATTTTCCATCTTAGCCATTCTAGTTGGTGTCACATATATTTTAAAAGAATATAATCAAGAAAAATGGATTATAAGAGATAAAAGTAATATAACTGACCACTGTTGTGGTGGGCGTGGATACCCACATTTTAAACAAACTCCTATTGCTTTTGGTGCAGATTGTAATGGTACAACAATTACAGAAGCACTGCACCAGGGGAGAAAAACTACAGTTTTTGAAAATTGGTATGTGGTAGGCACTAGATTGAGTGATTTTACTATGTATTTCAAAATAACCTAGGTTGGTTAATGTTATTCGCCTCCATTTACAGAGATGCAATGAAGATTCAGAAAGTCAGGCATTTTTCCCATGTTACACATCTTGTTAATCGTAGGGCCAGTGATTCAAACCAAGATCTTTCCTCCCCTGAGCCTATAACAACCAAGAGGCAATCAATCTCTTCAGCGCAATTGTTTCTGAGCAGCCATGTCTTGGGTGTGGAATCCCAGATTTGGGTAAAAACTACACATTTTCAAGATGTGAAATTGTCTCTCCACAAAAAACAGTCATAGTCAATCTTTATGCAGCAATAGCATAATTTTTGTGTGGCTCTAGTGAGTATTGAAAAGTTCGTAAAGGGCCTGGAAACAGGTGTTTACTGACATGCCACCTGGTCACGTCCTGGGCCTTGCATAGTTTGTTGTTTGAATCAGTGTGCGGGTGAGTGTGTGTGCCAAAGGGCAGGCTTGTTAAAATTGCAGGTTCATTAGTTATTCAATACTGCCAGACAAGGTACCCCAAATCGGACTGACTGAAATTTCTCACAGCTCTCTGGGTGGGCCAACAGGTGCTTTTGCTGATCTTGCATGGGTTCAACTGTGTTGGATTAGGCTAGAGGGTTGGCTGGGCCTGAGCTCAGCTGGGTGAACCAGAAGAGCTCCTCCTTTCCAGGTAATCTTTCAATCTCAAAGAGGATCATTGACTTCCTCTCGTGAAGGCAGCAATGTCCCAGGAAAGTGAAGGCAGAAGAGGCAAGGCCTCTTGGGGGTTCTTTCACCACATTCTGTTAGTCAACGAGAATCACAAGTTGGGCCCAGAGTGAAGGCGTGGAGAAACAGATCATGCCCTGATAGGAAAGCTACAAAATAGCATGGCCATGCTTTTCAGTCAGCCACAGTGGATGAAAACCTGGATATGCTAGCACAAAGGAGAGCTGAATAAACATTAGTATTTTACTAGTATCATAACTACTACTAAAATCATTAAATATAAAGAAAGCAGTGGTTTTTAAAATTATGTTTCTTACCATCAATTAAGGCCCTTGAATAAATATCAGCCCAGTGCCAAGCGCACATGTATTTGTTAAAATCCAGGTACTAATATTACCACGAAAGCCAAACTGAAGTTCCCAGCAGCGCGTCTCCAAGCTGCCTTGATGCCATTTCTCTCCTGACCATGGTCAAGGCCCAGTAACCTCTTAATGCTACTGCCAGCACTTGTTTTAGCATACCTGGACATTTCTGGGTTTCTTCTTCGATTTTCCTTCCAACTCTTCTCTCCCCACTCAGCTATCTGTAGCTATAACTGGCAATAAATACTCATTGCTTCAAGTTGGCTTTCTCTCTGGTACCCCGACCCTTGAGAGATGATTATACTTGATTTTCTCTTTTTCTTTGATTTCTGACCCCCTGTCTATCTTTAACCACATCTTGTTGCCTATGTCTCATCTCTTCCACCATGAGATGGGCCACCCCACTCCATTCCTTCATGGAACCTTAGTCCCCGGACTCCGCCTGGCTCAGGGTTAAGGGTCAGACACTTGCTGAGAATGGCAGTTCAGACTTCAACACACTCTCTCAGGACCCATTGGATAACTGCATGGAAAACACACACAAAATAAAACACAACCCAGCAATTCCATACCTGTGCAAGCTATGACTGCATTCAAGAAGGCCAAACTTACTAGAAGGCATTCACATGAGCATAAATAATAGAATCTAAATCGAAATAGTCATAGTAAAAACTGTGTTCCAAGTGTTTGAACTTTTTATGTTTATTACTTTGAAAGTACTTGGTTTAGATGGTGCTTAATGAAACAAGAGGTTGTAATGATGGTGGATATTAAAGTTCGTAAGTTGAGGTTAATTTGACCCAAATGGTAGCTAATGTGCTGTTGTGGAGGATAGTACAGAGGAAGAATTTAGAAAGATAACCTCAGTGCTATGTGCAGAATCCACTACTGGCCTCATTTCTAGGGCACTTTGATGAGAGAGTAAGTAAATGGAAATATCTGAACATAAGAAAGAAAAAGCAACAGACTTGAAGACAAGCCAGACATAAGTGGAAAAGTGCAGAAAAAGGATAAAAATGACCAGAGTTTGCATTTTATGTCACGACTTACACATATGAAAAAGCTGGGAAAAGGATAGGGGAACACAATTCTGCTTTTATGATGAAGTGGAGATGTGTGTAGCAGATGCACCTGTGGAAATCACTTAAGCAAACCCTGAGAATGTACCTGCACCAGATCTGTGTAAATTGCATGCTTTTGACAAATGACAGTGCTCCTCCTGTCCAGCCCGCCACCGCTCAACGGCCCTGTATGAAAGTTTCTGTAATAAACCCTGTGTCCTGTTCACTGGCTCCAGGTCTTTTCTTCAGCCTCTTGAACCTGGTGCCATCCCTACCGAAGCCAATAAGGATCCAGCACAACTGGTGAGGAAGCCAGTAAGTCAGAGCAAACCCTGTGAATGCCAAGATGATGGGATCAGGGAAGGGGAGATCCACGGGGGAGATCCTGGGCCGGCTGTCCATGCCTATGATCAGGGAAGGGGAGATCCACAGGGGAGACCCTGGGCCGGCTGTCCACGCCTATGATCAGGGAAGGGGACATCCATGGGGGAGACCCTGGGCTAGCTGTCCATGTCTATGATCAGGGAAGGGGAGATCCATGGCCGGCTGTCCATCCCTGTGATCAGGGAAGGGGACATCCATGGGGGAGACCCTGGGCTGGCTGTCCATGTCTATGTGGGCCTTATAGCCACTATCCTTAACGGATGAGGCCTAATGAGTGAGTATGATAACCCCCTGAAAATGCTGAGAGCTCTGGAAGAGCTGTGGCAGGGGGCATATCTATCTAAGTAAGGTTAGATGCCCAAGTTTTGGCAGCCATGATGGGCGGCCGCTCCTGACTACACTCCAAACAGACACTGAGGCTCAGCTCACAGCACAGGCAAAGGTGCATCAAGTACAAGACAATTTATGACCAGAAATAGATACAAGATTATCTCAGGTTGAAATGAAAAGGATGGCAAAATGGAGACCCTGGATCATTGGGTAGCCCATTTGAAGGGTCGCTGACTGCCACATCTACAAGTCAGGGCTATCATGACCCAATCATCCTGGGGCCCTAAGTCCTAGGGCCCCATGGAGAGCCCCGCTGGGAGGAGAGTGAGGACAAGGACTGAAATAAGTCCATAGAGGTTCCCAGCCCCAGATGCACATCTAGTGGTCACCACCAAGATAAAGGCAGGCCAACCATGCCCTCAGGGAGTAGACCCACAAAACTCTCCCCTATCTGAAAGACGGCAGCATGACAGTGCAAGGCAGCACCACTGTGGAACTGTCTCCCCTGCCTGAAAGATGGCAGCACGACACAGCGCAGGGCAGCACCACTGTGGAACTGGTGGAGCTGGGAAATAGTTTCAGGAGGAAGGGGGAGAGCTGATCACAGGTGGCTTCTACCACTAGGGGACATGAGGTGTTGTATCTCTGCATTTGAGGTGAGTGGAATGGTGTCCACCACAAGCCACTCGGTCCTGAGGCAGCACCGCTGCAGCTCCAGTAATGAGGATTGAGCCATCCCCATGGTAGCTGGGTGGTTGTGGCTGCAAGGGGAACTGGCCAAATGAGTGAGACACCACCCTCCCCCCAACCGTCTCCTCTGCAATGCCAGCCTATGATGAAAATGCCAGACATCCTCTGGGAATTAAGAAGGAAGCATGCTATCTATGCTGAGCACTATCTATTTCCAAACATCAGCTTTTGTTCACTGGCGGCATGAAAGATGGCATCTTAGAGCCAGCATCCAGTCAGTGGTAAGGTGTGCTAGTGTTACTCCTGAACCCTTAGGCAGGACAGCCAGTGTCTCCAGTGGCCCGAGCAGCCACTGACTTAGGAGACATGAAGAAACTGCATGGGCAAGGGGTGCATGCTACAAGGATGAAAGTCAAGGGCACCAAAGGAAAGGGGGCAGCCAAAGGGCCAGCAGGGTGACCCACTGGGTGTGACACTAGTCACTTGGTAATATGCAAAATATTGTCGCTCCCTCAAACATAAGAACAACGGGCCTTTACCATCTTCCCCTGGAAATATTATCCCAGAAGGGGAGGATACATGTTTTCCATTAACTTCGAGTGTTTTTCCAGCTTACAAACTGCAACATTCACCTTGCTGTCTCACCTGGAGAACAGTGGATGGGTGGTCAACACAAAGTCCAGGGGCCAGGCTTATCAGTCAAATACCTAGTGTCATCTGGTTGGATGGTGTGCAGCAAACCTTTTTGCCGACTGGGTGCAGATGGTGGCACCTCTCCAGAAAAAATCCAGACTGTTGGGTCTGCGAAGAGCTGTCCTCTCCACCACAGGCCTGCCACTGAGCATCTAAGGTCAACTCCCAAGCACTTGGGAAAATGTTATGATTGTTATTATATTTGCTATTCTGTTTTGTTGTAATTTGTGTTGCTGCTGTGAGATCTGGCTGCAATGTTCCTCCACATACCTGGCCCAGGGAAATCGTGGAGGAATGACACGGTGAGAATGTGAGCGGCATTCCAGGGTCTGCTGGGGAGGACGGTATGGTAGACACACCTGACAGGAATAACTTAATTTAAGCATACCCTGAGCATGCAGACTCACCTGGTCTGTATAAACTGCATGCTTTTTATAAATGGTAGCAGTTCTGCTGTCCAGCCTCCCACCAGTGGACTGCCCTGTATGTAAGTCCCCTCAGTAAATTCTATGTCTCATTCACTGGCTCCAGGTCTCTTCTTCAGTCTCTTGAACCTGGTGCCACCCTTACTGAAGACAACAGGGACCCAGTATGGCAAGACGTCCTTTAGACAATAGAAGAAAAAAAAATTGAGGACTGAAAAAAATAAGAAGCCTGACTAAATAAAAATTATATCTAAGAATCTGTTGTTTTGTTGGTAAAACAAGATTGCTCCAATATTTTTCATGTTTAAATGAATATCTAAAAACCCTATGACTAAGAGAAATACAAACTTCAAAGTATATTGTTAATATTCTTCTTCCTCTTGATAATTAGTTCCTAGAAATTTCCAATCAGCTTTGTATTTGAAGAAAAGTACTATGCATATTTATATTAACAGAAAGAGAAACCAGTAAAATAGAATTAATTGAAAATGGTAGCATTTCTTCTAATATATATTTTAAAATGTTTGAAATGATATTAACAGAAAGTTTAATGTAGCAATGGCCATTTAACCTAACACTCATGGTGACTTCCTTATGGCAATCTGAACTTGCTAGACGAGGGCAACAAGTTCTGTGTTCAGTATCCAGTTTGGGATTCCTCTGTCATACCTCTCCTTCACCTGTGCTTTTCCAGATATTGTTTCTACAAAAGTTTGGCATAGAAAGAACTTTGTCTTATGTAAATGAGAGAAAATGGTCTCACATCAATGTCATTTTGCATATGACGTGGGCATATTTTACCTTCAACAGAACAAATGCCTTCTTTTTTTTTTTTACTTCTTTATCTACAATTATGAACGATAGGCAGAGTTTCAAACACTTGCAAATATAGCAACAAAACTGAAAATGCATTTAGTATACCTTCTAGCACTTAAGTTAGAGATTGCAGGAGAGCAGGCCTCAGAGTCCGAGAGATTTCAGTTCCACCTGAAATGCTGAAAATCGTTCTGAAGAGTGCACAGGTGAGTGTGTTGCATCTCTGTCCTGGCTTCACTTCTTTTGGAAGTTATGTGAGGATCTGGTCTCACATCTTACCCCGAGAGAGCCCTGAAGGGCCCAGGATGTTCACAAAGAAGCTGAGGGGGCTGGACATGCACCTGGCAGAGGCTCCCACAGCTCCTGTGAAGCCTGCTGTGGACCCACTTCACTCAAGCGTCTCCACCACCTTCTCCACTTTTCATCACCTCCCTTGAAAGAAACACAGGTTATTACTCTCATAGCAGCCTTCATGGTGCATGAGCTGGAAACAGACCATGCAAGACTCTCTAGGGTGTAAACAGTCTATTCTTGTGCTTCTCTGAGTATTTGGAGGAAAAGAACCAGATTTGGAGGAGGTTGGTTGGTTTCTTGTTTGGTTTTGTTTTTCCTAATCTATTGTAGACCACTATTTAAAACCACAAAATAAATGAATTGCCAAAACAGACCACATTTTTACTTCACATGGCAACATCACATTTCTTTACAAGTTTCTAAATGCTCAGTTTCTGGACTTATCATTCCTAATGTTAGGTCCCCAGGTCCACAAAGGACTCCTGGTCACTGTCTCCAGATCATTCTTTGAATAGCACTGGTCTAGTCCAAAGCTGCCTGGTTAGAAGGTCCCCGCCCTACTAGAGGAAGAAGGGGCAGACCACAGTAGCAGGGCACAGCCAGGGCCTGCCCACTGCGAGGTGTGCTTCATCTGAGAGATGCGGCGTGCGTCCACACTGCACACCACAGAGGTGGCTTCAGTGCCATAAATGTAGAGAGAGTCAAGTCTCCATGGCACAATCCATCATAGCAAATTTTTCCATCGGAGCCTGTCTTCTGATCAAGGCTATAAAGTCAATATTCCTACAGGGGTAACAGTTTCTTGCATTTTTCCCTATCATAACATTTTCATATCATAACACAGTCATAAAAATAATTAATTCCACAAGGCATTCATCTTATTTATATCTTGATTGACATTTGAAACCCCCAACCAAGATCCATAAAGTATTTTGTCCTCACCTTTCTCAAATTTTAACATTTAGTTCTCATCCAGAAAATGACATAAGCGTTCTACTATATTTGTAGGTTTAATCAGCCAATTGCTTTGCACACCAGAAGTTAAAAAGAATTGATCAATTCCTAATTTCTACTGGAGCAAAAACTATTATGAAAAATCAATAGTTTAAAATGTTTAGGGGGGAGGAGCCAAGATGGCCGAATAGGAACAGCTCCGGTCTACAGCTCCCAGCGCGAGCGATGCAGAAGACGGGTGATTTCTGCATTTCCATCTGAGGTACCGTGTTCATCTCACTAGGGAGTGCCAGACAGTGGGCGCAGGTCAGTGGGTGAGCGCACCGTGCGCCAGCCGAAGCAGGGGCGAGGCATTGCCTCACTCGGGAAGCGCAAGGGGTCAGGGAGTTCCCCTTCCAGAGGTGACAGACGGCACCTGGAAAATCAGGCCACTCCCACCCGAATACTGTGCTTTTCCGACGGGCTTAGGAAACGGTGCCCCAGGAGAGTATAGCCCGCACCTGGCTCAGAGGGTCCTACGCCCACGGAGTCTCGCTGATTGCTAGCACAGCAGTCTGAGATCAAGCAGCAAGTCGGCAGCGAGGCTGGGGGAGGGGCGCCCACCATTGCCCAGGCTCGCTTAGGTAAACAAAGCAGCCTGGAAGCTTGAACTGGGTGGAGCCCACCACAGCTCAAGGAGGCCTGCCTGCCTCTGTAGGCTCCACCTCTGGGGGCAGGGCACAGACAAACAAAAAGACAGCAGTAACCTCTGCAGACTTAAATGTCCCTGTCTGACAGCTGTGAGGAGAGCAGTGGTTCTCCCAGCACGCAGCTGGAGATCTGAGAACGGGCTGACTGCCTCCTCAAGTGGGTCCCTGACCCCTGACCCCCGATCAGCCTAACTGGGAGGCACCCCCCAGCAGGGGCAGACTGACACCTCACACGGCCGGCCAGGTACTCCAACAGACCTGCAGCTGAGGGTTCTGTCTGTTAGAAGGAAAACTAACAGAAAGGACATCGACACCAAAAACCCATCTGTACATCACCATCATCAAAGACCAAAAGTAGATAAAACCACAAAGATGGGGAAAAAACAGAGCAGAAAAACTGGAAACTCTAAAAACCAGAGTACCTCTCCTCCTCCAAAGGAACGCAGTTCCTCACCAGCAACGGAACAAAGCTGGACGGAGAATGACTTTGACGAGCTGAGAGAAGAAGGCTTCAGACAATCAAATTACTCCGAGCTACGGGAGGATATTCAATCCAAAGGCAAAGAAGTTGAAAACTTTGAAAAAAATTTAGAAGAATGTATAACTAGAATAACCAATACAGAGAAGTGCTTAAAGGAGCTGATGGAGCTGAAAACCAAGGCTCGAGAACTACGTGAAGAATGCAGAAGCCTCAGGAGCCGATGCAATCAAATGGAAGAAAGGGTATCAGCCCTGGAAGATGAAATGAATGAAATGAAGCGAGAGGGGAAGTTTAGAGAAAAAAGAATAAAAAGAAATGAGCAAAGCCTCCAAGAAATGTGGGACTATGTGAAAAGACCAAATCTACGTCTGATTGGTGTACCTGAAAGTGATGGGGAGAATGGAAACAAGTTGGAAAACACTCTGCAGGATATTATCCAGGAGAACTTCCCCAATCTAGCAAGGCAGGCCAACATTCAGATTCAGGAAATACAGAGAACGCCACAAAGATACTCTTCGAGAAGCGCAACTCCAAGACACATAATTGTCAGATTCACCAAAGTTGAAATGAAGGAAAAAATGTTAAGGGCAGCCAGAGAGAAAGGACGGGTTATCATCAAAGGGAAGCCCATCAGACTAACAGCGGATCTCTCGGCAGAAACCCTACAAGCCAGAAGAGAGTGGGGGCCAATATTCAACATTCTTAAAGAAAAGAATTTTCAACCCAGAATTTCATATCCTGCCAAACTAAGCTTCATAAGTGAAGGAGAAATAAAATACTTTACAGACAAGCAAATGCTGAGAGATTTTGTCACCACCAGGCCTGCCCTAAAAGAGCTCTTGAAGGAAGCGCTAAACATGGAAAGGCACAACCGGTACCAGCCACTGCAAAATCATACCGAAATGTAAAGACCATTGAGACTAGGAAGAGACTGCATCAACTAACGAGCAAAACATCGAGCTAACATCATAATGACAGGATCAAATTCACACATAACAATATTAACTTTAAATGTAAATGGACTAAATGGTCCAATTAAAAGACACAGACTGGCAAATTGGATAAAGACTCAAGACCCATCAGTGTGCTGTATTCAGGAAACCCATCTCACGTGCAGAGACACACATAGGCTCAAAATAAAAGGATGGAGGAAGATCTACCAAGCAAATGGAAAACAAAAAAAGGCAGGGGTTGCAATCCTAGTCTCTGATAAAACAGACTTTAAACCAACAAAGATCAAAAGAGACAAAGAAGGCCATTACATAATGGTAAAGGGATTAATTCAACAAGAAGAGCTAACTATCCTAAATATATATGCACCCAATACAGGAGCACCCAGATTCATAAAGCAAGTCCTGAGTGACCTACAAAGAGACTTAGACTCCCACACATTAATAATGGGAGACTTTAACACCCCACTGTCAACATTAGACAGATCAACGAGACAGAAAGTCAACAAGGATACCCAGGAATTGAACTCAGCTCTGCACCAAGCAGACCTAATAGACATCTACAGAACTCTCCACCCCAAATCAACAGAATATACATTTTTTTCAGCACCACACCACACCTATTCCAAAATTGACCATATCCTTGGAAGTAAAGCTCTCCTCAATAAATGTAAAAGAACAGAAATTGTAACAAACTGTCTCTCAGATCACAGTGCAATCAAGCTAGAACTCAGGATTAAGAATCTCACTCAAAACCGCTCAACTACGTGGAAACTGAACAACCTGCTCCTGAATGACTACTGGGTACATAACGAAATGAAGGCAGAAATAAAGATGTTCTTTGAAACCAACGAGAACCAAGACACAACCTACCAGAATCTCTGGGATGCATTCAAAGCAGTGTGTAGAGGGAAATTTATAGCACTAAATGCCCACAAGAGAAAGCAGGAAAGATCCAAAATTGACACCCTAACATCACAATTAAAAGAACTAGAAAAGCAAGAGCAAACACATTCAAAAGCTAGCAGAAGGCAAGAAATAACTAAAATCAGAGCAGAACTGAAGGAAATAGAGACACAAAAAACCCTTCAAAAAATAAATGAATCCAGGAGCTGGTTTTTTGAAAGGATCAACAAAATTGATAGACCGCTAGCAAGATTAATAAAGAAAAAAAGAGAGAAGAATCAAATAGATGCAATAAAAAATGATAAAGGGGATATCACCACCGATCCCACAGAAATACAAACTACCATCAGAGAATATTACAAACACCTCTATGCAAATAAACTAGAAAATCTAGAAGAAATGGATAAATTCCTCAACACATACACCCTCCCAAGACTAAACCAAGAAGAAGTTCAATCTCTGAATAGACCAATAACAGGAGCTGAAATTATGGCAATAATCAATAGCTTACCAACCAAAAAAAGTCCAGGACCAGATGGGTTCACAGCCGAATTCTACCAGAGGTACAAGGAGGAGCTGGTACCATTCCTTCTGAAACTATTCCAATCAATAGAAAAAGAGGGAATCCTCCCTAACTCATTTTATGAGGCCAGCATCATCCTGATACCAAAGCCTGGCAGAGACACAACAAAAAAAGAGAATTTTAGACCAATATCCTTGATGAACATTGATGCAAAAATCCTCAATAAAATACTGGCAAACAGAATCCAGCAGCACATCAAAAAGCTTATCCACCATGATCAAGTGGGCTTCATCCCTGGGATGCAAGGCTGGTTCAATATACGCAAATCAATAAATGTAATCCAGCATATAAACAGAACCAAAGACAAAAACCACATGATTATCTCAATAGATGCAGAAAAGGCCTTTGACAAAATTCAACAACCCTTCATGCTAAAAACTCTCAATAAATTAGGAATTGATGGGACGTATCTCAAAATAATAAGAGCTATTTATGACAAACCCACAGCCAATATCATACTGAATAGGCAAAAACTGAAAGCATTCCCTTTGAAAACTGGCACAAGACAGGGATGCCCTCTCTCGCCACTTCTATTCAACATAGTGTTGGAAGTTCTGGCCAGGGCAATTTGGCAGGAGAAGGAAATCAAGGGTATTCAATTAGGAAAAGAGGAAGTCAAATTATCCCTGTTTGCAGATGACATGATAGTATATCTAGAAAACCCCATTGTCTCAGCCCAAAATCTCCTTAAGCTGATAAGCAACTTCAGCAAAGTCTCAGGATACAAAATCAATGTACAAAAATCACAAGCATTCTTATACATCAATAACAGACAAACAGAGAGCCAAAGCATGAGTGAACTCCCATTCACAATTGCTTCAAAGAGAAGAAAATACCTAGGAATCCAACTTACAAGGGATGTGAAAGACCTCTTCAAGGAGAACTACAAACCACTGCTCAAGGAAATAAAAGAGGATACAAACAAATGGAAGAACATTCCATGCTCATGGGTAGGAAGAATCAATATCATGAAAATGGCCATCCTTCCCAAGGTAATTTACAGATTCAATGCCATCCCCATCAAGCTACCAATGACTTTCTTCACAGAATTGGAAAAAACTACTTTAAAGTTCATATGGAACCAAAAAAGAGCCCGCATCGCCAAGTCAATCCTAAGCCAAAAGAACAAAGCTGGAGGCATCACGCTACCTGACTTCAAACTATACTACAAGGCTACAGTAACCAAAACAGCATGGTACTGGTACCAAAACAGAGATATAGATCAATGGAACAGAACAGAGCCGTCAGAAATAATGCCACATATCTACAACCATCTGATCTTTGACAAACCTGAGAAAAACAAGAAATGGGGAAAGGATTCCCTATTTAATAAATGGTGCTGGGAAAACTGGCTAGCCATATGTAGAAAGCTGAAACTGGATCCCTTCCTTACACCTTATACAAAAATCAATTCAAGATGGATTAAAGACTTAAATGTTAGACCTAAAACCATAAAAACCCTAGAAGAAAACCTAGGCAATACCATTCAGGACATAGGCATGGGCAAGGACTTCATGTCTAAAACACCAAAAGCAATGGCAACAAAAGCCAAAATTGACAAATGGGATCTAATGAAACTAAAGAGCTTCTGCACAGCAAAGGAAACTACCATCAGAGTGAACAGGCAACCTACAAAATGGGAGAAAATTTTCGCAACCTACTCATCTGACAAAGGGCTAATATCCAGAATCTACAATGAACTCCAACAAATTTACAAGAAAAAAACAAACAACCCCATCAAAAAGTGGGCGAAGGACATGAACAGACACTTCTCAAAAGAAGACATTTATGCAGCCAAAAGACACATGAAAAAATGCTCACCATCACTGGCCATCAGAGAAATGCAAATCAAAACCACAATGAGATACCATCTCACACCAGTTAGAATGGCAGTCATTAAAAAGTCAGGAAACAACAGGTGCTGGAGAGGATGTGGAGAAATAGGAACACTTTTACACTGTTGGTGGGACTGTAAACTAGTTCAACCCTTGTGGAAGTCAGTGTGGCGATTCCTCAGGGATCTAGAACTAGAAATTCCATTCGACCCAGCCATCCCGTTACTGGGTATATACCCAAAGGACTATAAATCATGCTGCTATAAAGACACATGCACACGTATGTTTATTGCCGCATTATTCACAATAGCAAAGACTTGGAACCAACCCAAATGTCCAACAATGATAGACTGGATTAAGAAAATGTGGCACATCTACACCATGGAATACTATGCAGCCATAAGAAATGATGAGTTCTTGTCCTTTGTAGGGACATGGATGAAATTGGAAATCATCATTCTCAGTAAACTATCGCAAGAACAAAAAACCAAACACCGCATATTCTCACTCATAGGTGGGAATTGAACAATGAGAACACATGGACACAGGAAGGGGAACATCACACTTCAGGGACTGTTGTGGGTTGGGGGGAGGGGGGAGGGATAACACTGGGAGATATACCTAATGCTAGATGACGAGTTGGTGGGTGCAGTGCACCAGCATGGCACATGTATACATATGTAACTTACTGCACATTGGGCACATGTACCATAAAACCTAAAGTATAATAATAATAATAATAATAATAATTACAATAAAAGAAAAAAAAAAAATACCAGCGACATAGTGTTAGATATAGGTGTAGCAAAGAAACTGAGTAAAGCATGTGAATGTATGCCAAAAATAATTACTTTGATTTTAAGAAAATAAATGTTTTTAAACATTAACAAAAAAAAAAAAAAAAAAAATGTTTAAATTACTGTTTAAAATACTACCTTATAGAGCAACCTGAATGTAGGGATTCTACACCTGACACACACCAACTAGAAAAAAATGTATAAATCCACATTCAGACATATGTGAAAGCACTGCCTTTGCATAGACCATTCTTTGATGGGCATTTATCAAGCCCAAGCCCACAGTAAATGTCAGGCCTTCTCTTTGCCTTCAAATGTTAGCAGGACCTCAAAACAAATACACAGCTTCCGTGCTGAGCCAACCCACCCTTCTTCTAAGCCAGTGGTTCTCCAACGGGCACAATTTTGCCCACAGGGGACATTTGACAAAGCTGGAAGATATTTTAGTTGTCACAACTGGGAGAATACTACAGGCCCATGGTGGGCATCAGCCAGGGATGCTGCTAAACACCCTACCGTGGACAGTGAGGCCTCATAACAGAAAATGTGCCAGCCCAAAAGGCCTGTGGAAGTGAGGCTGAGAAATCTTGTTCTAGGCTGTGCACAGCCACGTTCTCAATAAAAACTAGATATTCTCACTATTTCAAGTGGAAACCAGTGGTGCGCTGGAGCCAGCTCGTGCCAGCTCACGAGAGCCCGCTGTGCGAAGCTTCCCATCACCATTTTTAGGGACATCGTGTTGGGAACAAAAAGTGGGTCAATATTTAGACCATGGAAATTGACAAATGCTACAAAGCACAGCCTTTTTCAGGGAGCGACGTGTTACAGGTTTTTCAGTGTATCACTGGGTGCAGCCCTCCCCAGTGGGAGTAACATGGCCTGGTGGACTCTAATTTCTGCTCCACCTGTTGTCTCTCACTCCTTGGATCATTAGCAAAGTGCCACTGATCACACAGGATGATAAGAGCGTGCTCTCACTCAGACAGTTGTTCAGTTTCTCCAAAGTGAAAGTTCACCTCTGCACAGAAGAGAATGGATTGTCCAAAGCCTCCACATCACATTACGCACGCACACACACACACACACACATATGAGTACACACATGCACACTTTCTCACTGAGGCTGCAGGAGTCAGGAGAATTTACATAGAAATTATCTGCAACTTTCCCGAGGCAAGAGAGTTGGCTAACCCCCTGGCTTAGCCAGTCCAGGCCATGCCCACTTCTAGATTTTCTTACAGGCAGTGAACCCATTTCCCTTAGTGTTTAATCTTATTCTCATTGGGCTTTCTATTACATGAAGCCAAAATCTCCCTGCTACAACTTCTAGAATAAAACTGCAATGTTCTCGTGAAACATTTTTTATAAGGCATGCACTATATATCATGTCTCAGATTTTTAATCAGAATTCTAAAGTGTGATTTTTTTTCTGAATATAAGTTAAAAAAAAAAAAAAGAAGCAAAACCTATGACCCAAGATCATTCCATTCCCATTATGCCAATCCTCAAAATGAACTGGAGCCTCAAGGAACCAATGTTCTTTGTGGTGTCTGTGGAGGGAGGATGAGCTGGTTAGGACAGCCTGCTCTATTTTCCTATTACATCAGATACTCTTTTATTTGATTACACTCAAGAGATGGTAGAACGTAACAAACACATCGGTTTAATATGTATGGATGGTCAAGATGAAATAAGTTCCTGCAGCTTCTTTCTCACTGATTGCAACTGAAAGTTCTGGGCAAATTCAGAAAGCAACTGCTCAAGAGCTCCAGACATCCACAAGAGCAGACAGACTGGGAAGAGAATCAAAACTTGGGGCAGCAACCCATAGAGGGGTATATTAACTTGCTAGAGTCATTGTAGATGGCCACAGACCGGCTGGCAATGGAAATTTACTCTCTGACGGTGTTGAAAACTGGAGTCCAAGATTCAGGTGTGCAGATGCTTCTTCCAAGGCTTCTGGCCCTGACTTGCAGGTGGCATCTTCGATCTGTGCCTCCTGCAGTATGTGTGTCGTGTTCTAGTCTCCTCTTCTTATCAAGGCACTGGCCAGATTGCACGTGGCCCCTGATGGCCTCATGTTACCTCAATCACGTCTTTAAAGCTATTTTCTCTAAATACAGTCACACTCTCAGATCCTGGGGCTGGGGCTTCATTTTGAGAGTTTCAAGGTGGACACAATTCAGTCCATATAAAGGAAGAGTTTCCTTTGGGGAGCGTTAGTTTTTTTGCTTTTTGGCTCTCCCCAGTGGAGCTCCTGCTGTGGTGGCACAAGCAGCTAAATCCCAGGAGAAATCTAGTGTCTGTGGCCAGAGAAAAAAGGACTCCTGTCTTCAAAGTGTGGGGGGAAGAAAGTCTGTGTGTTCTCTCAATCCCTGTCTCTCCCGCCCCTCTTCTTCCCTCCTCTGCTCCGCTTTTCCTGTCTCCTTCCTCTCGCCCCTCTTTTCCCACCTCTTCTGTCTCTTTTTCCCTCCCCACTTCTTTTCCCTCCTCCCTTTCTCTTCTCTCCCCTTTCTCTCCCTACTCTCCCTCCCCAACTTCCTTTCCCTCTATCTTCCTCCTTCTCCCTCTCCCTCCTTCTCTCTCTCTCTCTTCTTGCCACGTTTCCCTTTAGGTGGCACCAGTTATAGAGCCACATCTGTGTGGTGCCTCAGAGCAAGGACTTTAAAAGAAACCCCTTCCTTCTGGCCAAAGGATCAGGAGAAGGAGCCCCTGTAAGTTGGGGAGTTTGGGGAGCCCCTAGAGGGGAGAGCTGCGGAATGGGCTTGCCTGGCTCTGTGTGTAGCACCCCCATGGTCCTGGTCCCCACCCCCCGCCCCAGCTGTTTGTGCACAGGACAAAATCTGGGCCACCAGGGCAGCTTAGCAAAGGCCTTGGGACCCACCCATGCACAGGGAGACAAAACTTGCCCTCTGAGCCAAGCCACATGGATTTGCCTGCAGGGAAAAAATAAACAACATTCCCCGAGGGGTTTTTAACAAGGCTGCATTCCTTCTAGTTTCTTATATTCTGTGTTCTTGATGCCTTGGCATCTGGGGCCTTGCTGACCCGGGACAGACTACCCCTCCCAGGGTTAACTGATTCCTAGAAATAGCAAACAACTCACCTATGAGCACAGCCTTCAGGGGAAACCAACCAAGCTGGAGTCAGCCCAGCCCACCCCCACCTCCCCTGTCTGGCCCTTGAGCACTAAACACATATGCCCCTCCCCTGATCGTCTCAGGGCCAGGTGCCCAACAACTCAGGATGGCCCCCAACCCAGAGCCTGCTGAAAGCATTCAAATTAGCCAGTCCTAAGCCAGCATATGCTGCCTCTCCCATTCCTTCCTGCAGATCCCATGATAAAGGTGCCTACCACCTTCTCCTCCCATTCCTTCTGTCTATGACCAACACTTGTGCTTTCATGATGTGCCCGCATGTCAAGGCGCACCCCACCTCTTGAGAGCTGTGAACAGCAAATTATATTTTGGATGGCAATTGTGACTTCCTTTGGTGGCCTCACCATACCTGGATAATAATAAAATTTACACTTTAAAACGAAGACCCAGAGCTTACACAAAATCATGTCAAAAATGACCGTGATGCAATTCAAAGTTAATTGACATATAAATCACCAGGAAAAAGTGACCAGTTCTCAAGAGAGAAGATCCCAAGCCTGAGATGAGCCTATGTCAAAGTTATCCCCAAAAGACTCTGAAGCGACGCTCACATAATTGTGCTCAGTGAGATGAAGGTAAGTGCCCTTCACATGAGTGGAAAGAATGACTATATCATCAGAGAAATAGAAACTGTAAAAAATAACCAAACAGAGCTCGGAGACACCAGAAGCTGGAAGAGGCAAGGAAGGGCTCTCCCCTGGAGCCTCGAGAGCGGGCACGGCCCTGCTGGACCTGACTGCACACTTCCAGCCCCCAGCACCGGGAGAGGGGAAACTGCTGTTTTTTTTAAGCTGCTAAATTTGTAGTAAATTTGTGCCACCACAGGAAACCAGTGCAGCAGGGAAAACCCTGTAAATAACCGACATATGGAGGCCACGATGCCAGGGCCATGTGCCCAGCAGCAACTCAGCAGTGTTCTTTCTCTTCCTGGAGCAGGAATGATAAGGACGGCATAGTGTGGCCAGGGTCCAGGACAGCCGCTGACGCCACGTCTCCCATAAGTAACATCTACCCTCAGGGATGTGTCTGCACCAGTGAGAGACTGCTGCTCTGGATTCAGGAGTAAGAACATACTTTATTCTCTTTCTTTTTTCCATTTTGTTCATGTCTTCTGTGAAGTGCCTGTTGAAATATTATTCCATTTGTTGAACCACAGAAAGAATTGAATAGGCTGTCTGGGAGATTCTGAAGTTCTCTAGGAGTCATTTTTTACCCGTATAAATTCCCTTTCACTCTAGATATTTATCCTAAGACCACAGTGAAGAAGTACAGAAAACCTGAAGTGCAAGTGCTCAGCACAGCATTATTTATGGTAGCAGAAATATTAAAAATAAATTAAATAACCAATTTGAGGATTGGTTAAATACATTTTAGTAGACCCATACCAAAAGATGCTCTGCAGGCATTAATCAATGCTGCTGCTAATAATGTGCTTGTTAGTTACATTATTGACTAGAAAATTTATTTTAAAATGTTATGAACAGTTTTTTTTCACAATATTGTACAAAATAGAAATGTCTCTGATTATGCAACAAAATATCAACAGTAATTTCCTCTGGGTATAAAATTACAAGTTAACTTTTTATTTCTCTATGCTTATTGTCTATTATTTTAAAAAATTAACATATATTACTGATGAAATTTAAGAGGTATTTAGAACCAAATTTTTAGAAAAGTATAGACACATGAATTGTGCATTTTATCAAAAGCTATTCATGGGTTTCACTAAATGTCCTGAGGTGATTTTTATGTGCTTTTCGGGATCTGGGCAACTGGAAATGTCTTTCTGGTTTTAGTGTCTCCTTGTTAAAATAGTGGGGACTTTACACACTGGTAGCTCGTTATGTGCTCTATCTGAGAAGTTGCTAATTCCCTGAGTGCCCTGAAATACAATAATCAGAATACAGTTACTAGACAAAAGCACCTTCAGCATTTTTTCAGGAAAATCTGTACAACTTTCACTAAAAGTTACATTGTATGACTCAAATCAAGTGTATGGTTTATAATGAGACCCACTTCAGATCACACAATTAAATGAAATCAGCCACTCACCTTTTCAACGTCCAGGCCTATCACAGGACTACATAGTTATTGCCATAGTTCTATCAATCTAAAGGGTTAATATAATCATGGCTCAATTACCAAGTTCATGAAAATTTAGCAAATATAAACATACATTCTCTTAACAACACGCAGTACCTTAACTGCGGCGACAGTCAACAAAATGCTCTTGCGTGGTTTCGCGTTGCTTTTTACACTATTACAAATAACAAAACTACTTTGGAGAAGTTTTTTAAAGTTTACAAATAACTGGCAATTTGGGAAACTTTTCAATGCATAACTTCATAAAAAACAAATTAATAAAGATTCATAATAAATTAATACATTGAATTAGGTCTAAAGTAGATGGGATTACATTAAAATCTCATTTTATTTTATTAAAAATTCAATAAAACAGTGACAATTAAATGAGGCAATTGGTAAGAACAAGGAGATTACTTGATGTTTCATACATTCTCCCTCATTATGAAGTTTCATTTTTAACAGCTTGTTGACAGTGAGTCTCTCCTGAAAGCAGCAGGGCTAGAACCTTGAGTCAGCTTTGCAATCAACTTGAAGAAAAACCTTCAGATTGCCAGTTAGCACATCTGCCTCTCTAGGTAATTGAATTCTCGTTGAAAATTCATCATTGGAGATGTATTAGAAGTAGCAGGAGAAAGAATGAAGTTAGTAGGTGGAAACTCTAAAAATAGAGACAAAAGAACGGCATGAGGCATAAGAAAACAATTTAGAAAGTTGTCACCTGCTGTAAGTTCTATTGCATTTCAACGGGGAGATTAGCTCCCAGAAGACTAATCTATTCCCATTTTACTTTTGTGCCACAGGCTGCAGTTTCAAGAGGTGTGGTGAGCTTCCTACAAGACACAGGAAAGCCCCCTGTGACCTGGAATTATGCAGCCAAAAATGTCAATAGTGCTGAGCTTGAGACATCCTGGGACAGAGAGAGAGAAGGAAACTGCCAACCCAGGACTGAGAAACACGGATAAATGTATGATGCAGAGCAGTCTTTAGGGACGGTTCATCATTGTCTGTTGAGATTTGTAGAGCAGGAAGACCTGAGCAGATAGAGAAGTGCTTCTGGTGGTAATGGCACTTTCACAAAGTTGGGAGCTGAGAGAGTGGAATTATGAAAATCCCACCTCCTTCTTGACACCCGCACTCACAAGCCTGCTGTGTGCAATCGTAACCCAGAAACTTTGGGCTAAAGCCAAAATTCAAACCCCAGCTATTCTACAAGAAAGGGCAAGAAGACCCTGCCCTGATTAACAATGACAACAATTTCCTTTTAAAATGTCAGAAGCCTTTCGACTTACAGAAGTAACTCCCTGCTACCCCTGCCTGCCACATAAAAGAAGGGAGAAGACTGTCTTATTTTTCCCTTCTAATTCATCGACCCACTTCTCTTTTTTAACTTAAAAAGACCATGCATAGTTTGAAAAGTCCTGGGTCTCAGCATTTCCCAAACTTCGGAAATTAGGGGAAATTGAAGATGATATTTAGTTGAGTGATTTCCTCTGTTTCCCCATAAACCTTATCGCTTATGACTTCAGGAGACACACAGCATCACTTGGTGGTGTAGGCTTTCTCACCCTATGGCACTGAGCTGTCCTTGATAGCATCCCCCCATGCTCTGGCTCTCCTGCTCCAGATCCCCTCACAAAATAAACAAAAACCAAAACCCTGTTCTATACCTATTCTATAGGACCCACCAGCATACACCCAGGCACTAGGTGTGATGAGATGGGCTGATACCTATTCTACGGGACCTGCCAGCATAGACCCAGGCACTAGGTGTGATGAGATGGGCTGATACCTAATCTATAGGATCCGCCAGCATACACCCAGGCACTAGGTGTGATGAGATGGGCTGATACCTATTCTACGAGACCCGCCAGCATAGACCCAGGAACTAGGTGTGATGAGATGGGCTGATACCTATTCTATGGGACCCGCCGGCATACACCCAGGCACTAGGTGTGATGAGATGGGCTGATACCTATTCTACGAGACTCACCAGCATAGACCCAGGCACTAGGTGTGATGAGATGGGCTGATAGAGGCTTAATATGTTCCTCCACGTACTAGCAGGTGACTCTGAGACCCAAAAGAACTTGTCATAGTTGGCATAATATCAGACTGGAGAGAAAACTCTAGATATTCAGGGGGCCAAACCAGCTTTCTGTCAATGTCTAAATTATGCCAAAATAGCCATCCTGCCTCTGGGGAAGACCAGTCCCAGACCTAGCTGACAACAGATTTCATATTCCCTCTCCACTGGAATGTAGAGACATCTCCGGGAGAGAGAGAGAGAGGATAGTATGGACCACAGCACACTGTTAACAATATTTATGTTGATGGCTTTTTTGTTGTTTAAGAGATAAGGTCTCTCTCCGTCATCTGCACTGGAGTGCAGTGGTGAAATCATGGCTCACAGCAGCCTTGAACTCCTGGGCTCAAGTGAACTCCCAAAGTGTTGGGAATACAGGTGTGAGCCACTGCATCCTGCTGGCTTTTTAAATACAGTAGAATTGAACTCATCTTTTTATCTGACATTCTGTAGAGATCATTACAGGCCCACAAGGTTTTGCTTTTTTTTATGGGTTCTTAAAAACTACACAACATGATAGCACAAATATACACAATGAGGAAGGTCTCTGGAATCAAATCCATTTTTCTGTGAACCTGTACAGGCAGCTTACTTATGTCCCTGAGGTGGGAAACAGGGCAGCCCTCCACTCCACAATTTCTTCCTCTCTTGCTTTTCTTCTCTCTTTCCTGTTTCTCTATCTCCTCCTTTCTTCTTCTTTTTCTCCCATGCCATTTTTTTCTTCTCTATCTTACCATGCTTGGGCTCACCAGGAACTCTCAGGGGGTACCCAGAAGAACAGCTTGGCTTGAGGTGGCACCTGCAGCTGCAGGGCCGCTGGTGCCCTGATAGGAAGAAAGGAAAGCAGGCTCTTGTGCCACAAGATGATTCATCATTCAAACATTCATCAAACTTTTATTGAAGATTTAATTTCTGTCAAACAATGGCTGGGATGAAAAGATGAATTAGATAGGACCCAGGACAGAAGGGCCCAGGACTTCTCATTATTGCTGAAAAAAGGAACATGACAACAACGGGTCAAAATGAAATATGGACAAAGTCTGGAAATAAGTGTTTTAGTGGCATTTGAGCTCCATTGTGGAAGACGGCAGACGTCATCTGAGCTACAAACCTGTGCTGACAAAGGCACAGGTTTGTTATGAATGAAACCTGATCCCGGGGTGGAAAGGCACCAGAGTCACTGAAGCGGGGGCAGCAGGCCCACTGCCACGAAGAAGCAACATTTTCTGGGCCATGAGCACTTTTGTTAGTCTGAGGAAGTCAATGGAATCTTACTTAGAGCAATTTTTATCAGTGTGTAAAATAAATAAAATAAAATACTTAGGATTACGATGAAAACCTATTACCTGAAAGTACAATTCTATCCCTGGGCTTAGCTGTGGTCCATGGCCCCAGGTGAGCTACTCCTAAGTAAGGCCTAAGGCCAAATTACAAGTGTCAACTTACAGGCTGAGGAAGAAAATGGTGGAGACAACACAGGGATGAGGGGCAGTTTAGAATCAGCAGCCCACTGTGGTTACCCACCAAACCCATAGGAAGAGGAGCCCTTCCCCTAGGAAGACTGCAGCGGGAGGCTAAGAGTGGAGGCAGCGGGTGGCTAAGAGTGGGGTTAGCGAGTGGCTAAGAGTGGGGTTAGCGGGTGGCTAACACTGGTGTTAGAATTGCGCAAAATAAAGGCTCAGAGAACTAAAAACAGCTACAGGCACAAGCTGTGGTCTTTGCTAGACTGGGACTTCCCGCCTCCTCCCTCCCTGGAAGACACTCATTTTTCCCTTGACAGGACGTCATTTTTATATCACGGAATGCCTCCCCTTAGCAATCAGGGCTAACCACACGCGTGACTTAATTCCTTCATCTTCCTTCATTCCAGAAGCTCCATATTTCTGAAAGAATATTTGCATAACCAGCTCACAGAGCAGTTTTTCCTGTTCGTCATCTGTTTCTGGGTAACCTAGACTCCTTTGAGCTCTGGATTTGAATGAAATTCGAATGCTGTAGGCCCCTCCAAGTACACCATTTTGGGATTCAAAGACTATTTCTAGGGTTTCTGATAAGCAAGTCAGCTTGCTCTGGGGAGCCACAGCTGATTCTGTCTTTGGGAAGAGTGAAGTTACCAAGACTAAAAGCTGGATTCTGGGGAACACAGGTGGGGTGACCAGGGACTGTGTTGAGAACAAAGAGCCAGCATCCAACAGGGACTCCAGAAGGCTGAGAATCTGTCCCCAACCAGACGTTGCAGCTCACGAAGAGCTGTAAGCTACCGGGCTTCTCCCATGCCCACTTAGAAGGAAGCTTTATCAAGAAAGCTTGGTTTCTATAAGCACCAGGATGAGCCTACACAAGAACACTGCTTTGTTCAAAGGATCTTCAGCTTCTATCCCTTGCTCACCACAGTATGTGCACTAGGACCATTAAAACTACTCAACTCTTTCTTATTTGTAGTAACTACTAATCACAAATTACATGTTCAGTGATGGAAGCTATATATCTCTACATATTTTAGTTTATTTTATATTTTTGCTAAGAGGAATATGTTAAAGGACATGCACTAAAACATAAACACTATTTCAAAAACCCTAACAACTTCTCTCCTAAAATATTTCTATGGGAAGGAAATGCCAATTTGCTACCATCTCCCTCATGTGGATGCCTGTAAATAACACTGCCCACCACAAACAGTATATTCAATATGCTGCCTTCTCCCTCACTTGCCTGTGGACTATACTATATTACCCCCTATATTCAATATGCTACTGAGTCCAGAATTGGTGGGTTGTTGGACTCACTGACTTCAAGAACGAAGCCGGGGACCCTTGCAGTTACTGTTACAGTTCTTAAAGACAGTGCGTCCTGAGTTTGTTCCTTCTCATGTTCAGACATGCTGGGAGTTTCTTCTTTCTGGTGGAATCGTGGTCTCGCTGGTTCCAGGAGTGAAGCTGCAAACCTTCGCGGTGAGTGTTACAGCTCTTAAAGTGATACGTCCGGAGTTGTTCTTTCCTCCCATCTGGAGTTGTTCATTCCTCCCGGTGGGTTCGTGGTCTCGCTCCTCTCAGGAGAGAAGCTGCAGACCTTTGCAGTGAGTGTTACAGCTCATAAAAGCAGCATGGACCCAAACAATAAGCAGCAGCAAAATTTATTACAAAAAGTGAAAGAACAAACCTTCCACAACCCCAACCAGGACCCTAGTGGATTGCCACTGGTGCTTCGGGCAACCTGTTTTTATTCCCTTATCTGGCCCCACCCACATCCTGCTGATTGGTCCATTTTACAGAGAGCTGATTGGTCTGTTTTACAGAGAGCTGATTGGTCCATTTTGACAGGGTGCTGATTGGTGCATTTATAATGCCTGAGCTAGAAACAAAAGTTCTCCAAGTCCCCACTAGATTAGCTAGACACAGAGCACTGATTGGTGCATTCACAAACCTTGAGCTAGATAAAGGGCGCTGATTGGTGTGTTCACAAACCTCGAGCTAGACACAGAGTGCTGATCGGTGCATTTACAATTCCTTAGCTAGACATAAAGTCCCCACTAGACTCGGGAGCCCAGCTGGCTTCATCTAGTGGATCCTGCACTGGGGAGGCCCGTGGAACTGCCTGCCAGTCCCGCGCGTTCTGCCGGCACTCCTCAGCCCTTGGGCGGTTGATGGACTAGCGCTGTAGAGCAGGGGGCAGTGCTCATCAGGGAGGCTCAGGCCGTGCAGGAGCCCCCCGCAGGGTGGAGGTTCAGGCATGGAGGGCTGCAGGTCCCGAGCCCTGCCCTGCAGGGAGGCAGCTGAGGCCCAGCGAGAATTCGAGCGCAACGCCAGCGGGGCCGGCGCTGCTGGGGGACCCAACGCACCCTCTGCAGCTGCTGGCCCGGGTGCTAAGCCCCTCACTGCCCAGGGCTGGCGGCGCCCGCGGCCGCTCCGAGTGTGGGGGCTGCCGAGCCCACGCCCACCCGGCACTCGCGCTGGCCCGCAGGCACAGTGTGTAGCTCCGGTTCCGGCCTGCGCCTCTCCCTCCACACTTCCCCCAAGCTGAGAGAGCCGGCTCTGGCCTCTGCCAGCCCAGAAAGGGGCCCCCACAGTGCAGCCGCGGGCTGAAGGGCTCCTCAAGCGCGGCCAGAGTGGGCGCCCAGCCAGAGGAGGTGCTGAGAGCCAGCGAGGGCTGTCACATGCTGTCACCTCTCACTACCTTCTCCCTCACTTGCGGATGCTGGTGGACAACACTACCAACCACAGAGTATATTCAATATGCTGCCTTCTCCTTCACTTGCGGATGCCTGTGGACGATATACTACCCACCGCAGAGAGTATATTCAATATGCTGCCTTCTCCCTCACTTGCGGATGCCTGTGGACAATATACTACCCACCACAGAGAGTATATTCAATATGCTGCCTTCTCCTTCACTTGCGGATGCCTGTGGACAATATACTACCCACCACAGAGAGTATATTCAATATGCTGCCTTCTCCCTCACTTGCGGATGCCTGTGGACAATATACTACCCACCGCAGAGAGTATATTCAATATGCTGCCTTCTCCCTCACTTGCGGATGCCTGTGGACAATATACTACTCACCGCAGAGAGTATATTCAATATGCTGCCTTCTCCCTCACTTGCGGATGCCTGTGGACAATATACTACTCACGGCAGAGAGTATATTCAATATGCTGCCTTCTCCCTCACTTGCGGATGCCTGTGGACGATATACTACCCACCGCAGAGAGTATATTCAATATGCTGCCTTCTCCCTCACTTGCGGATGCCTGTGGACGATATACTACCCACCGCAGAGAGTATATTCAATATGCTGCCTTCTCCCTCACTTGCGGATGCCTGTGGACGATATACTACCCACCGCAGAGAGTATATTCAATATGCTGCCTTCTCCCTCACTTGCGGATGCCTGTGGACGATATACTACCCACCGCAGAGAGTATATTCAATATGCTGCCTTCTCCCTCACTTGCGGATGCCTGTGGACGATATACTACCCACCGCAGAGAGTATATTCAATATGCTGCCTTCTCCTTCACTTGCGGATGCCTGTGGACGATATACTACCCACCGCAGAGAGTATGTTCAATATGCTGCCTTCTCCCTCACTTGCGGATGCCTGTGGACGATATACTACCCACCACAGAGAGTATATTCAATTTGTGAAAGCCCAATTTGAAGAGGAGGTTCACTGAGAAATCAGTCAGCCAGCATCCAAATGGATAGTCAGCAAGTTAAAGAAGGGTAGAAGGTTTAGAGAGCAGACACAGCAAAACAGAGCCAAAGCTTTTCAACCATCCTTGGGAAAGGAGCTGCTGACATATCTGTAGGAAACAGTAAATGTATGTTTTCTATATTTGAGCAAATTGGTGTAGAGCAACAAATCCCCTGGCTGCCCAAGACTGCAGGTATTAGGTTCTCTCCAACCCTGGTGTCATGCTGTGGCTTTATGCTGGAGCTCTGCCGTAACACTGCTACCTATCGACGATGCTGACGGGTCACACACAGAATTCATCTTCTTGGTAACGTGTTGATAATTTCATGCACCTCGTGGAAAAATCACATTGAGGAAGATGAGCTTCATTTTGAAAGGAAAAAAAGAGATTAGTTTTAGTACAAATTGTCATTCATTAATCCACTAATGGATAACTCAGAGCTTGTCTCTGCAGAGCCGTTTCTGACTTGGCCAAAAAAAGAAAAAAAAAGCAGAAAAGAAAGCAATTGCACAATGATTCAGCTTGCGATTTAACATTCAAGAGCCTAACAAATGCATTCAGTGAAAATCGAGCCTTATTAAGCCCTCCTGACTTTGACAAAGTGCTTCGGGTGCAGACAGATGCCTCTGACACTA
The DNA here is from genome assembly GCF_028885655.2 of Pongo abelii. NCBI lineage: Eukaryota > Metazoa > Chordata > Mammalia > Primates > Hominidae > Pongo > Pongo abelii. The sequence goes on from NC_071988.2 coordinate 212,037,987, forward strand.
GACTTGAGGCACTGCTGTCTCTGATAATGAAGGAAGAGCAACACCCAAAGATGTATAAACACAAGGAACTTTTAAAAGAGAAACTCTGTAACTTTCTATTTCAAAAAAGTCTTTGTCTTCGAAGTTTGTCTACGTGGCAGGCTTGTTGAAATTTTCTTCCTAAACAAAATCCGAACGATAGAAAAGCAAAGTTTGTCTTGAGAGAATGTTTTATTGAGGATTTTAATCAGCATTATGATCATGTTCTTGAGGCATTTACATATATACTGAATATAACACACTATGCTGAACGCACTGTAGTGAATAGTAAATTATTATGCTTGGATGTGTATATGACTTTATTAAAAAAAACTACTCCTTAAACTCTAAGAATTTTTAAATCTAATATAATGGAATAGAGACATTTAGTTGTTTTTCAAATGGAGAAGAGATTTATTGTCAGACAAACATACCCAAGTTTTAACTTTTGCTATTTTGCTCATTATTTTCTCATTTTGGTTCTCTTCATTTGCATTTGAATGTGTTTTTCTTCCTCAGAACATTTCTATTGTATATTTTACTTTTAGTAGCATGTAGTGTTCATATAATTGCCCCATATTTTTAATGTTGAAACATTCTCTTAATAATCTATTGAACCATCCTTCCTCTTCTCTCCTCCCACAGCCTACCTGAAGGGGCCTGCTAACACATTTGGATGGAATCCTTTTGTTCTGTCACCCACACTCTGGTCCCAGCAGTGCCGGTGGGAAGGTATACGGGACCAGGACTGCCCACACGTTGCCCACTCAAGCCATTCTCTGTAATTGGACTAATGAAGGTGTTATGCAACACTGTGACAAATGTTAACTTTATGTACCCTGTCACTCTACAAATCAAAATAAATGAATTCATAAGACATAGTTTTAATGGTGGGGGCATTTCTGATAGAATTTGAAATTATTAAAGAATCTCAGGGGCATTAAGTTTGAAAGTAAAATCATTAGATCCGTCCAAATAAATGGGGCTGATATTGGGAGAATGCATGTATGTACACAGCTTGTCTTTCCCCCACAGTCCCTAAAATTGGAAACACACCACCAAGAGGAAGTAATAACACTGCAGTCCAATATTCAAAGTCAGATTTTTACTTGTATTGATGATTTTTAACATTTTGGAATATCACTCTATGCCTCCATCTGAAAGTTGTTATAATACCAGAATTCCAGGGCTGTGTTCACTGCAGTATTTTATAAAAGTAATATTTTTCTTAGTTATTTTAGGGGGATGTAAAATGAAAAAAAAATTATGGCAGGGATAATTTTTTAGTCTCCTTCCAAATCAACAATCCATATTTTTTCCTAACTCTCACTGGTTGGATATTCTTTCACTGCAGGATTATCAGCTAGTAAATACCTCATAGGAGGGGAAAAAATCTCCTTCAGACTTAATTCACATTATTTCAGATTTACCTTGCATCTCTCAATTTCCACCCTTTTTCTCATCTCTTTAGTAAGGAAATGAGACAGCATCTTTTGAAAAGGGAACGCCTGAAGTCATTTTTCAGTCCTTGAAATGTTTCTGAAACAGATCAATGCTCATCAACATTGCTGCTACAGCGCCCAGTCATTCTTGGTGGTGAAGAAGAAGAGAGGACACACATGGCTGGCTGCCTGCCTGTCTAGAGAGAGGGATGGGTTATCTTAATAGCATTCATTCCAAATCTACAGTGTATGTCATGGTTGTTTGGCCAGAAATGCAGTATATCTGTGCGTCCAATATCACTCTGGAAGTTGTCAGCAAAATATGGTGTTTAAACTATATCATAGAATCATAGCAAGAGGCTTCCAGTGCTCCCCAGAAGGGTTTTGACATCTTCTTATTATTGTTTATCTGCACCTCTATAATGTGTTAAAATAAAAACCTTAGCCAAATTAAATTCAACAGAATTTAACTGAGCAAAGAGCAATTCACCAATCGGGCAGCCTCCCAAATCAGAGAAGGCTGAGAGAGACTCCAGCACAGCCATGTCATAGCAGATTTATGGACAGAGAAAGGAAAGTGATATACCGAAAATGGAAACGAGCTACAGAAACAGCTGGATTGGTTACAGCTCAGTGTTTGCCTTATTTGAATGTGGCTTGAACAGCTGGCCCCCTTTGATTGACCAAAACTCAGCAATTGGCACAAGAGTAGGTTACAATCTGTTTACACCTCCCTTTAGATTATAGTTCACTATGTACAGAGAAACCTTTAGGCTGAACAGAAAATATGAAAGGAGGCAGTTAGGCTAAACTTGATTTAACAGATTCATAGTGTTGTTGATGCCTAGGGGCTTATTACAAACAAAAATTCACAAGTTTTCTATATGTCATATCAAATTTTGGCCCTATAGTTTCTGTCCAGCCTCTTGGTTAAGTTCAAACTTACCATAGATACTTTAATGTGATTGCATAACCAATGAATCATTTTTTTAATTCATTCCAACAAACACAAATGTTATCTATTTACATGTAGACGGGCAGGCTCGACTGTAGGCACTGGGGCAGGGCACGTTAGCAGTTAAGTGCAGTAGGATGTTAAAAGAATCAAATGACAGAAATGTATAACAGGACCACTGAACGGGAAGCACAGAGTAAATAGTAACAGGAAGACTGAACGGGAAGCACAGAGTAAATAGTAACAGGAAGACTGAACGGGAAGCACAGAGTAAATATCAGCGAATTCTACCCTGTTACAGAAATGTTAAAACTTATAAAGTGCTAATACCCGTTAGTGTCTTCATAGCACTTTCAGGAAATGCATTCAATATTAGTTCCATGTCTTTAGAAAGACTGTTTTGAAAAAATATAAATCATGTTATTCCATGGTAATGATGTTACTTTAATAAACTAATGACATGTATGGGTGCTAATACAATGGTTATTATTAGTGTATTAACAAAGTAACCAATTAAAGATGTAGAGTTTTCAAATCAAACTTTGGGAAAGCACTGATGAACACATGGCACCCACTCAGGAAGCACTGCAGACTACTTATCTGTTGTCTCTGGGCAAAGGATTCACTCTTCTGAAGCTATTTAGGCTAATATCTATTATTCCTTTCTATATTCTATTAATACTAGAGTCATCTAAGTTTATTCCTTGGCTCCAACAAACACTATTTAAGCTAATGATGGCATTCAATGGAATCAAGAAGCACATAAACATCACAGTCAAAAGCCAATCTTGGGATAGTTCCTCCATTCACAAAAGAATCTATCTACCTCTGACTTTTTAAGTGTACCATAATTATTGGAAGACAATGGAAGCTGACTCTTGACATAAGACACATAAAAGTTGGTAATTTCAAAAAAGTTTCCCAATTTCTTCATCAATAGCTCATCCAGTCAGTGCAGTAAAGCAAAATAGATGAGTTCTCAGATAAGACTAAACTATAGAAGAGATGGACGAAACCTGTTTTATTACTGAAATAAGTCATTTTTAAATTACCTTGTCATTTATATTGGGTTTAGCTTCTCTTAATTTGTAACATGAATTATCATATTTTATTCTTCAAAATATTGAACAGAGAATAAATGCCAAGGCAATATTACCCTTAAAACACTACTATTTAAAAAAAATCTTCAGCTATTAGACTTGTCTCAAATAAATAACTTTTCTATCATGTTCATTTATAACTAAGAAAGTGTGTATGGGTCTTGAAGTGTTATAAAAGCTATAGGACTTGCTCTCAGCTAAAGAAACCACGGTTTACGCATGCATGGACATTATAATCTCAGCAACAACAACAAAAATGTCAACTTACAGAAATATTTTGTTAACAACTTAGGTAACCAAGCTTTTAAATGCAATATAGAGCAATCTTTGAAAGTGCTTTAGTGTGGGGAACAAAGCATTGAATAGTATAGCTAATGCTAAAAGTCATTAGAAGCCATTATATTTTAAACTATCATGAACAAAAACTGAAAAAAAATTCAGTAGACTGAGTCTCCACTTAGTTAATGAAGCATGTGTTGCTACATGTTTCATGAATATAACAATGCCTACATTCACTGAAACATTGACCCTCAGAGTCTCTCAAGTGGTAACGCCAATAATCTTCACTTGCAGATATAGAAAATACCACACAGAGGTAAAATGAATAAACACCTGGCCATTTAGTCCAATGCATTTTCTTGTAGCTGTGGCTTCCACTTGTTTCTTGTTACAAACAAACTCTAGTCCCTCTAAATCACATAGTCTTTAGAACAGAGAAACTTCCAGAGTTCAAATGGCTGTGGGTCTTGTTTTCATGAATGCATTTCTCTAATGTGGTCATAATTGTTGCCTTCAAGACCTTCTCTACAGGCTTGTGGATTATTTTTAACAACATCCTTTCTGGATTTTTATTTTTACTATAAATTTTTAAAGTTTTTGACTTTATTATTACACAGAATAGCCTGGACATTAGGATTTTTTAAAGAAGCTTCCTGGGTGATTCCATGTGTGACATTTGTAAACAATTATTCTATACTACATTTTCTGTTAAAAAATAAATGAAAGTACAGAAAAGTGTAAATTTTTTAGGTAATTGGCTTAATTCTTTAATTCACAAAGTAAGTTTTAGGCTTCACATAAGTTAATCAACAGAAATGTAGTTTCCATGAGATGTCATTATAATCTCTCTGTAGTTAATATGCTAACATTGTGAGGTAAGATAAATGCCTTTTGAAACTCGAATGTAAACACACTCTTTCTAGAGTTAACCAGTGTTATTTTTATACCTTGCTTCAACCTTTCCACACTTCCACCTGCCAACAACCCTCCCCTAGACATGACTCCCTCCTGCTTCATTCCAGGTGGATGGCCCTTTAAGCTTTCACTAGGGGAAGCATCTTGACTGTGTAACTCACAGCCTGGCAAAGCGGCTGGTTTCAGGAGTGATAACACCAGTCACTACAAGGTTACAATGTTTCTTCTTCTAAAGGGCAGGGGCTTCCCAGAAAATTCCGTTCATGCTCTCAGTTCTGCCTGTGGGGTAAAGCGAACTAATTTTACTCAGTCTTCTGTGTAAAAGCTGCTACCCTTCCAATGTTTGTCCCTCCAAAACTCATGTTGAAATTTCACTGTCATTATGATGATATTGGGAGGTGAGACCTTTAAGAGGTGCTTAGATCATGAGGGCTCTGCCTTCGTGAATGAGCTAGTGCTGTTATGCAGAAGCAGGTCTCCCTCTCCCTCTCCCTCTTCCTCTCCCCCTCCCTCTCCCCCTCCCCCTCCATTCCCCCCTCTTCCGTCTCTTTGCTCTTTCTCCATGTGGTGTCTTCATGTCATAGCACAGCAAGAAGGCCTTTGTCAGATGCCGGCCCCTCAATTCTGGATTTTCCAGCCTCCAGGAATGTGAGTCAATAAATTTCTGTCCATTATAAATTACCCAGTCTGTGGTATTCCATTATATATAGCAGGAAAAATGGACTAAAAAACACTCTATGGTTTAATGAAATTAGCATATTTTCTTTGCCATTTTTCTTCCATTTCCTAGAAATAGAGATTGCAAATGGATGCCATCTACATCAATATTCATCTAGAATCTAATTACAGTTCTTTCAGCCATTCAGTGTTTTGGTTATCTATTTCTAGGTTAAAATATACTGCCAAAATGAATGACTTAACCCAGCAGCTTATTAGTGTATTTCATCGTTTTGTGGTTTGACTGGTCTTATCGTAGTTGTTGATTGGAATCTCCCAAGTGGTTGCAAGTTAGACGGCAGTGGGGCTAGAACCATCTGAAAGCTCACGTGGGGTGGCCTCTTCACTCACATCAGCCGTCCTTCCCCCCACTGCCTCCACATGTGCTCTCAGCCTCCAAGGAAATTGCCACTTGGCTTGAACTTTTTTTTTTTTTTTTGACGGAGTCTTGCTCTGTTGCCCAGGCTGGAGTGCAATGACGTGATCTTGGCTCACTGCAAACTCTGCCTCCCGGGTTTCAGTGATTCTCCTGCTTCAGCCTCACAAGTAGCTGGGATTACAGGTGCCCACCACCATGCCTGGCTCATGTTTGTATTTTTGTAGAGACGGGGTTTCACCATGTTGGCCAGGCTGGTCTCGAAATCCTGACCTCGTGATCAGTGGCTTAGATTTTTAATAGCTTGAGAATCCCAAAGTACTCACACTTCTAACATGGAAGCTGACTTCTAAAAAGCAGGAAACAGAAGCTTTGAGAGCATTTAAGGGCTACACCCAGAACTAGCACAGTATTATTTTGGCTGTATTTCATTGGTCAAAGCAGTCATTATACTTGCCCCTGTTAAAGGAGGAGGAGAGGTAGACTCCATTGCTTGATAGGGTCACATGATAGAAGAGCTTGTGGAAGACATTGTTGTGATCACACTTGGTTGGAAAATACAATCTCCCACATTCAACAAACCTTTGATGAGTGCCTTTCATGCCCAGATACCAGGCTAAGTCCCAATGATTAGAATGTAAGTAATCCATAGTCCCTACAAGTTAATAATTGTAGAAGCTGAGTCACATACTACCTCCATCCCCTAGCCTTCCTCACAGGTACTGCTGTCAAGCAACTGCCTGATATTTACATCAATATTTCTTTCCACTATAGACATGACTTTGCTTCTATCCCTGTAAAGTTGTACCTGGTTGATCTCACCCTCTATTCTAACCTAAAAATCTCATTCTGAATATCCACCTCTTCAGCTGTCATTATCCAATAAGCATACTGTTCACATTTTATATAAATTGTTCATTTTCTTTTTCAACATATATTTATTGAGTACTTTCTCTTTTTTTATTATACTTTAAGTTCTAAGGTACATGTGCACAACGTGCAGGTTTATTACATATGTATACATGTGCCATATTGGTGTGCTGCACCCATTAACTCATCATTTACATTAGGTATATCTCCTAATGCTATCCCTCCCCCTGCCCCGACCCCATGACAGGCCCCAGTGTGTGATGTTCCCCATCCTGTGTCCAAGTGTTCTATAGTGAAGGCATTGATAAAAATATATACATTAAATGGAACATGAACAATCACTTAGCCCTTTGTCATACTGCTAGATTCTCCCCAAAGCTAATATTAATTCATCGACACATCCCGAATACAGCTGTTCCAGTGAACTAAAACCTCTGTAAATGTGTTATATGCCAGCCCATATTTCTACAGCTAATTCACAAAGAAAGACTATGAGGCTTTCACAGGAGCCATATTTGCTATATCTGATCTATGAGAACCGTATCCTATCAAAAAAGGAAATAGATTTAGTTTAATGACTTAATGCAAATATAAACAGGTCCCAATTGATTACTGTTTTCTATTTTAGGGTCTTACATGATATTTGTTTTATAACATTTTATATTTTATTATCTTTTTGAGTATTAACACTTATTTTATTTTATTTGATCTTTGAAAGCACCCACACCTGTGTAACAAGAATCATTAGTTACAATTTAATTAATATACTCAGTTGAGTGTAAATCATCGGACTTCATGATCCAGAGTTCCACCACAACATTGTTTTGTCTCAAGTCATCCTCAATAGCAGCACTGATTACTGTACCGTTAGTATCCTGCTTACAAAGAGTTCCAATTGGTCTACAAATTAATAGACCAAAAAGGAGTTATCTACGAAACCATTTCCTTCATATTTGAACCCAATGTAAGGGTCTAAAGGCTATAATCTCTCACACAAAAACTCTTCAGATAAGACAAACACATGACTTTGGCTTTGGAAGCATACGATTTTCTAAAATATGAACACATAGACTTGGTTTCTGGTAGCTAAATTTTGTTTATCCATTTTTATTTTTGCATCTGATAACCAGGACCATAAATGAATTTGGAAATAATAAATTATAAATTATTTGGAATAAATAAAATTAAGTTATTTCTAACTTCCGTATTATCAAAAACAGGCTAGTTTCATTCCTCTGCTGAATCAACTCACTTGTGGCAGAGCTATGCTGTTTTTGGATCTGATACTCTACTTTAGGATTCCCTGGAAGCCGCCTGGGATGGGCATGCTTGAAGCTCCTTGTGGTCAGTTTTTCCTGTTCATAAAATGTACTTCTCATCTGGAAAACCAGAATACTACTAAAGTCTGTTTTGGTGCAGGCCTGGATATAATGATATCAAATTATCCATTCCATCTCTAAAATATTTCTCAAATATTAACTAATTAAATCAATTACATGGGTAACTTGCTTAAAGGTAGTGACTATATTTTTTTAAGAATGACATGAGCCCACTGCAGACTATTAAGAATCCTGATGTCGCCTGATCAATGTTACCAATCTACAGTATTAAAAGTATTCATATATTTTATGGCATTCTGTTTCTAACCTATAGGGAAACTAAGTCACAGGGCTTTATAGCCCTGTAAAAGATTCGAGGTGTCATTCATTCCAACACTAAAATTAAAGGCTTTCCAGATCCTACTTATAAGTCTTATCCACCAGACCATAAATTCTGCTTTTAAAAATCATTAAATCCCCCTTTATTTCAAATGAGAAAAGTTCCTTTTAGACCTAGGGGTCTTAGGTTAAAGTGCCAAAAATGAAAGCATTTGTCATAAAACCACAAAAAGAACTTTGATTAAAGAACCACTAATGAAGATCTGACATTTAATCTGCTCTTTTATTGGATAAGATCTTTAAATATTCTCTTTATGAATTCATTTGGAATAGTACTTGATCATAAGAACGTGACTGTAAGCTGGTACTAAAAGGAGATAATTAAGCAATATGTTCTGCCAAGGACATCTCCACGCTATACCATCCATCATCCCACCTGGAGAGTTAATAATTTCAGTCATGTTGCCGTGACATTGTAATGAGAATCTTTCATATTCCGCAGCGCCTTTGTCAACTGGACCTGTTCTCAGGACAAATACTGGCAGCTCTGTAATAAAACTTTCATATGCTTGCTGTGCCCCTTCTGAGGTCCCCCCGCCCCAACATTAGTAAAGGAAAATGCTAACAGGGCTTAGATGGCAGACAGGCTCCTAAGGACTCTCACCTCACACTCCAGTCGCCTTTGTGGACATGCTACCAACATACACTGAGATAAACAACATTGTACAAAGTACCAAAGGCAAACTGTATGCGCTATTTATTAATACAGAGAGAGAAGCAGATATGCCAAAATGATATACTAAGAAATAGAGCGATATTTTAAGAGGAAATTTAAAAATAGTTTTGTGAAAGTGACTTACTATTGAAGGTCTAACAGCACCTTTTTCTCTTTGCTTTTTTATTTTCCCTCAAGAAGTTTTTTGTTGGTTAAAAATTTGTATAAAGCCAAAGACAGTTGTACAATTGAAATCCTCCCTACACTACTACATTCAAGTCTCATCCAAGGCCTCATCTCAACAAAAACACTGAAAGTAAAAAGAGGCTGTCAGAATAACAATGAGAATTTGCTTTTCAGAATCCCAGTCAACTGGGGTGTGTGTGTGTGTGTGCGTGTGTGTGTGTGTGTGTGTGTACATGTTTCTTTTGCCCACATACAGATAACAGGAAACCTGTACCAGAGAAGCACTTACTCCCACAGTCAAAAAGATAATAATTTCCACATTATTAGTAATTTTTATTTACTGACCAAACAATTGTAATAGGTGTTAGTCTGTGTTTGTGGCTTTCAAATAGCTCATTTGTGGAAAAATCTGACCTTTTCGTAAACCTTTATGAGGGTAGAAAAGACTTTAGGCTGGGTGCAGTGGCTCACACTGTAATCCCAGCACTTTGGGAGACCGAGGCAGGTGGATCATGAGGCCCAAAGATTGAGACCATCCTGGCCAACATGGTGAAACTCCGTCTCTACTAAAAATACAAAAATTAGCCAGGCGTGTTTGGCGCATGCCTGTAGTCCCAGCTACTCGGGAGGCTGAGACAGGAGAATCGCTTGAACTTGGGAGGTGGAGGTTGCAGTGAGTTGAGAATGCGTCACTGCACACCAGCCTGGCGACAGAGCGAGGCTCTGTCTCAAAGAAAAAAAGAAAAAAAGAGAAGACTTTAGACTACACCATGAGGTCCTGGAAACCCACAGATGTTAGATGTTTGCCCTCAGAAAGGCCCATAGGAAAGGCTTTCTATTGACCCCACAGGAATACAAGTAACTCTCTCAAGGTTTTCAACTTTATGTTAAGATCTTGAAGTCTCATGGGGCTGAAGACAAAATATTACATCAGAAAAAGATTGTGTGGGGAAAGGGTTTAACTGTATTGCATTTTCCATTGAGGAAGCAAACCAAAGAAAAATTGGAGGCACCAACAGCATTTTCTTGCTGAGCTTAGTTTTGTCCATATCATAGTAGCTTTTGTCTTTCCAGGTTACGGTGGAGATTTAGGGAGATTTTTTTTGCTCTAAGTAAAGGTTTTGTGTCTCTATGAAGAGATGGGATTCAGTTGGGTCTCTACTCAGACCCTTCGTCGCGCATATCACAGTGGCCTGGACACTGGAGGAAAGATTTCCTTTCTCACCTATCACTGGGTTCACCGCTGAAGCCCATGTAACAAAAGACAGATTAACATGCGGAAAGCATACAGGTTTACTAAAGTAAGTCTCATGTGACATGAGAGCCTTGGAAAATGAAGACCCAAAGAAACAGAGTGATCTGTGCATCTTTATGCTGGGTGTGACGACGTGGATAGCTGTGAAGAAGTATCATTGGACAAAGGAGGAAGGGCCTAATGGTAACAAACCGAGGCAACACTTTTTGAACGAGGCCTGTTTTCTCAGATTCTTCTCTGTCCTCATGTCCTCAGAACAAGGACATTCATTACTTCCAGGTATGAGGTGGGCACCTCTCACATGAGGATCTTATGACCTAATTCTGGGGAAGGTCAGAAAATTATTTTCTAGGTTTTTTTTTTTGTTGTTGTTGTTGTTGTTGTTGTTGCTTTTGAGAGGGAGTCTCGCTCCATCGCCCAGGCTGGAGTGCAGTGGCACGATCTCGGCTCACTGCAACCTCCATCTCCTGAGTTCAAGGGATTCTCCTGCCTCAGCCTCCCATGCCTGGGGTTACAGGCACCCGCCACCACGTCCGGATAATTTTTGTATTTTTAGTAGAGACGGGGTTTCACCACGTTGGACAGGCTGATCTCGAACTCCTGTCATCAGGTGATCCATCTGCCTCAGCCTCCCAAAGTGCTGAGATTACAGGCATGAGCCACTGTGCCCCGCCTCTTTTCTAGTTTTTATCACCTACTTCCGGGGAGAGGGGTGGGAGAAGGTCAGAGGGTCCTTCCTGCTTCTGTGGTTTTCTCAAATGCCAAGGTGCCATATGTTTTGGTGTCAAGCCCCGAATTTCATCAGCTGCAACTATTTTCACCTCTCCTGCTCCCATGAGACTCCATGTTCCCCAAAGGCCATTTCTTCTCATCTGTGACTCTCCATCCCACACACAATGCTTGGCACTGTGATTAATATGTGCTTAGTGCATATTAGTTACCTTGAAAATTTTCTCAAGGCCAGACTCCAAAAAAGATCATAAATACATGGAAACCAGTGGAATCAGGTAAAGGCAAAACTATTCAAAGAAACTCGACTCACCATTGAGAGAAAAAGAAAGTCAACCCCTCTCTGTGCTAAGTAAAAATTTTACTTTATTTCAGCACTTTTCAAAACTACATGAGTCACATAAAAAAATCACTAGGGCTGGGTGCAGTGGCTGACGCCTGTAATCCCAGCACGATGGGAGGCCAAGGCAGTGGATCACCTGAGGTCAAGAGTTTGAGACCAGCCTGACCAACACAGTGAAACCCCGTCTCTACTGAAAATACAAAAATTAGCCAGGCGTGGTGGTGGGCACCTGTAATCCCAGCTAGTTGGGCGGCTGAGGCTGGAGAATCACTTGAACCTGGGAGGCAGAGGTTGCAGTGAGCTGAGATCGCACCACTGCACTCCAGCCTGGCGACAGAGTGAGACTCCATCTGAAAAAAAAAAGAAACAAAGAGAAAGAAAGAGAGAAAGAAAGAAAGAAGAAAGAGAGAAAGAAAGAAAGAAGAAAGAAAGAAAGAAAAGAAAGATCGCCAGAAGCCTTGGAAAGTCACCTCTCTTAATAAAGGCAACTGTTTTCCTGTGGAAGACATTACATTATATATGGACATCTTTCCTTTTTATGAAGGACATATTAGTGTTCTTATTTATTGACCTGATCCTAACACCTCTAAATTTTAAATAAAATTTTTTCCTATATTTAACCTGATATGTTGGTCCTTTTTGGGTGGGTTTATAGTGGATATTCCAGTTTTCTTTGTTGTTACATAAACTCTTGATTTGTGTTCCAGAAATTTAGTCCCACCTTCCTTTTTTTCCTGTGAAAATACTTTTCAGGATGATGGCCACTTCACTGTTCCAGGAGAAATGTAAATTTGAGTTCTGAAATTGTTTTTGAACACCTGGGTTTCTTCTTTTTGTGTTTTAACTGAGAAGTAAACAAAAATGTTTCACTTAAACACTTAGACATGATGTATTCTATAAGTTAACTGTTTACCATGGAATAAAGTCACCTTTAGAAATGATAGGAAAAAATAGATGGGAAGGTGTTTATTCTCTGATATTATTCCAGACCCCACAGGAGCAAGGAGGGTGGTAACCCATGCTTTTCTTCCCTAAAGCAACAGCCATTTCTACCCTCCCCCCCCACAAAAAAAAAAAAAAAAACTGCTGCTGTCCCTGAACACCTAAACGCCCTAAATTCTTTCTTTACTCCATTCTGCTCCTGCTCATTCCTCTAATGTGTATAAACTTCCCATATACCAGAGAAGATGAGGATCCGTTTGGTCATATCTTGTCAATACCAAATAGAATATGACAAGTGATAAGCCCTTACAGTTGTCTAATTCTTAAAGTTTCAAATGTTTCCCATGATTTCTCCACCGTGGCCTCATATATGTCGTTGCCATCCTCGTTCCTGTGGAACTGGAAAGATTTACTGTTTCTGTTCTGAATTTCAACCCTCAGTGTAAGCAGTGGGGAACAAAGCACCCTGTCCATGAGGAAAAATAATAAAGAAAACATTTAACCTAGAAAACAATAAATGTTTGTTTCAAAATGTTTTGTATTCAGTTAAAGGGTGACTGAGTACAAAATAAACCAAACCAAGGAGAATTTTCATCTAAATTTAACAAAGTGGGAGACATCAAGAGTAACTGTCAGTGGGCTTGAGAAACAGATCTCAAAGTAAATCTCTGAAAACCGATTCAAGATCCTGATATGTAAGAACTGCAATCAAGCAAGGAAGCACAGATAAGCAAACAAAACATCTAAAAGAAGGCTTTTACATTTAAAAAAAATCAGAAAATAGTACTTGACAAACTTCTAATAAAATTCAAAACCCTCAAGAAAAATGGGAGGAGGAAATGCCACGTTAACTGCCCCTGCTTTATTGTACTCAAAACTCCTGCAGGTGCACAGACGCAGGGAAGAGAGAGTGTTGTGGTAAGCATGCCTGCTATGTTAGAGGAACTCTACAAATGAATCACATGAAACGGAATGGTTCCATTGTCACTGAGTAGAACCTGCTGTTAGAGGAACTCTATGATGAATCACATGAAACAGAGTGGTTCCGTTGTCACTGAGTAGAACCTGCTATGTTAGAGGATCTCTATAAATGAATCACATGAAACAGAGTGGTTCCGTTGTCACTGAGTAGAACCTGTTGTTAGAGGAACTCTATGATGAATCACATGAAACAGAGTGGTTCCGTTGTCACTGAGTAGAACCTGCTATGTTAGAGAAACTCTGTAAATGAATCACATGAAACAGAGTGGTTCCGTTGTCACTGAGTAGAACCTGCTGTTAGAGGAACTCTATAAATGAATCACATGAAACAGAATGGTTCCGTTGTCACTGAGTGGAACCTGCTATGTTAGAGGAACTCTATAAGGAATCACATGACACGGAATGGTTCCATTGTCACCGAGTAGAACCTGCTGTTAGAGGAACTCTATAATGAATCACATGAAACAAAATGGTTCCATTGTCACCAAGTAGAACCTGCTATGTTAGAGGATCTCTATAAGGAATCACATGACACGGAATGGTTCCATTGTCACCGAGCAGAACCCATTGGCCAGTAACTCTGACATATATTATTTTCTGGATATTAAACACAAACATAAATATTAAAAATGTTTATGTTGGCCAGGCATGATGGCTTATGCCAGTAATCCCAGCACTTTCGGAGGCCCAGGCGGACACATCATGAGGTCAAGAGATTGAGACCAGCCTGGCCAACATGGTGAAACCCCGTCTCTAATAAAAATACAAAAATTAGCTGGGCATGGTGGTGCACTCCTGTAATCCCAGCTACTCAGGAGGCTGAGGCAGGAGAATTGTTTGAACCTGGGAGGCGGAGGTTGCACTGAGCCAAAATTGTGCCACTGCACTCCAGCCTGGGCAAAAGAGCGAGACTCCGTCTCAAAAAAAAAAAAAGTGTTTATGTTGAAGACAATGTTTCCACCCACAGATCTCTAAGAGATTTGCCCTAAAATTACAAACTGTTTTGTAAAGTAGAACACAAATGCCCCACGACTCTCCCTACATTTTTTTATATTGTTCCTGTGATCATTGTCTCTCTTTTCAATACGTTTCTCATTCAAACAAACTGGAAAATTCAGGTGATTATCTGAATCAAAAAACAGATATTTTACCTAAATTATCAGAACTAGGCTCTTAAACATTTTGCTTTACTGTGGCCTGTGGCTAAGCAGACTTGTTCTCTGTGCACTAAAGCCTCCCAAATCATTTACATTATTTTAACCCCTGGTCATATAAATTATTAGTTCTGCTTTAGAGATTAGGAAATTGATGCATTTCTCTTGCATTTTACACATATTAAGGTGGTCAGTTTACTAAATGTGGAAGACATAAATATTAGTGTGATTCAGTCTCGCCTGAAAGGAACTCACACAGATAAGCATATAGATTTTAGTATAAAAACATATAAACCACAGAACATTCTATAATAAATCTATAACAAAGATCTAAGTACACGCAGAAGCCTAGAGATGCCAGTCGGTGCCATAGTCGGATGAGAGGATATATGTGCCAGCCCTTTCTAAATGTTACCAGTGCTATGCTTGAGTTAAGAGAATTGGTGGTCAAACTAGAAATCCACTCATTTTCAGTAGCTATATACACTCCCATGAAGAAATGAGCTCTGGAGAAATGACTATAAACCTTGGGTCAAATAGCAACAAAGATTATCTTCTTGACCAAACTCTAGTCAGGCTCCTCTGAGCTACTTTTTCTACAGGGTCTCATCCTTGGGCCTTGTCCTCAAGAGCCAAGAGCCAGAAACCTGCTAAGTCAGTTTAGCCAGAACCTCCTGCCCTCAACATATGTTCTGAGCAATGTCCTCACTCCCCCACCATCCCCAGGTGATATCTCAGCACTCTAGTACCTGCAGGATTCTTAATAAGTTCAGACAGAATCCCCTGCACTCCTGAGGTTTTCTCTTCATAATTTGGCACCTACTGACTCCCACCCTTGGCTGTAAATCCCCTCTTGTCCTTGATATATTTGGAGCTGAGTCCAATTTCTCTCCCTACTGTAAAACCCCATGGCAGTGGTCTCTTTACCTATCAAGATAGTCCCCCTGAATGAACTCGGTCTTATTGTTTTAACAAATGTCATGAATTATTTTTTTTTTTTTTGATGATAAGCTAGACTTCCTATGGCATAGTAGAAAATATATTTGATCATTGACACGGGTTCCTGGCATAGAGCTCCTAAAACCCTTGGAATTTCTGGAGTGATAGGAGTATCTTTTGTTACTCATAATAAGCCCTTTTCAACAATACTGAGTTAAGGAGGTGACTCTTCTGGGCCCCTAGATGGATTCAGGATTGGGGCTGGTTGCCAGAAGAACCAACCAAGCAGTTAGAAGGCTGGAACTTTCAGCCGGACTTCTCCTACCTCTGAAAAGAGAAGAGGGGCTGGAGAGTGAGTTCAATCACCAATGGTCAATAATTTGATCAATTATGCTATGTAATGAAACCTCCATTAAAACCCATAAACAATGGGGATTGGAGAAGCTCCAGGTTGAGGAGCCCATCCAGGTGCTAGAAGGGCAGCACATCCAGGGAGCGTGTGGGAGCCCCACGCATACACATACCCCTAATCCCTTGCCCTGTGCATCTCTCACATGTGGTTATTCCTTAGCTACATTCTTCATAGTAAACCAATCATAGTAAGTAATGCTTTCTCTGAGTTATGTGAGTCATTCTAGTGAGTTTTGAAATCTGCACAAGGAGGTGTCAAGGGAACCTCCAGATTTGTAGTCAGCCAGGCAAAAATGTGGGTAGCCTGGGCGACCCATTTGTGGCTGGCATCTCAAATGGAGACAGTCTTGTGGAACCAAGTGTCAGAATGGAATCAAATTGTTGAACACTCAGTTGATGTTGGAGAATTGGAGAATCCATGCTGAAAAAGATACCACATCTTTGGTATCAGGGGAAAAAAAAAAACCTCTCAGCCACATGAACTTCAACAATTTTCCTACCATTCCAGAGTCAGTTCTGCTTTTAGATATGAGAAATACTACTAACACCTAAAGGCCTCATGCTGAACTGAGTAGCCATTCCCCCTCTGAGATTTAGCATGAACCACATTATATTGCAATTGTATTTATTGGTCCACCTCCCTCACAGGAACATGAATTCCCAGAAGGCAGGAATCACATGTTATTTGTATTTGTCATATGATAGGCAATAAATCAATATTGGTTTAATAAAAGGAAGAAAAAATTTCTAATAGAAGCTGTAATTAATGCCTTTGCTCTAAGCAGAAGCAAATAATGATTTCTGTAACACTAACCTGTCCTCCAAACTATAATGAAAATTGTGCTAGAGGATTTGGATTGGCTACAATAATAATTCTCTGCAGCTGGACAGAACCCACTAGGTTATATATAACATTTGAAACAATGCATAGAATATTAATGAAATTAATAATATGTGGAAAATACCAAATGCTGATGAGGATGAGGAATAACTGGAATTCTCATAAATTGCTTGTAGGAATGCAAGATGGTATAACCACTTTGGAAACAGTTTGTCAGTTTCTTATATGGTTTAACGTATATTTCCCATAAGACTTAGCAATCACACTCCTGGATAGTTGCCCAAGAGAAATGAACACATATGTACACATAAATACTTGCATGCAAATATTACAGTGGGTTTATTCACTGTAGCCAAAAACTGGAGGAAAAGAAAAAAAATCAAAATTTCCATCAACTGGTGAATAAAATCTGGTACATTTATACACCTGAACTCTACGAAGCAATGAAAAGGAAACAACTACTAATACGATCAAGAACGAATGAATATCAAAAATATTAGTCTATGTGAAAGAAACCAGGCACAGGCTGTCTGATTGCATTTAGATGCCATTCTAGAGAAGGCAACACTAGGAACAGAAAGCAGATCAGTGGCTGCAGGGCTGGGTCTCAGGGAAGACGACTGCCTGCCATGAGGCAGGGAGAATTGGGGGTGACAGACACATTCTGCATCATGATTGTGTGAATCAGCAATTGTGAAGTATGATAAGGATTTGTTTTCCTCTTTCATTGTTAGGTTCGTAACTGAGAGTCATAAAACAAAAGATTAACAAGAGAAAGGCATACACATTTATTTAACACAAGTTATACATAACGTGAAGACTTCACAAGTGAAGGCCTAACAAAACAGAAAAACCTGTGTATTTTTATGCAAAATTTGGTGAAGAAGTGTATAGTAGAGAAATATGATTGGAGGCCAAAAGCCTTGATATAATAGTAATAAATTGGGGGAACTTGAGCAAGGCCTGTTTCTTCAGATTCTACTTGACATCTCTGTGTCTTGAAGGATAGAGATGTTCCTTTCCTAGGACATAGGGAGGGCAGCCCTGAAGTGAAGGTTTTATTATCTACTTTAGAGGAAGATCAGAGAGTTATTTTATGACCTGTTCCATGGGAGACAAGCAAGGGGAAGGTGAGAGTGACCTTTCTGCATCTGCCGTTTCCTCAAATGCCAAGGTAACGTATTTTGGGGTAGTATATCAAGAACCCCATCACCATATGTAAATTATACCTTAATCAACCCTGACTTTAAAATGTTACAATTCATTGTTTAGTCCTTTTGTTGATATAGGAGTTAAAAAGAAATTACTTGAGCAGATAGTGAGGGTACAAAAGTGCTCGGTAAAGGTTTTCTTTTTTAGTGAAAAGGAGCCCCAAAATCACTTTCTAAGAAAGAGCAGCCTGTAAGATGGAGCTGCAGACATAGACAAGCCAGTGACAAGCTTGCACAGGTGAAGGTCAGCAGGAAAAACCTACCAGGACTAGGCATGTTCAAAATGGCCGCTCCATCTCCCTTTCCCTTTGCCAGCCACGTGTACAGGAAGGAGCAGACAAGATGGCACCCGTCAAGTGGAAAACTCAATTGCATAATAAGATTAGGGTGGGGCGGCCAGCCTTCCCCTCATGCTATGTAAACTTCACACCTGATATAACCAATCTATGGGTCCTACATAAATCGGACACCACAGCCTGTGTCTATAAAACCTGGCGCACTCTGCCATTGGCCAGTCTTTCCCTTTCAGAAGCCCTTCTCTCTCTCACCAGAGACAGAGCTATTCTCCTTTCTCTTTTTTCTGCCTATTAAACCTCTACTCCTAAACTCCGCCATGAGTGTCTGTGTCCTAAATTTTCTTGGCATGAGACAACGAACCCCAGGTATTTACACCAGACAATGTCACCGCTTCATTATTAAGTTGGAAAAATGTAAAACTTAAACATTGTCCCAAATATTCTTTTTTTGCCTTTGTTATGTTTCCAGGACATGGAAGTAGAAATTCTCTTCCCAATAGTAGGAATTTCCAATATTTTTTTGTTAACCTGAAATTTGAAATTAAAATATTGTGTTTACTTTTTTATGTTCTTGTCTTATTAAGAAGTCTATGGTAGGGGGTGGAAGCAATTAAAGTGAGTCCCCTTCACACTTTTGTTGCTTGATTATTTACTCTAGCAAATAAAACCAAAACATTCTATCTTCAGATATGACATAATAATCAACCATGAGCCTTGGTGTGTGGGTTATTCAAGCCAGCTTCCTTTCTCCTGAAGCAGGAATAGCTGAAGGATCTCCCCAGCCCACCTTAGATGTTAAGTGGTCTTGCCCTGAGGCTCTGGCATTTATGTAGCACCTCCAAAAAGCACAGTAAACCTTTAGGAGTTACAATTCATTTGATACAAATTCTGTAGGGCATCTCCTCCAAAATCATAAAGAGCTATTTCATTAGTTTAGAAACTATGACAATTTCTCAACCAATATTGCCAATGGAGACAAGAGGGAAACCTGTGTTAGAAACTAAACCAGTCCCAACCGTTATTTTGACTAAATAAGGGTATCAACTTTTAAATACGATTAACTCTTAGGGTGTGTAAACCAGAGTAGAATGTATTCTAAAGAAGAAAGAGAAAAAAGAAGGAAGGGGGGAAGGAAGGAAGGAATCAAGGAAGAAGGAAGGAAAGAAGGGAAAGAGAAAGAGAAAAAAAGACAAAAAGAAAAGAGGGGAGAAAGAGAAAGATGAAAAGAGAGAGAAAAAAAAAAGGGAGAAAGGGAGTGAGGGAGGGAAGGAAAAATCCAGTAAAAAGGAAATGGTTTGCTCGAGTGGAAAAATATGGCTGCAGATTGTAAAGAATGACCCGAGAGAATTAGTGCTTCTTTGAAAATCTGAACACAGCCTCCCCATATTTCAGAATTAATAGGGAAAAGAGAAACACAGATACCTGAAACCCCATAATAATTACATGTATGACCATCATTTATGTCCCTGTCCCTGGCAGATTTTATAAGCGTTGTTAACAAGTTAAAAGAAGGTGATAGCTTTTCACCTGATTCTCTGCTTTGCCTACACAAAATAGATGATGTATTTTCCTCAAAGCCAAAGTTCCTTCTTGACTGTGCTATTTCTGTCAACTACATGCTTATAAAACATGGAGTCATCTGACTCTTCCCATCTGAATCCCAGCATGCAGTCAGCTCCCAGCCCTCCTCTAGGGATGCCTCATGCAGCCACCCCGACACCCTCCTTGCGGTTCACCCAGGACAATGCCACCCTCTCTCATTTGGCTTCCCTGCCTCAAGTTTTTTGTCTCACTCAGTCCATCTAACTTCTATTTCTAATGTAATTATTTATTACAAAAATAATTTGTGCAGGTCTGTCTCCTCCAGAAAAACCTCCAATGGCTCTTTACTCCTGACAAACATTAAAACCTATTTAACAGGTCAAAAATTACAACACTTCAAAACGCAACTCACTATTGCCAAAATTTTGCCACTATTCACCTAAATTAACCCTCTAGTTCAAACTAGCTTATTCTCTCGAGAACGTGCTGTGTTAGTTACCTGACACGAACCTTTGGAAAGAGATTTTTGGTGGGAAAGATATGCTCAGAAAAAAGTTGGCTGAACTTATTAAGGATGTCCTCCCTGAAGCTTTTCAGTATGTGGGGACTTCCCATTCCTCAGTGCAAGGCTGCAGGTGCTCGTGCTGGGCTAAGCCCGTCTAGCCCCACACTCAAAGCAGTCTCTCTCCTCAACCGCAGCATTTGTCTGCAACATTCTTTTAGAAATTAACATCTGTAATGGCCCACATTTGAGTGTGTGTGTGTGTGTGCGCACACATCAATATATGTAGAAATATGTAGGTTATTAATTATATATTTACATTATATGTGAAGCAGCATCATTGTCAGTGGTAAGTACCAGGGGTTCATCCTCTTGTGCTGAGAAAATTAAGGACATGAACACATGTGGGTGAGCTAAGGAGTGGAAAGTTTAATAGGCAGAAGAAAGGAGAGAGGAGAGCAGCTCCTTGTAAGAGAGAGGTGTCAGAAAGGGGGACAGTGTCAGACCACAGCAGATTTTATAGGCAGGCTTGAGGAGGTGGTGTCTGCTTTCCACGGGGTTCATGGATTGGCTTGACCAGGTGGGACGTTTACATAGCAGGCGGGGAAGGCTGGTAGTCCCACCCTAATCTTATTATGCAAATGGACTTTCCACTTGACCGTCACCATCTTGTCTGCTCCTTACAATACAGTGGCTGGCAAAAAGAGAAAATGGAGCCACCACTTTGAACATGCCTAGCCCAGGTAGTACATTACTATGGGCACAATTGCTGGCATTCACCCATGCAAGCTTTCAGCTTGCTTGTTTATGTCTGCAGCTTGATTTTACAGGCTGCCTTTTGTTAGAAAAATAATGATTTTGGGGCCACTTTTGTTTAAAAGGAAAACTTTACCGAGGACTTCTGTACCCTCACTAACTAAGTAATTTCTTTTCAACTCCTATATCATATGCACTGTGATGCTGTGAAATATATATTTGACCTTCCTTCTGTTTTCCCCCTGCCTGAGATACAACTCCTAATGTCCTTGGAATCTCTAAGTGCTGTCTTTTTGCATGCTAATGTTGACTAATAGCTTCAAGGTCGGGCTGGTCACCAAAAAGACCAAGGAAGGATTAGAGGGCTGGGACTTCCAGACCCACCCATCAAGCTCCTGGGAGGGGAGAGGGGCTGAAGGTCAAGTTGAGCACCAATGGCCAATGGTTTAATCGGTCATGCCTATGTCATGAAGCCTCCATAAAACCCCAAAAGGACAAGGTTGGGGGCGTTTCCACATACCTGGACACAGAGAGGTTCCTAGAGGGTGGTGCCCAGAAAGGGCACGGAAGCTCCTTGCTTCTTCCCCTGTACCTCAACTTATGCATCTCTTCATCTGTGTCCTTTGCAATATCCTTTATAATTATCTGATAAATGCAAGTAAGTGTTTCCCTGGTTTTGTGAGCCACTCCAGCAAATTAATTGAGCCCAAAGAGGGAGTCATGGGAACCCCGAATTGAAACCCATTGATCAGAATTTCCAGAGGCCCAGACTGGAGACTGGTGTTGGGGTGGAGGGCAGTCTTGGGGACTGAGCCCCCAACCTGTGGAATCTGACGGTGTCTTCAGGTAGACGATGTTGGAATAAAATTGAAGTACACTCACCTGGTGTCCGCTGCAGAATTGATTGCTTGCTTGCCAGTGGGAAAAAATCCTCACACATTTGGGATCCCAGAATCTTCTGTGTTGATTGTTGATGTGTGGTATCAGAGCAGAGGAAACACGGTTTGAGAGGTTTTCACAAACAATACTGTATATTTATTTGTACACTTAGATATGTATATGTGATTATTGTTGTATATTAATGTTATTAAATTTATTCATATTTTTATATTCTAGTGTATTAGTCCATTCTCATGCTGCTTTGAAAACATACTCAAGACTGGGTAATTTATAAGGGAAAGTGGTTTAATTGACTCACATGGCTGGGAAGGCCTCAGGAAACTTACAATCATGGCTGAAGGGGAAGCAAGCACATCCTTCTTCACAAAGGGGTAGGAGAGAGAAGTGCCTAGCAAAGAGGGGAAAGCACCTTATACAACCATCAGATCTCAGGAGAATTTACTCACAATCTTGAGAACAGCAGCATGAGGGTAACTGCCCCATGATTCAATTACCTCCCACCAGGTCCCTCCCACCACACATGGGAATTATGGGAACTAAAATTCAAGATTAGATTTGGGTGGGGACAGAGCCAAACCATATCATCTAGATAATTTTATTAAATGGTAATCATTTATAATTAATATATCTAACTTATACAATATATATTATGATATATAATTGATAATTTTAGATTAATATATTGATAGATTATAAAATATGTTTGCATAAGATATATATTCATTTTTATTTTATATTTATTTGTATGTATATATACACAAATGCATATACACAGAGATATTTCCTTTATCAATATAAATACATATATGTATACATATATGTATATATTCACATATATCCGATAGGTCATTGTTTCTCCCTACTGGGCAATAGACTTGACATCCAAATACTTACAGTATCAAGTACAAGTTTTTTAAAAAGATAATAGCAGCATAAGGAACAAAAAGAAAGAGTGTGTAAACAAGTGGAACTACTGGAAGCTGTCCAAGATAACGTCCCACATCCTACCGTCTTGGCCTGTCGTTCCAATAATCCAAGATCCATGTGAATCCATCAAGTCCAAGGAGCAAGAATTAGGAAGGACAGCAGAGGTGCTGACGTTGCATACAAGTGACCTCTCTAGCCCTACTCAGAGAATGGGTGAATAGAAGAGTATTTGGAGAGAATGAAAATCAAAGAATGTGACTGTCACAGAGTTAATATTTTAATACATAAGATTTATTTTTTAAAAACTTGAAAGAAAAACGAATAAAGGGATTGAATTAAAAATTCTTGGAAAAACAAAAATTAATCTCACAACCCCTTAAAGAAACACAGATTACAGCAAATTTTGAAATCCCACTCAAATTATTGAGTGCTTGTAGTTCAGTTATTTTTAATAAATGTATTTAATATGGATTGTGTACAGTGAAATACTCATTCTTGTGCTAGTAAAAGTGAATTTTAGTAAAATCATTCTTGGTAGGACTGTGTATAACTTTGGATGTAAAATTACTATTCCTGCCTGGGCATGGTGGCTCAGGCATGGGGTGCATGCCTGTAATCCCAGCTACTTGGGAGGCTGAGGTGGGAGAATCATTTGAACCCAGGAGGCCGAGGTTGCAGTGAGCTGAGATCACAACACTGCCCTCCAGCCTGGACGACAGAGTGAGAATTCATCTCAAAAAAAAAAAAATATATATATATATATACACATATATGTATATATATTATTATTATTATTCCTTTTAGAAATCTTATCTAAACAAATTTAGGCCAAGACTTATTTAAAAGATGTCTTGACATTTTTCTCTAACAGCAAAATTGGAAAACAAACTAAACCTTGAAAAATAAGAGAAAAGTAAGATCAATTATGGTCTGTCCACTGATGAAACAAATACCATGTAGCAATTTAAAAGGCTGGTTTTGATAAATAGTTAATAAAGTGGCTTTTTTTACAATATCATGTTAAAGTGGAAAATACACAGGTTGCACTTATATTATGATTCCAATTCTGTTTGAAGGTATTCGGAATTCATAATTCTGAAGGAAATAGACTAAAATGTAAAGAATAGTAATCAATTTTTTCTCTATGTTTTATTTTATATCTTCCAACTGCTTTACAACTGAACATGTATTAATTTATTAATCCAAGGTTAAGGTGAAGATCTTCTCTAAAAACCATGGTTCTGAAGAAATACTGGATCTCTGAAAAAAATACCAGTTTGCTATAGAAATTACAAAATAGCTGATTACTAGAGAGGCCGCCATATGGAAATTCTTGTAAGTACTCTCAACAGCAACTCCTGAGAATGAGATAGTTTCTCTCTGATTTGGGATATCTGGTGAAGGGAAGCCTCTTCTGAATGGAACCAAGGAGGGTCACAAAACCAGCAGAAATTTGACCTTGAATATTCTTTCCTATCCTGCCACTTGCAGAAAAGAAATTGGAGTTCCAAACAGAAGCTAGCAAGATTGGCAGAGTGCCCCATAAATAAGTTTTACGTAAAGTTAACAGAGATATGAAATGATGTTCACATAAGTTAAAAGAATCTGGTTTAATTATTAGGGAATATTTCAGTGGAATCTATGCATAGGATTTGTGTTGATGTGAGAATTATTAAGTTAAAAGTTTATCTAAAAGAAAAAGAACTGGTATGAAACTATTTATTTAAATTTTGCTCTTTATGTATTTTCAATATGCGGTGCAATTGCTGCCACCACCAGCTGTGTGGCCTTGACAAGAGCCTTCCTTCCTCTGAGTCTTGATTTCCTCCAAGGCGGTGGAGACCTCAGTCCTCCAGAGGACACCTGGTTGTGCTTGCGTCTGCTGCTGCCACCGTTCGATCTTTGACCACGGAAGGTAAATGAACCTCTCAAGGCCTAGGTTTCTTATCTGTAAAGCAGGGGTAATAATAATCATAATGACCTTATCAGCTTACAAGAATCAGTTCATACACACACACACACACACACACACACACACACAAAACACACACACATCCCACATCCTACACATATAAAACACTGACAACAGAACCTTTAGAGCTGTACGTGTTAACTGTATTGTTTTCACCTTTAAAATGAGAAGCTTAGACAGAATCTGAGAGCTCCCTTTCAGTTTTAAATCGTTTATTTTTGTTTTAAATTTTGTTTCTCAGACCTCTCAGGGATGAATACAATTTTTAAACTGGGGGAATTTTAATTACTGATTGGGGTTATCATATTTAGATGATTTGATAAAGAATTAAACTTGCAGCTCTAATTTAAAAATTGAGAAGGTATCCCGTTTCTACCGGTAAAGACATGAAACCTTAGACCTGAACAGAGGATGCCATTGTGTATAAACCAAACAAGAACCAAAGCAGCACAGCTCACCTCGGGGCCACTGACCCAAACAAAGGAAAAGGGACCTGCCTGCAATCATCGGCCTCAGCGACTGGCCCTACAAACCTCAAGTTTTCAAAATACTACCACTCTGAAAGTGGAGTATTGGGCAAAACAGAAGACCGGCCTCAGTCGCATGGGAATATTCTCCTTATTGTGCCATCACACCTCAAAGAAATGAGTTTAGTTCCATAAAGCTGTATAACTAATGAAAGCCATTTTCTGGCTGGCCAGTAAGATAAATGGCTGATTGGCACATATAAGGTATCACCTGTACCTTTCGCCACCATCACTCTCGTGACAAAATATCTTCAAAGTGGTTAATTTGCTAGTCAGATATTTAGTTTGATTAACTGTTATAAATGAGTTAAAAGCACACTGCAATTCACTTTTCTCATACATTATTTTTCCTCCAACCCTATTGCTGTACCTTATGAGACATGCTGACTGGATTCATTCTCTTTTGCTAAATAGGACTGCCCAAAATTTACTAGATGCTGAAACAAGAAGAAAATAGAATATTTTAGAAGAATTGAAGCAATCAAATATTTCCTCTGGCAAAGGAAAAACTTTTTACCCAAAATATTAGTTTTGTACTAACTTCAAAGCAAGTGATGTTTCTTAAGTGTCTTTGCTTCCTTCTCCTTCCGTACCCTCTCCCTCATCCCACCTCCCCTCATCGTAGACAGACAGACAGACAGACAGACAGACACCCACACATTTTCTTGGCAATAAAAGGACATAGAACATAAAAATGAAGGTTCAAAATGTGTTATCTCAACACTAACAATATGTGTCATTCCAGAGAAAGGCAGGTGTTGGGACAGAAACAGTGCTGATGATTTTCAAACTTGAGTCTGTGTCGTCATAGGTGAATCTGGGAAAAGATACTTCCCACCACCAAAGAGAATACCAGGAAACAACCAGTGTCTCCGTGGGCATGGTGGGTTCTAGCTGCATTCTTAAAACAGCCAGCGTCTCCGTGGGCATGGTTGGGTCTAGCTGCATTCTCAAACAGCCAGTGTCTCTGTGGGTATGGTGGATTCTAGCTGCATTCTCAGAGCCTTTTTCCCTCATGCACAGAAACATTTCATAAAGAATAAGCATGAACGGAAACAACGCGAGAGGTTGATAGTTCCTTCTGTTATTTGCCTCTTCTTTTTGCTATCAGTTTAAGATGGGAAAGTCTACCTACATTTTTTACAAAAGAAAAAGAAAAAGAAACAGAGTTCTCGCCAACCTCTCAGAAGGGCTGCAGTGACTGGCGTGGTAAATTATGGGAAAGGTCCACACTGTGGCTCAACATCTCCAAGAAAAAAGCCAACAGTTTTTCACAAGAGAAATATCAGGGAATACGAGCAGATTATATAGCACAAAAGATGCCACAGCCTCAATGATGTTTTTGAGCCCTGAAACAAGTAACAGGACAATAGGGTTGTTGGAAAGCTTAGAGTCTAATTTTAATTCTAAAACATGTAATATGGTCATGTGCCCCATGACGTCTCAGTCAATGACAGACCACATGTACAACAGTGGTCTCTTAAGATTATAGTACTGTATTTTTATTGTACCTTTTCTATATTTAGATACACAAATACTTACCATTGTATTACAACTGCCCACAGTACTCAGTACAGTACCCTGCTGTTTGTAGCTTAGGAGCAATAGACTTTATCACACAGCTTAGGTGTGTGAGAGGCTCTACCATCTTGGTTTATGCAAGGACACTCTACGATGTTTGCACAATGATGAAATCACCTAAGGACACATTTCCCAGAACAAATCCTGGTCATTAAGCTACACATGACTGTATATAAGCTGTAGTATGCGACTGACATGTCTCTACCAATGATTAACTATTCTTCAATGGAGAGCATTCTTGGAAATTCTTGGAAAAAACATTCCAAGAATTAAATTGTAAAAGCTCATCTAATAACAAGTGTTCTGTATTCCTGAGACAATTCTGTCTTTGACTCTGAGAAATGTCCACTTCACAAACTCCCATAATGGAAATTTCACAGGTGAAAGGCACAGACAGCCATGAACACAGCCAGGATCCATTTATATCCATTAGGAAGTGGGATTAGCAGCCCAAGTGAACCTGGATACAAGTGAAAGGACTAGATGCAGTACACTAGAATTCTCCTCTCAGACCCGTGGACCAGGGAGAATCCCTCTGCACTGTGTAAATATGTGAGATAATGGGAAGACCAAAAAGGAGTCTGCTTGGAGTCCCGTGCTTGAAGCCAACTGCTGGATAGCCAGACACCGTAGCTTACTGTGAATGAGCACTCCATCCCCAGATGAAGAAAGAGGGTGCACTGCATAAGGAGACACTGCTGATCAGACTTCAGAGGAAATTCTTTATCAAAGGTGCACATACATAAAGCACAAAAATCACAGAGAATATATAGGCTCAAGAGAGAAGTCCTGAGGACTCATTTTAGGGAGAATTTATCAAGTAGAGGAAGAGACAGAATAGGATTAAACAGGGGGAACAAAATGTGTTTAAATGATTCAGAGAGAAGAAAAATCAGCCAAGGGAGACGTCAAGGAGAAAAATAAGGCAAGTAGCACAGCACTGTGATGATGACAATACTGAAATGGGAGGAGGCTGTGAGGGCCATCCAGACAAGCCAGATGCTAATGAAGGCAGGAGCATGGTGGGGTGAACAGATGCTAACGAAGGCAGGAATGTGGCGGGGTGAAGCACAAGGAGATGACTGAGAAGACGACGTCACTCTTGGAGAATATGGTGACTTTGACAGCTGAGATGCTGTGATGGCAATGCTGAAATGGGAGGAGGCTGTGAGGGCTGTCCAAACACAGCAGATGCTAATGAAGGCAGGAGTGTGGTGGGGTGAACAGGTGATAATGAAGGCAGCAACGTGGCGGGCTGAAGCACAAGGAGATGACTGAGAAGATGATGTCACTCTTGGAGAATATGATGACTTTGACTGAGAAGACGATGTCACTCTTGGGGAATATGGTGACTTTGAGAAGACGACGTCACTCTTGGAGAATATGGTGACTTTGACTGAGAAGACGACGTCACTCTTGGAGAATATGGTGACTCTGACGGCTGAGATGCTGTGATGCCCAGGAAGCCGTGCAGCTGCTCATTCTAATTGTACTTTTATGAGAAAAAAAACAAATGAAAAAAAAAGTCCAGAACTTACTTAAGGGAACACAATACGGTAGAATCAGCCAAAAACCTACATTTAAAGTATAGGAGAATAAGTTGTAATGGTGGACTTGAAATAGTAAGAAAAGTTTGGATTATCATCTCTTTACTAAAGCAGAAAGGGAGTGTAACAATAGTTTTTAAATATCAATGAAAAATCCTTGGAAAAACATATCAGTGTTAGTGTTGAGACACAGTCAGAAAAATAGGTCACCTCAGACGTGTGAATAGGCTCAGCAAAGCCTAACAGAAAATTCTGTCACCTCATAAAGTACTTTTCAATTGCAGAGGTCAAAGTGCTTCTTACATTTAGTACAACATATGTGTGCATGTGTGTGGGCATAATTTTATATATATTACATATATATAATATCTTATGTTCTATTCATATGAAATAGAAGAGAGATGTAAAAACAAAGACATTAAAAGACTTAATTAACCAAGGATTCACGAATGACAATTCCTGGGGGGTTCTGGAGCGTGGAGATTAGGAAGAGAAGTGACATGTAACATGACACAAGGGATTACGAAAGGCAGATAATATGAGGGAAAGTCATGAGGGAGCTGGATTTCTTATCCTGAATTAGAAAAGAATGCAAAGTCTCAAAGTATCTGTAAAGGAGAAGCTCCTCCCATGGCAAGTGTGGTTTCCCATGCAGGGCAGGGAGGGCCTGGCTGTGGCCCTTCACTCCTCCCATTGCCTACCTGCTGGGCTCTTGAAGACATTCATTCCCACTTTCCCACTCCCCTTCCCTTAGGGACCCCAAGGGGTGAGGGGAAGGCCAGACCTGTACTCTGTACGTTACAAGTACCCACCTCTCTCTCTCTTCTCTCTCTCCTTCCTTCTCTCTCTCCCCATGTTTAGCACACGGTTTGTTCAGACTCCTGACCCCCAACCACCAGTCACAGGCATGGTATGGCATAGCCTCATAGAGTAATTAGATTCATCCCCACTAAATTCTGCATTGTGCTCTGTGTGACAATCAATATAGTAATGTGCTTATATTCGTAGAAGTTTTATACTCATGACAAATAAGGTATTAATAGGAATGGCTTCTGAAATCTGTGGTTGCACATCACAAATTACAACTGCATTTCCCCTGTTGTTAGTTAGGTCTAATGATCTTTCCATGGTTTCAGTGAGCATTTCTGTTGGTGTTGGCATCGGGGTTAAAACAGAATCAGCTACTCCCTTACAGTGACCAAAGTCAGACATGCCTGTGTTTGAACCCATCTCTGCTGCTTTTTAGCTCTATGGCCTTTAGCAAGTTATTTAATCTCTGAATTCTTAACCAGATTTCTCAACCGATTATAGCTCACACAGTTGTAGCAAGAATTAAACGAGCTTATCCGAGGGCACCGCTGTGTCTGCCACCGAGTATGTATGTGAGTTGTGTGCATGTCATGATGGTTAGCTGCTTACATTCTTCTTCTCATTTTCTGCGACTGTCTCCTAAATCGTACAGTGACAGTCACTCTGGGATTCCTGGGGGATTTCCAGCAGTGTCTCCCTGGTGAACGATAAACTTCAGCAGTTAGGTGAAGTGCTTGGTAAGGTAAGATGGAAGCTTGACATGAAAAAAAGTTTTGCAGACATTCCCATAGTGGAAAAATAAGACCAGGGAAGAAGCTGCTAATTAGCCAGAGGTGCAATGATGTATTGTGACTGTCAAAGCGAAGGAGCGAAGTCGGAACTCCTTTTGCTGTAGGGATAGCCACCCTTCAGGAAGGGCCGTGATTCCCGGTAATTTAATCTGAAAGATATAAATCATGACGAAAAGCTCCCTGCATTAGTAATGGAGAGAAATACCTGCATTCTAGCAAGGTTTTCATGATAAAAGACAGGTTTTCATACATCTGAGATCAGGAAAAATAATTATCGATCAAAGATAACCCCCTGCATCCTCATTTGAAGTGAAATTGGAGGTCAGCGGAGGCCAAGAAAAAAGAGAGGACTGGATTGTCTCTGCAATTTTAAGGAGCTCATTGCTAGAAATGCTATTTTACAAAGTTTCAGCTGTATGTGATTTCGAAACATTAATGATTCCATGCCTGCCAGACAAAGAAAGAGAAGGGATGTCAAAAACCAAAAACAGGTATAACTGTATCATCAGCATGAAAATGGAGGCTGACATCATAATGATGAAAAATCACCCCAGGGCCAAAGTATGCGAACTGAAATCATGGCCAAACACAAATCTCCTGGTGCTTTGGAAGAATGCAACTGGAAATTGATGAGAGCAGAGGAATCTATACTATCTGCTTCCCAGAGAATTGGGAGTTCACAGAGAACAAAGGCAGTGGCCCCAGCAGAACCCTTTGCTATGCGAATAAGCTGGAACACTCACCCGAACGCACTCTCTAAATCAAGATTACCTGTAATTCCTCTGTGCTGCAGCCTATAGGGCTGTAGAGGCTTAATCATATTTATTACCTAACCAATGAACACATGGGCTGTTTGACCAGAAAGTAAATTTTGGCCCCACCTCACCATTCCTACAACATCATGCAAGACCAGTGAAGTCTTGAGAACCTGGAAAGCCCTAATCCGCGTTCAGTGACTGGTCTCTGACCATTTGTTTTGCCCGGACAAATGAGTAATGGAGGAACAAACAGCTTAAATTGTTAGCAACTACTAGACTATAAAATTCTTACTGAACAGTCACTTTCTTGAAAGCTCAGACCATTTTTATTAAATCTTTGCAATTAGTAGAATTTGTCCCCTTGGTGGTTTCTCAATTAAGATTAAATAGGGCCCTCAAAAATGCTGGGGAGAAAAAATGAGAGAACAAAAAATTAAATGGGGAATGAAGAAAAGAAAGGAGAAAATGAGAAAAGAAATAGGGAGGGGAGAAAGGTAAAAAATAAATGGCATGCCAGTCATTAACTCTAAAATCCAGGTGGAGAGATATATCAAACCAGGCAGGCAGGCCAAATTAGTCAGAGCAATGTTTGCTGGCCACTATAACAAACAACCCAAAATCTCAGTGACTTAAAATAAAACTTACGTCTTTCTCATTCAAAGTCATTGACCCTTCAGTGGCCCTACTTGGGTCTCCTCTAAGTGGTAACTCAGAGATAGGAGCTGCTTCCACACTATAACTCTGCCACCTGGAACATGTGGGTTCCTGGATTCCCATAGGAGGAAAGAAGAGAGTCGTGTTTTATGGTCAGCTCTGGAAGTGGCCAGCATTCCACCTACACAGCACTGGTCATAGGCTCCCAATATCACCCATAAGGAAGTCTAGGAAATGTAGTCTTTTCAGGTTTCCAACAAGTGGGGGCCACTCGATGAGGAAAACGAGGAGTTCAATTCTGGACAAATCAATCGGAATCAACCACACTTGTCACACACAAGCACACAATCTGTGTGAGCAGACAGGAAAGGCTCCGTGAAAATAAGGGACTCGAGCATGAGGAAGAAAGGCATCTACGCAGAGGGTACTCTATGAGCAGAAATGTGGAGATGATTTGTGCAGGTGGAGCTGAAGGACAAAAATTAGTCTCATCTGCCTGGAGCAGAGTTTCTGAGGAGCTGAAAAGAGTGATAGAAGACCAGATAAGTCAATTAAACAGATTGCAGAGGTTATTTTATGCCAACCAAGGAGATTTTTGTGGCAGGCCATGTCTCACTAACAGCTGAACAGGCAAGCCTCCGTAACAACTGTCTCAGCACTGACTGAGTGGTGAAGCTACATACTGAAAGCTGAGAGAGCCAGTGTCCTTATACAAAGGCTGGAAGGTAACCAAGGCCCACCAGGAGTTTTGCCCAGGCCTCTCCCAGGTCTTGAAGCGCGACAAGATAATGAAGGAATTCTTAACAGGACCTGTTTAGGATTAAACAACTTGTTATTGGGGGGCTGAAGAAACTCCCCAGACCTCCACAAAAATGTTTTACTGGGGGTCTAAAGGAACTCCCCAAACCTCCATGATTTAGCAGGAGACAAGATAAATGTAATCACCCCCAGTACCTGGACCCATCTAGATTAAGTCAATTTACTGAGGCTGCAGAGGAAGGGCTTCAAAACTCAGACCTTAGTTACAGATTAGAATAAGTTAATCACTTATGTCTTTAGACCAATGCACGCGTACACACAGACATATAGCTTAAAAGGTATATAAGCTCTGTAAACCTTGTAATTTTCGGTTAGTCTGGCAATATTTTCCAGGCCTTCTCCCTGTACCCGGTTACAGAAATAAGCTCTCTTCATTCCCAGTTTATCTGCATCTCATTATTGGGCCACGAGAATAAGCAGCCTGACTCTCAGTTTGGTCTGGGAACAAACGGACTTATCCCTGTAGGTAATAAAATGCCTTTGTCCATAGCTCCTGGCTATGAGCAGTGAACGAGGCCAAGGTTCTGCAGGGCCCATTGAAGAGGAGAAACTACTGGCAACAGCAAGCCAGGCAGGCTGCTCTCCAGGTGCTGGATACCAGTCTTGGCCTCAATCCTTAACTATCTGTGTGAATTGGACAAGTCCATCAGTTCCTTCGTGTCTCAGTTGATTCATCTATAAAATGAGGAAAATAATGTGTAATGTGTAAGAAAGCTCTGTGAGAAAAACACCAAAAGCAACACCAAAGCATGCAGTCATGGAAGGACAGTAATCCGTGAGGAATAAGGAGTGGAGGGTGGGGTCGTGGAGATGGAAACACCAGTGGAATAAGAGGTAGACGGTAGGGTTATGGAGATGGAAACACCAGTGGAAAAAGGGTGGAGGGTGGAGTCATGGAAATGGAAACACCAGTGGAATAAGGAGTAGAGGGTGGTGTCATGGAGATGGAAACACCAGGGGAATAAGAGGTGGAGGGTGGTATCACAGAGATGGAAACACCAGTGGGGCACTAGGGATACATTCACATGATTTGGAAATGTAAAGACATGGAAGACAGAGCACAGAAAGAAATCACAAGCAGCTCCAGTTTCTGAGTCCAGGTAACTGAAACAACAATGGTATCACTGAAAAAATAAAGTAGTTGTGTGGGGGCTCACTTGATGGGGAAGACAAGGAGTTCAATTTTGCACAAATCAATCTGAACTGAAAGCAAGGAACCAACTGTCCTCTAGGGAGTAAGAGATACCCAACCAAAGCTCAGGAAGTGATTGTCATTTAAGCTCAGCTTCTGATCAATTCACATAGAAAGAGTTAAATCCACATGTGAAGTAAGCGTTACAATCACTTTCCGAATTTTTGATTACTCTAATATATATTTAAATTAACTGCAAATAATGTTTTTAGTATCTGAATGTATTTATACCTTTCTTTTTTAAATACACAGGAGTTAAACATCTCAATGAATATCAGCATTGGAAGAAAAAACTGTTTACAATGGAAAGGAACAGCAATGTTCCAAGTCTACTTGAGTAGCAGAAAATCAAACTTCTCCTCAGGCCTTTCCTCCAGCGAAACATTCCTGTGGACAAAACAAGCTGGAGTGTGTGGGGCTGGGTTCCTGCTCTGATCCTTCCAGCTTTTTAGAACCCAAGAGACTCAGCTCACTTCCCAGCGCCACCGGCCTTCCTTGGATGTCTTCCACTCTAGTTGGGCTCAGGCTGGCAGTTTCTCCACGTTCTTTAGCTCTCTGTTTTATTTCCAACATACTCCAGGGCTGGTTGAGAAAGGGGAGAAGGGAGCCTCATGCTGCCCATTGGGTCCCTTGGGCAGGGCACACACACCTCTATCATAGGGTCACTGGTTCCTGGGAATTCCAGCCAATGACAGAACTAGGTGGTCTTAATTGCATTTGAAAATAAGACTAGAGAGAACAGAAAGAACAAATAAGACAAGGTAAATGAAATGCAAAAAAAAAAAAAAAAAAAGAAAAGAAAAGAAAGAAATTTCACAGGATTTTGCAAACTTTTGTTAAGCATTCAAATTCCAAAACCCTCAACCAAACAAAGCTTTCACAGCTACTTGTGCCTCAGGCTTATTTCCTAATTCAAAGCTGTAATGGGATCAGGTTAGTAAGAGCCTGCAATGGAAAACTAAAGCACAGTGCAAACTGATCTCTCACACCGTCACTAATTTATCTTCTAAGACATTTGCAAAAGCTCTCTTTTCACTGACTCCAAATATCGTCTGTATGGGTACTTGGTATCAAACTGTGAAATGGCTCTGTGAGTATGAAATGCAACTATTAATCTCAGAAGAGTGAAAGCAACCTGGCCCATCTGCATGGAGCGCTAACACAGTGCCCGGTACAATTCAGGCAGACCCCTTCTCTCTCTTATAAACAAGGTATGGAAAAAAACAGCTTGCCCTAGAAAAAGCAGACATTCAAATGGGAGGCTCACTCAGCCTTTCTGCTTGCTCTGTCTGCAGCATCTTGGAGACACACATGCCCGGGGGAGTGTTGGGCTGGATCAGGGTTTGCTGGGCTGAACGCTGGAGGATTTGAAGCAGGCTGAGCTGGGAGGGAGAATTAGGAGCAGTAGGACCCTTCATGCTGGTCTGAATCCAATCAGGCTTGACTGAGTCACAGCCAAAGAAATGATTCAAAGACCAGCACCAACTCCAAAGACAGAGGTACTGCTGCAAGGACAGGTGAGCCCGTGGCTGAACCCCAGGCAGAAGCCGGAACACAGCCGGGCGAGTCTGAGACAGAGTGGAGACTGCCCTGAGCTGCAGCTGAACTGGGGGAGTCTGACACAGAGTGGAGGCTGACCCGAGCTGCAGTTTAAAGCATCACTGGGGTTTGCCTGGCTTGTCTTCATTGTTCAGAGGGCACAAAGGTGCAGGATCAGGGCAGACATGTAGGCAAACTTTCTCTGCAGCAGAAAGTCTTTCCCCACCCCCCCATCACTCTACTTCCCCAAATTGCTCAAAGCTCATTTCATCTAAGACGCTGCTCTTTCAATGAAAGGTTTACCAGAGACTCACCAAATGGCTGATCCCTGTAACGTGTTACATTCCACAAGAACCTAGGCACACAGAATGTCATGACTTGAAAACATGAGGCATTTGGACCAAGGGTTGGCAAACTTTTTCTATAAAGGATCAGATTGTAAATGTTTTAGGCTTCGTGAGCCAAGAGACAAAAATCAAAGATATGTCGATACTAATGAAAGAAGAGATAAAATAAATTTCCACAACATTTTTCTTGACAAAATTCAAACTATAACATAATCATTTAGTTTTTGTTTTGATAATACAGGTCCACAAAAGAGATAAATGGAATCCTTTGAGGAGGAGATAATATTTTCCTTATTGGAAGTTCAAAGTTAGTTCCCTAGAACCAAATTAATCCCAAATGTTCATCCATAAAAACCACTCTCAGCCTGTGTTGCCACACATAAGCAGGAGAGGCTGGATTTGGCCTGGGGGCTACGGTTTGCAATCTCTGGATTAAGACTAATCTGCCTATTATATATACAAGGCATCTGAATCTCAGAGACTCAAGGATTGCTGAAAATCACAGGTCTTGTGGAAACATGGCAAGCCCCTCACCCAGCTGGATGATGTTGTGTCCTGACCTCAGGACAAGCCTGTCGGTATTAAAGTTTCAGGTTGTCTATTCTGGCTCATTTTATGTGACCATTTGCCTAGGCCATGGCACCCAGATAGGTGGTCAAACACTGTTCTAGTCACATATTATTTATTCCATTTCTGTGAGGGTGTGTTGGAATATGATTAATATTTCAGTCAGTGGACTCTGAGTAAAGCTGATTGCTTTCTGTAATGTGGGTGGGCCTCATCCAATCAGTTGAAGGCCTGAATAGAATAAAAACTGACCTGCCGCAGTCCTGAGGGAATGCTGCCAGCCGGTGGCCTTCAGAAGTGCAACGTGGACCCTTCCCTGGGTCTGCAGCCTGCTGGTCTATCCTGCAGATTCTGGTCTTGCAGTCTCCATAATCATGTGAACTAATTCCTTCAAAGAAATCTCTCTCGGTCTCACCCTCCTATACACACGTACACACACGTGCACACACACATTTCTCTGGTGAACCCTAAGCAATACATTGACTCAGATAATCATCTTATGGGAAATGCTATGAAAAAAAGAACCTAAACACACATACAAGCTTATGTTAATCATGGGACAATTGTGTGAAGAAGCAAATGCAACTATTATAATTCATAGCATTGAAAGTAATTTATTTACATTCATTAATTGCCTACAAGATAAGTATTGCAAATATAGTAGCAAATAAGCCGGACCCAGCCCTGTCCTCTCATTGCTTATATTCTAATGGAAAAGTAAAACAGGACAAACAGAAAAAAAAGTGCTGAATAGACAAATAATAAATAAAAACTGATGAACACGCTACGTAAAAACAAAAATGGGACTGACGGAGAGGGGCAGGGAAGGTCTAAGGGTCTGATGATCAGGTCTAAACGGAGAGGACTTCCTGAAACTTCAGGAAGGGGCAAAATTGAAGCTGAGGAAACAGCACAAACAGCCCTGAAATGGAAAAGGGTTTAGATGCTTCACAGACCTGGAAGATCAGTGTGTGGGGGACGTGCAATATGAGACGAAGCCTTAAGCAGACTGGGAATTTGGCTCCAGAGATGGTGGTGGGGTGGGTAATACAGTGGTGACACCCCGACTCCTGCCCTTTGTCTCCACTCACCAACGGCAGATTCCCCCTAAAGATGGGCTGGGAGAGAAACATCCCGTTCAAATGGACCCTAAGTGAAGAGGCTCATGGGGAAAACCTTCCTCCCGTTGCACACCCACTGCAAGCAGAGCCTTCCCAAGCTCTGTCCGGGCCTCCTGCCTAGCTATCTACGGGGTAAATCAGTCCACAGAGAAACACTCACCAAAATGTCAGCTGAACTTCAACAGGAAGGGTCAAGCTCAAAGGAAATTATACAAGGTTTTTAGAAAATTACAACAAATTCAACTATTTGTAGTCAGCACCTAACTCAGTGCCTAGCATATAAGGCTCAACAAATCATATGGAAAGTTATCTGGTGTAAATACCCAGGGTTCATCGTCTTGCGCCGGGAAGATTTAGAACACAGACACACAGGAAGAGTTTAGGAGCAGATGTTTAATAGGCAAAAGAAAGAGAAAGGAGAATAGTCTCTCTCTAGTGAGAGAGAGAGAGAGTTTCCCAAAGGGAAGACCAGCCGGCAAGGAGTGTGCCGGATTTTTTAGGCAGGCTTGAAGAGGCGATGTCTGATTTCCGTAGAGCTTACATAGGTTTACACAGCATGCGGAGAAGGCTGGTCGCCCCACCAGAATCTTATTATGCAAATGGACTTTCCACTTGACCGGTGCCATCTTGTCTGCTCCTTCCTGTACATGTGGTTGGCAAAGGGAAGGGGCGATGGAGCCTCTGTTTTGAACATGCCTAGTCCCCGTAGCTTTTTCCTGCTGACCTTCACCGGTGCAAGCTTGCTGCTGGCTTGTCTATGTCTGCAGCTCCATCTTACAGGCTGATCTTTGTTAGACAATGATTTTGGGGCTGCTTTTCATTAAAAAGCAAAACCTATTGAGGATTCCCATACTCTCACTATCTGCCTAAGCAGTTTCTTCTTAACGCCTATATCATTAAGAGAGATATTATGCAGCTTAGTGTTATTAGGGTTTGTGAAATAACAAATAAAGAGATAAAAGGTTTTTGTGTGTATTTGTGTGAAGATATATTTTATATATATATATATATATATATATATATATACATATATATATTCAGTTGTGCCTCCTGGAGTTTAACCACTAGTCACTTTAACTGGTTGGTCTAGGCTGTTCCAAAAATTATCTTAACCACACATTTGCAAGCCATATTACAGATGATGTGACCTTACCTGAGAAATGTTTCACTGGCAGAAAGAAGCCTTCTTTTTGTCTTTAAAGGCTCCTTTCTTTTCTCCTTTCATCTATTTATAAGTTTGAATAGTGCTTATTGGAATAACTAGAGCAAATCTGGCAAAGCCTGGGCACATTGTTGTCAGCTACAGGATTTGCTTTGTGCAGTTTGGCTTTTACTACTTCCTTGAAGAGCTACCTTCCGTCAAGACAACACTAGTAACCCTGGCAGTCCACACATGTAACACATCGCCAAATGGCCACAGATGGCCAAATGGCTGACTTTAAAAGCTGGACAATTCACATGCAGAAATCTTTGGCTTCCTTTATTTGGACAATTAGTGTATCTGAGGCAGGGCAGTACTGAATTGGTTTTATAATTTCTTCTGTAGCGGCCAAACCAAAAAAGCCTAGAATGAATGAATGCAACTGTGAATGAATAAACACATGTGTTTCCAAAAATAAATGATTCTTATATTAGATCATATTTTGAAAGATCTCAAAGTCCTTTTTATGAACTCCATTTACTGAGAAAAATAACTCCTTTTATTAGGTTCCCTCTCAAGGATGTAGAACATACAGACTTGGGGATGAGGAAACATTTAAGAATCTCAGTATTTAACATTTACTAGGAGCACATGCCTTTCTGAAGCGAACTCTCACATGTCTCCTTCAAATCTCCGTGGATCTTTGCCTCAGGTGAGTGACATTTTAGGTGGAAATCAAGGAAGAGGTGGAATTTTAGATCTGGGCGGATGTCATGTGGGCGAGTTTCAGCCTACATAAAAAAATGATGCAGACCATAAACTTGGCACCTATGGCAAGTGGCCTGCTTGTTAGGCCTCTCTTATCTAGATCACAGGAACAGGAAATTCCAGTTGATATCTGGATTACATATAGAGAATTCATTTGGCAATCACCCTCACAACTTCTGACCAGCAGCCAGACCAGGAAATATATTACCACAGTCCTTCCTTCCTGGGGCAGAGATAAAACTGCCCTGGAGGAGATAAGCCTTGAGGCCCCATGACTCCAGCTCCCACTTAGTGATCATGCTCAGAACCACTTCTGTTGACTGATATGAAATCCCTTCATTACAATTTACCAGAAATAATCCCTCACACCAAAAAGGGGAGTCATTTCCCCAAAGCCAAATCGCTTGGTATTTTCCAACCCAAGACTAGAAACCAGCTGTCCTGCCACCCAAACACCCAATGCACGTTCCACCATCCTTGCTGCTGGGCTTTAACAAAAGAACCTCAAAATCAGAGTGGGATTTGAAGACTAGAAGAAGAAAGCAAAACAAGTCTATCTGGCAAGGTTGGGTGAGGAGCTTTGCAGCCAACCAGGACTGAGGTCTTGACACAGAAGGCCTGGAGAGGCTGCCATTATTCGCCAGTGAATTAAGAAAGATTTGCAGCAGCTACTTCTTAAGGCACGACAGAAGAGAAGCCACCCGAGGTGAGTGGGTCAGTGAGAAGGAAGCTGCAGACAAAGGAAGCTCTGAGTGAGGACAAAATGAAGAGGAAAGAACCCAGCCACACACTGACAAAGAAACCACAGGGTTTGGCAAGTGTCTGCTTGACCTTCTCTAAAGCAAATTAAAAACGTAGAGATGAATCTCTAAATTGAATATTTAGGAAGAAAGAATTGCAATTCATGATATAGAGGCAGACAGGGTGGTCCGAAGGTGGAAAAAGAGGACTGTTCCTTTGTGGTCCTGTGAGAAAGTTCTTTGATATTAGCAAAGTTTTGGGGGCTGGTAAGGTCTGATTGGTGGGTGCTGTGGTGGGCAAAACTAGTCTTTGATTTGCAGTTGTTATCTTGCCTGCTACAGATAAAAGTGGTCTCTGGTTATAACAGGCAGTTTCAGCCATGGGACTTGCAGAGAACAGCATTTCTAGAGTGATGTTGTGTACCCTGAGTGCCTTTTACTCAGACCCCTCTTCTCTGATTTAGTTGGGTATGACAAGAATGGCCCAATTTGGATAATCAACTTACACAATCCTAACTCAAGAACTGTAGCATTGAGTGTAAGGGTGCATCATTTTCATAAACTCAGAGGAAAATGTGGCTGATGGCAGAGCTGAGTCCCGAGAGCTCGGCCCTGAGCTGCCTTTCATCTGGTCACTGTGTTCAGGGGTTCTCCTCAATGTAAATAAACATCTGCGATGAAAACCTCCACAAGCCTTATCATTAGAGTCAAAGTGGGTCTTCTAGAAACCAATTTGCTTTCAAAAAAGGAGATCAAGTGATAATTTATCTAATGTTCTAGAAATGTTTGAGGCACACTAGACAAATGTCAACCTTAAAGTTTTCCTTTTGCCTTATTTCTCTAAGTAACACCTTCTCAAATCATGAAAGCAAGAGTGAACTAAATTTTTTTAAAAAAATCCATATTAGAAGAAAGATCTATTAAGGGTCTAGTGAGTAAATGATACTTTTGGAATGTTTAGAACTTTGAGGGGGAAATCACATGTTTTCACATCCCACTATATAATTTCCATAACGATGAGGCAAAGCACTACCCCTATTTGCAGAAGAGAGACTGCCGTGAAGTCAGTGGACACTACCTCCAGGTCAGAATCCAACCTAAAGGGCTTTAATCAATGGTAAATGCTCTGAGGCACAAAATCCTACGCTCCTCATCAGTCATGCTATGTCATCTGAATATTCTGACCTCCCCAGAACCTAGTAGACCTATTTTAAATTTCTCCAAAAATTTCAAAACTCTGTTTTATAGAAAACCAGAACTTTCATGTCAAGTGTTCCTGAGAACTAATAACAAAAGCCAAAACAAGTTTCTTAAAATCTGTCAGCCAGTTTTGTAAATATGACACAAGTGAATACTTCTGGACATCATTTAGATATTAATGTAACATGCATAAACTAGAAAAGGCAGCATTAAATTTGGATGTTTTTGACTTTTGTTTCTCAACTTTTTAAAGATTAAATCATGGGATTTTATTCTCTTCTATTCCCTCTAGGGAAAGCAATCTGCCGATATTTTTCTGAAAGATGCTAAAAATGGAAAGAACTATTGAAAACAATTAGAGGAAAATCGCACCTTGAACTTAGTAGAACGTGTACACCATGTTCTTACAGGAAATCTCAGACATGATATTAAAAATTCCAGTTGTTTCATTTTTTTGCAGAACAGCGTGTAGTTATGTACTGAGTGCACTGTGTGGGGGGCACACAGGGCATACCAAAGGCTTCTTTTGTTTATGATATGGATTTGCACTGTATTCGGAAGGTTTTCTTTCAAATGCCTCATCACAGTTTGTCCAAACTTCTTGTAGGGAGCAACGGGGCCTCTATTTAAGCTTCTTGTGAGCCGATCCACCAGCCAAGGTCATATTGCTTTCCCTTAAGAATCAGAGCCCCAGGGATCCTGTTCTATTTATTCTTTCCCCAGCCTCTTGTCTTTCAGCAGGGCAGATGCCTCCCAGAAGGAAACCAGATGCCAGGACTGTGGGGGACTCTTGAGCAGCATCAGCCAAACTGTAGGAGCTGAGAAGAGGAAGCTTTGCTCAGGGTAAGCGCCATGGGATAATGTCTTTAATGTCAAGAGGATGCACACTGTGAATGTGGAACGCCATCCAGGCTGAAAGAGGAAGTCACACAGGCGGGGAGTGTTGCCAAGCATTTGCGAGCACTCTCTTCGGTGGGCAGAGAGCCGGCTTGCTCATGATTCCGCCTTTTCTGTTATTGGCAACAAGCCGCCACTGGAACTTTGTATCCTTAAGGCTTTGAGGCCTTGACTCAGGTGGGGGTCCCAGAATAAGCTCATGAAGTTTTTGCCTCATTCCCCCCAGGCTCCAAATCACTGGTACAAATTTCTCAGTCTGACTTAATGCTTAGGGAATTGTCGTATTTTGGACCTTTCATTTTAAAAAAGCATATATATTTACCAGTGCTATCTCCACCAATTCTGAATAAACCTTAGACTTCAGGTCATGAGCCACTAGGAGTCTGAATATGTCTTTTATTTGGATTCAAATAAGATTTTAACTTCCTGGCACCACAATTTTCTGAAGGTGCCAGTGTGAGACCTGGATCATCAGACTGACTTGGAGCTGGGAAGCCACAGAGTGGTGCAGTAAGATCTCGCTGTCTTGGTTTCCACCTTAGAAACAATATCATACCCCCTTTCTCATTTCACAGGATGCTAAAATTTAGCATATGTTATAGTGTTTATTGACAATAAAAAGGCAGGATAGCAAAGTGGTTAAGGAATGGCTGCACTCAACAACCATAACCTCCTATCATGCCAGGAATGGCAGGCAAATGCCATGCACGGAGGTCATGTCAGCGAAGATCAGCTGGCGTGCTCAGGACACTGTGGGAACCAAGGGTCTGAGCCATCAGGACTGTCCACAGATATTCCACTCCTTCTTCTCATATAATATGCTTGCATTCCCCATGTTTTATGATTTGAATTCAGGATTTGTTGAATTCAGGTATGGTAAAGTGATAGACACAGACAGGAACAACTGCCTTTGAAATAAGAGCTTGTTTCTTACAGTTCCCAAGAAAAAGGAGCATTGGCATTGCCACACAGGGCTGCCCAGGCAGCGCCAGGATTGGGCGGGAGGCAGGAGTACAGGAAGCGTGGATGGAAGCCTCCATGACCACAGAGGGGAGAAGTCACAAAGTAGGGACAGCCCTTATTTGGCAGGAAACAAGTCACAGATTTGTTTGTGGCTGGAGGGTTTGTGATACGACTTTTATGCTACCTCAAAAGTGGGATTGAAGGGTGATGTAGACACCTTTGGCCATTAGTTTGGCCCTATGATTAGTGGATGCCAAATCATCAATTACAAGATCTGTAGAAGTTGGTTGGAACACTCCACCTTGTGCAGACAGTCTGTTCATGCAAGTCCGGCAGGAATCATAGGTGGAAGCGGCATGTGTCACCTCCTGCAAAGGACCAGCACAGGGGACATCACACTCCCTTCGCCTGCCACAGTGGCCAGGAAAGCACCCTCCATCAGCGTCCATTCCTGAGTGACTACCTGGGTGGCCTGACGGGTCTAGAGTCTTTCAAGGCTCTGCTGGCATCTCATCTGCGAACATCCCACTGGCCACAGCAAATCTCATGGTGGGATGGTTAATTGTATGTGTCAACTTGACTGGGCCACAGGGTGCCCAGAAATTTGATTCAACATTATTCTGGGTCTGTCTGGGAGGGTGATTCCAAATGAGATTAGCATTTACATTGGCAGACTGAGCACAGCAGGTTGTCCCCTCTGATGTGGTTGGGCCTCAGCCAGTCAGCTGGAGGCCTGAACAGAACAAGTCAGAGGGAACTCTTTCTGCTTGGACTGCTGTGAACCAGGGCATTGGGTTTTGTGTTTTGTGTTTCTGCCTGTGGACCTGAACTGAAACATCAGATTTTCCCTTGGAAGCCCATCAGCATTTGGACTAGAATTAGCCCACCAGCTTTCCTAGGTCTGCAGTTTGCAAATGCATATCTTGAGACTTCTGTTTTCATAATCATGTGAGCCAATTTCTTATGGTATATATTTATAAAATAAAATTATGGGCTGGGCACAGTGGCTCAGACCTGTAATCCCAGCATTTTGGAAGGCCGAGATGGGCAGATTACAAGGTCAAGAGATTGAGACCATCCTGGCAAACATGGTGAAACCCTGTCTCTACTAAAAATACAAAAATTAGCTGGGCATGGTGGCGGGCGCCTGTAATCCCAGCTACTCGGGAGGCTGAGGCAGGAGAATTACTTGAATCCGGGAGGCGGAGGTTGCAGTGAGCAGAGATCACGCCACTGCACTCCAGCCTGGCAACAGAGAAAGACTCTGTCTCAAATAAATAAATAAATAAATAAAAATAATATTATGAACAATATTATTTTATATATATACACACCTATCCTATTGTTTCTGTCTTTCTGGAGAACCTTGACTAATTCACAGGGCTAAGCCCAATGTCAAACTGGGAGACCTCTATAAAATTACATGGCGAAGGCTGTGGAAAAAGGAAAGAGTAAACATTTGGGGTCACATTTGTAATCTACCACAGAGGGCGAGAAGATAGAACTGCTTTTCCCGATATCTGCGTGTCTCTTTCTAGCCACCCAAAGCTTCCTAAAGATGTGGAAATGCCATGGCCACTGCAGCAGTGGGCAGAAGTGTGGTCAGGCCGGGAAGAGGAGGTGCTCGGGTCACCTTTCCCATCCCCAGGGTGGCTGGTGGCCCCCTGTGCTGTGTGCATTTGAAGGCCTCACCCGCCTCATGGGTCTGAATCTGAGGGAGGCAGCACATAATTAACCGCTATTAGGAATTTTACAATGTATTTTTAGTTCTCTGGAAATGTCTCCCTCATTATTGTTTGTTATTCAACTTTGAAACACATGTGTAGGAATCCACTGTGTGTAGAAGTAAGAAACTGCCTATAACCAATGCTTTTCACACCAACGATCTCTCGCTCAAACGAATACAA
Source organism: Pongo abelii (assembly GCF_028885655.2). Classification (NCBI taxonomy): domain Eukaryota; kingdom Metazoa; phylum Chordata; class Mammalia; order Primates; family Hominidae; genus Pongo; species Pongo abelii. Next base: position 212,082,788 of record NC_071988.2, read on the forward strand.
GACAGGCTCTTAATGTTCTCGTTATAGAGAATAACTCGGTAAGGTAAATAAAGCTGATATTAAAAATCCAATTTTACATATAAGAAGACATAGAGACGTTAAATGGTTTGCCCTGTGTCTGAAAGCTCAGTAACTGCAGAAGTGTTGAAGGATTGCAGGGCTCCTGACTCTTTGGTCAGGATGCATTATGCAGCCAATCACAGAATCATTCTGAGATGAGAGCCAGAATTCTGGAGAACAGCAGAGTGCTCCTGCAGCATGTCTGTGCAATGAGAGCACAAGCAATCCTTCTAGAGAATTTGGTCAGGCATTGGGTCAGCAAATGTTCATGGAGCACCTTCTCCTTTCTCTGTGCCAGGCACTGTGCTATGTTATGGAGATGCAGGGGTGGGCAAAACCAGACCCCATACCTGCCCTTAGGAGTATATTCTGTAAGGGGGCTGGAAGGTGTAGACCTGAATCAAATATTTGCGTGCACAAATAGAACCATGCAACCCATGCATACAGTGAAGGGGAGGCCCTTGGTGCTGTGAAGACCCATAACCACAGTCACCGGGCTGGGCAGAAGGCAGGGAGAGCTTTCCTGGGGAGCAGTGTTTGAAATAGGGTATAAAGATGGGGTTGGAGTTATTAAGATAAATAGAAGAAACAGTGTTCCAGGTTAGAGGGTTTAGAACGCGCAAAGGCCTTATACCTGGGAAAAAGGAAAGACAAAGGAGTGGAAGGAAAAGCAGTGGCTGAAGCACAGTGGCTCATGAAAGACAGACTGGATAGAATAGGAGCAGAGTGTGGCTGAAGCACAGTAGCTCATGAAAGAGGAGACTGGATAGAATAGGAGCAGGTCCTCTTGGGCCTGGAGGATATCTTCAGACATTTGTGCCTTATGTAAAGAGAAATGGCAAGATACGGATGATGTGAAAGCCAGGGGCTGTCCTCCAGACCATGAGACCTCAGCCAGCTGCCCGCTCAGAGCCAAGTTGCTGCTTTGTGGGCAACTCTCTCCAAGTGTGGAAGAGCAGATAGGGTGTTTTTACTTCAGCCACAAAAGTTACACACTTCACTAAAATATTACTACTCCATGCTTAGCAATGAGAAACCCTCTCTATGCCATTCTTATCCTTTTGAAATGATACCAGATGCCAAGAAACACCACAGGAGTAAGGCAAAGAGGTTGAGCTTCAAGCGCAGAAATAGTCTAAGTGTCAGCTGTACCACAAATTGTGACAATAAGCATATCACCAGGCTTCTTATTTTACCCCCTCTTCCGTGCAATGAGGCAGCTTGACTCTGGAGCTGGAAATAGTTCTCTCCTCAAGGTGGAGGCAAACGGAGTCTCGGACAAATTGATAATCCATGCAATCCAAATGGTAATTAGTATAGTCTTTCTCTGGTTATTGAGGCAAGTTTTTCATGTGAGCTTAGCTTCTGTTTAGCATTTTAACTGTGGGAGAGGAAAAGTCCTTGAAAGTCCTGTGACTCATTGGTAAAATAAGAACGCGCTAATGAAATATGAGAAACATCGAAAGAAATTAAAAGACATTAAAAATCTATTGTGTATCCTGCACTCCAAAGTCATTTTTAAATGGTAATTACACCTTTGAAGAGCATCTAATTGGTATAAAAAGAATTTGGATGAATGTGGAGCTCTTCATCTGACTTCAATTGATACACAGTGATAATATTCAAGACCAATTTCCGCAGCTTTTATCGCCTGACTGAGCATTGCTCTGTTTCTGAAGTTTAAAGGGATTTTCTAATCTTTTGCTTATCAGAGGCTGAGCAAAGACCTGTCATGGTTTATGGAGGTAACAGAGAGGAGGTAAAAGCATTTTTAAGTGCCCTGTGGAAAGTGCTGTCAAGTCCAGGCTATGTCAAGCTTATGCTTTGTGGTGAAACAAGGATCTAAGCCACAAACTCCTGAAAAGAAAGTTTCTAGTCCCTTTTTGTCTGGGTTATTCAGGAGCATCGAGACTGACACACCTGATAAGACTCCTGTTCTTCATCCCTGTCATCAGTGACATAACACTTTTAGTGCTCACTGTGTGCCTGGCTCTGTGTTAAGTGCTATTTCAGTTAAATGTTAGCACTGTGAAATGGTTTCAGAAAAAAGGATTTGTGGTCACTCCCAAGTAAATGCCCAAATGGTCTAACTAGCTTATTACGCAGGATCACTCATTAAAATCTGCGGGATTTGCATAAAATGCACTCTGCAGTACTGCTCTCACAGACACAATGGCAACAGCCCTTTGAACTAAGGCCGTAAGTTTCCTTAATGGGTTACATCAAAATTTTAATGGCCTGGAACTGGGCCACTTAGGTTTACTACCTAGACAGATGTGTTGAATGCTGCTAATAGGAAGATTGTAAGGTACCGGCTGTTTGATGCCCTTCCTTTAAATTCTGTAATGGATACAGATGCCATTGGTTAACAGTTTTTATTTCTTCCTTAACAAAAATAGTTTTATAATAAGCAAGTCAACGATTTTTCTTCGGCAAGGACTTCAAGTACATTTCGGAGCTCATCTCCCACTCTCCCTCTGTCCTTTCCATGAATGCCACACTGGCCTCCTTGATGCTCCTCAAAAATGCCAAGCTCCTCGGGGCCATTGTATTTGTGCAGGCTCTGCTGGAACACTGTGTACGTCTGCGTTCTTGGAGCAGCAAACACCGGAATGGTATTTGCCATTCAAGAGATTATTTGGGAGAAACGCATGTGGAGGAAAACGAGAAGGCGCTGCAGGGGGCTGGGCAGGCAAAGTCTTAAAATGCAGTGCAATTCTGAGAGACTTTTGGCAAGGCTGGTAGTAGAACCCTCCAGCCCAGGCTGCTCAGCAGAAGGGTCCTTCATCTCCTTGCAGCAGGTCTGCCTTTATACTCCACCATGCTGGGTTAGCGGCTGACAGTGGTAGATTTCAGGGCGGCAGCTGGCTGTTGGCCAGCTGCTAACAGTCACCAGCCCCCAGGGGCCACGAGATCTGACAAGCCCCTTCCCATGGCCACCACGAGCTCTCTTGGTCTACAGTTCTCAGGACTGCTTCCCGGACGTTCAGTTTCTGTTAAATATCCCCTCTGTGGTGTCTGCTCTGATCATCCCATATAAACATGTAAATAGCAGCCCCTTCATTTCCCCTCACCTTCTACCCCATGTCGGTTACTGTTATCTGCTTTGTTTATTCATTGCTTCAGGATACAATATACAGTCATCTGTCGGTATTCATGAGAAATTGGTTCCAGGACCTCCCCCAGATACCAGAATCCCTAGATGCTCAAGTCCCTGATATGCAATGGTGTAGTATTCAGTGTAGCCTATGCACATTCTCCCTATACTTTAAATCATCTCTAGATTACTGGTAACACCTATTACAATGTAAATGCTATGCAAATCGTTGTTATACTGTGTCATTTAGAGAATAATAAAAAGAAAAACTTTGTACATGTTCAATACAGTTTAAAGGGCTTTTTTTGCAAATATTTTTGACTCGTGGCTGCTTGAATCAGCAGATGCACAACTCACAGATACGAAGGACTAACAGTGTGTTTCCTTGTTGATGTCACATGAGCTCCCTTTAGCAACAGATAGAAGGACTAAGTGTGTGTTTTCTTGTTGATGTCACGTGAGCTCCCTTTAGTAACAGATAGGAGTAAGTGTGTGTTTCCTTGTTGATGTCACATGAGCTCCCTTTAGTAACAGATAGAGGGATTAAGTGTGTGTTTCCTTGTTGATGTCACGAGCTCGCTTGAGTAACAGATACAAAGGACTAAGTGTGTATTTTCTTGTTGATGTCAGGTGAGCTCGCTTTAGTAACAGAAGGACTAAGTGTGTGTTTCCTTGTTGATGTCACGTGAGCTTGCTTTAGTGACAGATAGAACGACTAAGTGTGTTTCCTTGTTGATGTCACGTGAGCTCCCTTTAGTAACAGATAGAGGGACTAACTATTTCCTTGCTGATGTCAGGTGAGCTCGCTTTAGTAACAGATAGAAGGACTAAGTGTGTGTTTCCTTGTTGATGTCAGGTGAGCTCCCTTTAGTAACAGACAGGAGGACTAAGTGTATATATATCAATGTATTAGCATAATATATTTATATTATATATTAACATACAATATTATTTTATTATATATTACATAACTAATTAACATGATTAAATAAATGCTGTGACTTTACCCGTATATCGAATTGTCTAGACTCCTAGAAACATGGTTGCAGGATGAAGACTTTACCCTTGCTGAAATTTCTGTGCCTCTCCTCCCTGCTTCCAGAAAGGCGGTGTTGGAAAATGCCTGTCTCAATGCACACTCAACAGCACTGTTTTTTGTCTGTCGTTTTTTTGAGATGGAGCCTCACTCTATTGCCCAGGCTGGAGTACAGTGACCTGATCTCAGCTCACTGCAACTTCTGCCTCCCAGGTTCAAGCGATTCTCCTGCCTCAGCCTCCTGAGTAGCTGGGATCACAGGCGTGCACCATCACGCCCAGCTAATTTTTGTATTTTTAGTAGAGATGGGGTTTCACCATGTTGGCCAGGCTGGTCTCAAACTCCTGACCTCAGGTGATCCACGCACTTTGGCCTCCCAAAGTGCTGGGATTACAGGCATGAGCCACCGCACCTGGCCAGCAGCACAGTTTTTTAATCTCTATCATTTTGATAGTTAAATATATTTGTATCTTGTCAATTTATTTGCATTTTTTATTATTTGTATTTATAATAGCTTTGTTGAGGTAAAATCAATATAAAAAACTGCACATATTTAATGTACAATTTGATAATTTGATGAGTTTGGACATATGCATACACTGATGAAACCATCATTAAAATCAAGATTCATTATTCATGCTTTTGAACCTAGGTTTCATTTTTCATCTACTTACTGTTTCTTTTGTAGTAAACTGTCCAGTACTTGACCAGTTTTTCTATAGAAAGGGCAGTGTTTTATATGGGAGGGGTGGCTTACATCTGTAATCCCAGCACTTTGGGAGGCCAAGGCAGGTGGATCACCAGGTCAAGAGATCGAGACCAGCCTGGCCAACACGGTCTCTACTAAAAATACAAAGATTAGCCAGGCGTGGTGGCGGGCGCTTGTAATCCCAGCTACCTGGGAGGCTGAGGCAGGAGAATTGCTTGAACCCAGGAGGTGGAGGTTGCAGTGAGCTGAGATCACACCACTGCACTCCAGCCTGGGTGACAGAGCGAGACTCTGTCTCAAAAAAAAGGGCAGTATTTTTATTAATGATTTCATGGTGTCAGTTATACAGCTATATATATACACACATGTGTTTGTGTATATAGTGAGTTGAATTGTCTCCCCTCAAATGATATGTCCACCCAGAACCTGTGACTACGGCCTTATTTGAGAAAAAAAAAAAAAAAAAAAGTCTTGCCAATGTTATAAAATTAAGGGTTTTGAAATGAGGTTATCTTAGATTATCCATGTGGTCCCCAAATCCAATAAGTGTCCTCATAAGACAAAAACAGACAAAGATTTGACACACACAGATGCACAGAGAAGGCCATGTGAAGACAGGCAGAGATTGAAGTGTTGCTGTCACAAACTATGGGACACTTGAAGCCACCGGAAGCTGGAGACGAGGAAGGGCCCTCCCCTAGGGCCTCCAGAGGGAACACAGCCCTGCCAACACCTTGAGTTCAGACTTGGAGCTTCCACAGCTGTGACTCTGTGAGAGAACCATTTCCGAATGTTTTGAGCCACCAAGCTTATGGCACTTTGTTCCTGCAGCCCTAAGAAACTCTGTGTGTGTAGGTAGTTGTGTGTTTCTGTATCTATCAGACTAGTGAACATTAGTGTAACTCAGTGTAATTTAACTTTACTGCCTCACATCCTTGCTGTCTGACCTAAAGATTAAAAATTCTCTCAGAACTTCTCTAGCTCTTGCTTCTATGTGGTAACTGCATTGAATTTTTTAGTACATCCTAAAAATTGAACCTTACCATGTATCTTTCCTGCCTGCCAGTTGGTAATTTTTTACATAATAAAGCAAGGTCACTCAAAGGTATTTTTTTCTTGTCTCACTACTTTACACATTCAACCATGTTTATAAGCTCAAAGAAAAGAGATGGCCAATTTGCTAAAATGAAAATATCATTCAATCCTGAAGATTTCATTCTTCCATAAAAATTGTCTTATGTAAAGATGACTAAGTATGATTTCAGGTGTCACCTTTCATACAAGCCTTCTTCCCTAAGACCTATCCACTGCTCTTCTCCACTCTGGTTTTCATATTTTAATGTTTCCATAGCACTAGATTATGAGATCCATGAAATCAAGTATTGTGCTTCCTTGAGTCTCCAGGGTGCAGCCCTGGCCTTGGGACATAACCAGTGCTTAATAAGTGCTTATAAGATAAATCCCCAAAACCTTGAAATGAATTAAGTGCTTGTCCACTAAAACATCCCCCTATGTTGGCGGGCTAAATTCAGACTGTGCTATATAGTTAGGAAGAGCACAAATGCAAATACATGGGGTCATAGGTAATTTGTTTCTTCGAAGACCATGTAGACTTCTCTTTGGCAATTGCAAGGGAAATTCTATCAATCATAGTCCACACATGGATATAAGCCATAAGTAACTCTTTTCCATGCTTGCTTAGCACAAAACCTTATATACTCTAGATTTGGGGTTATGTTTTTTTTTTTTTACAGTAAAATACGTAAAGCAATGTCACAAATCTGAGCCCCTCACACATGCAATTTAAACACTGGAAACCAACTATGTGGAGAGGATAGCAATGGTTTGACTCTGAGGTAAGAAGCACGGTGAAAGAACTAGAAATAAACCCTGCATCTGAGCTTTATGAAGAAGCGATTACAATCAATACCAAAATGAAAAAAAGAAACATCAACAGCTACTGTGAACCAAGGTCTTCACAGTTTTGCTTCTTTCCACTAATCTTCCAAAGAGGTTATTTTGAGATATGTTCAAAGCACTATAAGCCATTCTTCTCCAAGAAGTGGTGACAGTTACTTTGCTTCTTGCTTCCCACTCCTAAAAGGGAAATTTAATCAAGATTGTCAGTACTTACAAGAAAAAGGGAAAACACACACACAGTCAAGCTCTACTTCTATAATCAAATAAAACCACCAAGAATTAATCAAAACTTGACTCCAAGCCCTTCCAGAACTGCAAAGCTCACATAGCATCCCAGAGATAGATGATACCATGATCTTTGACGTACACAGTGGAGCATTTGATAAAATGGTGATGTTTTTCTGCCATAAGTGGTATAATTACGCTATGCATCATATGCATCCATTTAATAATATCCCTGTTCACAGTCAGCCAGGCATTTCTCACAAGCTGGCATCTTCACAGGCCACTTGTTCTGCTGATTCCACTTTCTTCTGTAGCTGGGCAGGCTGCAGCCACTGTTTTTTTCTTCACCAGGCAACCTCATGATCTAGTGCTTTCTTGCCTGTTGAGGTTAATAGATAACTAATATATTTTAGCACATTCATTATAGCCAGTTTTCCCGTAAGAAAAAATTGCACATTTGGGTCTTCTGCCTTGACAAATGTGGTGCTTCATCTTGAAAGTTGATTAAAATCAATACCTCTGTAGAAAATTACATGCAAAATGTATTAGTATCCAGTATATTCTGATAAGAATGCTTCTCATTCATAATTCTGATATCAACCCGCCCACCGCTAAAAAAAAAAAAAACAACACACACACACGTTAAAACTGGATGTGCGCACTTGAGCACTCATGGGAATGACAGTGTGTTTTTAACCAACAATAAAACTAAAATTACTCATCAGTTAAACCATAGCTCATAATTTAGGAGAAGTTACATTTTGAAGTCCTGTTTTATCTCCAATTGAAATTTCAGAAGCCTCCAGAAATTCTATGGTATAAACTTTGCAGTTTTAAAAATACATCATTTCAAAGCCAGCGGTCTGGAAGAAAATTGCCTATGCTAATGAACAAATATATTATAATATTCACTAAACCATACAGCACACTTTCTTACATCAACTTTTTTCACCTCATCTCCTGATTCTCTCCCACAATCTATGTGTTAACCACACTTACCTTTTAACTTTTCTCCTAAAATATTAAGCCTTTTCCAAACAGTTTTGCTAGACAAAAATCCCCATTCATCTTTCAAGGTCTAGCTCAAGTGTTGCATAACCGTTGTTCAAGTTACTGAGGCTGTGTAACAAACAACACAGCCCTCTGGGCTGCCCCCTCTGGGCTGCCGGAGTGCCCAGGCTAGGTGCCAGCAAAGTCCCAGGGCAAGTGCTATTGAGAGGTGAAGCCCGCTTGGCTTCTGGGTTGGGTGGGGACTTGGACAACTTTTCTGTCTAGCTAAAGGTTTATAAACGCACCAATCAGTGCTCTGTATCTAGCTAATCTGGTGGGGACTTGGAGAACTTTTGTGTCTAGCTAAAGGATTGCAAATGCACCAATCAGTGCTCTGTGTCTAGCGAAAGGTTTGTAAATGCACCAATCACTGCTCTGTCAAAACTGACCAATCAGCTCTCTGTAAAACGGACCAATCAGCTTTCTGTAAAATGGACCAATCAGTAGGATGTGGGTGGGGCCAGATAGGGAATAAAAGCAGGCTGCCCCAGCCCCCAGTGGCAACCTGCTCAGGTCCTCTTCCCTGCTGTGGAAGCTTCATTCTTTTGCTGTTTGCAATAAATCTTGCTGCTGTTCACTGTTGAGGTCAGCGCCGTTTTTATGAGCTGGAACACTCACCGTGAAGGTCCACAGCTTCACTCTTGAAGTCAGCGAGACCACAAACCCACCAGAAGGAGGAAACTCTGGACACATCTGAACATCTGAAGGAATAAACTCCGGACACACCATCTTTAAGAACTGTAACACTCACTGCAAAGATCTGCGGCTTCATTCTTGAAGTCAGTGAGACCAAGAACCCACCAATTCTGGACACAGTACTATTGGATGTTTGTTCATATGGTGTTTGGTTTGGTGGTTTTTTTGTTTGTGGCCGCTAAAAGAGAGGAATGAGAGGGGGTTGAACCACAATATCACAGAACCACTTAAGATTAAGGGTATCTAATAGGCCATCTTAATTTGTTTATGTTGCTGTGGTATCAAATTCCCTTTCAAAAGTATGGTAAACTCTGCTGCCCTCCCAAAGGCCCAGATAAGTGGTTTTGTGTGAAACGGTGTGAGCGCCACCGCGTCTGAGTGGGGATTCAGTCTGAAATTAGGACATAGCAGAGAACAAGCAGGAAGCAATAATTCAGTGGAGGAGAAAGAGTTGGGAATAATCATGTGAAGATAATCTCCTGTAAATTTGTAAACATTTAGGAAAGGACTTTGGACTTTGCACGGGCAGAGAATAGAGATACACACAAATTTTCACCAGGTTTTAAGGGGCAAAATGACCCCAAGGGGCAACATGGTTAGTTATGTGCTATGGCTTGAATGTCCTCTAAAAAAACTCCTGTTGAAACTTAATCCTCGATATGGGAGTATTGAGAGGGGCATCCTTTAAGTGGTGATTGGATCACAAGGGTTATGTCCTTATGAATGAATCAATCTACTCATGGATTAAAGGACTAATGGGTTAATGCATCAGTTGGTTATCATGGGAGAGGAACTGCTGGTGGCTTTATAAGAGGAAGAGAGACCTGAGCTAGCATGCTAGCATCCTCAGCCCCCTCACCATGTGGTGCTCTGAACCACCTTAGGGATCTTCCGATTTCCCACCAGCAAGAAGGCCTTCACCAGCTGCAGCCCCCCAACCTTGGACTTCTCAGCCTTCATAACTTTAAGAAATAAGCTTTTTAAAAATAAGTCACTTAGTTTCAGGTATTCTGTTATAAGCAACAGAAAGTGAACTAAGACAGTATGTCTTAAGTAAATCTCACAATTCCCTGTACAGTAGGTATAAATAAATGTTATTACTCCCATTTTACAGAAGAAAGACAGAATCAGAGAGGCTCAGCAAGTGCCAGAACTCAAATTCAAGCTCAGCTCTACCTGATGGAAACTCAGGTGATTTCCACTCTGCCTCCACCTGCATTCCTCAGCACCCTGCAGTCGGTCCCCAGACTCTATGCTCCATGCTGCTTGTGTTTGTTGGTCGGCTGGTTTCGTGTTCATGTGTTCCAGCTTCTTCATTTTGGGTCTTTACATCTCTATGGCAGTTCTTCCCATGTTGTGTAGCAGTTGTCTCTACATGACGGTCTGTCTTGTGAGGTCGAGCTCTCCGAAGGCAGCAAGCATGTAATTGGTAAATTCTCATCAGTTAGCCATGTCTGGAACATGGTAGGTATTGAATAAAGGTTTTTGCTCATTTAATCAACTGTTCATTAGCATTTACTGAACTCCTACTGTGTGTCCAACACTGTAGCAGGCACTGAGGATGGAGTGGTGGAGAAAAACAGGCAAAACACTCTGCACTCCATCTAGTGTGCAGAAAACATGCAAATAGTCACATACACTAAAACACCTCCCTCAGCACACTGACATACTGCTATAACATGCAAATAGATACACGAAAACACTTCACACAGCACACTGACACACTGCTATAACAGGCAAATAGATACACGAAAACACACAGTACACTGACACACTACTGTAACATGCAAATAGTCACATACACCAAAATACTTCACACGGCACACTGACACACGGCTATAACATGCAAATAGTCATATACACGCAAACACTTCACACAGCACGCTGACACACTGCTATAACACTCAAATAGTCACATACATGAAAACACTTCACACAGCACACTGACCGATGGCTATAACACGCAAATAGTCACATACACAAAACACTTCACACAGCACACTGACACTGCTGTAACACGCAAATAGATACACGAAAACACTTCACACAGAACCCTGACACACGGCTGTGTCAGAAAGGCATGCAGTACTCTGTGAGTGTAGGATGGTGTCTAGAGTCAGGAAAGAATTGTGGAGAAAAGGGTATGTGAGTGAGGGGTCAAGGCCGAGCATATAGGTGGAAAGTCCCGGCAGAGGGAGCCGTGCAAGCATCCCCTCAGGCAGCAGGGATGCGGCACGATTGGGGGACCGGTGGCCAGAGGGCAGAGGCAGAGCCGGAAGTGTGCGAGGTGAGCATGGAGAGGAAGCCAATGCACCCCAGAAAAAGGCACTCCTCCCACGAACAGGAGAGTCCACAGATTTCTGCAAAGAGTAGAAGCCGTGAGTGCTCGTTCAGTTCCTACAGTGTTTGGGGCAGCTGTGCATTTTCTTCACCAATTCATTCCTTAAGAAACACTGCTCCATGCATTATACCAGACAGAAAATCCCAGTTAATACTAACAGATCCTTAGCTCGGGATTGTCTGGAGTAGGCACACTGTCGGCAGGGGCTGCTCTGGGGTCTGTGGTGTCAGGGGCTCCCCAGAAGCTGCAGCGCATAAATGGGGGAGGCTGAGAGCGACTCAGGCGTCCCTGCAAATAAAGCTGAGGGGAGGTACCTTTCCGATCACGCTGGTGATGAAACTCACAGACACAAGCGACTAACCAATTGATAAATATTGCTCACTACTCGCAGAAAATATAGATTTTTTTTCTTAAAAATCATAGACAAAACACAGTTAATTAATTTAATGGTTATACCTTTCCTGACGTACTACGTAACCTTGGCTTATATGCCTTGCTTAGAGATGTTTTCCAAAGTTGTGGTGTAAAAAAAACATTTAAATTATGAGTATTCCGGTGGTATTGTTGAAATGGCAGTTACCAGCAAATAAACGTCTGTTTGGACGTGGTAACAGGGAAACTACTCTGCATCCGTTCACCCCTCTCAACAGTTGATTCTCCTGCAGCACTGAGACTTTATTTATGAAGCAAATGTCTTCTTCACTCCCAGGACTTCGCCACTGGTAGGCCACCCTAGCCTGCCTGTAATCATCACTTCATCGTCCTTCACAACCTGCATTTTCCCTGCCCCTGATTTCTCGTTCTGTTATTGACCTCTTGCACAGTCCCCCTCTGGTGTGAATTACTTTTGCTGACTAAACTCAGGCATGTTACCAAAACTATAATTTGAGCTCACCCCCATGGTCACATCTCAGGCTGATTGCATGACCTAATCTCAGCAGAATCCTCCCAGTTCAGGGACCGCCCTCTCAGACAGCAAGGCCAGTGATCCCATCAAATTCATCCCACGCAGGTGAAGACAGCCCTTCTCTCAGAAGATGCAGGCTGCAGCTAGCTTGAGGAAAGATCAACTCTTCCCATGCAAAGGCACGAATATACTGTGGCTAAAGTTTATTGGAATTTCCCTCTGATTAAGTACGTTTATAATTCCATCTGCAGAAACCAGCAGTAAGCTGAACTGGCAAGCATTACCTGAGATGATATTTCCATTTCGCCCTATTAAAAAAGACTAGAATTTAATTTCCAAGGATGTCTCAGCACAGATGCTTAAGTCGAATGTGTACTTCCTTAGGAATGAAGAAATAGCAGTGCATGTAAGGATAAGTAAGTCAGAATGAGAGAAAAAATAGTTTTTAAAGAAAGTACAGGTGACTAAAGCAGCATAGGGCTAAGTAGGTTTAAAGGATGAAGACATTAATAAAGAGCTTCCTGCAGGGTTATCAACAAAAATACTTTTTCATAGAAATTAGTGGGGTTTAAACACTGCATGTTCTCAGTTATAGGTGGGAGCTCCAAGCTATGCATTGAGCACACATGGATGTACACTTGGGAACAACAGGCGCTGTGGACTGCGGGAGGCAAAGAAGGAAGGGGCATGCATTGAAAAACTACCCAGGGGTATGATACTCACTAGCTGGGTGTAATACACCCATGTAACACACCTGCACGTGAACTCCCGTATCTAAAATAAGAGCTGAAACTTTCAAAGAGGAGCAGTTACTTTGACTTTTATTAGTAGTTGTAACTCTTTTCTTTTCCTGGAAACCTGAGTCCTAAATTGGAAGGTAGTAGCCACAGGGTACCGTAGTTCAGATAGTTTTTGAAGATAAGCAATTAAAATAGATCAGGGAATGGCTCCTTTTCAAACTTGTAAGCTAAGAATCCAGAAAGCAGGTTGTTCCAAGACCATGCTGTGAAAGAAAAAATTGGCCTTTCATTGGAGACAGGGTTCTTTCCAACCTTATTTCTGGCTCTTGTACTTTCTCTTTCATCTCCTTTGTGACCCCGTGGACTCTCAAATTGAAATGAATTAAATTTATTCACATTAAGGCATTAAACTACTAATGGTTTGATGTGTTCTCTCTTCCACTGGTGTTTGTATTTGATAGAAAATAATGCCCTAAAAAATGAATGGTTTAGGGAAGCTAATGGAAGAGATGAAGGCTGGAAGGGGCAGGTTCTCAGTCACATGACGTTCAACGTGCTCAGCTACATAATCAGCTCAGAAAGGAGCCTGAACATTGATTCTCAAAGTGTGGGCCAAAGTCCTCTGGGACATCCTGAGACTTTTTCAGTGGCAACAGGAGGCCAAAATGACTTTTATAATAATACTAAGATGTTATTTACCATTTTTACCCTCATTCTCTCACAAATATACGTGGAATTTTCCAGAAGATTCATGATAGGTGACTTCATGACAGATTAAATGCAGAAACGGAATAGTACAGTTATCTTTTATTAAGCTACACATTAAGGAGATTTGCAAAAATGTAAAACAATTTCTCTCTTCTCAACACATTTATTTGGTTTTAAAATAGATGTGATTAATATACAATTAAAATAAATTACAAAATTATATATAATTTTAGAACTAAAATAAGTTAAAAAAAATTTTTTTTTTGAGACAGAGTCTTGCTGTGTCTCCCAGGCTGGAGTGCAGTGGCACGATCTTGGCTCACTGCAATCTCTGCCTCCCAGGTCCAAGCAATTCTCCTGCCTCAGCCTCCCGAGTAGCTGGGACTACAGGCATATGCCACCACACCCAGCTAATTTTTTTGTATTTTTAGTAGAGATGGGGTATCACAATGTTGGTCAGGCTGGTCTCGAACTCCTGACCTCAAATGATCCACCCGCCTTGGCCTCTCAAAGTGCTGGGATTACAGGCGTGAGCCACTGCGCCAGGCGGAATTTAATTTTTTTAAATTTTCATTAAAATGTTATTTATTTGAAAGGTTGGTAATTGTTATTTAAAATTAATAAATATTTTAAATATTTGTCCATTTCAAATCTTAATATGATAAATGTGTTTTATATACATATTTATATAAACAAATCATAAATTTATTTATATATTTATATTTTTTATCTATATATTTTATAAATATTTATTTTTATCCCATAAAAGTGAAAGCTTTTCAGGGGGCGCAACACATTTTAGATTATAAAGAAGTTCTGAGAACAAAAAGCTTGAGAACCACTAAACAGTGTTTTTATTCTGATCCTGTTTTCTGTGGTTTACCTGTTTAAGACGTCTTGGTGATCTTTGATTGACATATTCATCAAATCTGCATCCCATATACTTAATAAAGACAGGAAGAGAGAGAGGGAGGCAAAAGAGGAAGGAAGAAAGGAAAGGGAAGAATAGATGAAGGGAATAAAGGAAACCTAATGAACTATCCACAGGGAATGCACTGTAGGGGCCACAGGGATGTGTATTCAGTGCACACCAGGTTCACGGCCAATACCTAGCTGTGCTCATGACTGAAATGCTTCCACTAGATGTGTTACGCCCTGGATATCTTCCACATAAACCTGACCTGTGTTTGTTTCCTGAACACATTGTAGACAGATTTGCTCTTAAGACGTTTTGTTTGACCTACCCTTTGTTTTACGACAAAAAATTTAATTGCTGGTAGTTAAATGTAGAAAGTTTTATGTGAAAGTCGGTATCTCCATTTTATCTTGAATTTGAAAATAACTGATAAGACAGTCACCAAGGACCTGTGACGAACAGTGGGCTGGAGCTGCGGAGCTGCTGTCCCTCGCAGCAGGGCACCAAGCACAAACGTCCCGGAGTCACCTCTGACCTGCCCCAGTCTTCCCTGTTACCTACCCTGGCAGGACTCCGAGAGGAGGCTAATCATCTCAAGATCATCTTTGAATCTCTTCGGGCACATGAGAACAATGTTCTGTGCCAACAAAAATATAAATTAAAAGGCAAAAAAGTCACCCGATCACACCACACAGTGGCAGCCCTCTACATTTTGGTCTGCTTTTAGCAAGCATTTTTTCTCACGTTTAGTATTACGTACTTAGGATCATATATGATACACGATTACACAAAAATGAGGATGTTGTTGTATATCCACGAAGTCACTGTATTTTTCATATTAGAATAAGTGTTTGACACGCCATTAAAAATGCTTTTAAACATAGTGTTCAGTCCTGCGTAATTCCCCGCTGTGTGCACGCACCATAGCTCACTCCGTGAATTCTATCTGTCAACATTTAGGTTCATTTTTTCTTACTGTAAATAATGATGATGAACATCTTTATAAAACAGCTAGTTATACTTAGGATAAATCCTGAAAGTGGGTGAAAGAATATACATACTTTTAAAGTATTTACTATGTGTATCTTCTTTCCCTTGGATGGAAATATAAGCAGTTTTTTATTTTACTTTTTGTAAAATTTTCAATTAAAAGTTTATTTTTTCAAAATTTATGTTCTGTATTAGCAAACGGAAACAAGGGGCTAAAATTTGAATCCCTAAAGTACATTTCAAGTGTTACTTTAAATCTATTAGGCTGTCTATGCTACGTGGCACAAAAACATAAAAACTGTGGACTTGGTCCAAATGTTTGGGTGATACCATTCTTTGTGGGCTGGTGTTCTCATTTTTTAACTCCTATGATGGTTTCAGAATTTTTTTGCGCATCCATTATTGGGAAGCTTTTGGACTATTATGTCAAGGTGACATTCTAACAGGCTGTTATTTTTTTTAACTGCAGTCAATGGCTACGTGAGAGGCTTTGTAAAAGTCCTGGACAAAATTCTCACTTTAAAAATTGTATATCTGACACTAAATGGACATTCAAGTGTGCTGATAATAAAATGAGTGCAGGAAAGCTTTCACTAACTGAGAAGAAGGGCAGAAATTAGCATAAATCATGGAGTAGGTGTGGGCAGCAAGGAGCCAAGCACAACCTGAAAGAAAAGGGAACCTGATTAAGCAAATCCGATCCCAGGGCAGCTAAGAAAACCACAGACGATGTTGCCACCAAAATGGACATGTGACTGATGCAATATTTATATACACAAATATACAGCAAAATTGCATTCTATCATCTTCAGGTTAGGCATGGATCAACCCCAAAACAAGGATTCTATGCTACAGACTTAGGAGAAAATCTTACCATAAGAAAAACCACTTCAAAGTCATCTGGACTAACAATCTGACCCTCATGGCTAATGCATGCTGAACAGAACACAGTGCAGCAAAAAGTGACCCCAGAGAAGGAAGGAAGGGGGAACAGGAAAGGAGAGTTTGGTTATCATTGCTCTTGGAGAAACAAGATGCATGATGTTTTATTAATAGGCACAATTCCTTTATGTAAGTAACCTGATAAAAGGTAGTAGGTTGATTTCATGCTCTGCTGAAGAGAAGTGAGATGGCTTTCTACCCTGAAGCCAATAGGGCTCTTTTAGGCACAGCATGGAGCATATTTCCTTTTTTCCTTTATATAAATTGCAAATAGCATCTTAGTCATATAAAAGAGTTGGTCCAGCTCCCTGCAAAAATGCTCTTTTATGTCCAGTGTGCATTTCATATATTTCACATGCTCCAGGGCCTGTCAGCTCATGCGGTCATATCCAACATTGCCATTGACTATGGCAGTCACAATGACAGCAGTTTTGTTCTTTCATGCCATTTGGTACTTCACAATGCACTACTTAACCCAAGACAATTTTCAGGTTTCACTGATATCTTTGAATCTCCTTAGAAAGAGGAAACCTCCCTAAAAAGATCTTAGGACACGCAACCAAGTATGAATTCTACTTAGAAAATCTTATGACATGTGACTAAGGTCCATAAAATTCTCATATTTTAGCCAGTTTTATTCATCATAAAGTTTTGCAGATATAGATTCCATTGTGTTCTGGTTCACAACTGCTATTTACTCATTCAATTAATAAATCTGTACTGAATGCCTAGTTGTGCCAAGTGCTTCTAAGCCCTGGTCATAAAGCAGTAAAGAAGACAAACAGGACTTTCTGATCTCGTGAGGAAAACTGAACAGGGCAGACAGACAGAGTGCCAGCCTGCCATGCAAGCACGGTGATCAGGGAAGGGCTCACCAGAAGGCCCATGAGCAAGACTTGTGGAAGTGAGAGAGCCACCCACAAAGATGATGGAGAAAGGATGTTGCAGACAGAGGCCCAGAGGAAGGAGCATAACCTAACACATTTGAAGAGCAGCAAGCAGTCAAGAGAGGGTGAGCAAAGGAAGCACATGTGAGGTGGAGGAGGAAGGGGCTGGGGCCCACCAGATGGAGGGTTTTTGGTTTTTACTGATTGTGGTGAGAAGCCATTGGACATGTTTACAAAGGACTGATATTACCAGACCTGTCTTTTAACAGGATCCCTACATAATGAATAGAAGACTGAGAAGAACCAATGGAAGAGGGAGAACAGTTAAGACACTATTGCCATAATCCAAGTGCAAGGTGAAGGTGACTTGGACCAGGAGTAGCAAGATGAGTGATGAAGAGGGGTCAGGTTATGGATCTATTTGGAAGGTAGAATCACAGACATTCTGACAGATTAAATTAAGCACAGTGGAGAAATAAGGGAGTGTAAGGATTATCTCCTAGGTACGTGGATATACCCATTTGGAGTTCAAGGGTGGGGTCTGGACTAAACCTTTGAATCTGGGAGTTGTCAGTGTATGGATGGTGCTTAAAGCTATGAGACTGTTTGAAATCCCTAAGGGAGTACATGCAGGTAGAGAAGATGTCAGAGGACTAGCCCCTAAGCTGTTGCAGTGTGTAAAGGACAGGATGAACAGCAGGAACCAGCAAAGTAGAGGGAGAAATGAGGCCAATGATGAAGGAAGGAAACCAAGAAGTCTGTGGTGTCATGGAGCCAAGTGAGAAAGTGTTTGAGGGTCAGGCAACAACCAGCTGTGCAAATGCTATTCATGGCTAAGTGAGAAGAGGGCTGAGAATTGATCATGGGCTGTAACAACATGGAAGATATTCACATTTTGAAATCAGCAATTTCTGTGAAAGGACAGAGGAAACTGTCAGACCTAGTGGATCTGAGAGAAAAAATGGAGAGAGAAATTGGAGATGGTAAATACGAAAACCCTTTCAAAGAATTTCACTTTGAAGAAAGCAGAAATAGTGCAGTAGTTTGAAAGGAACATAAGACCAGGACAGGTAGTGCCAGATGGGAATTCCACTGTGCGTGTTGACAGGAACACTCCAGTAGAGACAGAAAAGTCGACATTGTGGGAGGTAGAAGGAGAATTGCTGGAATTCGAGAGAGACATTGGGATTTAGTGCTCCAGTTTAACTTATGGGTAACAAAAAGGAAGACAGAGTGTTTGGACATAGATCCAGGTGGGGGGTGAAGAGGAAGTAGCAGTTTGCAGAAGCTCTCATCTTATTCTGGTTTTGGCTTAAATTTGTTTTTCTTTCAGTGACATATACCTCAAAGTCATTAACTAAGAGTGAGGATGGGAGAGAAAACATTAGAGGCTTAAGAGGAGAGAGAATCTGAAGGAGCCTCCCAGAAACATGAATGAGTGAGGGAAGGCATTAGAATGGCAGGTGTGCTGGGAGCCTACTAGCGGTTACCGACAGGGCCAGCTGCATTGGTAGCTTAATGTGTGTGACTGTGGAGTCACACATAATTTTTGCAATTTGTAAGTTTATATTGTTTCTTGTGTGTCACTGTTGCCTGTTTTATGGTTTATAAGTCACAAATTATTTTTAAAATGAAAACGCCTTAGATTTTAGTGCATTTAATGAGGCTTTTTAAAAATGTCTTTTGAACAAACAGCCCCACACTTTCATTTTGCCCTGGGCCCTGCAAATCAGGCAACCAGCCCCGGTTAGTGATCACGAATGTAAGGGAAGAGCAATCAGTGTCACTGTGGGCTTCTCCAGCCACACTCAGCTCTGTGGAGAGCTGGATTTACAAGGGATAGAGTTGTGCCAGGTGGTTACCATGAGGAGAGAGAGGGACAGGTTTGTTAAGAATATATAAAAATGATGATTCTGAAAATCAACTGGGAGTAAATAGACCCCATCTGGCTCCAACTCAATAAAACGTATACAATATACATCAGTGTATATTGTAAGTGTCACATCATACCTCAGGGAAGGTGCATTCTCCAGGGATCTTTGCACAGGATCCGGCAGTGGCTGAGCTATCTCTCTAGTTCTTTGATAGAAGCACCTGAAATTTTACCTGCTGTTGCTGGTTACACGCAAACCTCCTGTTAGTGAATAGTTAATTACTCCCAGAGGATGCAATACCTGAGTAGCTCCCAAAGTTTCCTATGGGAAAGTTATCTTGGAGGAGCAAGTATATTGAACTTCTTCAGCTAACAAATTTCTTCACCATGTGCATGACTATCTCGTTACAAGTTCCCATAGGCATTCAACACATTTGCTTTCTTTATTATTTTGCTAACATCAGACCATTTCCTAACTCATTACAGCTTATCCTATTACATATTACCATATGTGATGATTACTTTTATGTGTCAACTTGGCTGGGCTACAGGGTGCCCAGATATTAAGCCAAACATTATTCTTGGTATGTCCGTGAGGGCTGTGAGAGCTTCAGGAGGAGACTAACATTTAAATTGATAGAGTAAAGCCAATTGTCCTCCTAATGTAGTTGAATCTTATCCAACCAACTGAAGGCCTGAATAAAACAAAAAGTCTGGCCCTCTTGTGGAACAAGGGAACTCCTTCTGCCCAGCTGCTTGAGCTGGAACATCACCAGTCTTTTCCTGGTTTCTGACTCAAATGGAAACATTAGATCTTCTGGGTCTTGAGCGCACTGACTTTTGAACTGTAAATCACACTATCAGCTCTCCAGGTTCTCAGGCCTTCAGACAGGCTGGAACTATAACATCAGCTCTGCAAGGTCTCCAGGCTTCAGCTTGCCAACTACAGATCACAGGACTTCTCAGCCTCTATAATTGTGGGAGCCAATTCCCTACAATTAATCTCTACACACACACACACACACACACACACACACACTTCTGTTTCTTTGGAGGATCCTGATTAATATACTGTTATTCCTTAGTTTGTAGTTATTACTCTCATGTTTACAGTAACCACAATGTTCCTGTATTCCTCAGCCATCATACAACTGCAGGCTGCACTCCAAATTCTCACAAGCTTAACTCGATATAACTTCACATAAAACCCAGGTATAAGAATAAAAGGTGTCTTGCCCAAATCCCTCTGCAGAAACAGTTCAAACATCTGCTATGCTGATAGTTGCTCAACAAAATTATCATACTTTCATATTCAACAAACATAAAAAAAGACTCTGATAATTTTTACAATTATTAACTTTTTTAATTCTTAAAATATTCTAGTGAATAAAGCATTATTATGCCCATTAAAACATGAAGAATAAAGAGGATAATTAACTTGCTTGAGTTCATACATTTAGTATAGAGAACATAGGATTTGTAATTAAATTCTTGCTTTTCTACTGTTATAAGTTACCTAAACTCTCTAAGATTGAATCTTTCATCCATGAAGTGGGAATAATACTGGTTACTGCAGGTAGTCACGGTGAGAATTCATGCTATTCTATATGTTCAAAGCCCAACACAGTGCCTGATGGTTTTTAGAAACTTAACACCTTTTGTTTGTTTCTATTTTCCTTTGTCTCTCTCTCCTAAGCTGTTTTTGTCTGCCTTGTGAAAGACACTGAATTACATGGATGTCTCTGAAATAAGAATTAATATATTTTTTCAAACTCTGATTTTTTCAAAGCTGATAATTTATTCCAGGTCTCTTGTTTTGCAGGCTTGGTATTTGTTTTCTAAATCCAAATTTGAACATCCTTAGAAGCGTATTCTTTCTAGTTTTCCATAGAACCCACTCTTCCCCGCTATCCACATTTAGTCTGATTCATACATTCACGTTACCTTCCTGTCCCTACGAGGTTTGGAATTTCAGCCCCTGGAGTGCATCCTATGATTCTGTCACTTCAATGATTTTGGAACTTTTTGGTTTGGGCACAATGATCTAATTTTATTTTAAAACTTTGGAGAATGACACAAACAAGACTTATTATTTTTAATAGTTCAGGAATTCACATGTTTTCATGGTCAAATCAAAGTTGTTTTCTTTGCTTCACCAACAAAGGTTGTCACATCGGCTACATCCAAAAGCTAGAGCTCAGCAGTAATTCACAACTGTCAATACACTTATCAACTCTAAAACAATCAGGAGGCGGATTTTAAATTTACAACAAGGTATCTCATTTTCAAAGTATTATAAAATCTGTTCTCTAAGTCACGTGTAATGTCTTTTTTTCTCTTTCTTTTCTCTGGAGTGCCTTCAAAATAAGCATTGTAATTTGAGATGTGGACCATATAAAATGGACCAAATGATAAGATAACGGGCAAAAGCATTTCCACAGTGAGACCAGCTGTCGACCTTGTCTTTGGAAGGGAGGTTCTGGCAAACTTCCTTTGGCCCCCAGCCTAGTTTTGTTTCAAACTGATTAGCAAACTTTCTAGTCAATCAATCCTGTCCCAAATTAAGTTGCTGGTAAGAAAAAAGGAGCAGCCTGATTTGCATTACAAAGCTCTCAGGCATCTAAGAGTTGAGATGTGACTATCCTGAGGCTCCTTCAAGCTGAGTAAAAGCAAAAGACTTCTCTTCTCTCCAAGTCAAGAGGAAGAGACAAGTAAGCCCAGAGCACTTTCACCTACTGAGGAATAGATTAAAACTGAGCATTCAGATGTTTCTATATTTGTGGGCAGATGTAAGTGAATAGTTTTTACATAAGCTGCATTTCTATTTTCACAAATACCTTCACTAGCAAATTTTCACCTAGTTCGAATAGATTTCTGGTGTTCTGAGCACAAAAGTCTTTACCTATTACCCTTCTAAAAGCTAAGGTGACACCAATTAAATTAAGGGTGACTGATAATTCTCTTTTATTACTACATCTGTATTCATATTTATATACTTTTCATTAATGCTCTTGGAGTCAGTTAAACATATCAGTTTAAGCTTTTATATTTTATAATGTTTCAAGAATTATGATGTGAGTTAGAACATATTCCAATCCACAGGACAATACTGAAATAAAATTCTCTCTCCAGTTTTCCGGAGATTTTATGAAAATTGAATTTTATTTCAAGTTACTGCCTGAAAGTATATTATTACCAGAGTAACAGACAAAATTGTAGCCTTAGAGCATATAGCAAAATTTGTATTAAAGATGAGAGGTGGCAATGTGCTGACAGCCCTAGCAGCCCTCGCTGGTTCTTGGCGCCTCCTCGGCCTCGGCGCCCACTCCGGCTGCATTTGAGGAGCCCTTCAGCCCACCGCTGCACTGTGGGGGCCCCTCTCTGGGCTGGCCGAGGCCACAGCAAGCTCTCTCTGCTTGCGGACAGGTGTGGAGGGAGAGGGGAAAGGTGTGGAGGGAGAAGCATCGGTGGGAACAGGGGCTGCTGTGCGCGGGCGGGAACCGGGGCTGCTGTGGGCGTGGGCACGGCAAGCCCCCCACACTCCTGCACTCGGAGGGACTGGCCAGCGCCACTGGCCCCAGAGAGTGAGGGGCTTAGCACCTGGGCCAGCAGCTGTGGAGGGTGCACCGAGTCCTCCAGCAGTGCCGGCCCACCGGTGCTGAGCTCAAATCCTTGCCAGGCCTCAGCTGCCTCCCTGTGGGGCAGGGCTTGGTACTTGCAGCCTGCCATGCCTGAGCCTCCCCCCTGCCATGGGCTCCTGCAAGGCCTGAGCCTCCCCAAGGAGTGCTGCCCCCTGCTCCACAGTGCCTGGTCCCATCAACCACCCAAGGGCTGAGGAGTGCAGGCGCATGGCGCAGGACTGGCAGGCAGCTCCACATGCGGTCTGGTGCTGGATCCACTAGGTGAAGCCAGCTGGGCTCCTGAGCCTAGTGGGGACTTGGAGAATCTTTGTGTCTACCTAAGGGATTGTGGATGCACCAATCAGCACCCTGTGTCTAGCTCAAGGTTTGTAAATGCACCAATCAGTGCTTTGTGTCTAGCTAATCTAGTGGGGCGGTGGAGTACTTTTGTGTCTAGCTGAGGGATTGTAAACGCACCAATCAGCACCCTGTCAAAACAGACCAATCAGCTCTCTGTAAAACAGACAAATCAGCTCTCTGTAAAATGGACCAATCAGCAAGGTGTAGGTGGGGCCAGATAAGGGAATAAAAGCAGGCTGCCTGAGCCAGCAGTGGTAACCTGTTAGGGTCCACTTCTGCACTGTAGAAGGTTTGTTGTTTCGCTCTTTGCAATAAATCTTGCTTCTGCTCACTCTTTGGGTCTGCACTGCCTTTATGAGCTATAACACTCACTGTGAAGGTCTACAGCTTCATTCCTGAGCCAGCCAGACCACAAACCCACCGGGAGGAATGAACAACTCCAGACAGGAGGAAGGAGCAAACTCCGGACACACCACCTTTAAGAACTGTAACGCTCACTGCGAGGGTCTGTGGCTTCATTCTTGAAGTCAGTGAGACCAAGAACTCACCAATTCTGGACACAAAGAGAGGCCTAAGAAACCATTTAGGACAACGCTGTGGTTTTGGAGTTCAGGACATTGTGGCTTAGAGACAATAATGGATCTCCCTAAAATCACAACACAAACTAGTACCAGTTCTTGAATGAAAATGTAGGTCTTCTGATTCCTAGCCAAATGCTTTTTATAAGAATGAAAATTTTGTGTCCTTGGAAGGCCTAAGGCATTTTCCCAGAGTAACTTAGAAGAGTCTGGCTCCATGAATAATTTAGTAATATAGAAATAAGATTTTAAAAAATGTCTAAAATTGACTGTATGACCCTGGATATAAAGTATAAAAGCAGAAAACATGATGTGAGGCTGGCAAGTCGTGCCGTGCTCTATGTGCCCACATTAGAAGACAATATCCTTTCCACCTTACATACTTTATGGCAGTATAAGTAGCATGTTAAGTATTCAAATCCTACAGTGCTGGCAACATTTCAAGACTAGCTGTGTCAGGGTGTTCATAAGCCTGGGAGCTCATTAAGCTACAGAGCTCTTAAAACGTAGCAGTAGAAGAGGTAGAAAAAAAAAAAGGAATCACACTCCTTATTACTGTAAACCAAAGAAAAAGTATTTACATTTTCAGCATTCCGTTGGGTAGGAAAAAAGCTTTTCCTATCCCATATTACATTTTGTTCTGGAGCCTGTGAATTAAATTGAAAAAACAACAGCAACAAAAATTAACAAGAGGCAAAAGCATACACATGTAATTGATGTCTTAATGTCATATACATGGTGGCCACACATAAGATAAGTGAAAAACTCAATACACCGGTTAGACTTAGGGGCTTATATACAATGTTTGTAATTCTGGAATAGATCCTACTGACCTTGAAGCCAGCCCAATACTCCCATAGTGTGTTTTTTTTGTATAAACATAGACATTGACTCTTCCACTCTTAAAGCTTGAAACTTGTATTTGTTTCATCTGAGTTCTTTCCTCAGGAAAGGACCTTCAGGCCTCTTCAAAAAAAAAAAAAAAAAAAGCATTAAAGAACTGAAACTCACCAGATGAGGCCACCAGATGCCTCCTTGTTCCTCCCTAGTTCGTGTTTCCTACACATTGTTACATTTCTTGCCTGTTGTATAAAACCCCATTTTTAGTCAGTCAGGGCGATGGATTTGAGGCTGAGCTCCCATCTCCTCAGCTGCAGCACTAGATGAAAGCTTCTTCCCTGGCAACACTCACCATCTCAGTGATTGGCTTTCTGTGCAGTGAGCAGCAGGACTTAGACCAAACCCATGGTGTTTCGGTAACAACCTCACCAAAATAGGATGGGCACACATACAAGCCTTTAAAGATACAAAGTTAAATGGATAGTATGGATCATTCAGTATAGAGGAAACAGCATAGCAAATGTATAGAGATGGAAAATTACTAGATATGTTCCAGGAGCAACATGCAAATTCCACTGCCAGTTTTGGCTGTGAGGTCAAACAGATCTGATCTGAATGTTTGCATTCCTCCAAAATTCATACATTGAAACCTAATTCCCAATGCAATAACATTAAGAGGTGGGGTCTCTAGGAGGTGACTAGGTCATGAGGGTGCAGCCTTCATGAATGGGTTTAGTACCCTTATAAAAAGGTCTGAGAGAGCTTACTTCCTTCTTCTGCCATATGAGGACATAGAGAAAACTCCATCTATGATGAATGGGCCCTCAGGAGGCACCGAGTCTACTGCTGCCACATGAGGACACACAGAAGACTCCATCTATGATGAATGGGCTCTCAGCAGGCACCAAGTCTGCTGCTGCCTTGAGCTTTGACCTCTGGCCTCCAGAACTACTAGCAATACATTTCTGTTGTTTTATAAATTACCCAGGCTAAGGTACATTGCAGCAGAAATGGACTGAGAGAGACAACTTTCAGAGAATTACCTCTGTTTGTCTGTTTCTGTTTTGTAAAATTGGACGAATAGAATTTACAGTTCTGTGGTATAAGACTGTGTCCAGAATTGGTGGGTTCTTGGTCTCACTGACTTCAAGAATGAAGCTGCGGACCCTCACGGTGGGTGTTACAGTTCTTAAAGGTGGCGTGTCCGGAGTTTGTTCCTTCTGATGTTGGGATGTGTTCAGAGTTTCTTCCTTCTGGTGGGCTTGTGGTCTTGCTGGCTCAGGAGTTAAGCTGCAGACCTTCGCAGTGAGTGTTACAGCTCTTAAGGCAGTGTGTCTGGAGTTGTTCGTTCCTCCTGGTGGGTTCGTGGTCTCACTGGCTTCAGGAGTGAAGCTGCAGACCTTCACGGTGAGTGTTACAGCTCATAAAGGCAGTGTGGACCCAAAGAGTGAGCAGTAGCAGATTTATTGCAAAGAGCGAAAGAACAAAGCTTCCACAGTGTGGAAGGGGACCCCAGTGGATTGCCGCTGCTGGCTTGGGCAGCCTGCTTTTATTCTCTTATCTGGCCCCTGCTTTTATTCTCTTATCTGGCCCCACCCACATCCTGCCGATTGGTCTATTTTACAGAGAGCCAATTGGTGTGTTTTACAAAGAGCTGATTGGTCAGTTTTGACAGGGTGCTGATTGGTGTGTTTACAATCCCTGAGCTAGACACAAAAGTTCTCCACATCCCCACTAGATTAGCTAGATACAGAGCATAGATTGGTGTATTTACAAACCCTGAGCTAGACACAGAGGGCTGATTGGTGCATTTACAAATCTTGAGCTAGATACAGAGTGCCAATTGGTGCATTCACAATCCCTTAGCTAGACATAAAGGTTCTCCAAGTCCTCACCAGATTAACTAGATACAGAGTGCCGATTTGTGCATCCACAAACCCTGAGCTAGACACTGGGTGCTGATTGGTGTGTTTACAAACCTTGAGCTAGATACAGAGTGCTGATTGGTATATTTACAATCCCTTAGCTAGACATAAAGATTCTCCAAGTCCCCACCAGACTAAGGAGCACAGCTGGCTTCACCCAGTGGATCCGGCACGGGGGCTGCAGGTGGAGCTGCCTGCCAGTTCTGCACTGTGCGCCCGCACTCCTCAGCCCTTGGGCGGTCGATGGGACTGGGCACAGCCCTGGAGCAGGGAGCGCCCCTTGTCAGGGAGGCTCAGGTCACACAGGAGCCCACGGTGGAGGGAGACGGGGAAGAGGCAGGCTCAGGCATGGTGGGCTGCAGGTCCCAAGCCCTGCCCTGCGGGAGGCAGCTAAGGCCCAGCAAGAAGTTGAGCACAGCAGCTGCTGGCCCAGGTGCTAAGCCCCTCACTGCCCGGGGCTTGCGGGCAGGCCAGCAGCTCCAAGTGCGGGCCCGCCGAGCCCACGCCCACCCGGAACTGGTGCTGGCCAGCAAGCACCATGCACAGCCCCAGTTCCACTGGCGCCTCTCCCTCCACATGTCCCTGCAAGCTGAGGGGGCCATCTCCGGCATTGGCTAGCCCAGAAAGGGGCTCCCACAGTGCAGCGGCGGGCTGAAGGGCTCCTCAAGCGTGGCCAGAGTGGGCACCAAGGCTGAGGAGGCACGGAGAGCGAGTGAGGGCTGCGAGGGCTGCCAGCACGCTGTCACCTCTCAAGATAAAATGAAATAAATGGATATGAAGTTCTCAGCACAGTGCCTAGAAAACAATAAGATCAGC
Source organism: Pongo abelii (assembly GCF_028885655.2). Taxonomy (NCBI): domain Eukaryota; kingdom Metazoa; phylum Chordata; class Mammalia; order Primates; family Hominidae; genus Pongo; species Pongo abelii. The sequence continues at coordinate 212,110,024 of NC_071988.2, forward strand.
AAATGTTAGCAACTATAATAATAATTATTATTAGTTGCTGCAGTAGAGAGTTTATGTAGAAAACTAGAAGAATGTAGGCTAGTAAATGGTCAGGTCCTATCAGAAAACCATCCATTATAATGTGTGATATGAAATCTACTGTATCTCAAGTATAAGTTCAAAAAATGTTCAGAAGTCAAGCTGTTTCAAGAAAGGTCAGTAACACCTATCGTTGGCTGATCATCATGGTCCTTCAACCAGCTCTCTCCTCATTTGGAAATTTGCTATCTGTGAGAAGAGAAGGAGTCTCCTTAATGGGAAAACATGCTTTGGATTTCCGCTTGAGGGGAGGCACTGAATACTAGTGAATTTTGCTTTGTGGCAATTAAATTGAAAGGTCAAAATATGCTAGTTTGGATTCATTTCTAATGTGGCAGATAACTACCAAAATTGCAACTATCACTAAAGCACTTTGATGTACATATGCAACAAAGGTAGAGAACTGCTCTGAATGTCTCCTAAATCAAATATGTCTCTTGTGTATCTTACAAGTAAAAATGTCGTTTTGAGGGTTTCTTTAATGTGGAAAATTTTGCTAAGAAACAAGAGATGCCCACTGGTTTGATTTGCAGTTACATCCACTTTCATCAGCTGTTATGGTTACTGATAATTCTTGGCAAGAGTGTTTAACTCAAATGATGTAATATTCAGCTTTTTTAGTAAAGTTATTCTTTATATGCCTTATCCCAAATCCCAGCATGCACTTTCTTCAGAGGCCATGTTTTGTGTTTGTCTCCATGCCAAAAGTAGTCATAATGGAATTCAATGCACATAGACAAACGCTGGTTGAATAAATTGCACCTATAACCAAGAAGATCAAACATGCTTCCTAGTCTATAGGGTATTTTGCACATAATATTAGCTGAGAGACTGTGGAGTATCTGACACATCGATATAACCTCCAGTTGCTAGATGCCTAGTAAACCCATGCACGAAAAGAGTGTTTCAAGAGATTCTTTCATAAACAGAAGTTGCACAAAATGATCACAGGTCACTCGAAACCTTAAATATCTATGATATTCTACCAATGCTATATTCACAAACGTGTCTTAACGGTTCTCACCAGATTCTATTTTACTCACTTTTGAAAGGTCACCTAATTTTTTAAAGTGAGCTAATTACTGTAGTGAGCAAAATAGTCTTGAATGATTGCAGGTGGCAATACTATCCTACTACCCTTCTAAAGGCTAAGGTGACACCAATTAAATTAAGGGTGACTGATAATCCTTTTTTATTACTACACCTGTATTCATATTTATATGCTCCTGGAGTCAGTTAAAAGATAAAGGGGAACTAAACTCAGCTCATTAATAAAATTTAAAAGTTGTTTCCAGACTCTATATGCTAATTACTCTCTGCCACCACGAAGGCATTTTAAAGCAGCACAGATGAGCACATAAGCAACGAAAACAGACTGTCCACAAATAAACCTTGAAAAAGAAAAAAAAAAGCAAGATAAACAAGATCAGCAGGCCAGCAGTCTTGTCAATTCTTCACTGTCCCAGTGGTACTTTCAACTTATTAATGTTGGCTGCTGCATTCTCAGGTGACTTGCTGGTATAAATGCCTCATTGTCTGGTAACCAAAGGGAACAGCATTTTATTGCCAGTAACCTGATAAAGAATTTTGAAAACAAGAGACACAGCATATAATGAGCGTTTTGCATGGGCCCTCTGCACTCTATAACCATTCAAGCTTTCTGAGCAGAAAGACATGACCTTTTCAGTCCTTGTGCCTTCTACGCTGTGCAGTGCTAGTCAGTGCCAGGATGAAGCCAACAGAATCCTCCCAAGTGACTCCAAGCACAAATGAGGTAATCACAATGGAAAGCACTAATCCGACTCATTTTACTTATTCTAAACACAGGAGCACTAAAAAGTTTCCTCTACTTAAATGTTTCTTTTGTGTGTATGTGTCTGTGTTTGTCTGTCATTTAAAGGTATGACCAGGTGCTACCTTGCAGCCTTTTCCTGGTAAACTCTTGGTCATTTTCAACATTTTCCCGACATTCCAGCTGAATAGTTATCATTACTTCAATTTTTAATACAATAATTTAGAGCATTCTATGATTCCAGTTTTCAAAAGGTACAACACACATAAGTACTTCCCTTAAGATACTGATAACTAGTGAAAACACTATACTGATAATTCTCTACTAAACGGTAAAATAAAAGCTAAAATGTTATTGATGCTTTCTCATTCTGTATAGAAAGTGATTTTTCATAGCATTATTGACTGCATTTCATCTGTTTTGCATATTGTTAATGAACCTTGTTCTCTTTAAAACAAAACAAAACACCTTTCTTTAAAAAAAAGAACTCACTTATTTCCTTGACACCAACATACACTATGACTTCCAAATTATACCACCTCAGGGGAACAGTTTTTCATATCCTCTCAAGTACTTTTTTTTTTTTTTGATATGGAGTCTCTCTCTGTCACCCAGGCTGGAGTACAGTGGCACAATGTCGGCTCACTGCAACCTCTGCCTCCTGGGTTCAAGTGATTCTCCTGCCTCAGCCTCCTGGGTAGCTGGGATTATAGGCGGCCGCCACCATGCTCGGCTAATTTTTTTGTATTTTTAGTAGAGACAGGTTTTCACCATGTTGGTCAGACTGGTCTTGAACTCCTGACCTGATGGTCCACCTGCCTCAGCCTCCCAAAGGGCTGGGATTACAGGCGTAAGCCACTGCGCCCAGCCAGTAATTTCTTTTCTCTGTGTGTTACTTGACATTTTCCACTTTTCTGTTCTCTTTTGTGCATTTGTATTCTATTTTATATTAGTCCATGGTTGTGGCACATATTAAAGATGTTTGTAAATTCTTGTCAAGTAAAATGAATAAACGATCTGATCCAGTTGTTCTTAAAATTATGTTCCCTCTCAATCTCAGAGGGACTTAATACTCTTCACACTTTTACCGACTGAATGCAGGAAAATCCCAGGTCATCTATGAAGCCTGTGATTCTGTTGGTTCCACCGTCCAACGTGTCCCAGCTATCATTCAAGAGTGGACATAATGCTCTGCTCCCAGACCACGTGGAAGTGTCCACTCTGGGTGCCCCATGACAACCTACTGGCAAGCACTGACTACCAGACCCCATCGAAGTGTCCACTCTGGGTGCTCCACGACAACCTACTGGCCAGCACTGACTACAGGGCTCTAAACTAAAAGAGAGAACTGTTGGGTGGTTATGCCCTCCAGGGTGTCTACTACCACTGATGGAAGCAGGGGAAAAGAAATATTATACATTCAGAGTTTGGCTACTCCAAAAGAGTAGGAGTCCCCCAAACACTGGGGACTCCTACTGAAGCATCATATATGAGACATATGAAGAGTAGAAAATGTAGGAAACATTGACAAACATGTATTAAGTCACTTTAATATGAGCCTTGGAAAAGTCTAGGAGCTCTATTAGAGATGCATGAATAGAATACAATCAGGGGACATGGTATGACCAGAGTTGAATAAACAGCATTGCTCACTACTCTTCCTGAAAATAATACTAAAAACAGCAAGAATATATTTTAAAATACAATTTCATTTTAAGCCAAACTAGGAGTAAATAGAAATAGACCATAGACTCAACAGTACATATAGAGACTCTAAACAGCTGAAATCAAGCAAGCCATGGAAGACCAAAGGAGGAAAAGCACAGTGATGGCTTAAAGGCACAGTGGTGGCTGACTTCAGAAAGGGCTGAAGGCCAGGGACTCTGAAATATAAAAGTTGTATTCTTTGTTTGTAATAATGGATTCAGAAACTCTATGGACCAAGGTCATCGAAGCCTTTCTGGACCCAGTTTCACTCAAAGAAGGTGATGCTCTACAAAGAGCCAACCACTTAGCTGTATCTGCAGAAGCCACCGAATTCTGTGGCAGTGAAGGAGAAGACTGTTGGGTTGTTAAGCTCTTAGCCGTATCTGCAGAAGCCACCAAATCCTATGATGGTGAAGGAGAAGACTTAGCCGTATCTGCAGAAGCCACCTAATTCTATGAAGGTGAAGGAGAAGACTTAGCCATATCTGCAGAAGCCACCTAATCCTATGGTGGTGAAGGAGAAGACTTAGCCGTATCTGTAGAAGCCACCTAATTCTATGGTGGTGAAGGAGAAGACTTAGCCGTATCTGCAGAAACCATCTAATCCTATGGTGGTGAAGGAGAAGACTGTTGGGTTGTTAAGCTTGCAAGACAACTTTGCCTCTTCCTTTCTTCTTCATAGAAAGTTTTCACAAATTGTTGGTTCAAAACATTTCAATTAATTCAGTAATTAATAATTATTGATTTATGTAAAGACACTATAAGAAAAAACTATGGGGAAAAATGCAAACTTATCAATGGAGAAAGATCACACAACAAAAATCAATGCCAAAAGAAAGATGAAAATGTTACCCAAATATTTTGCCATGAAATGAAAACTTAATGGAGCTGTCAGATCAAAAGTGGAAGACCATGAAGCAGAAATATAAGAACTCAGAGAAAGAAGTGGTGAAACGTTAGGAAAAAAAAAAAAAAATGTGTTGACAAAAACCAGCAAACATGAAGAAAAACCAAAATCTTCATAGAAATGAAGGTGAACCTAGATGAAGTAGAGAAATTAAAAGAGACTTTAGAAAATTCAGTAAGGAACATAGAAAATAGAAATAAAAAAGTAAAAGTAAATAAAGTAAAATTAAAGTAAAGGGAAAATCTAAAAATTATTAGAGGGAAAACAGTGGCTATAGAAGATAAGCAGAGACAATCTAAAATATATCAGAAAAGGAAGGTATGGAAAGAAAAAAAAAAGACAGCATTGAAACAGCATGAATCCCTTTAAGAACTGATTCAACAAAACTTTTCCAGAATAAAATTAGGTTCCACAGAAAAGGAAACACTAAGAACACCCTAGAAAGTTTTAAAGAAACATTAAGGAAAATATCCTTTAATCAAGCCACTCTTAAAAAAGAGAATGTAACAGGCCAGTCTCATATTTTTTCCTAGCAAAATTTCATGCCAAGATACAGTGGCCCATTACTTACAAGATATTCAAAAAGTGGAATGAAAACCAAAGGTTTTATACCTAGTCAGGCTACATTTCAAAGTATACTTCAGGCAGTTTTAAATACACACAAACTCAGGGAATATTTTCCTACTTGGGAAAAGTCCCAGAGAACAAACTTTAGCCAACAAAGAGATAACTAAGGAAAAACTATGGTGAAATATTATAATTGTGAATTGCATTGACTAAAACTAAAATAAACATGAGAACCAGGGTAATAAAATGAATATAAATGCCATATGCCCTGGAAATAAACCAGTATCAAAACTAACAAAAAGTGGAAGAAGAAGGAGGAAAGAATGGAAGACATAGGGTAGATCAAGGCTGCTGCATACGATGTTTGTACAGTTTTTAACTTTGAGGGGTCTTGTTTGCTGAGACCCTGACATCACCTGCAGCTCCAGAGCTGAGAGACATGATGTGCACACACACAGGTGGGGGTCTGAGGAGGAGGACTTGGTCACCTCAGCTGTAACAGCCAGGACTCAAAGTGGATCATGCAAAGCAGTAAATCAAATGTTAGAAGCAGAAGTGGATGTAATAGCAAAATAACAAATACTAAATAACATGCCAGGGATACTCTCATTGACTGAATTCTAGTAGTGAGAGTCCTGGAAGGGAGTAGAAAGAGAAAACACCTAGTTTTAACACAGCGGAAAATAGAGAAGTAATCACTCCTGGGTAAATGAAGAGATTATAAAAACACTGCATAAAGCTGTCATTTAAAAAATTATCACTGAGCAACTCCCCAAACGAAGCTACCAGAAAAAAGTTTTTCTCAAGCAAATAAATCAGATCACATAGTAAACAACTTTTAAAATTTATGAACACATAAGATGCTATCATATATGCATGAAACACCAAGCATAACTGTTATATCAATAAATATAAATGTAAATATGATATACACATATATAATTAACTATTACTGAAGGACTTAAAAAAGAATTTGATCAGATTTCCAGAGGAGAGGAGCTTGGGATACTCTTTTCCCCGCAGTGAAACAACTGTTTAACTGGTAAAAATTATAAAACACATTTAAAGTCTCTGGAAATTGACCTAACGCCAGACGCAAATGAATAAGCATTTATTCAAGAAAATCTCCTAAATGTTGATAAAACAGTGGAAGTCTGTGTCCTCTGAGGCAGAGCTAGTTCCTATTCCCTCCTCCAGCTCCATGTCACAGGAGATCTTCTCCACATCACATGGCCACACGTCACATGACTAGGAACATGGGAACTCCTTTTCAGCCCCACTCCCTGTCAAAGACATATGATTACACCCCAGGTGATCTCATCCCCAGACCCCACCCCTCTAAGTAAAGGAAATTAGGATGCCATCTCACATCAAGGGGACAAGATGAGATGTTTCGACAATGTTGATGTTTGGACAACTAGGAAGATATATGAAAAAATAAAGTTAGATTCATTTCCCACATCACATACCAAAATAAATTCCAAATAAGACAAAAACTTTAATGTGAATAAAAATAAAACTATACAAAAACATAAAATAATATTAATTTCTTTAAAACCTGGAAGTGAGGATGACCTTTTTATTTCTGAAAATCCAGAATCCATAAAGTATTAACATTTTATCATATACAAATTAAAAATTTCTACATGGCAAAAAATAAGGTATTTGGATCTAAAGACATGTAACAAATTGGAGGGCAGACATTTGTAATCATATCACAGATAATGAGTGAATCTCTCTGTATAGGAAGTTTTAGAAATGAAGAAGGAAAAGTAACAACAGAAAAGGATTCAAAGATAAATAGTTCTCAGAAAAATTCAAATAATTTTTTGATAGATGTCAACCTCAGTCATAAAACGAGAAAAGCATTTAAATTACCATGAAATACCATTTTTCACCTTCAGATTGGCAAGAACTAAAAGTTTTATAATATATATCATCAGTAAGGCTGTGGAGTGTAAGCTTTTACTACCTCTATCGAGGGCAATTAGTATCTATCAAAGTTGCAAATACCTGTAATATCTGACAGAGCATTCCCACTTTGGGGTTTATACAACATACTTGAACATGTGTAAAATAATGTATGCATAAGCGTATTCATCAAAGCTATTAACTATTAACAAAAGATTCAAAATAATTTTATTCTTCAATCTTGGACTAGTTAAGTAAATTATTGTCTAAGTTCAATGGAATGCTATGTCTTCATTTTAAAAATACGTAAAGTCTACATATTGACTTATATGAAATATTGTTTAGAGAAAAAGTCAGGTTTAAAACAGTGTGTTTAATAAACTGTCCTTGCTGTAAAAAGAGAAAACATAAAGGTATACATTTATTTTTGCTTGCATATGCCAACAGAAACCCTAGAAGAATGCAAAAGAAACTAATGACATCAGTAGCCTAATGATGTGGCCATGGGGACTGAAATGAAGACAATTACGAGATTAGGAGGAAGACTTTTCAATGTATACTTTTACATTTTTTAGATATTTAGCCATGTGCATTGATTTCCTACTTCAAAAAATACCCAAATTTTAAAATAAAAGATATAACATAAAAGTCAAGATAATATAGATCAAATAATCCATTCTCCGTGGCCCAGTCACCACTCCTTCCTCTACAGAAATACGCATCTACAGAGAATTTTTGAAATCCTCTAGAGAAATACACACCTACAGAGAAGTTTTATAAAAATAAAAAAGCAAGAGGCAAAGCAGTGTTTATTACTAGCTGAGATGCTTTTGCCCCTCTAACCCCCACAGGCTGAACCACTTGGAGAAATTGTCCAGCCTTGCATAGACACAGAAATGGGCTCCTCTCTTGAAAGCAATTCTGAACCTCAGTGTTACACCAGGCCCAGAACACAAACACGGGGAAGCAGGGAGAGAAGAGGAATAACAATGCCTCCAAAGACTGGGGTTAACCTAGGCCTTCCCAAGCTGGAGAAGTAGATGAGCACCAGGCTGCCACAGCTAGTAGGGTGAAGGCACTGGCCCCTGAAATTCTCATTCTGTTTCTCCCAAGAAATGTCTGAAGGGAGGTCAATGTCTGCTCAATGATCTTGCCCTTGTGCTCAGAATAAGAAGCTTCTGATTTTTACCCCTTCGAGGCCCCACCTGTAAACAATGTGAACCAATCAGGTATCACAAAACCTGAACACTATGCCTTATTTTGGGGAAATGAACTTTATTGCTCTTGATCCACACTCAGCTCTTGTAGACAAGTGGGAGCATGGGAGACACAAAAGGGTTAGAGGAAGAGCCCTGTGCTTACCAGGGAGGCTACTGTGGTGTTTCGGAGGCTAAGTTCAGGAGTTTATCCAGCACAGAAGGCAGGGGTTTAATGCCTCTTATCAATAAATATTTACACATATAACCTACATGCGTTGAATCTATAATGTGCGTACATTTCTTGTACCTAAAAATATCTAATATTAAACCAAGGAGAAATATAATTATAGATAATATAATACACGCAGTTACAGCATATATTTTAGATGAAGCATTTTTGCATGCTAGGGTAGACAATACACACAGTTACAGCATACATCGTAGACAAAGCATTTTTGTATGCTAGGGTAGATACAAAACCTATTTGCCATGAAGGCCCTGGCGGTCTGTACATCTATCCAATCATTTGCATACTATTAAATAACACTTTTGCAGTAAAACTAGAAGGCAATAAAGCTGTATCCATGTGTTTTCTAACCTATTTGATCAATGCTGCCATAAGAGCTTCAGAGATTGAATATTTGTGTGTCTCTCAATTTTGCTCACAATTTACATAAATTAGAAGTTTAAATGTAGGATAATGGTAATAATTTATGTCATCTAACAAACAACTCTCTAAAGTCTTTGGAATATAAGGTCTCTGGATAGCCAAAACTTCTAATTAATTGAGGATTACAACTTTAATCAACAATAATTTTTTTTAATAATTTAAATATTTTGGGTGAAAATATTTTCAAACAGTTTTCAAAGCCTAAAAGCTTTGAATTTGGTTGATAATTTCTAAGTCAACACTATGAACACTGGGTTACATATAATAGATATAATCTATGTCATACAAACATGTACACAATAAATATGACGAAGTCTGTTAAACTATGTGGGATTATTTGCATTGGTCTATTTTTCCACTTACTTTGTGAGTTTTTCTCTCCCTTTCCTTGCTGTCAGTGTCCTCATGTAGCAGCTTTTCTCCTTATTTCTAATTTTCTCATTTTACATCTACTACAGGCTTTGAAATTGCATACTGAAGCTTCTTTAAGTAGTGTGTAACCTAAGATCAGGCCTTGAAATAAGGGCAAAAGAGATCACTTTCAAGCCACGTGTGTGAGATTTGAATGCAGGCCCTTAAGATGATACTTTGGCTGTATACAGGTTTGTTGCTTCCTGCTTTAGGCTACATCTAAAGAAGAGTTTTCTCTGATAAGAGTTTGGGTTAGATTCAACATAACCTTAGAAGAAATGGCTACCCTATTTTATTTATGCTTTGCTTTTTTTTAATAAAAAAGAAATTTTATTAAAATTTATATAAAATCACATGATAAAATATTTTTTAAAAAAAGAAAAGAAAAAAGTGAGGTCTTTGAAATGTAAGGCAAAAGGCAAGAGCAGACAGAGCCAGGTATAAGACTCATCACACAATGCAAGCCAACAACCCTCCACCTTTGCCAAAGATGAGGAACAAAGTTGGTTTTATGCTTTGTAGTCCATCCAAAAAGCTAACAAAACTCATATTGTTACTTAGTGTAAATAAAACAATCGCTTCAGTAAAGTGCAAGTTTTTCAGATAGTGAGTCCAGAAAACAATTACTTCTTAGTTCCTCCTCAAGAAATCACTGTGAAATGCAAAAATAACGTTTTTGGCAATGACTTTACAAGAAACCCAAAGATGAGTTTTAATAGCATAATTCAATGAAAAATAATTCTATGGGAAAAGAAAAGATTACAGCTCACCAGAAACACAAAATTGCGTATTCCAAAGCACAACCATTGATAGTCTGTGGCTGCTCCTGGTGGCCCAATGGCACTATCTGTGACAGTGTTGGATGCACACAAGTGGTCATCTCCCAGTACAGTGTGAGTCATTCAGCACCTCAAGTCACTGAAGAGTGCCTGACAGACCCTAGGCCCTCCTAGCCCCACATCTCAGTCTTGGTTCCTCAATACATCAGCTAAGTCTTGATTTAAGCAAATGAAAACACAGCAGGGAGCTCTACTATTATACCAAATATGATTACTCACTATAGGCTTTAGAACAAAGGAAATAGAGACAAATTAACCAAAAGAAACAAAATATCTGGTAAAGACATTACTGTCAGTGGTTGGTGGTTAATGAGTGAGTGACCTGGATAAGGACTACTTATTGCTAAAGGCATCCTCCAATACACAGAGTGGGGAAAGTGAAAGAAAATTAAATATACAAAAACAGCACTACTCTTTTTTGCCTGTGACAGCAAGCCAAAATGTCAACACCAACTCCTTAACTTTACTTTCCATGTAAGCAAGTGGCATTAGCATTTCTCTAGAGGAAATGACAAAAAAATAGTTCATAACGAGGTAAGATTTGGAATTAAAAACATAAACTGGTGTGGTTCAACAAAGCCAGATTTTTCAGTGCAAACAATGTATCAACTGTCAGTTGAGTGAAAAGATAACCCAGTCTCCAATGCCTAGGGGCCTGGAATTATACACTGCAAGGTATTGTGCATCAATTTCCTATGTGTCAGAGAAAGGAACAGTTTAGCCTTGACACCAAGAGGTCTGCACACACAAATACCTAAAAGTAACCTAAAAGTCTATTCATGTCCTTAGCCCACTTTTTGATGGGATTATTTGTTTGTTTCTTGCTAATTTGTTTGAGTCCATTGTAGATTCTGGATATCAGTCCTTTGTCAGATGTATAGATTGTGAAGATTTTCTCCCACTCTGTGGGTTGTCTGTTTACTCTGCTGACTGTTCCTTTTGCTGTGCAAAAGCTCTTTAGTTTAATTAGGTCCCAGCTATTTATTTTTGTTCTTATTGCATTTGCTTATGGGTTCTTGTTCATGAAATCCTTGCCTAAGCCAATGTCTAGAAGAATTTTTCCAAGGTTGTCTTTTAGAATTTTTATAGTTTCTTGTCTTGGATTTAAGTCCTTCTTCCATCTTCAGTACCACTTGTTCCCCAATAACCTATGGAAATACAAATATTAAAAAATACAAAAATATAAAATAAAGTAACAGCACTCAATTGCAGTATGTCTGAACCTCTTGGAAAGATGGATGCCTTTCAACTATTAAAATTATTTTTTAACTATATATCTGAAAAGTATTATTAATAAAGATTCTTGAACTTAGCAGTTATAGTTCCAGAGAAAGAGTGCCAGGTGTACAGCTCTTAGAATGTAAGCTATTAAGATGCAGAGATTGTATCTATGCAAATCACTTTGTTCAACACCAAAAGCATGTCAGTGAGAAGTGAAATATTTACAAATACTTTTTTGATGAAAATGACAAGGAATCAGGACCCTTGATTAGAAGAGATGGATATCCAAATCAAACCAGCTATCTTAGAAAAGAAATTGGGAGCTCCCCTTACCAATGTTGAGAAGAGCAGAAGCAGAGCTGGGCCTCAAGCTAGCGCCAACATCTGAAAAGGGGCTGTTGGGAAGAGCAGAAGCAGAACTGGGCCTCAAGCTGGTGCCAGCATCTGAGCATCTGAAAAGGGGCCAGGACTCCCTGTCTCTAAGTATTCCATTCCCACTTTCTTGGTATCTTGGCTTTATCTCCAAACCAAAATCCTTTTCTTCCCTGTAGGAGGAAATAGAACTCCAGTAGCTCTCTGCTAGCATCAAGCTAAGCTGAGGTGTAAAAATTTCTTCTACTTAGTTCTGTGCATCAAGCTAAGCTGAGGTGTAAAAACTCTCTTCTTCTACTTAGTTCTGTGCATGGACAGAATCATCTGCCTACTCACAAACCAATCCTGTATTGGGGGTGTGGGCATTCTGATCTCCCAGGTTGGGTCATGTGCCTACCCTTAGGGTGGGAGGCAGAGATTTATGAGTTGGGTGAGGAAAGAGAAGTAGTTCCTGCAGAGCAAAGGAACATGCACTGAACTACAGAAATGGGGAGAAGCAATGAATATTAAAAGAAGTAGACTGATGTTAGGAGAAATGGAAAAACTAGGGTAGATTCCCATATATCTCAGCAGGAGTACTAGAGAGCCCCATGTGTTAATACACAAGAATACATTTTATAGAAGATGTTATTATTATTTGTATGAAACTGGATACTCAGTTGAATTCGTTCATGAATGCATAATGCCATCACTCACTACCAAAAATTTTGCAGTAGATCTTCCCACATTTGGGGCAATTCCAGGGATCAGCATATCCCTATAATGGATCTAGAGTGTAATGGATCAGCCTTGCCCTGGGAAAACTGCCTTTAAGATCATGGTATCTGCCATGCCAGGTAAGTATGAAACTGGATATTTCTAAGCCACATTGGAACAAACCTCATTTTTAGCCACAAGTTATGGGTATTTTGAAAAACCCTTATTGCAAAACACATAGAAATAGCCGGTAAAATACAGTAAACATAGACTTAAATGCATAGTTGTGCTTCCAAGAGAATAAGAGAAATACCCAAGGGAAAATGGGAAAGCAGAAAACCTGAATGGTCAATGAATACAAAAACCATGGCTGCTCTGGAAACATTTCCCAATCTCAAGAATCTAGAGACTTGAATCTGAAGGCTGAGTGGGGTGGCAGAAGACAAGGCTTTAGGTCACTGCCAGGTAGAGACCTCTGCATACATTCAGAACTCGTCAATCAGGAATTAAAAGCTTCTAACAAAAGTAAAGAGACAAAAAAGGAGTTTGTTCATCTCATGTTCATTGCAGCATTATTCATAATAGCCAAGAGGTAAAAGCAACCTAAATATCTGTCAAGAGATGAATGGATTTTAAAAAGTGGTATATACACAATAAATTATTATTCAGCCTAAAAAAGAAGGAAATCCTGTCATATGTCATAACATAGATAAACCTTGGGGATACTATACTAAGTGAAATAAAACAGTCACAAAAATACAAACACAGTGCTGCATGATCCTTCTTATATGAGGTTTTTAAAGTAGTCAAACTCTTAGAAACAGAGACGTAAAATGACAGATGCCAGGGACTAGTGGAGGGGGAAAAAAGGACTTGTTCAATGGGTATAGAGTTTTATAGGTTAATCCCAAACTCTAATCCTACTCAAGCTGGTATAGAGGATAGAAACAAAGATAAGACTATGGATTTATGAACAATAAAAATTGCAAACCAAGCATTCTATACCTAGCCAAACTGTCATTCATATATGGAGACGAAAAGAGAAAAAGAGTTTCAGACATGCAGGAATGTAGGACAATCATTTGTACAACCTTACTGAAAACTTGTTCTCCAAATTAAAATAAATGTGGCCGGGCACAGTGGCTCACGCCTGTAATCCCAGCACTTTCGGAGGCCAAGGTGGGTGGATTGCTTGAGGCCAAGAGTTCAAGGCCATCCTGGGTAACATGGTGAAACCCCGTCTCTAGTAAAAACTCAAAAATTAGTCGGGCCATGGTGGCGGGCTCCTGTAATCCCAGCTGGGGCAGGAGAATCACTTGAACCTGGAAGGCAGAGGTTGCAGTGAGCGCAGCACTGCACTTCGGCCTGAGTGACAGAGGGAAACTATGTCTCCAAGAAAAACGAAGCAGACAGACAAATACATTTTACACTGGCAAAGATCAAATTATTTGTGATTATAGTGCTCATCATTTACTGAGTATATAATCTCTACCAGTAGTTTCACTAGATAATTTATAAATGCCATTTCTGTCTATCCTTCAACAGGCCTCTAAATTAGATGTTCTATCCACTTTATGGATATGAGAAATCTAAGAGAATTGACTAACCCACTCTTTGATTTCTCATCTATGAAGTCGATAAAATAGCTCATTTAGAGGCTTTGTAATTTCTAAAATATCATATAGCTAGGATTGTAAATTCATCCTGGTACTTTTTGATTTTTTGACTTAAAGTTCATGCTGAAGTCTGTTGGGTTGACAGGCATTCTTAAATTCAGCATAGGGCATAAGCAAAAAGGCATATTTTCCTACTGGGGTAAAGGAGCCAGACCACCAAAATAATCAGTTCTTTAAACCTCCTTTCTGATGACTCACATCCTCAAAACTTTATGAACTCTTAACATGATATCGTGTACACTGAAAAAATGCAATGTATATTTTTAATAAAAATGGAGTGGGTTTTAGGAGATCTAGAGCAGTCACAGCTGACATCCAAACTGTTCTATTTCATGCACGGAGGTTTCCATCTTCCACCACCACAACCTCCACCTTCCTGCTCTTCACTCCTCCTTACTTTACTGATCTAGTTACTGTTTTTCTCTCTTCCAATTCAGACTCAAAGTGACAGGACGGGACAGAATGAGGCAGAAATCACAGGGTTTGTACGACCCGGAGAATGGGCTCCACGCAAACCTTTGGACCACTTTTTCTTAGGGGTAGACTTGATGCTTACATGCTGATGTTCTGTGCTGGACCTGTTTGGGTTCCTCCCCCTCATTCACTCTTGCTCCTGAGCATCACCTGCTCTGACTTGTAAAAGTTGTTCTAACATTCCCTAACACAAAGGAGTTAACCGAAGCTCTGAGAGGCCTGGAGGTGAGTCACGGACCTTCACCTTATTTGACTTTAAACAAATCTTGAAAGATTCATCCCCCTCAACATGGCACTTGTGTGCATGTAGAGGCATTCATGTCACACCACTGCAAAAGAAGCAGCAGCGTTTGCCAGAAATTGCAGGATTCCTCTCCATTCCCCGGGCTCCGGGTCTGAATTCCCAGGCCGGCTTTGTCAGGAGTGATATATGTAAGAGTCATGGCTGGGTAGGGCTGGATTGTGCTATGTGTGGCACATAAGGGATGAAAGTGAGAGATATTTCTTAATTACAAATGTATGTTCTTTATTCTTCAAAGTTTGGATTCACACCTCTCAATTCCATTTTTTGCACAAAATCTCACTGTATCATTAATGGATTTGTCCAGTGCATTGATAATATCATAATCTATCAACTCTAACCTGATTAAGCATGCACTTGTCATTTTAAAAAATGAGAAAACTGGCATACATGCTTCAGCAAAGAATTTGCCACACCTGCATTGTGTATGGAGCTGGTTTAATTACAGACATAATGTATTTAGCATAGTACATACAAAGCTGCATCACACCTGAACATCTCATTTGATATATTTCCTGAGACCTATTTGCTACTGTTCTTTCCTTTGTGACTATCCTTACAGAATTAATATTTTTATTACTATTAGAGAATTAATTATACTTTAGCACCTAATTGAAACTGCAATCTTATTCCATCACATTTGGAAATGAGTGTACGCTTATAGCTCCTTTTGAAGATAATTAGGCATCACAGAAGGAGTCATTGTCTACATTTCCTTGAACATCCAGAAAGCAGAAATTAGGATACTGTGACTGGCCCTGGCTGTGTTTTGGTGAGATTGTCTTGGTCATCAGTTTCTCAGTTTCTTAGCACCAAGTTCTTGGGTGACCAGTTGCACAGAACACCATTTGCATTACTGAATGCAAACTGACTTGGGGTCTATAGGGTGATGGTGGTTAAGTGTTGACAGCAGTGCTGTAGGAACGAGACTTGAATCACAGAGAGAGTCTACATGGAGCAATGTGGTGATATATTTCCAAGCACACAATTTCTACAACAGGTCAACTGCAATTCTTACACAGCTAACCCAGCCCTAAGTGAATATTGAGTAAAAGCGATCATATCTTTATTCCCAACCATCTGAATTTGCTGATTTTTATAAATATGTTATTTTATTCTATCAAATAAATTCTACTCCTGGATTCCTTAAAACAACTCCTGCACTACTTTGTAGGTAAAACTATCAATTTGCATAATTACTTCATTTGAAGTTATTAAACTGCTAAGGCAGCAAAATTCATTAAGCTACTTTTTACTAAACTCTAATCATTAAGTGAAACAATATTTTTCCCTCAAAAAAGGTACCAGTTTCCTGGAAATATTCTTCATGGCTTTATTTCCTCTGCTAATTGATCCTGGTCATTTAATTCAATAACTTTTATAAAGGTAAAATTATAGGAATTTAATTGACTTTTGCTAAGCTTCCAATTATGTCTAATTTGTTTCTATTCAGTCTCATTAAATCCAGTTATGCTTGGACTAATAGTAATTACTCTCAATAGTTAATGTACTTTAAAATAAGGACTCTGTCTTCTGTTATTTTCAAGTAATTTTTCATCAGGGTTAGGCAGGGCTTCTTAATCATATTAATACAAATGGTTTCCTATGGGCATGAGTAAGTTTGCATTTAGTACGTAGGCAATCCCATGTAACTTAGCAAAGCTAGCAAGTCCCTAGACATGGCGCAGCCACTGTAGAGGTGGCTTCCCAGTAGCATCGTTAATATCAATTGTAATTGGTAGGCAATCATTTAGTTTCACATTTCATTACCTGAGTTATACAAATGTGTAAAAAAAATTACAGTTTTAATAAAAGGGAGTAAAGGATAATATGAGTAATATTCACAAACACCAGTTGGAAGAGGTAGTGTTTTCTCAGAAATGATGCATTCCTGGAGCAAGGTCATTTTGTGTTTGGTTTGTTAAATATCTATTTCCATTTTGACAAACCACTGGAAAAGCTCAGCTTCACAAGGACTCTCCATGAGAGCGATCACGTAAAGGAACACCCATAACACAAAATCAAAACAAGGGTGGTCCAGGCTTCACATTAAAGACTCATTACCAAGTTTTCTTAGAAGAGATAAAGAACACAAAGTTACTTTTATGTGATGGAAAACAGAGAGAAAGAGTAAATGGAACAATAAGTGTTAGGAAACAGCAGTGAAAAACACGCTGTGGAAAAAAATGAATGGAATTATGTTTTGTTTGGTATTGATTTCCTATCTTGATATCAGAAAATATGGGAAAGAACAAAGCACATTTTTTTAGACAAATAGAACATAAAACAAATGAGTGTTAAAGATTATTTTGCAGTGCTAACAAAAATATCTGTGACTTGTTTCTTCCCTTCAAAAATATGACTTTGTACAATTACATTTATATAAATTATAGAAATAAAATTGTAAAGATGGAGAACAGACTATGGGTTTGCCAAGGGGAAGGGGTGGAGGAAAACGTGTCAGAGTGTCTGCAAAGATCGCAAGTTGGAGCCTGGTGGTAAGGCTACAGTTCTGTATCTTGACTGTCGAGGTTGTAGTTTCAGAGATCTACACAAGATAAAAATGCACAGAACACATGCACACACATACACACACACACACATACAAAAACGAATGTGTACAAAACGGTTGCGATCTGAGTAAGCTTTCTGAATTGAACCTATGTCAGTTCCCAGTTTTTCATAATACTCTATGGCTATGCAAGATGTCACCGCTAGGAGAATTAGTGAAGAGTACCTAAGACATCCCTGTACCTTTTGCAACTTCCTGTGAATCTATAATTATTTCAAAAGAAACTTGAAAGTCAAGTATAGCAAGGACTAAATCCATCACTTCAAAGAGGAAAAAACTGAAGATTAATGAAATTGTTGAAGAACATAAAATACTCAACAGTCCGTATGAGAGCTGTATTCTGTCCACTCGAAGCACAGCTGTCATTTAGCCTTTTCCTGACGTGCCCTGGAGGACTTGAGCTCCCCTTGGATTGCCAAGGGCTATAATGTTTATTTGTTACTAAATTTTTACTGGACCCAAAAAAAATGAAAAGTGATCGAATATTCATTTATAATAACAACTAGTACTTTTACTTATAAACAGACAATAGTGGTAATGAATTTAAATATTTGGGGTAAAGAATAGGATCTTGGTAAGACAATATTGGCAAAATATAAAACAGAAAAAATAAGGAATCAGAAACATAAGTAGTTCAGTATTGTGAAAAAATTCTGGATCTGAGAAGCAAAAGAACAGAGATTGTATTGTGTTTCTGCTCCAAACCTGCTGAATCACCTTAGGTGTGTTGTGTTTCTGCTCCAAACCTGCTGAATCACCTTAGGCAATGCATGCCCTTTCCCTGAATCTGTTTTCTTTTCTACAAAATAAAGTGAGCTAGATTATCTCCAAATATTCACATTTTTTGACTCTACATGGACTTCAGTTGAATTCCTAATTTCAGTTTGGATAATACATTTGTACTGCACCACAGGTGGTGTGTCTAAATACTCATGTTGGTCCTAAAAAATAATTAAATCTAACATTTGGCAGCTGGAAGCCATTGCAATCTTTTAAGTATTCCTGAAGCTTATTTTATCAGTGTATCAAGATAAAATGCTAATAACGTGGTAGATATAAAGTCTGTTAGCAACTATCAGTGCTGTGTTATCTCAGAAGACCTTGTAAGCATAATGATAAGAAGCAGATCAAGTAAAACAGCGTGAATTGACCCCCAAGAGCTGCTAACATGATTAACTATTCCATTCATGAAAATTCACTACAGTCAAACTGTCTAAACTTGCTGTTCCTGAGCTGATGTTATTCCAGTTCTTCATGGGAGTATTAATTGCACCTTCATTTGGCTAAGCATCATGAATAACAGCAGCCTTAACAATGTATTGCCACTTCCTTATATACCTGTTTACACTTGTGCTCATAATAATGTCAACTTTAATACTCTCACCAAAAAAATGTTGAAAAAAATACCCCTTTTACAACATAAAGCTAAAGATCTAGGATTGCATAAATAATCAAAAGCTAAAAGGTAGCACCAGTAATCTCTGTTAGTGCTGCAAAAAGACATCAAGTTCAGTATCAACTTAATAAAAAAGATAATTAACCAGCAACTGAACTTTAAAGTTATCATGTTGCTTGCAACTGAAATACGAGCCTATTCACAAACACAGACGATATTCACATGAACATCCCCGCTAAACTCTACCTGACCTCACCATGAGAGTAAGCCAGCAGGAGAGGCAGAGATGATAGCTCTCCATATATAATGCTTGAATCTCCAGGAGGCAACAGAACGGGATCATTGCCCCACCATGGCTCCTTCCCATCTGCTTTGATCATCCAGGCAGACCTATAGTGAAACAAAATGAAAGCACTAACAGTTTCCTGGACTGTATTTTTCTTAGTATCATACAGAGAAACACCTAGTCACACTGCCACTGACTGCACTCCTAACCCTGGATTTTGCATTCTCACACTGTGGGTTACAAGAAGCAAACAGCAATGTAGATCCATCACTATCATCGGATATAATTTTGCATTCTCACGCCATGGGTTACAAGAGGCAAACAGCAATGTAGATCCATCGCTATCACCAGATATAATGCAAATAAGACACTTGATGTGGATGGCTGATCATAACAATAACATGATCTGGGGGCATCAGAAGCCCTACTTGACTCTCATTTTCTAACATTTTTGCAGGCTGCTGGCTGACCTCCACCCCACTTCAGGAACAACAGGACAGACTACAGCTGGGCCAATCCATAAACTCACCAGTAGCCCAGGAGATGGCCTGACAGGAAAAGTTCTGCACAAGCAAGAGCAAAATGAGCCAATAACTCCATTTGCATTCTGTTGGTATCCTGCATGTTATTTTCACAGAGCAATACAAGTTTCTGCTGTATTGCACACACATATTACTCACTTTCTTTGCTGCCATGATGCTTAAGTATTTCAATTGCATTTTTAAGTAACATATCTTTCAAAACTTAGCTTAAAAATTGCATGATCTCCAGTTGTAGCTTCAATAGTCTGTTGAAAAGTTTGTTTAAGACAGTAGGCTTTAAACATTGAAATAACTCCTTGGTCCATTAGCTGGACCAATAAAGTTGCATTTCTTAGTAAAAAGCAGCTTTTTAACATTTTCATGGAGGTATCCAAATGAATAAAGGTGACCTGGACACTTATCCAACAGTGATGGTGCTTTAAAAGTTAAATCATGTGAGTTTGTGACTGGAGGACAAGTAGTTTACACAACTACACACCTTGATATCTGTCTAAACTAAATTCATACAAACGCACAGGTACACAGTGACAAATAACCAGCACACTTTCACAGAGTAACATGATTGCTCACTGATCATCATGCTTGTCCATTAAATACTTACTAATTTTTTTACTAAAAACCAGCATCAAAATTTGTACTGAATGAAATTACACGTAGTTAATACACTGTGGAAAGTGAAATTTGCACTGTGTCCATGAAGGAATTATATATATTATCTAACCAAAGCACAGTAACAAAAATTCCTGCATATCAGAACCATGAAAAGCCAGGACTGCTTATATACTGCTGTAAGATTTTTATATTACTTGGGAGATGATATAATAGTACTTAAGAATAAACTGTGATAAGTTAACAATATATATGGTAAACGCTTGGGCAATAACTTTGAACAAAAATACATAATGCACCTATTGAGCCAATAGTTGCAATAAAATGTAATACTGATATGGTTTGGCTGTGTCCCCAACCAAATCTCATCTTGAATTGTAGTTCCCATAATCCCCACGTGTCCTGGGAGGGACCTGGCAGAAGGTAATGATACTTATTGAGCATCTACTATATCAGGTGCAGCCAGTGTAGCTCTTGAACAAGACAGACAAAATTCTCATACCTCTACAATGGTCATATTTGATCTTCATTTATCTACCATTTATAACATTTTATTTGTCTTTTATTGGAAACCCTTCAAATCCTTTCTGAAGTAGATATAGTTGAAATAAAGATATAAGTTGAGACTGAGATCATATACTGCGTTATTTCTCTTGCAAATTCATATTAATTATAGTAAATATCTCATTTTGTTTTTCTTTTTGTTTGGAGGGAAGGAGTAGTTCCTGTCTTGCTACTTTTCTTTCTAACCGTGCCATGATTTAAGTTCCTTCATTCATCGTGTTGGCTCTCTTGAAGATAAATCCAGAAACCTGCCTTACGCTGGAAGCAGCAAGGGCTTTTCCGCGCCGGCTCCTGTGCAGCTCTCAGGCAGGCGTGTGGCCAGCCCATGGCTGTCAGTCACTCTCCCTCCAGGCTTGGACTCTTGATCAGTGATGAGAGAACAGCAGTGGCACATGGTATTTATCACAGCAACAGTGTGCTGAGTGAACCCTTCCTGCCCAGAGATGAATGCAGGGTCCTTGCTTCCCCAGCCCCTTTGATTTCTATTTCCAAGCCTAGTTTCTCAGCTTCCAGTTTATTCTTTGAGCCTTGCTCTCATTGCTACCACCAATATTTTTCAGGAAATTCCCCTTTCTTTTCATGTTATTTTCAGATGGTTGCAACTAAAGAGCACTAAGCGACACTATCCAAACTCAGCTGGGCCCTGCTATTCCCAGTGTTCCCAATGAGAAAGAATACATCAAGCCCCACAGAAGGAGGGGTCAGAGTTCTTAGCTAAGGGAGGAGACCACTCCCCATATTGTCTTATGCGCAATTTCTGCCTCCAAAGTAATAAGAAGTAAAAATTAAAAGGCAGAAATGAAATCCACAGGCAGACAGCCCGGCACCACACCCTGGACCTGGTAGTTAAAGATCGACCCCTGACCTAATCGGTCATGTTATCTATAGATTACAGACATTGTATGGAAAAGCACTGTGAAAATCCCTGTCCTGTTCTTCTCCGTTCTAACTACCAGTGCATGCAGCCCCCAGTCATGAACCCTCAGCTTGCTCAGTTGATCATGATCCTCTCACGCGGACCCCCTTAGAGTTGTGAGCCCTTAAAAGGGACAGGAATTGCTCATTCGGGGAGGTTGGTTGTTGGAGACGTGAGTCTTGCTGAAGCTCCCAGCTGAATAAAGCCCTTCCTTCTACAACTCGGTGTCTGAGGGGTTTTGTCTGCAGCTTGTCCTGCCACAAGCCAGCACTGGACACTCAAAGTCTCTTATGCAATAAGCACTCAATAAATATTGGTGAAAGGAAAAGGGTGGAAAGGAGGAGGGAAGAGAAGAAAGGACAAAGAAAGAGAGGAAACAAAGGAAAGGAGGGTGGGAGGGAGGAAGGAAGAAAGAGAGGGAGGGAGCAAGAAGGGAGGGAGGGAGGGAAAAATGTAGGGTGGGTGGGCAGGAGGAAGGGAGAGTGAAAAAGATAAAGGGAGGGAAAGGAGGGAAAGGGGAGGGGGAGGGAAAAACACAAGTGCATGGGAATAAATCCCAAGAGACCATTTCTGGCAAAAAATGCTGAGTTAAAAAAATCACGGGAGAACAGCCCTTTGTTTAGGTACCTGCTATCTCTTAAAAGAACACAGAAATTATAGTTTATATATTTTACATGAATATTGAGGAAAATAAGGATCTGAAGGATATGCAGAGAAATATATGAAAATACAAAATTAGGTGCCTAAATTCAGAAAAGCTGGTAAATATTAATGAAGTAAAATAGCGGGCAAAGACATGTGGGAGGGGAGTGTGACTTAGAACATAGACCTGAATAAGAAAATTTAAAGTTATTTTAAAGTTAGTTGAAGGACTAAGGGTGGAAATCCATAGGATTCCTGCTTTTTTTCTGTCTGTGCTACTTTGGCAAGTATAGTGCATAAAAGACATAAGGAAGATTGAGAAAATCATGGATGATCTTTCTACTTAAATGAAATTGTATCCAAAACCAAAAAACAAAAACAAGAGTGAGAGACAGAACTTTTTCTATGGGTTTCCCACTGTGGAAATCTCCCTACAGACACTTCATGTGTTCTTTGATTATTTGGCTGGTTGGATTATTTTCTCTCTCTTCTGGCTGTTTGCTAACTGAGGTTTTCATTACAGAGGCCCTCTATCACCCAGGTACCAATTCCCGATTAATGGAAAGATACCATCTCTCGACATGGTACCCTCCAGGTTTGATTGACGCTGCTTTGAGCTTTGAGCACGCACCAGTTATGTGACCCAGGGCCTCTTGTTTGCTCATCTGTTTTCATTTTGTGGTATAGAAACTTTACATGTCCAGCCACTACTAAGCAGAAACATGAAGAAGCAATTACCTGTTCAATTGATGTTTCCCAGATGCAAGTTATTTAATGCTTTTATTAACCCTTAGAGTGGCATGTTATTCAGTCTCCACACCAGATGAATATTCAGTAGGAAACGCAGCTACTATACACACACTATTGTCATTTAATATTAAAGGGAAAAATTAAAATGTCTCTCCAGCCAAATAAGCCCTTTTTTAGCATTTTTACATATTATGAAATATAAATCTAAGGCAACTTTTAGGTTGTTTACAGAGAATAAAAAGTTATCTTTAAATCTAGGGCTTAAAATGAATAATTAGAGGTAAATCTAGTTGGCTTAATCAAAATAACTGCTATAGGAATTACATATAATTAGCGTCCAAATAAAATCCTTAGCCTACTCTATACAGGAAAGTAATATAAATATTAGATAGGAAAATATCAGTTCTGTCTCTTGTGTCTTCTCAAGATCACATTTAAACCCTTGATCTTTCTTGTCATTTCAAGCACAAGCCAAAAAAACACAAGCAAATCGTGAGGATAAGGCTGAATTTTAAATCTTGATTCCAAAAGCCACTCTCCTATTCTGGTTGGAAAAATAACAAAGCTGTGTTCTGTCTTTTATCACTGCACATTTAGGCCACAATCATTCAAGTGTTTTGCCAACAATGAGCACAGCACAAGGTACCAGGAGGCAATGGGTAGACAACCTTTGGACAGCTTATTCCAGCACAGACTCACGCAAAACAAAATGATGCCAGAGCCAAGTCCCCTTTCGGCTTCTTCCTGGCTTTGTATAATCTTATTCCTCACTTGATTTCTCCATCCTGTTCCCTTCTCTCTGCCCCTAGTAGCCCCTGTGACTCACATAAGCCTTTCTCAGGCCAGCAGGCACATGGGAGCCTCACCCCGCCTGGGGCCAGCAGCAGATGAACCAGGAGTGTGACCCAGGTCTCAGCAGTAACCAGAGGTGACAGGGCAAGGGCTACAGTTTAAGCACTTTGAAGATGAGACTTCTGACCACATGGAGAGAAAATTAGCACCAACCTATACCCTTTGCACAGGGTACAGTAGAGCCACCAAATCACAGTCAGGAGCCAGGACCTCTTCGCTGGATGCTGTCCTCGCCCGTATCACCCCATACCGGGTCATCACCATCTTTGTGCATCACTTTCCACCTCTTTCCTTTATCTTTGTCCTATTCCACCATTGCTTCTGCTTCCTTCCCCAAGACTGATCATGTATGTCCCAACTGAAAAAGAAAAATCTCTTTTCTGAACCCTGCATCAGTCTCTACCAGCGGTCCTCACACAGGGCAATGCCCTTCCCACCCCCACCAGAGGACATTTAGCAACATCTGGAGACCTTTACATTTGTCACCGCTAGGGGAGGGGTTGCCACTGTCACGGGGTGTCCAGGCCAGGGATGCTGCCAAACCTCCTACAAGGCACAGGACAGCCTTCCCTCCCCAACAACAAAGAATCGTGTGGCCCAACCTGCCCATAGTGCTGAGGGAGCAACGCTGCTTTGGACACCACTCGCTAAACTTCCCAACTGAACTCCCTGCGTGTTGTCTACACGTAGTGGTTTGCGCTTTCTCCCTCCCAACTCACGCTGAACCGCAAGGATTGGTTGGCTGCCTGCTCTGCTGCACACACACAGCTCTTGCAAATGGCACACCCAATTCTACAGAAAAATACAGCAGATACTTTGGTTCTCTCCTCTCTTCTTTGCTTTTACACAAAGATAATCTTCTCACCAAGACTGTGCTCTCAGTGTGACATTAGAGAGAAACCAGAATGGGACTTCACTGACATCACTCACCACCACAGAAATTCAAGCAGCTCTCCACAGGCAAGAATACCATTGTGCATGTCCCAGAACTCAGGACTAAGGCTGAGACACACTCCTGGACCCCAGAGCTAAGAAAAGCTGTTGCAATTGTAAAAAGTGGAGAGAGATGTTGAGCGCACACTCCTCCCCAACCTGGCAGAGCCTCACATGCAGAGATTCCTCTGGATCCGCAGTTGCACAGTGAGAAAGTGAGTTGGAAGCAGAAGTTCTGCTTCCCCGCCATTCTGGGCCCCTTTGCAGGAGCTCATGCCTGTCTTGTCCCACAGGAAATGCTCCCCCGCCATTCTGGGCCCCTTTGCAGGAGCTCACGCCTGTCTTGTGCCATAGGAAATGCATCCCCACCATTCTGGGCCCCTTTGCAGGAGCTCACGCCTGTCTTGTCCCACGGGAAATGCATCCCCACCATTCTGGGCCCCTTTGCAGGAGCTCATGCCTGTCTTGTCCCACGGGAAATGCTTCCCCACCATTCTGGGCCCCTTTGCAGGAGCTCACGCCTGTCTTGTCCCATGGGAAATGCATCCCCACCATTCTGGGCCCCTTTGCAGGAGCTCACACCTGTCTTGTCCCATGGGAAACGCATCCCCACCATTCTGGGCCACTTTGCAGGAGCTCACACCTGTCTTGTCCCACGGGAAACACTGGGTGTGCCCACAGGGCCAGTTAGAAACAAAAACAGGTGGGGCTCACAGCAAACAGGGCACAGATCGGGCCTGGCCCATGGAGGTGCCACATCAGAGAAACTAGCCAGAGGCACCACGCCACAGGAAGCACCCCCACAGGTGCTCCAGGCTCAGCCCCCAGCATGCTTCAACGCCCTTTGTAATAGCAAACCCTCGCAGATCCAGCATAGAGGGAGCTGCCTCAGAACAGGAGAGATGCCCATGCCACACACTTAGCTAACGTCATTTTCAATGGTGGAAAGTCGAAAGCGTTTCTCCTAAGATCAGGGAGAAGGATGCCCACTCTCACCACTCCTACTCAACATAGCACTAGAAGTCTTAGCCAGAGAAAGAAACAAAAGGCATTCTAATTGAGGGAAGAAGTGAAATGTCTCTATTTGCGGACAAATTGATCTTTTATATAGAACACCCTAATGGCTCCACAAAAAAACTGTTAGGACATAAAAACAAATTAAGTTTTCAGGATATAAAATCAACGTACAAAAATCAGTAGCGTTCTGTATACTAATAACAAATATTTAAAAAGTAAATTTCAAAAAAATCCCATTTACAATAGCAACAAAATAAATAAATACTTAAGTATTAATTTAACCCAGGAGGTAAAAGACCTGCATACTGAAAACTATAAAATGCTGACGAAAGAAAATGATGAAAACACAAATAAATAGAAATATTTTCCATGTTTATGGGTAGAAGAAATAATGTTGTGAAAATGTACAAACTACTCAATATGTTCTATAGATTCAGTCCAGCCCTTATCAAATATTCAACATCATTTTTTACAGAAATAGAAAACACAATCCTTAAATTCATATGGAACTACAAAAGACCTTAAATAGCCAAAACAATCATGAAGGAAAAGAACACAGCTGGAGGCATCACACTCCCTCATTTTTAACTCTTTTAGCAATTGCAATTAGTACACCCTAGAACTGGCATAAAAAACAGACAAATCAATCAATGGAACAGGATGGAACACCCAGAAATAATCCCCCACATTTATGATCAACTGACTTTTGACGAGGGTTCCAAGAACACACAATGGGGAAAGGAGAGTCTCTCCAACAAATGATGTTGGAAAAATTGGATATCCACACGTGAAATAACGAAATTAGACCCTTATCTTATGACATACACAAAAATCCACTTAAAATGGATAAGATTTGGCCTGGCATGGTGGCTCATGCCTGTAATCCCAGCACTTTGGAAGGCTGAGACAGGTACATCACCTGAGGTCAGGAGTTTGAGACCAGCCTGGGCAACATGGTGAAACCCCGTCCCTACTAAAAATACAAAACTTAGCCGGGCGTGGTGGCAGGTGCTTGTAATCCCAGCTACTCAGGAGGCTGAGCCACCAGAATCACTTTAACCCAGGAGGTGGAGGTTGCAGTGAGCCGAGATCACACCACTGCACTCCAGCCTGGGTGGCAGAGTGAGACCCTGTCTCTAAATAAATAAATAAATAAAATTTAAAAAATGGATAAAAGACTTAAATACAAAAACTGAAATTCTAAAATGACTAGAAGAAAACATAGGAGAAAGCTCTATAATGTTGGTGTGGACAATAATTTTTTTTGGATAAGACCCTGAAAGCACAGGCAATAAAAGCAAAAACACACAAATAAGATGGCATCAAACTCAAAAGCTTCTGCACAGCAATGGAAACCATCAGCAGAGAGAAGAGACAACCCACAAAACGGAGTAAAACATTTGCAAATCATACATCAAATAAGCAGCTAATATCCAAAATATAAAAGAAACTCAACTCAATAGCAAGAAAACAAATAATTAGATGATGTTAAAATGGGCAAAGGACCCGAAGTCCTCAAAAGAAGATTTACAAGTAGCTAGTTGGTACATGAAAAAATGCTCAGCATCTCTAATTATTAGAGAAATGCAAATAAAAACCACAATGAGTTATCACCTCACCCCTGTTGGAATGGCTATCATCAAAAAGATGAAAAATAAATGTTGGAGAGGATGCAGAGGAAAGGGAACTCTTATGTGTAGTGGAAATGTAAATTACTACAGCCATTGTGGAAAATGACATGGAGGTTCCTCAAAAAACTGAATATAGAACCAGCAAATGATGCAGTAATCTTGCTTCTGGGTGTGTATTCAGAGGAACTGAAGGTAGGTCCAAGAGATGTCTGCACATCCATAGTTATTGCAGCCCTATTCATAACAGCCAAGATGTGGAATCAACCTAAGTGTCCATCCGTGGATGAATGGATAAATGTGGTATATATACAATGGCATACTATTCAGCCTTTAAAAAGAAGGAAATCCTGTCATTTGTGACCACATGGATGAATCTGGAGGACTTTATGCTGAAAGAAATAAGGTAGGCGCAGAAAAACAAATACCCCATGATCTCACTGGCATGTGAAATCTAATAAGGTTGAACTCAGAAACAGGAAGTAGAATGATGGTTACCAGAGGCTGATAGGTGCGGGGTGCAGGAATACAGGGAGTGGGGAGTTGATGATCAAAGAGAACAAAGTTTCAGATAGACAGAGGGTTGGTGATCCATTGCATAGCAAGGTACTGTAGTCAGTAATGATGTGTCATATATTTCAGAATAACTAAGAGCATAAATTTCAATTGTCTCACCATGAAAGAGAACAGGTAAGCAAGGCGATGAATATGTTAGCTTGATCTAATTATTTCATCTTGTATACAATTATCAAAATATCACATTGTACCCCACAAATGTATACAGTTGTGATTTGTCAATCAAAACAAATATTAATAATATTTTTTGTTCTGAGACAGTCTCACTCTGTTGCCCAGGCGGGGATGCGGTGGTGCAATCATGGCTCACTGCAGTCTCAATCTCTCAGGCTCAAGCAATCCTCCTGCCTCAGCCTCCTGAGCAGCTGGAACTACAGCCACGTGCAACCACACTGGACTAATTTTTTAAATTTTTTGTAGAGATGGGATTTTGCTATGTTGCTGAGGCTGGCCTTGAACTCCTGGACTCAAGCTATCCTCCATCCTTGGCCTCCCAAATTGCTAAGCTTACAGGCAGGAGCTGCTGCACTCAGGCATTTTTTTTTTAAAAAAACTATGTTCTCTGCTGGTTTCTGTGACCTCGTCACATCATTGTCGTGGTCATTGATTCCTGAAGTGTGAACTCTAAATGCCTTTGTCTGGCTCCCAGGACCCTTGTCTACATGTCCACCATTAAATCTCAAAGGTCCTCCCCTCACACCTTGCTTTTCAGTTGTGCAAACCACTTATCAATTCCCAAAGAGGCTGAGCACACTCTAATCTTTCCTTTTCTTCCCAGATTCCCCTCCACTAGTGCTGATTAACCCTTTTCCACCTTTCGAAATTCTAGGCAAATGTCTCCTTCTCTGTGACAGAACTCTGGGCCACCGTCAGTGACTTTCTCTTGCCTGACAAATATCTTGTCACACTTCAGTTTCTACACTTGCTATACCTATGTGTTCATATGTCTATTACAACCTCCTCTCCATGCAAATGGAAGCCCCTGGATCCGGGTTCTCCGTATTTTTGTACACCGAGAGCCCAGCACAGTGTCTGGCAATTAGTTGGTACTAAATAACAAAATATGGTAAAACAAATAAATAAAATACATGATTTAAAAGCAAACAACGTAATTGTCATTTGAACATGTTCTCCATCTTTATTCTATTACCTTTAAATTCTCTCTTTTTCCTTTCTTCCCCATCCTTGCAAATGAAAAGATCCATGTACTATCAACCTTCCTCTCAAGGCTTGGGGTTTTAATGAGTCAATGTAATAAATTTACCGTTTTGGAGATGAAAGAGCTGAGACAGAGAGACTAAGTAACTTACCCAAGTAGGAGCTGTGACCTGAAGTCTGTATTTCTGACACTGCACTGATCCTAATCCAGGCAGTGAAGGTCCAGGGAAGTGAAATAAGACACACTGGACCATGACGATACGTGGGAGGGAAACCTGTGAAAGACAGAGAAACAGAGCTTAGCGCCCAGGGTGGGATCTTAGGCAATTCTGGGTGATGGTGAGTGGGCAGGCCAGCAGCATTAAAGCAGCAGTAGGAGGCAAGGACGGCACCCTCGTCATAACCCACCTCTAAGGGAACTCACTGCAGGGTGAGCATGGCCCAGCAGTGACCCATCAGGCAGGTGTAACAGATATTTTGCATGACTGATGTACTGCTTCCATTTTTTTAAGGGAGTGGTTGACTCACAGTCGGTATACAGGGGGTAACCCAGGCTCTGGTCTGCCGCAGTAATACTGATCACATGCTCCCCGGAGCGCAGTGGTAGCTGATTGAGCATCCTCACCAAGTATGGTTACCTGTTTCTCATTCTCACTGTCACACAGGCTTCTGACAACTTTTCCAATTGCACAAGGTCATTTTTGAGGCTTCATTCCCTCCCCCACAGTAAAGAACAGACCCCAAATCCTCAGCTTGATCTAAAAAATGTATTCTAAAATATGTACATTGATTTTTTAAACTGAATGTTTTCAACTAAATCAACTCAATGGAAAGTGAAAAGGGAATTTTTGTTTGTTCAATAGTTTGCCCAAAAGATCGTATCATTTATTTAAAGTAAATTTTAGTCAAAAAGTAGGTTTATATAAAATTCTAACAAAGTTGCTTTCTTCTGGAAAAAACAAGTCCTGTAAAATACTGTGTGTATTTATATATAAATTAACAGATAATATATACTATATATATATCACACCCTATAATATGTACTATATGTATATAAATATTTCATAAGGAGAATTTTATTCCTATGACATAATGGTGTTAATAATTTTGAAAACCAGAAATAGGGCCTAATAATGTGTTAAAATATTTGCATTAAGTTTTAATTGATGCATTAATGTCATTTTCATCTTTCCACAACAAATATTTAACATTGAATACTTAGACATATCCCCTGGTAAATGAACTTTCTTATTTGCCAGCAAAGGTTCTTAGAAAAATAGACTGAAAAGAAACAACTTCTATCTAAAGATGTTTCAAAAGCTTCACACAACTTATAGAATGGATAAAAATGTCCCATAACTTACAAGGGTAAATTGGCACGTGAAGGGTAAATATCATTCTACTTTAATGTCTCTCAAAAATCAAAAACTTTCCTTACCATAGTTCTTAACCTAAAAAGCAATTAATAAGCAATGTTTTATAATATCGCTGTATTTGGGTGTGCCTGGGGGACTATTTGAGTTCTTCTTAACTGAGCTGTATAAGCAAGTAAAAAGCTGCTCTGAGAAATCATTCGGCTTTTGAAACCAAAATGATTATTAGATTAGGTCAGAGAGATCCACAGCCAAACTTATCATGCTCATATGTCTCTTTTTATCTGCCAAATATAATTGCTTGTTATTTGTCTTTTTAAAGTATAAAATAAAGTTCAGTGCACAAATAAAAATTCAATGCAGCTCAGTACATGAAAGTTGTTTTTACAGCGATTCAAATCAAAGCCATCCTGTCCAATCCCGCTCTCATTTAGAAAGGTTTCCATTGGAGCAGAAAGGTGGTAATGGCTGACAGCAAATCTGCAGTGGAAAAATGCAAGCCTGTTACCTAGAAGGCACTGGTGTTCAAAGTCCTAATTACTCAGATGTCAGAAGTACAAGATTACAGGCTTTTATAATGTCAAGATAATTAAGATAGTTTGCAAAAATTGCACCTGGTAAATTCTAAATTCAAGTGACCCCAGTGGTCTGCAAAATCATATAAAGATGTCCTTGGTAGCCTTCTGCCTGTATCTCAGTGGTACTCTCTTTCTGCCTTTATCTCAGTGGCACTCTCTTTCTGTCCCTAATAATGCACACTGTGATCCCAAACCTGTACCTGCAAGTCGAGATGAACAAGGTGGTGCACCAGCTCATGGGCTTCTGAGAAGAAAAGGAAAACAGGAGCCTGTCCCCATCCCACACTGTGCTGGATACTTTCTTAGACACTGAACCTCACTTCCACTCATTGCGTTGAAGACAAGAACACAGGGAGCCAGAGACGCTGAGGAAACGTGCCCAAGCCGGTGGCAAAGCTGAGGTTTGCAGCAGGCTCTGTTGGTCCAGAAGACTCTGACTGACGTCAGCTGAGGCCAGGTTTAAAGAGATGAGCATTCATGGGAGCATCTGTTATTTTGTCACACCCTAACCCTAACTAGGTTTTAAATAAGCAACTCAAGTGAAAAGGGGCAATATTATATGAATAACTATCATATTACATTATTTGTATTGGAAGAAGCTTTTGTTTTCCTCACATATTCTTGATGTCACATGACTTCAGGCATTTATGCAAAATGTACAACTGCCACTATTAAAGTATGTGCTGAAATTATAATGATAACCCTCTCACATCAACCCCCACCCATATGGGCTGGTCCACCCTATAAGATGCATTATCACCAGTTATAAATCAAACACTCATTAGAGCTGACAGAATGTTGAACAGCAAAGTATCAAGCATTCCCTGTCGTGATTTGAGGTTAAATTGTCCAAAGTGACTCAGCGCAAGGGAGAATAGGTGTATTGCTGGGACACTTTTTGTATTTCAGACTCAAAATTCTCTTGAAAGAAATACAACTCGAACTTAGCTCATCATATCAAAAGCCAGATCACATAATCCTTCTCACTGAATAAAATCAGATGGGTCTGACAATGAAGTTGGAGGCTTTGCCAAGAGCTTTTGCTGTATGTTTCTCGAGGAGTGAGAGAGAGAGAGAAAGAGGATGCAACCTGAAGTTCAGGAGCAGCTATCACCACGCAGTCAGTTCCTCCTGAATCCCAGCA
Source organism: Pongo abelii (assembly GCF_028885655.2). Lineage (NCBI taxonomy): Eukaryota > Metazoa > Chordata > Mammalia > Primates > Hominidae > Pongo > Pongo abelii. The sequence continues at coordinate 212,142,381 of NC_071988.2, forward strand.
CCTCGAGGATTAGAGGGTCCTGTTCAACACAGTAGCCACTAGGCACCTGTGGGTATTGCCCACGTGAAATGGGCTGGTTCCAACTGAGGTCAGCTACAAGTGCAAACTATGTCCTGGATTTCACAGATTTAGAGTGGAAAAGAATGCAAACTGTCTTATTACATGTTTAATTGATGATTTGTTGACGTGAGATTTGGATATATCGAAGTAAGTAAAATATATTATTAAAATTAATTACACCTGTTTGTTTTTTACTTTTTTAATGAGGCCACTAAAGACAACTTACCCATATGTTCAAAATAATTGACAGTAGGGTCTTGAAGAGGCATTTTCATGTCCATGTTCGTAGCAGCATTGTTCACAAAAGCCAGATTTTCAACAGCTGAATGGATAAGCAAAATGAGGTCTATCTGCATAATGAAACCTCATTCAGCCATAAAAGATAATGAAGTACTAATACATCCTACAACATGCTTGAACCTTAATAGCATCACGGTAGGTGAAAGACGTCAGTCACAAAAGACCACATACTCTATGATTCCGTTCATATGAAAATCCAGAATGGAGAGGTCCACAGAAACAGAAAGGAGGTAAATGGTTTCTTAGCCATGGGGGTGAGAAGATAGGGCCATTCGGAAAGGGTTCTAGGTTTCTTTTTGAGGTGAAAAAAATGTTCTAAAATTGATTGTGGTGATGTTTGCACCTACTTGTGAATATATTGAAAACCATTGAGTCATACAGTTTAAGTGGGTGAGTTGTATGGAATGTGAATTATATCTCCACAAAGTTTTTTTTTTTTTGTTTTGTTTTGTTTTAAAAAAAAGAAAACTCTCAAGAAATTGATGGAAAGTTGAGAGAAGAGAATTTCAGGCAGAGAGAGTGGCACTTGCAAATAGGATCTGCTGTGAAGGGACGGATTTGTTCTCTCCCCTTGGATGGTGCTCCGTGTCTCTGTCCTTAATTAAGATCCAGGCCAGGCTTTCATTGGGCCCCATGGCACTGGCCTGGGATGAAGCTCTCCAGGCCTTGCCCAAAACACTGCTCGTACAACCCTTTACTGTGCATGCATGCAGCCTCACTGAAGCTTCTACTGGAAGAAATAGAAAAAATACCACATAACAGAAAGACAGGATAAAAAAAAAGTGCTCCTGGTAGAATACATTAACTTGCTAGTGATAATTAACCTTGTTATTAAGAGCCACAGAAATTACTACACAAAAATAATGTAACCATGCAAAGTAACAAATCGAATGGACATGTTTATAAAAATGAGGATTGAGGATGATTTTTTCTTACTGAACTGCATAAAAGATGTTGCATTTGAAGCATCAGAAAGTGTTTCTCCACCAACAGCATCTCAAAAAAGCCAGAAATCTGACTAATACCATTCCCTTAAAGAACCAGACACTTTGCATGATTGCCTTTTACAGCCCTCACTGAGGCTGGAGACTTGCACAACTGAATCAAAAGAGATGGCTAAACTGCTCCAGGGAAAGGGAACTTTTGTCCTCGGATTCACTTAAAAGGCAGAATGATGGACAGGCCGACCTGCTCAGCCTGCAGGTGAGGGAGGGAATGCGAGCCGCTGGTACAGAGAGGAAAACCACGCTGTTATGTGTCCAGTTCACTTCATGTGCTCGCACCAGGGTGAGGACAGCAGGCCTCACCCCAAAACGGGGAAATGCTAGCATGCTGTTCCCCTAAAAAGGAGCTGAAGAGTACATGATACAAACAGTACCTGCCGTGCAACCCTCAAAAACATGAGGAAAATTACATGACACTTGTCAGTCCTTTTTGTGGATTCAAATATCTGTGGATTTATTACTAAATTTGTTGACTAATCCCTCAGGTAGTAAAGAAGTCGTGAAAACCTGAAGCCTATTATACAGCCTTTCCCACATTTTCAAATGTGTCCTGACCTCGACCAGGAATACTCTAGGGTCCGAAATGGTGATTTATGTGATCTTATAAAGTGACATAATGAGACTGGCTATTAGCATATGTTCGAATATGTTCAAAGCCAGAACCTGGACATGCGATGTACTGTTTAGGGCCTAACAAAGTAGACCTGATTGATCTTTCGCACTTTCAAGAAGAAGGCAGGCGGCTCAGGGCAGGTAAGTGGCTCTGCTGCATGAAGTCATCTAGGGCTCTGATACCCTTGACATTGTACTGACTTTCCTCGGGATGTTCTAATCATCCATGCCGTCAGTACTGACTCCCCACCACACCCATGCTTAATCCTATGAGAAGAGAAACGGAGCCCCAAATTCCTCCTTTTAAGGACCTTTCACTGTTGGGGGACTTAGATACATGGCCCAGCTTTTTCGTGGGGGAGGCTGGGGTATGCAATCTCCAGCAGGCAGCCATATGCCCAACCAAAGCTCAGGAGAATGGGGCTTCTGAGTTTAAGGCAGAAGGGGCACCAGAGTACAGTTAATGTTGCCATGCCTGCCTTAGCAAAGCAGTTGTGTGTTTCTCCTTAGCACAGAACGCTGTGCACTTTGAAATGATTGGATTTTCAAAATCATTTGACCATTTTCTAACTCCTCTCCATCACTTCCTGTGCATTCTATAATGTCTCACCCTATCCCATTTTCCCAAACCCTTCCTCTGCATCCTGCTTATATATATCAGCTTCCTAAATCCTTTCTTGCATACTCTAGTTCCTCTTTAAAAATTCTCTTCACCCCTCGCTAGCAGCGAGCATGACTTTCCCAGCATCCTTCTCCACAGGAATGTTTTTCCTCCCATATTGCACATAAGCCATGGCCTGCAGATGGGGCAAGCACGCCCTTACTCCCACTGCTGTATTCACACGATATCTCCTTCTTTCTCCTCCAAAAGCCTCCAGCTCCTTTGGAGCATGTGCCATCTGACTACACCAGCTGCATTTCTCTGTCATCTTCAGACCCCCCATGTTCTTTCCTTCATCCACCGCAGACTTCAGCATCTGGTTCCGTCTTCATCTCTACCTACTCTTGTTACCATTTTCAGTGACTTCAGCTTGCGCGTAGATAATCCACCGAGGAGTGAGCTCTCAAATCTTTAGCTTTCTCTCCCGCAACACTCTTTCCTCCACCATCCCATGAGGCCCAGCCCCACGACCATGCCTTAGCCCTTGCCATGTAACAATAAATGCACCACCCCATAAGACTGATATTGGCTGGGTGCAGTGGCTCATACTGTAATCCCAGCCTCTAGAGAGGCTGAGCTGGGTGGATTGCCTGAGCTTAGGAGTCAGAGACCAGCCTGTGCAACATGGCAAAACCCCATCTGTACCCAAAATACAAAAAATTAGCCAGGCGTGGTGGCAGGTGCCTGTGTTCCCAGCTACTCGGGAGGCTGAGGTAGGAGAATTGCTTGAGCCTGGGAAGCAGAGGTTGCAGTGAGCTGAGGTCGTGTCCCTGCACTCCAGCCTGGACAACAGAGTGAGACTCTGTCTCAAAATAATAATAATAATATTAAAAAGACTGATGTTAACATCTCATTCTCCTACTAAGCCTTATCTTTCCAGCTCACTTACTCTATGCTGCCTACTCCAAACATTTTCAACATTGTAAACCACAAATCCATTGACTTTAAAATGTTTTTATTATCTATCATCCCCTCCTGGTCTTACTTTGATCTTTCCCACTTTGGGGTCCAGGGCCCATCATTATAATCACGTTATTCAATTTGATAAACTATAACCACAACTTTGTTTCCATTGAATTCACACAGCAAAGCAATAACCTATTCAAGCCAACTATTCACCTACTTAGTGCTGTTAACAAAAGATCATGAAATCTGCAGAGGAAAAAGGGAGAGCTTTGTTCTCTATAAAACAGTCAAAAAAGAAAAAAAAAAAAAAAACTCCCGCAGACTGGGGAAGCACAAATGAAAGTGTGTGCACCGAAGAACAAAGGAAGGGTTTATGGCTCAAATAGGAAAAGTTTTCTCCCAGGTTCTCTGTCATGTCTGTTTATGCAAATGTAGGATTCACTTGTGTTCAGTTCTTATTGGTTGAGATAGCCAAGCCCTGACTGGATGGCTTCCCATCCCAACATTAGAAGCGTCTTTGTCAGGTGTTTTCTTTTACAATGACCAATGGGGTGGAGGTGAGGAGTCTAGCCACTGTTTTTCTTGGCTCTGGTCACAGAAAGCGCATGAAGTAGGATGTTTGTGAAGAGATGGCTCTCCTCTCACTGCCCCCCATGGCCCCTTGAATCTGTTACCTAAATTTGGGTGTCTCCATTAGTCACAGGGAGCCCATTTCCTCTGGAGAGCTTGAGGTCCCATTTACAATTCTATTTCACTGCACCATCAGCCAGTAGCTGAAGAAAATCACAAAGCCACAGTGACTGTCCACACTCTAAACTCATGGTCACAAATCTGAAACACATACTTATCACCATCCAGAGGTTCTGCTACACTTCCCTTGTAAACAAAACTCCAGTATCCAAGACATCCAAATATTTCACACTTTCTTTATGCTCCTGAAGTCTCCAATATTTCTTCTTCTTCTTTCCCTATAGAGAAGAGATAGAGGAACTCCTACAGGAACTCCATCTCCCCTCCACCAACTCCAACCTTCCAGGAGGATGGAAGCAACATCAAGGTGTTCCCATTCCTGTCTCAAGGCAACACCTCCCCCAGCACTCGGGACCTCATCACCTCTCAAGGCACAAAGGCTTTGCTTCAGCTGTTTTCCGCTCTCTCCTCTGCACCATCATAATGTTGTCCACACAAGAGAATTCTCACCAACACACTAACCAACTCCAAGATATCCTTCCCTCTGAAACCCTGCCCTCAGCCAGTGTCTTTCTAGCTCTTTTCCTCATTTCCACTCCCTTGAATTTCATTCTCTTCCTCCCATTCTTGACACTGTCCTCTCCACCACTCCCATAAGGCTCCTTTTATCATCGCCACCAGTGGCCTTCATATTGCCGAATATGGTGATTCATTTTCTTTCTGCGTCTCACTATCCTTCCCAGCAGCGTCTGGCAGACCTGAGAATGCTTGTTGAGGCATTTCCTTCTATTGGCTTCCCTGCCACCTTCTCCTATCAATCCCCTTGCTTCTCTGGCTACTCTTCAGTCTTCTCTGAGGGCCTCTGCTTCTCTGCTAGACTTCTAAACCCTGATGTTTGTCCTGGGCCTTCTCCCTTCTCTATCTATCCTCCCTATCTCTACTTAAGCTAAGTTGGGTCACGCTTTCAAATACTATCATCCCTAAGTGCATGACTTCCAAATTTATATTTTCTAGTCCTGACTAGCCATAGATTTCTATTAGGCCTCTGAAACTTAATACATCCAAAACATTCAATCCAAAAAAATAGAACTATCCACCCAGTTGCTTCAGCCAAAAGTGTAGAAGTCCCATTCCTTCCCCCTCACTTCCCACAATCAGCTCACCAGCTGAATCCGCCCTCTTCTCTCTCACACCATTGCACCACCCAGTCCAACTCATGAACCATTCCCTCAAGTACTGTAATGACTTCTTAACTGTCTGTTCTTGCCCACTTATAATCCCTTTTCCACAGAGGAAACACAATGATCTATTTTAGGTACAAATAAAAGTATGTCATTCTTTGGTTAAGCCTTCCAGTAGCTTCCTATTCCTCTTGGATAAAATTCAAACTCCTTATTATGTTCCACAAAGCCCTGTATTATCTGGCTCTTGTTTATCTTTCTATTTTTATCTACTGCCACACTCTGCCTGGCTTACTGCATCTGCATCACCTTGAGTATTTCAATTGCACTTCATTCCTCACCACACTCCAAGCTTCTCTCCTTGCCTGTTCCTCACCACACTCCAAGCTTCTCTCCTTGCCTGTTCCTCACCACACTCCAAGCTTCTCTCCTTGCCTGTTCCTCACCACACTCCAAGCTTCTCTCCTTGCCTGTTCCTCACCACACTCCAAGCTTCTCTCCTTGCCTGTTCCTCACCACACTCCAAGCTTCTCTCTTGCCTGTTCCTCACCACACTCCAAGCTTCTCTCCTGCCTGTTCCTCATCACACTCCAAGCTTCTCTTCTTGCCTGTTCCTCACCACACTCCAAGCTTCTCTTCTTGCCTGTTCCTCACCACACTCCAAGCTTCTCTTCTTGCCTGTTCCTCACCACACTCCAAGCTTCTCTTCTTGCCGGTTCCTCATCACACTCCAAGCTTCTCTCCTTGCCTGTTCCTCCATCTGAAATGCTGTTCCCCCAGATCTTTATATCTGTCTCCTCCATGTTTAACAATTTTATGGATTTTTATTTGGAACTCACATTCATATTGACGACATTAAAGTACATATAAATTCATATCCATACTGTATTTAGATCAATGATGGGTTTATATAAATATAAATTTTAGTTCCAACAATTTGGGTCATCCATGAATACAAGTATGTTTAACATAAAATGTATTTTAATATAAAAAAGCTATTGATAATGTCATATAGATTGGAAATTTTAAACTCTATTGATGAACATTGAGTCTCTTTTCACTTAAATGTTATATTGCATAAATCAAACACTTTGTCAAAACAAAGCAATAAGTGAACAGACAGGTAGGTGATAATTTCTGACAGTGACAAAGCTATGTAAAAATCTAACAGTGTAAAGTGATGTGGCAGGTATGTGAAGGCGTCTAATTTAAGTAAAATCAGCAAGAAGGATCTCAGAAGAGATGGCGCTGGAGTCATGTTCTCAAGTAGAGATAAACGTGTTTTGAAATGATATGGTCGGATCCTCATGTGACTTGAATACTATTTCTTACATATCTACTGGTGAGTTTCAGAGGCAAACGAGAACTTGAATGAGAGTATATTAGAAAACTAATTATATTTCAAGAATATTTTACAAATGGTTTGAGGTAGGCTTAGTGATATGGTTTGGCTGTGTTCCCACCCAATTCTCACCTTGAATTGTAATAATCCCCTCACATTAGCCACCTGGTGGGGCCAAGTGGAGATAATTGAATCATGGGGGCCATTTCTTCCCATACTGTTCCCATGGTAGTGAATAAGTCTCATGAGATCTGATGGTTTTAGAGAGGGGAATTTCCCTGCACAAGCTCTCTGTTGCCTGCTGCCATGTAAGATGTGTCCTGCTTCCTCTTCACTTTCTGCCATGATTGTGAGGCCTCCCCAGCCATGTGGAACTGTGAGCCAATTAAACCTCCTTCCTTTATAAATTACCCAGTCCCAGGTATGTCTTCATTAGCAGCATGAGAACAAACTAATACACTTAGCTTATGTACAAATTATAATAATTATAATAACTTGTACCTAAGTTAAGCCTGCCTCAAACCATCCTTGAAATATGATTTTCCACTTTCCAATTCAAAAAGTACCAAGTTTCTTAGATTAATACGTTTTTGAAATGCTTAAATAAGGAAGGGTTTTCAAACAGAAGGCTTCCCATTTAGGTTTCTGCTGCTTCTTGTCCTATAATATTTAAACACCACCGTTCAGGACATCCAAGAAACAGTGGTTCCTTCTTAAGACAAAGGACCATTCATCTTTATCTTTCTATAGTGTTGCACACCTCTGGCATATAATAAGCATTCAAAAACCATTTGATCAACCAATCAATCTTTTATCCTCCAATGTCAAACTAAGTCAGTTTCTAACACGTAGAAAACACTAAATCAATGTGTTTGTTGAGTTAGCATGTTATGAATACATCATTCATCTAAATCCCTGAGTTTTGGAGGCAGGAAAATCAGAAAGACGCTGGCATTGGAGACGGGCAAGTCTGGAGTCAAGGGAGCCCCAGCCCCACTCTGCAGTATCTATTCGGACTTAAACAAGTCCAGTAACCTTTCTGCATTTCAGAACACTTCATCTGTTACAAAAGGATTATAGCTTTCAAGGTGCCGCGAGGGGTTGAAAGACAATGTGTGGAGCTCCCAGCAAAGTGTGTGGTCCAGGGTAAGCCCGAGAATCATAAAAAATCGATGTGATGATGGTGTTATTATTAAGTGCCTTGTACATGTTTATGCCTTGGGTGCCCATGAATACAATTAGTAATGACTATTTTCATCATTGTGGGCACCAAGAGGCTTTCTGAGGTTTTTTTCCAAGCAGAACAGAACCAAGAACTAATTATTATACTCCAAACCCTTATTCTTAGTCTCAAGACTAAGCAGCACACACCATGAGAGTTAGAGTTCTCCCTCTAGCTAGGAGCCTCTGCTAGGAAGCAAGCCGGTGAGCTATCCATAAAAGCACAACCTCTGCTAGAGAACAGTAAGCTGCAGACAGGTTTTATACGTGGCTATTCTTCTCAGACCAGAAGAGACATTCTGTTGGCAGCATCATCTGACAGTATAAAGTTACAATACAAATATAAGGGTAGTTGTTATTGGATAACACTTTAACAGCATTTTCTTTTTAAATCTCTGTATAAAGAGGATTTCTATTAACATGTAACAGGCCAAAAACCTGAGCATCATCCTGAGCATCATTCTTTCTCTCACGCCCTGCCTCCAATCCCTCAGAAAATGTGATTGTCCTGCTTTCAAGATCTACCCAAATCTGGCTTTTCTCAACACCTCCAATGCTACAACCTGGTTGGAGTCACCATCATCTTTCACTGGGAGGTTGCACAACCCTTTCACAGGCTCCACTGTTTCTACCCCTGACCCCTGCAGTCTACTCTGAGCACAGCAGTCAGAAGCATCCTTTTGAGACTTCCTTTTAGACACACATCTGCCCAGCACCCTGTAATCGCTTCCCTCTTCTGAGCTGGTAGGCTCTGAGGCCATCCATGGCCTGGACCCAGTACCAGTCCAGCCTCCCCTCTGAAAGCTCTACCCTCCCTCACTGCTGCAACCATGCCAGACTCCATGCTCATCCATGGAGGCAAGTGGCAAGCACCTGCCTCATGATCCTTGCTCTCCATTTGGAAGTCTCTTCTCTCAGAAAGCCATGATCTATTTCTTTATCTTTTTCAAATTTTGGCTCAAGCTTCATCTTTTCAAGGGGTCTACCCACTGCTCTGATCACCCTGCTTAACCCTGAAACCTCCCCCACCCAGATACACAGCACAGCGCCCTGCACTCTCATCACTCTGTCCTACCGTTCTCCATAATTCTGTTCACTTTTACCACTCTGTACTGCCCACTTTATTGTGTTTATTGTTGACTACCTGCCCCTCCCTGTGAAAAACAAGCACCTTGAGGATGGAGATCTTTGTCTCTTTTGTTCACTGATTTGCTGAAGCACAGAAAACTTATGAGCAGTGCTTGCCTCATAGCAGGTACTCAGGAAATACTGGGTCAGTGAATATAAACTAAGAAGACAATGATGCCTTACCATGAATGGAAAGATGCCCATCATATGGGAAGCAAGGAAATCTTTGTGTGTGCAAAAGGCAGGGCTTCGCCACCTGTTTAGGGCAACCATTTCTGCCTCTGCTTAGAGGCATCAACAGGATATGAGCAGGTGTTTAGTAGAGAATATAATCAGTTTAGTTTTTCAGAGCAGAGATACAAAAATATTCTCCTTACACAGATTATGAGATATTGAGCCTAATGGTTTTGAAATTTAGGAAAAGTTAATATGAATGAGAGAAAAATAACTAAAAAGAAATAGCAATTATTCCTTACTAATGTTATTTTTCTGTCTGCAAAACAAACATAGTAAAAGAAATTTTTCACTTTAAGTTATGAAAGTCAATACTATTATCTGTAATTTTTACATATGCCTCTATTATATGTCCTCTAGCCTTTCACTAAACTAGAGCTATTATAATCTGCTATTATTTGTACTTATTTTACCTGTAATTTGGAAATAAGGTGATTAGCATATTTTTCCTTAAATTTTATTCTTGGTCTCAAAGTCTTTTTCCACATAGTCATTAACTCTAAGATTAAACAAAACAAAATAGCTAAAGAAAAGGTCATACTAGGCTGGAAAGCTACAGGTTGAAGGCCAGGTTGGCCCACATTTTTTTTATAAATAAAGATGATTGAAACAGCCATGCCCGTTCACCTGCCTCTTGTCCATGGCTGCTTTCTAACTGGCAGAGTTGAGTATTTGTGACAGAGACCATATGGCCACAGAGCCAAAAATATTTACTCTCTGTCCCTTTACAGAAAACATTTGCTGACCTTGTGTGAGGCAGTCTATCTTCCTTCCTGTTGGCTTTTCACATGTTGCTGTGTGTCTGCGTGAGGTCATTTATTGAGCACCAAATATGCCAAATACGCATCATGACTATGAGTCTAGCATAAGAGGGTGACGTTCGCAAACATGTCATGACAGCTGCCAAAGGTAGCCGTGGACAAACATCACTCCCTTCCCTCCACGTTAAAGATAAGACGACAAAGAGATATGGGGAGAAATTCTTCATATCCACAAAATAGATGTCCTTCACTAAAGAGCACTGGCTCAGCCCTTGAATGCTAAGAAACTAAAAACAGAGAAAGGTTAAGGACACAGGAAACAGGGGTGAGGAATAGCTCCTTACATTTTCTAATAACTCAGGGTATTGCAAGTGGCCAGAGCCACTTTATTTATAGAAAAGTTGTAAGGATAGTATAAAGGGTTCCAGTAAGCCTTCCACCCAGTCTCCCCTAATTTTAGCATGTTATATAACCATGACACATTTATCAAAACTAAGAAATTAACATTGCTACACTATTGACTAAACTATGGACTTTATTTGGCTTTTTGCCAGTTTTTCCAATAATGCCCTTTTCCTATTCAAGGATCCAATCCAGAATACCATGTTGCATTCACCTGTTATGTCTTTTAGTCTCTGCCAATCCATGACAGCGTCGCTGTCTTTCCTTGTTACTCATGAACTTGACACTTTTGAAGAGTATTAGTCAGGTATTTTGTAGAATGCTCCTCAATTGCTGATGTTTTCTCATGATTGGACTGGCATTCTGGATTTGGGGGTAAGGTACCACAGTGGTGATGCCCTTCTCATTGCATCGTTTCCAGGGATGCTTGACATCAACACTACTTATCATTGGTGATGCTCACCTCTATCACTTGGATAAGGGCAAATCTTTCAGATTTTTTCACTGTAGGGTCACTATTTTTACTTTTCCAAAACTCTATTTATTACAAGCAAGGCACTAAATCCAGCTTACTTTCATAAGGAGGGAAATTAAACACCACCTGCTGGAGGAAAAAGTATGAAAGAATTTGTGGATATATGTTAAATTCAGTACAGTAATTAATAAATATTTGGGCACAGATATTTGAGGTTATGGAAATATCCTGTTTCTTCCTTATGTTTCAAACACTAATTTCCGCAGTCATCCATGAATCTTTCATATGGCAACTATTACTGTGGTATTCTAGTGGTGTATTACTCTATTCTCACACTGCTAACAAAGACATATGGGAGACTGGGTAATTTATAAAGAAAAAGATGTTTAATGGACTCACAGTTCCACAGGACCAGGGAGTCCTCACAATCATGCCGGAGGGCAAAGATAGAGCAAAGGCACATCTTGTATGGTGGTGAGCAAGAGAGCATGTGGAGGTGAACTGCCCTTTATAAACCATCAGATCTCATGAGATTTATTCACTATCACCAGAACAGCATGGGAAAAAACCAGAGCCATGATTCAATTACCTCTCACCGGGTCCCTCCCAGGCCAGGTGGGAATTATGGGAGCTACAATTCAAGACAAGATTTGGGTGGGGACACAGCCAAACCACATCAAGTGGTGTCTTCCATTTCCCTCATTTCTTTTATGTTTACTATTTGGAAATCTTCCACAAGGAAGATGTTTTCACTTCTCCTTCAATTATTTATGTATTTAACCATTTATTTTTATCAGTATAAACTCACAATATTTACTTTTTTCTTTGGGTTATCACTCAGTAGTATTTTTATTAATTTTGTTGTTCCAAGTTTTCCAGCTTTGGCCACTGGGAGCTCTTTCAGGTTGGCTGCATGTTCCTTTGTCAGGCCTGTTCCCTGACCCCTTACTTTCTGGCACCACAAGGTCCTCCAGGTTCATCATGCATTTTCCCTTCCCTAGCCCTAGAGTCAGCCAGTTCTCCAGGGAGTCCTAGTTCAAAAGGGACAACTTTTCAAGTCAACTTCCATGTGTTGCTATGTATGATTTTCAGATTATTTCTTTCTTTTTTTTTCTTTTTTTTGAGATAGAGTCTCACTCTTTCGCCCAGGCCAGAGTGCAGTGGCGTGATCTCAGCTCACTGCAAGCTCCACCTCCCAGGTTCACGCCATTCTCTCACCTCAGCCTCCTGAGTAGCTGGGACTACAGGCACCCACCACTGCTCCCAGCTAATTTTTTTTTTTTGTATTTTTAGTAGAGACAGGGTTTCACCATGTTAGCCAGGATGGTCTCGATCTCCTGACCTCATGATCCACCCGTCTTGGCCTCCCAAAGTGCTGGGATTACAGGCATGAGCCACCTCACCCGGCCAATTTTCAGATTATTTCTATGCTACAATTAATGCTATAATTAACTATAGATTTTCCGTAATTAAGTCATATGTATTACAGCACTCAGACTAATAGGCTGTATTAAGAAGGAACATGAACCTATCACCAATGCTTTACCCTTCTTTCTCTAGCACTCACCTGGTAATAATCTCTGTGGGCCCAACCGGCTCTAAGATTCTATGATTCTATAATGAAAAGACAGAAGGCAAAAGATGTTCCCATGAGGGATATTTCTTTGAATCAGAAAATTGTTTCATTTTGCCAAAAATAAATTTAAGCCCTAGTTGACCTCCATTTTGCTTTTCCTATCCTTCCTATAGTTTAATCCTATTCCTTCCATTTTATTATCAATTTTGAAATGAAAATTTAAATTTGTTTTGCTTGATCAAATTAGGATATAAATAAAGTAATAAAAATACAAAACAATAAATTATACTTACTTATAAAGTCTACAGCTTCCTGAAATTAACATATTATAATCTACTGCTGCTGAAATCTTTAGCCATCAAACAGTTTAAACACTAGAGCAGTGGTTCTTTACAGAAGGGACTTTGCCCCAATATGGTTTGGCTGTGCCCCCATGCAAATCTCGTCTTGAATTGTAGCTTCCACAATTCCCACATGTTGTGGGAGGGATCCAGTAGGAGGTAATTGAATCATGGGGGAAGGCTTTTCCCATGCTCTTCTCGTGATAATGAATAAGTCTCATGAGACATAATGGTTTTGTAAGGGAGAACCCTTTTCACTTAGTTCCCATTCTCCCTTGCTGCTGCCATGTAAGAAGTACTTTTCGCCTTCTACCATGATTGTGAGGCCTCCCCAGCCACGTGGAACTGTGAGTTTATTAAACCTATTTTTCTCCCAAGTCTCAGGTATGTCTTTATCAGCAGTGTGAAAATGAACTAATACAGTAAATTGGTACCAGTGGACTGGGGCATTGCTGAAAAGATACCCCAAAATGTGAAAGCAACTTTGGAAATGGCGAACAGGCAGAGGTTGAAATAGTTTGGAGGGCTCAAAAGAAGACAGGAAATGTGGGAATATTTGGAACACCCTAGTAGAGACTTTTTAAATGGCTTTGAGTAAAATGCTGATAATGATATGGGCAATGAAATCCGGGCTGAGGTGGTCTCAGATGGAGAGGAGGAATTTCTTGGGAACTGGAGCAAAGGTGACTCTTGCTATATTTTAGCAAAGATACTGGCAGCATTCTGCCCCTGACCTAGAGATTTGTGGAACTTTGAACTTGAGAGAGATGGTTTAGGGTATTTGGCAGAAGAAATTTCTAAACAGCAAAGCATTCAAGAGATGACTTAGGTGCTGTTAAAAGTGTACAGTTTTAAAAGGGAAACAGAGCATAAAAGTTTGACAAATTTGCAGCCTGACAATGCGATAGAAAATAAAATCCCATTTTCTAAGGAGCAATTCAAGCCAGCTGCAGAAATTTGCATAATTAATGAGGAGCTGAATGTTAATCACCAAGACAATGGGGAAAATGTCTCCGGGGCATGTCAGAGACCTTTGTAGTAGCTCCTCCCACCACAGACCCAGAGGCCTACGAGGAAAAAATGGTTTCATGGGCCAGGACCAGAGTCTCTCTGCTATGTGCAGTCTAAGGACTGTGTTCCAGTTGCTCCAGCCATGACTAAAAGGAGCCAAGGTAAAGCTTGGGCCACGGCTTCAGAAGGTGCAAGTTCCAAGCCTTGGCAGCTTCCATGTGGTGTTGAGCCTGCAGGTGCACAGGAGTCAAGAATTGAGGTTTGGGAACCTCTGCCTAGTTTTCAGAAGATATTATGGATACATCTGGATGTCCAGGCAGAAGTTTGCTGCAGCAGTGGGGCCCTCATGGAGAACTTCTGCCAGGGCAGTGCAGAAAAGAAATATGGGGTGGGCACCCCCACAGACTCCCCACTAGGGTGCTGCCTAGTGAAGCTGTAAGAAGAGAGCCACCATCTTCCAGACCCCAGAATGGTAGATCCACTGACAGCTTGCACAATGCACCTGGAAAAGCCACAGACAATACCAGCCCATGAAAGCAGCTGGGAGGGAGGCAGTATCCTCCAAAGCCACAGGGGCAGAGCTGCCTGAGACCACGGGAACCCATCTCTTGCATCAGCATGACCTGGATGTGAGACATGGAGTCAAAAGATATCATTTTGGAGCTTTAAAATTTGATTGCCCTGCTGGATTTTGGACTTGCATGGGGCCTGTAGCCTCTTTGTTTTGGCTGATTTCTCCCATTTGCAACAGCTGTATTTACCCAATACCTGTACCTGCATTGTATCTAGAAAGTAATTAACTTGCTTTTGATTTTATGGGCTCATAGGCAGAGGGGACTTGCCTTGTCTCAGATGAGACATTGGACTGTAAGCTTTTGAATTAATGCTGAAATGGGTTAACAATTTGGGGCTCTATTGGGAAGGCATGATTGATTTTGAAATGTGAGGACATGAGATTTGGGAGGGGCCAGGGACAGAATGACATGGTTTGGCTGTGTCCCCACACAAATCTCATCTTGAATTGTGGCTCCCACAATTACAACATGTTGTGGGAGGGACCCAGTGGGGGTTAACTGAATCATGGGGTCATGTATTTCCTGTGCTGCTCTTGTGACAGTAAGTCTTATGAGATATGATGGTTTTATAATGGGAAACCCCTTTCAGTCCGTTCTCATTCTCTCTTGCTGCTGCCATGTAAGAAGTGCCTGTTTCCTTCTGCCGTGATTGTGAGGCCTCCCAAGCCACGTGGAACTGGGAGTCCATTAAACCTATTTTTCTTCCCAGTCTCAGTTATATCTTTATTGGCAGTGTGAAAACGGACCAATAGAGCCCCCAAGGGACACTTGCCATCTCTAGAGACATCTATGGTTGTGGCATCCTGGAGGGACACTACTGGCATCTAGCAGGGACAGTCCTGGAATACTGCTAAGCATCTTACAATATATCAGAGCCCATGACACCAAAGAATTATTCAGCCCAAAAGCCAATAGTCTCAAGACTGGTAAATTATGGTCTAAAGGGACTTTTAATTTTAAAATTGGATAGATGGCTAAGTAATAGATATTTTCCTCCAAAACTCTTAAGGAAAATGAGTAGCAAATTCCAAGGACTACTACCACAAAAATGTTGAGTACAATAAAGAATTGTCTGGAAGAATCAGATGATAGAATACTTAGGATCCACTGTAGCTACACAGTGCCAAGAAAGCAAAGACCGGGTTAGACTCATGCTACATCTTAACTTATTCCATTTTGAATAAGTGACTTATCTGACACAGCAAGGGTCAAATGCATCTGAAAAATGCACTATTAAATGTGTGAATTATCAGTAAGTTAGCACTTTAAACAAACACACTGATGGTCTGTTGGTTAACATGATATGGTTCTAGTGTGATGTAGGTAAGAGAATTTGGGGCCAGAAGATAGAATCTAGGAGTGTAGTCATGGCTCCATCCCTTGCCAACTGAGTGACTCTAGCTAGGCCATATGGCTTACCTGGGCTTCAGTTTCTGCATCTGATAAACGTGAACGCTTATGTATGTCTGTTTTATCTACCTCACTGGTCATTGTGAGAATTCTTTTTTTAAGTACACTTTCTCTTTACTTGAGTATTGATATATTCTCATATCTTTTTTATACTCCTCATATATGGTTTTGGAAATAACAATGTATTTGGAAGACCAAGGAAAAGTAGATTCCTCAAGGGAGGAGGCTGCACACCCCCATGTAGAGACATGATTGGGCTCCTGTAATTAACTAACTTCTTTCCTCTTCATGTGTCTCATTAGAGTGTGAAAATACATTTTTAAAAGTATCATAGACAAGCCACAGACTTGCAGAAATATTTTCAAAATGCATATCTGATAAAAAATGTGTATCTAAAATGTACAAAGAACTCTTAAAATTCAATGATAAGAAAACAAGCAACCCAGTTAAATAATGTAAAAAAACCTGAACAGACCCCTCACCAAAGAAGGTAAACAGATGCCTAATAAGGATATGAAACAATGCTCAATATTGTTTGTCAACAGAGAATTGCAACTTAAAATGACAACAAAGTACCACTACATAACTATTATAGTGGGTAATTTTTGAACTGGAACAATTTGAGCAACAAAATAAATAGAATAATATATAATTTTAACTCAAAGTACCAAATAAATATCCATGAGTCCATACTGATATTAATAGATAATTGAATAAATATTTAAATTGGGGATATGAGACAAATTATGCATAAGAATTCTAAATAATTTGTCTGGATACTCCACCCTCAAGGAGGTGGAGCATAACTTCTCACTCATTAAATGTGGGCTGCACAAAGTGGCCTCCTTCTAAAGCGCACACTATGGAAAGAGAAAACCTAACAAACACCACCTTGGCCAGGTGACAAGGTCACCATAAATAGTGATTAGTCATGTCGACAGTATGTACCCTTCAGATGATGTGATGACAATGGCACTTTACCTCTATGGTTCTCCTCCCCAAAAGCCATAACCCCAGTCTAATCATGAGAATAACAACATAAAGATTTCAGTATGGGGCATCCTACTGTACCCCTGATCAGTGCTGTTCCAAACCTGCAAGGTCATACAAAGCAGAAAATGTCCCAGCAACTGCCTCAGCCAGAGGAGCCTCAGGAGACTTGACAGCTAAATGTTTCTTGGGATCCTGAATGAGATCCCAGAACAGAAAAGGACACTCAGTGAAAACTACATAAATCTAAATAAAATATAGCCTTTAAATAATAAAAATATATCAATATTGGTACATGAATAATAATAAATGCACTAATATAATATATATAATATTGTAAGACGTTAATAATAAACACGGTCGGGGTGGATGTGAACTCTGTCTACTCTAAGTTCACAGTGTTTCTGTAGATATGCAAATCTCCTAAAATAAAGTTTATTTTAAAAACAATATTATTATAATGAATTGATGTGAAACATTGTGAGAGAGAGTAGTCATAGTTTAAACTGTTATTGCACTTTGTGAGCATTTGGTTTTTCTAACAGGAGATGGACTAGGAGACAAAACTTTAGATTTGCTCAGCAGTTTACCCTGGGGCAGCTGGTACCACCCCTCAGTCATTAGCCATTTAGGAAATCTAAGAGAAAAGTGTCAGTGTTTACCTGCATGTCAGAGCACAATGAGCATCACAGAGTGCATGTGGAGTACATTGGAAAATGTTTCCTTCCACACAGTGAACCTGATATATCTCTCAAATAAAGGGAAAAAAGAGAAGGACTTCCATTCCTGTCACTGAGTATGGGCCACCAGCGTTGTCAGCTGTGGACCATCCCTGTCACTGAATATGGGCCACTAGTGTTGTCGGCTGTGGACCATCCCTGTCACTGAATATGGGCCACTAGTATTGTCGGCTGTGGACTGTCCCTGTCACTGAATATGGGCCACTAGTGTTGTCGGCTGTGAATGGAAACCATTCATCTCTCCAGGACGCTGGAGCCCTAGTGAAGTGAATGTGCTCATATCAAGACTCATACAAGTATAAAATGATTAGACTTCTTGGGGATGAGGCTGGCTAGGGCCACTGGCTGGAAAATGGGGTGTCTTTTCCTACCTTCCTTCCCTCTTTCTCTACTCCATTCATATCAGCCTCAGACTTTCTGGAAAAAAAAACCAATAAAATTAGTTCTTCATATAGAGCTGAGAGCAGTTTGGTTTTGTATCCAGGATGCCTGTAAAGATTATATATTTCTCCCCCAAGTTTCACCCCAGAATGTATCTTCTCTAACCATAGCAATTTCCCTCTCAGCTAAACAGAAGCTTTTCCCAACTAGGAAATCACCAGACATACTGTTTCCAGCCTGACTTACTTTGAATGCTCAGTACACTTGAAACTGAACTCCCATGAAAAGGAAAGGGGTATGGAGCAGTCATTACATAGCACATCTTGAAAACGCCAAGATCATTGAACTAAAAAAACTTCAAGGCTGGGCACGGTGGCTCATGCCTGTAATCCTAGTACTCAGCCAACGTGGGTGGATCCCTTAAGCTCAGGAGTTCGAGATTAGCCTGTGCAACATAGTGAGATCCCATCTCCATAAAAGATACAAAAATTAGCTGGGTGTGGTGGCATGTACCTGTAGTCCCAGCTACACAAGAAGCTGAGGTGGGAAGATGGCTTGAGCCTAGGAGGTGGAGGTTGCAGTGAGCTGAGATCGCACCACTGCACTCCAGCCTGGGCAACAGAGCCAGGTCTGTCTCGAAATCATTAATAAATAAATACATAAATAAATACATGAATGAATAACTAATTCTACTCTTTCTTTTCCCTATCCCCACAGATAGCTACATTAATACAAATGACATATTATAACCATATAAAAATATCCTAATTAAAACAAACAAATGACTAAAACAGGTGGCAGTGTTAACTGCCGATCTATCTGTGGTCCACATTCCGTTTCATTCCTTTAGAACATCACTACCTACCCCTCGATTTGCAATGCTAGTAAAAGGACTTTCATGTCTGTGCACTTTAAGCATCTTGGGGATGGCATCATAGGAGCAGAGGGGCCATGGGAAAAGAAACTTTGAATGCAGGGAGCATACCGAGGTAGTCAGCATGTTCTGCTGCTTGATCCTGACATCGGGCTATTGAAATTGAAGGGCTATTGAAAATGAAGAGAGTCATTTGGCTCTCTCCCTTGAGGGCAGTAGATTATGCTGGACAGTATTTTATTTAGCACTCTGTCCAGTTCTATTTTAACTTGCTCTTCCTTGGAGGCCTATTAACTCAAACCCAGCAAGGATTTTATTGCAAATGAAAGGCATTCTACTAGTTGGTCATTTCTTCCACAAAACACACATTCTCCTGCTGAGATATTAAAAAACAAAATTTACCAACCAACATGAAAACTGTGCTGGATTGTAGAAGGAGCAATAAGCAGATTGTCGCAAAGTGGCTCCAGACGCTCGCTCTGACTTGCCGGAACCACATGCTGGCTGAGAATACTCAACACTGGGTGCCTGGAAATAGGGACCATGTGACGCTCAGCGACCTGTAGCACTGATATCCTCATAGCCCCTTTTCCCCACAACAACATCTCCCAGGTCCCAGGATATCCAGGTTCTGGGCAGTTCGTGTTCCCAGGCAATTCCCATAAACAGCTACACCACATGCAGACTGCTTAGTACTGAGGAAACCTCATTCAACATCGACAAGTTTGCTTTCAGAGTGGCCCCAGTGGAATGCAAGTCCATGCTACTGGTCAGAAAATCATCTTGGTCCTCGTGTTTTCTCTGTGGCAAAGATGAGAGGATGAGGGACCCTGGGCTTTTCTCCTCCCGGGTTCTGTAAGCTTCTGCCTTCCCAAAAAGGCTGATTCCCTAACTCATGCCATTCTCCAACCTGGTGCATGAAAGACAGTGTCCCAGATGGCACCTTCCTTGAACAACAAAGAACAAGGACTTCTAGAGCCAAAGCTGGGTTAAATATGTACTCCAATGCTCATTCACTACAGGAGCCTCGGGTTCCGTATCTATCAACTAGAAATAACACCCGTGCCTTAGGCAGGGGCTGGGGTAAGGTGCTGTGGGTACATAGTGAGGGTCAGCACAGTAAAGAAACGCAATCAGTGGTAGCTACTACTGTTGGTGTAATTATGAACAGAAGGAGAATGAACAGACACCTCCTGGAAACTTAGGAACATTATTTTTAAATCACATGTAGTGTGAAAAGTACACAGTTTGGTTTGTTATACAGAAACAAGATGTTTAAATCCATGGAGTAGAAGATAACAATAAAGCACTGCCTGTTGGTTATGAAAATCAGGAAGAAAATAACCAAGTTCGGTGCTCATCTTGATCTAGGACCATTCATGGCCCAACCTCTCTACTGCGCAGAGGATAAAACCCGGGCATGCATGATGCTTGCCAAGGATCAGCTCCCAAATCAGCCAGGACTTCACCCAGGCATCAGCTCCCAAATCAGCCAGGACTTCACCCAGGCATCAGCTCCCAAATCAGCCAGGACTTCACCCAGGCATCAGCTCCCAAATCAGCCAGGACTTCACCCAGGCATCAGCTCCCAAATCAGCCAGGACTTCACCCAGGCATCAGCTCCCAAATCAGCCAGGACTTCACCCAGGCATCAGCTCCCAAATCAGCCAGGACTTCACCCAGGCATCAGCTCCCAAATCAGCCAGGACTTCACCCAGGCATCAGCTCCCAAATCAGCCAGGACTTCACCCAGGCATCAGCTCCCAAATCAGCCAGAACTTCTCCAAGGATCAGCTCCCAAATAGCCAGAACTTCTCCAAGGATCAGCTCCCAAATCAGCCAGAACTTCTCCAAGGATCAGCTCCCAAATCAGCCAGAACTTCCCAAAGGATCAACTCCCAAATCAGGCAGAACTTCTCCCAGGATGGGGGATCTTTTGATCTCATGCGGTCCCTTCACAGTGCTCAGCATTTTACCCAGAAAAGCATCAGTCACCCCTAAAGGCTAAGTTTTAAACACTGTAAAACCAGAAAATGTTATATACACGACTGTGTGAGGCACGAAGGTGGGGAAGTGAGTGTAAAAGTGCATGAAGGTGAGCATTCGAGAAGGTATGCGTGTGCGAGGGAACCCCACCGACAAAACAAGCAACAGGACCTGGCCTCTTTCTAATTGCAACGACCCTAAATGGGGCTCAGAGATTTCCAGCTGCGTTCCTTACCCTCTTAGCGCTGCACACCGGCCTCTACAAAGCCATAAGCAAAGAAAAGAAGTAGAGGATCATGAGTTTAAACAGTTCAAAATAAATTGGTATTGGGTGTTAAGGGCTTAAATTCCACTATCCATGTTTACCGTGTCTTAAGTTGAATTAAAACAAAATCCAACAACACAATGTTACAAGATGTTGCTGCCTAGAAACAACCGAAAGCTGGATTAGAGGGTCATAAATTAAGGACTGGGTACATTGTAACTAACTAAATACATACAAAAGAAAAGCAGATTTGGTAATATCATTTCAGGCTATGTAGTATTTAAAGTCTCTTATTGAGTTAAAAGAGCATTGTATTGTGTTAAATTGGTAAGCTAATAATAAAGATATGACATAAATAAACTTTAATATACCAAATTAAAAAGCCCCAAAGTATATATATATAAAACAAAAAACAGACAGACACATGGCTGCAGCTGATAAATTTTTTACTCACCATTATCAACATACAGCAGATACCATATTCAAAAATAAAACAAGAACTGAAAAAAATAAGTAATAAAATTAATGAGGTGGAACTAATAGAATATGCCAAACTTTTTATTTGAAAATTAGAAATCTCATCCTCTTTCATACCTTCCGTCCATATACAATCACCAACTGTGAAAACAAAATTATCAGCCTATTTCCAGAAATTATTAAGACAAAAAGCTGATAAAAATATTTAGCCAAATGAAGCATTAGAATACCAAATGATAGGGAAGCGCGTGATGACTTAACTGTTTCTTGCACGTTTTGCTGGGTGCTGTAATTCAGATAGTTTGTGTTTTAACTTTTACGACCTTCTGGTCTGCAATAATAATTTTATAGTTTGCTGTGGAACTGCACCAAATCCATAAAATCTGCAAAAGTCCTCAAAATTCCACATATGTGGGTTGTCATTGGCGCTAATAATTGTGCTCCAAGTTTTGCACTAAATTCTTCCACAAATTAGAAATGAAAACACCGTGTGCTACAGAGGAATGAATGAAAAACACCTACCAGGAGACGTCTGAGCTAACACTCAGCGCCTTCTGAAATTCTGCACTTGAGTCTTTCGTAAACAACCCTGCCTTTCAGTTCCTCAGTCAACACATTAAATACACATCCATTTCAGAAATTATTGTCTATATAGCTTATGAATCTAAAACCAGAACCATTTCACCCGGACGGTGGGGATCTTTTCTACGTTTGCTGTGAATGGCAAAACCATATAACTCAACGGAACCACAGATGTGCCAATCTGGGTGGACAGCAGGGATGGCAGCCACCCTCAGTATGCAGATAGAGACCATAAAACTTATGTGGCTGTTAACTTGTCCCAGAAAGCAAACTCAAGGGGCTAGCAGCTGTTTTTGTTTCCTCTCTTTCTCTCTCTTCTTTTGTTGCTGACATTTGAAATATCTATCTCACCATTGCCGACACCACCCCCTCACCCCCACGAATAGGAGTCAGTTCATTGCATGGATTGAGAGAGAGACATCTTGTCACCAGTTTTTCGTCTATCCAGATGTGATTTTTGCAGAGTAGTAGAGCACCAGAAGCTGGCTTCACCATAAAGGCTACTCTGCAGACTACTATCTTTCAGCATACGTGAGGGATAGCATATGGTATGAGGGTGGGTGTTCCAATGAGACAAATCAAAGACACCCGTGGTTCATAGACTTCTCTAGGAGCAAAGTGTTGCCCTACAGGACACAAAGGAGTTGATTTAAGAAACCCTTCGGAAAACTGGTATTGCTTTTATTTTCACTACAAAATAAATATTGAAGTAAATACAAAAATATGTTCTCCATAATGATGTATGTGAACCTGCATTAAGTCAAGCAGGGCACCACAAACTTCACCCTCCCACTCCCAAGTTTCTGCCAAATTAAGCCCCAAAGTTCAGGGACAGAGAGCAAAATATCCTAGATTCCTGTAACTCTCTTTTTTTTTTTTTTTTTTTGAGATGGAGTCCTGCTCTGTCACCAGGCTTGAGTGCAGTCACTTGACCACAACCTCCACCTCCCGGGTTCAAGCTATTCTCCTGCCTCAGCCTCCCGAGTAGCTGGGACTACAGGCACGCGCCACCATGCCCGGCTAATTTTTGTATTTTTAGTAGAGACAGGGTTTCACCATGTTGGCCAGGATGGTCTCAATCTCTTGATCTCATGATCCACCCGCCTTGGCCTCCCAAAGTGCTGGGATTACAGGCGTGAACCACTGTGCCCAGCCCCTTTAACTCATTTTGAAATGATTCTCACATAACATATTCACATCAATATTTTCATAACCTAAGAACTTTCCATTGATCTAGTTTCCTTAATTAACTTGTGAGAAAAATTCTTATCAGTGGATTTCTTTTAATTTTCAAAATATATAAATTGATGTGCAGATAAACACAAAATAACAATTTATGCTTGTTATAAACCCATCTCTGCTCAGAGTCCTGGAAAGGACGTCACAGTGGAAGACCAAGTGGGCTGCGGGCGGGGGACACAGTTCCTCAGCCTGGACGTCACAGTAGAAGGCCAAGTGGGCTGCGGGTGACGGACACAGTTCCTCAGCCTGGATGTCACAGTGGAAGGCCAAGTGGGCTGCAGGCAGCGGACAGAGTTCCTCAGCCTGGTCAGTTGCTCCTGGGGTGGTGGGTGAGTCAGAACGTGCGTCTTTATTTGTCAAGTGGGGGTTATGACAGGCATTGTCTAAGGTGCCTCACAGAGTTAATATTCTTGGCTTTGAACTTGCTGCCAAATAGCTCACAGGACAGTTTTTATGTTCAGCCAATGAGTAGAAATGTAGCCCAAAGACCTACAATATGTGGCAGGTAACCAGGGCAGGGAACCAGGGCAGGGATCCAGGGCAGGGAACCAGGGCAGGGAACCAGGGCAGGGATCCAGGGCAGGGGACCAGGGCAGGGAACCAGGGCAGGGGACCTGCTCTCCCTTGCTGATGGTCTTCACCGTCCTCCTCTCCTTCCTCCCACGTGTCGGGATCAGTAAGGAAGTAGAGGCACATTTCAGAAAATGTATTCAGGATCTCCTTCTCCTCTCCTTCAAAAAACAGAAAGCTTGATGTTGTCTTTTATCACATCTGGTATTTGAAAATTTATGTTCTGATGTCGAGGCACTGTGCACAGAAGCAGAACCCGCTGCATCCAATGGTACACTGCTATGCTGACCTCGAAGTCACTCACCTCGGACACAGGGCGTTAACTTGACATGGTGATTTATTCGCCAATGAGCACATCTCCCATATCACAGATCAGCGAGTGGAGTGTGCTGCAAATGCTGCGGTGGCCTCGAACCCCTGAGATATCCTAGAGAGATGATGGATGGGCTGGCCTGGCCTGGCCTGTCATGGCTGTGGTGAAGGCAAGGGAGGCGGGGGTCTGCACCTGCCCCTGGTACAACCTGCTGCCCCACAAGCACCCAAAGCCTGCTGCTGGCATCGTCTTGCTTTGCTCTGAATCTTAGTTGTTAAGCTTCCCCCCAGAGCACCAGGAGAGTTGCAGCCCGCGGGAAAAGGACAAGATGTGAATTCTGTTTCAGGAATTTGTCCTTAAAAACAATTACACTTATTTGTGTAGCCCAAGAGAGGAGCGTATTGAACATAAGTCAGGTGCCAGGGCTGATGTGGCCTCAGATAGTAATTCTTACCTCACTGCTGTTTCAGGCAGCCAGTTCTTACATTTGCATCCATTAGTGGGAAGAGTGTCTCATCTTTTATATAAAAGGTTGGGTGACAGCACACAGTCAACCAAGCATTGCCTCAAGAGCTGCGAGATGGTGCTCTAGGGGAACTGAGCCTCGGTGACCTGCCTGGGAGCCTTGTGTAGTCCTGAAAAATCACCAGCTCTGCAAATCTCAACCCAAACAGGAAACTCTCTGCCCCAAAGTAGCACAGACATAACTCTTGATACATACTTGCAATTTATCTCCACATTATTATTATTATTTTTTTGTAATAAAGCCTTGTTTTGACTTACAACTCCCAGAGACATCCTTTCAAGTTAATATAATTCTAGCTTTATTGCAGTTCAGATTAACATACTTTTTTAAAGCTAAAATAATGTAAGTTGTATCAAGTACTAACACCACTCTTAGGGCTGACATGAATAATAATCAGATTTTCATTTTGTCCTGCAACTTCATACATCCCTAGTCCATGCAAACACTTTAAAACAACCATTTTCTAGACATAAATGTGCCACTATATGATGATGAGATTCTGCATGATTTCTAGCTTATTCCTTATGCTTTTCTGTATTTTCCCAGTTTTCTAAAATATTAACAAAATTTGTTGTTAAAATTGTAACAACCTTTTGAAAGAACATGCATTTAAAAACAAAATTATAAATGGGACATTTATAATTATGTGGAACATTGTGATAAAGATGGTAGGCCCAGCTGGCCCTGTGTTTCTATGTTGTACATTCGAAGCACTCACAAAGTGCCCAGCGCATTGCAAGGGCTCTGAGACCCCTCAGACAGCAGCCAAGTAAGAAAGCTTAATTCACTAATTACAGTAGGAAAACCTGAATTACAGAACAAGTGATGATCTGCCTGAGATGCTCATGTAATAACCTAGAACATTCCTGGGGAAAGCTGAGCCTGACTCCCACCGTTCTGCTCTCTCCACACGTTGCTCCAAGACCTTCTACAGACCCTTCGAGAGCGTGGAAGTGTGGAGGTGTGAAGCCACACTGAAGACGCCTTAACGTCCCAACAGTTTTGCTTGTTTTTGCTTCTAAATAAATTAAAGACTGACTTCAACATAATCATGCAACCAATTGAAAGACTTTTAAAAAGTTTTTTACAAAAAGAATTGTTACTTTTGTTCCTCAAGACAGCAAACATGAGCCTAACTAACATTTTCATTGAATTGGTGATAGGCTTGACTTGTTTCCAAATTGACCTTATCTGTCCTTTGGAATCACATAGACACAACCTTAATCTAAAAGTCATTAGCAACTAAATTTAAGATTATTGACTTAGTTGCATAGAAAACCAAAAACTTGGCATCCTGATGGAAAAGCTGCATTCAATTTTATAAGAAGAGCTAACATTTAAGGAGCACTTAATATATGCCAGGTGATATTCTAAGCACCATACCCATATTAACTTAATTCCTGTAACAACCCTAGGAAGAAGGCTATATTATTATTCTAATCTTAAAGAGGAATAAACTGAGATACCGAGCCATTGAATAACAGTAAAGAAGCAAAGGATTGATCAGAGGTAATCTCACCTGGATCCTCTTACCCACTGAGCTAGGACTGCATTCTCACCCCACAAATGGTGATGTGGTCAGGGCTACATAGTAGAGTGATCTAGACCACAGGCCTGGTGTCACACACACTCAGGTTTATGGTCAGGGATACATAGTGGAGTGATCTAGACCACGGGCCTGGTGTCACACATACTCAGGTTTTCATGTTCAGTCGGCCACTTACTAGCTGAGTATACTTAGGCAAAGTACTTTATTAAGTATATCTCTTTGCCTCAGTTTTCTTAATCTAGTCCCTAACTTGCATGATTGTCATAAGGCTGAAATTAGACAATGTTTCCAAGTTGGTTAGCTAGTGCCATAACATACTAAGGCTCCTTTAAATGGTACTTACTAGGATTATATCAACTTTCTAACATCAATTTTATCCTCCACGATAGTAGAATGCATTTAGAACGTTTGCAGTCAAATGAGAAATTTATAAGGAGGAAGGCAGATTGCCTTATTTCAGAACCGAACAAGACTCAGAAGCCAAGGTTTAGCTGTGTTTAGAAAGTTTTGCAGATCTCAAGTGAGTCGCACTTTCATCTAGTGATTCTTTCATTCAAAATCATGGGAAATATCCATTTGGAGCCTTTAAAACTCTTTCATGCCATGAAAATGCAGACACACAAACAACGCACTATGTGTAATCCTGGCCTCAAGAGATCTGTGAACAAAATAAAGCAACAAAGAGCTGGCACAGAGCACTGTTCTGGCTCCATTCATTTCCACACTGCTCTTGGAGCTGGGAGTGGAAAGGAGCAGGTAATTTCTTCCATGGGAGCAGCCAATGCATATTATTCTGGTGAAAGTACTTAAATACACAGAATAGAGACAGAACATGAAGAAGAACAAACTGCTTTAAGGAAAAAAATTCACTCCTAAGGGAAAAGAATCATCTAGTTTTGTTTTATACCCGTAGAACAGAGATTAATGCTGAGACCTAGGTGTCTAGCACAGAGCCCAGTATGTAACCGGTAAGAAAGTCAATTAACATTTCCTAGATGATTGATAGAAAAACATTTAAAAACTTTCTACCTAACAACCAAAACCATCTTCCAGGAAAGACACCTATTTGCCTTGTTTCACTCTTAAACATATGTACCATCCAACTGTAGTCACAAAGAGGAAGTCTGTTTATAGAAAACTATTGCCAATATTTTTAAACCATTTACTACATTAATATATTTTAAAAGCTTAAAATTTCACAAGGAAAAATAATTTTGCCTTCTGAAATTACTATATTTTGCAAAATTTTGCCGAAAAATTCTTAAGGCAGTTGAGTCTGCAGGGTTGAAAGGCCAACGGAGATGATGGTTACAAAGTATACCAGATGGCTTTTGTCCCATAACACACCATCCTAAACTTGGTGGTTGCGAGGGGTGATTTGGTGCCAACTTGGCTAGGCCATGAATCCAAATATTAGTTCAAACACTCAGTATAAATATTGCTGTGAAGGTATTTGTTAGATGAGATTAACATTGAAATCAGTGGATATTTAGTGAAGAGGGTTACCCTCCATAATGTGAGTGGACTTCACTTAAATGGCTGAAGGCTTTAAGAGAGAGAAAGACTGAGGTCCCTGAGGGAAAGGGAATCCTGCCTCCAGATGGTCTCTGGGCTCCAGATTCAGCATCATCTCTTCTGTTTTCTTCATCTCTTTTCTGTCTCTCCAGCCTGCCAGCCTGCCAGTCCCCACAATCGTGTGGGCCAATTCATAATAAGACATCTCTCCCTCTCACATATCGTATCTTACTTCTTTCTCCGGAGAACCCCGACGACCATAATGGCTTATACAACAACCTTTATTTCACTTACAATTTCTGGGCTCACAATTGAGCTGTCTTCATTGGGGCAGGCCTGATCTTCTGGGCCGCACTCAGCTGATCTGGACTGGGCTCATTTGTGCAATTCGAGCTGTCTTCATTGGGATAGGCCTGATCTTCTGGGCCAGACTCAGCTGATCAGGACTGGGCTCATTCACGCATCTGTAACCGTCATTTGTTAGTTAAACATTTAAATGATTTGCAAAAATGTGAAATAATTTCCCTTTTCTCACCAATTTTTGGTGGAGTTGGAAAATATAATTATTTTTCATAAAATGTTATTTATATTAAAATGTGTTGGTCTTAATATTATTTTTAAATGAGTTGATAAATATTTTTTACATTTTCCATTTTGGTATTTAATAAAGTGAATATAGATAGATATGACCCATGAGAATAAAAGCTCTTAGGGTCCTCAATAATTTGAACTGTGTAAAGGGGTCCTAAGAATGAAAATTTGTGAATCACTGCTCAATACATGTCATCTGGAAGCAGCTAGTGTAGGGTCCAGCCTAAATCTCCACGGCATGAGGAAAGCCATGGCCATCCGGACCTCCTTTAGCAGTGATCAATGTCATCCATTATGTAAAACGTATTGAGGGTTTGCTATGTGCCAGAAAGGTGAGGTTTGCTGTGTAGGCAGGAGCCAGGTCATAGGAAGATTTGCAAACTTCACTAGGGTTTCAGCTTCACTTAGAAAGAAAAAAAAGTGACTGAAGTATTTTAACGAAGAGAATGATGTGTCTGGATTTATATTTCAGGAAGGTGATTATGAGGCTGTGTCTTTGATGGAAAGAAGCCAATAAGGCTGCAGCCAAGAAGATCAGTTGGAGCTTTTAGCTGAAATCCAGGTGAGAAGAGATTAAGGCCTCCTAAATTAAGGCAGGAACAGAAGGAAAAGAAAGAAGAGCTTCCAGGAGCAATAAATGAGATAGATCTACAACACTGGGTGACTAAATGGGCACACAAAATGAATGGCATTTCCTTTCTCCAAAGGCTTTTTTCCTCAAATTATTGACATTATCCGAAAGACATAAACAGGTATTTTTCAAAGGAAGATATACAAATAATCAATGAACATACTAAAATGTGTTCAGAAATCACTAGCATAAAAAAAGCAAGTCTAAGCAATAAAATAAATTGTCTTTAACCAAATGGCAGTTTTTTTTCTTTAGCAACACCTGTTTTCAAGGATAGGAAAACAGATATGCAAACATGTTTGACAGAAAACTGAATCCATACAACCATTCTGAAAAGCACTTTAGAAGAATGTTTCAGGATCCTTCTAGGAATTTATCTTAAAACAACACAGTTCATGTCATTTGCCACGTTCTAATATACTATC
This sequence comes from Pongo abelii, assembly GCF_028885655.2. NCBI lineage: Eukaryota > Metazoa > Chordata > Mammalia > Primates > Hominidae > Pongo > Pongo abelii. The sequence continues at coordinate 212,171,928 of NC_071988.2, forward strand.
TAACAGGCTTCTCTATGTTTACTGTAAGTCTCATCTACTGGAATATAAATATTGCAAGAACAAAGATGGAATCCCAAGCGCATAGAAGAGTGCACAACACACTGTAAGTGCTTCCTAACCCCACTGTAAGAGCTTCCTAACCCCACTGTAAGTGCTTCCTAAACCCCACTGTAAGTGCTTCCTAACAGCTTCCTAAATAAATAAAAGATGTAAGTGCTTCCTAACCCCTTCCTAAATAAATAAAAGATGTCCACCAGGATTTACTTACCAAAGTGGTCACTATAGCATTGCTTACAATGGCTAAACTGGATAAATCTAAATGTTCATCAACGGGAAACTGGTTAACAAAATAATGACGCCACTGCCATACGAGGCAAAATCACATAACCATTAGAGAGCAAGTCATTAAGGATGTTTAAGGCTATGAGAAAACATTCCCAATTTATTAATAGGGTAGAGAAGAATTAAAAAGTGTATATACAGTAACATAGTAACTATATTAAGAAATAGTAATAACACTAAAATGTTAACCGTGATTACCCTCTGGCTAGTGTGTTTATAGTCATTTTTATTTTCTTTTCTATGCTTTCCATATTTTCTACAACCAGGTAAATAAAATTTTGAACCATCCCCATATGCCACAAACCTGAGTATATTTTATCACACAGCATGGTGTAATAATAAAGTTTACAATAATAACATAGTTATTTTAAAAATATTACATTGTATTCAATATCCTCAATTTATAAAGAAGGAAAATCTGTGTGGTGGAAACATGGGTTTGATTAGTCTCTATTTTTCCGTGTTCTTCTTATTTCTAAATTCAGGAAATGGGCAATGAACTTTTTAATGCTTTCCATCCTGGCAAGTTAAAATTTTAAAATGTTGAAGTTCTCTAGAGGTAACCTTCAATTACTTGTAAAAGTCATGTTTAGGAAATACCTAGGTCTCCAATACTGCTGGTTAAATGAAACATTATTGCACGTATTACAGAGGAAAAGGTATTTGTTTGACCTTTGGCAGTTTCAAGACTGCAATTTAATATTGTATTTCACATGCCATTCCAGCTGATCATATATTTTTAAAAATCGCAGAATTTTGAAAAATCTATCCTGCATTAGTATCCATTTATTGCATCAATTAGCATCAATGCATTATACGCAATACCTGAAAGTTTTATAAATATTTTAATAGTCTTACAACAGGGTTCCAAAATACAGTATGAGAGAAAGAGGCTGGGAGTTTGCATGGCTGGTTCAGGCTTGCATAAGGGAGCATGCCCACACTGACACATCCAGTGAAAGAAACCACAGTGCCAAAACCACAAGGCAGTCTCAGAACGGTCTGACTGCATGCTGAACTATGTGTTTCCTCATCAATACACTCTGCTGATTAAGCTTTTTGTTAACTTCATGAGAAGTGACAACATTTAATCCTACCACTTAGAGGAAGAGAAGCCATTTCTACCCGTTGATCTTTTAGTTGTCATGAAGGAAATTGAACTTCAGGGCTTCCGTCTTGCCTTCATCATGGCTCTCACCACACAGATGCACCTGTGTGAGATGTCTTGAGCCGCAGAGACCAAGACATGCTCAGAATTCAGCCAGAAGCTGACATTATAAACGGCAGTAAACGCAGTCGCTTGATACAGTTGTTAAATTCAGATTTTGACCATCTGGTTCTTTTATTTTACCAGTCTGCGTGTGCTTAAGATATTATTCTACTATTAAATTGAAGGAATACCAGGCTCGCAATAAATAATCCAAATAAATTTGGCCATAATGTGTATATTTGGCTCTGTCTGCTGAGCACAGTTCTTTGGCCCCGCTGATGCACCATCCAGGCATGTTTTTTGAATGTATTTTCTCCCCGTTTTCCCAGGCATCATGTTGTTCGCTAGCTCAAGGTGCATACCTTATTCTTTTGGTAAGATAATTACAAAGAACCAGTCCTAACTCCTATTTCTGCATGTATGATGACCTACATAGGCAGATTGAAAGTAAGGGTAGACATGGAATACCATGTTTTTAAATCTTTCAAAAATGCATTGATGATCTGGCAAGAAAGTAAGAAATATTAAGAATTATGAATCTAAATCAAGCCAGAAACCTGAAAAGGTAAGCAGAGCGCTAAAACTATTTGTCATCATTGGGCATGTGGGAACTTGAGGAGTTTCAGCAACAACTTTTGTGGTCTGATGGGTGGGTGGGGACAAACAAAGACAAAAGCTCAGGCCAGCCCATTAGCCCACCCAGCTCTTCAAAAAGTGGGAAGCCTGAGGTCAGAGCAAAGAATAATCATTGTTTTCTTTCTTTTTTAAAAAAAGTTTAGAGTCAGGGTCACCCTGTTGCCCAGGCCGGAGTGCAGTGGTGCGATCACATCTTACTGCAGCCTCAAACTCCTGGGATCAAGTGATCCTCCTGCCTCAGCCTCCTGAGTATCTGGGACTATGAGCACACACCACGACTGCCTATTTTTATGTATTTAGATAAGGGGTCTCAAACTCCTGGCCTCAAGCAATTCTTCGATCTTAGCCCCTTGAATAGCTGGCATTACAGGCATGAGCCACCAGGCCCAGCCATCCAAAAAAAAAGGTACCCACATTTGCTATTTAGAACATTCCAAAGGCCAAATGGAAGGAGACATCTCAACTCTGCTCCCAGGAAGCTAGGGCAGAGGCTTGGCCAATCAGAGCTCTGGCCAGCTCTAGAACCTTGGCCAATCAGTGCTCTGGCCAGCTCTAGGATCTTGGCCAATCAGAGCTCTGGCCAGCTCTAGGATCTTGGCCAATCAGTGCTCTGGCCAGCTCTAGGATCTTGGCCAATCAGAGCTCTGGCCAGCTCTAGGATCTTGGCCAATCAGAGCTCTCACCTGCTCTAGGCTCTTCGCCAATCAGAGCTCTAGCCAGTTCTAGGATCTTGAGAAACCGATGCCAAGCTCTGAGGAAAGTAGCGACTGTGTAAAGTCCATGCAGCAGTGGAGTTAAAGCACAGCAGGATCAGGGCAGTGATTGTCCACTAGCAGTGGTGCTAACCATGCATTCTCAGCTGCCTAATTTCACTTAGTTTCCACACATTTTTTGAGTATGGATCTCCAGACGTGTGATTGATTCTTCCAAATATACTTCTAATAAATATTGCTTCTTCTGAATTTCTTACTTAAATTAGCCAGACTTTATTTCTGTTGTTTGCAACTGAGCACCTCGCTGATGCAGTCTTCCCCCAAACTCTGAAATCTTCCATAACCAAGTCAAAGAATTCCATCGGAGGAGACGTCACCCAGGGAAGCCTAAATCTAAATAAAAGATAATAATCTGGAAGAAAGCTTTCTCACAATTACAGTTGTTATGCACCAGGGACCTATCCAGGGTCCTGACTTTCCTTATAACTCATGGTCTGGAAAGCCTTGTGCTCCTCCACCTCCTGTCACGTATCTTCTTAAACCCTCACCCACACGACTGTGGCTCATGACCACTGCAATAACCCGTCTTAAACCTTCAAGGTCCACTCATACCCTGAGTAATTCACGCCAGGAAGAATTATCATGCTCATTTTCCAAATCATAAAGCCAAAATCACTTTAGTGGGTTGACAGTTGACAATGAAGAATGCATCCTAGGAGTTCACAATTAACTTTGTGAAACTGGTAATTTGTTTCACTTTTTTGTCATAGTAGTATCCTCATTCTTTTTTAAAATAAATATATATTAAGCACGTACAGTGATCCAAGCACATTGCTAGGTGCTCTAATTGGCCTGAAGAAGTGGTCCTTGCATCAGGCGGTCCTGTAGTAGAACAAAGGTCTTAATTTGAGATCTAATTTATCCAGTTAATATGTGTGAATTCAGACAACCCTCTTAATGCTTTAAGGCTCAGCTTCCTCATCTATAAATTGGGGTCATACTCATCTTCCCTGTCTGCCTAAGGGTTGTTGTAAAGATCAAATAATGATTGTTGCCAGTAAAATCATAAAATGTTCTTCCAGGCACTTGGAAGGATGAAACTTAAGGTTACTCTTGAATAATTAGATTGTGAAATCAAGACATAAAGACTCAGAACCAAGCTAGGTAATGTCTCCTTAAGAAAACAGAATGAATTGCACCCAGATCAGCAAAAATGAACAATAATCTCATTAATCACATTAAAAGACCTAATAATTGGATGTGCCAATAGTAAAATGGATTGTCAAAAAGTAAAAATAAAAAAGTCAGAAATGCAAACATTGGAAGAATTCTAGAGAGCTTTAGCTGAATGGCTTCAGTAGAGTGGTGATCTTAGTAAGGCCATCTGCATTGCAGAGATGAAAACTTAGTAATGTTTTTAGCCTTATCTTTGAAAAGCAATCACCTAGAAATTTTTAGACTTTTAAAAAGTTCTGTCTACAGTGTGATGTTCAAATGGAAATTTTGCCAATGTGAGCATTGTGGGTTCACACTGGAAAATCTGTAATTTAAAATTAGTCTTGTAAGCTCAGCTTCTTTGAGCCCAATACTAAGAATGATTTTTTAACAAAATCAGATTTCTGAGCCTATGAGATTGAGAGGAAGACTTAGGAGAGGAAGACTTAGGAAAGGAAGCCAACACTCTAAGTCTGACATTTCAGGGTCAACTAATTCCTTATGTGACAACTCTTTTCTTTTGCACACTGCACCTAAACTTGACTTTTTTTTCTTTTGAGACAGGGTCTCACTCTGTTATCCAGGCTGGAGAGCAGTGGGGTGGGGCGATCACAGCTCACTGCAGCCTTGATCTCCCAGGCTCAAGTGATCATCCCATCTCAGCCTCCTGAGTGGCTGAGACAATAGCTGAGCTTGACTTTTAAGAGTAGTTAATATTTGGATAAAAGGAGAACATGATAAGTGCAAAGTTATGTCATTGGTAAGCAAATGGAGATAAGAATCAGCTCAATGCATACAAGATTCAAAGAATAGACAAGTCTGGCTTTTGTAAAGGAGTCAAAAGATGGAACTAGAAAGTCAGGGTGAGACCAAGCTCTGGAGGACCTTAAATAGCAAGAGAAGGTGCTTGAAGTTAATTCAGTAGGTAATAAAATTGACTGAAAGTTTTAAGCAAAGAATGTCATAATGTAATGGGTCTGGAGAGATTACTAATCTGGCACTGATGTGCAGGAGATGAGAATAACTCAAGGACAAAAGGCCAGTGAAGACATTACCGGAAAAAATCCAGCTGCAAACTTACTTAGGATTTGACTGGGCGTGTTTGTTATTTCTGACCAGTGCCCCATTTTTCCTATGGGAAGAATGCATTCCTTTATGTGGACACTGCTTCTTCTCACTCTCCAACTGCATCTCCAACCCCATCCCTAGCTTCTGCTCATTGGTCAAAGATTAGACTTATGATCTCCACCAATGCCATCAAAGTCCTCCAGTGAGATTTTTCCATTGATTCCTGTCTAAAACTGAAGCCAGTCACTTTCTAGTCATACTTGAATGGTGCAGCTTAATTGCATGGAAAACTTATTCCAATACTATTGCAAGATGCTAGTCACCTACTTTAGGAGCTGTTGTTGCTCCACTAGCTGCTTCGTTCTGCACATCATCCTATGATTTCCTTCTCTGCTCCTCATCCCAATCCAAGGACTCCCAATTATTTCCAATTCTCAACTAGCAGGTCACAACTTGCAACTGTTTATCCATGCTCATTTGAGACATTTTAGTTCAAAACATTGCTTTTCAATTTTTTTTTGTTTTTCAGATGGAGTCTTGTTCTGTTGCCCAGCTTGGAGATCAGTGGCCTGATCTCGGCACACTGCAACCTCGGCCTCCCGGGTTCAGGTGATTCTCCTGCCTCAGCCTCCCAAGCAGCTGGGACTACAGCCGCCCACCACCACACCCAGCTAATTTTTGTATTTTTAGCAGAGATGGGGTTTCACCATGTTGGCCAGGCTGCTCTTGAACTCCTGAGCTCATGATCCGCCTGCCTCAGCCTCCCAAAGTGCTGGAATTACAAGCATAAGCCACCATGCCTGGCCTGTTTTTCAATTTTAATTAAGTCTGATACAAATTAATATTCTATTCTAAAATCTCATCAGTGGCAAAATAGTCTAATTACTATACCAAAGGAAAGTGATGAATTAGAATAAGCTTGTTATTAATGCCCTCAAATTCCTTCCTTTTAATTTTCATAGTTCTTACTTATTCCCTGCTGCACCTGCAGTCACAGCCTTCTTCCTTAATGTTTGCTTTATGTAATAATAGAAAGCTGTTTTCAGCTACTGGGGAGGCGGAGGTCAGGAGATGGCTTGAGCCTAGGAGTTTGAGACTGCAGTGAGCTACAATCACACCACTGACTTCCTGCCTGGGCGACAGAGCAAGACCCTGTCTCTAAAAAGAATTATATATAAATAAATAAATGTGAGAAAGCTGTTTTAGCAAAACTTCTCTCTCCAACTACATTTGGAGAAGTACATGCATAGAGGTATTCCCAGGACTTCAATATTCTCAATGCCAGCATTCTTCACAGGCAATTCTTAAATGCCTGACAAATTACAATGAGGAAGGAATTTATTCACCACCTAGATCAGTGGCCCCCAAATACTTGACTCTCAGGACCACATTAGGCTCAAAAAGTATCCTGGACTTCAAAAAGTTTTGTTGATTTGATTTATATTTATACTTATTAATATTTATCATAGAAAAAATACAAACTAACAATCTAAAAATATTTAGTGATTTATTTTAAAATAGTAATAATAAACCTATTACATGTTAATTAAATAACATTTTTATTTAAAATCTATTCTCTTTTTTTTTTTTTCAGACGGAGTTTTGCTCTTGTTGCCCAGGCTGGAGTGCAAGGGCCCGATCTCAGCTCACCGCAACCTCCGTCTCCCGGGTTCAAGCGATTCTCCTGCCTCAGCCTCCTGAGTAGCTGGGATTACAGGCATGCGCCCAGGTAATTTTTGTGTTTTTAGTAGTAGCTAGTCTCCAAATGTGATCTGGAGAATAAGACCACATTTGGAGACTAGTTAACCTACAATATGTGTAGACAACACAATCCCAAATTCTTAAGTAGATACAATTTTCTCACTTATTTGTATTCTTTTGTTTTGCTCTTAAAATGCCTAGTGCCCAGGGTCTTCATTCTCCCTTCCGGTTGTGCAAAACCCTTTCCCCACCGTGACACCAGTGCGGGGCTGACCTGTCCGTAGTGCCTCCCTTTCCCTGCAGTGACACCAGAGTGGGGCCGACCTGTCCGTAGTGTCACTTGTTCTCAGTGTGGTAATTTCTGTAAGTCAAAATATATCCATTTTCTGATGGTCCCCTGAGGATTCAAATAAGTAACATGCTAGTTTAATGAACTTGGCTGTTAATTGGTGATAATCATTTAATGGCTCATCCATTCTTCATACAATATTGTATTTAAACAAATCTTCAGTGTCTCCACCCAGATAAATTACTTATATGTAAATGTACCCAGTGAGAGGACTTTCGTGTCACGTTCCCCAGATGACATCTCTTCTCTCTGCGCCGAGTCCTGACCCTATGCACAAGTGTGCAATGAATATCGTCATGTATAATGCATATATAAGACATTTGAATAAATGCTTAGATTATTTTGGATTCCTTAGTAAATGCCAGTTTTGATCATGAAAAGTAGGCAGAACCTAGACAAAAAAAAAAAAATACTGGCAGAAAAACCAAACAGCAACAATACTACAAACTCAGACACACTGACATCTGAGTAACAATGATAGCCTCAGTTCCTTAAAACCTCAATATAGGCTTAACTTTTTTTTTTTTTTTTGAGACAGTTTTGCTTTGTTGTCCACGCTGGGGTGCAGTGGCACAACCTTGGCTCACTGCAACCTCTGCCTTCTGGGTTCAAGCAATTCTTGTGCCTCAGCCTCCTGAGTAGGTGGATTACAGGCACTTGCCACCATGCCCAGCTGATTTTTTGTGTTTTAGTGGAGACGGGGTTTCACCATCTTGCCCAGGCTGGTCTCTAACTCCTGAGCTCAGGCAATCCACCTATCTCAGCCTCCCAGAGTGTTAGGATTACAGGCATGAGCCACCGTGCCTGGCCAACTTTTTTTAATAATCGAAAATTAATAGCATTTTTTGGCTGGGCACAGTGGCTCACACCTGTAATCCCAGCACTTTGGGAGGCCGAGGCAGGCAGATCATTTGAGCTCAGGAGTTCAAGACCAGCCTGGACAACATAGCCCCCATCTCAAAAAATAAAATTAATGGCATTTAAAAATTATTTACAATAGAAGAGCTTTTAAAACTATAAGCAGATTCTGGGCATTGGTTGTGAGCATCTTGTCCATCCAAAAAGAGCAGGAAATGGATCTGGGTTGACTTCACTGAGTCGCTTGAAACTCACAGAAGGATGACATGGAGCTACTGAGTAATGGTGTTAATGAGCATCACTTTCCACAGTGCCTCTAGACAATGAGGCCAGATGCTCATGGTGCAGGATGGGTAATTAATGCCTTGAGTTGTCCTGTGTTTCCTGAGGAAACAATGTTTAAGAACTGCCACAAACTGCACCTCACAGATTGGAGTAGCTAAGGAAGAAAACCTCAGAAGATTTTACATCACTTTTTTTTTTGGAAAAGACACAGACCAGTCTATTTAGAAAAATATTTTTATTATATGGGAAGCAAAATAGTTTTTTTTCTAAAGCACCAAATGTGCAGCATCCACTCAAGGGGAACAAAAGGTCTCCCAAACTTTCCAGCCTCACACTGGGGCTCAGCTCCCTGGTAACTTGATCCATTTATAACTTCAGGCTCTTTCCACGAGTTGTCCTCTAATTCTATAAAATCCAGTCGTACAGCCAGAGGAAAACTCAGAACAGGCACACAAATTTTTGTACTTTGGTTACTGAAAGGGATTTTTTCTTGTTAATCTTGAAGGATTGGCAGAACAATTTTATCACATTTTCTGAAAAAAAAAAATCTATACAGATTTAAGGTCGCATTCTGGATTTAATTGAAGTAACCTTTTGTACAATCTAGCTTTAATGAAGTGCAATGAAGTTAAACTCCATGGGGGCCATTAATCTGAAACACTCCATTTAAGAACTACAAGGGGAGTTTTTAATAAACAGTGTGAACTAATGCCCATGTGGAAAGGTAATTGAGAGGGAGCTGGTGTCTGGGCCAGATTGTTATTAAACCCTTATCACAGGTAAAGCTGAAACCCCAATGGCAAGCTGCCCTGTGATTTATCGTGCCCTTCTCATCCTAACTTTAAAGGAAAGGCTATGTTTAATAATGAAAAAATCCTGTGACTAAGCTATAAAATAACTGAGCAATTACTTAGAATAATTTATACAGTGCAATACACTGACCTTGCTTTAAGCATAAAATCTACAAAATAACTTTGGCCATAAAACTGTGAACTACTAAAAGTACTAAAGGTTTTAACCATTTTTATTGGGTGGTGCCTGGGGGGACCATAAATACGTGTTACACTCTAATCACAGGGCTTAAGAAAATTCATAATTTTTTATCTTAAAATGGCTTTTTGAGAAAAGTTTTCTCAATTTGGCCAATTGCAAATCACGAAGTCTAATGCTGTTACTTTAAAAGGATTATATATAACGTCCACAATATTATTTCCCCATATGTGAGTTCTGCCTCACTCTCTCTTTTGACTCCCAGCCATGGCTCATGGAGGAAAAATGGCAATAACTTTTCTGTATTACCTATTTAAATATTTACTCTTTTGAAAAAAGAAGGCAGTGGGATCTGTTGCAATGGAAAGGATTGATACCATCTCCCAGCCCACTGAGACAAGGATGCGTTTATTTCTGGATAAGTAAATACATTCCTACCCTCAGCAATGCACAATGTTTCCACTTTCCACAGTGGCTTTCAACAGCAAAGTTCAGCCTTTACTCCAAACTGGCATCAGAGCAGGACATAACCAAGCATAACATATGACTCTCGTTGCCTTCAATTTTTCAATCACTGCAGCTGAGCAAACACGTTTTCCCTGAATGCTTTGAATCATGAAATTATTCCCACAAATTGTCTTCCAATTGACTTTAATTCTATGAAATCTAGTTGATTGCTGCAAGATTGGAATATCAGCACATTGACACCCTGTGGAAACAAATTTTCAAGGCAGCAACTTTTGACACAAAACTATTTATTCCTAAGGTTTATCTTGCTTCACCCCTGATAAAGTGAGCCAGTTTAGCTCCCAGAGGAAAACAAAGCCACAGGATGTTGTCCCTGGGTTGGCTAAACAAAGATACTTGAGGGAAACCTCACAGACAAAAATACTGCCTGAATATTCCATCTTTATTACTCTTAGAGCTACAGGCATCAGAAAGTTACTGCATGGAAGCAAAAAGGTTTTATGGTATAATGCAGTAATCCATGATTAAATCTCTTAAATATATCATCTGAAGGGTCATTAAAAGACTGGGGCACAGGATGGGACATAGGAGATGATCTGGGAGTTCCAGTCCCCGTGATGCCCTTCAGAAAATGAGCCCCAGGGACCTCAGGGAGGTGTGGCCTCCATTCAGGTTATCTGAGATAGGGACTGGCTGGAGTTGCATGTGGTCACAGAAATGGAGGATGGTGTACTGCAAAAGGGAAAAGAGAGCACCATTGTTCAGAACATGGCCCTGTTGCTGGGTCTCCAGAAGGCAGAATGAGCTTCAGAGGAACAACACAGCCATGAATAAAAGCCTGACTTTTCACCAGCCCACAGACCAGCAAATCTCCAGCTGGAGCCCAATTCATCCAGAAGAAAGCAGCCTTTCTGGTGAGGGACCATGTAGCTGTCTTCTTCTAGGAATGGGGAATTGCCTTAGGAAAGAGACTAAAATTTCAACATTTAGCTTTACACACCCTCACAAAACTCCGCTAACACACCATGAAAGTAATTTTTTTAGGTCCTAGACCTGTAAGGATATGGAGAAAGATCAAAGAAGCCATAACTAGAAGGCAGAAAGGCAGGTGGTAACTGACTTGGTGGACCAAAGAAAGATGACTCCTCATTCAACCAGCAGTAAGGAAGCCAGTGGCCAGTTGGATTTGAGCCATGAGATTCCCAGAGGTTCAGCAGGGAACCCTGAGGCACTGGAAGTAGAATGAAGGTGAAGGACGGCTTGGTAGCCACTTTAAAAACAGATAGACTTCAAGATCCACACTCTAGCAAGAAAATGGAAGGCTAGTCATTTGAGAAGATAAATGTAAATTTTCAAGATGTCATCAGAGATGGTTATGTTGAAAAGGGAAGATGAAGTGAAACTTTGGATCCTGGATGCTGAGGCCCTCCTTCGACCCCAGCAATCTTCTTCCCTTTAGTTCCCAGATCATTGCTAGATGTTCACCCTCTGCAGAAGATTGTAAGGTTTTCTCTGAGGACTCTGTTCCGCCCAAGAGAAGAGACAAAAGTCACTAACATCAAGGATTCCCCAGTACAACCAGTATAACCGGTATAACCATCAAGGATTCCCCAGTACAATGGCTCAACCAGATCATCCTACATCAGAGCCCATACAGCAACCCACAAATGTGCTCAGGGCTTCCAATCAGCTTCTTCATCTTCTACTTTTAAATATGACCAGAGATACAAGGAAATCTAACCATCTGAAAAAAACATCACTGACCTGAAGGAAAGATAAAATAAACACAAAAGCATGCTAAACACATTTTGGAGGATACTATAGAAAAACTATTTAGAGAGAATACAATGTTCCCCTCAAAAAGATTATTACTATGCTCAGAAAAGTAAGAGGAAATAGTGCAATCATGAAACAAGAACAAGATGTTATTAAAAATGAACATTGAGAGGACTAAAACAAGCTCTTGGAAATTTAAAATATGATAGTAAAACGTTGCCTCCCCACAAGAAACTATAGAAGTTTAGAAAAAAAAAAACTGAATAAACCCACAGGAAATAGGGCAAAGTTTCCAAATTATATAAAATAAAGAAGAAAAGGCCATCATTGCAGGATGATCATTGTCTGGTAGGAGTTCCAAAATGAGCAAAATGAGAAAATTCCCGCAAGACCAATGTGGGTGGATTGCTACCTTCAAATATATTTTTGTCTGCAGATCCCAGTAACTGCTTCCTTCCCATGACCCCAAACCTAGGTATGGAAAAGGACTTTTGCTCGTACTGGCCCCAAGTTTCTTCAGCTTTCCATATCTTTGTAAACCATCCCTTTATTAAATGCTTCTTGAAGTTTCTTACTAGAGCTTGCCCTCTGAATCCTGACGGATAGAGTCCCATGCATTCTGTACAAGCTCCTGGAGGAGGTGCATCCCCAAAACAAGGACGTATTCGAAATCAGAGGAAGGCTCAAGCAAGGAAACAGAGGAGCAAAGTGAGAAGGGAATCCCTACAGTGATGGTGGAGGGAAAGCCCAGGAACATACAGCTGAGCGTGGGTCCTGAAAGCAAGAACCCTGCTTTCAGGTTTACTCAAGAAGACAGAAGTCTCAGAACACCTAATGTCTGGGAAATTTGAGAAAGGAGATTTGGATAACTAGCAGGGAGTTTGGAGTTAAATTAGTAATCAAAACATACAGACATAAACAATGAAAAAAACAGCTATTAATCCAGAAAGGACAAAAAGTCATATAGGAAAGGAAAAGCATCATAATTTGCCACAGGCTCAGCACTGAGTGGCAGTTATAGAAGTCACAATAAATGAAAACAATGAATATTGATCTAACCAAAAGTGTAACCAATGGGGAGGATGCTTTTTGTGGAGGGAGGAGGAAAGAAAGGAAAGCCCTCACTTCCATAAATAATGCCTGAAATTGAAAATTTTAAAAGTAGCAATAAAAGCATGCTATTTTAAAATATAGAGGCAAACAGCAAAAAAAAAAAAAAAGGCAGTAAAGTTTAAAGCTATTATATTTCCTCTGGAAAAGACGTAATGGAGGAGGAGGATAGCAGATTATTATTCTGCACAACAGACCCTACGGAATTATTTAATTCTTCACACTATACATATGCAACTTTTTTTTTTTAAAAAAAAAGAAGAATTAAAACTAAATGGAGGTCAGAAGAAAAAGGGTAAGGAAGAGAAGGAAGGGAGAGAAGGAGGAAGAAGATAGGGAGGGAGACTTAGTTGAAAAAAAATTAAACTGGCTCAAATAAAAATGGTAGGGCACAGACAGCAGAATGTGGAGCCACCTAAGCTTCCAGAGCCCGCCTTGCTGCAGCTTCCAGAGCCCGCCTCACTGCTCCCTGGCCCTCTCTCTTGCTGGCTGGCCACATGCACCAAAACCTGCTGTTCAACTGAATATGCTCATAGCCGTGGTTTCCAGCAATCTCTCCTGCCCTCAGCTAAGCCTGGTCCTGGCAACTCCCCACCCCACCCCAGTGTGCCCAACTGCAATTCTTGGGCACTAAATCCTCCCTGTCACCTGAAAACACTCATCTGTTCTCCAACAAGGAGCACACAGCACCTGGAACTTTGTGGAGATTCTCCCTGAATTTCATACCACAGTTCTCCACCTTCAACCTTCCCTCCTCTAGGAACCGTGGTTGGTTTTTTAACACTTATGGGGGTTTCTGTTTTATGCAAGTTACTTTCGCTGAGCTTAGATTTTGCATATTCAGAAATAGACGTTTAAAAATGAAAATAAATAAAAATAACTTCTAAAAATATATGTGCTAATTGCTTAGCTTGTACAATTGAACTACTGAACTTACCACTGACATGCACCGTGGAGAAAGAATCATCCTCTCGGCATTGAGCATCAGCTTATCCAAGCCAGCAAGGAACCCACACAGCTGTGCCCACCTTGTTCTGTTATACAAGGTCCCCACAATGGGAGTTACCTTTCACATTTCATCCAGTATTTTCATCCTCAGCTGGATTTGCAATCATAGATATCAGTTAATTTGACCTTCTGGCAGAATCTCTTCTACCTCTCAAGATCTAAGTTGACATTGAATCAAATATCTTATTAAAATATGTGGACAAAACTATAAGCCCAACTGAAGTAGTTCCTCATTTGCCACACTGTAAGTTCACTCGTGCACCTAACATAGAGAGTCTACATTAGACAGGATGCCAGGTGTGGTATCTGCAGAACAACTGGACCTTAATCTCCCCATTGTTAGACTGACTGATTGCATCATATCCAGGTCCCATCACATAGTTACTGGGCTCACCAATACCACTATTGATAGTCAGATCTCCCTCCTGCAGTCAACCTGAGAAAAATATATTAAGTGAGATACAGGAAAATCCCTAGACACACCTTACAAGGACTAAGAGTCCTCATAGTGTGAGCTGATAAATGAGGAAGCCTAGGAAAGTTCTAGCAAGTGGGGAATCCAATGAGACTGTACAACTAAGAAGTGTGACCTACCAGCCTTGGAAAATCAGAAAAGATTGCCTCTTCCTTTAGCTTTCCATAGACTTAAAATAATCATCTGTGAAACTGTAATATCAAGGTTATGTTGTAAAAAGCAGAAATTACTGCCTACCCCGCAGAAAGGAGTGTGATACAGAAGATTGGGTGCTAATGACACTGAAAGGAGGAGTGAGCTCTGGGCTGAGTCTCCAGGAAGGACCCCCAGCAACCCTGCAGAGCCATCCAGAGGGATGGCCCAGTCAGGAAGGCAGGAATCCAGAGACAACTGCCTTCTATACCCACCCAAGCTGGTGGCCAGACACTGCACAGGGCTACAGAAAGACCCTCTGTCCCCACCGCTGAGCCAGCCAGCAGGGGGACACCTCCTTCTCTGTTCTGACTTGCAGTCCATACATAAGAGAATCTGATCGGTGAGGCCAATTTGCATCTAGAAGCTCAGGCAGAAGAGTATCTGGGAAACGTAGTTTTCGGCTCTGCAGCCACTACAGTCCAGGAAGATGCAACCAAAGGAGGAAACAGGTGCTCAGCCTTCATCTACCACAGATTAGGTAATTAATCTAATGCACCTGATTTACCACACAGGCCTCAAAGCACGGCTTTCCCAACAGCCTCTACCTGTAGTCATATTTCAGGAAGACTTCCTCACCTCTGTCAGCTAAGACATGGAACTACACTCACAGCTGTTGGTGCAATAAATACAATAGCTGAAACTACTGTGTGTTTGCTTTTACACTATTGTGTGCCCACTTTAAAGTTTAAGAAGCTGAGGAACAGAGAGGTAAAATAGCATGCCCAAGGTCACAGTTCGCAAGTGGTTGGAGAAATCTGGCTCCACCATTTCTGACCTTACTCTCTAAACTATATAAATGAAAACCATATAAAAATTTACAGTCCAGACTATCTAGCCTGAGAGCTGTAGGAGGCAGGCCTAGGGCTTTTACCAATGGCCCTGTGCCATCTAACTTCAATGATCTGATATCTCACTAAGCCCATATCTTAATCTCCTGCCTGGGGGGACCTAGATGGAAAGAGGAAAAGGGCTTGCTGCCACTGTCCTCTCTCCTTGTTCCCAGAAAGCATTAGACTGCAGAAGGTGGAACGCTAAAGAGAGAGGCAACTGCAGGATCAGCTCCCGAGGAGCCGCAGTTTCACAAGAGGTGTGGTCATCCCCACAGACAATGAATAATGCACCACAAATAAAGACTTGGACACTCCTACAAGATCTTGAGTTGTGCCTTTTTCTATGCCTGGCTCTTTCAAAAGTCTCATCTCAGAAATAGAGGGGTGGAGGAAGACGTGAGCTGCCCATAGTAACGGGCAGCAGGAGCTCCTGTTCCCACAACGGAGCCTCAGACCTCCGTACCCTGAGCTTGACTCCAAGCTGCACCAGGCTCAATCCCTACCCATTGCTCCGCAAAAACTCTGGTCCAGTAGACCTCCGTCCAGAAATCCTGCCTATCCAGACTCATGCTAACTAGATCCTGCCTTTGCCAGACCCCACCCTGACACAAGTGTATTTAATTCAATCTGTGTTCACACTGTTGCCCTCCCAAACCTGTCACAGCCCCTCAAGAACAGGATGTGGGAACGTACGACAGAATTTCTCTCACCTCCCAATTCTGTGTTCCATTCTAGCAGCTTCCATAACTGTAAAGATAGGCGTGCAGACCCTTTAGTGAGCCAAGAAATAAAGTTCCCAAGAAGAAACTGATCTTAAAGTGTTTGAGTTAGTTTTCCTCAAAAAATGTAATGTTAAAATTTCAGAAAAAACTTTAAGACTTTTCAAAGGCTCATTGGAAATCAAATAGTTCTTATATAACTGGCTACAGTGTAAATTAATCAAAATTACATATCTTTAATGTCCCTTAAAATGCAGTATTTCATATTTTTAGGGGTCCATTGAACTTTCAGAATAAATCTGGGGAGGGAGAACTAAGAAAGGACAAATTAAGGGGATAGAGATTTGGGGAAGAGTGAAGACGGCAATTATGGGGGAGAACATAACACAGGGAGAGAACGGAAGAACTGAATGGTGAGAAGAGGGAATGGAAGCAGAGAGTAAGGATGGTGGCAGGAGGCAGTGAGAAAGGAATGGACAACAAAAGACACTTGCTCGCCACCGATCCCCAGCACACACACTGACACACTCACACACACTCATACACTCACACACACTCATACACTCACACACACTCCCACACACTTGCACACACACTCCCACACACTTGCACACACACACTCACACACTCCCACACTCATACACACACTCCCACACTTATACAGACACTCCCACACACTCATACACTCACACACTCCCCACACACACACTCACACACTCACATACACTCACACACACCCACTCCCACACACTCCCACACTTACACACTCCCACACACTCATACACTCACACACTCCACACAACACTCACACACTCACATACACACACACTCCCCCCACACACACGCTTATGCATATACACACACTCACATGCACACTTGCTTGCACACACTCACATGCACACACAATTACACACACACTCACTTGCAAACAGACATGCTTGCACGCACACACACATGCACAATCTCACTTTGACTGTTTCCAAACTTAACGTTTTCCAGTCAGTGGGTCCTCACTGGTTACGTTAACGTGGAAAAGACTATTCTGTCATCCAGAGAACCCACAGCTCAGTGCCTGTTCTGTGGATGACAGAGGCATGTGACTTTCAGCAAGTTGCTGACAATTTCATCATCTCATCTCTATGTAATCAGGGTGATAGGTTTCCAGACATGAGAGTACTGGGACTCCATGAACAAAGAGAAGAAGACACCGAGGCAGAAAATAAGAACCAAAGTACAAGAAGTGAAGATTAAAGTTCATCTCGCTCATTCAAAATCCTGGCCTCGTGAGAACTGCAGATGGAGTCCAAGGGGCTCCATCACTAGAGTAAGAGTTAACGCTTCTATTTCCATTAGGAACGGCAGGCTGATGCCCGGGCAGATCATTCTGAGGAGAACACCTGCTACTCTCCTCCAACAGAAGCCTCCCAAAAAAGGGGGAGGCAGGAGGCTGACGAGGTCCTGGGTGTCTTCCTCTCCCGCAAGTCTTCTGAACTACTTTCACCAGAGCCCAGCGGCCTCTTCTTCTGGCCTCCACTCCAGGTCCTAACTGTTGCTAGCAATCCCCTGCTATGATGGTGAAATCAAAACACAAAACAAAACAAAACAAAAACAATGTCTGAGATGGGTGTGAATCCATTTAGAGGCTTACTTTGCCAAGCCTGAGGACATGCTTGGCGAAAAGAGACACAAGTCACAACTGGTCTGTGGTCAGCAGTTTTTTTCAAAGAGGATTTTGAGGGCTTCAGTATTTAAAGGGATAAAGTAGGCAGGAGGCAAAGAAGGGGAAAAAAAGAGAGAGGGAAGGTATAGTCACATTTTTTGAGGCTTTGATTAGCAGTCAGTGAACCCACATGTCGCACGTGACAAGGAGGAGGTAGAGGAACAATCGATTATGGATTCACCTGGTGCTGAGTAAATCTGCACTTTACCTGAGATAAAATAAACACAGAGTAGAGGAAGAAGACAAATATGCATTCGTCTCAGGTGGGCAGAGGGACTGTGCCTCGTCTCCTCTTGTCCCGCACCGTAAAGATAAACTGTTAATTTACTTTGTCAAGGTGTGGGAGGCCCCCTGGGGAGACACGTGGCCTTCTTTCTCTAGCTGTCTGTTTAGGAACAAAAGGATAGGCAGGAGTTTTTTTGCATGACTCAGTTTCCAAGTTCAACTTTTCCCTTCAGCATAGTGAGTTTAGGGTTCTGAGATTTTCTTTTCTTTTCACAATAGAGGTCATCAGAGGTGATCATCGGTGATGATGAGGATGATACAATGATGGCGATGACAACCCAAAACTGTAATAACTAGGAGAGGGAAGAGAAAACGGGACAGAAAAGAGAAGGGAGAAAAGAAGGAGGAATAAGGAGGAGCAGGAAAGAAGATGCTATGCCCCACTAGTGGTGCTGGCTGCTTCATTTCTTCTTTCCCAAATATTTGTGTCCATGCCTGCCTTCCACTCAGCTTCTTGACAGTGGGGTCAAGGCCAACATGACGCACCCCCCACCCCCAGGATGTTTACAGAGTAGGAAGGATTCCAACACCTCCTGATGCACAGTGGCAGGTGCCATGATAAAAACACACAGTTACACAGATACACCCGGCCAGGGATGGTGGTCAGGGACCTTGCCACATTTGTGTGCTACAACTATGAATGGATCAGAGGGTAATGAGGTTGTGGAGGCAGGATGATCATGAACAAATTATCATAAGGAACAAGGCGAGAATGTTGGTGGCCTGGGCTGGGGCAGAAAAGGTGAGGAGTTGGTGCTGCACTGATGGAATTTCATGGTTAAAGAGGTGTGGAGGGCACAGGGGAAGAGGAAGTCAAGGACAAACTCCAAGTGTGTGGATTGGCCTGCTGGGTGGATGGTGATTTCATTTACTAACTTTTAGGGCACACAAGAAATGGTATGGGCTGAGGATGAGTTCAACTTTAGACAGATGAGTTTTAAATACATAGGTGTCAACTAATTGTAAATAACCAATGGGTAAGTGAGCATATAAGGCTGCTGTTTTGAATGGAAAGAGACGCTATCAAGGAAACAGGATTTCTGTGCAGCCTGGAGGGCTCAGGTGCGGTCGGAGATCATAATAGTGGCTCCAGTCTTCACAACGGCCTACATTGTCTCTTCTGATTCTTTTTCAACCCTGGGTGGTATGTATCTTTATCCTTGTTATTAAGAGGAGAAAAGGCTCAGGAAGCTTAAGTAGTGTGCTTCAATTCTCACAGCTTGTCTAGACAAAGACTCAAATGCAGATCTGTCACAGCCTAAAGCTTAGGTTCCAGCCACCACACCGTGCTGTCTTCAGTCAAGAATTAACTCATCTCTCCCCAGAGCAATTGTCCTGAAGATGCGAATATAACGATGATGAAATGTGTACCTGTCCTTCAAGAAAATCAGAGTCTAGTGGAAAGGGAGGGACATATAAGTAGCTACTAAATTGTGATGTGCTAAAAATAAAATAGTGTCATTATAAATAAACAAAATCCTCAACACTATAGAGGAGTGGAGTCAAGGGAGCAGAGAGAAAACTGAGCTGGGATGGATTATTTGAATTGAACTTAAAGAATGAACGGGCCTCGCATATAACCTGGATGATAATTATTTTTTTCACATTTACAAATGAGGTGAAAATGCTAAACCAAAATCCCCTGCCAACCAACACATGTCTTTCCATAAAGTCCCCAGCTGCCGGCTTCAAGAGCAG
This sequence comes from Pongo abelii, assembly GCF_028885655.2. Taxonomy (NCBI): domain Eukaryota; kingdom Metazoa; phylum Chordata; class Mammalia; order Primates; family Hominidae; genus Pongo; species Pongo abelii. Next base: position 212,191,579 of record NC_071988.2, read on the forward strand.
CCACTGGAACCCTGACTGCTGCCTTCAAGAGCAGCCCCACTGGAAGCTTATTTCAGGACTTAACCCACGGTCACTGCTGCTTTGCTCCTTTGGGACAACACCACGTGGATGGTCACAAGCCAGCTGACTCAGTGAAGTCACACCATCTGAGGCTTGCTGTGCACAACCTTCCCAGGTGAAGGTGGCTTCTGCAAACCTAGTGAGACCATTTGTACATCGACAGGACGTTCCCCTGAACATTCAACATCATCCTGTTGGAATAACCATCTCTTGCTTCAAACTGAGGTTCCCCCATATTCCATACAGGTCTATTCATTACTTGTTAATGGTTGTCATTTATTACCCCCTTGCTTATTACTGAAATTATGATTCATTAAGTAATAAAAATCTGCTTGGAACATGCAAAAGGAATAAGCTCCTCATTGTTTCAAAGCATCTTTGCTGATTTTATTGTGCTCTTTTAGGAACAATTTTTTTCTCTTCTATTGAAAAAGAACCATCTCTATGAAACTATCTGGACCAATAAATTATTCATGTATATCCATCATTTTAGGTTAAAAAATAGCTGATTTAGAAGCATTTGTATTGTCAAATTCTATTGCTTTACAGTTCTGTTCAGTTTCTCTCACCCCCGGCAACTCACGCTGTGCATCACAGCCAAGGTCATCACCTGGAACACTGCCTTTGTGCCATGCTCCTCCTCACAGGGCTCCCTGTTGCTGCCACATCTCATCCAGGCTCCTCCCTGATTACCTTGATGGCAACACCCATCAGCTGCCACACACTCACTTCTGCTACTCTCCACATCAACTCCCTGCTCCAGTCAGCAGGATTTCTTACCAAGTCACATCTCCTCTCCACCCTACATCTACAGGCAAATGCCAGGCTCATTTCCAGCACTTGGCCTCTGCTCCTTTACTCAGTCAGTATTTACTACCTTGCGACTATTGCCCAGGCCCGGTGAAGGCTGTTCACATATGTAAGACAGGCTCCCTGCTTCTCAATAGTTTATTCCTCTAACAGGCAAGATAGGATATCCAGGTAAATAATTTCCAGAGTATGACAGGTGTTCCAACAGGCATAGGCAAGCTCCACTTCAGTGTCCAAGGAGAACTCTAGCCTGAGTGATACACCATCTTACCCCTTCTTAGGACTTTCACATGGGCTGGCATCATCTCCGTTATATTGCACAATTCAAGGGCAAGGACTCTGTCTCCCAGTTTCTTTGTTTACCTCGCTATACCTAGCATGCTGGGAAATGATTAGACATGTATATTTTATCTAAACTTGTAGTATAATACACCTATTTTATAAGAATTTGAGTTCAGTCTTCTCTCTGTCTTCTTTTTCTGGAGACAGGGTCTCACTCTGTTGCCCATGATACAGAGCAGTCCTGCAACCATGACTCACTGCAGCCTTGTCCTCCTGTGCTCAAGCCATCCTCCTGCCTCAGCCTCCCATGTAGATGGGACTCCAGGCATGTGCCTCCATGCCTGGAAAATTTGTAAAGTTTTTTCTAGAGAGGCTTTCTCACTGTCTTTCCCAGGCTGGTCTCGAATATCTTGCCTCAAGTGATTCTTCCACCTCAGCCTCCCAAAGTGTTGGGGTTACAGACGTAAGTCACCATAACCACATTTCTTAAAGAGTAGTACAAAGAATAAATAGAATAAAATAAATTTTTTAATAAAAGTTTCAGTTTTTAATGGGAAAATATGGATTATATGTATCTAATAAAAATAATCTTCAGTTGATATGGTCCTAATTTTTAAAACATGACTATGTGCTTCATTCATTCATTCATTCATTCATGCTCTCAACAATTGTATACTGAAGACTCACTATGATCTAAGTGCTGGTATTTTCTCTACAAGGAGAACAAAATGGCCAACTCTGAGGAGCTTCTGTTCTGAGAACTCTCCAAGAGGAACAAAATTCTGAACCTTGACTTCCGAGGGCTTCGTGATGTCCCAGAGCCTCTGCATCACTAAGTTGGGGCCGCCATGCACAGCAGGTTATTCTAAGCATTTCCAAGCTATGGATATATATTTTGTCCATTGTATTTTTTTTCTCCCTTTACTTAAAAAAAAATTTGGTGTGCTCTGCAATGTGACTGCCCACTGGTCAGCTCCAGCATGGACCACAAACAGTAGGGGGCTTAGAGCACAAACTAAATGGGGTCCACCACACCCTGCTTTCATCTCCCAATATTTTTCATGACTTTTCCCAAAGAGATATAAGCATTAGTGGTTCTGAACTACTTATGCCCATAGCATTTTATTACAGTTTGCCCATATAAAGAGTTTCTGTGGCCCATATAAGGCAGCAACCTCTTTGATAAGTGACATACAGCATTTCCATCCACCCAGATCCAGGGCTGACCTAGAACACAAAGAGAATTCACCAAAGGCTTTCAACAGGATTCTTTATTTTTCTTTCTGCGTCTCGAGAACTCATTTCTTTTAAAAGAAAGAAAATTATCCGTGGTTTCCACTTAAGCCAAATGGCCAGACAGCTCCCAGGAAAAATCTAGAGAGAGGAGGATGATTGGAGAGGTGGGGAGAGAGGACATATACCTCCTTCCTTCTTATCAAGTCCCAATACTCTGCTGCTCAAGGGAATATGGAATCTCAGAAGTACTTGATATGAAAATGACAAAATTCATTTATTGACAGCAGGGTAAAATTGTGTCCTAACACAATCACAGAGAGTGCTGTTGTTACTTGAACAAAATAAAGCAACACAAAAACATTTGGCCAATGAGGTTCACAAGACACAAGAGACTACAAGCTGGTGAGTGACAGGCATACGTTCCAGCCTTGCACTGTCATGGTACAGGGTCAGATCTTCAGAGAAGTTTTGACAAAGGATTTCACTGCCCTCACAATACATTTTATGCCTCTCCTAAGAAACGCTTAATGTCTGCAATTATGTGTCAGCCACACAAGAGCTTCAGAACGCTATGCAACCGCAGCATGCAAAAGCAAATGGGTCAGAAAAGAAAACTGGGGTGTTACTACCCTCTGCTGGACACACAAGGAAAGGGCGATTCCTGCACTGTCTTTACCGCACCTGTGAGGAGTTCCGGGCATAGCTGCGTGCAGCTGGTGACACTTTACTCAATACAAGAGGTGTTGAGTGAACAAGGCCTCATCTGGGTCATGGACCCTGCATGACTCTTGTGACTGCTTAAATAAACTACATCTCACCAAGGATGAATCAAAGCAAGGCGTGATATTGAAATATTTTAATTGTTCTTTTTCAGTAGCTGTTATATATTGAAGAAAACGCTTTTGTCAATGTGAAAAATGCCTATTAACATTTATTCATAACAGTAAACAATTACCAATGTGGTATGTCAAAAGAGATGGGGACACCAGTATGAACAGGAAAGAGCTGTCCTATCTCACAGGTCAGCGACATTACACAGTCCAGTGAGGACACATACGTATGTCTATTGTGTGTAGATTTGTTTTGTTTTTGAAATGAATATCTTCTTTAAATGTTGCCTTGAAGTACACATTGCAATGGGGTTAACGTAGTTTGAAAATCACTTTGTATTTGGCAAATGCCCAGCCAGGGACTGCAGCCTAGACACACAGAATGCAGCCATGTGAAGGCCATCCAAGTTCAAACACAAACCAAAAAATTAGTGTGTCCAGTTTCCAGTCGTAATAACTTTACCTTACAGACAAGCCACTGATTCTCAGGAAGTCTGCTTCCCTCCAAATCCAGCTCATTTGGAAGGGAGGAAAACAACATTTACCGAGCCCCCTCTCTGCCCCACGCGTCAGCCCGTGAAGCCTCACAACTGCACCGTGGGGTGCCCAGGATTACCGACATTTTACAGGTGAGATCACGCTCAGAACGCCCATGCAGAAGAGGTAACTGGCAGTCACACATGGCCCACCATGTCTCAGGCGTGGAGACATAATCTCACCTGCACATTAGACTCTCTCGACAAGACCCTTCTAAGCTAGGTGGAAAAAGGTAAGTCAAGGAGAGAACACCTAGAGTCTTAGCCCTGATGCTGCACTGACATATCCATGGTCGGGGACACATCCTAATGCTTCCATGCCTCAGCAGCTACATCTGTACAAGGGGACACTCAGTCTCACACTTGCCTCACTTCATCATCAGTCAAATCACTCGTTTTTACCCATGGGTTCTTGGTACTGAGAAGTATTTAAATTAGTCTTTTTTTAAAGAGGTTGCGTGAGCCAGGTGCAGTGGCTCACACCTGTAATCCCAGCACTTCAGAAGGCTGAGGCAGGTGAATCACCTGAGGTCAGGAGTTCAAGACCAGGCTGGCCAACATGGCAAAACCCCATCTCTACTAAAAATACAAGTTAGCCAGGTGTGGTGGCAGGCCCCTGTAATTCCAGCTACTCGAGAGGCTGAGGCAGGAGAATCACTTAAACCCGGGAGGCAGAGGCTGCAGCGAGCTGAGATCACGTCACTGCACTCCAGCCTGGGTGACTGAGAGAGATTCCATCTCCAAAAATAATTATAATAAAGCGGTTGCATAGACCAGAGTGAAGAGCTCTGACTCTAGAAGTCCACAAAGCTGGGTGCAAATCCAGGCACTGCCACTCACCAGCTCCACAACCTGTGAAACTCCAAGCCCAAGTTCCCTGCCATCACCTGCAAGAGTAACTGGCCTCCTGCAGTGTTGTTCTGTGAATCCCAGTAGAGTAACTGGTCTCCTGCAGTGTTGTTCTGTGAATCCCAGTAGCCTGCCCCATGGACAATGCTCAAAAAATGCTCATTCATTTCTCTCTCCCCAGGTACTTTCAAATGTGATAAGTTCTTTATGTAACTGGAGAATTTAAATCCATCTGGGGAAAGAAACTAGACGATTCTCAGGGCCCTTCCAGTCCTGTACTTTTAAACTTACTATGCAAAGTTTTTCTAAGTACTTCTGTATTCCTCTCATGATTACAGAAGCCAGAAGCAGCTTAAAAGGTACCCAGTTCTGTTCTCCTACTTTAGAAATAAATTTTGACCTAATGGACTCACCCAAGAAGAAACCAAGACTAGAATGTAGCCCAGTGGGCTCCAAAAGACATGATAATGCTGCTTTAACCTACCCCTAGCCAGAATCTTCTAGAGCACACATGGCTGCACCCTCTGAGCTACATGGGGTTGGTAGGGTGAGCCTCACCTCAAATCCCAAAAGGCAGGATGGAAAGCAGGTAGCACGCCTGATTAGAGAGCTCCTGCAAACCAGCATCATGAGAGGGACTTTTTTATAACCTGGGTAGAAATAAGCCTATAGTCTTAAACACATTTTTAAAAATATGCAGGATTTATCTTGTGTTGGGAATGTGAATAGATTAGCAAAAGCTTCAGCTGAGCACAGTAATGTAAAACTAACCAACTAAATAAAACCAGAAGGTCTGAAGGAAAGGGAATTACCTTGGCAGAGCTGGGAATTGGAAGATGTTTAACCACAGACATGCCCCACCCCTTGGCTTCCTGTGCTCTGCATCCCCACCTTTGGGGGACATTTGAGGCAGTGCTCATCCAGTCATAGTGTAGGCCTTTTGCCTCATTTCATTCCTTCCTGAATTCATTACAGTGTTAAACAGGCCTGCCTGTGACCTCGAAAGTGGTGTGACGACAGCTTAGTCCTTGCCCACATCCAGCATCCTCAGCATCCCGTCTCCTGGAATATATCACAAAGATACTTCACTCTCAACTTAGTTTGTCTTTCAGAAATGAATACAAATAGCACCTTGTTTGATGTAATTAGACTGGGCCGGAGCTTGGGTCTATCTTCCAGGTTTAACAACAGGTGACCTGTCATGTGTCATTTCTGAGGCCCTTCCCAGCAGGGACCCCCACCCACCAGGTCTAATTTCACAGGTTTCCTAATTACTTCTTTGCAGTGTGTTTGTTTCCTTTGGTGATTAGTTTAGCAGAATCCCTGCCTGAGGAATGATTTTGGATGTGCTAGCACTGATGTATTCACTTGCCAATGCTCCCACAGCAGTACCAGGCATTTGCATTCAAAAGCAGAAGTTATTACCATTTTGTCTTTGGTGTCATGCATGCACATACATATAATTATGAATGAAGATAAAGAGCATTTTTTAAAATCTCTGACAATATTTTTGTAGCACTTGCGTTCATGTGCCGTCTGAACAAATATTAATATAACGCATGACTCTTTCTGGAGTATTGACTTGTCAATATAGCACTGCACAAATCCAGAATGTTAAATACTAACCAAACAAATGTTAAGAAGAAATATTCTACCATAGAGAATCATATATAAATACAAATCTCAGCTTTCCTTTTATCTACCTGATGTAACATATATATATTAGGCATATCATCTCTTAAATTGTAAAACCAGAAGTCAATTCTACTGGAGAAGTTCACAAACACACAGGCAACCTTCCTGCATGACATATAGCTTAATGGCATATGCATTTGTGTATTTATCTGCATCAGACAAAGATTAATTTTCAAGTCTCCATTAATCCCTAGAAGCAGAAAAATATAGATGTGTCAACCCAAGACTTTTATACAAAGAGACTCACAGTGCCCTGCTAGTCTCAAAATCTATTGGAAAGACCACCTTAGAGAGGAGGCCCCTTTAATAAAACAGTCACTCAGCCCTTTGGATGCGCTCCCAGGGAAGGTCTCTCAAGCCTCACATTTCACAGCATAGCAAACTTGCTAAATTGGAATACATTTACATCTGTATCTTCTCTTGGTAAGATGGAAAGCCTGGAAAATGGTCTTTTGACTAGCCTCCAGTAGGAAGAAAGCTAGCTTTTCTCCTTCACTTACTTTTAAACCTATTAAACTTCAATGTGTTGTAGAAATATGGAAATAGTCCATCTTGAATTAATTTTTGTATAAGGTGTAAGGAAAGGATACAGTTTCAGCTTTCTACATATGGCTAGCCAGTTTTCCCAGCACCATTTATTAAATAGGGAATCCTTTACCCATTGCTTGTTTTTCTCAGGTTTGTCAAAGATCAGATGGTTGTAGATACGTGGCATTATTTCTGAGTTCTCTGTTCTGTTCCATTGATCTATATCTCTGTTTTGGTACCAGTACCATGCTGTTTTGGTTACTGTAGCCTTGTAGTCTAGTTTGAAGTCACGTAGCATGATGCCTCCAGCTTTGTTCTTTTGGCTTAGGATTGACTTGGCGATGCGGGCTCTTTTTTGGTTCCATATGAATTTTAAAGTATTTTTTTCCAATTATGTGAAGAAAGTCATTGGTAGCTTAATGGGGATGGCATTGAATCTATAAATTACCTTGGGCAGTATGGCCATTTTCATGATATTGATTCTTCCTACCCATGAGCATGAAATGTTCTTCCATTTGTTTGCATCCTCTTTCATTTTATTGAGCAGTGGTTTGTAGTTCTCCTTGAAGAGGTCCTTCACATCCCTTGTAAGTTGGATTCCTAGGTATTTTACTCTCTTTGAAGCAATGGTGAATGGGAGTTCATGCATGCTTTGGCTCTCTGTTTGTTATTGGTGTACAAGAATGCTTGTGATTTTTGCACATTGATTTTGTATCCTGAGACTTTGCTGAAGTTGCTTATCAGCTTAAGGAGATTTTGGGCTGAGATGATGGGGTTTTCTAGATATACAATCATGTCATCTGCAAACAGGGACAATTTGACTTCCTCTTTTCCTAATTGAATACCCTTTATTTCCTTCTCCTGCCTAATTGCCCTGGCCAGAACTTCCAACACTATGTTGAATAGGAGTGGTGAGAGAGGGCATCCCTGTCTTGTGCCAGTTTTCACAGGCAATGCTTCCAGTTTTTGTCCATTCAGTATGATATTGGCTGTGGGTTTGTCATAGATAGCTCTTATTATTTTGAGATACATCCCATCAATACCTAATTTATTGAGAGTTTTTAGCATGAAGGGTTCTTGAATTTTGTCAAAGGCCTTTTCTGCATCTATTGAGATAATCATGTGGTTTTTGTCTTTGGTTCTGTTTATATGCTGGATTGCGTTACATGTTAGACCAAAAAACATAAAAACCCTAGAAGAAAACCTAGGCAATACTATTCAGGACATAGGCATGGGCAAGGACTTCATGTCTAAAACACCAAAAGCAATGGCAACAAAAGCCAAAATTGACAAATGGGATCTAATTGAACTAAAGAGCTTCTGCACAGCAAAAGAAACTACCATCAGAGTGAACAGGCAACCTACACAATGGGAGAAAATTTTTGCAATCTACTCATCTGACAAAGGGCTAATATCCAGAATCTACAATGAACTCAAACAAATTTACAAGAAAAAAACAAACAACCCCATCAACAAGTGGGTGAAGGATATGAACAGACACTTCTCAAAAGAAGACATTTATGCAGCCAAAAAACACATGAAAAAATGCTCATCATCACTGGCCATCAGAGAAATGCAAATCAAAACCACAATGAGATACCATCTCACACCAGTTAGAATGGCGATCATTAAACAGTCAAGAAACAACAGGTGCTGGAGAGGATGTGGAGAAATAGGAACACTTTTACACTGTTGGTGGGACTGTAAACTAGTTCAACCATTGTGGAAGTCAGTGTGGTGATTCCTCAGGGATCTAGAACTATAAATACCATTTGACCCAGCCATCCCATTGCTGGGTATATACCCAAAGGATTATAAATCATGCTGCTATAAAGACACATAGACACGTATGTTTATTGCGGCACTATTCACAATAGCAAAGACTTGGAACCAACCCAAATGTCCAACAATGATAGACTGGATTAAGAAAATGTGGCACATATACACCATGGAATACTGTGCAGCCATAAAAAATGATGAGTTCATGTCCTTTATAGGGACATGGATGAAGCTGGAAACCATCATTCTCAGCAAACTATCGCAAGGACAAAAAACCAAACACCGCATGTTCTCACTCATAGGTGGGAATTGAACAATGAGAACACATGGAGACAGGAAGGGGAACATCACACACTGGGGACTGTTGTGGGGACAGAGGGGGGAGGGATAGCATTAGGAGATATACCTAATGTTAAATGATGAGTTAATGGGTGCAGCACACCAACATGGCACATGTATACATATGTAACAAACCTGCACGTTGTGCACATGTACCCTAAAACTTAAAGTATAATAATAAAATTTTAAAAATAAAATAAAATTCAAAATTCAAATATTAATATTATCAAAGGTTTCCGCCATCTATAATTCAAAACTATTAATACTAAACTTTTAGTATATTTGTCTTCTTTTACTTAAAGAAATAAAAGGTGTCAGAGAAAAAAAAGAAATATGGTAATAGTCTGGAAAATAAATTATAAGAAGCAGAACTGATGAATCATTTCAACATACTTACCTGAAGAGTATGAATTTTGTCACTCTTAAAAATAGATTGGATGGGCCAGGCACAGTGGCTCACATCCCCAAATATCATGGGGAGTTAATTTGCTCTCACAAGAAAACATGGCTTTTCATGGCTTAAGACAATAAAGATGGATTTCTCGCTCAATCAGTCGGGTCAGTAGGTGTTAGGCTCCACCTGGTTATTCAGGATCCCAAGTGATGGACACTGACTTCTCAGCAAGTGGCCCCATTGCCAAGGTGGGGGAACAGCAGAAGTGCAGAACTTCGCTGGGCGCAGTGGCTCACGCCTGGAATCCCAGCACTTTGGGAGGACGAGGTGGGCGGATCACGAGGTCAGGAGATCAAGACCATCCTGGCTAACATGGTGAAACCCCGTCTCTACTGAAAATACAAAAAAAAATTAGCTGTGCATCGCGGCGGGCACCTGTACTCCAGGCTGAGGCAGGAGAATGGCGTGAACCTGAGAGGCGGAGCTTGCAGTGAGCCGAGATCGCGCCACTGAACTCCAGCCTGGGCGACAGTGAGACTCCGTCTCAAAAAAAAAAATAGAGTGCAGAACTTCCAGCTACAGTTCTATGCTTTACCCCAGAGCTCGCACAAATCACACATTCTGCCTCAGCCCCTACAAATGGCTCCTGTCTGACTAGACACAAGCTGTGGCATGTGGGTGAGCACACGGGTATTCAGAGAGCATTAAATGTCTCTGAAACATCTGGAATCCTTTTTTGGAAGGTCAGAAATCCTCACTCTGCACTCACTCAAGGTCTGGCTCCAGTTTTAGAGAGAAGACGTACCCTAAGAACCTTGCTCCTCCTACTTCCTGTCTTTAGAATTGAAAGCCATTCATCAAATGTTCTTGTTTTTAAAGAAAAATAGAAGGTAACATTTGATTTCTCATTAAAGAGACATTGATGAGAATAGAAAGAGCTCTTGCTTTATAATAAACAGAACGATCTGACCCTAGCTCTAACCTTTATTGGCCATGATACTGAACCTTTCTGTGCTTTGGGATTTTTTTAATGAAAAATCAGCTTGTTATGAAAATTTTCCTAACTAAATTATAATCTTCTTGAAAGCAGAATCCTCAGCCTAATGCATCTCAAGACCTCCTGAAACACCTAGCATGGCGTCCTTCATGAGCTGTGCTGATTTACAGCTGCATCAGGAGTCCTTTCTCCTGCTGGGTATAGCATGTATTTGCTCTCATCAGGGAGAAGAGATAGCATCTGTCCGGCGCCGACTCATATCAAACTGCAGGTTGTAATCATAGTTTTCTACATTTGAGCTTTAGTATTTCTGATTCTGTCAAGTGACTTCTGATCAAACAAACTCTCACCTAGATTAGGGCATGAGGCTTTCATTAGCATGTTGATCTGAAAGCTCTCCCACATTAACGCTCTCAGAGGATCACTTTGACTGGTGTATTCGATCTTTGGCTTCTTAAAAAGGAGATAAATTGTTCCATTCATTGTACTTCACACATTATCTCTAAAAACGTAAACCAAGTCTTATTTTCTTATCCGATCACACCCAACTTTCTTCACTTGGCTTTGAGACATTATTTAATCTGTCCTTTCCCTCTTTCTCTATCTCCATGTGGTCCAAAGCTTGCAAAGACCTGTATGAAGGGGTAACATGGTTTGGATTAAACATGCTTGTCCTCTCAAGGAAATAGTAACTTTTAGAATTTGTGAAGGTTTTGCAACACTGCCCACATTGCCCTAACATGCATTGTCATTTTTTCCATCGAGAGGTGGGGTCTGTTCCGCCGCCATGACCATCCTGCAAAACTTGACTCTGGAAAGGATTGTGACTGCTTAGACCCATGCATGTGGCAGATGTGACCTGAGTGACTCCCAAGACGGGTCATAAAAGAGGATCTGACTTTTGCTTGTACCCTGGAACATTCATGCTTGGTGTCATAAGCCACCATACAGGAAAGACAATTGCTCCAAAGACACCAAGCTGTGAGGAAACCAAGCCACATGGAAAGGCCACATGTAGGCCCTCCTGGCAGCAGACCTAGTCTTTGCATCATTCCAGCCCAGACCTGGGAGTAAGTGAGACCATTCTATGCAACTATCAGGTCTTTCCAGCTAATGATCCAGATATCGTGGATTAGAGATAAGCCGTCATCCCTGTGTCCCTTCTGAATGCTAGACTTACAGAATCAATGAAGATAACAAAATGATTGTTCTACACCTTGAAGTTTTAGGGACATTTATTGCAAAGCAAAGTAACTGGAACAGAAATCCATGCCTGTAGGCCCTGTATTGATTTGCTGGGGCTACTGTGGAAAAGTACCACAACTGGGCAGCTTACACAACACGAATATACTGTCTCACAGGTCTGAGGCCAGAAGTCCAAAATCGAGGTGTCGACAGGGTTGGTTCCTTCCAAGTGCTGCAAAGAAAACACCAGTTTCAGGCCTCTCTCCTCAGCTCACAGGTGTCTGTCTTCTCCCTGTGTGTTTACATCACCTTTGCTCTGTATCTGCCTGCATCTACATTTTTTCCTTATTTCTCTGTCTCCAAATGCAGTCACATTCTGAGCTACTGGGGGTTAAGATTTCAAGATGTGAATTATTGGACAGCGCAATTCAACTTGAACAGGTCCCAAAGCAACTTTCATATGGTGTTGTGGTGTCTCTGGTACCATGAAAGAAATTGCTTAAAATGATTGCATGATTTTGGGGCCAAGTTCTATCTTTCGAGTGTACACAGATACGTATACGTCTTTATGACATATGTTATATACATGTACGTGTGTGTGTATACCTTAAAGATTTTGTGACTATTCTTCTCCTAGGAGCAGTGATGCAAAAGAATCACCCTGGATCTAGGGCGGATGAGTTCACTGTGGGCTACTCTCCACAGATTTGGGAACAGGGACAGTCAGAGCTAAGGAACCTAGATTCAAGGGTGCCTAACACCAAGCTAGCCCCTATTCTGCAGCCATTTCGGAGGGGGTTTGGCCCCTGTTCCCTTGCAATGGAGAGTCAAATTCTGTAATGCTCAGACCACCTCATGAGAGGCTGTGAAAGTAAGTAAGATTTAGGAAAGTGTCAGACTCACCTGAGCAGAATCAGTCCCAGAAGACTTAATAATAAAGCAAAGTTTTCTCCTCAGGAAGAAAAACGAGGAAGAATGAAGAGATCCCTGCAGAAATTCCATCAGTCAGCACCCCTTCTTGAAGCAGCAGCTGGGAACAGCACTCTGCAGGCTGGTGGTCATGACAGAGAAGCCCTCTCAGATGTAGCCAAGTAGACATCTGTTATCAACGCATTTGCAGGATTTTAGGGGCTATAAATTTCAAGAGGCACCTTCCATAGGATGATGAGAGCAAAATGGGCCCCTGGGGCCAAGAAACTGTGTGGACTGGGGAGTGGGCTGACTGTAACAGGAACAGCAAGACTTGTGAGAAAGGAACTTGGACTAGAACCCTGAGTGGATGATGCAAGAATGAGACTCCTGACCACACCTTCTGCCAGAGCTGGTCTGGTTTCCCCGCACAGTTGTGGCAACCTGACCTCCCCACAGGCTCATCCCCAGTCTGGTCTTTCCAAGACTTAATGCTGACCTTAGATAGAAAGTATTGAAGGTGGCTTCGGCCAATATCCTTGGGTTGGGCAGCACTGCCTTGTATTGTCCAGCACAGATATGGTGCCGTAGGTTTCACATCTGGGCTTATGCTTCAGTCCTAAGATCTATTATTGAGCTTTCACATCACTTGTGCTACCCAGAGTCCAAGTCTCTCATTTGGAAACATGTCTCTCTCCTCTAGGCTGAGGTCCTGTCTCTCAGAGCTTGGGTACCAGCCCTGACCACCCTGGGTGCCAAAACCCTGAGTCTCTGATTTGGAAACATGTCTCTCTCCTTTAGCCTGAGGTCCTGTCTCTCAGAGCTTGGGTACCAACCCCTGACCACCCTGGGTGCCAAAACCCTGAGAAGTGCTGCAAGCCCCCGGCCTGGATGTATTTCTCAACAGAGCCCTTGCTGGGCTTCAATCCTCCTCCACGTCACCTCCATTACTCTGGCAAAACACCTTCTGCTCAGCCACCTCCCACCTAACTCACTGTTCTTCCTCCTTGTCTTCCAGACACTGGGTTCTTCCTGTCAGCCCAGACTCTCAATATGAACATATAACCAGTATCTGCCCTGTCCTTGTAAGGGGATTTGTCTCTGTTTTAACAGACTCTGGATGTGAACATATAACCAGTATCTGCCCCGTCCTTGTAAGGGGATTTGTCTCTGTTTTAAAATGTAGGCTTTATGATTATTCAGATGTGGTGAGGCCAGCAGGTCAGAAGACAATACGATTGAAAAGATGATTTGCTACTCACAGTTCCCAGGACAAGTGGGCTCTGCACACCAGAGGCCCACATGGAAAAGCACTGGGGTCACTCAGGAGGCAGAGGGAGTGAGAGGAAGACACAGGCAAGAGTCTTCATTACAGTTCCCACAGGAAGGTACATGAGGCAGGATAAGTAGGTTTAGGATTGGCTACTTTGAATAATCTTGATGGCCCCTGGGGCTGTTCCTAGTTGTCCAGGACCTGGCCTTGAGTGATCAAGGCAGCAGAACAGTGGACCTGAGTCTGAGAGCTCCTAAAGAAGTGGGTTGGGGGTATGGCTCTGGGTTGGTTGGTTTGCATTTGAAAGACACTTGAAGGTGAACCCTTTACTATCTCTAGGAATTGGCTAACTCTGGGAGCGGCAGGCAAGACTGCAGATATCAAAGTATCGGAAACAAAGACCTGGTTAATAAAGCCTCCAAAAGTCTGAGCCACATCCTGCCGTGGTGAACTAGGTATACCCTGTCCCATCCCAAGAAATTGTTCCTTCTGTCTTATTTGGAATAAAGGCACTAGTGCACCTCTGTAAGGAAGGGCACCAGCAAGTCTATGTATGGGCCCTGATGAGGCAGGTCTGATATTGGCCTAAAAGCCCAGGTGAATGTTTAGGCACCAAACCCATCAGAAGTGTGCATTTGTTGCCTGTGTTTTGCCACTGGAGTTATACTAATTCCTGTCACTTTCAGTAGCTGCTCTAGCTAGGCTGGTCTCCATATGCCGCAAACCTATCATAATCACTGCTAAATCCAGACACTTCAATTCTACTTTTTCCTCTTCTAGAGTTCTTTCCTGTCTTCTCTCTGCCTATCCAAAAGCTACCATTTTTTTAAAATTGGGGTTTCAGAAGAAAAAACAAAAACAAATTAAATTCTAATGGCTCATAGCCCTTCTATGAGCTGAGAACTATATGAAGATGTTCATATATTATTTCCTTTAGTTCCGTTGGTAAGCCTGAAGGTCGAATATCATCGGCACTTTATCCACGAGGACACAGAGGTGTGAAGCCATTTAACTGACATGCTACAGCAGGCAAGAGGCAAAGCTGGGAGCTGGCATCTGCCGAGTCTGACAGCAAAGCCCCTGCCCTTTGCATTCAGAGACTCCAAGCCTCACCTCCTCCTGGCAGCTGTCCTCAGTCGTCACTCACTTCCTTCCTGGAAATCATTCAACTGTTCTTGGCAGGTCACACATTTCAGATTTTAACTATGGATTTACTAGAAACTATTTGCCATTTAGACCACAAGCTCTTGGGAAGTAGGAATAATGTCCAACATGACTTCTGTTTCCTACAAAGTATCTTAGCGGTTCTTCGTAGATGGCTAAATGATTGACTTTTACATCTGGGACAATTCAGTTACAATAGTCGCACTATTTTCCTTCCATTAAATGGGCAAATTGAAGACCATAAATTAAGAGATAAAAACAAACTAACCATTCCAATTTCCGATCTGTGATGTTCAGATCTAGAAAAAGCATTGCTCTGGGAGCAAAACTAGAGCTGAGGAGGAGAAACACTCATGAAGATCATGCCTCTGTGAACCAAGGACGCAGGTGGAGACCGAGGCTGGGTCAGAACAGCAGAAGATGTGTCCAGCACGGTTCCCTGCACTAACTAGCTTCCAGCGCGAGTAGCAAGGTGCCACGGAGGACTGCAGGGAGCAAGGTGCAACACTGTGGCGAGCAAGGTGCCGCGGGCACTGTGGAGCGAGCTATAAGAGACCGGCGCTCTCCACCGCACAGCACAGAGGGAAGGCCCAAAGCTGAGAGTGGAGCAGACTTTGAGAAACACTTTGGGGAACTGTCCCCACATCAAATACAGAGGATTGCTAGAGGAATCTGAAGACTGTGGATCACGGAGGATAATTATAGGAACCACAAATCTCAAACCCCTCCCAACTCCTCACTAGATGAACACAAATGCCCACACTAAAGGCCTAGCAGATCACCCACTTCCACACACAAAAACTATCTAGCTCAGTCTCTACTGTCCTGAACAAGATGTCTGACTTTCCAACAAAAAATTACAAGGCACGTGAAAAGACAGAAAAAAAAAACAATGTGCCGTCAACAGACAAAGAAATCTGCAGCCAGGTGCCCTAGCTCACGCCTGTAATCCCAGCACTTTGGAAGGCTGAGGTGGGCAGATCACCTGAGGTCAGGAGTTTGGGACCACCCTGGCCAACATGGTGAAACCCCGTCTCTACTAAAAATACAACAAAATTAGCTGGGCGTGGTGGTGCGTGCCTATAATCCCAGCAACTTGGGAGGCTGAGGCAGGAGAATCGCTTGAACCCAAGAGGCGGAAGTTGCACTGTGCCCGGAATTACTGGGTTCTTGGTCTCCCTGACTTCAAGAATAAAGCTGCAGACCCACGGACCTGCGGACCCTCGCGGTGAGTGTCACAGTTCTTAAAGATGGTGTGTCCGGAGTTTCTTCCTGCTGGTGGGTTCATGGTCTGGCTGACTTCAGGAGCGAAGCTGCAGACCTTCGCGGTGACTGTTACAGCTCTTAAAGGCGGCGTGTCTGGAGTTGTTTGTTCCTTCCGGTGGGTTTGTGGTCTGGCTGACTTCAAGAATGAAGCTGCAGACCTTTGCAGTAAGTGTTACAGCTCAAAAAGGCGGCACGGACCCGAAGAGTGAGCAGCAGCAAGAGTGAGCAGCAGCAAAATTTATGGCGAACAGCGAAAGAACAAAGCATCCACAACCTTGAAGGGGACCTGAGCGGTTTGCCACTGCTGGCTCCGAGTCCTGTTTTAGTTCTCTTATCTGGCCCCACCCACATCCTACTGATTGGCCCATTTTACAGAGAGCTGATTGGTCCGTTTTGGCAGAGCACTGATTGGTGCTTTTACAAAACTTTAGCTAGACACAAAAGTTCTCCAAGTCCCCACCAGATGAGCTAGACACAGAGCGCTGATTGGTGCACGTACAATCCTTTAGCTAAACAGCAAATTTCTCCGAGTTCCCACCCGACCCGGAAGCCCAGCTGGCTTCACCTCTCAATGGCACTGGCCGTGGGACTTTGCGGCACCCAGTCCGGGCACCGGCAGCCCAGAGGGAGCTCGTACCTGGATGAAGCACGACCAAGTCCAGCAGGTGCCGGCAGGTCTCGCCCAGTGCGGGGCCGCGGAGCAGCGCCCACCCCGAACCCGCTCCCCGCGCCGCGCGCAGCCCCGGCTGCGGCCCCCGCCTCTCCCTCCACACCTCCCCGCGAGCAGAGGGAGCCGGCTCCGGCCTCAGCCAGCCCCAGAGAGGGGCCCCCACAGCGCAGCGGCCCGCTGAAGGGCTCCTGGAGCGCGGCCAGAGCGGACGCTGAGGCCGAGGAGGCGCCCAGAGCGAGCAAGGGCTGCTAGCACGTTGTCACCTCTCAGCACCACTGCACTCCAGCCTGGGAGACAGCGAAACTCCATCTCAAAAAAAAAAAGGGGGAATCTGCGTAACTAGACTCAGGTGCAACACAGATGTTGGAGCTATCTGATAAAGAGCTTAAAATAATGATTAATAAGTTAAAGCCTTCAATAAAGAGGTGGATGATGTTTAAGATCAGACAGATTATTTCAGCATAGAGATGGAAACTGTAACAAATAATGTAGTTCAAATCCGAGAAATAACAGACAGTAATAGAGAAGAAAGCATCTTCTACTGCCCCACTGGAAGACTTAACCCAGAAAAGAATCAGTGAACTTAAAAACAGGTCCATAGAAAGTACCTAGACTAAGACACAAATAAAAAAGACTGTACAGCAGCAGACACAGAATAATGAACCCAAGAACGGTGAGAGAATATCAAATGATCTAACACACATATACGTGGAATCTCTAAAGAGAGAGAGGAGGAGAACAGGACAAAAGAAATAATAGCCAAGAGTGTCACAAACTTAATGACAGACAACAAATCTCTGAGCCAAATAGCTCAGAGAATACCATACAGAAGTAAGTACCAGCACACACACACACACAGAGACACACACATACATACACACACACATACACACACACAGACACACAGAGACACACATATGCATACTCAGACACATACACAGAGACAAACACACATACACACATACATACGCATGCATGAACGCCTGTATATTTTGTATTCAAACTGAAAACAAAACACAAATAGGAAATCCTGAAGTCAGCCAAGGAAACACACATTTCTGTTGGCAGCCAGCTTTCCACAGCTCGCTCCTGTTTCCGAACATCTCACAAAGTGTGTCACTGATTGCTCGTTGTCATTTGTTTGTTGTCTCCTGTCTTCTACCAGCTTCTATGAAACTACGGCAGGTTAAATTTTTAGCTTAAAAGTAGAATAAAAGTTCAGATACTTTATAGTTCTTACAAACTGTATAATAAGGAGCACAGAAAAATTACAGTAGATCTCACATCAGAAATCATGCAATGCAGAATGCAATGGGGTAACAGCTTGAAAGTGCTGAAAGAAAAAAAAAAATCAACTCAGCGTTTTATTCCCTGCGAGAAAATGAAAGAGAAATAAAGACTTTCTCAGACAAATAAAAACGGAGAGAAATCATTGCCAACAGACCTACATGTAAGAAATGTTAAAGGGAGTTCTCTTGGAGGAAGAAATATGACACCAGACAGCAACTTGGATTTATACAAAGCAATGAACAGTGTTAGAAACAGAATAAATGAATATTGGATCTCTAGGACATCAATATCTGTCCCAACCATCCCTAAGTTTGGTCAGTTGATAGCCAGCCCCCCAAGTGGTATTGAGACGAGAGGAACAGTCCTCCCACCTGGTTTAGGAACCAAGACCGTGCACTAATAGTATTGAGGCCAACTGCATCATACAGTTTTAAATGCCTTGACAATAAATAGCAAAAAGAATATTCAGAGTTGAAGTAATTCAAATGCAGACATGTTTCTGAGGGCATCAATTCTTGGGGCTACGGCTACTGCAAAAGTTATCCAGACTCTACCTAGAGAGGTGAGCAACGTTCCTTTGGCTGAAATGAATGGAATAAGAGAAAAATGGAAAAGAAAATTCTATGAAAGGGACAATTTATTTAGGGAAACTTCAACACTCTATAGAAATGAGAAATCACAATGGGAGGTGTTTTGCTTTGTTAGTTTGTATAGGTGGCAGCAAACTTAGGGTTTTTTTCTGTTCACTTGGACCACAGACCATTTGGACTATGCCGATGTCTGGGAAGCATGATTGGACAACACGCCATTACCAGTGTTCAGCAATATCCAGCTCTCTTCTTTCTGGGCAGATGGGAGACTACGCTTCCCAGACGCTTGCAGTTAGGCAGAGCCATTTAACAACTTCTGGCCCAGGAAACGGGAGCAGAAGCGATATGTGTCACTTTCAGGCCAAAGCCGCGAAAAGTCTCTCCACAGCATCTGAGCTTCTCATTCTCTTTGTGAAAGAACCAGGTCTGGTGTGGAGGTGGCAGAGCAACAGGCTAAAGCTGTATGAATTGCTGGATCATTGCATGGAGGACAGCTGACCTGGAGAACTGCCTGGACCCACAGAGGATTCCTATACATTTTTTTCACATTAAGCCGCTGAGGAAAAAAAATACCACAGGAAATTAACAATTTTCAAAACTGTTCTTTTACCTAAAGCTCTTTTCATGTCTTCAGCATATTTTCTTAGACACAACAGAAAAGAAAATTAGGAGGCAAGAATAAAAAAAAACTTCAAGAGGGAAAATATTTTTAAAATTTTCATTCAGATTTTTTTTTTTTTTACTTTTAATATATCAGCAAGCATAAGGCTATCTTTGGTTTCGATGCTACTGGCATTGATCATGTTCGTGAATATAGCTAGGATACCACGGCGGAACCGTGTGTGCTCACTTGTTTTCCTGCCTCAGAACAACATGATACTGAAAAGCGGAGTCCCTCGTGCGATGAAAACGTCTCCAGTTCGCAATCAGTTGAAAATGCAGTGGGCCCACAGCCAGAAAGCATTCCTGTGCCGGATCTTTTTTTCAGCACACTAAATTAACCAGCTGGAATTCCCTTTTAAGTGCCAACCTACTCAGTTTTTCAGAATGCAGAATTTTTGTTTTAATGGGAGATCTGTCTCTCATCATAAAGATGGAACCCTGCATTCTTGATGTCTCTCAAAAGCAGGCTTTTTTATACAGTAAGTTCAGAGGAGGGTAAAGACAGACGCCAGAGCACTGGTTTGAGAGAGGGATGTAGCCGCTGTGCAGAGACTCGGGTAGAGCACCGGCTATCGCAGAGTGAAACCCTCAGCACAGTATCCAGGCCTGCCTTGTGCAGAACAGGTCAAGATAAAAGAGGCTATTGTAAATAAATATTTAAATTAATTAAATCTATTGATGAGGAAGAGCTCCATGATGTAGGAGCAGAAGAATTGATGCAATATTTCAAAACTGAAGCTGGCCATATTCTTCTGGTGTTCCAGACTGAAGCTGGGCGTATTCTTCCGGTGTTCCAGACTGAAGCGGGGCGTATTCTTCCGGTGTTCCAGACTGAAGCGGGGCGTATTCTTCCGGTGTTCCAGACTGAAGCGGGGCGTATTCTTCCGGTGTTCCAGACTGAAGCGGGGCGTATTCTTCCGGTGTTTCTCAAATTCTTGTTTGGGAAACTATAATGCGCTGCTCAAAGATCATCTTAATTCTGAAATACCCAAAATCAAAACGCAAGATAGTGAGGGCTATAAAACTCTCACCGTGTAAAGATTAACTGATGCAAAAGAGACTGTCCATTTATCTATTCAAAACACATTACTTGCACATCTGTTAGACGCCAGGTCATGGACTCACCTACCTCATTTATGCAGTGCATGGTATCTTGAGATATTAATACTTTGTCCTTCCTGGATTTTTTCTTCTCCCCAGTGTAGCAGAGAGGGGCATGGGCTATGGAGTAAGCCAGCTATGGCATGTTCTACCACTATACCCTCTCCAGCTATTTCACCTGAACGTTACTTAATCTCTTCCTGCTTGAATTTCCTCATCTATGAAATGAAAATCATATCAGTGAGGATTAAAGACTTAAGACATATAAAGCATTTAGAAAAGTGTCTAACATCACAGAGCTCGGTGCGACTCATGATTTGCTATTATTATTCTCTACTTAGCCTTGATTCAAACTGATAGCACTTTCTTGTCTTGGAGGAAGTGTATGACAGAGGAGAAAGTGGAAGTGTTTAGGAAAGTCACTCTGAGGTAAGGGGATCATGCACACCAGTGAAAGGCTCTGAGAACATAGCTTGCCAGTGGCTCTGAACCCTCCCAGGAGCTGCCTCCTGCCACAGCCCTGTCCTTGACCAGGAAAGGAACTCTTGCTAAATACCTCATAGGCCCTGGGTTTCCTCAGCCTGCTCTCAGGGGTGTTCCCCCAAAGGCACAGCTTGTTATTCATGCTATCTCTTCCCCAGGCAACCAGAACCGGGGCCCTGTCCTGCTCTCCCTTGGATCAGGCCCCCTAGGCCACCAGGTGCTTGACTCAGCCTTAGACAGCCTCAGCTAGTTCTGGCGCAGAGCAGGTCTTTGACCTGTTCCATAAAGTCCACAGCTTTGCATAAAGTCATTTTCTGTGATCCTACACTCATTTCCTTTCCCCTTACAGGACACATCCTCACCTGTCAGGAGTAAGCTAGAGCTGGCTTGCACTGGCTAGGGAAGTTGACTATGCTAATGCCTTCCAAACTCTGCTCAGTAATGAGATGTTGATAGCTTAAAACTGGCCATGGAGGGAGTATTTACACCTCGGAAATGCAACAGATGTACATTAGAACTTTTTTACCCAGCTGCCACTCTGCCTCAGACCTAGAGGTGTAGAATTCCCCCAACCTCACTGTCTCTGGACCCCTTGGTGTAGACCAGAATCCTGGGCCTTTTGCCTAGTTGGAAAGAAAGGTGGATAATATTCTCCTTAAATGGTCTCTTATGTAATTCCAATTTCTTCTCCACACTGTTGCCAAAGTTTTCTTTATAAAACACATACTCTAATATGCACAGTTTAAACTTTAACATGACATTCACAGTCCTTCTAATCTGGCCCTAACCTTTCTTTTTACTGCTTTTATCTTAACACATATTTATACATTCTCTTCTTGATCCCAGTGACCACTTGCTATTCCCCAAAGATTACCTGCACTTTCAGGCCTCCGTGCCTTTACCTTCCCATAGGATGCTCAGCCTTTACCTACCCATGGGATGCTCAGCCTTTACCTATCCATGGGATGCCCAGCCTTTACCTATCCATGGGATGCCCAGCCTTTTAGCCTTCTTAGGCCACATGGGAAGAAAAATAATTTTCTTGGGCCACACATAAAATATACTAACACTAGTGATAGCAGATAAGCTAAAAGAAAAAGAAATCACACACAAAAAAACTCATAATGTTTTAAGAAACTTTACCAATTTGTATTGGATTGCATTCAAAGCCATCCTGGGCCCCACATGGCCTGGTGGCTACGGGCTAGAACAGCTTGACCAATACTGTTTCCTTGTCCTAGAATGTGCCGTGTTTGAAACTGACCTCTGAGGCCATCTTCCTGCCTGTGGAGAACAGCCCTGGTACATCCCTTCTTCATCCCTCCAGTAGAATATTAGCAACACCTAATTTTAGATGGCTGTGCTTGTATTTCTTCTTCCCTGCTAAGTTTTCTGCTCCCAAATGGCCATCTGTGTCTTACCTTTATATCTACTAGACCAAGATAGACCTCCGCAAAATATCCATGCTCAAAACAACATTTGTGACTAAATTAATGAAGGTCTGGAAAAGCCATTGAAAGAAAACAATGGGAACAAAAATTCTTCTTTCTCTTCCCTTCCTGAACAATTCATTCCAAAGGCCATTGAGTGGGTTTGGGCAGGAAAGACAACTATGCCACCAATGAGCAGACGGGGACAGAGTGCGGTGGCCCCCAGCACAGTGGCAGAGCCTGGGTGGGAAAGGAGGGCAACCAAGAGAGTGCCAGGCAGGAAAGATGCCGGTGTCAGAGCCCAAGCAGGGTAAGAAGGGCACCCACACAGAACTGTGTCAAAAGATACCAAGCCACCTGAAAGAGGCTCCGACTAGCAAAAGCCAGAAAGCATAATCACAATAAAATAAATGACGGTAACTGGATAAAATTTATAGAATAAAATAGAAAACCACAAATCGTCATGATGTAAATAAATATATGAATCAATTGGAGTTTGATGAGGAACCTCATGTTTTTATAGTCTCAACATACTTCCCACCAACTATGTGCTAATTGCAAAGGAAAATAAATAACTTTAATGAATAACTTTAACTTTAGTATATTACATACTAGACAATGTGCAATAGTTTATGAACACAAAGTACTATTATTATGGCAGCACTAAATACTCCATCTGCCTGTGGAGTAGACTGTTAGATATTATTTTAATCAAGTGATCCAACTACACATTATCAGTAATGGGGCATATCAAAGTTGGGCACCTCCTCTTATGATGCAGTGATAGAAAAAAGCAAAGTGTCTCTTTTTCACGGTACTTCCACCATGTTTTTAGTGGCATTTCTACCAGCGATGCGTATCTTGTATATAATCATGAAGAAACATCAAACAAATCCAAATTAACGGGCGTTCCACAGGCATTGGCCTGTCCTTTTCAAAGGTGTCAAGATAATGAAGGTCAAGGAGAAAATGAGGAGCTTTTCCAGAGTGAAGGAAATGAGAAGGCTGCGGCACTCCCTTGATATGTGGGGATTACAATTTGAGATGAGATTCAGGTGGGGACACAGAGCCAGACCACACCAACATTTAAGTGCAACAGGGGATTCTGAACTTGATACGTTTGCTATGAAGAATAATATTGTTAAGACAATTAGCAAATTTGAATTGACTCTGCAAATTAAATAGTAGAAACATATCAATATTAATTATCTGATTTTGATGATTATATTGAGCACATATAGGAATATTCTTGCTTATAGGAAATACAGCACAGAATAGTCAGAGCGATGGAATATTAGATCAGTAATTTGTTCTCAAAAGGATAAGGAAAAATCATTCTTTGCATTGTGCTTATAACTTTTAGAATAAAAACTATAAAAATTGTGTTAATGTATAAATTATTTCTAGTAACTGATAATCAGTCTTTTCTGGAGAACCAACTACATTGATTCTCTGTGTAAACTACTTTTACTAAGTATTAGCAATAAGACCTTTTGATTTTCTTTCTTTTTCTCTTGGCATATTTGGTGCATGTTTTTAATTGTAAAAAATTATATATATGTTTACTTCATAAATATTGTATTTTTTTAAACTTCTGAGTATGAGTATTGAATTTTTATGCTAAGAAAAATAGTTGTGTTTTGGTTTGGCTTCAGTGCTATTTTTTAAAAAAATACTAGTAGTAGTAGCAAAAATTAATTTCTTTAACAATCTCTTTTCCTAGATCCACATTTGGTTTTCGGATGTTTGTGAATAGACAAAAGTAGTTTGGTCCCTGTTGCCTCAAGGTGTTTTAAAACCGAAATGGAATATATCAAAGCAGTCAACCACAAACACATACACCTGTGCCCTCAGAGGAGGCAAATGGAGCTAAGTGATGACCCTATGCCATGCAGGTACAAACCTGACCTCCCAGCTCCTTTGTCCAGCCTGTCATCTTCCTGGGAAGCAACATGACTACTTGGGTTTCAGTTGCCCTCTTTTCCTTGATTCTGAGATTATGTGTCTTCATATTTTAACATTTCTGAAATAAAGAGTAATTTTTAAATCTATGTTCAAAGACATGTGATTTCCTGTACATGTATAAGCATAGCTAAGTATGTTGGAATAGATGACAAAATTTTTAGAGCAAGGAGAGTTGAACCCATGAAGAACCATAAGACAGGCTCAAAAATACTATCTATCAACAGCATCAAGCAGTTGACCTCTCAGAGATCCATGAGTCAAACAAGGAAGGTGTGAAACAACAAGTGCAGACACAGCTTTTTCAATGGGCATCGAAGGCATAGAAGCCAGTCACTGTCCTAGTGCTGAGGAGGCATGAGCAGGAACATGGGTTGCAAGACGCAGAAGTCATTGCAATATTGCCATCACGGCAGATACTAGAAAATGATTCAGGAAAAACCTTAGACGTAGGATGTGATAAAGGTTTAGACTCAAACTTCAGAACATAGCATAAATTGGCATAAGTAGTGGCAGCCAAGATGGCCGAATAGGAACAGCTCCCGGTCTACAGCTCCCAGTGTGAGTGACACAGAAGACAGGTGATTTCTGCATTTCCATCTGAGGTACCGGGTTCATCTCACTAGGGAGTGCAAGACAGTGGGCGCAGAACAGTGGGTGCAGCGCACCGTTCATGAGCCAAAGCAGGGCGAGGCATTGCCTCACTTGGGAAGTGCAAGGTGTCAGGGAGTTCCCTTTCCTAGTCAAAGAAAGGGGTGACAGATGGCACCTGGAAAATCGGGTCACTCCCGCCCTAATACTGCGCTTTTCCGACGGGCTTAAAAAAGCGCACCAGAAGATTATATCCCACACCTGGCTCAGAGGGTCCTACGCCCACGGAGTCTCGCTGATTTCTAGCACAGCAGTCTGAGATCAAACTGCAAGGCTGCAGCAAGGCTGGGGGAGGGGCACCCGCCATTGCCCAGGCTTGCTTAGGTTAACAAAGCAGCCTGGAAGCTCGAACTGGGTGGAGCCCACCACAGCTGAAGGATGCCTGCCTGCCTCTGTAGGCTCCACCTCTGGGGGCAGGGCACAGACAAACAAAAAGACAGCAGTAACCTCTGCAGACTTAAATGTCCCTGTCTGACAGCTTTGAAGAGAGCAGTGGTTCTCCCAGCACGCAGCTGGAGATCTGAGAATGGGCAGACTGCCTCCTCATGTGGGTTCCTGACCCCTGACCCCCGAGCAGCCTAACTGGGAGGCACCCCCCAGTAGGGGCAGACTGACAACTCACACAGCCGGGTACTCCTCTGAGACAAAACTTCCAGAGGAATGATCAGACAGCAGCACTCACGGTTCATGAAAATCCATTGATCTGCAGTCACCGCTGCTGGTACCTAGGCAAACAGGGTCTGGAGTGGACCTCTAGCAAACTCTAACAGACCTGCAGCTGAGGGTCCTGTCTGTTAGAAGGAAAACTAACAAACAGAAAGGACATCCAAACCAAAAACCCATCTGTACATCACCATCATCAAAGACCAAAAGTAGATAAAACCACAAAGATGGGGAAAAAGCAGAGCAGAAAAACTGGAAACTCTAAAAAGCAGAGTACCTCTCCTCCTCCAAAGGAATGCAGCTCCTCACCAGCAACGGAACAAAGCTGGATGGAGAATGACTTTGACGAGTTGAGAGAAGAAGGCTTCAGATGACCAAACTACTCCGAGCTACAGGAGGAAATTCACACCAAAGGCAAAGAAGTTAAAAACTTTGAAAAAAATTTAGACGAATGTATAACTAGAATAACCAATACAGAGAAGTGCTTAAAGGAGATGATGGAGCTGAAAGCCAAGGCTCGAGAACTACGTGAAGAATGCAGAAGCCTCAGGAGCCAATGCGATCAAATGGAAGAAAGTGTATCAGTGATGGAACATGAAATGAATGAAATCAAGAAGGGAAGTTTAGAGAAAAAAGAATAAAAAGAAACGAGCAAAGCCTCCAAGAAATATGGGACTATGTGAAAAGACCAAATCTACGTCTGATTGGTGTACCTGAAAGTGACGGGGAGAATGGAACCAAGTTGGAAAACACTCTGCAGGATATTATCCAGGAGAACTTCCCCAATCTAGCAAGGCAGGCCAACATTCAGATTCAGGAAATACAGAGAACGCCACAAAGATACTCCTCGAGAAGAGCAACTCCAAGACACATAATTGTCAGATTCACCAAAGTTGAAATGAAGGAAAAAATGTTAAGGGCAGCCAGAGAGAAAGGTCGGGTTACCCACAAAGGGAAGCCCATCAGACTAACAGCGGATCTCTTGGCAGAAACTCTACAAGCCAGAAGAGAGTGGGGGCCGATATTCAACATTCTTAAAGAAAAGAATTTTCAACCCAGAATTTCATATCCAGCCAAACTAAACTTCATAATTGAAGGAGAAATAAAATACTTTACAGACAAGCAAATGCTGAGAGATTTTGTCACCAGCAGGCCTGCCCTAAAAGAGCTCCTGAAGGAAGCACTAAACATGGAAAGGCACAACCGGTACCAGCTGCTGCAAAATCATGCCAAAATGTAAAGACCATTGAGACTAGGAAGAAACTGCATCAACTAATGAGCAAAATAACCAGCTAACATCATAAGGACAGGATCAAATTCACACATAACAATATTAACTTTAAATGGAAATGGACTAAATGCTCCAATTAAAAGACACAGACTGGCAAATTGGATAAAGAGTCAAGACCCATCAGTGTGCTGTATTCAGGAAACCCATCTCACATGCAGAGACACACATAGGCTCAAAATAAAAGGATGGAGGAAGATCTACCAAGCAAATGGAAAACAAAAAAAGGCAGGGGTTGTGATCCTAGTCTCTGATAAAACAGACTTTAAACCAACAAAGATCAAAAGAGACAAAGAAGGCCATTACATGATGGTAAAGGGATCAATTCAACAAGAAGAGCTAACTATCCTAAATATATATGCACCCAATACAGGAGCACCCAGATTCATAAAGCAAGTCCTGAGTGACCTACAAAGAGACTTAGACTCCCACACAATAATAATGGGAGACTTTAACACCCCACTGTCAACATTAGACAGATCAACGAGACAGAAAGTTAACAAGAATACCCAGGAACTGAACTCAGCTTTGCACCAAGCAGACCTAATAGACATCTACAGAACTCTCCACCCCAAATCAACAGAATATACATTTTTTTCAGCACCACACCACACCTATTCCAAAATTGACCACATAGTTGGAAGTAAAGCTCTCCTCAGCAAATGCAAAAGAACAGAAATTATAACAAACTGTCTCTCAGACCACAGTGCAATCAAACTAGAACTCAGGATTAAGAAACTCACTCAAAACTGCTCCACTACATGGAAACTGAACAACCTGCTCCTGAATGACTACTGGGTACATAATCAAATGAAGGCAGAAATAAAGATGTTCTTTGAAACCAATGAGAACAAAGACACAACATACCAGGATATCTGGGATGCATTCAAAGCAATGTGTAGAGGGAAATTTATAGCACTAAATGCCCACAAGAGAAAGCAGGAAAGATCAAAAATTGACACCCTAACCTCACAATGAAAAGAACTAGAAAAGCAAGAGCAAACACATTCAAAAGCTAGCAGAAGGCAAGAAATAACTAAAATCAGAGCAGAACTGAAGGAAATAGAGACACAAAAAACCCTTCAAAAATTAATGAATCCAGGAGCTGGTTTTTTGAAAAGATCAACAAAATTGATAGACCGCTAGCAAGAGTAATAAAGAAGAAAAAAGAGAAGAATCAAATAGACGCAATAAAAAATGATAAAGAGGATATCACCACTGATCCCACAGAAATACAAACTACCATCAGAGAATACTACAAACACCTCTACGCAAATAAACTAGAAAATCTAGAAGAAATGAATAAATTCTTCGACACATACACTCTCCCAAGTCTAAACCAGGAAGAAGTTGAATCTCTGAATAGACCAATAACAGGCTCTGAAATTCTGGCAATAATCAATAGCTTACCAACCAAAAAGAGTCCAGGACCAGATGGATTCACAGCTGAATTCTACCAGAGGTAAAAGGAGGAACTGGTACCATTCCTTCTGAAACTATTCCAATCAATAGAAAAAGAGGGAATCCTCCCTAACTCATTTTATGAGGCCAGCATCATCCTGATACCAAAGCCGGGCAGAGACACAAACAAAAAAGAGAATTTTAGACCAATATCCTTGATGAACATTGATGCAAAAATCCTCAATAAAATACTGGCAAACCAAATCCAACAGCACATCAAAAAGCTTATCCACCATGATCAAGTGGGCTTCATCCCTGGGATGCAAGGCTGGTTCAATATACCCAAATCAATAAATGTAATCCATCATATAAACAGAACCAAAGAGAAAAACCACATGATTATCTCAATAGATGCAGAAAAGGCCTTTGACAAAATTCAACAACCCTTCAAGCTAAAAACTCTCAATAAATTAGGTATTGATGGGCTGTATCTCAAAATAATAAGAGCTATCTATGACAAACCCACAGCCAATATCATACTGAATGGGCAAAAACTGGAAGCATTCCCTGTGAAAACTGGCACAAGACAGGGATGCCCTCTCTCACCACTCCTGTTCAACATAGTGTTGGAAGTTCTGGCCAGGGCAATTAGGCAGGAGAAGGAAATAAAGGGTATTCAATTAGGAAAAGAGGAAGTCAGATTGTCCCTGTTTGCAGATGACATGATTGAATATCTAGAAAACACCACTGTCTCAGCCCAAAATCTCCTTAAGCTGATAAGCAACTTCAGCAAAGTCTCAGGATACAAAATCAATGTACAAAAATCACAAGCATTCTTATACACCAATAACAGACAAACAGAGAGCCAAATCATGAGTGAACTCCCATTCACAATTGCTTCAAAGAGAATAAAATACCTAGGAATCCAACTTACAAGGGATGTGAAAGACCTCTTCAAGAACTACAAACCACTGCTCAATGGAATGAAAGAGGATACAAACAAATGGAAGAACATTCCATGCTCATGGATAGGAAGAATCAATATTATGAAAATGGCCATACTGCCCAAGGTAATTTATAGATTCAATGCCATCCCCATCAAGCTATCAACAACTATCTTCACCTAACTGGAAAAAACTACTTTAAAGTTCATATGGCACCAAAAAAGAGCCTGCATCACCAAGTCAATCCTAAGCCAAAAGAACAAAGCTGGAGGCATCATGCTACCTGACTTCAAACTATACTACAAGGCTACAGTAACAAAAACAGCATGGTACTGGTACCAAAACAGAGATATAGGTCAATGGAACAGAACAGAGCCCTCAGAAATAACGCCACATATCTACAACCATCTGATCTTTGACAAACCTGAGAAAAACAAGCAATGGGGAAAGGATTCCCTATTTAATAAATGGTGCTGGGAAAACTGGCTAGCCATATGTAGAAAGCTGAAACTGGATCCCTTCCTTACGCCTTATACAAAAATTAATTCAAGATGGATTAAAGACTTAAATGTTAGACCTAAAACCATAAAAACCCTAGAAGAAAACCTAGGCATTACCATTCAGGACATAGGCATGAGCAAGGACTTCATGTCTAAAACACCAAAAGCAATGGCAACAAAAGCCAGAATTGACAAATGGGATCTAATTAAACTAAAGAGTTTCTGCACAGCAAAAGAAACTACCATCAGAGTGAACAGGCAACCTACAAAATGGGAGAAAATTTTCGCAACCTACTCATCTGACAAAGGGCTAATATCCAGAATCTACAATGAACTCAAACAAATTTACAAGAAAAAAACAAACAACCCCATCAAAAAGTGGGTGAAGGACATGAACAGACACTTCTCAAAAGAAGACATTTATGCAGCCAAAAAACACATGAAAAAATGCTCACCATCACTGGCCATCAGAGAAATGCAAATCAAAACCACAATGAGATACCATCTCACACCAGTTAGAATGGCAATCATTAAAAAGTCAGGAAACAACAGGTGCTGGAGAGGATGTGGAGAAATAGGAACAATTTTACACTGTTGGTGGGACTGTAAACTAGTTCAACCATTGTGGGAGTCAGTGTGACGATTCCTCGGGGATCTAGAACTAGAAATACCATTTGACCCAGCCATCCCATTACTGGGTATATACCCAAAGGACTATAAATCATGCTGCTATAAAGACACATACACACGTATGTTTATTGCGGCACTATTCACAAAAGCAAAGACTTGGAACCAAGCCAAATGTCCAACAATGATAGACTGGATTAAGAAAATACACCATGGAATACTATGCAGCCATAAAAAATGATGAGTTCATGTCCTTTGTAGGGACATGGATGAAATTGGAAATCATCATTCTCAGTAAACTATCGCAAGAACAAAAAACCAAACACCACATATGCTCACTCATAGGTGGGAATTGAACAATGAGAACACATGGACACAGGAAGGGGAACATCACACTCTGGGGACTGTTGTGGGGTGGGGGTAGGGGGGAGGGATAGCATTAGGAGATATACCTAATGCTAAGTGATGAGTTAATGGGTGCAGCACACCAGCATGGCACATGTATACATATGTAACTAACCTGCACATTGTGCACATGTACCCTAAAACTTAAAGTATAACAATAATAAAATTTTTAAAAAAGAAAAAAAATTGGCATAAGTAAACATATGCTATGGTCAGCATTAAAATTTGTCTACATTTCATGCATTTTTAATGCATAAAAGCTGTATATCTTAAAAATGAGCGTGTCATAGATTTTTTTAAAAACACCAATTCCATAGCGTTTTCACTGACACAATGACTAAAATGGCAAATCATTCTTCCTTTTCAAAAGCTAACGATAACATGAACAAGGATGGAGAAATACGGGATTTGAATTCCTAATTCCTTAATGTCTTGAATTAGAGAATTAAGTCTCCATAAGGAAAGGGTAGCTGAAGAGCTTTCTCAAGGCAATGAGCCTGGGAAAACACGGCACTGTGCAAACAGCGTGATGTCATTATCAGATGGCTTCATTCTTCAGTTTATGACTTCTCTTTCACTTCCTAATTATTCTCTTCCATGTGTGCCAGTGGAAGACTAGGTAGGGTTACAAGATCTAATAATGTTGTTGACATAGAGTCAGCCCTCAATAAATATTTGCTGAGGGCCAACTAAATAGCTGCTAAATAAATATTTGTTTATTCATACTGGCTATTTGAATAAACCAATTGATTGAGTAGAATTAGTTCAACCACACAAAAAAGAGTGTTACCATCCCCTCTGACATGGAAAATGTTCTGAGCTCCATTTTCATTCTGTTTATGTGAACTTTAAGTGTCTTACTGTGGGACTGCTGAAGTTCTGTGAAAAAAATACATCTTACAGATCATATTCAACTACAAAAGAAACTTGTCAGTTAGAGAATTTTATTCTTAAAATGCCAAAACACCTGTCTGTTTTGAAAGCTAACCTATAAACCTTTTCCTTTGTAGATTATATTTCATTATGCTGTTTTGATTAGAACTCTGTTTTACTACACCCCAGGGTGTCAGCATGAAGAGTGAGGCTGAAATAAAATTCTGATTCATGGACTAATGAAAGTCTTGATACTTCACTTCCAACATGACTTTTATCTTCACTCTGGAGCTCTCACTCAAAGAGCTAAAAGGTCTTTCTGGGCTCAGGCATTCTATATTGTCTCTTTCTTCCACAGTCTAGATGCCAACGTTTGTAATTGTGCAGCAGATGGATATCAAAAACATACAAATTAGATACAAATGGGGTCATCTTTGGCCTCTCCAACTTGGCCCATTCTTTTTTCATCAACAGCAAAGGTGCCCCGTTTCAGCACACACTTCCCATTTGTCAGTCACTGGCTTCTCTTGTTTTAGGTGTCCTCTTTGATAAGGGGGGACAAGCAATCAAATCCAACAAGAAAGGTTTTGGCCCTTATTTTCTCCTGATGAAATTTGCACAAATATTAAAAGAAATATTTTGGCTGTGTGGACACAGTACACAAATGCAGACTTCTTTTTTTTTTGAAGGACTGTATCTGGTCAAAGTCCACAGGATGGTTTTAACCTAGTCCTTGGATTAGAGAAATCCTAAAACTCATACAGGACTCTTAGGTGTTTACTTCATAGTATCATGTAAAGTCAGTAAGCATTAAGTCAGAAACAATGGGTGAGGTAAGGTATTATATTAAATTAAGTGGTAAAAACAGCACAGAATGTGGAATTCGAAGTTCTGTTCTCGATTTTCAAGCACTGTCCATCAGTTAAAATTAATTAGATGTGTGACTTTTTCAGAAATTTGACCTCTTCATCCTTAAAACTGAGAATATGTATTTATACCTAATAATATCAAGAACAACATAATTACTATATTTACTTCACAAGATTATTTAGAAACTCAAAGAAGATAACAGTTGTGCAATAATTTATGACCACAAAGTACTATTATTATGGCAGCACTAACTCATAAACAAGAAGCCATCACATTTGTTGACCCTACAAAAGCACTGTACCTTCCAATAATTCTAGATACCTGGGAATGTGGCATGATTTCAGTATCCATGCTGCAGGATCATACGCCAGGGAATGCACACGATCCAAGACAATCTCTTCAGTAGCAAATTCATCATGGTCAGAGGTAAAGGCACGGTTAGAAGCTAACGTAGTCATGTGTAACACCATAATTAGATTGCTTGAAATTGACCTATGTCCAGTGCCAATATTTCCTAGGTTCTTTTAGGATTGTCCATAGTTTATTGCAAATTTGAGAAAATGGAATGAAGATAATATGTACCGTACACAACTTATGGGAAATGTAAACCCACAACATGGTACATTTGCTGTGAAGTCGGTCTGGATCACTTTCAAGGACTCAGAGGTGGGTAAGCCTACACAAGACTATTCTACATAAGTGAAAACTAACTTCAAGGAGCACCTGGTGAAGTGAGGAAGGCCTAGGGCTTGGGAGTGTTTAAACAGAAACTAAATAACCCTTGGTAAGAAATGTTACAGGAGGGGCTTAATCTTTTGGTAGGACGTTGGGCCACCTTTGAGGGTTTTGAGTCAGTCTCTGTGACTCAGTGACGTTGCTTGTTTGATCAGTTTGTGTAACTAGACACTGCAACTAATGAAGTAAATAACACATACACATTAACTGAAAATTTTTCCAAGATTCAGATGTCAAATTTTATACCGTGTAACTTCTCTTAGACCACTTCTTTTGACATTTCTATAATCTAAAGACAGTATCTGCCTAAATCTTCCCCAAAAACAATAATTTTAAAGTTTGATATCCAAAATTTAAAAAGATACAGCAATTATTCTCACACACTCTTAATATTGGAGGGAAATTAGGAGGCTTGAAAAATGCTTATCCCTTTTTGGTTCGGTACCTCTGGTAATTCTTCTAGGAACTTATTCTAAAAATGGTCAAAACATACACAAAGTTTATATATAAAGATACTCAATTGGGAGTTATTTATACTGGTTAAAATGTTTTGTCCTGTTTTGAGATGGAGTTTCACTCTTGTTGCCCAGACTGGAGTGCAATGGCATGATCTTTTTTCACTGCAACCTCCACCTCTGCCTCCTGGGTTCAAGCTATTCTCCCGCCTCAGCCTCCCAAGTAGCTGGGATTACAGGCACCTGCCATCACACCTGGCTAATTTTTGTATTTTTAGTAGAGACGGAGTTTCACCATGTTAGTCAGGCTGGTCTCAAACTCCTGACCTCAGGTGATCCACCCACCTCGGCCTCCTAAAGTGCTGGGATTACAGGCAGGAGCCACTGCACCCAGCCTAAAATTTTAAAATAAACTTAATGACCAAAAATAAGGGATTAGTTAAATTATGCACATTTATATAATGAAATAATCTGCAGCCTATTAAAAGTCATGTTTTATAAAACTTTATTAAAAGAAATGCTCATGATATAATAAATTTTAAGAATATGTCTAAAAGCAATGTATATTGTGTGATCTCATTTTTATTTTATATTTGTATAAAAAATGACATTTCCTCTGGTTTTTTCTTTGTGCACACACACACATACACACAGATACACACACACACAGACACACACACACAGGCTAGAGAAAATATGCCAAAATATTAGTAGTAATTGCTATCTCTGAATGATAGAATTAGGCATGATTGTTCTTTTATTCCTCATGTTTTACAGAATTTTCCAACTTTCTACTATGAACAAATACTTTTGTAATAGGGAAAATCATAAATGTTATTTCCCTTTTAAAGTTCTTCAAATAAGTTCTTCTGAATTCTACGGCTACCATTTAATTCAATAAACACATTCTGAGGATTAAGTTGGGCCAGTGTTTCATCATTACTATCAAAATAAGAGAGAATGATGGAGACAAAAAACTTCATATGATACACTTTGATGTGTTACATAATACAATGTTTAAATATAATTATATTATTAAACATAATACTTAGAATAATTAAATATATAATTATTGCTGAGTTGCTCTGTTTTATTTATTTACTTATTATTTTTTTTGAGACAGGGTCTCACTCTGTTGCCCAGGCTGGAGTGCAGTGGCACAGTCATGGCTCACTGCAGCCTCAATCTCCAGGGTTCAAGTGATCCTCCTTCCTCAGCCTCCCAGGTAGCTGGGACTGCAGCCGTGAGCCACCATGCCTGGCTAATTTTTGTACATTTTGTAGAGACAGGGTTTTGCCATGTTGCCCAGGCTAGTCTTGAATTCCTGGGCTCAAGTGATCCACCTGCCTTGGCCTCCCAAAGTGCTGGGATTACAGGCATGAGCCATGACCCCGAGGGGCTCTGTTTAATTTATATTCACAATTTAAAGATTTATACTATATGACACGTAATAAGGTACTTGTATTGTTTCCCATCATATTCTATTCTTTGTACATAATCAACACTCAGTATTTCTTAAGGAAAGAACAAAGGAAGGGAAAGAGTAACGATTAAATATGTTCCTTATAAAAATGAGTATAGTTCCCTACTATGCTATTTCTATGAAAAACTTAAATTTGACATCACTATTTTAGCATTTGTCCTATTTTTTCAGAATATATTCCACAGAACGAGACCAAAAAAAAAATGGTGATTCTCCAAAGGCCACCAGTGAAGCAGGGACGGAAGTTTGTAGATATCACCCCAAACACACTTCGGCTCCAGGAGGCCACCTCAACAAATCCTGTGTTCAGTTTGGAGATGGAGACTTTCTTCACCATTTGACTCGCTCAGTGCGACCTTGGGAAAAGGGAAGGCTGCAGCTGAGCTGCTGGTCCTGAGGTCCCTCGCCTGCCTGGCCACTGCATTCCTCCCACTGCCTCCCTTGTCGCTGTGGACCTGTCAGACTGCTGCCTCTGCTGATTAGTTACGCAAGACCAACAGTGGTTCTGGAGAGACAAACTAACAATTACACAGATTTAGCACATAAGTGTGGAAAACAAAAAATTCAGGGCAGAGCTTGATTTAGGCAGCCTTTTGGTAAACAAATACAGTCAAATCTGTTTCGGATGATTATCTACAGAGTTGGACGCCATGGGAAAGTCAATCCTTTCATAAAAAACATGACTCAAAAGCTCATTAACTATTTTGGAAACGAAAGACTCAGTAAACTCATAAACTTTAATGAAAAAATTAACATATTAGGTTTTTTTAATTTAATAATATAATGTCCCTAAAGTTCCATGATATTTCTGAAGAAATTGCTTTGTATGAAGTCACACTGTTGGGGCTCAAGCTAAAAGCCATCAGCCAACCTCCATGGAAATCAAACACTGGTTTGAGTGGTGGCTTGGGAGAAATACACACCAACAATCAATATGTCCTGTCTCAGTATGATGTACCTGAGCGTCCTGTCTCAGTATGATGTACCTGAGCGTCCTGTCTCAGTATGATGTACCTGAGTGACCCGAATCTTT
The DNA here is from genome assembly GCF_028885655.2 of Pongo abelii. Classification (NCBI taxonomy): domain Eukaryota; kingdom Metazoa; phylum Chordata; class Mammalia; order Primates; family Hominidae; genus Pongo; species Pongo abelii. Next base: position 212,227,828 of record NC_071988.2, read on the forward strand.
AAGAGGCAAGAAGCAACTTGGTATGTGGTTCATGTTTTTAAGGAGAAGGGATGGTTTCTCTCCAGGGCTGATAACAGTTAACAGGCTGAAGATAACACAGAAAATAGGAAAAGCTGCCCTTCTCCTAAATGTTCCATTAAAAGTGAAAAGCTTCGCTGCTATATGCAATTGGTTTTGAAATCTCCATGACTGGAAGTCAGAAATGTTAGAAGTTAATACACCATTCAGGGACCAAGTGGATTTCTGATGTTCAGAGAGGATGTTTTCAAGGTGAATCCAAAGCCTATAAACAAACAAAAAACACTCCATCAGCTATATCAGAAACCTTATCCATTATCAGAAAACTTACCCGTATAAATTCTTCATTGCTTAAAATGACAGACTGAAAGCAAAGCCACATGTTGCTTGCTTCATTGCCTGTTGTGGCAGCTTTTAAATCCCTGCCTTCCTAGGAACTGACCTCATAAGAAAATCTTATAAGACTGTCCTGTGGGGAAATCCTCATAACATTTGGGTTAATGCGCTTACACTGCAGGAGAGGTCACCAGGAACATCCAATCATCAGAAAGTCCTACAGGGACGTAATGTTAGCTGGGTCATGGAAGGATCTCTCTCAACACACATCTGGGGTGTTTTGTGGCATATTCTATAGCAGGCCATGTGGCTTAACAGTTAAAATATAGGGCTGAAAGTTACAAGGGTTGGGGGATCATATAGCAGCTGAGCTATTGCCTGACGCGCTGACCCTACACAACTCATGAGTTCGTGGTACTTCAGTCAGTTTAGCTGTAAAATTGGGCACAAAGGCCAGCTTTTACCAAAACCAGATGTTGGACTCCAGCTCTGTTCCTCAACTAATATCTTTTTTTAACGTGGCTGTCAAGTCTCAATGTGTGTGTGTGTGTGTGTGAGTGTGTGTGTGTAGCAATATATATAGAAAGGCAAAGGCAAACTGGAGCCTACTCTCCGAGTAAGACTGGGAGGGATGAGCAAGGTCCAAGAATGCTGGCCCTGACCCATTCCATATCCTAGCCTCTCCCACCTGGCCAGGCTCATGTCTGTCACAGAAGTTGCAGCAGCTTGTGCACATTCAGAGCCTACTGTTTGGAATAAGGTAATTATAACTAGAATCATTTTTACATATCCCTAAGAGAGGCCCTTAATGGGTATAAGTCATGGAAGAGCCACAAATCCCAGCATATAGATTCATACTGACCCTCCTTAGCCCACTACTTTTCTAGGTTGTGGGTCTCTACCACAGAAATAGTTGGTAGACATCAGTTTCCTCCTCTTGAGAACAGTAGAAACTCTTTTAGCTGACTTTCTCTGAAGTCAACTCCCCCAGTTAGCCAAGCTCCCACTTCCTCTGCAAAGCATGTTGAATAATGCTGTTTCTGGATCCCAAGCACCCCAGGATACGTGCTCCCCTCTCCCCTCCCAGTTGCTGTTTGGGTACCACGAGTCAGTTTACTGTACCATGTACCATGCGTCAGTTTACCAAGCCCATTTACGACAGTTGCCATCATAATTATCTAAAGAACTATTACTGAAACTCAAGTAAGAGTGCACAAAGAAATTTATTGTTTCCTATTCATTAAAAAACTGAAGTGATTATTTTGAAATAGCTCAGTAGGGGTGAGTTCCTATTAAAAACAGTTATAAAATTACATAAAACTCCATAAGGGTTTTGCCTTCAGGATGCTCTACAAGTATCTTTAAATTCTCACTCCATTTGAAAGAAATGGATAATGCATTAGAGTTGTGCTTTCTGGAAGGAAGACAATTAGGATTACAATCAGCCAACCCACCATGACAGAAAAGGCCTTGGATCCATGTGAAAAGTTAGCAACAATCTATTGTATGTTTCTAAAGAGCTGGAAGAGAGGACTTGAGATGTTCCCAACACATGGAAATGATAAATATTCAAGGTGGTGGACGCTCTAAATACCCAGACTTGACCATCGCACATTCCATGCATGTAGCAAAATGTCCCAGGTGCCCCATAAATACGTACAAATGTTACATATTAATTTAAAAGATTGACAAACCGATATATGTGTACACTTTTAAAGTTCAAATAATAGATGCGTATAATAGGTATTTACATGCATAAATAGGTATGCCTATATTTTTATATATATATACATACACACACTAGCACCTACACTTTACATATCAAGTGACTGTTGATTAATCAACAAATAATCCTAATCTTGTCAATCAAGATAACTTTTGTACTATTTCATTATTTTCCTAATTAGTATTCTCCAATTACTAGTGAAGAAGCAAGTCTATGGTTTCTGACTTTCTTTCTTTCAAGTGTCTCTAACCGTCATTGGCCCATGCAGATTTCACTTGAGCTGTGAACTGAGGTTTTCAGCCCTCACTGGAGCCAGATGGCAGAAAGATTGTTGGTGGGGCTCTAAGCCAGGCAGAAGGCACCCTGCTCTGGGGCACAGCTTTGTTTAATACAACAGCTCCCCTGTGCCCAACATTCATACTGCCCCAGGAAGTCATGCCAAAGCCCAATCCTGCCAACATTCATGATGCAGAGAAAGAAGCCACAGCCTAATCCAACTGGACCAAGCACCCATAGTCTCTCCTTCACTGACTACAGCAAAGCAAGGGCCAACTGGAACATTCAAAACCAGACGGTCGACAATCCTGTCAACTGGAACAGCATATTTTAATAGAAAATATAGTTGATTCCAAAATCCAAGAGCTACCCATCTGTACTCTCAACCAGAAATATAAATAAACAAAAGGATCATGCATTTTATTAATCTTTTTGAAAACTACTGACTCTTGGCTGATAGTAGGTAAGGACTCATATTTTGTCAGTAGTGGCCAAAAAATGACAATATTTTAATAGTAAAAAACTCAGCCTGAGATGTTGTTAGGGAAAGAAAAAGATTGTCTCCCAGTTCTAGTGATCTGTAGGAACCCAGATCTAGTGATCCTATAGGAACGTTTAAGACAGTGAAACATGAAGAGTTAATGGTCACTCATCATAAGAGGACACACAAGGAAGAAATTCTACAGACAACAGCAAAAAGAAATGCTCTTGTGGGGTGAAACTACACTGTCCATGGACTTTTACCACTGCTTTGTGGAGAATTGTTGTGAAAATATAGAATAAGTAGCTGCAGGAATTCTCTCATCAGACACTATTATGCCAGCTCCCAAGTGACATTAGTGTACAGTGCCAAATTTGGAACTAAGGGAAAAAAACCACTTATTTGAGAAAACATTGACATTTACAGGTAGTTACATTACATTTAGCAGCTTGTTGTGCCTTTGATCATCTATGAGCTGCCTTAAGCAGTTTGCTGCTGTATGGAAAAATCTAGACCCAGAGAACCAAAGATATTGTAACATGAGCCAGAATGACATTATCACTGAGAACGCAGCAACATGCGGTGAGAGGAGTCGGCCTGCCTGAGAAACTCAAGATCTCCTTGGAAATGCCTTCTTTTTCTTTAGACATAGTCACTGACTCTTTCTAGCTTGTCTCAAGGTGAGACTTCATCCCAGGTATTTCTTGTGAAGTAAGATTGTTTCACCAGAACCTGAAACATTTTTCCATCACACATTGCCTCACAGTATGTGACAATAAAATGGACTTCAGTCATGTTATTTACATGGAAGAACTGGGCTTGGCAAATTTGCTATGTTCTGTATGAAACCAAGTATACCTTTTAAACTGCCTAAGAGTTTGATCTATTACAAATATAACAGGACAAACTCTTTTGACCCATGGTTAAACAAAGTTCTCCAAGACTGGAATTTAAAAGGACACTGCATAAATTCTGTGGTGAGTTGAGACCTTTAGATATCAAGTCTCAGCAAAGTCAAGTCTCCTTCTCACTGTCTCCCAGGTGGAAATTCAAGAATGAACGTGTTGGCTGGGCACGGTGGCTCATGCCTGTAATCCCAGCACTCTGGGAGGCTGAGGCGGGTAGATGACCTGAGGTCAGGAGTTCCAGACCAGCCTGGTCAACATGGTGAAACCCCATCTCTACTAAAAATACAAAAATTCACTGAGTGTGGTGGGGGCACCTGTAATCCCAGCTACCCAGGAGGCTGAGTCAGGAGAATCACTTGAAACTGGGAGGTGGAGGTTGCAGTGAACCAAGATTGTGCCATTGCACTCCAGCCTGGGCAACAAGAGTGAAACTCTGTCTCAAAAAAAAAAAAAAAAAAAAAAAGAAAGAATGAGCATGTTGAGGTGACACATTCTAGCATGGACCTCCCATTATGGTAGATTATTCAATCCAGCTTAGCAACTCATTTTATCCCAGGAACAAGGGACTGAATTCTATGTGGGTCACATTTGTACAGCTAAAAACCCCCGTGATCACCAGATAATAATGCATCCTTATGTTCTGCACAGTCTAGTTGTATATAGTGGGGACACGTGATCACCTTCTCAGCCTTGGTTTTTTTTCTCTCTAGCCAATGGACTTCAGACTGTCAGAGAATCTTCACTTTAGACTGAATACAAATCACCTGCAGAGTTTCGTATACATACAGATGCAGTAGGTCTAGGATGGAGACCAGATCTCCTGTGTTAAAGAACCTTCCAGGTGGTTTGGACACCAATGGGGTGTAAACGACACTGCTGAACCAGAGAGAGACAATGACTTTGAACTCTGAAGGACCATCTCAGTTCTAAAGCATCTAGCACCAGAGTCAGCCCCCAGCAAATTGAGAAACTAGACTTTGGGCTCAGGAAATACCTCCCTGGGTCAAAGTAAACCAAGTTAAGGTGGCAAATTTCCCCCCAAAGTTCTTGTTATTGTCAGCAGCATCAATAGGAATAGGGTATTTGTTCAGCAGCCCTGTTACATTCCCAAAGGCAGATTGCAAAAGTCACATGGCTGTGTCATTTAAATTTCAGAAATACAAGAGACTTGGAGCCATTTATATTAGAGTCAGTTTTGTCAAAACAATTTATGGTACATCTCACACCCTGCATGTTTTATAAAATCCTTTCTATAGAAACGGAGATTATTGTGGACCAACCTACCACAGCATTGCCTACTACCAGTGACTGCATTTTGTGATATATTAAGTTATCCTGGTTGGAATTCTACTGTTGATTGTCTAGTGCTATATCCAGTAACAAATCACATGTATGTTATAGGACATCCAGACTGATGTGGGCTCAGAAGGCACCTGCATAAAGTTTTTCAAAGGAACAGTCATAAGTTTTACTAGATGTGACAAAACTTATAAAAGTTAAATAATGTCACGCTTTATAAGCATTTCATTTAATACAACTGAACACATGGAGGGCATTGAGGATAATATTTAATTTTTTCCATATGTGGATTTAATACCACAGAGAAGTTCTAGTCCCAGATTGCTAATTTTCCACCATGTGGTAGCCATTTAGTTGTATTTTTTAAAACACTTACCAAATTACAGAGTCGAGTTTCAGAGGCAGCAGCTATGAGGAGGTTTAGGGTGCATGGTATCCCTTTGGCTTAGCCCTGGGTCTCATGAGGAGGCAGTAAATCATGACAGTATTTTTATGACAGCACTCACTGCTTTTCATAAGAATGAATGTGAGTTTGCAAAGCCACATGCTAATGCACTTCTAAAAATAGATTTGATGAATGGGACTCCTTCGAATTCTGACCAGTTTTAGCCACCTATTGGAATGCAGACCAGCACAGAAGATTCAGCTTTTTCAGACATGTCTATGAATTATAAGGCTTTCAAAAAAATTTTTACTCTGGAAAAGTGAGCTGGATCCAGAGTTTTAATTGCTGATTCTTCAAAGTGAGACTCCAGATACGTCATTTAGCCTCTTCTTTGCTTGTGTATATTCATATCTTTAATTGGGACAATATTTTCCTTCATTTTCATAGCAAAGAAAAGAACAGTCTTAGATAGTCAGGTTAGAGGAACAACACCTCCCAATACCAGCTACAGTTTATCTTCTATGACCATAAACAGGGAATTGAATCTTCTAGACAAGAAAGACCAAACGTCTCTCTATTTATTCATTTTCTGTCTTATTCTAAAATAGCTTTGAGTAGCTGAATCAGTGTCTTGAAGAAATTCTTAGAAAGAGACAAAACCCTATTGGCAGGGTGTTTGGGTCGGCAGGTGAAGGCACATATTCACGCCCAGCACCACCATCTAATGTGATAAATTCACAAGAAGGTGCTGTGAAACTTTTAACGCTCCATCCAAATGTTAGTGATCATTATTAACCCAGTGAGACTGACCAGAAACCTGGAACCACTGGTCAGAGCCAACATCTGGATTCGATGGTCAGAAATAAGGATACCACGCTGTATACCTATTTGATGATTCATGTCTATCTGGTCCAGGATAAGAGATACCCTTTCAAAATCATCAACCCCTGGGCAGATATGTTTTATCTCCCTGAACCAATTACAGTTAATTCTCCCGGGTTCACATAGTTTGGGACCAAGTCTATTTCACACAAAACTGAATACTCCAGACAACGTACCTAGGAAAACTTAAAAATGCATACATGGGACTCTCCACGGAGCCTCGTAACACAGTGTGGGTGATGGGCACAACTGTCTGACTTTCAGGTTTGCAAAACTAGTGGGCGCAGCCATCAGAGCCCCAGAGTGGGAGACTGTCCAGTGAGAGAGACTGCCTGCCAGAATTCTGGAGTGATCTCTCGGCCAAAGAGTATTTAATGGAATCAAAAGTCATACACACTTTTACTCAGGCAAAGAAAAAGTGGCATCTCGTTTTCTATGACTAATTGACACTCTCACCCAGTCTCATGGGGCTGGCTACCAGAGGGAGTTGGAGTGAAACCCTTTCAACTTTCCATTTAATGGTGTCTCATTCTCTTACACTTCAAAAAGTCTCCTAGCAACTGACTGTGTCTCTTGGGGTAAAAATTCTGACTTTCAGGTATCCACAGCAGTGGCCCAGGCAACAGGCATATGCGATGTGAGGAAGAGGCTTTGAGTCTGCATGGGTCCTTTGAGTCTCCGCTAATTTCTGCTATAGAGCCACCAGCTGGCCACGTTTCCTGGGGCCTGGTAGATTCTGCTAAGGCATACCTGGTGAGGTTGTCTTTACTTTATTTTCTGGGACAGTGCCTTGTGCGGCTGTGGGCCCTTTCCCCATCACCTCACCCCAAATCTCTTCCGTGGCCATGTCTGTCTCCTGGAGGGCTGTTTGTGCTGTGACCTTTGCAGCAGGGTCACACCCATTTACCATGGTGGCCCCTGCAAGAAAGGCCTCAGCTCCCAGCAGAGCTGGTGACCGGGGACCTCCCCTGTGCCCTCACGGCCCCAGCAGGCTAACCAGGCTCCCTCTGCCCTGCCATAGCATGTTCCCTCTGTGATCACAGCCCTATCCCACCAAAGTTCAAAACAGCGAACAGGAGAACAGGCCTCCTGCCATGGGCTGTCCCTCAGCCTCGACTCCTCTGTGAGATTTCAGCCGGGAGTGGGACCCACGATGCTCATTCGCCGTCTACCTGCCTCTCTGTCCCTTACCCGGCTGCGATGCCTGGCTGCATCTACCTGCCTCTCTCTCCCTTACCTGCTGCGATGCCTGGCTGCATCTACCTGCCTCTCTCTCCTTTACCTGCTGCGATGCCTGGCTGCATCTACCTGCCTCTCTCTCCTTTACCTGCTGCGATGCCTGGCTGCATCTACCTGCCTCTCTCTCCCTTACCTGCTGCAATGCCTGGCCGAGTCTACCTGCTTCTCTCTCCTTTACCTGCTGCGATGCCTGGCTGCATCTACCTGCCTCTCTCTCCCTTACCTGCTGCGATGCCTGGCTGCATCTACCTGCCTCTCTCTCCTTTACCTGCTGCGATGCCTGGCCGTGTCTACCTGCCTCTCTCTCCTTTACCTGCTGCAATGCCTGGCTGCATCTACCTGCCTCTCTCCTTTACCTGCTGCGATGCCTGGCTGCATCTACCTGCCTCTCTCTCCTTTACCTGCTGCGATGCCTGGCCGTGTCTACCTGCCTCTCTCTCCTTTACCTGCTGCAATGCCTGGCTGCATCTACCTGCCTCTCTCCTTTACCTGCTGCAATGCCTGGCCGAGTCTACCTGCTTCTCTCTCCCTTACCTGCTGCGATGCCTGGCTGCATCTACCTGCCTCTCTCTCCCTTACCTGCTGCGATGCCTGGCTGCATCTACCTGCCTCTCTCTCCTTTACCTGCTGCGATGCCTGGCTGCATCTACCTGCCTCTCTGTCCTTTACCTGCTGCGATGCCTGGCTGCATCTACCTGCCTCTCTCTCCTTTACCTGCTGCGATGCCTGGCTGCATCTACCTGCCTCTCTCTCCTTTACCTGCTGCGATGCCTGGCCGTGTCTACCTGCCTCTCTCTCCTTTACCTGCTGTGATGCCTGGCTGCATCTACCTGCCTCTCTCCTTTACCTGCTGCAATGCCTGGCCGTGTCTACCTGCCTCTCTCTCCTTTACCTGCTGTGATGCCTGGCTGCATCTACCTGCCTCTCTGTCCTTTACCTGCTGCAATGCCTGGCTGCATCTACCTGCCTCTCTCTCCTTTACCTGCTGCGATGCCTGGCTGCATCTACCTGCCTCTTTCTCCTTTACCTGCTGCGATGCCTGGCTGCATCTACCTGCCTCTCTCCTTTACCTGCTGCAATGCCTGGCCGTGTCTACCTGCCTCTCTCTCCTTTACCTGCTGTGATGCCTGGCTGCATCTACCTGCCTCTCTGTCGTTTACCTGCTGCGATGCCTGGCTGCATCTACCTGCCTCTCTCTCCCTTACCTGCTGCGATGCTTGTCTGTGTCTACCTGCCTCTCTCTCCTTTACCTGCTGCGATGCTTGTCTGTGTCTACCTGCCTCTCTGTCCCTTACCTGCTGCAATGCCTGGCCGAGTCTACCTGCCTCTCTCTCCTTTACCTGCTGCGATGCCTGGCCGAGTCTACCTGCCTCTCTCCCTTACCTGCTGCAATGCCTGGCTGCATCTACCTGCCTCTCTCCTTTACCTGCTGCGATGCCTGGCTGCATCTACCTGCCTCTCTGTCCTTTACCTGCTGCGATGCCTGGCTGCGTCTACCTGCCTCTCTCTCCTTTACCTGCTGCGATGCCTGGCCGTGTCTACCTGCCTCTCTCTCCTTTACCTGCTGCAATGCCTGGCCGTGTCTACCTGCCTCTCTGTCCCTTACCTGCTGCGATGCCTGGCTGCATCTACCTGCGTCTCTCTCCCTTACCTGCTGCGATGCCTGGCCGTGTCTACCTGCCTCTCTCTCCCTTACCTGCTGCGATGCCTGGCTGCCTCTACCTGCCTCTCTCTCCCTTACCTGCTGCGATGCCTGGCTGCCTCTACCTGCCTCTCTCCTTTACCTGCTGCAATGCCTGGCCGTGTCTACCTGCCTCTCTCTCCCTTACCTGCTGCGATGCCTGGCTGCATCTACCTGCCTCTCTCTCCTTTACCTGCTGCGATGCCTGGCCGTGTCTACCTGCCTCTCTCTCCCTTACCTGCTGCGATGCCTGGCTGCATCTACCTGCGTCTCTCTCCCTTACCTGCTGCAATGCCTGGCCGTGTCTACCTGCCTCTCTCTCCCTTACCTGCTGCGATGCCTGGCTGCCTCTACCTGCCTCTCTCCTTTACCTGCTGCAATGCCTGGCTGCATCTACCTGCCTCTCTCTCCTTTACCTGCTGCGATGCCTGGCTGCATCTACCTGCCTCTCTCTCCCTTACCTGCTGCGATGCCTGGCCGTGTCTACCTGCCTCTCTCTCCCTTACCTGCTGCGATGCCTGGCTGCATCTACCTGCGTCTCTCTCCCTTACCTGCTGCAATGCCTGGCCGTGTCTACCTGCCTCTCTCCCTTACCTGCTGCGATGCCTGGCTGCCTCTACCTGCCTCTCTCCTTTACCTGCTGCAATGCCTGGCCGTGTCTACCTGCCTCTCTCTCCCTTACCTGCTGCGATGCCTGGCTGCATCTACCTGCCTCTCTCTCCTTTACCTGCTGCGATGCCTGGCCGTGTCTACCTGCCTCTCTCCCTTACCTGCTGCGATGCCTGGCTGCATCTACCTGCGTCTCTCTCCCTTACCTGCTGCAATGCCTGGCCGTGTCTACCTGCCTCTCTGTCCTTTACCTGCTGCGATGCCTGGCTGCATCTACCTGCCTCTCTCTCCTTTACCTGCTGCGATGCCTGGCTGCATCTACCTGCCTCTCTCCTTTACCTGCTGCGATGCCTGGCCGTGTCTACCTGCCTCTCTCTCCCTTACCTGCTGCGATGCCTGGCCGTGTCTACCTGCCTCTCTCTCCCTTACCTGCTGCAATGCCTGGCCGCGTCTACCTGCCTCTCTCTCCCTTACCTGCTGCAATGCCTGGCCGCGTCTACCTGCCTCTCTCTCCCTTACCTGCTGCGATGCCTGGCCGTGTCTACCTGCCTCTCTCCTTTACCTGCTGCGATGCCTGGCCGTGTCTACCTGCCTCTCTCTCCCTTACCTGCTGCGATGCCTGGCCGTGTCTACCTGCCTCTCTCTCCCTTACCTGCTGCAATGCCTGGCCGCGTCTACCTGCCTCTCTCTCCCTTACCTGCTGCAATGCCTGGCCGCGTCTACCTGCCTCTCTCTCCCTTACCTGCTGCGATGCCTGGCCGTGTCTACCTGCCTCTCTCCTTTACCTGCTGCAATGCCTGGCCGTGTCTACCTGCCTCTCTCTCCGTTACCTGCTGCGATGCCTGGCTGCATCTACCTGCCTCTCTCTCCCTTACCTGCTGCGATGCCTGGCCATGCTGTAAGGATTCTCCACCTCCTCTGCAGCAGGGAAAGGACTTCCCTAAGGTTGGACTCTGGTTCCCTCCATCCTATTGCTCACAATACACCTCTGTGATCCAGGCTGGTCACGGATATGCTAATAAAGTGAAAGAAATTTAGAAAACTCATTTCCACCTCTCTAGCCCCTGGCTTTTCAGCTTGAGGCAGACTCCACAGCAGGGGCATGTCACACAGACTCAGGAGGCAGCTGAGAGGTGCTCCTGTAGGCCCAATAGGGGAAAATTTGAACACCAAAATAATTAAGGACAGTAACAAATTACAGGCCATTTATAAGGTCTTGTTAATGAGTCCAAGCCAATAATCAATAGGTAAACAAATCAGTGCAGGGAAAAGAAGGATCTCACAGTAGAATGCTAAGCGTCGACTGGGAAACGTGAAGAAGCAACCGTCACTTCGCAGCCACCGCGGTAAACTTCAGTTCAGGCACCAACAGAGGCCAAATCTAGGGGGAGATTTTCATGTGATTTGCATAGTCTCCCAGAGATTAAAGTGATTCAAGTTACCATCAACATTGAAGAACAGATGAACATCGCGTGCCCCTAGAGAAAAACACACATCACTTCTGGCCCGGAATGAGGAACCAGAATCTAACCACGCAGAGCCGTCGGACAAACACAAACCACACGGAGCCGTCGGACAAACACAAGCCACGCGGAGCCGTCGGACAAACACAAGCCACGTGGAGAAACACAAGCCACGCGGAGCCGTCGGAGAAACACAAACCATGCGGAGCCGTCGGACAAACACAAACCACGCGGAGCCGTCGGACAAACACAAGCCATGCGGAGCCGTCGGACAAACACAAACCACGCGGAGCCATCAGACAAATTCAAAATGAGACACCATCTCTCCTTCTGAATCGGACTGTATTCTTCAAAATGTCCATGTCATAAAAGGCAAAAATAGGCTTCTGAAATGTTCCAGGAGGCTAGAAAAATGCATGACAATCTCTTCCTAGACTGGATCATGTACAGGAGGCAGAAAAAAGGCTGGGAAGGACTTTATGGGGTCAGTTGACAAAAATGGAACTCCGATGGTAGTTGGATAGGATCACTGTAGCAACATTAACTGTTCTAAAGAGATATCCTTATTCTTCAAAAATAGACACTGAAGTTTTAGGGCCATGATGAATGCAATTTACTCTGAAATAGTACAGGACAAAAATACCAAGAAAAAATTAAAATATGCATAAAACATACATAAGTAAAAATAGAGAGGGCAAAAGTAAAAAGAGAGAGAAAAAAAGCAAATAAGAGAGAAAAAGGAAAATAATGCTAAAAGTAGATTAATCTGGGTAATCAAGTGTCCTATGTACTATTCTTACTTTAGTAATTTTTCTGTAAATGTGAAACTATTTCCAAATCAAAGTTGTTGTTGTTGTTGTTAATTTCTGTCTTTCCCTTACATGTATTGTATAACTTGGTGGTTTTATTGCAACCTGTAATTTCTGAAAATATTAGACTGGTCGATGAATAAATAAAATAAGTTTTATGATGCTTTCAAATAATCTTTAACAAGAAAAAAGTATAGGTAAGGAGCAAAGTAAACATTTGAAAAATAAACTACAGATTTACATATAAAAGCATGATCACTGATTTGATCAGGAAAAAAGTTAAATAAAACTGTGAAAAATGCAAAATTTTTGTCAGTTTAAAAATATAAAGGAATATTTTCTTTAGCTAAAATTAGGTACCAAGTGAGATTATAAAACATATTTTCACATCATATTTTTTCAAAATTGTGTTTTTAATTCACAGATATTTCTAGACGGTCAAAATAGAACAAAATTTATTTCTATAGGGGATAAAGTTGTTAGTGTAAACACAATACATGATTTTTTTTTTTTAGGCAGTGGGAATGCTATTGTTTTCTCTGAATTCGTAGGCAAGTTATAATAACCTCCTCTTTTCGATTCTATGAAGTTTTAGAGTTTTGTTTCAGGAACTTAAAACTTCTTTTCAGATTTTTGGTGAACCTTTTATTTTCTCTCTTCAGATGCCTGGTATCTTTATGTATTTTCAAAAGAGAAGCTGAAGATGTACTGAATTTAATGTTTAAATAAAGAAAATGTCTTACTATTCTAAATCTTGTGTTCTAGCAGGATAAACACTTTAAAGAAATGCAATGGAACTCTTTCAACAGAATTTCCGGGTCCAAAAGGTAGGTGGTGATTATTTTGGGGAGAGGTTTTTTGCAACCGGAAATTATGCCAGGTAAAGCCTACTCCCAATTTCTTAAGGGCTATCCTGTGGTTATTGCCTGTAAGACAGCTGACAAATGAACTGGCTTAAAAGAAAAAAGCTAAAATAAAATATGTCAAAAAGCTAAAATATAACATAAACACATAAAATGTAAAACTAACACAAAGCACAAGTTTGTAAGTAGCCTTTGGACAAAGCCTGCATTTCTTTGCCACATGAAATAGAACATGAAAGCACGATAATTCCTGCTTAAACAAAGATCGAGGTTCCTTTAGATCTCTGTGACAAAATCTCACCCACTCTCACTTCCACAAGTAGCACCGTTTTCTGTGGAACTGAGGAGATGCCTCCATCTGAGCAACAACGTCTACCTTCTGACCTTCCCCACTTGAACCTCCCTGGCGCCATGTCTCCCTGAGCTGTCAACAGTACAACACACTCCCAGTCACCCACCGAAAATGCAAAAATCTCTTTTAAAGAAAAATAGGAAGGCACAAGCTCACTGTGAGCTGGTAAACTTTAGATACATAGAATCCTTATCTGGTGACATAACTTGTAACCTGATTCGCTTGAACACCGAGAGCCATGAACAGTCTACAAGGGCCCTTCAGGGAATGAGAAAAGGTTCTCTTTAGACAGAAGCAACCCTCCAGCACCTTCTCCAATTCTGTGGGTTTGCTCCGTGTGATAGCAACTGGAGCTGTGGTTGTCTGGGGTTCAACTGGGCTGAAATACGCGAAATGCTTCACTCATGTGATTGGCATTGGTGCTGGCCATCAGCTGTGAGCTCATCCAGGGCATCTAAGGGAGCATTTCCATTCCCTTCTACATGGCCTCTCCCCGCGTCTTGGACTTCTTACAGTATGGAGACAGGTTCCCAAGACTGAGGATCTCAAGAGCAAGCATTCCAAGAGAAATGAAGTGGCTGTCACTTAAGGCTTGGGCTTGGGAGTTCCAAATGCCATCTCTGTCACATTCCATCCTAAAGCAGTCACAAGGCCAGCTTGGATTCTAGTGACGGGAAATCTGTTCTTTTGACAGGATAGGCAGGAAGCATATGCGGAGAGAGGTGGAATGTTGTGGACCGTCTCAGGAGACCAGCTACGACACTGCACAGCTGACATCGGGCAGCCCTGCCCAAGCCCAGCGGCCTTGCTGATACCCATGTCCTCGGATGATCTGTTTTTGGTTTTGCTTTTGTTATTTTTGCTAGGTTCACAGTCAAATCAGGATAAGTCCGAACTCTCCCAAATCACCCGATCCTCAACCTCATTGTTCTGGCAATCTAAAAAGGAATCATGGTCTACCTACTCACATTTAAATACACATTTTAAAAATAATTCTTTCCTTAAAGCCGATCTTTAAATCAATCATCCTTCTGCATTTTAGCTGTCTGGATGCCAGTCTTATCTTTCCCCTATGGTCTTCTCATTTCCCAGTCATTATAAATTAGCGTGTCAAAAATTCACGTTGCTGTAGCACAACATCACATCCATAATGTAATTCGTGCCCTCAGTGAACGAGTTATGCTTCAAAGGCAGATGTCATTAGTAAGTAGTGGAATTTCACATGTGGTTAAAACTTCTTTTTGCCGGTAAAAATAAAACACTCACGAGTAATACTTTAGAGCCATTTTTAACCTCTTATAAAATACAAAAGGTAAGGCAGAAAAGGAGGAAACGATGTTTCTAATCTCTGTTTAATCTATTCCCACTGTGGGCAAATCAGTTTTCCTTAGATTTACAAGTTTTCCTATAAATGTGTGACACTGCCTCTGAGTAATTGCTACCTAATAAATAGCTCTAGCTTCCTCCATGTTTTATTACTGAGAGACAAAACCTTCACCAAATAGACTCATTTCTAGTTGGGAGTCATCCTCAGGGTGTCTGTGAGGACTTTGCTGGGTGCCAGGTCAGAAATGAATGAGCTTTGGCAGAGACTCTGCAGGTGGCCTAATCTAGTCCACATGATGCTCCAGGGAAAGACAAAACCCTCTTACAAAGCAACCTTCTCTTCCAGAAAGGGGGACTATCCCCCAGGGTGGCCATGCCAGACACCTAGTGGGCTCGGATGCTCAGAGAGTAATTGGATGTCAACTACCTGTTTAAGTACCATCTGCCTCTGACCACCAGATATGACAAGCTGTAATATATTATTTAAAAATTGTAGAGTTAAGAGGGTGATAAGTAGAGAAACAACTACAAAAGGAATATTCTTATAGATAGACCAAGTGCTAACAAGAGTTACATGGGAAAAAAAGACATGGTTGAAGTTAGAAGGTGTCAGTAGAAGTGTAATTAACACAGCCCTATAATAATTTTTAACATCAGAACTGGACTATATATGTTGTCATGTTCCTTGTCTTACATAATCCTCATATACTTCACTCTCTTTAAAATAAGTCTCAATTTTTGTATTAATTTCATTTTTAAAGCATTTTCATATTTTTTTCATGCAGCCTTGAGGAGACATGAGGACAGGAATTATTATTCCCATTTTACAATGAAGAAAGCTGAAACCAAAAGTCTTCTTAGATTCTGACCTTTAACATTAGCTCTCCAAACATTCCCTTAAAGGACCAAGTCTAAGCAATTTCAGCAAGAAAATGAGTTTGCACAGATACTAAATTTGCTTTTTTACTCTTTTATTATATACTCAAAACAGAATGGAAAAAGACATCTTGAAACAAATTAAAATACAGTCAGCCCTCCCTATGCATGGGTTTCTCTCATCCTTGGATAGAAACTCACAGATATGGAGGGTCAACTGTGCTATTTTCCATCTGGCTTCAACCACCTACAGATGGGGAGCCTGGGGACACAGAGAGCTGCCTGTATATTTGCCTCATGTGGACACTGGGAATCAGACCTCCTCCCATGTTGAAAGGAAATTATTCCATTTAAGAAGAAAACAGTGTCTTTTAAAATAAATGTAACTATGGAAAAGCACAAGGTGTCATAATTACCAGTAACATCCTTTTATGAGATAAAATATCTTAATAGGCATCAAGAAAGTAGATCAATGTCCACTTCTCAGTGACTGCAATTATATTCAGTGACAAGATTAAGTGAAGTAACTAATTATTTATTGTATTTAAAATGCTGGTATCACAACTTGGATAATGTATTTTTAAAGGGGGATAATGCACTTTTAAGTTCTAAATTAATATTTGCAAAGAACTTAGAGACCCCTGTGATCTGCAAGTTGGATTTATACAAATGATCTGAAGGACAACGCACACCCAGCCAAATGAGGGTAACCCTAGGGAAGGAAAGGGGTGCAAGATCATCCTATGATACATGGCACCGAACTGATTACTTTTGCTTGATTTTCAGGCAATCTGAATATACCAGCAGGATCCAAGCTGCTCTGAAATATGGTCTCCAAGGTGGAAATCAATTTATCAAGTCTGTGTTACAAGCAGCCACACAGTGTGAAAACAGCCAACACTTCTCCTGTTGACTGACATCACTTCACGGGTTTAACTTCTGTGCTTCCAAGCCCAACCTCTATATCCTCTCTCCAGGCATTTTACATTTTACTTGCCACTCTCTACTCTCTAAAAGCAGAGAAGCAGCTTTGCGAGAAGTAGTAAAATTATGAGAATAAGCTGGAAGAAATGTTTTGGATAAAGAGCTGGTAACATTTAAAGCAAATTGCTCTGGTATAAATTCAGTCCTGTACTAGCACCATCTCATAGATCACAGAGCAGCCGGTCATTGAAATTGATGGGATATTGATTCCAGCAGGAAAATAAAGGGCTATAAAACAAAAGATGATTAACATGAAATCATTGAGTAAAGCAAAGTCTTAATAGACTGGGAGTTGTTAAATGAAAGAGTGGGTGAGAGGACTGGGCTCTCAGATCACTTACAACTGAATTCTTTTCATTGTGTATTAAAATTCTCCTGTGTGTTTTTACTCTCATGTATATTACCAATCCATATTCCCCCAGTGAAAAACATCTGAAATTGCATGTGGGGAAAAGTAACCAAATCCAGGACACATCATCAATCAGAGACAAGGCAACTCAGAAAGCAATGGCAATCAGGGCCTTAAAAACCTATAAAAACTGTCAGAAAATGAATATTTTTTGATTACTTTCATGTCATAAAGTGCCACTAATGTTTCTCTACATACCATGTGCACCTCTTTTTTAATAAATGCTGCTGCAATGCACATTACAGGTTGATTTGTTGCTTAAAATATGCAGTACTCAATGAACAGATATACTTCTAAAATATTCTTGTAGCAAATTTCCAGAGCCAAGTAGTTTTTTGGTCAAAATTACTCTACAAAGGAAACGCACCCCTGATTCCCTCCACCCTGTATGAACACGCACACACACCACCACCACCACATCACCAATACCACTAGCACACACATCACCACCACCATCACATCACCACTGCACTAGTACACACACCACCATCATATCACCACTGCACTAGTACACACACCACCACCACATCACCACTGCACTAGTACACACACCACCATCACATCACCACTGCACTAGTACACACACCACCACCACATCACCACTGCACTAGTACACACACCACCATCACATCACCACTGCACTAGTACACACACCACCACCACATCACCACTGCACTAGTACACACACCACCATCACCACTGCACTAGTACACACACCACCACCACCATATCACCACTGCACTAGTACACACACCACCACAACCATCGCATCACCACTGCACTAGTACACACACCACCACCACCACCACCACTGCTGCTAGTACTGCCACAACCTCAGTTCCCACTAAATATTATTACTCCAGAATCTCCTCTGCCCAGGAAATCAGGCATTCTTCACTTCATGGTTTCATTACACAAGGAAAGAGGCAGCTTTTGTGAAATAGAGTCAGAGCTATTAGGGAAGTAACTACAGAGCTTACTGTGTCCAGTCAGCCACGCAGAACCGAGAGTTAAAGGGACAGCCTTAGGAGTCCCTGTGCCCGCGTTCCAGAGCAGAAACGCTCATCACACCTGAAAATTTCAAGTTCCTGCTGATGGAAGAACTTTTTACCAGAAGACCTCAAAGGCCCCGCAGTACACTCAGATAAAAATTAAACATTTGGAAATGTTAAAACAAGGTTTGCATTGAGTCTTATCTTGGGGGAGCTTCAGTGGAACTATTGATAAAGACAAAATAATCCTTGCGATTGTTCTAATCGTTACCATTCTACACAAAATATCAATGACTGAAAACACCGTTTGACACGGGCAAGATTTTATGAAAAGACTAATTATACAAAGCAAGTCGATTCAACTATTTACTTTCCCAATGTTTCTCTTCTCCCCATTTCACGGGAGTTTTCCCTTGACCTCAGCGGAATATCATGAAACGCCAAATCCAAGTTTCGTTCTTTGGACATACACTTCTCTAATTTAATGCAGGGCTGCCCGACACAGCAAATAAAATCATAGACACCTCATTAAATTCTAATTTCAAAAAACAATGAAAAATATTTCAGCGTAAGTATGTCCCATGCAGTATTTAGTAAATACTTACAACTTTTAAAATTATGTGTTGTTTACCTGAAAATCAATTTATCTGATGTTTTGGGTTTTACCTGGTAACTTTAATTTTACTCGCTGATGATTTACATTGTATTTTAGAACTTGCTCCATCATTAAAGAAAATAAAACAGCTGTCAGGGATACAACAGCTGGAGAAATCACAATTTGTGAATGAGAAAAAGTACATGAAGGCCCTTTATAGCTTTATATGTGTAATACCAGTAATTCCCAGTGGGTCATGGCAACAAAGAGGGAGGGGAGAATTAGAATCATTGAGGAACGTTTACCTGAGACTGAAACCACTGCACTGTACAAATATTATGCAGTTCTTTCCCGTTTTTATTTTCATCCTGGAGGGCAGTGGTTATAGGCGCAAGCTTTGGAGTGAGACCGACCTGTTGAAACATGGGTCTGCCTCTTCCTAGCTGTTCGATCCTAGACCAGGCATTTAACCTCCCTAAGCCTCCACTTTTTCATATTTAAGATGAAAGCACTGATACCTATCTCATGTGGTAAGCGAAAGCACTGATGGCGGTAGTCCTCTTTCTAAAGCACTGGAACATGACCCGGCTTAAGGTGAGCCCTCTCAAATCTAATGCTGTTATTCTTGTCATATTGTGCAAATGTTTTCACCATGCCCGTTAGCAACAGATAGAGCTCCCTGGCAATAATCTTCACCTAAAATGTTCCCCCTACTTTCTCCAGGAGTCAGCAAGTGAGAAGGGTAAGCAGCCACTTGTAACTTGCAGAATATCAGGCTCTACAGGAGCATTTATTCTGAAAAGTCAGGACTCCAGGGAAAGTCAAGCTCCATTCACAGCCATTTCTCCCCTCATTTGTCCTCGTGCTGACTCTCTTTAGAATCTCCCTGGATGGAATTCCTTCCCAACTCCAATGGACAGAAGCAGTGAGTCCGTCCAGTCTGTAAGTCGAACAGTCCTTCGATGATTCCACTCCAGGGTGTGCTCTGCGCGATCAGAACAAGTGCTTCAGCATAACACGTCTAGACATTCGAAAAGGTTTCGCACAGCCTTGTTCTGCTCTTAGACGCCAACACTCCCCACACCCAATCTACCACATAATAGAACAACAGAATCAGCCAAACCCCCTCTTCACGGAGGCAAAGGAGCTGCTGCAACTGACGGAGGGACCGTCCAATTGCTTGGAGGGTCCGTTCAGCCTGTGTGGGCAAAACCTCTCTAATCATTGACCCTGGAGGCTTACATTGCATTTTCAGGCATATTACCTTATTAGAGGAAACAGGGCAGCTGCTTCCCTGAAAGAAATGCTGGCAAAGCCCAATTTGTGAAATGTGTTTCATTTCAAAGGCTGTAGCTTACAGGCAACATGGATTTTGCAGGACCAACTTGTAATGCAGTTTCAAACCCACCCAAAATCTGGAGTTTCTCTTGCAGATTTTTACCTCTCTAACATACTTAAGGAAGTGAAGAATTACTCATAATATTCTTTGCTACCTACAGTGCCGGCAGGTGCCAGCACTGTTAAAACTGCTGTAGGTGGCGGGCGCTTTGCCCCCTGTGTCCTAACACCACACGAATATTTTCCACCTGATCACTTTTAAACTTTTAACAGACACCTAGAATTATGCCACTGAAGAGCAAATAGATAAGTACATAACCTCTTGAGGTTTCTTACAGAAAGAGAAAATGTTTTCCTAGGACTTAATAGTGAAAACACTTTTGCAAAAATTTTGACAATGAGAAAACTCTGACATTGAAACATTATGATGCGAAACAAATCTGACCTAATCAGGTCCATCTTGCCTCTAACCTCCAAGCTGCCCTTGCTCATCCTTGAGTGTAAGCCATGCTATGGGATCAAGTCCATCTTGCCTCTAGCCTCCAAGCTGCCCTTGCTCATCCTTGAATGTAAGCCACCCTAACTATGGGATCGAGTCCATCTTGCCTGTAGCCTCCAAGCTGCCCTTGCTCATCCTTGAGTGTAAGCCACGCTAACTTTGGGAGGAATTTAGGTAATAGTTTAACTTTGAAACAAAGATGATAACAGCCCTTCCCTGAAACAACCCCCTCCTTGCCTGGGGACCAGATGACCTTTGGAAAATTAACAAATTAGCCACAAGATTAGAAATTATGGCTCAGGAATCATGCAGCCAGAGGCCACAAAATCACTGGCCTCTCCAATTGTTCCTGTGGATAACATTACTATTGTAAACCTAAGATTGGTGTTCAAGGTATTTTTCTGACCCTGAATTTTGATGGACCAGCTGGCACCACGCAGAAGGGTAAACTGGCTCATCTTGTATTATGGCCTCCATCCAGGAACCAACTCAGCACAAGAGGGCAGCTTCAACTCCCTGTCATTTCATCTTCAACCCAGCCAATCAGCACTCCCCATTCCCTAGCCCCCACCCCACCAAACCAGCTTTCAAAAATCCTAGCCTCTGAATTTTCAGGGAAGTTGATTTGAGTCATAAGAAAGCTCCAGTCTCCCTTTTAGCTGGCTCTATGTGTATTAGACTCTTTCCCAGTTGCAATCCCCCAGTCTTGACAAATGGGCTCTATCTTGGCAGCAGGCAAAAAGAACCCCTTGGGTGGTTACAGTGGTCTGTTTATTTCAAAGTCACTCTCATTTCCAAACTCACTAGCAGAGAACACCCGCACATGGACAGAGGCACACCGTTTGTTTTCATGGCATTCCTAAGATGCTCTTTCAGAAACCATCCTTTCCCCTGGTGTTTATGCAGAGAAGGAGATGACTAGATGGTAGACATATTACACCTGCACCTCAGTGGTACCCATCCTTCCATCCTCCACATTCCCCTCCAAAGCTCTTCCTTCCTAGTCCTCTCACTAGCCCTATATTCAATAGAGAAACAGGGAGAACTAAGGGTGATGGCAATTCTTGTCCCGTGAATTCTGCCCTCTAGCCCTCTGTCAATGTATCCAGCAGCACTGCTCAGAATGTCTAGGGGATTAATCTATCACCCCTTCAAGTGCACAGGTTAGGAGGTGGATAATAATACTTGTATCCCTTAAAAATTATCAATAATTTTGATTATCTTCAAAATTTAAGGTCAAGAATGCTAAGATCAGAAGGATCTCCCAGGCCCACCACTAGGCAGTGGTGCAGGGCTTTAAATAACATGATCAAGATCCTTGCTCATGAGGCGCAGGAGCTCCATGTATAAAGTGTCTGAATTTTAGATTTTCAAGGTGTGTAAACATGTTAAACCACATACAAGTATTTTTTGGTGTGATGCAATTGAGACTGTAAAATGCCTAATATTTGCTGATTACTTCTTTATATTTAGTGTATCATGCCTTTTAGATCAATGCTGAAATTTAAAAGAATACTTTTGACCAGAGATGGGCAGTGGTGCATCTTAAGTAGCATAGAATATCCCTGAAGTTAGAAACAAGTAGAAGTGGCTGTAGCAAGGTCACGTTTTAAAAACAGTGAGGAGCAACAGTCCTTAACCTCTCTGATCAGAAATACAGGTCTTATGTGAAAAGAAAAAAGGAAAACAAAAGGTAAAATCTCCAGAAAGAAGGAAAACGCCGAGAGCATCTGGGACTACCTTGTTAAAACAGCCTTGGGAATGCTGTGATGCACTTTGTTGCAGGGATGGCACAGATATCTAATATATGTAACTATAATCACATAGCTACTGGTTCCTTGAGTTCTATAGTGGGTGATATTAAAAAGAAAAAACACTCTTCCAAGGAGGTCATTGACTACAAAGTAGATATTTTATATCCTCCTCAAAAATCAATTCTCCTTCAAAGCAAATTTTTCCTCCTAACCCTCTACTCAAGTAGTTGGCTGTCTTGGCAACCAGCCCCATTCTGAAGCTATCTAGGGACCCACCAAGGGTCATTACCATAAACTCAGGCACAGTTGTAAGTGGTTTATTATGAACAGCAAAAGATGGTCCTCTCACCCCATCTCACAGAAAATTACAAGGGCTGTGGGAACTCTGTGCAAAGAAGCTGGGACAAAGGTCAAATATATATTTCTTAGGATGTTGCAAATCACACCGCCGTTTAGCACTAAGCAACTCGAAGCAAGAAGTTTTCGTCTGAGTCTACTAGGAATGAACACACCTTGTCACGATATTGAGATTCAGGCACCATGTTTAGCCTACAGTGGGAAATGAGAAACTTGGGACCTAAAAGATTGAGTTTCTTTTTATCCCATCCTAACAACTTCCAATCACAGAGTCAGTATGCTGGGCACTGCGATGGCGTAACCTCAAACAAAACTCACCTGCTCAAGGACCCTGTTCTACTCTGTGGATCAACAATTGTGGTAAGGAGAAGTACAACAAATTGTAACTTTTTTTTTTTTTACATGGAGTCTCGTTCTTGTTGCCCAGGCTGGAGTGCAGCGGTGAAATCTCAGCTCACTGCAGCCTCTGCCTCCCCATTTCAATAGTGCTCCCACCTCAGCCTCTCGAGTAGCATACACGTCACCACACCTGGCTAATTTTTGTATTTTTAGTAGAGACAGGGTTTCACCATGTCGGCCAGGCTGGTCTCAAACTCCTGGCCTCAAGTGATCCGCCTACCTGAGCCTCCCAAAGTGCTGAGATTACAGGCATGAGCCACCGCACCCAGCCCAAATTTTCTTGATAGATCTAATCCGTCAGTCAGAAAAAGAATTGTTGAATGCTGAACCCACCTTAAACACTAGCAGGGTGGACGACTGTGAGATTCATGTGTTCATTGCTCACATACTCTGAAGTGTCTACTCTGTGTCGCCTACTAGGTGATGTGTTCTAAAGGGCGGCAACAAAGTCTCCCTGGCAGCCTGGCAACAGCTTGTAAATCCTATGCCCAGCCCCAGCTGCAGGAAGCTGTTAAATCCCAGGCCCAGCCACAGCTGCTGGAAGGTGTCTCACTGCATTTCCCAACATTTGGGCTGCGTCAGCCACCTCCAGCCACACACCCACCAGCACTCACATGTGCAAATCAGAGGGCAAATCAGAAAAATGTTCTCACTCCGTCCCTGAAACAATTTAAAACTGCATGACTTGTCTCCAGCATCGGCCATAATCAAACGGCTAAGCTGGCAGCGTGGTTGTACTCTGTCATGTTTTCTCTTGTCCTCCAGCCTGACCCCCTCCTACCCCACATCACTCCTCCCAAGCTGACCACCAGGGGCCCTGCCAGGTGCAGCTATGCCCCCGCCTTTTAATATTGTTTTTTGAGACAGGATCTCACTCTGTCGCTTGTGCTGACTTTACATTTTTTAAACCTCTTTCCCTGGCTCATTTCCCTTCTTGCCTCCACTGCATCTGAAACCTGCCCAAGGTAACAGCTAGTTAATTTTAGATGAGATTGAGGAATTCTGCTTGACTTCTTCAGGTCATATATTTGCATTTGCTGAATGCATTCTCAGCAAACAAACCTTATGCAGTTTGCTTTAGGTGGTGCCTGTTCCAGCACACACAAGCCATGAGAAGTTCAGAAAGCAAGTGGGGCGGAGGCGGCAAGGTCAGCAGTTCGGAACACCAGCTCCAGAAGCAGGTGATTTGGGTTGGAATCTGCCCCACAGCTTACTAGTTTAGCAATTTCCCCTCTCTGTGCTCAGTCTCTCATCTGCAATTGAGAGCCATAACACCTAACTCAGAGGATTGCTACAAATATTAGATGAACTGATACAGGCAATAAGCTTAAAACAGTTCCTGTTAAGAACCCAATCAATGTCACTTATTATGTTACTATCAGCAAGACGGACGACATAATTTGTGAGGCCCAGCACAAAATGAAAATGCAAGGCCCCTTGTTCAAACATCGTTAAGAATTTCAAGACCATAGCCACAAACCATTAAATCAGATACCGGGCCCTGCTAAGCACAGAGCACTTGTGAGCGCACGGCCACACATTCACAGCACCAATCCTGCATCCCAGCTTTAGCACAAAAACACGTTATTGCCCTAAAATCCAGGGACTCTTCTGGGTGATCACTGAGAAAAAAATCCTGGAAACCCATCTTTTGTTTGCCTCTGGGAGAGTGGGGACTGGCAGGAAAACATAGGTAGCACTTTCCAAAAATACAAATAAAATTGGCCCAGTGCGGTGGCTTAGGTCTGTAATCCCAGCACTTTGGGAGGCCAAGGTGGGTGGATCACCTGAGGTCAGGAGTTCAAGACCAGCCTGGCCAACATGGCGAAACCCCGTCTCTACTAAAAATACAAAAATTAGCCGGGTGTGGTGGTGGGTGCCTGTAATCCCAGCTACTCAGGAGGCTGAGGCAGGAGAATGGCATGAACCCGGGAGGCAGAGCTTGCAGTGAGCCGAGATCACACCACTGCACTCCAGCCTGGGCAGCAGAGCAAGACTCCATCTCAAAATTAATTAATTAATTAATTAAATCAAATGTAATACCCCCACCCCCCAAAAAATCCTAAAGCAGGTTCTGCAAGTGGCCATCTCTTGCACAGCTTTTTGATAGAAGATCAGGAACAAAAATCACTTTGCATATTTCACTAAAGCTGCTCTTCAGTGACAAAATCTTACAAGAAATCCATGTTGGTCATTCACCATAAGCTCCTGCAAACAAAAGCTTTTACTACATAAAAGGAATGTTGGGACAAGAAAGTAGATTTGTAATAAGTTTGCATTCCATCTGAGATTTAAAAAAAAAGATGGCTCTTTAGATTAATTTATTGTTAAAGGCATATCCTTTACTGTTTAATGTTGTGTTTCAATTGCCTGTCAAACCATAAGAAAATAGAGCCTGAGTCCAGAGCTACATAAACCAGTTTTACTTTCACCAGCAATTATAGTTTTTTAATCTTTTTTACCAGTTCATTTTCAACCTCTTTTTATTTTATCAGTTGCAATCGAATCTCAGCAATTTACTCTACAAACGTGATCAAATCCCTTCCATTCATCTTAAGATCTAAACTCTGATGAAATAAGACTATGTGATCAATACAAATAGCATCCTGTATTCAGTCCCAGATCCTTGGTTGTAAATCATGATAGGACAGTGTCTATCCAGAGGCTGAATCACCGGAACCAGTTCACATTGCTTAGTACCAGATCACAAAATCTTCATGAGTCATATTACTGATAGGACAGTACCTACTTAGAGGCTGAATCACGGGAACCAGTTCACGTTGCTTAGTACCAGATCACAAAATCTTCATAAGTCATATTACTTTTTCCTTTTTTCTTCACTTCACATCTTAGTAAAAACACATTCATTTTCCAAACTCATCATTTCCAGCAGCATTCATTTCAACCATAATTTCCTGGTCAATCTATTCATTCAGGTCCCTTTTCTGGAGTTTGTATTTGAATACGCTGCACTACAGCCTGTCATTTTTTTAGAACTGTTCTCATCTGCTACATAACCCCTGACAAAAGGTTAATATATCCCCTTAAACATTCTTAAGTTCCAAATCTCTCCTACTCCATGAGCTTAAAACCATACCATGTAATTTCAGATCACTTGAACTATGGTTCCGGGCTGTGTCCCTCAGCTCTCTCCTGTTCTCCATGCTGCGTCCCTCAGTTCTCTCCTATGCTCCGTGCTGCGTCCCTCAGTTCTCTCCTATTCTCCGTGCTGTGTCCCTCAGTTCTCTCCTATTCTCC
Organism: Pongo abelii; assembly: GCF_028885655.2. NCBI lineage: Eukaryota > Metazoa > Chordata > Mammalia > Primates > Hominidae > Pongo > Pongo abelii. The sequence continues at coordinate 212,253,942 of NC_071988.2, forward strand.
GTGCTGTGTCCCTCAGTTCTCTCCTATTCTCCGTGCTGTGTCCCTCAGTTCTCTCCTATTCTCCGTGCTGTGTCCCTCAGTTCTCTCCTATTCTCCGTGCTGTGTCCCTCAGTTCTCTCCTATTCTCCGTGCTGTGTCCCTCAGTTCTCTCCTATTCTCCATGCTCTGTCCCTCAGTTCTCTCCTATTCTCCGTGCCGTGTCCCTCAGCTCTCTCCTATTTTCATATTCTCCATTCTGTGTCCCTCAGCTCTCTCATATTTTCCATGCTGTGTCCCTCAGCTCTCTCCTATTTTGGTTGACAAGAATAGCATTAGATTAATTTTCAGCTTTCAAAAAAAAAAGAGAAACTTAAAATTTTTAATATACCTTTTATAATTCTCAAAAACTACATTTTCTTAAAAAACTGCCTCTAGAATCAAATGATTTAAAAGTCTAACTTTTACACTTTTAGTAAATAAAACTAGTACAGAAATGTACTGTTCTATGGTCTTTGAAAATCCTCTTAGCAAGCTATTTTTATAAATAGGCTGTCCTGACTAATGATTCTTGGGCTATAAGGTGACATGCCCACCCACCTCCCTTTCAATTCTTGGGCACTTTGTCTCTGACAATAAGACAAATAATAATTAGGAGATGATTTTTAAGTTCACCCAAGTGCACTGCAATTCCTCTGGTTTCTTTACATAACTGTGAATGATGGTGACCCTGAGACAGGACCCTGGGGTTCATTAGGAGAAGTGACACCTGCCATATAGTCACACATTCCTGCCCTACCCCAGTTTCATGCAGTGCTATCACAGTGGCTGTGAGAGGGTGTATATCCTTAATTCCAGACCACAACTACTAGCAAAGTGAATGGGGGTCCACAGTCATGCAGGGGAAAGCACAGCACTTGGAGAAGTGGTGGCCAAATGACTAACTCAAGGCTGGTGGCCCACAAATCTCTCTTCGAATCTATGACAGGGACCCTTAAGGGGAAGAGAAAAGACAATTGTCGATGAGAGTTGTATGCATATCCCCCAGCACCCTGTGGACTTGCTGAGAACAAGGGCCTTGTTTTCCTCACCCTTTGTGCCTGACACAGTGCTGGACACAATGGTTGCAGCCTATAACTTAGGGTGATTCAATCAATGATCTTGTCTAGAGTGGGAGATAGCTAGGAGCAGTGGTGAAATAAGACCCTGAAAAGGAAGGTTTTGTCAGCAGAGAAAGGTATGGAAGACAGGCCTTAATGGGAATAACAACAGGAGACTGCTGATATCCGAGGGATTGATGGGAGTGACAAGAAAAAAGGAGTAAACAAGCAGAGTCATGGGAAAGGCACCAAGGACAGGTTGCTTAAAAAGAGCTCTGATTGTTCACCAGTAGCAACAAAATGGTGGCATATTAAAAGTTGAGACAGTTTCAACCATGGGGATGTTTAATCATCATATATAGGAAGTGCTAGAATAGTTTCTGGTGGGGAATCTATTTTTTAGTTCAAAATTGACCTTGACCTCTGAACATCTAGTCCCAATCAACAACCCTTGAAGCTTCAGCAGACACTATGTCAAAGGCTGCTCAGAGAAGACACCCAACAGACACTATGTCAGAGGCTTCTCAGAGAAGGGACCCAGCAGACACTATGTCAAAGGCTGCTCAGAGAAGACACCAAGCAGACACTATGTCAAAGGCTGCTCAGAGGAGACACCCAGCAGACACTATGTCAGAGGCTGCTCAGACAAGACACCCAGCAGACACTATGTCAGAGGCTGCTCAGAGAAGGGACCCAGCAGACACTATGTCAGAGGCTGCTTAGAGAAGAGACCCAGCAGACACTATGTCAGAGGCTGCTTAGAGAAGAGACCCAGAAGACACTATATCAGAGGCTGCTCAGAGAAGACACCCAGCAGACACTATGTCAGAGGCTGCTTAGAGAAGAGACCCAGAAGACACTATGTCAGAGTCTCCTCAGAGAAGACACCCAGAAGACGCTATGTCAGAGGCTGCTCAGAGAAGACACCTAGAAGACACTATGTCAGAGGCTGCTCAGAGTAGACACCCAGCAGACACTATGTCAGAGGCTGCTCAGAGAAGGGACCCAGCAGACACTATGTCAGAGGCTGCTCAGAGTAGACACCCAGCAGACACTATGTCAGAGGCTGCTCAGAGAAGGGACCCAGCAGACACTATGTCAGAGGCTGCTCAGAGAAGGGACCCAGCAGACACTATGTCAGAGGCTGCTCAGAGTAGACACCCAGCAGACGCTATGTCAGAGGCTGCTCAGAGAAGGGACCCAGCAGACACTATGTCAGAGGCTGCTCAGAAAAGGGACCCAGCAGACACTATGTCAGAGGCTGCTCAGAGAAGACACCCAACAGACACTATGTCAGAGGCTGCTCAGAGTAGACACCCAGCAGACACTATGTCAGAGGCTGCTCAGAGAAGGGACCCAGCAGACACTATGTCAGAGGCTGCTCAGAGAAGGGACCCAGCAGACACTATGTCAGAGGCTGCTCAGAGTAGACACCCAGCAGACGCTATGTCAGAGGCTGCTCAGAGAAGGGACCCAGCAGACACTATGTCAGAGGACCCTCAGAGGAGACAACGAGCAGACGCTATGTCAGCGGCTGCTCAGAAAAGGGACCCAGCAGACACTATGTCAGAGGCTGCTCAGAGAAGGGACCCAGCAGACACTATGTCAGAGGCTGCTCAGAGAAGGGACCCAGCAGACACTATGTCAGAGGCTGCTCAGAGAAGACACCCAGCAGACACTATGTCAGAGGCTGCTCAGACAAGACACCCAGCAGACACTATGTCAGAGGTTGCTCAGAGAAGACACCCAGCAGATGCTATGTCAGAGGCTGTTCAGAGAAGGGACCCAGCAGACACTATGTCAGAGGCTGCTCACAGAGGACACCCAGAGGACACTATGTCAGAGGCTGCTCAGAGAAGGGACCCAGCAGACACTATGTCAGAGGCTACTCAGAGAAGACACCCAGCAGACACTATGTCAGAGGCTGCTCAGAGAAGACACCCAGCAGACACTATGTCAGAGGCTGCTCAGAGAAGACACCCAGCAGGAAGGGTTTGGTTATTGAAAAGATAAAATGGCCAAGCTGTATTTTTAGGATGCATTGTATGAAATCACCTTCCTTAGAAGTGTTTGATAAAATATGCCATCTTTTATGCTGAGCAAAAGATATCAGACACAAATGAATACATATTGTGTCATTCTACTTATATGAAGTTTGAAAACCAGCAAAACCAATCTATAGGGACACAAAGCAACTGTTGATTTTCTGGGACTGAAAAATTACTGAGGAAGACTGACTGACAAGGGGCAAGAGGGAACTTCTAGAGTTACACAAATGTTCTACACCTTGGGTACACCAGCACATACATTTGTGAAAACACACTAAACTTGATCTTTAAAATGTAGGCCTTTTATTGTATATAAATTATATACCTCTTAAGTTGATTTAAAAAGAAGCTGTCTTTACTTAAATTTAGACTTTGAAACCCTTCAGAAAGTCCTAAAAATTCTGTACAATTAGTATTGAACACTAGGATACACATGGGCAACCAATCCTACACAGCTCAGCACAGGACAAACAGAAAGGTCATCCTGCAACATGCAATCTAGATGACGAAGAAAGAGAACTCAAATGAGACACCTCAGAGACTTCTCTTCTCCAGTTCTGGCTCTGATTTTCATGAATTACAAAGTAAGGAAGATTCAGAGTTAATACCATAGCCACAATGTAAAATATATTTAGTTTGTTGAATATTAACGTTTTACTATAACTATAATGTACATTTAGTTTTTTTTTTGTTTTTTTTTCTTTTTCTTTTTTTTATTATTATTATACTTTAAGTTTTAAGGTACATGTGCACAATGTGCAGGTTAGTTACATATGTATACATGTGCGATGCTGGTGTGCTGCACCCATTAACTCGTCATTTACATTAGGTATATCTCCTAATGCTATCCCTCCCCGCTCCCCTCACCCCACAACAGTCCCCAGAGTGTGATGTTCCCCTTCCTGTGTCCATGTGTTCTCATTGTTCAATTCCCACCTATGAGTGAGAACACGCGGTGTTTGGTTTTTTGTCCTTGCGATAGTTTACTGAGAATGATGATTTCCAATTTCATGCATGTCCCCACGAAGGACATGAACTCATCATTTTTTATGGCTGCATAGTATTCCATGGTGTATATGTGCCACATTTTCTTAATCCAGTCTATCATTGTTGGAAATTTGGGTTGGTTCCAAGTCTTTGCTATTGTGAATAGTTTGTTGATCATTAATGTTTGTTTCCTGTATGAAAAAAATGTACGCATATATAATTCTCGTTCTACATCTAGGTTCATTCATTCTGTCTACTAATCCTTTTATTGCCTTTTAAAATCTGATGAAGGAATTTATAAGATGACTGTCTAGACCAGAGGAACTCAACTGACAATGGAAGTGATGATTCTGGCAGCTAAGCTAGGTAGATCTTACCCTCTACAGACTGGTGTTTCAAAAGGTCTTGCTCCTGTTGACGGGTGAGTTATTTCACCTCTAGTACAAGCCCAAGGTATCCTAAACCAAACAGCACTAACAGGGCCCACCTGTCTCTGGGCAGCAAAATGTTTTTGTTTGTTGGTGCTGCTATTTTTGTTTATAAATGTGTCGATTTTGTCTAATCTATAGACCATTCTTTACTGAACATCAGGAACAAGGCATCTTTCAGATGTAGCAGAGTTCAGTGCAAAAGCACTGAGCTGACTAATAACTTGGAGACTTGGGTTCCAATACTGGTTCATCATTAACCAGAGGCATTGCTTCAGGCAAGTCAAGGGACCTCTTTAGATCTCATCTATAAACTAGGGGAAAAAGAATAAATGAAATATAAGAAAAGATTCCTTCCACTATAAAAGCTTATGATTCTATATGTCAAAACCACCAGAAAATCTTAGACCTCACTTGGAACTTTAAAGACCAGACTTCCCTACAAAGGGATTCAGGACCCTTTAGGACACATATAAACTCACAACAATGGACCTCATATGCCTGGAGGCTTAACTGACCCATGTTGTTGCAAATGACCAAGCTTCTTTCTCTTATAAGCTGAAGAGTATTTCATTGTATGTGTATAGACCAGGTTTTATTTATCCAATCATCTGCTGATGGTCACTTAAGTTGATACCGTAACTTGGCTATTGTGAATAGAGCTGCAATGAACACGGGAGTGCAGACATCTCTTTGGCGTAGATATGGGTTTTGTGTCAATACACAGAAGCAGGATTGCCAGGTCATACAGTAATTCTACTTTTAGTTTTTTGAGGAACCTCCATACAGTTTTCCATAAAAGTTGTACTAATTTACATGCCCACGAACAGAGTACAAAAGTTCTCTTTTCTCCACATTCTCACCAAAATTTTTTAATCCCTTCTTTTTTTAAATAGCCATGTTGAGAGGTATGAGGTGCCGTCTTATTGTGGTTTTTTTTTTGTTTGTTTTTTTTTGTGGTTTTAACTTGCATTTCCCTAATGATTAGTGATATTGAGTTTTTTTTCTTTTTACATATATTTGTAGGATATTTGTATATCTTCTCCTGAAAAATGTTTATTCAGGTCCTATGCCCATTTTTTAAATTAGTGTTATTTGTTTTCTAGAGTTGCTTGAGTTCCGTATGCATTTTGGATATTAGCTTCTTATCAGATATATGGCTTGCAAATATTTTCTTCTAATTTGTATGTTGTTTCTGTTGTTCCCTTTGTTACACAGAAGCTTTTATATTTCATGAAATCCCATTCATCTCTTTTTGCTTTTGTTGCCTGTGGTTGTGGAGTAAAATTGAAAACATAATTGCCCAAACCAATGTCATGTAGTTTTCTCCCTATGTTTTTTTCTAGTAGTTTTACAGTTTCAGATTTTATGCTTAAGTCTTCGACCCATTTTGAGTTAATTTTTTCACATGATACAAGAAAAGGGTTCAATTTAATTCTTCTATATATAGATATCCAATTTTCTCAAAAACATTAAAGATATTATCCATTTTATATTGTGTATTCTTGGCACACTTACGATCTTTTGTATTTATTTAGTTTTATAATTGATCCTTTGGAACCTGGAGAGGTGCTTGTGGTTTTGACTTGGCTGATTGCGTATTTAGAGTACAATTCAGTATGTTCTTCCAAACTCTGCTTCTGCTGCAAATTGTTAACTGAATCCAGAGGTTTATTTGACAAGACTATACCTGGTAGTGTGTTCTCCCATCAGGAATCACATACTATCTGGTTGACCCTCTATCTCTTTCATGTTGGCAGTCTTTAATGCTCAATGCCTAGATCAGGGGTCAGTAAACTCCAGCCACTGGCCAAATTCTGACAAGCATCTGTTTTATTTGGCCTATGAATGCAGCCAGACTCATTTATTTAATAATTATCTATGGATGCCTTATTGAAAATCAATTGATCATACATGTGTTGGTTCCTTTCTTGGCTCTCTATCCTAATCCATTCATTGATATGTCTATTTTTCTTTTTTTGTTTGTTTTTTGATGTGTTTATTTTTATGGCAGTACTAAGCTGATGTGGTAGTATAGTTTGAAATGAGTAGTGTGATGCTTACAGCTTTGCTCTTTTTGCTCATGATTGCCTTGGCTATTCAAGGTTTTTTGCAATTCCATGTGAATTTTAGTTGTCTTTTTATTTCTGTGAATATGGCACTGAAATTTTGACAGGGATTGTATTGAATTTGCGTGTTGCTTTTGGTAGTATGTACATTTTAGCAATATTAATTCTTCCAATTCACAAGCATGGGATATCTTTTTCCATCTCTTCACTTTTAGTCTATATGTGTTTATATATATATATATATATATATATATATACTTTAAGTTCTAGAGTACATGTGCACAACGTGCAGGTTTGTTACATATGTCTATATGTGTTTTTAAAAGTAAGATGAGTATCTTGTAAGTAGCATGTAACTGGGTCTTGTTTTTAATCCATTCAGCCACTCTGTCTTTTTATTGCAGCATTTAATACATTTACATTCAAGGTAATTAAGAATGTTAAGGACTTACTACTTCCATTTTGTGAATCGGTTTCTGATTGTTTTGTAGATACTTTGTTTCCTCTTCCTTTCTTTCTGTCTTCTTTTGTGGCTTGATGATTTTCTTTAGTGGTATACTTTGAATTCTTTCTATTTTTGTTTTGTGTGTCTACTGTAGATTTTTGCTTTGTGATTAGTATGAAGCTTACATAAAACATTTTACAAGTGTAACAGTCTATTTTGACAGTTCATATAATTGTTATGCTATAACAGTTGTACATAGTCAAAGTCACACAACTCTCCACTTTTATCTCCCTGATATTTTATGTTTTTGATGTACGAATTTACATTTTATAATATCTATCCCTTGAAAATGTATTTTAGCTAAGTTTTATTAATAATTTTATCTTTTAACCCCCATACTAGGAATAAAGTTGCTTTACACATCATCATTACAGTCCTAGAGCATTCCACGTATGATTCTTTATTATGCCATTGAGTTTTGTACATTTGTACATTTTCTGTTAATAATTACTGGCCTTTTATTTCAGCTTAAGAAACTCCCTTTAGCAATTCCTGTAAGGCAGGCCCAGTGGTGATGACCTCCTTTGGCTTTGGTTTGTCTGGGAAAATTTTTATTTCTCCCTCATTTCAGAAAGACAGATTTTCTGAGTAAAATATTCTTGGTTGGCTATTTTTATTTTCCTTCAACATTTTGAATCTATCATCCCATTATCTCCTGGCCTTCAGGGTTTCCACTGAGAAATCTGGTGAGAGTCTATTGAGACTATTCTAGGTGCTGTGTTGCTTTTTATCTCTTGCCACTCTCAGAATTTTTTCTTTGTCTTTTATTTGTGATAGTTTATTATGTGTCTTGGTAAACTCCTCTTTGGGTTGAATTTGACTGGAGACCTCTGTGCTTGCTATACTTTGATATTGGGATATATCCTCATATTAGGAAAACTCTCAGCCATTATTTCTTTAAATATGCTTTCTTACCCTTTTGTGTCTTTCTTCTCTTTCTGGAATTTATATTATGTGTATATTCAGTCTCTTGAGGGTGGCACATATTTCTGCAGGCTTTCTTCATTCTTTATTTTTTTGGCTGCAAAAATGTCTTCTTTTGAGAAGTGTCTGTTCATATCCCTTGCCCACTTGTTGATGGGGTTGTTTGTTTTTTTCTTGTAAATTTGTTTGAGTTCATTGTAGATTCTGGATATTAGCCCTTTGTCAGATGAGTAGGTTGCGAAAATTTTCTCCCATTTTGTAGGTTGCCTGTTCACTCTGATGGTAGTTTCTTTTGCTGTGCAGAAGCTCTTTAGTTTAATTAAATCCCATTTGTCAATTTTGGCTTTTGTTGCCATTGCTTTTGGTGTTTTAGACATGAAGTCCTTGCCCATGCCTATGTCCTGAATGGTAATGCCTAGGTTTTCTTCTAGGGTTTTTATGGTTTTAGGTCTAACATTTAAGTCTTTAATGCATCTTGAATTAATTTTTGTATAAGGTGTAAGGAAGGGATCCAGTTTCAGCTTTCTACATATGGCTAGCCAGTTTTCCCAGCACCATTTATTAAATAGGGAATCTTTTCCCCATTTCTTGTTTTTCTCAGGTTTGTCAAAGATCAGATGGTTGTAGATATGCAGCGTTATTTCTGAGGGCTCTGTTCTGTTCCATTGATCTATATCTCTGTTTTGGTACCAGTACCATGCTGTTTTTGTTACTGTAGCCTTGTAGTATAGTTTGAAGTCAGGTAGGGTGATGCCTCCAGCTTTGTTCTTTTGGCTTAGGATTGACTTGGCGATGCGGGCTCTTTTTTGGTGCCATATGAACTTTAAAGTAGTTTTTTCCAATTCTGTGAAGAAAGTCATTGGTAGCTTGATGGGGATGGCATTGAATCTATAAATTACCTTGGGCAGTATGGCCATTTTCACGATATTGATTCTTCCTACCCATGAGCATGGAATGTTCTTCCATTTCTTTGTATCCTCTTTTATTTCATTGAGCTGTGGTTTGTAGTTCTCCTTGAAGAGGTCCTTCACATCCCTAGTAAGTTGGATTCCTAGGTATTTTATTCTCTTTGAAGCAATTGTGAATGGGAGTTCACTCATGATTTGGCTCTCTGTCTGTTATTGGTGTATAAGAATGCTTGTGATTTTTGTACATTGATTTTGTATCCTGAGACTTTGCTGAAGTTGCTTATCAGCTTAAGGAGATTTTGGGCTGAGACAATGGGGTTTTCTAGATATACAATCATGTCATCTGCAAACAGGGACAATTTGACTTCCTCTTTTCCTAATCTAATAGTCTTTATTTCCTTCTCCTGCCTAATTGGCCTGGCCAGAACTTCCAACACTATGTTGAATAGGAGTGGTGAGAGAGGGCATGCCTGTCTTGTGCCAGTTTTCAAAGGGAATGCTTCCAGTTTTTGCCCATTCAGTATGATATTGGCTGTGGGTTTGTCATAGATAGCTCTTATTATTTTGAGATACATCCCATCAATACCTAATTTATTGAGAGTTTTTAGCATGAAGGGTTGTTGAATTTTGTCAAAGGCCTTTTCTGCATCTATTGAGATAATCATGTGGTGTTTGTCTTTGGTTCTGTTTATATGCTGGATTACATTTATTGATTTGCATATATTGAACCAGCCTTGCATCTCAGGGATGAAGCCCACTTGATCATGGTGGATAAGCTTTTTGATGTGCTGCTGGATTTGGTTTGCCAGTATTTTATTGAGGATTTTTGCATCAATGTTCATCAAGGATATTGGTCTAAAATTCTCTTTTTTTGTTGTGTCTCTGCCCGGCTTTGGTATCAGGATGATGCTGGCCTCATAACATGAGTTAGGGAGGATTCCCTCTTTTTCTATTGATTGGAATAGTTTCAGAAGGAATGGTACCACTTCCTCCTTTTACCTCTGGTAGAATTCAGCTGTGAATCCATCTGGTCCTAGACATTTATGCAGCCAAAAAACACATGAAAAAATGCTCACCATCACTTGCTATCAGAGAAATGCAAACAAAACCACAATGAGATACCATCTCACATCAGTTAGAATGGCAATCATTAAAAAGTCAGGAAACAACAGGTGCTGGAGAGGATGTGGAGAAACAGGAACACTTTTACACTGTTGGTGGGACTGTAAACTAGTTCAACCATTGTGGAAGTCAGTGTGGCGATTCCTCAGGGATCTAGAACTAGAAATACCATTTGACCCAGCCATCCCATTACTGGATATATACCCAAAGGACTATAAATCATGCTGCTATAAAGACACATGCACACGTATGTTTATTGCGGCACTATTCACAATAGCAAAGACTTGGAACCAACCCAAATGTCCAACAATGATAGACTGGATTAAGAAAATGTGGCACATATACACCATGGAATACTATGCAGCCATAAAAAATGATGAGTTCATGTCCTTTGTAGGGACATGGATGAAATTGGAAATCATCATTCTCAGTAAACTATCGTAAGAACAAAAAACCAAACACTGCATATTCTCACTCATAGGTGGGAATTGAACAATGAGAACACATGGACACAGGAAGGGGAACATCACACTCTGGGGACTGTTGTGGGGTGGGGGGAGTGGGGAGGGATAGCATTAGAAGATATACCTAATGCTAAATGATGAGTTAATGGGTGCAGCACACCAGCATGGCACATGTATACATATGTAACTAACCTGCACATTGTGTACATGTACCCTAAAACTTAAAGTATAATAATAATAAAAAAAAAATTATTTTTTTAAATTTTTGCTACTCTGATTGGATAATATCAAATGTTCTCTCTTCCATCTCACTGATTCTTCTTTTAGCTTGATCAAACCTGCTGTGGGAGCTTTCAGTTGCATCTTTTCAGTTCAGTCATTGTATTCTTCAACTCTTGAATTTCTGTTGGTTTTCAAGAATTATTTCTATTTCATTGAAGTTCTCATTTTGTTCATGTATTGTTTTCCAAATTTCATTTAATTTTCTGTCCCTATATTATTGTAGTTCATGATCTTCTTTAAGAGGATTTTTCTAAACTCATTGTCTGTCATTTTATAAATTGTCCTTTCCTTGGGGTTCATTGTTAAATCTATTTTAGTCGATTTTTCTTTTTAGAGGTGTCATGATTTCCTGAGTCTTTGTTATCCTTGTAAGGATGTTATCCTTCTATCCTTATATTAGTGTCTGCATATTTGAGGTGACAGCCACCTTTTCCAGTTTTTGCAGGTATTCTTTGGTAGGAATAATCTTCACAGTTTAGTGTAGCCTGTGGTTCTGAATGGGTCCGCTCATAACAACCCTGAATATGCAGAGCTTATTTGGGGGTTCTTTCATTGGTGGCATGCTGCCTTTTCTGTGAGTTTGAGTGGTGCAGCTGGCTGGGATCCAAGCTCAGCAAGACCACTAAGCTGAACTGCAGTGAGGATGGACTGCTGGATGGGCACTGCAATTTGCCTCTGATTAGACTGGGCCATGAAGTGTAGTATTCTCTGGCCAGTTGGTACCTCAATTTAAAGTCAGCAGTTAAACACGGTTGCAGAAAGCACTCTGAGGTTAGGTGGAGTCACTGACTAGGATGGATGGGACCAGCTACTATGCTCGGTAGAAATGCACAGTTGAGGTTTGCCTACCTGCTTAAGTGAGGTCTTGGGGTGGGCTTTGAGACTAGGCTGAGCATTATTTAAACTCCTGGGTGTGCTAGGTCAAGTCCCAGCTCTTTGCTGAAATTTGCTGCGGTGGTTGTCCCCTTCCTTGGGTGGGATATGGGTGTGGAATTTGAGGCCATGCAAAGTACTATTTAAACACTCCTCGGTGTGGCCAGGCATGGCGGCTCACCCCTATAATCCCAGTACTTTGGAAAGCTGGGACAGCAAGATTGCTTGAGCCCAAGAGTTAAAGACCAGCCTGGGCAACATAGTGGGACCCCGTGTTTACAAAAAGTTAAAAAATTAGCTAGGTGTGGTGGCATGCACCTGTAGTCCAAGCTGCTTGGGAGGCTGAGGCTGGAGGATCACTTGAGCCCAGGAAGTCAAAGCTACAGTGAGCTGTGATCACACCACTGCACTCCAGCTGAGGTGACAGAGTGAGACCCTATCTCAAATGAAAGTGATAATAGTAATAAACTCCTGAGTGTGACAACACTAGCCCTGGGTCTTTGCCAAAATTTGCTGTAGTTGTTATCTCCCTCCCTGGACATGTTCTCAGGGTAGGGTCTAAGGCTGGTCCTCTAAGGATTCAAGCCAGGTAGAACCTCCCACCACTTCTGAGGGTGACCAGCTCAGATTTGCAGGTGGGTATGGTGTTAGCTGGTACTACTGATTGGGTGCTACTGCTGGCAGGTGCGCAGAGCTACAGCCAGAATCTGTCTGCTTGTCACTGTGGACTCTGCCTCCTCGCTTTGCTTCTATCTCTCCCAAGGTGGTCTAGCCGTGCCGTTTCCCCTCTGCTCCCCCTGAGGTGAGACCAGAGTGGGCTTCCTGGGAAGCATCTCAGAATGCTAGGGAAGCTTCATGTCTGCCTCTGATTCTCCTTTTGCTCTGTAGGAACCATAGTTTCTGGGGAATTCCATCTGCGAGGTGCTGTGCTGACTTAGGGGAGGAGGAGGAGTGACATGGTCAACATGGGATTGTTTTTCTTACCCTTTAATGTAATGTTTATTCCTTTCTGAAACACACAGCTGACTCTGGCTTATTCCCACATGTTAGGGTTTTCACCAAGGTATTCTTGTCTGTGGGTGATTGCTAGCTGAACTTTCTGTGTGTGGCAGGGGGCAGGAGATGGTAGTGAAGCCCGGGTCCTCTTATTCTGCCATCTTGCTGACGTCACTCCAAATCACAATTTTCAATTTTGCTGAATGCAAGTTACAACTGTAAAAACATTTCCAGAATTTTGAGAGCATGAAACATTATTAGACCATAAGTCTCTAACAGATTTAAGGACCATCCACAGTATTCCATAAGGAGTAGATCAAAATGTCATTTTAGCAAAGTGGCATTTCCACGTGGGGTTGCCTATGTGTTTTCTTACTTTCTTCAACACTGTTGCAAAGTTTACCTACTAAATGAGGTTAGCTAGAATGAGTTCTTTTTTTAATGGAGTGGCAAACATAGTAGCTGTTTCTTCCATTATATTCTCTCATAACTCTTTGGGCCCTGGGGCCACAATTATTTGTGACATATTTGGATTTATAGAATTGTACTCTTCATAATTTAACTGTCTCAGGGCACAAGTACAGAGAACACAGTCAGGAAATAAACATAGTCTAAAAGATGAATTTGCGATCTGCTCTGAGGGTCAGTAAGCTAGCCCTCTGCCAAACCAAAGCAGGTAGAGAATTCCGTGATGAGGCCTGAAGAACCACATACTAGAAGAAATTGTGTACATTGTTACATAGAAGATCCCAAATGACCCTAAATATTGCCTGTAATTCAGCACAAAATGACAAGTTTATGCTAATTTTTTAAAGAAAGCACATGCTTTAGAATACGTTTAGTGAATGTTTCTGCTCTCTTGGTATAAACAGAGTACTGAGTTTGAACATTGAACCAACCTAGTCATTAAGTATTTCAGCAGTACCTGCTATAAGTAATTGGTGAAATAATACTGATTGCACTAACATATGACACTTCAAATGTGTTTCAAGGTGTGACTCTGTTTGAATGAAGGGTGGTTGCTCTTTTAATACTGTGGCATTTATCATTAACCATCAGAACAGCTCCTTAAATAAGAATGATTGGAGCAGCATGTCTAACACTCCAGTCTTAATATAAAAACAACTTGAAAATAGGCATTTCTCTTTTTGTATCCATCCTTCTAATTACAAGCCTAAAAAGGTGTTTCCGTTTTTCAAAAATATTTATTGCATACCCACCTCTGTGCTGGTAGTTGGGAAACAGAGAAGAGCAAAACAGGCACCTCACTAACTAATGGGGTTATAGTCTGGCAGAGAAGACAGACATTTCAAAATCATCTTACAAACAAGTCATAATCTGTGATAAATGCTATGAAGGCAAAGAAAGTGCAGAAACAAAAATAAGGGGCGTAATTTAGAGACGGATGGGGGAAACTGTTATGAAAGAGATCTTCGAGGAAGTGAGATCTGGTAAGCAGTAGTTATTCAAGCAAAACTCAGGTGAGTCTCTTAGGCAGAGGGATCAGCATATACAATACTCCTGGGTCAGACAAGAGCTTGTTCAAGAAATTGAAAAAAGGCCAGTGAAAGCAATGACAGCAACCTGAAGCTCGAAAGTAAAAAGTGGAAAGATGAAACAGACACCACCGGCAATGCTAATGATCTTTTACTTTATACTAATTATAAGGGGAGGTGTATTTGCTCTGCAACGTCAATCGTCTCGCTTCCAGGCCTCCCTATGAAAGCACTTGCGTTTCCGTTCCCTCTGGTCTGCTGTACTAGTTTTCTTCACTAGCTCATTCATTTACCAGTGGGCAACCATAGCAAAACTATCACAAACTGGGTGACTTAAACAACGGGAATTCATTCTGTCTCGGTTCTGGACGTCAGAAGTCTGGAAGCAAGATGACAGCATGGTCGATTCCTACTTGGAGACTCAGGGAGAGGAGCCGTCTCATGCTTTCCTCCCAGCTTCTGGTGGTTGCCATCAGTCCCTGGCGTCCACTGGCTTGTGGCATTGTCAATCCAACCTCTGCCTTCACGGTCGCATGGCTTCTCCTGGAATGCCTCTGTCTCTGTGTACACATTTCCCTCATGGAATACCGCTGTGGGCTAGGGCTCACCCTAAGCCAGTATGAGCTCATGTTACCTTGATGATATCTGCAAAAATCCTATTTCCAAACAACGCCATAGTCAAGGTACCAGGGGTTAGGATTTAAACAAGTCTTGTTGAGGGATGCAATTTAATCAATAACAGAAAGCTATTGAAGGATTTTTACCAAGGGAGTGATATTGAGGCAGGAAAACAGGGTCTGGAACTTAAGGCCAATTTGTGCTGAATCGAGGAAAAACACCAGGGTCTGGGGGCCAATTGGTGCTGATTTCTCAATGCTGGATCAAAAGGAGGACACCTGGGTCTGGGGGCAGGGACCCTAAGGCCAATTAACACGAACTTCCTAAAGCTAAACCAGAAGGGGAAATCCCATCTCCCCACGCTGAGCAGCAAAGGATCAAATCTCCCCACAGCCCTCCCGCTTCCAGCACATCTCAGATGGAAAGAGACAGGGCCTTGATTGGCCAAGCACAGGCCACCCCTTCCTCTGCATAGGGCACCAATTCACCTCAGCCTTTAATTAGCCAGGGACCAAACCCTTCATCCAGACAAGAGGTAACTGATAGGAGCCTCAAAAGGGTGCTTAAAACCCAGAAAACTGGCTCCAGCCCCCACCCGTGGAGTGCTGTCTTGCTTCAGTGAATCCAGCTTTCACACCTTGTGGAGGGCCGTCTTGCTTCAGTGAATTCAGCTTTCGCTGCTTTGTTCTTGTGTCCCGTTCCTTTGTTGCTTTGTGGGTTTTGTCCAATTCTCTGTTCAAAACACCAAAGAACCTGGACAACTGACACTCAAGGCCCTCCTTCCAGTAACAATATGATCCTATTTTCACTTAACATCACTTTGGCTACTTGACGGAAAATGGATCAGAAAGAGTCAAACAAGAAGGGTGAGATGGATTGAGAGACTATTTTGGATTCCATTTTGGTAGAAGTGTTCTGAAAAATTTTCATCATATTTATAAATATTATATAAATAAATGTTTCTAAATATTTAAAACATTTAGCTAGGCAAGAAATAATATAATTAACTTTAAAGGGCATAAAAATATTCACAGGCCAAAAAATAAAAAGACGACTTAAATTCCGAAGGGTGAGCTATTACTGCAGCTGTGGAGTGATCAGGCAGCAGCCTCTGGGCCTGAAGGCTTGCATTTCGCATGATACACAGGACAGGAGGAGAGGCATGATCTCAGCCCAAAGAGGAAGTTACAAATAAGGTCTCCAAATAAAGCCAGCACCCACAACATTGACGTAGATGTTTATATACTTTATATAGATTATATGGAAAGACATAAAAATATATCTCTATATATAGCCATCCACTGGTTTAAAAAGATGACAAAAGGTGACCAAAAAATGTCATCCTTAGTTTGGACTCAAAGTGACAAAAATAGATGTTTTTCATGACAACATCTATACAGTTGTTATACTCTGGAGTTGGGTTTAAAATCATACTACCCAGTAATTCCAGGAAAGTTCAAACCGAGAAACTATTTTACACAAACTTAAGTCAGGAATGCCCAAGAAACAAGAACACAAACTCTCTGTAGAAGGTGCACCCTCAACATAAACCTTGATAGATTCTTGAACATAAAGTCCAAACACTTAAATGTCAGCTTAATCCAAAATATGTTTTTAAAAAAGCAAAATACAAGAGTTAACAGAAACAACCGACAGCAGAAAAAACCACCAAGGACTTTCAAGTATAAAAATATAGGATACAAATTATAAAATAAGTATTTTTAAATTATTCAAAAAAGAAATTGAAATTATGAACTAGAAACAAAATGCTATACCAAGGAAAACAGGCTATTTGAAAAAAGAACCAAAAAGAACCTCTCAAACAGAAAATGTAATCACTCAAATTAAAAATTCAGTAGGTAAGATAAACAAAAGATTAATGTAGCTAAGAAAATAATGACTTACAGAGAAACTACTAGAATGAAGCTCAGAGACATAATGGAGATAATGAAATGCAAAATATGAAAGAAGGTTAAGATACAAAAAGATCAGCCCTCAAAGACACAACAGGTTCTGAAGAGTGGCCAGAAGGTGAGGATTGGCCAGGCGTGGTGGCTCGCACCTGTAATTCCAGCACTTTGGGAGGCCAAGGCAGGTGGATTGCTTGAGCCCAGGAGTTCAAGACCAGCTCAGGCAACATAGCAAAACCCCATCTCTATAAAATTAAAAATGAAAAATTAAAAAAATAGGAGGTGAAGATAGAGAAATAAGAGAAACCAAACATTTCTAAGCAGATTAGATGAAAAGAAACCCACATCTGGGCACAAACTTCAACTTCAGGCCACCAAAATTAGAAAAAAAAAAGACCTCAAAAATAGCCAGAGTAAAAAGTTTACCTTCAATGAAATAACAGTTATATGAAAAACAATTTTTTCCAACAGTATCAGTGGATCCAGAACAAAGCACTAGCCTAAAATTCTGACAGAAGATAGCATCCATCTCAAGATGTTTGTTCAGCAAACTATTGTGTCATAATTAGGACAAAACAAACGCATTTTAGGCAAACAGAATCTATGTTTAATATAATCAGACTCTTGCTAAAAGAATTGCTAAAGGAAGGCCGGGAGCGGTGGCTCACGCCTGTAATCCCAGCACTTTGGGAGGCCGAGGTGGGAGGATCATGAGGTCAGGAGATGGAGACCATCCTGGCTAACACGGTGAAACCACGTCTCTACCAAAAATACAAAAAATTAGCCGGGCGTGGTGGCGGGTGTCTGTAGTCCCAGCTACTCGGGAGGCTGAGGCGGGAGAATGGCGGGAACCCGGGAGGCGGAGCTTGCAGTGAGCTGAGATCGCGCCACCGCACTCCAGCCTGGGCGACAGAGAGACTCCGTCTCAAAAAAAAAAAAAAAAAAAAAAAAATTGCTAAT
This sequence comes from Pongo abelii, assembly GCF_028885655.2. Lineage (NCBI taxonomy): Eukaryota > Metazoa > Chordata > Mammalia > Primates > Hominidae > Pongo > Pongo abelii. The sequence continues at coordinate 212,271,608 of NC_071988.2, forward strand.
GGAAATACTTCAGATAGAGTAAAATGATTCCATAAAAAGGGTCTGGGATGAAAAAACGAACAATAAACCAAGAAACTGGTATAAATGAAATAATAAAAACACTGTAAATATGTGGAGGCGGAATCTAAATAACACACAAAAATACAATGTAAAGCAGGGGCAATTGATGAGAATTAAGATACAGCATTGCTAGGAAGGAGAACAGATTCATTTTGGATTTTATTAAGATTAAGAGCAACCATAGAATGATTTAAAAAAGGGTTTATGGCTTCCAAACCAGTAGAGAGGGTAAAAATAATTTTAAAATCAAAATTCAGTCAAAAAGGAGAGAAAGAAAGAGAGAGAGAGAGAGAAAGAAAGAAGGAAGGAAGGAAGGAAGGAAAGAAGGCAGGCAGGCAGGAAGGAAGGGAGAGAAACAGGGAGAAAGAAGGAAGGAGGGAGAGGGAGGAGAGAAAGAAAGAGGGAAAGAGAAAGAAAAAAGGAAAGAAAAGGACAACATAGTAACAGGAGGAAAATGTAAAGCACAAAACTAGATGATGAGAATAAATCCGACTCTAAAAGAAATCACACAAAATATGTGGATCAAAATCATCAATTTAAAAACAAAATTTTAGACCTAGTCTTTAATTCAGTAGTAAATTATTTATAAGTGACATATTTGAAACACACAAGCTCCCTCTCTCCTCCAAAAAAACTAGATTAGATGATAAAAGGCAGGAAAGAGAATGAACCTTTGCTTATAACCTACTGTAATGTACCCTCTCGTAATTTAAATTATGTCTCAGAGTTAGATTTTATTATTTCCATATTACAGACAGGGGATTTGGGGTGCAGTGCTTAACGGCTATACCCAGTCACACCTGGTAGTAATTTGCAGAGCAAAGATCTGCCAAGACTGGCTCTTGCTGACATCAACACACTGCCATGTGAAACAAAGTGGCTTTCAGACCAGGACGGTGGTACTGAGATAGTCTTATGAAGACCCAGTAACAGGTAAAAAGGAAACAGAGCTAATCTCTGCTGATTGTCCCATTAAGGGGTTCTCAATGTTTTCCGTTTTCATTTCTTTGGGGCAGTGAACACACAGACCACTGAATTCAGAAATCTTTATATTGTAAACCACTTTGTTCATTCTCTACTAAATTCACCTGGTCTGTATAATTTGAAAAGCTGCATATTTTATTCGTTTTGATCAATTGTTTTTATTCAAAATGTTTTTTATTCTTTTTGATCAATTGTTTTTATTCGAAATGTTTTACGTAAGGAGTTCAACGTTTTCGTAAGAATGGGCTACCCATGCAGGCATCTACCTGCTCACTGGTGGGACAGTAAACATAAATATTGTCCAGGAAAATTGAGAAGAAGGCAGCTGACATGTTTCTGCTAAGAAGCCATCTCTTTCTTTCCATCTCTCTCTCCCTAAGAAAGGCAGATCAGGCCTAAAGCCCTAGCAGCTTAGCCGTGTTTCTTCTAGAAGTCAGGCCTGCGATGGAGCGGTAGAAGCCAAAGGCAAGAGGAAAGAACTGGAACAGAGCTGGGCGCAGGGTGGCTCAGTCCACAACGTAAAAAGCTGAGGTCGCGTGATGTTTTTATTTCAATAGCTGACACCCTGCATTTTAAATAAGGCTTAACTTTTTAGGTACAAATTGTTAACCTAATACATTTTAATCTTTTTAAGATGATGCATAGTTTGATCTTGTACATATAAAATTTCACTTTTTGCCTGTCTGTAGCTGGCTGACTAGCGGTCCTTCACCCTCTCCATACGTGTATGTCCGCGCACCTGTCTGTGAGTAGATACACGGAGAGAAACAATAAGATGTTTGACATGACCTTCACCTCATTTCATAATGAGAATTTCTAAGTAGTAGATTTTAGATAGTATCTGTTTTCACTTTCACTTTGTTTTTTTATTTTGATACGGAGTCTCGCTGTCGCCCAGGCTGGAGTGCGGTGGCGCGATCTCGGCTCCCTGCAAGCTCCGCCTCCCGGGTTCGCGCCATTCTCCTGCCTCAGCCTCCCGAGCAGCTGGGACTACAGGCGCCCCCCACTGCCCCGGGCTAATTTTTTGTATTTTTAGTAGAGACGGGGTTTCACCGTGTTAGCCAGGATGGTCTCGATCTCCTGACCTTGTGATCCGCCCACCTCGGCCTCCCAAAGTGCTGGGATTACAGGCGTGAGCCACTGCGCCCAAATGAGAATGCACCTTAATAAAATTTTTATAAATAATTCATGCTTATTGTAGAACACTTAGAAAATATAAAAAAGTATAAAAGAGCAAAATAAGTATCACGGCTAATTCTATCACCGTTAACATTTTAGTGAGTTTTCATTACAATCAACTTGCATGTTCAATTTGGACTTCTACTTTTTTTACATAATGTGCTTTTCTGTGTCATTAATTATTTGGAAGCATGGAGAATGGGACTATATTCCAGGAGTCCGGAGAGTGAGGAATGATGGTGATCTGGACTCTGGTTGTGGGAGTAGAAATGAAAGTAAATGAAGAAACCTGAGCAATATTTAGAGATAAGATTGACAGAACACAGTGATGTGTATTTGGAAACAACTTTACGTGTTTCATTTCCACAAATGTAAAGGTCTCATCATTTTGTCATAAATCACGCACAAAGAACGCAAGGGCAACAATATCTTCCTTGGAGATGCATGCAAATTTCTTACAAACTCAGAGTTTTAAATTGTGAATTCATGTGCCAGCATATTTACTTAAAGGGTATAAAGAATCATGTTATGGGTATTATATTTTCTAATAATTTTACTCAACGCTCTGAATGTACATAGTCTATCCTAAAGATCAGGTAGAAATGATGGGATCTGAAATGATACAGGAGAAAAAGTCTTGGCTCTTAACCAGAGACTTCTATGGCATATTTCTGTCTTCACTACATAACAGTGACATAACAGTGAAGTCTATTAAAAATCCAAAACTGAAGCAAATTCAGCTTTTTATACTGCTTCAATAGTTGTGTTTTGAGGGTCTTTGCTACTTACTTGAAATATATTATATTTTCAAAGCTATCTGACTGATTTATGAAGAAACACACGTGTTTTGTGCTTCACAAAAGCACATTTGGATATTATTAAACAGAAAAGATAAAATATTACATAGGTCCTGAAGAATTAATTTTAAAATGTTTCTTTAAGATAAACGGTGTATCAACTATATCTTAAATGTCATCGCTTTGGATGACCAACTAAGCAGATTTACAGACAACCACATGGCTAAATAGGAATTATTTTGGTCTCTTTGTCATAAACTATTATGTCCAAAGACAGCACCGGCATCTCCATCGACCCTGCAGTCGGAAATCTGACCTGTCACAGTGGAATCTCCACGGGCAACAAGGGAAAGAATATACTTCACACTATGCATAATTCCTCAAAAATTTTCTCATTTTGAGATTGGCTCAAAAACGATCTGATAAATAGAATTCCAGCAATCACAGTTAAGGAAGAAGGAACTGTCAGCATTCCATCCTTCGGGCTGTAATTCAGAGCTGCTGTACAAGTCACATGCTGTTCTTATCAGAAATCTGCTTTCTTAGCTTTTCTTTACACATTCCAACCTATCTTCACATATGCTGAGATTTCTGTGAGGAAGTGAGCACTCTAACATATAATTATTGGTTGCTATTTTATGACTTGCCAGGTCTATGGCATTCAGAATTAAATCATGTAGGAATGCATGCTGTGTGTCTTACCTGGCCAAGGCCCAAGTCAGCCAGCCCTGTGTCCCTGGGAATGGCCCCTCTGCTGATTGGCATTTGTCTTCAGGACGGATGCAGCCACCCCAAGACCTTCTGAATTCTCAAGTTTCCTTGAAGAACTGCAGGGAACTTTGCTTCTTTGATTACTGAAACTGGAAGATGCAGCAAACTCTTCCCAGGACAAAGAGCTGGAATAGAAAGGCAACCATGAAACTCCCTGGCAACACTGTCTCCCCATGTGAAGGTCATTGGAGGTCAAGCTCCAGTAAACCCATCCAATAAACCTATTTCATGGAGGATTCATTCATTCATTCCATAAATATTTCCTGAGGGTCTACTGTGTGCCAAGCACTATTCCCCACATCAGGACAGAATAGCCAACAAAAGAGGCAAAAACACCTTCGCTCGGAGCCTACATTTCACATTTTGGAAGGCTTCTTAGGCCAAAAGAACCCAGAGAGAAGGACTCCATCCCTTCTCCTGCAGCACCAGAGAAGGCTCTGCCTCACTCCCCAGTGGACAGGTCCAGGAAAGAAAAGTCGAGCTCCTGGTTACAAATGATAACTAACAACAAAGACTACAACAACTGAGATGTTATGTTCCTTCTGCGAAGCTGAATTTCTCTAGTCTTAGTAAACATAAAGCTGTGCTTTTCTTAGAAAAGCCAAGAGGAAATCAGAGGACGAATAATCGGAACCCTTGGAGTGAAGTGTAAGCTATCTGATATTCGGCTTATGCTTCACTGTCTGTTTCTTACGAGGAGTTACCTTGTGTTCATTACCTTACAGAAAATAAAGACAGAAAAAGAAAACTGTGTCACAGATGCTTGGAAAGTAAGTACTTGTATTAGTAACAGAAAACCACAGTAACATGAGGAGTCACTCTCAGAAAGACTTTAAATCCTCTCTCACTCTCCAGCACATGGGAGGCCTAGGGATCTTTAGAGAAATTGGGGAGAAGGATAGATAATATCTCAGCACCATGACTCTCCCAGGAACACAAGATAGAAGTGTGAGGCAGAGGCCCTATCTTTCAGCAGTTTCTACTCATTTGCAAGAAAACAAGGCTTGCTTTCTTATTTAAAGAACAAATCCTGTATCTACCATCGGAATTATTCTTGGCATCTGATGAGGGATGGAGACTACAGAGGCAAATTTGAAAGAAGAAATATTTTATTTTACAAGCTTGATTTGAATATAAGCCTTAAATTTATGTTGACTAAATCCAAGAATAATATTATACAACCAAAACATAGCAAGGGGCGGGGGAAGTTTTGAGTTTTTTTCTTATTTACAAACCCTACTAGGAGACTAATAACGGGGAAAACTTTCTCATGGAGCTGAATCCTGCAAAACCTAGTGATAAAGAAACAAGAAAATAAGAATTGCAGTTTATTTCCATTCTCTTTTTCTTTCATTATTTTATCTTTCTTAACCTATAATATATATGATTTTGCTTGCTCTAAAAGTGAGCTCACTAAAAGTGAGCCTTCCTTTTGTGACAATTGTAACCCAGTATATCTATTAGGAAATTTTTTATATGAATGCAGTGTCTATATCTATATAATATTCATTTTTGTAGTCTGTAGATCTGAATAGGTGATTAAATTAATTTTATGAACAGCTCACTTGAAACAACAAAGAGACCATTCCTTAATATATAAGCACAAAAATTAAAATCAATTTGCAATCTTGATCAAAGATATCAATACTCACAAACAAGGCTGATTAAGAAAGCAACGTGAACATTCTGTAACTTGATCACAACCCATAATGAGTGTTGTCCAGAGGAGAGCCTTTTAGCAGTTCACAAGGCCCTGAGTGCCTAACAGTTAATTCCTGCTTACCCAGAGTGTACAGATTCATTCTCAGGCACAACATATAAAATGCTGGGAAATGCCCTGATTTTTCACTGTGCTGCAGAACTGCAGTTGAGCCATGAGGAGGACAGCCTCAGAAGAGACATAGGAGAGCACAGCTTTCCCATGAGGAAGACGGCCTCAGAAGAGACATAGGAGAGCACAGCTCTCCCATGAGGAAGACGGCCTCGGAGGAGACATAGGAGAGCACAGCTCTCCCATGAGGAAGACGGCCTCGGAGGAGACATAGGAGAGCACAGCTCTCCCATGAGGAAGACGGCCTCGGAGGAGACATAGGAGAGCACAGCTCTCCCATGAGGAAGACGGCCTCGGAAGAGACATAGGAGGGCACAGCTCTCCCATGAGGAAGACGGCCTCGGAAGAGACATAGGAGGGCACAGCTTTCCCATGAGGAGGACGGCCTCAGAGGAGACATAGGAGGGCACAGCTTTCCCATGAGGAAGACGGCCTCAGAAGAGACATAGGAGAGCACAGCTGTCCCATGAGGAAGACGGCCTCGGAGGAGACATAGGAGAGCACAGCTCTCCCATGAAGAAGACAGCCTCAGAAGAGACATAGGAGAGCACAGCTTTCCCATGAGGAAGACAGCCTCGGAGGAGACATAGGAGGGCACAGCTTTCCCATGAGGAAGACGGCCTCAGAGGAGACATAGGAGGGAACAGCTTTCCCATGAGGAAGACGGCCTCGGAGGAGACATAGGAGAGTACAGCTTTCCCATGAGGAAGACGGCCTCGGAGGAGACATAGGAGGGCACAGCTTTCCCATGAGGAAGACGGCCTCAGAGGAGACATAGGAGGGCACAGCTTTCCCATGAGGAAGACGGCCTCAGAGGAGACATAGGAGAGCACAGCTTTCCCATGGCAAAGGGCTCGAGAAGACCTGGACTCTGCTGTGAAGAAGGAAATTGTCCCAGAAAGTCCAGAGCAAGAGTCCTCCCAAATTCTTTATCAGCTCATCCTAAAAGCTCACTGGATGGCTTCTGCGGGGGGTCATTAATCCTTCTCCTCACTCAGGAGCTCTAGTCCATAAGTATCCAGTTTCACACACAGCTGCAAGACACTCCATTCTAGGGCCACAGTCCAGGATGCAGTCTTCACAGATTTTTTGATGAAATGAATCAAGAGTAGAGGGTCTGTCCATGAATAATAAAACATAGGGAGGAAATAAGACACATGGAATGGAATTCTTTCTTTGGGTTGAGAATGTATATACCCAATAATTCTTTTTTTATTCCTTTGTAGGGGAAGAAAGGTTTCTTTTCCTCACCCATCACTAGGACTATGGCCAACGCCCCTGTAACAAAATACAGATTAATGAGAGAAAAGTGTACACATTTATTTAAAAAGCTTTATGTGGCACAGGAGTCTTCATAAGAAAATGACCCAAAGAAACAGGAAACCTTGTGTATCATAGTGCTTAGTTAGGTTGGATGAACAGTGGACGCCAGGTATTGGTACAACTGGACAGAGTGAGTATGCTCTCGTGGAGATAAACTGGGGGAACTTAGCAAGGCCTGTGTCTTCAAATTCTACTCTGTGTCCTTGTGTCTTCAGAGATAAGGACGTTTCTTTCTTCTGAGTATAAGGACTGTTTGTCTCAAATGAGGTTTTATGATCTGCTCCTGGGGGGGCAGAGAGTGTCCTGCCTGCTTCTGCTTCTTCTCAAATGCCACTTGTGATGCCCTTCCTGGGAGACAAAGCCATCTTTGAGTATTTCAGGATTCCAAAATAGACTCCATTCCTTGGATTTACCAAAAGCACCAGCCTAAAGGGCCTGTCAGGAAGTTCACCAGAAAAAGAAACCTATTTCCCTGTAAGGGAAGTGGCTGGATGGTCCAGCCCCAGATTCTCTGATGTGGACCTCAAGTGGGATGCAACCCTGGTACAGCTCCTCCATCTCAGTCATTAGAAGTAAGTTAAACAAAAATGGTCTTCTGATACAGTCATTGCTTAATTGCAATTTCAACTAATTATACCCCTCAGAATCTCCTTGAATTCTAACAACTAAGTAACTAAATGTCTACTAAGTACCTGTAATTGTGCTGTCAAGAGTAATAAGTGATGCCAGGCACGGTGGCTCTCACCTGTAATCCTGGCACTCTGGGAGGCCAAGGCGGGTGGATCACTTGAGGTCAGGAGTTTGAGACCAGCCTGGCCAACATGGTGAAACCCTGTCTCCACTAAAATTACAAAAATTAGCTGGGCGTGGTGGAGGGCACCTGTAGTCCCAGCTACTTGGGAGGCTGAGGCAGGAGAATCACTTGCACTCAGGAGGCGGAGGTTGCAGTGAGCCAAGATCACGCCATTGCACTCCAGCCTGGGTGACAGAGTGAGACTCTGTGTCATTAAAAAAAAAAAAGAGAGTAATAAGTGAATAATATGCAACATTATTCTTTCTACAGCTTCATGTGTTGCATTTACACATGTTCTTATGTTTTTTATCAGAATTATATAGTGTGCAATGTGTATTTTCAACAGTGAGACTAAAAACTTCTCATGTGTCTTTCTTCTTTGGCCTTAAAAATTATTTTTTATGCTAACTAAATCATCTACATTATTACTCTGTGCTAACTAACATAAATAAATTAGTACACTATTCTCATTTACCCCACTTTTTTATACTGTTCCTACTAACAGTTCCAAATATAAGCTGCATTCATCATCAGTTAGTTCTAAAGAGTTTAGGCCCTCCCCCAATGTGCTCCTACAGCACCCTGAACTTCCTGTGTATGAGCTTTGATCATCTTGTATTGAAATGAGAAAATCCTGCATTTCCACTTTCTGCTAACCCCAGCATAACACGTCTGCAGAGTAGGGACTGTGTGTATCTTACTCATCCTTGCAGTCGCGGTGCCTGGGACCCCAGCATAACACATCTGCAGACTACGGACTGTGTGTATCTTACTCATCCTTACAGTCATGGTGCCTGGGATAGGTGCTCAGTTGCTGAATGGCCACAGCCCGTGTGTTCTTTCTGTAGTGTGTGTCTCATTCAGAGGCTCAGCTGCAGACACAGGCTGAACTTCGACACAAACTTCTTTCCCACCAGTCTGTTTCAAAGGAGCTCAGCCATGCCCCAACACACTTTGACCCTTTTCAGTATCGATTTTCAACTGCTGTTTTCTACTCCTTGAAAACATAACAAATAAAAAACTTTTCTTTTTCAGTAAATTCTGAAACATAATTACCTTACCAGTCATGTCGGGTGAATCTCATTAAGCTCTTTTGATTAAGGTAATGCTAATTCATAAAAGAAAGTATACAAAATTCTGGCTTTAACAAACAGGAAAGATTAGGGACTTGTCTAATTCAACTCACAAAATTGAGCCACGTTTCTTTTACCATGAGCATGGTGAAAGGGATTCAACTAACTAAATAAAAGAAAACAAAAGGTAAGGTTAAGTAATAGCATGTTACATTTGGGGATGAGGGAGAGTTTCTAATGCTGTAACAGAGGGATTACTTTTGAACTTATTTTCCCCATCTTTATTACTGACTTTGAAGAGGAGTAAATTGCATATTTTTTTTTCTTTTTTTGAGACAGTCTCATTCTGTTGCCCAGGCTGGAGTTCAGTGGCATGATCTCAGCTTACTGTAGCCTCCGCCTCCTGGGTTCAAGGGATTTTCCTGCCTCAGCCTCCTGAGTAGCTGGGACTATAGGCATGCACCACCACACCTGGCTAATTTTTGTATTTTCAGTAGAGACAGTGTGTCACCATCTTGGCCAGGCTGGTCTCAAACTCCTGGCCTCAAGCAATCCACCTGTCTCAGCCTCCCAAAGCACTGAGATTACAGGGGAAGCTGAGATAGCAAATTTGATAAGGCTTTTGGAGCTGTTGTTGGATTCTGAAGGATTAATGTCACAAGGGGTGCCCATGTGGAAGGAGCCCCTTTACTCACAGCATTTATCATGACCTGGGTAACAGGCCTATTCAGCTGGGGAATATCCTAGTCATCATAAAGTCAGCCCCACATGGTTCACATACAAAGCATATCAGCTGGGTCATCTGGGGTGCTCCGACATACAAAGCATATCAGCTGGGTCATCTGGGGTGCTCCGCTTGGCATTTATAGGTGGAGTTGGATGGTCCGCTTATCACGGAAAACAGACCTTCCCATGGCTTTTCTCTAGTCCACTCGGTTGCCTGTTCCCGCAGGAATAACCTCCTGTATGTCTGGATCACATATACCCATCTGTGGTTGTTCAATAGTGAGTGTGGGTCCTGCACAAGCCCAAACAACTCTTCCACTCTGCAGCATTTAAAACCAGAGAAGCTGCTCCTAAATTAGTCACTCTCAATCTGTTTTAGTAAAAGTTCCTCGAGAAGTTGATGATATCAATGTTCAAAATGGAGCAGTTCCTTCACAGGACACCCTCTGATTTCAATAGTAGTTGGTTTTTCCCTTCTCCCACATTCACTGCCTTCTTGGTAACCAAAGTTCTGAAGGTACTTTCTGGTGCTCAGGCTTAACGTTCCCCTTTCTGGGTGGCTTTGAGGCTAGTGGCCTGAGTTGAGACAGACCCACATCTGAGTTTAGTCCAGCCTCAAGGCCTGACCCAGCACCCTCTTTAAATTTCATTTTAGCCATTATAGATAACAATAACCAAGGGACTGAATATTTTGCTTTTTTCTTGTTAGTTTGCCTTTCCTTATGCATCCAGTGAACCAGTTCCTGGGAAGTTGGATCCATCTCTAAATTCGGCTGATAACTTTTACCTTTAGTAACTGCTCTCAACATAGCTGCAGCTTCATACCATGGGTGACCACGTGGCCACCTGGGAATCGAAGATTCTTCATCCTGCCACCCTTTAATCCTTTCTCTTTTCAAAGCACATGCTTCCATCAGTCAGGGCCATTCAAGCAAATCCCACTTCAATGACAATTATGTAGGGAAAAACTCAAACATCATTTTTTTTCTCTACTCTCACACCACAAAAATCATCAGCACAGAAGAAGACTTCTATGACCAAATGTATGAGGGTCTTTTACCCATGAATCAAGTGCAGACACGAGTTGGGTGTCCTCGAATTCAGTTCTGACACTGTCTACCCTGAGATAGCATCAGGTCCCATAGGTTGGGGGCTCAATACCCAAGATTCTCCCCAGACTCCCAGACACAAGTTGCAAGTCTGGGCCTCCAGAACATCTGACTGACTGGCTTCAAGTTGAAGTTCCCATGATCCCCTCATTGAGTTTGATTAATTTGCTGGAGCAGCTCATACAACTGAGAGAAACACTTATGTTTACCAGCTTATCATAAAAGATGCTACAACAGACACAGATGAAGAAACACATAAGGCAAGGTGTGGGAGAAGTGGCATGGCACTTCCTCACCTCCCTAGACACTACCATCCTCTACGAACCTCCACGTGTTCAGCTAACCAGAAGCTTTGGTGTCATTTTCAAATGCCATGGGCTCACTTTGTGTCTGTGTCACATTTTGGTAATTCTAGCAATATTTCAAAATGTATTAGTATACTTGTTATGGTGCCCCGTGATCAGTGACCTTTGACATTACTGCTATGTTCTGGGGCACCATGAGCTGCAACCATGTATGATGGCATACTTAATTGATACATACTGTATGGACTCTGACTGCCTCACCAACTGGCTGTTTTCCCATCTCTCTTCCTCTCCTTGGGCCTCCCTATTTTCTGAGACTCAACAATATGAAAATTAGGCCAATTAATAATCCTACAAGCCAAATAATAATCCTACAATGGCCTATAACTGTTCGTGTAAAAAGAAGAGTCTCATGCATTTCTCATTTAAAATCTAACGCTAGAAATGATTAAGCTTAGTGAGGAAGGCATGTCAAAAGATGAGACGGGCTGAAAGCTAGGCCTCTTGGACAAAAATTGTGAACGCAAAGGCAAAGTTCTTGAAGAACATTAATCCAGTGAGCACACCATGCTAAGAAAGTGAAACAGCATTATTGTTGGTATGGAGAGTTTAATGGTCTGGATAGAAGGCCCAACCAGCCAGAACATTCCTTTATGCCAAATCCTAATTCAGAGGAAGGCCCTGACTCTCTTCAGTTCCATAAAGGCTGAGAGAAGTGTGGACACTGCAGAAGAAAAGTTTGAAGCTAGCAGAGATTGGTTCATGAGGTTTAAGGAAAGAAATGCTCTTCATAGCATAACAGTGCAAGGTGAAGCACGAAGTGTGATGGAGAAGCTGCAGCAAGTTACCCAGAAGATCTAGCTCAGATCACTGATGAAGGTAGCCACACTACACAATAGACTTTCAGGGTAGATGAAACAGCCTTCTCTACTGGAGGTACATGTCATCTAGGACTTTCATGGTTAGAGAGAAGAAGTCAATGCCTGGCTTCAAAATTTCAAAGGACAGGCTGAGTCTCATGACGGGTTAATGCATCTGGAGACTTTCGGTTAAAGCCAATGTGCCCTTACTGTTCTGAAAATTCCAGGGCCCTTAAAACTTATGCTAAACCTACTCTGCCTGTGCTCTACAAATGGAACAACAAAGCCTGAATGACAGCACGTCTATTTCTACTATGGTTTACTCAATATTTTAAGCTCACTGTTGATACCTACTGCTCAGAGAAAAAGTTTCCTTTCAAAATATTAGTACTCCATGACACCTAAGAGCTCTGATGGGGATATACAAGGAAATCAACTTCGTTGCCATGCCTGCCAATACAAGATCATTCTGAAGCCCAGGGATGAAGGAGTAATTTCAACTTCCAAGTCTTATTCTTTAAGAAATACATTTCATAGGGTTATCACTGTCATATAATTCCTCTGATGGATTTGGGCAAAGTAAACTAAAAACCTTATGGAAGGAATTCACCATTCTAGATGCCATTGAGAACATTCATGATTCATGGGAGGGGGGCAAAATATCACCATTAACAGGAGTTTGTAAGAAGTTGATTAAAATTGTCATGGATAACTTTAAGGAATTCAAGACTTCAGTGGAAGAAATAACTGCAGATGTGTAGAATGTGTAGAAAGAGCAAGAGCAAAAGAACTAGAACTGGAAGTGGAGCCTGAAGATGTGACTGAATTGCTGCATCTCATGATCAAACTTGGTGAAATGAGGACTTGCTTTTTATGGATGAGCAAAAAAAAGTGGTTTTTTTTGGGGGGGAGGGATGAAATCTCCTCCTGGTGAAGATACTGTGAACATTGTTTAAACAATAATAAAGGATTTGGAATGTTCAATAAACTTAGTTGATCAAGAAGCAGCAGGCTTTGAGAGGATGGACTCTAGTTTTGAAAGAAGTTTTACTGTGGGTAAAATGCTATCAAACAGCATCACATGCCACAGAGAAATTTTTCATGAAAGGAAGGGTCAATTGATGCAGCAAACTTCACTGTCGTCTTATTTTAAGAAATTGCTGGCCAGGCGCCTTGTCTCATGCCTGTAATTCCACAACTTTGGGAGGCTGAAGCTGGTGGATCACCTGAGGTCAGGAGTTTGAGACCAACCTGGCTGACATGGTGAAACCCCGTCTCTACTAAAAATACAAAAATTAGCCAGGCATGGTGTTGGGTGCCTATAATCCCAGCTACTTGGGAGGCTGAGGCAGGAGAAATCACCTGAACCCTGGTGGTTTCAGTGAGCCGAGATTCTGCCACTGCACTCCAGCCTGGGAAACAGACTGAGACTCCATCTCAAAAAAAAAAAAAAAAAAGATATTGCCACAGGCACTCCAACCTTCAGTACCCACCACCCTGATCTGTTGACAGCAATCAACATAGAGGCAGGACCCCCATCATCAAAAAGATTACCACTTGCTGAAGGCTCAGATGATCATTAGCATTTTTATCGATAAATTATTTTAAATTAAGGCATGTACATTGGTATTTTCAGACATATTGAAATTGTACTCTTAATAGACTACAATATAGTGTTAACATGACTTTCATACATTGCAAAACCAAAAAATTTGTGTGACTGACTTTATTGCAATGTTTGCTTTATTTCAGTAGTCTGGAACTGAACTCACAATATTTCCAAGGTGTGCCTGTAAATAGGACAGAGATACAGTGAGTCATTAATGGTCAAGAAACCAAGAAATCTGATGATAGTAAACTAGCCTCAAGACTGAGGGAAAACTTTCCAGAAGAATTTGGGCCCATTATTGTCCTCATTCATGCATGCAGTACTAACCTGCATGAGATGCAGCAATGAACAAAACAGTCTCTGCTCTCATGGAGCTTGCATAGGGCAGAGTGGAAGCAACCAGTGAAGAAATTTGAGAGTGTGTATACAAGATAGGTCAGATGGTAAGAAGTACTTTAAAGAAGAATAAAGTAAAGTAAGAGAATAGAGAGTGAGAAGGTGCCATTTTAAGTGAAATGGTCAAAAAGATTCTTCTTATGACAGAGTTAATAATTAATAATTAAGCAAAGGCCTGGATAAGAGAGGAAGTAAGCCATGCTGATTCCTGATGAGAAAGCATTCCAGGCAAAGGGGACCACACATGCAAAGGCCCTGAGGCAGAAGCACATCTGCCTGGTGTCTTTGAAGATTGCAATAATAGAGGGGAGACTGATTGGACTAGAGATCAGAGAAGTGTCAGGGGACAAGATGGTTTAAGACATTCCTTGCCATGGAAGGTTTTAAGCAGATGAAAACATTATTTGCCTTATGCTTTAAAAAGACTTACTCTGGATCACCTGAGTTCAGGAGCTCGAGACCAGCCTGGCCAACATGGCAAAACCCCATCTCTATTAAAAATACAAAAATTAGCCAGGCTTGGTGATGCACCAAGCTACTTGGTCCCAGCTACTTGGGAGGCTGAGGCAGGAGAATCGCTTGAACCCAGGAGGTAGAGGTTGTAGTGAGCCCAGATTGCACCACTGCACTCCAGCCTGGGCGACAGAGGAGACTCTGTCTCAGAAAAAAAAAATAAAGACTTACTCTGGTTGCTCAGTGAAGAACAAAGTGCAGGGAGAAAAAAAAAGTGGGAGAGGAGTTAGGAGGCTATTTTGATAATCCATGAAAGCAATGACATAAAGTGAAGCAGGGTGTACACAGTGGGTGTGGCAAGGGAAGCTCAGATTCTGAATGTAGTTCAACAGTGTATGCTGATATGAGGTGTAAGAAACAAAGAGGGGTCAGGGCAAGTTTTCTGGCCTAACGGCTGGTATGCTGGAGGTGCTATTTACTGTGACAGAGAAGACTGAGGAGTGTTGGGCCCAGGGGTTGAAGGTGGAGGATCAAGAATTCCCTTATTGATGTGTGATAGTTGAGTTGTCTATTAGTCTTCCAAGTGGTGATAATTGGCAGATAATTAGATATGAGTCTAAATTTTAGAGGAGAGGTAGGAGCTGGAAATATGCATTCATGGACTGTGCACACATATGTGGAATTTAATGCCACTGGGCTTCATGAGATCACAGAGGCATGAGTGCACCTAGAAAAACAGTTGAGAACTGAGACCCGGGATACTCCCTTGTTAAAAGGTAAATGTTCCTTTTACCTTTTGAATTTATAGAAATAATGACACAGTAGCCAGTTGCTGAAACTCTACTCAGTTCAGAGTAAAGCAAAATTCCTATTTTATAGAATCACTGAATGCCATTTAAAATTCAGAATACTTGCAGAGATCCCAAATATCTTAATAAAGATGAAAGCCTAAGTTCAGATTGGTGGCCTAGACTCTGCCTTCCCTGATCGTCTATTTAAAAATAACAATAATGATAATAATAAGAAGAAAATATTTATGGATCACTAAATATGTTGAAATACACTCAAAGGTAGATTCATTTCTTTCGTACTATACCCCTGTAACTATCAGTCCATAAAATAGTTTTATTAGAAAGGCACAGTCACCCTCAAGCCAATAGCAGCTTATAAATATGGGGCAAGGAGCCTGGCGTGGGGAGGCTGAGAAATAATTGAGAGAACCAGTAGATATGAAGCTAACAAATAACACTGTCGACCAGAATTAGGCAGATAAGCCAGAGCCTGCACAAGTGGCAGGTCAAGACAGGTAGAAAGACAGAAGCCAGGAGTGAGAGGCGGAAGGTCCAAAGTGCAAAAAACACTCAAGCACCAGTCAATCCATGGGAGCTTACAGCAGGAGGGGCGGCTGAAGGGAGGAGCATCCAGGTAGAGGGGAAGGAATGGAGGTGTGAACAGGAAGCCAAAGGGCACAAGCTATTTGATATGTTTGGAGAGTGAGGTGCTTTTTTGGGCTGAGAAAATAACTGCAAGCCAGAATCTGGAGGACTGGGTAGACCATGTTAAACAGCAAGCACTTGATTTTGCACGTGTTGGAAGCCAGTGCAGGGCTTCTAAGCAAGGCAGTGACATGATCACATCACATTTTAGGAAGGGTATAAATGAGGCATGGCCACAGGCAGGAAGACCTGAGGGATCTCTTACAGTCAGGGATAAGAGTCTAAGTGACAAGGTGGCCATGAACATTCAAAGAAAGAAGACTGAAGAGACTTTAGAAGGCAGGCTCCACGGGACCTGAGTGAAGGGGTTTGGGAGACTCACAGCTTTCTGCTGTGAAGTCAAGGATATCACAAACTATCAGAATAAAAGAAACAGTCCTAGGGCTGGGGGTAGGTGGATGAATACGGTTCCATTTTGAACAGGAGGAGAAAATTCAGGTAATTCATTTTGATTGATCAAGCAAAATAATTTGAAGCTGAACATTATAGAAGCAACAACAATTCTTATGATGTTGGGGTATAGGAAACAGGCCCAAGAAAGCACAGTATTTCCTGTTTCTCTTCTGATTCAATAAATAATAAGAATATTTTCTGTTAAGGTTTTTGACAACCTGTTGTTTTAATTAATCAAAAGGAGACAAGATAAATTTGAACTTAAAAGCATAAGAAAATCAGTTGTCTTTTTAGAAAGGGTGAGTCAGCATGGGTAGGAAGAATCAATATTGTGAAAATGGCCATACTGCCCAAGGTAATTTATAGATTCAATGCCATCCCCATCAAGCTACCAATGACTTTCTTCACAGAATTGGAAAAAACTACTTTAAAGTTCACATGGAACCAAAAAAGAGCCCGCATCACCACGTCAATCCTAAGCCAAAAGAACAAAGCTAGAGGCATCACGCTACCTGACTTCAAACTATACTACAAGGCTACAGTAACAAAAACAGCATGGTACTGGTACCAAAACAGAGATATAGACCAATGGAACAGAACAGGGCCCTCAGAAATAATGCCACATATCTACAACCATCTGATCTTTGACAAACCTGACAAAAACAAGCAATGAGGAAAGGATTCCCTATTTAATAAATAGTGCTGGGAAAAATGGCTAGCCATATGTAGAAAGCTGAAGCTGGATCCCTTCCTTACACTTTATACAAAAATTAATTCAAGATGGATTAAAGACTTAAATGTTAGACCTAAAACCATAAAAACCCTAGAAGAAAACCTAGGCATTACCATTCAGGACAACAGACATGGGCAAGGACTTCATGTCTAAAATACCAAAAGCAATGGCAACAAAAGCCAAAATTGACAAATGGGATCTAATTAAACTAAAGAGCTTCTGCACTGCAAAAGAAACCACCATCAGAGTAAACAGGCAACCTACAGAATGGGAGAAAATTTTTGCAACCTACTCATCTGACAAAGGGCTAATATCCAGAATCTACAATGAACTCAAATAAATTTACACGAAAAAAACAAACAACCCCATCAAAAAGTGGGTGAAGGATATGAACAGACACTTCTCAAAAGAAGACATTTATGCAGCCAAAAGACGCATGAAAAAATGCTCATCATCACTGGCCATCAGAGAAATACAAATCAAAACCACAATGAGATACCATCTCACACCAGTTAGAATGGCGATCATTAAAAAGTCAGGAAACAACAGGTGCTGGAGAGGATGTGGAGAAAAAGGAACACTTTTACACTGTTAGTGGGACTGTAAACTAGTTCAACCATTGTGGAATTCAGTGTGGTGATTCCTCAGGGATCTAGAACTAGAAATACCATTTGACCCAGCCATCCCATTACTGGGTATATACCCAAAGGATTATAAATCATGCTGCTATAAAGACACATGCACATGTATGTTTATTACAGCACTATTCACAATAGCAAAGACTTGGAACCAACCCAAATGTCCAACAATGATAGACTGGATTAAGAAAATGTGGCACATATACACCATGGAATACTATGCAGCCATAAAAAATGATGAGTTCATGTCCTTTGTAGGGACATGGATGAATCTGGAAACTATCATTCTCAGCAAACTATCACAAGGACAAAAAACCAAATGCCGCATGTTCTCACTTATAGGTGGGAATCCAACAATGAGAACACATGGACACAGGAAGGGGAACATTACACACCAGGGACTGTTGTAGGGTGGGGGGAGCGGAGAGGGATAGCATTAGGAGATATACCTAATGCTAAATGACGAGTTAATGGGTGCAGCACACCAACATGGCACATGTATACATATGTAACAAACCTGCACGTTGTGCACATGTACCCTAAAACTTAAAGTATAATAATAATAATAATAAAAAGAAAAGAATAAGACTAAAGTCAAACTGTTCATTAGCATTTATATAATTCAATTTTGAGATTTTCTTAGTATATAATTTACATACATGACATACATGTGGATATTTGGAGGTATATCCACATACATTCACCCATTTATTCTTTTATTTATTAATTTGTTTATTTGCTCATTAAAAAAAATACTAAATGATTACTCCAGGCATCAGGGGTCTAAATATGTATAAGGCTTGGGGCCTCTTCTTAAACTCAAAATCCACTGAGGCAAAGATGGGCAAATAAATGACTATAATGTATCCTGAAAAAAAAAAAAAAAGAAAAGGAGAGTCAATATTTCCTATGGTCTTAAATCATCCTTCAAGTAATGGGCTGTGAAACAAATGAGATCCTACTTATCTAGCCTTTTCCTTGATAGATTAAAAACTATACCAAAATCCTACTATATTGCAAAGACACTAATTCACTCAATTGAGAATCCACAGCATACAAACATATAAATCAAGGGAATTTTAAAAACAATCATTGTGTTCAAAATGGGAAGATTATTCCAAATTTTTCTACATATTTTAGAATAATTTCACAGTTAAAAACCCTGTACTTTATAAAATCATTATCCAGTATTTAATAAAGTATATTTATAACAATATCAACACTGGAATTTAACAGTTTACAAAGCACTTTTGATACATCACATATAAATGAAGGCGGCAACGAGTTCAGTACATTCATGCAGATTAGAAAACAGTAGTTTTTGAAGATTGCATTTGTTCATGTAAGTCAGAAGGTTTGAACTATTTCCTACCCCTGCTATACGTTTAAGCCTAAGAATTCTTATTCATTATGATTTGGTCTTTAAATAAATCACCAAGGTAGAGGGTAGAGCACACCCCTTCAATGCACTGAGGTGCCGTAAGGCCCCAAAGCCAGAGGTCGAGGGTTGGAATTTAGTTCAATCATGCATTTGTTATGAGAACTCTGACAAGCTTCAGCTCTAAAGTAAGCTTGGAAACACAAAGAAACTCTGTGAAAAATACTAAAACACACATACACACACACACACACACACACACACACACTCTCACTCCTCTCTTTTTAGCCTGGCATAGAAGATGTAAGTGTACCAACAAGCAACCTCCAAAGAGCAAATGAAACAGAAAATTCAAACGAGTGCCTGGTAGGAGTTGTAACTTCAACAAAATGCCTGTCATATCTGCCTCATAAACCCGTACTCATTTTTCACAACTAACTCACATAGCACCTCCTCAGTGACACCATTCCTGTTCTGCCCACCAGATATACCTGCGGGCCGAGTGTATCCTCTCGCCCAGAACACAGGGCACCTTATACAGGGGGCTCTATCTACAGGGGGCTCTATGCTTTGACACCAGATATACCTGAGGGCCAAGTGTATCCTCTCGCCCAGAACACAGGGCATCTTATACAGGGGCTCTATCTACAGGGGGCTCTATCTACAGGGGGCTCTATGCTTTGACAGGAACTGCGGACCTATGGGCAGCGGTTTTTCAACTCATGTTTGTGGCTCTCATTACAATTGTCCTGCCTCAGGCACCCAGCAAGCGGTAGTAAATGCTGGTTGAACACTAAAACCTTGGAATGCTACATCATTGTTCTAAAGGATAGTCATTTTTAAAAACATTTTGGAAGTTCTTTTGAAACTGACTTTTTAGATTATGAAAATATCTCAGTGATAGGTTTTGGTTTTCCAAGTTAGACCGTATTTTATTTTAGAAACTGTCAAAAGTTATACAAAACCAAGCATGTATCTCTGTGCATTTTGTTTTCTCTCCTCCCCTAATGCTAAGGAAGGGTTTCTTCTCTTTTCTAGGCCAAATGCTCCACAAATGAATGTGTTAACAAATGAACAAATTAATAAATGACATGAATGGGAGCTCAAACTGCATAAAAGTATATTTACTCAAAAATGAGAGGTGACGATTGCTAACATGTCATAACCAGACTCTGTCATGACTTCGACAAGCCACAACTTTGACAATGAAGAGGAAAGAGGATCAAGTCCCTAAATACCGCAGGTGCACTAAGACCTTCCCATGTGCCCGAAGAAGATACACTTGCAGAGGAGAAATGATGATGCAGAGGCCTGCTCCAGATGCAGGAGGAAGTTTAATTGCCTGTGAATTTGACTGGGACGGAAGGGATGAAACGAGGTTTGAAAGGAAATAGAGATTGTTAAACTCCTGACTAGGTGATAACTGCCGTCCTTCTCTTCTATCTTCCCCCATGACTAGGCGATAACTGCCGTCCTTCTATCTGCCCCCGTGACTAGGCGATAACTGCCGTCCTTCTCTAATATCTGCCCCCGTGACTAGGCAATAACTGTCATCCTTCTCTTCTATCTGCCCCCGTGACTAGGCGATAACTGCCGTCCTTCTCTTCTATCTGCCCCCGTGACTAGGTGATAACTGCCGTCCTTCTCTTCTATCTGCCCCCGTGACTAGGTGATAACTGTCATCCTTCTCTTCTATCTGCCCCTGTGACTAGGCGATAACTGCCGTCCTTCTCTTCTATCTGCCCTCATGACTAGGCGATAACTGCCGTCCTTCTATCTGCCCCCGTGACTAGGCGATAACTGCCGTCCTTCTCTTCTATCTGCCCCCGTGACTAGGCAATAACTGTCATCCTTCTCTTCTATCTGCCCCTGTGACTAGGCGATAACTGCCGTCCTTCTATCTGCCCCCATGACTAGGCGATAACTGCCGTCCTTCTCTTCTATCTGCCCCCGTGACTAGGCGATAACTGCCGTCCTTCTCTAATATCTGTCCCCGTGACTAGGTGATAACTGCCGTCCTTCTCTTCTATCTGCCCGTGACTAGGTGATAACTGTCATCCTTCTCTAATATCTGCCCGTGACTAGGTGATAACTGTCATTCTTCTCTAATATCTGCCCCCGTGACTAGGCGATAACTGCCGTCCTTCTATCTGCCCCCGTGACTAGGCGATAACTGCCGTCCTTCTATCTGCCCCTGTGACCAGGCAATAACTGCCATCCTTCTCTTCTATCTGCCCCCGTGACTAGGCGATAACTGCCATCCTTCTCTTCTATCTGCCCCCGTGACTAGGCGATAACTGCCGTCCTTCTCTTCTATCTGCCCCCGTGACTAGGTGATAACTGTCATCCTTCTCTTCTATCTGCCCCCGTGACTAGGCGATAACTGCCGTCCTTCTCTAATATCTGCCCCTGTGACTAGGCGATAACTGCCATCCTTCTCTTCTATCTGCCCTTGTGACTAGGCGATAACTGCTGTCCTTCTCTTCTATCTGCCCCCATGACTAGGCAATAACTGCCGTCCTTCTCTAATATCTGCCCCTGTGACTAGGTGATAACTGCCGTCCTTCTCTAATATCTGCCCCCGTGACTAGGCGATAATTGTCATCCTTCTCTAATATCTGCCCCTGTGACTAGGCAATAACTGTCATCCTTCTCTTCTATCTGCCCCTGTCACTAGGTGATAACTGCCGTCCTTCTCTTCTATCTGCCCCCGTGACTAGGCGATAACTGCCATCCTTCTCTTCTATCTGCCCCTGTGACTAGGCGATAACTGCCATCCTTCTCTTCTGTCTGCCCCTACCTTGGGCCCCAAATGGCTCAGCACTAAAGTGCCTTGAGCAGGCTCCAGCCCAAAGGTGGCCTCCATGGGCACCACTTCCCGCTCTGCTGCCCTGCCTCGCTTTCCTCCTCGGCCTTCCCAGATGGATAACAGATGTCATTCCCAGGTTCCCTAACGCTCAAGTCTAGCCCCTCAGTTTCTGGCAAGCATCAAGCTTCACCATGTGTCTAGCCTCTCATACTCTGAGTCAGACCTCAGAAGTACAGCTTGGTGGAAATTCAGAGGCAGGGAAGAAAAAAGGAAGGAAAGAAAACCCTGAGCTGGATTCGTACACATCATCGCAATTCATCTACACCACAGTCCCATAAGGTATGTGCCATTGTACTCAGAAAACTGAGGCTCAAAGAGATTGAGCAACTTATCTAAGACCTTGCAGGTCCTTAGAGCAGAGCCTGGATTTCAAACACCTGGGAGACTCTGAAATCCGTGTTAGCTCTTCTATACATGAGCCCAAAATGCAGCTGTACACCAAGACTGACTTCCTCTTGCAGCTTATCCTAGCTCTGAATACAAGAATCCTCAAAATGCTTTATAAGCAATAGTAGCATCATGGGAATAAGTTGACAAGTTCCCAGCATTACTGCTTTAGATGTACTTGAAATTTTTCTCCATGTATAGAGTCAAGAATAAGGAAAAAGGATCTAAAGGAGAAGGAGAGAAGTAAAATGGGACTGAGCCTTGTACTTCCTTGTACTTCTTGACCAGAACAGATAATGTTGGGATTTTCCTTACTTTTTTCCAGACAAATCCAATAAAGACATCTGTTTCTGTTACCTAAAACCAACTTGAAAAGTTTGCTCCCTCCCACCTTAAGTGTCTTTGAATAGAGCCCATAGTTGAACATTGGTTCCTATGGCAAAGATTCATTTCAAAGTGTTTATAGTATTATTCAAAGCACGTTTGATTTCAGCCTTGGCAACCATGGGCAGAATGTCAGCAATGCTCCCCGTATTAGCTATTGGAGAGAAAACACTGTGAAACTCAGAGACCTTGGTTATTGGGCCAGTGAAACATTTATGCCCTGATCAGATGGAGCAAAGCTTCGGCAGGGTTAGTGAGCCACCTTCCGAGTGTACCAATGAAGCTCTCGCCTGCTGTTTCAGATAAATGACTTTCATTTCACTGTTGGCTTGTGCTTGAGAAGGTTATTCGATTGATTCCAGTTGTTTGCAATGCCTTGAAGGCAAGTAATGTTGTAGCATCCACTGTCCTCATAATACACTGTTTCTTTTCTAAGGAAAGTTCTTGTCATAATACCCTAGATATCAACAGAAAATATTCCTCTTCTTATCATATATTAATTTTGCTCTGGAATAAGTAAATGTAACTACCAGAATGCTAATGAGGATGTTACGCTGATGTTTATTTGCGTGCTCTAATCTGTAGATAAACAGCAAGGTCTCTTTTAATTCATGATTCCAAGTCTCAGGCCACAGCAAGACAAGTATCAAAACATCTATTCTCAATTCAGAGTTGAGATTTCTAACAAGAATTCTATTTTCTCCATAATCATAAAATAGCACCAGGAAAACTCAATATCTTAAAATACAGATCATTGAAAAGTAGATCTTTCTACCCTTAACATAAACAAACTGTAAAATCTGAAGTTAAAATTATTCCTTGTACCAGCCTCCTAATTTACCCAGAGTTAACAGAAAAGTTATAGCAGTGCATGAAGCTCTGAGGCTTTGATGGGTGTAGATATAGACATCCAAACCTATCATTTCACACTAGTCAGAATACCAGTCATAGAAATCCCACGGGGAAAAATCTGAAGGTATCTGGTCTTATGGATTATATAATTAAACTTTCTTATCATTGTACCTAAACCGAAATATGCTTCCTATACAAAGAAGGTTTCTTTCAAGAGTTAAGACCGCCTCCCACCATCCTCCTTAACACACACACACACACAGAGAGAGAGAGAGAGAGAGAGAGAGAATTGACAGCATTAGTCCTTTTCTCCCTTAGACTGATTTTTTCTTACTGTTATTTTCAGCCACTTTGTTAACGGTGGGGTTAAAGGGCAGGATAGATGTAACACCCATTTCACATACATGTTGCAACATCAGAGATGCTGGTTTTCATTAAAAACACCAGATCTAAATTCCTTCTACAATATATTTTAAAAAATCAGTACACTTGGCACCTTGGAAATGCTGAAATGTTATCATGAATGCTCGTTATTTGTTATGAGTCAATTGAATATTATCTTTAATATAAACTATAATTTATTGGTCGGATAGCTCTTCCTATCTTACCTGTATATACTCAAAGGGAGCGATTTCTCATGTTTAGCAAATTGTTCTTTAGGTAATTTGTTCTTTATGTTTTTTGTACAAAAGTACAAAATAGTTATCACAGCAAACTTTCCAGCATTTGTTATTTTGAAGCTATATGGTTTTTTTTTTGCCATGTCAGGCTTGAGCAGGATAGCAGATATATAAATTGAGCTCTCTAATTATAATCTCAATATATGAATTCTTGCTAATTAAAATACTTTGCACCAGCAAAAACAATTTTCATGTATGTGTTTAGGAGGTAGTTAAGTAACCCTATATAAAAATAAGTGCACTTTCCTCTCCTTTCTTCAGTGACTAGAAAAATTCCATATTTTTAAAATAATCAAATAATAATTTTAGAGAGAAACAGCCCTCAACTCTTTGCTGGTGCTTATCACACTGCCTTTCTTCACTCCATTCTTAGCTCTGCTAGTTTCTTCTTGTCTGTAATGATAGTAAGGGAATGTGGGTGGGTCAGCACTTCTGTGTAGGTCCCCTTTCCAAATTTGCCTTCCAAAAAGCCAACCAAATAAACAACCAAAAAATAGTGCAACAAAACACAAATAGCATTCCAATAGCAAGTGATGCATTCACCTGAGATTGAGTGGTTTTAGGTGGTCAGTAACAAAATGCTGCTTTGCTGTCATAGTAGAAAGGCAACAAATTCTTCAAAGAAACCAAGAAGGTTACAACCTTGACAAAGTCTCTCATTACCTTCCTCCTCTTATGTCTTTTTTCTCCACATTATCTGTTGCGTATCTACTACAGAAGGCTGCAAAACATACAGCAGAAAGGATGGCTTGAAGGCAATTGATGTTTGTAAATAAATCCACAACAGGATCCAAGTTGAAGAAGTGAACACGTCAGCCTGGTGGGACAATTCTCAGCATGTGCAAACATAGGTAAATTCTAGCCTATGTTACATTAAAAACAATGTCGGTGCATTTTTTCATGTTAAAGTTTTTTTCAAAGCTAAAGTGTGTTCCTTGCTGTGCTGACCACAAACGAGTTTTAAGAGTTTTGAAAGTCTGGCAAAAATAGAAAAAAAAAAAAAAAGCTGAAGCAACATTGAACTGCTCAATGTAAGCGTTGGGCATGCACAAATTTTCAAAACAAAGGAAGGAAATCATCCCTCTCTACAACGTGGTTAGGCTGATCTTTAAGAAATAACATGTAAGAAATCAGAAAAGCAGATGTTTGGTACCTACATATCCAATATCTGGCACCGTGCAGAGTAAAAGAGTGAAAGAAATAATGAAGAACAAAGTGGTTACTTTGCTTCAGGAGTTCATGATCTATAGTTAGAAACCAATATAAACATTGTGAGTATATTTCAAAGAAAGAGCAAAAGCAGGCTGGGTGTGGTAGCTTGCACCTGTAGTAATAACGCTTTGGGAGGCCGAGGTGGGAAAATTGCTCGAGCTCATGAGTTTGTTACCAGCCTGAGAAATATAGTAAAACCTCATGTCTATAAAAAAATTAATTAAAAAAAAGGCAGAGCAAAAACAAATATGAAAGAAAACGTTAGAAATCAGAGCTTGGGCAAAGAGTTCAATGTGAGCAAAGCATCTCTGCCTTGGGGGGCCTCTGGAGCATCCCGGCTTCCTGTAGAGGCCCCACCACATAGCCCTTTCCCATCACTGGGAATCGTCTTCTGTATCATGCCAGGATTTTCCCCCAAACTTCTCAATCTAATTTATTCAGCCAAAACATATATATTTCTTGAATCCTTACTAAGAGCAAGGCACTGTTCAACATAATGAAAATATGGCAATGATATAAAACAAAAATGTTTACCCTCATGCAAATTACATTCCAGTGAGAAAAGACAGATCATTAATAAAATAAATATATAATATGCCAGAAGGTAATAAGTGGCACAGAGAAAAATGAAGCGTGGAAGGGAGCTCAGGAATGCTGAGAGTGGGTAGATGTGAAGGTAGTTGGAATGCTCAAGGAGGGAGTAATAGGCAGAAGAATGGCCTTTCTACATGTCCATATCCCTATATGGCAAAAAGGACTTGTGGATGTGATGAAGTTATGGATCATGAGATGAGATTATTCTGGATTACCCAGTTTGGCCCAATGTCATCACAAGAGTACTTAAAACAAAAGAGGGTGGCAGGAGAGTCCAAGGCAAGAGGCGTGACAGCTAAGGTCAGAATGATGTGGTTGCTGCCTGGAAGGGGGCCAGGGGCCAAGGGATGCAGGCATCCTTTCAAAGCTGGAGAAGGTAAGAAAGTGTTCTCTCTCCCCTAGAGAGAGTGTGTGTTCTCTTAGCCTACTAGAGGTGTGCTAATTTATTCCAGCAGTCACAGAAGACTTACATAGAAGGTCTCACTGAGAAGACAACATTTGAACAAAGATTCCAAGGAGGCGAGGGCACCAGCTATGCAGATATCTGGGGAAGAGCACTCCAGGAAGAAAAGGCAAGCAAACAGCAGGGTGCACACCTAGCCCAGATGCATGAAGTAGAGAACACTGGGAGTCAGAAGGCTAACAGGAGACAGGTCAGAGAGAGGGATTGGGGTGGGTCAACTCACACTCAGCCTCACTGGCTATTGTAAGAACTTTGAGTTATTCTGAAACACTGAGTATAGGAGAGTCTATGAATATTTATAGAAATTCTGAATGTTTACAAGATGAATAAAAGTGGTATGCTAGTAAACTTATTGGTTGGGTGGGGAGAAGCCCAGATTTGTAGCATTTGCTGACTTCCATTGTGTAAGTATTTCTACTGATGGTTTGACAAACACTTCATAAAATTCTTGGGTACTTAATTATCAGCTCCAGTAGAGCACTGCATGTATGACATCCCATTTGCCAATTCCACACTAAATTCTACTGGGGACAAGCTGTATGAGAGTCAACTAGCAACAGAAATAAGGAAGTCCTCAATAAAAATCAGCATTTACTTTTGACAGATGTGAGATTCTGGAATGTATTTCTCTTTACTTGCTCTGTCTGGTGATTAAATTATGATTTTAAAAGAAATAGTTTTAATTCCTTATCAGAATGCTGCCACCAAAAAAATAAAATACGTACTTTAACTACATGCAATCTTATCTATATTATACTGTTGTCAACAGAAACATTATCAGGGGTCAGCTTCATGAAAGGAGATATGTGATAGAAGCTGGAGTTGTTGGAATGAAAAAAAAAGTCAAATTTTACTTTGGATTAATCAGAGGGAAGAAAACAGATAGGAAAGGAAAGGCAGGCTTAGCCAAGTTGAAGAGGCTGAACTCAGGAGGCAGTGGGAGAATAGGATCATAGTTTGAAGAGAGCTGCAAGGCTGTTTAGTCCAGGTGAGGATCATAATCCCAGAAGACCCAGTCACAAACACCATAACTCTGAAAGTTGAAATCCTGAAAGATCAAAATTCCTAAAGTCTAAATTCTTTTTTTTTTAATAGAGATGGAGTGAATTAGTTCATTCTCGTGCTCCCAATAAAGACATACATGAGCCTGGGTAATTTATAAAAGAAAGAGGTTTAATTGACTCACAGTTCAGCATGGCTGGGAAGGCTTCAGAAAACTTACAATCATGGTGAATGCAAACAAGAAGCAAAGCACCTTCTTCACAAGGCAGCAGGAGGTGCTGAGCAAAAGGGGAAAAGCCCCTTATAAAACCTTCAGGTATCACTCACTGTCATGAGAGCAGCATGGGGGTAACCACCCCCCTGATTCAATTACCTCCAACTGGGTTCCTCCCACAACATGTCGGGATTATGGAAACTAAAATTGAAGGTGAGACTTGGTTGGGGACACAGCCAAACCATATCATTCTGCCCCCGGCCCCTTCCAAATCTCATGTCCTTACATTTAAAAACATGAACATGCCTTTCTAACAGTCCCCCAAAGTCTTAGCTCATTCCAGCATTAACCCAAATGTCCAAGTCCAACATCTTATCTTAGACAAGGCAAGGCCCTTCTGCCTATGAGCCTGTAAAATCAAAATCAAGTTAGTTACTTCATAGATACAATGAGGGTATAGGCATTGGGTAAATATGCCTGTTCCAAATGGGAGAAATTGGCCAAAATGAAGGGACTGCAGGCCCCATGCAAGTCCAAAATTCAATGGGTGAGTCAAATCTTGAAGCTCTGAAATGATTTCCTTTGACTTCATGTCTCACATCCAGGTCACGCCGAAGCAAGAGGTGGGCTCTCATGGCCTTGGGCAGCTCCACCCCTGTTGATTTGCAGGGTACAGCCCTTCTCCTGGCTGCTTTCGCAGGCTGGTGCTGAGTGTCTGTGGCTTTTCCAGGCATACGGTGCAGCTGTCAGTGGATCTACCATTCTGGAGTCTGGAGGATGGTGGCCCTCTTCTCTCAGCTCCACTAGGCAGTGCCCCAGTGGGGACTGTGTGGGGGCTCTGATCCCACATTTCCCTTCTGCACGCATTGCCCTAGCAGAGGTTCCCCATGAGGGCTCTGTCTCCGTCACAAATTTGTGCCTGAACACCCAGGCATTTCCATGCATCCTCTGAAATTTAGGCATAGATTCTCAAACCTCAATTCTTGACTTCTGTGCACCCACAGGCCCAATACCTCGTGTAAGCTGCCAAGGCTTGGGGCTTGTACTCTCTGAATTCATGGCCTGAGTTGTACATTGGCCCTTTAGCCATGATTGGGACACACGGCACCAAGTCCTGAGACTGTACAGAGCAGCAAGGCCCTGCACCGGGCCCGTGAAACCATTTTTTCCTCCTAGGCCTCCTGTCCTGTGATGGCTTGAGCTACTGCGAAGGTCTCTGACATGCTCTGAAGACATTTTCCCATTGTCTTGGTGATTAACATTCAGCTCCTCGTTACTTACACAAATTTCTGCAGCTGGCTTGAATTTCTCTCCAGAAAATGGGTTTTCCTTTTCTATCTCATCATCAAGCTGCAAAATTTTTAAAACTTTTATGCTCTGCTTCCTCTTGAACACTTTGCTACTTAGGAATTTCTTCTGCCAGATACCCTAAATCGTCTATCTCAAGTTCAAAGTTCCACAGACTTCTAGGGCAGGGGTAAAATGCCATCAGTCTGTTTGCATAGTAAGAGTCACCTTTACTCCAGTTCCCAAAGAGTTCTTCATCTCCATATGAGACCACCTCAGCCTGGACTTCATTGTCCATGTCACTATCAGCATTTTCCTCAAAACCGTTCTGCAAGTCTCTAGGAAGTTCCAAACTTCCTCACATTTTTCTGTCTTCTTCTGAACCCTCCAAACTGTTCAACCTCTGCCTGTTACCTAGTTCCAAATTCACTTCCACATTTTTAGGTATCCTTATAGCAACACCCCACTACCTCAGTACCAATTTACTGTATCAGTCCATTCTCATGCTGCTAATAAAGACATACCCAAGCTTGGGTAATTTATAAAGGAAAGAGGTTTAACTGACTCACACTTCATCATGGCTGGGGAGGCCTCAGGAAACTTACAAGCATGGCAGAATGCAAAGGAGAAGCAAGTTACCTTCTTCACAAGGTGGCAGGAAGGAGAAGTGCAAGCAAATGGGGAAAAGCTCCTCATAAAACCATCAGATCTTGTGAGAACTCACTCACTATCATGAGAACAGCATGGGGGTAACTGCCTCCATGATTCAATTACCTCCCACTGGGTCCCCATCATGATATGTGAGGATTATGGGAACTACAATTCAAGATGAGATTTGGCTGGGGACACAGCCAAACCATATCATGGGGTCTCACTTTATTGCCCTGGCTGATTTCAAACTCCTGGGCTCAAGTGATCCTCCTGACTTGGCCTCCCAAAGTGTTGGGAATACAGGCATGAGCCACCATGCCCAGTCCTAAAGTCTAAATTCTTAACATCTAAAATCCAGAAAATCACAATCACAGGAGAGTTGTACCATGTTAGTTGCATCGTGTTAGGTACAACTGTTGCTTTGTTTTATTCTTATTTGGAAATTATATATGGTTGAAGGGGGTCCATATGGGTGCCAAATCTACAAGGGGTGGACTTGCGGACTTAATTTCAGATGTCAACTTGACTGGATTAAGGAATCCCTGGAAAGCTGGGAAAGCATTATTTTGAGTATGTCTGTGATGGTTTTCTCAGAAGAGATCAGTGTGTGGGTCTGAGCGGACTAGGTGGGGAAGATCTGCTGTCAACGTTTTGAATGTCTTGAATATCACAGAAGTGAAAATGAAAGTAAAAAATGCACAAAATCTTGTCTGCCATATTATGTAATCATGTACCAAGCACCTCTACACGTAGCACCATGCTTGTCTTCACAAAATGCCTTTTGTCAGATAATAAAAAGAGTTCAACAAATTCAGTGGCCTTCTGAACCAGACACCTCCTGGCACAGAGCTTCCTCCAGTGCTACAAGACATATCAAATCATGAACTATTCTTGATTAGGGATTTGATTGTCAAAAAATATAAACATATTTATTTACCACTAAGTCTAACATAACAAAACTGGTGCATGTTTCACTTTGGCTGATGAATGGCACTTTCAAAACTGTCCCCAGTGGGTTTTTATAATCAACTTTATACAGTTTATGCCCCCATTGGATTACAAAACTCTATAATTTAATCTTCATGTTTATGGTTTAATAACTGGAAAAAGTGAAGTACTTTATAAAAGCTTATTTGAAGATTTGGAGGGCTTTGCAGAAGAAAATAGATTTCAATCAGATCCCCAAATTATAATGACAAGTTTTTAATTAGGTGTGATCAAGGCTTCTAAAAGTGAATTGCAAGTTGTTACCAGTAAAGTTTGTATCTTCCATTCAGCCCAGTTCATTTGCCAGAAAATTCAAGTGAGTGGGTTGGCCAGGCCATATGGCAATGATGAAAATTTTAGTTCAAAAATGTGTCATTTTTCTGTATTGGCATTCCTTCCACCTGATAAAATTCCAGGAGCTTTTGATAAATTAAAACCACAATTGCCTGAAGAAGCCAGAAAAATTACATACTAGTTTGAAAATAATGATGTAGAAGGTAGGATAAGAAGTCATTTAGGCAACGGTGCTGCTGTTCAATCAAGAGTATTGTTTCTGCCAAATGAGTGGCCTCTATATGAGGGCCTGCAAAATGGATTTCCACATACTCAAAACAACAGACAAGAATGGCATAGAAGATTGGAAAATGTAATAGGAAATGCTCATGTCAGTGTGTATCAAATTATAGAAGCATTTCAAAAAGAGCAGTGCCACGTAGAAAATGAATGTGAATGTATTTTATGAGGAAAGTCAAATCCTAAAAACAAAAAAGGCAACTATTCATCATGATGAAAGACTTCAAAATATAGTTAATGATCATGAGAGTCAGCCAGCTATTATGAACTCTGCAATTGCCCATAATCTATCCATGTAATATACTTTTTATATGTCAATTTTCTTTTTAGTTGTTTCTTTTTCCATTTTTTCCACTATTTTAAATTGTCAGCATTATTTTTTACAACTTGGTATGCTATGTATTTCATCTTATTATCATTTCCAATACTGGAGGTATAAATTTTGCAAAGACTTTTAGAGAGTTCTAATTTGTTTTATGCTTTTTTTTTTTTGCAAATTTGACTCCACAAGAGTGCGTTATCACAACACTGACTTTGTGTGTAAGCATTGTACATGTACATAAAAACATAAAAGCTTCCTCAATAAATGAGAAGATATCCTTTTTGCACGTTTGTATTTAGGAAACAGAAAATTTCTCAAGATCTCAGCTCTTTGACTGCATATTAGATGGTGAGCCATCCCAGCTTTTGATGAATCTGGTCAAAAGACTTAGGTTGTCTGTCACAGTATTCCAGATGACCTAAGTTATAAAGCTGAGTGTACCCAGTTACCAACCATGCTTTTATACATTTTGCTTTTTGACCCATTTCTTTACGAGTACAACTCATCTGCTCATTACCGTTATACCCGTAAGACTCTCGTTAGCATACCTGAGTTTTATGCTTGCAAATATATGTATGTTATTATTGCCTATTGATTGTGTAAAGTGGCCTAGGAAGCGTTCTGTTGTGTTTTTATACGTTTCTCAAATAAATTCCATCTTAAAAATATAAATAAATGCTTTTTTGTTGTTGTTTTTAGACAGAGTCTCACTCTGTCGCCCAGGCTGGAGTGCAGTGGTGTGATCTCGGCTCACTGTAACCTCCACCTCCTGGGTTCAAGCGATTCTCCTGCCTCAGCCTCCCAAGTAGCTGGGACTAAAGGCGCCCGTCACGATGCCTGGCTAATTTTTTGTATTTTTAGTAAAGATGGGGTTTCACCGTGTTAGCCAGGATGGTCTCGATCTCCTGACTTTGTGATCCACCCGCCTCGGCCTCCAAAGGTGCTGGGATTAAAGGCGTGAGCCACCGCACCCTGCCCAATAAATGCTTTTTAAAGAATGTGTTACTAATTTTTTTCCAGAATTGTATTTTCAGAATTTTGTTTTTTGAGGATTGTAATTTTCAGGATTTTAGACTGTACAGATTTAGATCTTTTGGGACTTCAACATTTGGGATTATGACGTTCAGGATTGTGTCTTCCTAGGCTGTGGCCCAAACCCATGTGGTCCAACACTATTTCACATGAGAGGAAAGCAAACCACATGCACAGATGCAACGAAGGCTTAAATAGGTGTCATGTATAGATTATATCCCAGGAAAACGTGATTAAGATGACACATAGCGACTTTTTTTTCCCGCAGTGAAAAAGATCCACATTGTTTTTCTTGTGTGGAACTAAACACAATTTCTGAATCAATGTAAGTGAATGCAAATCACCATGTTCACTTAGCTGATGCTCTTTTATTAACAGGGATAGAAGGGAGGTGATTCAATGCTCCTTTATCAACAGGGATAGAACAGAGGTGATTCGAAGAGATGATGGCGCGGGACTCAGGACCTGAGGAAGCTGCAGTGGGTGAAGGGGAGAAACAGAGGAGCAGGGGCTGGAGAAAGAGTGGGGAGTCATCAACGACCCTCCTTGCTCCCAGCGTCTGGTGTTTGGAGCCCAGAGGTCGTCTCTAGGGCCTCGGAGAAGCTTCCAAGTCTGTTCATTTCTCTTTCCCCACCCCTGCTTGTATCACAAATAAAGAAATTATTGACAACTGAGTTCCTGACTAGGTGGCAGGATTTTAGGGACCCTTCACCTCGTCTGAACCTCATGAAGGTAGTGGGAGTCCCATGGGTTAGTTAGCAATAGTCCTTGAGATTATTTGGTCATATAAATAATCACAATACTCATAGTCATCTTGCTTTTCTCATAATGCCCAGTTGGAGGACGGTGGGGGCAGAGAGGACTGGAGTGAGAAGAGATAGAACCAGAGCTGGCTTTCATGTATGGGGCTCTCCAGAGCAATCAGGCCTAAGTACAATCAAGAGGGGTCTTGAAGCAGTTCTGGCGAGGGCAGCCTGGGCTTAGGCCCCAGCTCACACCAAGCACATCACCTGTCCAACTGGGAAGCCTAAGCAATGTGTTTCTGTTTTTGTTTTCTGGTAAAGAATTGAATGTCATTAGCTACATTCACAATGCTGTGCAATCATCACCACTATCCATTTCCGGAACATTCTATCATCCCAGACAGGAACTCTGTGCCCATTAGACACTAACCCCCGCCCATTTCCACCTCCTGCCAGCCCTGAAAACCTCTATTCTACTTTCTGTCTCTGTTAATTTGCTTGTTCCAGGTTCTTCATATAGATGGAATCACCTAGTCTGTGTCTGACGTCTCACTTAGCATAATGTTTTTAAGTTTTATCTATGTGGTAGCAGGTATCAGAATTCCCTCCCTTTTCAAAGATCACTAATATTCCATTTTGTCTATACCACATTTTGTTTATCCATCTATCCCTCAATAGACTTTTAGGTTGTTTCCACCTTGTGGTTGCTGTAATTAAGGCTGCTGTGATGCTGCAATGAACACAGGTGTAGCAGCCAGGTGTGGTGGCATGCGCCTGTAGTTTCTGCTACTCAGGCATCTGAGGCAGGAAGATCGCTTGAGCCCAGGAGTTCTGGGCTGCAATATGCTGTGTTGATTAGATGTCTGCACGAAATTAGACATTAGTACAGTGATCTCCCGGGATAGGGGACTACCAGGTTGCCTAAGGGGTGGCGAACCGGCCCCGGTTGCCTGGATTGAAGACAAAGCAGGGCACAACTCCCAGTTTGACCAGCCGGGGGATCACGCCCGTGGACAGCCCCGCAGCAGGGGGGTCGCGCCCGTGGACAGCCCCGCAGCAGGGGGTTCGTGCCGGTGGACAGCCCCGCAGCAGGGGGTTGCGCCCGTGGACAGCCCCGCAGCAGGGGGGTCGTGCCCGTGGACAGCCCCGCAGCAGGGGATCATGCCTATAAACAGCCCCTGCACTCCGGCCTAGGAAACATAGTGAGACCCCACCTATTAAAAAAAAAAGGGTGGGGAGAGAACACAGGTATACAAATATCTATTTGAGTAACTGCTTTCCATTCTTTTGAAGATAGGTATAGATAGATATAGATACAGATACAGAGATTTATAAAGATGAGTGGGATTACTGAATCATATGGTAATTCTATGTCTAAATTTTTGAGGAACTGTATGTTTTCCACAGCTGATGTACTATTTTTCATACCCACCCTCAATGCACAAGAGTTACAATTTTTCCACATTCTTGTCAGCACTTGTTATTTTCTGGGTGTTTTTGCTTTGTTTTGAGGCCGAATCTCCTTCTGTCTCCAGGCTGGAGTGCAGTGGCATGATCTCGGCTCACTGCAACATCCGCCTCCCAGGTTCAAGCAATTCTCGTGCCTCAGCCTCTCAATTAGCTGGGATCACACATGTGTGCCACCATGCCCGACTAATCATGTGTGTGTGTGTTTTGTTTTTTTGTTTTTTTTGTTTTTTGTTTTTTGGTACAGATGAGGTTTCACCATGTTGGCCAGGTTGCTGTCAAACTCCCGATCTCAGATGATCCACCTGCCTAGGCCTCCCAAAGGGCTGGAATTACAGGTGTGAACCAGCGTGCCCAGCCCCCTGATTTTTTTGTTTTTTCTTTTTTGATAGCAGCCATCCTAATGGGTGTGCAGTGTGTGTGTGTGTGTGTGTGTGTGGTTTTTTTTAATGTCACATTGGTGATTCTAATGTATAACCAGCAAAGAAAAGCATGGATTCTGGGTATCAATTTTTCATCTAGGTAAGCCAGGGCAAATAAAACCTATTGAAGAGCCCTCCTGATGATTGAATGACTTCCCCCATAGAAGGCAAAATCTACGAATGTTGGTTCCTCTCTTATTCCCTTGGAATTCTACTAAACTTCCTGCCTCAACACACAGAGAAAGTCCCTGAAGCCTAAAACTATGCAGATTTGACACAGGGCTGATTTTAACTTCTGTTTTGCTTTTACCATGTAGCTAGCTGCAGATGTCACATGTGTCCTCCATGACATCTAAATAGCACTACACCTGCACCAGCTTTCCTCTCAAATTAACTACTCATCAGTTCTATTATTAAACAAACAGGGAGCAGCTGTAATACTCAAGGAGTGAGTGAGATTGTGCTTTAAAATTACATCTCTGCCAACACTTTTAGTTTGCTTGTTGAATAACTGTAAGTTTTCCAGTTAAATTAATAGAATACATTATACCCATAAAATCCTGACATACTTGGCAATACACACAACAAAATATTTTACAAGTAGAGAATATAATAAATGTATGACACTTTAGAAATGCATTGAGATAAGTTTAAACAGTGTTTACTTTTAATTGGTGTGCTTTCTTTCATCTCACAGTCATAAGCTGCGGTTTAGTTTATTGGCTGAATACTCACTATGCAGTCCTTTGTAAAATTTTGGAGGTCTGCAGTAATGTGATTATTGAGCTTCAACAGAATACACAGAAGATCCCAGGAACCACAAACCAATCCATCCACTATGCAGTATCTAAAGTGTTTGCAAAAATAAAAACAAACAACAACAAAAAAACACCTGAACAATTGACTCATAGCAAAGCTATCAGGTTAGTGCAAAAGTAATTGTGGTTTTGCCATTGAAAGTAATGAAAGTAATTGAAAGAATAGGTGTTCTAGCTGGACATTCTACAATGCATGCCACAACCATGGATCAATGATGTATTGAAAACCCAAACCAACTGAGGATCACTGCTATGCATTATTCCCATCGTGTCATAATGTGGCAAACTAAGCACCTGTAACAAGGGATTTTCAGAGGGAAAGCAAACATATCAGTTAAAGCAAAGAAAACTGGCAATTTTCAATTTGCTCAAATCAAACTATTCACTACTTTGTAAGCTTCTCTACAAAATCCAGAACTTTTGATAGGATCACCCTTAGGTAAAACTCTAAAGTGAGCAGCTTCTGATCAATAGACCTCAACTCCTTTTCCCTTCTGTATCACAGACCGTGTGGGTGAATCCATCACATGACTTAATAAGATTTGGCCAATTGGGAAAGGTCTCTTTAAAGAACTAACACTCAGGCTGGGATCTAGAGCAAAGCACCGTAAACTTGAATGTGCATATGAACCACCTGGGGACCTTGTCAACATGCAGATTCTGATTCATTGGATCTAGGGTGGTGCCTGAGCTCTAGCAAGCTCCCAGGGATGCCTATGTGACTGCCTTGGACATCAGTTACAGTAGCAAGAATATAAGCAGATACCAGCCAACAAAGCAGGAGTGAACGCATCACGGCCCAGGCAGCCCTGGACCAGGCCAGCTCAGGGATCTGAGAAAAGAGTAACTGGACTGAGGTCTATGAGTGCTTCCATGAGAGATGAGGCTGAGAAGGTGGACAAGATCTAGGTCAATGTGTTAAGTTCCTACTAAATGCAAGGCTAGGCTCTGCATAAACAGAAACAAATAAGGCAAACCTAGTCCTTGCATCTTTAGAGCTTACAGTCTAGCAGAATTACTTCATGGGTAGAAAATCATTAAAGATTTTTAAATGAAGGAGAGACATGATCTAATTGAAATTTTTGATGAACCTCTCTGGGTGTGCCATAGAGAAGGTATTGGAGAGGCAAAAAGTTGGAAAGAGGAGTATATGTTTGCAGACCAGGTGAAAGATGCAGATGACAGAAGTGGATAATTTTAGCACATATTTTGAAGGTGAAATAACAGGACTTGGTTGCAAGTTGTGATGGTAGGGGGGTGGCAGGAAGAAGAAAGCATCAAGGATGATGATGCTTTCTGGAAGAAGCAAATGGGTAAATGGAGATAATTTTTATGAAGAATGGTAAGGCTGAAGAAGAAATAAACTAACAAAAGGGAAATGATTGAGGAAGTGGAATAGGTTTGGGGGCAGAACTCAAGAGTTTTGAATTCTGATTTTAGGAATGCCTGTGAAAATCCCAGTGGAGATTTCAAGATGGCAGGTGCACATAATGTTTTGGAGCTTGGGAGGAGACCTCTGTAGGAGCCATATGCATATAAATGGTATCTAAAGCCATAGGAATTAATAAAACCTTGTCTAGAGTCTGTGTAGGCAGGGGTGTCCAATCTTTTGGCTTCCCTGGGCTGCATTGGAAGAAAAATTGTCTTGGGCCACACATAAAATATACTAACATTAACAATAGCTGATGAGCTAAAAAAAATCATAAAAAAATCTATAATGCTTGACGAATGTTTGCAAATTTGTGTTGGGCTGCATTCAAAGCTGTCCTGGGCCACAGGTGGCCCACAGGCCACAGGTTGGACAAGCTTAGTATGGAATAAGAACAGAAGAGGACCCAGGATTTAGGAACTTCAACATTTAAAGTTTGGGAAAAGAGGGAGGAGCTGATAAGAAAATAGTTCAAGCTAGAGGAAGAGATCAGGGGTCTACTCTACTGAATGTTCCTGAGACCCCACTGGACTTATATATTACATAATATGTACAATATATGTTACTTGGGTGATGGATACCCTAATAGCTTTGAACTGACCACTATGCATGGAACAAAATTGTACCTGTATCCCATAAATTTTATATAAACAAAAGTAAATAAATAGAAGGCAGGAAGGGAGAAAGAGAAGGAAGGAAGGAAGGATGGAAGGAAGGAAAGAAGGAAGGAAGGAAGGAAAGAAGGAAGGGAGAGCGAGGAAAGGAAAGGAAAGGAAAGGGAAGGAAAGGAAAGGGAAGGAAAGGAAAGAAGGAAGGGAGAGTGAGGAAAGGAAAGAAGGAAGGGAGAGTGAGGAAAGGAAAGGAAGGAAAGGAAAGGGAGGGAAAGAAGGAAGGAAGAAAGGAAGGAAGGAAGGGGAAAGAAAGAGAGAGAGAAAGAAAGAGAAAGAAAGAAACAAAGAAAGAAAGAGGAATAGTGTTCATGATGTTTATGAATCACCAATTCTGGGGGTGCTGAATTGTGTCCCCCAAGATTCCTATGTTGAAGAGCTGATCCCCACTGCCTCAGAGGGGACTGTTTTAGAGAAGGCCTTCAAAGAGGTAAGTGAGGTCAAATGAAGCCATATGGGTGGACCCTAAACCAATATGGCAGGTGTCCATCTAAAAAGAGATTGAGACACAGGCAACACAGCCTGAGGACACAGCAGGAAGGGAGCCATCTGCAAGGCAGCAGTTCTCAGAAGAAGGCAAACCTGCTGACATTCCATCCTGGATTTCCAGTCTTCAGAGCTGTGAGAAGATAAACCATTCAATCTATGGCAGCTTGTGATGGAAGCCCCTAGCACTCTTATATGGTGACCTTAGCACAAGCAGTTTAATAGGCTTGGTGAAAGTGAAAGCCAAACTGACCTGAATAAAGAGTGAAAGGAAAAGGAGCAAAAGGAGACAGTAAGTGTGGAAAATCCTTGAGGAAAATTTGCCAAGAAAGGAGGAGATGGCTTGATAGCTAGAAAGACACACAGAGTCAAAGGTAAGGTTTCTTCAAGATAGAAGATTTTTTTAATGAAAAATTTATATTTAAATGCTGACAGAAGGCATCAAGAAGGAGAGAGATTGAAGATGCAGATGACAAATGGAAAAGCAATGAACAGAATCCCTGAAAAGTCAGGAAAAGAAGGGAGATTATTAGAGGGATGTCCTTTTACAGTAAGAGGAATACTTCCTCCACCGCCCCAGGATTTAAAAAGCTTATAAATGACAGGTAACATTCTACCTAATTATAGAGCTTTACACTTTTCAATAAATTTTATTGTACGTGATACAGTCACTCTGTGAATTCAGTGAGACAGACAGTTGTCCACATTTTACATAAAAAGAAAGAAAAGGCAGAAAAGAAGTGATTTGCTTGAAGTGACACAGAAACGGCTGGTAGAACCATGCACTGTGTAGATGGCAGGGCTCCTGACTTCTCATTTCACACCAGAAATGTAGACAGAATTAGATATAATGACAGTTATTATATTTTTAAACCTTTCAAATAAGAATATCCTTAGATTTTCACTCATTAACAAAGCACAAAGCACGTGATTAGCATCTGAAAATGTTTTATTATATGATGACTAGACACCAAAAGAGGTTTCCATTTTCCTGTGTATTTGAAAGAGTTCAACAGCCCCAAGTCACAAAGTTGGAGGAAACTCAAACAAGGGAAGGTTCGTTTGAAGTGACGAAATTAGCATGATGAAGTTTACAATACAAAGATTTTTGTTTCAAGACTCTGAGGTTTGGTAGGGAGGAAGGGGAAAGGCAGATGACACCAAATAAGACTGGTTGGAGAGGGGATGAGAAGCATCAATTAGAAAGCTCTTCAAATTCAAACGGACCATTCAAACCATCCTAGGACTAGACTCCAATCGGGAAAGACTCTGAAGGAAATGATCTCCTACTCCCATGAGATGGCTAACGTGATTTAGGTAAAAAGCTTTTAGTTTTATGGCTGGGGAGGTAGCAATAAAGAAAATGAACTTCCTGCCAGTGATTCTTTTTCAAGCCCTGCCAATTCCTGTGTCTGGGGAAGCTATAAAGAATGTCCAGCCTCATGTCAAAAGAATTGCCACAGATCTCCAGCTCGCCTGCATTCAAGCATCGAAACATCCCTAAGCCTGTTCCCAGGCCAGCCTGAAACTGAGAATCCAGGAGAGTCTTTTCTGTTCTGCTGCTGCAGCTACACTATCTGCTTGTTAGCATAACCAGGGCCACCAGCAATAGATGCTAAAGAAATACACAGAGCAAAAATCAACAGCTGATGAAAAGCAGAATCTTTTCTTTTTGGCAGCAATACCAATAGCATGAAGCACGTCCCTTTTGGAGCTTTCCAAATCACTTCAAAAGCGAGTTTTCTGGTGTGGATCAAGAAAGCTAGGCAAATTGCCCCTGAGGGCATAGCCACTGGCCAAGATATTGATGACTGTAGGCAGCGCAGGACCCATCCTCGGCCCCAGTGCTGTCTTTCTCAGAGTTCTGTTTAATTCCATCTGGCACGGGCAGCGTTTGGAGAAAGCTGTGTTGATTTTTGTGATCTTCAGCCAGCACAGAGGTGGCCAGTTCCCTAGCCTCCTAGCACCGTCCTCCTCCTGCCCTGCCCCTTCATGGCCTGCCTGGGCTCACTGGACACAGACTTGCCTTTCACCGCTTTCAAAACCTCACAGTCCTGTGTGTCTGTTTCCCTTTGAACTACACAAACTAACTAATTTGGTGAACCTATTAAGTGAACTTCTTTATACTCACGGTCTAGAGTGCATTGAACGCTAAAGGGTTTGCTAGAGATTGTCAAAATCAATTCTATGTTCTTCCAACTGGACCAAGGTTTCTTTG
The DNA here is from genome assembly GCF_028885655.2 of Pongo abelii. Taxonomy (NCBI): domain Eukaryota; kingdom Metazoa; phylum Chordata; class Mammalia; order Primates; family Hominidae; genus Pongo; species Pongo abelii. The sequence goes on from NC_071988.2 coordinate 212,312,275, forward strand.
AGTTAACAAAACTCTGAGAAATCTGAGTTGATTTTTCGTAGTATCTCTTTGTATTCTTTTGGGGTTTTTTTGTTTTTTACTTATCATGGAGATTTTCCTTAATTTAACCCAAAAGATATACCAATATGACATTTGAACTAATATGAAGGAGGTAGTAGGACAAAGAATTTGAAGACAGCCTTTCAGAGCCCCACAAAGTACTTGAAATTTATCAATAAACCCCTCCCGGTGCTTCCCAGCATGTTCCACATTCCATCTCCATTTTAAGCCATGAAGCTTCAAGTGGCATCTCCTCCTGTGAAACCTACAGTTTAGAGATAAATTATTGATGACTAATGACTTAGAAGAACCAAAGAAAGGATCCTCTAGTGGAGACACAGCATAGAAATGGTGGTCCAGGGTGAGACGGAACTGCTTCCAATCCCAGTGCCGCCTGTGTGGTTCCAGCTGTGTGCTTCTCTTCCTCTAATCTTGTTTACTCGTCTCTAATACGGGACTAATAACATATACATCAGACTATTGTGAGGGTTGAATGTAACAATATTCCAAATTGTTGCATGTGTCCAGTACTTAACACAGTGCCAAGAACAAAGCATGTATCAATAAGTATGAATAGCCTTCCCAGTGCACACCTCCAAACAGTGGATTCTGGCCGGTGACAGGCAATGGTTCCCCGCGGTCCTACAGGCCATGGTTTAACTTACCACTAGCCAATCAGTAAGTTTGCCTCAGACCACATCACAATTCTTTTGCAAGCCTGGAGGTTGGTGAAAAACAAGGGGGAAAATAATCAATGTCCCTAAGGCAGATGCTGAAAGATTAACCTCATAACATAATTCTCTCACCAGACTTGTTTCCTGAATGTCCATTTACATTTTAATTCTGCAAATAAAATAAAGTTGGTAATAATGAAAGTGATTAAGATGGTATTTGTCCAGGGAACGAATCTCCCCACAACACACCTAAGAAAGAGATATATGTGCAGAAAACGAAGCACAGTAAAATACCACTTCATTACTATCTGGAGATTTTCCCCAAACACAGAGAAAGCTCTACAAAGCTGAGCTTAAGGCAGAAGAACTCTGTTATTTACTTGGTCTAATGCCAAAACAGGCCAGAGACCCCTTTCACTTACTTCTTTTTAATCCCAAACCCATGTCTCAATTTGATCTAAGAAAGAGCCAAACACCCAAGAGGCGCCAGGGTAGAGAAAAGCAGCCAGCCAGAGAGTAGCCTCCGTGCCAGGGGAGTGTGTCTGAGCTTTGTTTTATTTTTCTTATTTGTCTGTAGTTGTGTGATTGGTAGAAAAGAGTAGATATGAAGTCTACTGACACAGGATTGGTCTTCAGACATGTCTTACCAAGCATTTGGGGGAACAGAGGGGTTCCACAAATAAGAGAGCAATGATCAGACTTTCTTCTAAAAGGAGCAGCCACAAGCTACCTTAACCCTCCAACTTGCCCGTAAATCTTCACCTAGAGTTAGGAAGATTTCACCATTAGCTGTGGCCCATAAAAGATCCTTAAGCTTGACCAACCACAGTGTTCCATCTCCTTGAGGAGGAAGTGAAAGGGGTATGGACAGAAGCTGTGAGCTTTCTGTCTTCCGCAGGCCCCCAGCTGTGTCTTCTACTTCTTGTAAAAGATAGTCTTCAAATGATGTTTTCTGGCTGACAATACCACAGAACTGATCCTTATCTCACTATGGAAATGAAAGATTTCAAAGAATTTGTTGCCTGAAATATGGTGCCCTAATCACATATTAATAAAGCTGCTATCCAGAAAGAAGGCAGATTTCAAAAGAAAGGTTGTTAGCATTCTCAGGGACCTAAAAAGTACATATTGTAGAAAAATGGTAAATAGATCTTGGAATCAGGTAGACTTTAATTCAAACCCCAGCTATGCCACTTATTAACTTATGTGACATTGGGAAAGTCTCTCAAATTTAGTTTTGCAAAATCAGAATAATATAGGTAGCCAACAAATAGGGTTTAATGGAGGTAATAATGAAGGTGATTAAGATGATAAAATTAAATAATGAATATAAAGTACTTAGCATGTAATAAGTTTTATTGTATGATTTCAAAGCACATGCTTTTACCTACAGTGCTATAAAGCTGCTTGCAATAGTCAAAGCTAATAGAAGTTCTAGTCAGAGCTAATAGAAGCCTTGTGTATGTAATTATTTAAGAATTCTGTAAATATACATAATAGGGTAGGAATGAGAAAATCTTTAGAGGAAATATTCAAGTATGCTTGGTTTCTAGCAAATCCAGATAGACAGTTTTGGCAACAACCAAGTCATAATTTTAAGTCTTGTTATAGGAGCTAGAATTTTATTCAAGGGGCAACTGATTTGATTAGATAAGATGTTGTGCACTGCATGTTTGCATCAACAAACACACATGTTGAAACTCTAACAATAGAATGGCATTAGAAGGAGGACCTTTGGGAAGTAATTTGGTTTCGATGAGGATGGAGTTCCCACGATGGGGTTAGCATCCTAATAAGCAGAGAAGGAGACTAGAGCCCTCTTCTCTCAGCCATGTGAAGATACAACAAGAACACCTGCAAACCAGTAAGAGGGCCTTTACCAGACACTGGCTCTGCTGGCCCAGATTTTAATCTTTAATTCCCACAACTGTGAGAAACAAGTATGTGCTGTTTAAGCCACTCAGTCTACAGTTGTTTGTAGCAGCAGCCTGAGCAGACAAAGACATAGGGTTCCTGTTTATTTTCAGAATTCGGTTTAGCTGTAATCACCTACCATCCTGAGATGCTGTTTCCTCCCTCCTCCCTTGAAATATAAGCTCTGGGACTACAGCTTCATGGACATATTCTGAAGAATTTGTCTCTGCTCCTGTGGGATGCTAACCTAACCAATCAAGGAATGTTTTCTCAATGGAATGAAACATCTTAATGCAGCTTGCCAGCCAATATCTGCAGAGCACACCTCATGGGTTCTGGCTGGCTTGGATTTCTGAGACTACTTCATCCTACCCATCAGACTGTGGACTCAGATTCAGCCAGAAGGCCCAGATTCTAGCGTCAGTTTTGCCCTTGGGATACAAATGTACGTCCTGCTTCACTGAACATGAAACCCTGAATATTTGGCCATTACTCTGGCAATTGCCCTCCCTCCCTGTGCCAATTGCCAGTCAACCCAACTCCCAGGCAGCCTTGGCAATTATGTCTGCTCGGCCTGCTGTAGCAGCCAATGACTTAGTAAAAGTCAGAACATAGATCTGCTAGCTCCCAGTCCAGGATTTCCCCTTAACTCATCCATGTATATATTAAACAACTAGGCTTGCTTTTAAAATTCTTTTTCATTTAGCCTCTTCTTAGAACTTATCATTTTGAGAATCCTGACCTGCCAATATTCCATAAACTTTCTGAAAGTGACACAGCAAATACAATGCATGCACAGTGCTAACTGCAGCTGATTTCATTTTTCCATCATCTATAAAGCACATAAGATAATTTCTAAACCAGCAGTAAAATCTATTTATAAAGAATGCTGATTTGTTTTCTGCACTTTCCAACACAGAGCTTCAATTTATTTCCTTACCATAAAGAAAACATTACTTTTTAAAACAATCATAGTTAGTATATTTTATAAATGTTTTAATTTTTGTAAAGTCCAACTTGCAAATTGGAGTGTAAATAGCTTTCTTAAAATGGAAGGAAGCGTGTTAGACCCAGTATGCTGACTGATGATTTCACTGTGCTTCAAAGCAGATGATTTCACAGTCATTGGGTATATAATGTAATGAGTTTTTATAAAGCAATTGATATCACTAAAAATATAATTATAATAAATAAAATTGTAGGAAAAAGGAAATCTTCATTCAGACAATGCCAAATTTTTTAACTAACTCATTGCTAAAACATTATGTTTGTACATGAAAAATTTTACACATTCTTTCTATGAGATAAACCTGATAACACCTTGAAAACTTAATAGTTATGGAAAAGTAACTACTGTGATTTTTTTTAGAGAATGTCATGTTCTTGATGTTCTTGAGTGAGCTGTCTCATGTTATTAGAAGGGAAACAGCAACACCTTGTGGCTAAACAAAGAAAGTGAATGAATTTTTAGGGCCCGGTGCAGTGGCTCAGGCCTGTAATCCCAGCACTTTGGGAGACCTGGGAGGAGGGTAACTTGAGCCCAAGAGTTCAAGACCAGCCTGGGCAACACAGTGACACGCCCATCTTTACCAAAAATTTGAAAAATTCGCTGGCCGTCGTGGCTGATACCTCATGTCCCAGCTACTTGGAAGGCTGAGGTGGGAGGATCGCTTAAGCCCAGCAGGTCAAGGCTGCAGTGAGTGTGATAATACCACTGCATTCCAGCCTGGGTGACACAGCAAGACCCTATCTCAAAAAAATTATGTTTATGTAGCACTTTCTACAAGGAATATAGTATCATGTTTGTATTTAAATGACATCGGGACCAGCATGGTGGCTTACAGCTGTAATGTCAGCTCTTCAGAAGGCAGAAGGCAGGAGGATCACTTGAGGCCAGGAGTTGGAAGACCAGCCTGGGCAGCATAATGAAATAATAATAATACTAATAAAAAGCTAGGCATGCTGGCACACACCTGCAGACCTAGCTACTGTGGAGGCTGAGTGGCAGGATCGCTTTGAGCCCAGGAGTTTGATTGTATTGCGTATTGTGAGCTACGATTGAGCCACTCCACTCCAGACAACACGGCAAGACCCAGTCTCTAAACAAAATAAAGGGACGTCAGAGCATTGCTTACAGAGATTTATAAATGATCCCAAAATGTCTTCAGGGAGATAAATCATCTAAATATAGCTATATGGACTCTTCCTAAATTCCAAATTTGGGTGGGAAAAATAAATGAGATAGAAGACTTCTTGAAATGTATCAAGACTCAGAAAGACAAACCAAAAACTTTCATTAGGCAGCATAAAGAATGTTTATTAATGCCATTTCTAATTTATGATATGATCATCTAAACAGGAAATCCCAGCCACAAGAAGCCAAAGGAAAGGGAAAAGAAATGACAATAATGACCATACTTTCTACACTTCCAACCTCTTCTCTACCACCACTCAGCAAGACCTCCCACAGCCAATCACTGCCTTCTCTTGTGGACTTACCCTCTACTCTGTGAACACATGAGCCAGAGAACCCTGAGAAGTCCCTGGGTCCCTTCCAGGGGCTCTGCAAGGTCAAAACTCTTTTCATAAAAATACACAGGTTTTGTTGACCTTTTCCACTTTCATTCTCTCACAAGTATAACTGGAGTCTCCCAGAGGCTAACTGACGTGGGATGTCACAAGAAATTAAATGTAGAAGCAGAAAGGAGAATGAAGTTTTCTTCTATTAAATCAGACATTAAAGACATACCTAAAAATATAAAACAATGTCACTGTTCTCACCAACTTTACTGTTTAAAAATGATAACTTTAAATAAAAATGTGATTTATGTAAACATATAAGTATATTATTTTATTTTTTTAATCTCTCAGTTTTAATGTTTAATATGATAAATATAGATAGATATAATCCAAATAAATAAAAGCTCTTTGGGGTCCTCAATAACTTTTCAATGTAAAGTGTTCCTGAAACCAAAAAGTTTGAGGACCGATGCTCTAAGCTCATACTCTCTGATATAGTTTCCACCCAGGTCATTTCTTAAATTCTTGATCAGTCATTTCCCATGTCCCTCACCCTATCCTTGTTGCAAAATTCCATTTTCCTACTCCAGCCCTCCCTGTCATGAGAAAGTTCCCAGGTTGTAGACATTATTTACTAAATCTTTCTTAACAGCTTTATGATGATAACATGACATATACAAATTGTATAAATTTAAGGTAACAATGTTTTGATATTTCTATGCTTTTTGAAATGATCACCACAATCAAGCAAATTAGCATATTTATTATCTCTACATATTTACCATTGTGTGTGTGTTGACAGTAATTAATTTATGATCTAGTCCTTTAGCAGAACACAAGAATATGATACAGTGTTGTTCCATGTTGTATATCTCCAGAAATTATTATAACTTGAACTTTGTACAATTTAACCAATATCACCCTGTTTCCCCTTCCTGAGCCCCTGGCAACCACTGTCCTATTCTCTGTTTCTACGAATTTGACTGTTGTAGATTCCACATGTAAGTGAGATCATGAAGTATTTGTCTCTGTGTCTTGCATTTTTGCTTGGCACAATATCTTCCAGCTCCATCCATGTTTTCACAAATAGAAGGATTTCCTTCTTTTTTAAGGTTGAATAATATTTCATTTTATATATACATGCCACGTTTTCTTTACCCATTCATCTGTTCCTCTGCCAAAGGACATTTAGGTTATTATCATATTTTGGTCATTGTGTGTCATGCTGCAATGAACAGGGGAGTACAGACACCTCTCTAAGACTCTTATGTCAATTTCACTGGACATACATCCAGAAGTGAAATTATTGGATTATGTGGTAGTTCTTTTTTTTATTTTTGAAATGGGGTCTCAGTCTGTCATCCAGGGTAAAGTCCAGTGGCAAGATCATAGCTCGCTGCAGCCTTGAACTCCAGGGCTCAAGCGATCCTCCTACCTCAGCCTCCCGAGTAGCTGGGACTACAGGTGTACAACAACATGTCTGGCTAATTTTAAATTTTGTTCAGAGATGGGGTCTTGCTATGTTACCCAGGCTGGTCTGGAGCTCCTGGACTCCTGCCTTAGCTTCCCCAAATCCTGGGATTACAGGCCAGGCCAGTGCTATTTTCAATTTTCTTTGGAGGAACCTCAATACTGTTTTCTGTGTTTTACTAATTTGCATTCCCATCAATAGTGTATAAGGGTTTCCTTTTCTCCACATTCTCACCAACACTTACCTTTTGTCTTTTTGATAATAGCCATTTTAACAGGTGTGACCTGATATCTCATTGTGGCTTTGATTTGCATTTCTCTGAAGTTTAGAGATGTTGAGCACATTTTCATATACCTGCTGTTAGCCATTTGAATTTCTTCTTTTGAGATATGTTTATTTAGATTCTTTGCCTTAAAATAAAATTAGGTTATTTGTAATTTTGGAATTGATGTGTATGTGTCCTTCTTAGTTTTTTGAACTCCTTATAAGAGATATGGTTTACAAACTTCTTCCCCATTTCCTAGGTTACCTTATCATTTCATTAGTTGTTTTCTTTGCTGTGCGAAGCTTTTTAGTTTGATGTAATTCATTTACCTATTTTGCCTTTGTTGCCTGTGCTTTTGGCATCATATCTAAACAAATTATTGCCAAGACCAATGTCAAGAATGTTTTCTCCTGTCTTCTTCTAGGAGTTTTATGGTTTCAGGTATCACATTTAAATGTTTAATCCATTTTGAGTTAATTTTTATGTATGATATGAGCTAGGGATCTGATTTCATTCTTTTGCATGTGGACATCCAGCTTTCCTAACACCATTTGTTCAAGAGCATATCCTCTCCCTATTGTGTCTCCTTGCACCCTCCAGGGTGATCCATTGCTGCAAATGTGTGGGTTATACCTAGGTTCTCTATTTTGTTCCACTGGTTTATGTGTCTGTTTTTATGCCAGTACCACAGTGTTTTCCTTTCTACAGCTTTGTAATTTAATTTGAAGTCAGGAAGTGTGATACCTGTAACTTTGTTCTTGCTCAAAATTGCTTTGGCTACTCAGGGTTTTTTGTGATTCTATATGAATTTTAGGATTATTTTTTCTATTTCTGTGAGAGACACCATTGAGATTTTGATATGGATTACATTAAATGTGTAGATTGCTTTGAGTAATATGGACACTTTAATAATACAGTACTCACTCTTTCAATCCATGGGTTGTCTTTCAATTTACTTCGGTTTAAATTTCTGTCATCAATCTTTTGTAATTTGTAGTGTTTAAGTCTTTCACTTCTTTGGTTAGTTAATTCCAAAGTAGTTTATTTGATATTGTTTTTTAAATTTCCCTTTCAGACAATTCATGTTAGTGTTTAGAAATGGCAATGATTTTTGTATGTCGATTGTGTATCCTACAACTTTAATAAATTTATTATATAGTCAGTCCTTCATATTCATGGGTTCTGCAACCATGAACTCAACCAACCATGAACCAAACTTGTACATATTTTCCATCTGTGGTGGTTTGAATCCACAGATGTGGACCCATGGATACACAGGGCCAACTGTACATGATTTTATGTGAGGGAGTTGATCATCACAGATTCTGTTATCTTAGGGGGTCCTGAAACAAATCCCTGGCAGATATGAAAGACTGACTGTATTATTTCTAACCATTTTCTGTGGAGTCTTTAGAGTTTTCAGTGTATAATAATCATGTCTTCTCTTAACAGAGATAACTACATCTTTCCTTTCAATTTTGATGCCTTTTATTTCTCTTGCCTGATTTCTCTGGCTAGGATTTCCAGTACTGTGTTGAATAGGAGTGGTGAGAGTAGGCATCCTTGTCTTGTTCCAGATATTAAAGAAAAAGCTTTCAGTTTTTCCCCATTGATTATAATATTAGATACAGGTTTTTCATATACAGCCTTTATAGTGTTGAGGTAAGTTTCTTCTATACTTATTTTGTTGAGAGTTTTATCATGAAAGTATGTTGAATTTTGTCAAATGTGTTTTCTGCATCTATTGGAATGTTATTTTTGTCTTTCATTCTGTTAATGTGGTATAACACATTATTAATTTTTACACATTGAACCATCCTTGCATCCCATAGATAAATTCCAATTGGTCATGGTGTATGACCTTTTCAATGTGCTTTTGAATTCAGTTTGCTAGTTAGTAGTTTATTGAGAATTTTTTCATCTATATTCATTAAGGATACTGGTTTGTAATTATTTTTCCTTGTGTTGTTTTCATCTAGCTTTTAAGTCATGGTAACATCGGCCTCATGAAATGAGTTTGGGAGTATTCTCTCTTCTATTTTTTCTAAAGAGCTTAAGAAGTTTTGGTGTTAGTTCTCCTTTGACTGTTTGGTAGAAGTTGCCCATGAAAGCATCTGCACCTGGGCTTTTCTTTGTTGGGAAATTTTTGATTATTGATTGAATCTCTTTGCTTGCTTTTGGTCTGTTCTATTTCTTTTTTGTTCCATCTTGGTAGATTGCATCTTTCTAAGAATTTATCCATTTCTTCTAGGTTATCCAATTTATTGGCATATAATTGCTTAATTGTCCTTTGTAATCATTTGTATTCCTGTACATTTGCTATAATGTCTCCATTTTCATTTCTGATTATATTTACTTGAGTCTCTCTTTTTTTCTTAATGTAAGCTAAGGGTTTGTTATTTTTGTTTGTATTTCCAAAAATTCAACTCTAGCTTTGTTGATTTTTATATAGTTTTTTATTTTAAAGTTATTTTATTTATATTCTAATATTTATTATTTACTTCATTATGCTAACTTTGGGTTTAGTTAGTTCTTCTTTTTCTAATTGTTTATTTGTAAAGTTAGGTTGTTCGATTGAGATCTTTCTTATTTTTTAATATAGGTGTTTATCACTATAACATTTCCCCCTTAGCACTTCTTTTGCTGCATCCTGTAAGTTTTGTTGAGTTGTATGTTCATTTTTGTTTGTCTCAAGATATTTTTAAAATTCCCTTTTGATTTCTTCTTTTACCCAATGGTTGTTCAAGAGTGTGTTGTTTAGTTTCTGCATTTTTGTAAATGTTTCTGTTTTCTTTGTTATTGATTTCTAATTTTATTCCATTGTGGTCTGAGAAGATACTTGGCATTATATCAAACTTCTTAAATTTGTAGGATGCCTTGTGACCTAAGATTTGATCTATCTCAGAGAATGTTCTGTGTGCACTTGAGAAGAATGTATATTCTGATGCTGTTGGATGGAAAGTTCTGTATATGTCAGTGTTTAATCTACCATGTTGTTCAACTCAGCTGTTTCCTCTTTTTTTCTTTTTTTTTCCTGCCTAGATGTTCTATCCATTATTGCATTTGGGGTACTGAAGTTGGCTACTATTATTTTATTGTTACTGATTTCTCCCCTTAGCTTTGTTGATATTAACTTTATATATTTAGGTGTTCTAATGTTGGGTGGATATATAATCTTCCTGTTGAAGTGAACTTTTATCATTATATAATGACCTTCTTAGTCTCTAGTGACAGTTTTTGATTTCAAGTCTATTTTTTCTGATCTAAGTATAGATACCCTTGCTCTTTTTTGGTTACCATTTGCGTAGAGTATCTGTTCCCTTCCCTTCACTTTGAGCCTCTATGTATCTTTATATCTAAAGTGACTCCCTTATAAATACGTACTGATGAGTATCTTTTATGCATTGTGCCACTCTATGTCTTTTAATTAGATAGTTTAATCCTTTCACATTTAAAGTCATTGTTGATAGGTAAGGAGTAACTTGCATTTTGTTAATTGTTTTCTATATGTTTTGCAGTTCTTTTTTTTCTTCTCTTGCTGTCTTCTTATGTTTGGTTATTTCTTGTAGTGGTTTGGTTTCTTTTATTTGTCTTCACATTTTGTGTATCTCCTATAAGTTTTTAATTTGTGGTTGCAAATTAACATCTTTCATAAAAAGTTGTCTTAATGTTATCAGCTTTTTTTGGAATCATTTTCTTTCTCTTCCCTCTTCAGACATATTTGCAAATACTCTGTTTTTCAAGACACGAGTAAACAGGGCTCTGGTTAGAAATTTATCAATATGAAAAAAAAGATCCTCTGAGTCTTTTGATAAGTTAGAAAATAATGATAGACTGTGGTAGAATGTCATGTATTTCAAGTTCTGTCATCTATGTTACTTTGCAATATATTTTTTGTGTGTATTTGTCAATGTTATATATTTATAAGGTAAATCCATAAAGCATACATTCTAGAATGTCCTAACTCAGGTCCTTAAGAGATATGCTCCTTATAGCCTTCTTGGCACTCCTGAAGTGTTAAATATTTCCATTGAAGAAGGTTGCATATGGTTTCTGAGATGAAGTCTAGATAGGTTACAATTATTTTTTGTTCCTTTTGCCTACACAGCACCCACTGTCCCCTCCCTTTGTTATTAGCCATTATCTGATACCCTTGATGAAGCCACCTTCTGTCCTTCAGTTTTGGCATGCGGGCTGATTTCACCCCCAGTTTCAGGAATAAGCACAGGACAGCTACTAACACGTATGTTGTTCACTCAAGGAAGAAACCCAGGTAAGGGAGAAAGGGGGGCTGAAATCCAGCCTGCATGCTCTTCTCCAAGCCACATGCCCCGATACAGGGCTGCATCTAACTGGAGAAAGGGGAGCCATTTTCTAATACTTGCAAAGGCACTGTGTGGACAGCGCAAACTCTGTATGAGCTCGTGACACAGGCCTGGCCAATAAATATACTTCTAATCCTGGCGCAGATCAGACTAGAGATGGACATGAAATCCAAGCCTCACACCGAAAGTCAACCTCTAGTCTCTTATTGAAACTATTAGAAGTGTTTCTGTGTTTGCTTTATTCTGGGGCTGTTGAACTAAGGAAGTGTAAACTGGAGGAGTGATGATGGCCACATTGCAGCACAAAGGGAAAACTTGTCTGAGAATAAAGTCAATGGGGAAGAAAAAAGCAAGGAAGCTGAGAAGAGCCAAGTCCTGAGTCCCTACGTTCAGCCATTCTGAAGCTACACCCTGGATTTTTCCATTATACGAGTCCATAAATTAATACTTTTTTTTGGCTTAGACCAATTTGAGTTTGAATTCTATTATTTATAACCAAAGGAGTCCTACCATATTATCTTAGCCGGATTTTCATAAACACGGTATATGTTGATCAACAAACTTCCTAGATGTTTCAAGTTCACTCCGAAGAGGGGAAAAAGGAAAGAAGAGGAAGAAAATGGTTACTTATCATCCACAGTAGTCAAGGAAGCTACAGAAGCATCAAGCAAAAGCAGCGGAAGTTAGCTTTGTACTCCCACAAACCCTGCTCTGAAGTACTCCGCCTAGTGACCCACAGCAGAAGCTGCATTTCTAAAATCTTTAAAAAGATAGAACAGGAATCACCACTTAGCCTGGGAACCCTAACAGGTGAGCAGACCACATGGGAATATGTCCCAGTGGTTTGAGGTAGGTAAGTCCATTTTCAAAGCTGTAGTAATTCCGGAAACAAGAACATATTTATTTTACTTTGATCACACAATGCCTAGTTATATTAAAAGTAAAGAGACATTCAATAAATACCTTTTATGGAAATAAAAACAGACAATTTAGGAGAGAATTAACCATCGATGGATTATTTTCAAAGGTAAAGAAAAAAATTATTCTGAATACACAAAACTATTTTATCAAATATCATGGTAAATTATCATTATATACTAGGTCACTTAATAAATTTCCAGAGATGATTGTAAACAGTTTCCACAATAGATTTTGTTTCACCCCAGGAAGTTTCACAAAAAGTTAGTTACTTATCTCCATTGTTACTAGTGCCAACTAATCCTATCATTCTGAGTCAAATTAAAAATAACGTCCACACTTTTCCCCAGTGAGATCACAGGAGATGCCTAAGTGGAGTGTGTTTTAATGTGAGGGGATAATTGGTTTATATTTTTCACTGACAACAACAAATAAATTCTAGATAACTTAAGCAAAATAAGAATTCAATGAAAGGATACTGAATAGTTCACAAAATCATTGAAGATGCTGGAGAAGCAAGGTAAGAGCCGAGGGAAACTTGGCACAGCCAAGTTCATCCTACGGAAGCAGATCTTGGGATGCCACCACTAGGATGTTGCCATTTGACACTCGTCACCATGTAGCTGGGCTCTGCTGAACCTAGGCACTTGCTGCCACATTCCAGGACCTGCATCTCTGCTCAATTTCTCAGAATCATTTCTGATTCTTTCAGGTCTTTTGCATCCTTTCATCGGGTTCCAAGTTCTAATAAAGAGACATCCGTTGGCTGGGCCTAGATATGTGCCCACACTTGAGTGGCCAAGAAACTGGAAAAAGGATCATGCACTCCCTTTCAGTTTTTGTAATGGAAGGTGGGGCCTGTCCTCATACTTTGCTTGGGGTTCAAAAAACTAGGAAGGGTGTTTTGTTGAAATGAAACCCAAAACTATAGCTATCCATTTATAGCACCTTATTAGTACAGGAAAAAACCATGAGACAAAATGTATAAAAGTGCATGGGAGGTATAAACATATGAGGGGGTTTCTGAGGAGTGGAAGATCATACTTGATTGGTGCTGTGGTTTCACTGTGCCTCCTCCGAGATTCAGCATTGACAATGTGATAGTGTTGAGGTGGAGCCTACAGGAAGTGATTAGGCCATCAGGACTCCTACCTCAGGAATGGGTTTAGGAGCCCTCATGAAACGGCTCCATGGAGGGAGTTCATTCCTCTTGCCCTCCCACCTTCCACCATGTGAGGACACAGTGTTCCTTGATTCTGGAGGATGCAGCATAAAGACACCATCTTGAAAGGAGAGAACAGCCCTTACTAGACATCAGACCTGCCAGCGCCTTGATCTTGGACTTCCTAGTCTCCAGAACTGTGAGAGATAAATGTCTGGTTTTCATAAATTGCCTAGTCTGTGTTATTTCCTTGTAAGAGCATAAATTGACTAAGACAACTGGGGATTAGAAAAAGTTATATGAAGTGGCATTTGAGAAGGGCTTGATAGATAAGATCTCTACAAATAGAAATAGAGAAATTGTTTCACATCACCCAGGTGAAGGGAATAACATAGCCATGTTCAGTCTGAATGCAAAATGGAGATGGTAAAAAAAAGTACATAGGATTCCACTACCAGTGGGAGGACAGAATTGCAATGTGGCAGCAATCTGTAAATATATTTATCACTCATTTCCATTTATTTAGAGTCTAATGTCTTCTAGGCTCTGAAATTAAGCAAAGAAAATCTAGATATGAGTAAGCTCAAGACTTTGCCTTTGTGACAGTCAAAATAATGACCCCATAAAGATGTTCTAGTCCCTGGAATCTGTGACCATATTACTTTACATGGGGCAAAAGGGATTTTGTAGGGTGATTAACCCTTGAGTTAGGGGGATTATCCTTGATTATCTTGGGGGCCAATCTAATTGCATGTGTCTATAAAATCAGAGAATCTTTCCTAGCTGCAGTCAGAAGGTGACATGACCACAGAACAATGGTCACAGATATCCCACACTACTGGCTTTGAAGATGGAGGGATGGTCCCATGATCCAAGGAATGGGGACAGCATCTAAAAGTTGGAAAAGGAAATGGATTCTCTCTAGAGCCTCCAGAAAGCAATACATCCCTGACAACACCTTGACTTAAGCCCAGTAAGATCACGGTCAGAGGTTTGCCCTACAGAACTATAGGGTCGTAAGTCTGTGATTTAAGCCACAAAGTTGTGGTAATTTGTTATGGCAGCAATAGAAAATTAATTTTAAGGAGTTTATTATTTGGAAGATAGGCAGACCAGAAAATCCAAATTATAATATAATTCGATTAAAACCTCTGGAGATTTGGGCTAGGTGTTTTAGAAAAGAACTGAGTATTAACAAGACTAACAGAAGAAATGTTCTAAAATTTACATCACATTTTTCTAATGATCACGTTGATAGAGCAACTTAGAATCCATGGTTTCAACAAACCAACAGGCTTATATACATATACATATATCATTTTATATATATAATATATAATATATGGAATAGCCCCATGGGCATGGGCAGCCCTGGGCCACAGGACAGCACTGTACTAGCAGCCCACACCCCACCTCACCTTCCTACCCTGAGCTGACTTGTCTGCTAAATGCTAAATAAACCTGTCAACCTGTTGGGTTTAACTCAGAAGGGCCTGGATACAACAAGCCTGAGGGCTGTGACTGGGGGAGGAGAGAGCACAGACGGAGCTCCTCCTCCTTCCACCACTGCCCACCAGCTGAAAACCACCAACTGAAGTTTGCCTAGATTCTCAGCCTACACCTTGTTCCCAACAAAACTCATGCAATACTTTGGCCCCCACTACAATCTCTTGAATAAAATATTCTACAGATCTGCTTTTTGAGCTGCAACTTATCTTACTAAATTCCAAGATGCTTATGTAAGAGAAAACCACCACATAATACAAGATTTTCAATGTGATCATCATTGCTACTTTTAACTAGAAATTATCCAGTAAATGTATTGTGAACTGCTTTGTGACTATGGTGATTTATTTAGTCTTTCTGATCCTTGGTTTGATTAACTCAAATATATGAGTATCACCAATTTTATAAAGTTGCTCTAAAAATTAAATGAGAGAAAAATAATTCTCCTTCTCCATATACTGAACACTTACAAAGTTATAGGCATTGCGTCCAGGTTTTTACATACTTACCTGATAGAAGTCTCCTAACAACCCTCTCTTTTAAATTACAAGCATTTTGCCATGATTTTTACACATGTATGTTATGGAAGCCTCGTAACAATCACATCTTTTATAGGTGAGCAACCTGAGGCTCAGATGAATTAAAAACACATTCACCATCAAATCATAATGAGGGACAGAACTGGGATTCAAATCCAGTTCTCTCTGATGCCAAAAATGGTTCAATTTAACAAGGACCAAGTTACACCCAGAACATGGAGGGATCCAAACATGTGGATTCCCTTTTCTGCCCCCTCGTGGGAATTTCAATAGCTTTCACTGCCTCAGAGCAATCCTAAACTCCCTCCCAGGTTGCCTTGCAATGGCCCCCTTATTCGTGGGGGTGATTAGGAATCTGCATTTTTGGACCACAAGCATCCATAAACAGTTGTGTTGATCAAGAAATAAAATTTTCTAGGCCATAGGTTACTGTGAATTTTCTAGCTTCTCTGCAAAAAAATAAAGGGGCTATTCCATGTAAAAAAATCACAGGATCCACTGAATTTGTGCAGAAAGACTTAGAACTATACTGCAGGAGGATCCTACTGACAGCTGTGCCTGAAGACCAGCCCAACCACACAAAGCAAGAGCACCTCCAATGGCCAGGTGTGGTGGTTCTTGCCCTCATCCCACCAGTGTGGGAGGCCAAGGTGGGTGAATCACTTGAGGCCAGGGGTTTGAGACTAGCTTGGGCAACACAGTGACACCTTGTCCCAACAAAAAAATCAGTTTTTATTATTAGAATCAAGAAAAGTACCTCTAACCCCCTGCCGTTGCTTTAGGGTAGAGAGCTCTGGTCTAGAACTGAAGATATGAAATTGTGAGTCCCAGTGTAGCTACTTAAGCTTAAATACAAGAGCTGCCAGACATTTCCTCTACAGCAACGAAATCTGTAGCATCCATTTTGTATTTTGAAAACTTAGTTTTTGGCCGGCCTCTGGGAAGAAGAGGGCCCAGAACTGGGCATTTGGGTAGGGAGGGGAAAAGAAACCGGCTGGATGCAACAGGGGAAGACGAAGGGATGGGGACGCCAGGCAGAGCCAGTCCTCATGCTTGAGGCCTGGGCCTAGGAAAGCGAACTGGGTGAAGAAGAGAGGAGCCCCAGGCTGTGGATGTCTCTGGGGGAACCTTGGTTCAGCAATGGCCAGAGGAGTTCCTGAGATCAAGCGGTATCTGTCGCCTCCCTACCTTTGGGCGTCTTCTGGTCGCCAATGTGCTGAGGTCATGGCTCCGGAATCAAACTGGGCTCAAACTGGGCAAACTCCAACACAGTGGAGCCTGGCGCTACTCCCACCTCCACCTCGTGGATCTCAGAGCTGCAGGATGACTCTGCCCACTGCACCCTGAGCGGGCCCCGCTTGGGGCTGGCATTGGGGGACAGTGTGTTCTGGGCGTCTCTGCCCCTCTTTGCTGGTGCCTGTGCCTCTGCTGGCCGCCCACTCATGGATGTCAGAGCCACAGGACAGCCCCGCAGAATCCCTGTGCCTGCCCTGCGGGGGGCTGACTTTGGTGCACATGCGACCCGTCATCGTGGTCCCCACGGGGCACCTCTGCTCTTCTCGAGGCAGCTTGGGCCTTCGCTTGCCCCCAAGTCTGCAGAGCTGAGCACCTGCCGCCTCTCCCCAGGAAAGGCAACCAAATGCCACCAACTTAAGGCACCCACTGAAGGCACTAACTGAAGGCCACCAGCGGAAGGCCGGTTGCCCTGCCAGCCAGATCGCGTCCTGCTTAGGAAGAACCAATCAGGCCTTGAGTTCCCTCCACGCGCTGCCCTTCCATTTGTGATGTGGGAGTCCAGGCACTGGCTCACTAAGCCGCGCCCCCCAGCGACCCCGCCCCACCTTTCATTTATTGGTAGCTGGTAGCAACTTTCAGGTTTCCTCACTGTGAATTATGAATATGAATTATGATTAAATTACTGTATCCTAATGTACCTCATGTACTATCTGACAGTCAAAGTCCCCTCTTTCCCCATGGCCTCTGAGTTTTTTGGAAACTAGAAAGAAGACACATTTCTGCAGGTGCTTTCAGAAAAAAACATTCCTACAACGTAAGGTTACTTTGTGATGTCAAGTCATATTTCATATGTCATACATATTCATATTCATATTCATAATTCAAAATGCACATATTCAATCAAATTAACAGGACTAACAAAGGAAATTTTCTAAAACTTATACACTAAGTACATTATATTTTTCTAATGATCACTTTGATAGAGCAACTTAGAATCTATGGTTTCAACAAATGAAAAGGCTTATGTAAGAGAAAACCACCACCTAACACAAGATTTTCAATGTGATCATCATTGCTACTTTTCACTAGCAATTATGAAGTTACTGTATTGTGAACTGCTTTGTGACTATGGTGATTTATTTAAACTTACTGATCCTTTGATTATCTCAAAAATATGAATAATATCAATTTTATAAACCTGTTCTAAAAATTAAATGAGAGAAAAATAATCCTCCTTCTCTATATATTGAAAACCTACAAAATTAATAACATTGTGTCCAGATTCTTACACACTTACCTTATTGAAGCCTCATCACAACCCTGTCTATTAAATTACAGGCATTATTCCCAGATTTTTATACACTTACCTATGCAAGCCTCATAACCATCCCATCTTTATAGATGAGCAAACTAAGGCTCAGATGAGTTAAAAACACATTGACCATCAAATCATAGTGAGTGATGGAACTGGGATTCAAATCCAGTTCTCTCTGACACAAAAGGTGGTGCAATGTAATGAAGACCAAGTTATATCCAGCACATGGAGGGACCAAAACATGTGGATTCCCTTTCTCTACCCTCTTACATGTGAATTTCAATGGCTTTCACTGCCTCAGAACAATCCCAAACTCCCTCCCAGGTTGCCTTGCAGAGGATCCCTTCTTCTTGGGGATGATTAGGAATCTGCATTTTTGGACCACAGGCATCTATAAAGAGTTGTGTTGATCAAGAAATAAAATTGTGTAGGCCATAAGTTACTGTGAATTGTCTAGCTTCTCTGTAATAAATAAAGGGGCTATTCTCTTTACTTTTTATTATTCCACTATTCACAATAGCCTAGAATCAACCTAAGTGTCCAAGAAGACTTGGTTTAACCCTGGGGATTACTAATGTTTTCACTGTGGTCAATGTGGTAGATTATATTACCATTCTCCCATTATCTGGTCTTCCTACTGCAGTGGCCCTATCTCCTAGAAGATTATACACTTCTGTCCTATTGAATGAAGGGTAAGATTTAGACAGGTGACCTGTTTGGCCAGTGCAATGTAGGTAGAAGTGGCATGTGTATCTTGTAAGCAGAAAATTTCCTTTTTCAAGGATCTGGGAGCCATTCCTTTCAAATGTAATCCTCCAGAAAGATAATACCTTATTTCCTAGTTTCTATGAGAGAGTAAGAGCCTAATCTTGCTCCAAGTTGTAAAAATTACCTTATATCATAAAGATAAAAGAAAGTTTATTTTTCCTTTGAGAAAAGACAATTAGCAAAGACAGGTGGCCTATGATCACCCCCTTACCCTCGCTTTCAAAAACTCCACCGCCCTTTGTATCAGGGGAGCTGAGTTCAGACTAGGTTCTGGCCTCTCTCCCCTATTGAATAATATCTTCCTTACTTACTTAACTTTTTCCAGTGCAATTTTTTCTTTGACTCTTTCCTCCCTCTCTGAAACTTGCATTGAAATTTTAGTAGGATACAAGGCAGCCAATCTCGACCCTTGAATATATAAAAGAACTCTTTAGGATTAAAAAAACCATGTTCTCTTCCATAAGTTATTTCTTCAGACTATTGCCTTATTAAAAGTTTCTAGTTCTTATTTTTGCATTGAAAAGGAGAATGATGATTTTTAAATAAGTTCCTACTCACTTTTAATTTCTACTATCACAGTTTTATTGCTTTTCATGGCAATAGATTCCTCTGGTTCAACAAGAAGGCCAGAACAAGGAAGTACAGAAACATCTCAATATATCTTAAAAAGTTATTTAACATGGACAGTGTCATTTAATATCTTTAATATCCCTATCAAGTGGATGCTATTATTATCCCCCTTTTATAGGATATTAAAACTTACATACTGTAAATAACCAGCTGAAAGTCATATAGCATGGAAGATACAATAAGCATACAAAGAAGCAATGGCATTAGAAGTGGAGGAGGTTGAAGGATTAAAAGGCTAAACTTAGTTTGGTTAAGAAAAAAGAAAACTAGGAGGTGGCAAACTCTTGTTGGAAAGGGGAAGGATTTGGGCAGAGCAAGGTAGTGGAGTAGATCTCTCCAGTATTCATACCCCTACGGACACATCTATATGAACAACTATCCACATATGAAATTACCTTTACAAGAGCTAATGAACCCTGAATACATGAGTGAGTCTATGAAGCCCCCTTGGACTGCAAAGATGAGTAAAACCATGCTTGGACAGTAAGGGAACCAGTACTCTGTGACTGTGATACTCCTCCCCCAGGCCATTATGGTATTATATGCAGAAAGTCCTCCTGAACTCACAGTTTTTACACTGAATAAAGTGAGCAGAAGTTGAACATTTTTTTCCACCATACTGAGTCCCTTCACAGTAGACTCACTCTTGCATCAGCCCACAAGCAGCACCATGGGTGTCAACAGAGCTGAACCACCCGAGGCATGCTAGGGACATAGAGAAGGGGTTGTGTTAGCAATACTCATTATATGAAACTTAGCGGTGGTTAGCCATTCCTACCAGAGGAAACATTACACCAGAGAGGTTGTTTATGGGCACCACACTGTGGGAAACATGATACACAGACTGTCCATATTTGACAGCCTGACTTGTTCTCCCCGACAGCCAGGAGCCTTTCTGTGGATCACCCATGAGCCCATTCAGTTACGTTGCATCAGTGGTGAAGCCCCATTGCAAGACTTATGTCTAACCTTTGCTTTGGCCACCTCCTAATGCTAAAATGGAATATAATGGAAATCTACACAGAATTTCTAAACAAGCCCACTGAGAAACAGTCAAAAACAAACCCAGACTGAGAAGACTGAAATAAATATTTAATTCATCAATGTGTAGACAGAGATGTACATCTACAAAAAATATGAATAGCCTAGGAAAAACTGCCTCACCAAATGGAGAAAACAATGTGTCAGCAACTGAACCTAAAGACATGCGAATGAATGATGTGGCAGACAAAAAAAATCCAAATAGCTGTTTTTTTAAAAAAATTTGTGAACTTCAACAAAGTACAGATAAACAATATGGAAATTTATGAGAAATTCAACAAAGAATTTAAAATAATGGGAAAAAATCAAATGGAAATCCTGGAGGTGGAAAGTTCAGTAAACAAATTGAAAAATGCACTAGAGGGCATCAAGAGCAGAACTGATCAAGTAGAAGAAAAAAACAGTGAGCTCAAAGACAGGCTGTTTGAAAATACACTGTCAGAGTAGAAAAGAGAAAAAAAATAAGAAGAAACAAAGAAAAGTTATGAGATTCATGGGACACCATCAAAAAAAAAATCTGCAGTATTAAAGTGGAACTATGAATGAAAAAGAGAAGATTATTCAGAGAAATAACAGAAAACTTTTTAAACTTAGAGAAAGATTAAGATGTTTAGGATGGCCAAAGTGTACTAATCTGATTTAATCTGAATAAGACAACCACAAGACATATTATAATTAAACTTTCAAAGGTCAAAAACAAAGAGTATGTCCTGAAAGCACTAAGAAAAAGGAAGCATATAACACATAAGAGAATTCCAATGTGCCTGGCAGCAGACTTCTCAGCAGAAACAATACGAGCCAGGAGAGAGTAGGATAATAGAATCAAGTGCTGAAGAAAAAAACTGTCAACCATGAATACAGTATCCAGCACAGCTCTCATTTAGAAATGAAGGAGAGATTAAAACATTCTAAGACAAACAAAAGATGAAGGAATTCATTGTAATCATATCTGCCTTAAAAAAAAATGTTAAAGAACAGTCTTCAAATTGAAAGAAAAGGGCACTAATATGTAATACAAAAAATTGGAAGGTATAAATCCACAGGTAAAAATAAATATTCAGACAAATTCAGGATGCTCTAATAGAGTAAGAATTGAATGTAAACCACTTACATATTTTTAGTAAGAACGTTAAAATACAAAACAAAAATAATAACAACTACAATAATTTGTTAAGGGATAAGTGATATAAAAGATGTAAATTAAGACATCAAAAATGCAAAATGTGGGGGAGTAATTGAGTTAAAGAGCAGAGTGATTGCTTGTCCCCATTTCTTATTATCAAAGTAAGTTGTTATCCATTCAAAATTACCTATTGAAACCATAAAATGTTCTTCGCATGCCTCATAGTAACCAAAAGACAAAAATTTTTAATAGATACACTAAAAATAAAAGAATAAGAAACAAAAACACACAGAAAAAAATCACTTAACTACAAAGGAAGACAATAAAGGAACAAAAAGGTATAAAAATTCTAAAGGACAACAAGAAAACCATGTATGGCAGTACAAGTCCTTATCTATCAATAATTACCTTGAATGTAAATAGATTAAATTATCCAGTTAAGAAGACAGAGAATGGGTAAATGGATTAAAAACAAGATGTAACTATATTCTTTCTACAAGAGACACCCATCACCTGTAAATATACACATAAATTGAAAGTGATCAGATGGAAAAATATATTTTATGACAATGGAAATCAAAAGAATGCAGGAGTAGGTATATTTATATCAAACAAAATAGACTTCAAGTAAAAAAAACTATAAACACAGACAAACAAGGCCATTATGTAATACTAAAGGGGTCAATACAACAATAGAATACAATAATTGTAAATATATAATGCACTCAACATTGGAGAACCTAAATATATGAAGCAAACATTAATATATCTAAAAGGAGAGACAAAAAGCTGTGCAATAATAGTAAGAAACCTCGACATCCCATTTTCAGTAATGAACAGATCATTGAGAGAGAATGTCAACAAGGAAACATTTAAACTGCACTCTAGATCAAAAGAATATAATAGTTATTTACATAACATTTCATCCAACAATTGAATAATTCACAGTCTTTTCACCTGCACATGGAATATTGTCCATGATAGATATGTTAGACCATAAAACAAGTCTTAGCTAATCAAAAAATCAAATCATATCACATGTTTTTTCTGACCATATGGAATAAAGCTAGAAATAAACAACAAGAGGAACTTCAGAAATTGTGCAAATACATACCAATTAAACAACATATCCCTAAACAACCAATGGGTCAATGAAAAAAAATTTAATTTTAAAAATGTCTTAAGACAAATAAAAATGAAATCAGAACATATGAAAACTTATGAAATACAGCAAAACAGACCTTAGAGGGAAGTTTATAGCAATACGTTTCTACATCAATAAAGAAGAAAGATAATGAATAAACCATCTAACGATGTATTTCAAGGAACTATAAAATCAAGAACAAACTAAGACCCAAATCAGCAAACGAATATAAAGATCAGAGCACAAATATACAAAATCAGGACAAAAAATACAAATGATTAATTAAATGAAACAATCTTTTTTGAAAAGGTAAAATTGACAAATATTTTGTCAGACTAAGAAAAAAAGAAAATTCACATAAAATCAGAAATGAAAAAGGATATACTATGATGGACACTACAGAAATACAAGGAATCATGAGTAAGTACTACAAACAATTATACACCAATAAATTGAAAAACTTAGAAGAAATACGTATGCTCTGGACACATATAACCTGTCAAAATTGAAGAAAGAAGAAATAGAAAATGTGAACACACCAATGACAAATAATGAGATGGAAGGAGCGATTTAGTCTTTCAGTCAAGGAAAATCCAAAAGACTTCACACAGTAGCTCACACCTGTAATCTCACATTTTAGGAGCCCAAGGCAGGAGAATCACTAGAGGCCAGGAGTTCAAGATTAGCCTGGGCAACACAACGAGACTCCATCTCTAAAAATAAAAATAAAAATTCCCCAGGTATAGTGGTGTGTACTTGTACTCAGGAGGCTGAGGCAGGAGGATCACTTAAGACCAGGAGTTTGAGGCTGCAGTCAGCTATGACTGCACCGCTGCATGCCAGCCTCAGTGATAGAGTGAGACTCTGTCTCTAAAAAAAAGAAGAAAGAAAAGTTCATGACTTGATGGTTTTCACTGACAAATTCTACAAAACATTTAAAAAACTTATACAGATTATTTACAAACTATTTCAAAAAAAATGAAAAGGAGGGAACTCTTGCAAACTCATTCTATGAAGACAGCATTACCTAATTCCAAAATGAGACAAGAACAGCAAATAAAAGAAAACTCCAGGCCAATATCATTGATAAACATAGATGCAAACATTCAAAACCAGTGGTTCTAGCAATGATAATTCAAAAGCACATTAAAAAGATTATTCACCATAATCAAGTGGTATTTACCTGGGGAGGTAAGGATGGTCTAACACATGTAAATCAATAAATGTGATACATCACATTAAACAATGAAGGATAAAAAACATATTTCAATAGTTGCAGAAAAAGCATTTGACAAAATTAGACATCCCTTTACGATCAAATCTTTTGACAAATTAGTTATAAAAGAACATAATAAAATAAAGACCATATGTGATAACCCACAGGAAACATTATACTGCATGGTGAAAAGTTGAAAGCTTTGCCTCTAGGATCTGGAACAAGACAAGGATGTTCACTTTAATCACTTTTTTCAACACAGTACTGGAAGTCCTAGTCAGAACAATTAGGTTAGAGAAAGAAATAAAAGGCATGCAAATTGGAAAAAAAAAGTCTAATTGTCCCTCTTTGCAGATGACATGATCATATATGTAAAAAACTCTAAATACGCCACTGAGAATCAGAAATAGTAAATGAATACAATAAGGTTTCAAGATACAAATGCAATATAAAAAATCAGTAACATCTCTATACACCAATAGCAGACTATCTGAAAAAGGAATCAAGAAAGCAATCCCATTTAAAATAGCTATTAAAAAAACAAAATACCTACAAGTAAGGTAAGCCACAGAAAGATGAAAATTATTAAATATTGATAAAAGCAATTAAAAAAATTAAAATAAATAGAAAGATATCCCATATTCATGGACTAGAAGAATTAATATTGTTGAAATGACCATACTACTGAAATCAATCTATAGATCCAATACAATCTCTATCAAATTTCCAATTTCATTCTTCACAGATATTAAAAAAGATCTTAAAATCCATGTGAAATTACAAAACACCCCAAATAGCCAAATAAATCTTAAGCAAAAAGAGCAATGCTAGAGGTATTACACTATCTAATTTCAAAATATATTACAAAGCTATCCTAACTAAAAGAGCATGGTATTGGCATAAAAACAGGCACATACAAAAATAGAGAGCCCAGGCATAAATCCACACATTTACATGCAACTTATTTTTGACAAAGATGCAAACATTCAATGGAGAAAAGACAGTATTTTCAACAAATGGTGCTGGGAAAAGTGGATATCCACATACAAAAGAATGAAAGTAGACCCCTATCTCTCATCATATACAAAAATCAACTCAAAATAAATTAAATATTTAAATGTAAGACCCCAAACTATGAAACTAGTAGAAGAAAACATAGGTGAAATGTTATATGTCATTGGTCTGGGCAAGAACTTTTTAGAAAAGACACCAAAAGACATGCACAACAAAAGCAAAAATAAGCAAATGGGATTACACCAAATAAAAACTTCTGCACTGCATAGGAAACAATCACGAGAGTGAACAGACAACCTACAAAATGGGAGAAAATATCTGCAAACTATTCACTTGATATCCTAAATTCATAGAAAACTCAAACAACTCAATAGCAAAAATACAAATAATTGGATTAGAAAATAGTCAAGAGATCTGAATAGACATTTCTCCAAATAAGACATAAAAATCAACAGGTATATGAAAAAAATGCTCACCATCACTAATAATCAGAGAAATGCAAGTCAAACTTGTCAGGCCTCTGGGCCCAAGCTAAGCCATCCTATCCCCTGTGACCTGCACATACACATCCAGATGGCCGGTTCCTGCCTTAACTGATGACATTCCACCATAAAAGAAGTGAAAATATCCTGTTCCTACCTTAACTGATGACATTATCTTGTGAAATTCCTTCTCCTGGCTCATCCTGTCTCAAAAGCTCCCCTACTGAGCACCTTGTGACCCCCACTCCTGCCCACAAGAGAACAACACCCCTTTTTCCTTTACCTACCCAAATCCTATAAAATGGCCCCACCCCTATCTTCCTTCACTGACTCTCTTTTGGGACTCAGCCCACTTGCACCCAAGTGAAATAAACAGCTTTATTGGTCACACAAAGCCTGTCTGGTGGTCTCTTCACATGGATGCAAGTGAAATTTGGTGCTGTTACTCAGATCTGGGGACCTCTCTTAGGAGATCAATCCCCTGTCCTCCTGCTCTTTGCTTCATGAGAAAGATGCACCTATAACCTCAGGTCCTCAGACCGACCAGCCCAAGAAACGTCTTACCAATTTCAAATCCAGTAAGCGGCCTCTTTTTACTCTCTTCTCCAACCTCCCTCACTATCCCTCAACCTCTTTCTCCTTTCAATCTTGGCGCCACACTTTAATCTCTCTTTTCTCTTAATTTCAATTTATTTCATTTTCTGGTAGAGACAAAGGAGACACGTTTTATCCACGGACCCAAAACTCTGGTGCCGGTCACAGACTAGGAAAGGCAGCCTTCCCTTGATGTTTAATCATTGCAGGGACACCTCCCTGATTATTCACCCGGGTTTCAGAGGTGTCAGACCACACAGGGACACCTGCCTTGGTCCTTCACCCTTAGTGGCAAGTCCTGCTTTTCTGGGGGAGGGGCAAGAACCCAACCCCTTCTCTCCGTGTCTCTACCCCTTCTCCACTTTTCTGGGGGGAGGGGCAAGAACCCCTCAACCCCTTCTTCTTCACCCTTAGTGGCAAGTCCTGCTTTTCTGGAGGAGGGGCAGGAACCCCAACCTCTTATCTCTGTGCCCCAATCCCTTATTTCCACACCCCAACCTCTTATCTCTGTGCCCCAGCCCCTTATTTCCATGCCCCAACCACTTCTCTGCTTTTCTGGAGGGCAAGAACCCCCCACCCCTTCTCCGTGTCTGTACTCTCTTTTCTCTAGGCTTGCCTCCTTCACTATGGGCAAGCTTCCACCTTCCATTCCTCCTTCTTCTCCCTTAGCCTGTGTTCTTAAGAACTGAAAACCTCTTCAACTCTCACCTGACCTAAAATCTAAATGTCTTGTATCTTATTTTCTTCTGCAATGTCGCTTGACCCCAATACAAACTCAACAGTAGTTCCAAATAGCCGGAAAATGGCACTTTCAATTTTTCCATCCTACAAGATATAAATAATTCTTGTTGTAAAATAGGCAAACGGTCTGAGATGCCTGATGTCCAGACATTCTTTTACACATCAGTCCCTCCCTAGTCTCTGTTCCCAATGCAACTCGTCCCAAATCTTCCTTCTCTCCCTCCCACCTGTCCCCTCAGTCCCAACCCCAAGTGTTGCTGAGTCTTTCTAATCTTCCTTTTCTACAGACCAATCTGACCTTTCCTCTCCTCGCCAGGCCAAGCTAGGTCCCAATTCTTCCTCAACCTCTGCTCCTCCACCCGATAATCCTTTTATCACCTCCCCTCCTCACACCCGGTCTGGCTTTCTGTTTCGTTCTGTGACTAGCCCTCCCCCACCTGCCCAGCAATTTACTCTTAAAAAGGTGGCTGGAGCTAAAGGCATAGTCAAGGTTAATGCTCCTTTTTCTTTATCCCAATCAGATAGCTTTTAGGCTCTTTTTCATCAAATATAAAAATCCAGCCCAGTTCATGGCTCATTTGGCAGCACCCTGAGATGCTTTACAGCCCTAGACCCTAAAAGGTCAAACGGCCATCTTATTCTCAATATACATTTTATTACCCAATCTGCTCCCGACATTAAATAAAACTCCTAAAATTAAATTCCAGCCCTGAAACCCCACAACAGGACTTAATTAACTTCACCTTCAAGGTGTAAAATAATAGAGTAGAGGCAGCCAAGTAGCAACATATTTCTGAGTTGCAATTCCTTGCCTCCACTGTGAGACAAACCCCAGCCACATCTCCAGCACACAAGAACTTCCAAACACCTAAACTGCAGTGGCCATGCATTCCTCCCGAACTGCCTCCCCTAGGAGCTTGCTACAAGTGCCAGAAATCTGGCCACCAGGCCAAGGAATGCCCGCAGCCCAGGATTCCTCCTAAGCCATGTCCCATCTGTGCAGGAACCCACTGGAAATTGGACTGTCCAACTCACCTGGCAGCCACTCCCAGAGCCCCTGGAACTCTGACTCAAGGCTCTCTGACTGACTCCTTCCCAGATCTTCTCAGCTTAGCAGCTGAAGACTGACGCTGCCTGATCACCTTGGAAGCCCCATAGACCATCACAGATGCCGAGCTTTAGGTAACTCTCACAATGGAAGGTAAGTCCATCCCCTTCTTAATCAATATGGAGGCTACCCACTCCACATTACCTTCTTTTCAAGGGCCTGTTTCCCTTGCCTCCATAACTGTTGTAAGTATTGACAGCCAGGCTTCTAAACCTCTTAAAACTCCCCAACTTTGGTGCCAACTTAGACAATACTCTTTTAAGCACTCATTTTTAGTTATCCCCACCTGCCCAGTTCCCTTATTAGGCTGAGACACTTTAACTAAATTATCTGCTTCCCTGACTATTCCTGGACTACAGCTACATCTCATTGCCACCCTTCTTCCCAATCCAAAGCCTCCTTTGCGTCCTCCTCTTGTATCCCCCCACCTTAACCCACAAGTATAAGATACCTCTACTCCCTCCTTGGCAACCGATCATACACCCCTTACCATCTCATTAAAACCTAATCACCCTCACCCCACTCAATGCCAATATCCCATCCTACAGCATGCTTTGAAAGGATTAAAGCCTGTTATCACTCGCCTGCTACAGCATGGCCTTTTAAAGCCTATAAACTCTCCTTACAATTCCCCCATTTTACCTGTCCTAAAACCAGACAAGCCTTACAAGTTAGTTCAGGAGCTATGCCTTATCAACCAAATTGTTTTGCCTATCCACCCCATGGTGCCAAACCCATATACTCTCCTATCCTCAGTACCTCCCTCCACAATCCATTATTCTGTTCTGGATCTCAAACATGCTTTCTTTACTATTCCTTTTCACCCTTCATCCCAGCCTCTCTTCGCTTTCACTTGGACTGACCCTGACACCCATCAGGCTCAGCAAATTACCTAGGCTGTACTGCCGCAAAGCTTCACAGACAGCCTCCATTACTTCAGTCAAGCCCAAATTTCTTCCTTATCCATTACCCATCTCAGCATAATTATAAAAACACACGTGCTCTCCCTGCTGATCCTGTCTGACCAATCTCTCAAACCCCAAACCCTTCTGCCAAACAACAACTCCTTTCCTTCCCGGGCATGGTTAGATACTTTTGCCTTTAGATACCTGGTTTTGCCATCCTAACAAAACCATTATATAAACTCACAAAAGGAAACCTAGATGACCCCATAGATCCTAAATCCTTTCCCCACTCCTCTTTCAGTTCCTTGAAGACAGCTTTAGAGACTGCCCCCACCCTAGCTCTCCCTGACTCATCCCAACTCTTTTCATTACACACAGCTGAAGTGCAGGGCTGTGCAGGCAGAATTCTTACACAAGGACCGGATCGCGTCCTGTAGCCTTTTTGTCCAAACAACTTGACCTTACTGTTTTAGGCTGGCCATCATGTCTCCATGCAGCAGCTGCTGCCACCCTAATACTTTTAGAGGCCCTTACAATCACAAACTATGCTCAACTCACTCTCTACAGCTCTCATAATTTCCAAAATCTATTTTCTTCCTCACACCTGAGGCATATACTTTCTGCTTCCCAGCTCCTTCAGCTGTACTCACTCTTTGTTGAGTCTCCCACAATTACCATTGTTCCTGGCCTGACTTCAATCCAGCCTCCCACATTATTCCTGATACCACACCTGACCCTCATGACTGCATCTCTCTGATCCACCTGACGTTCACCCCATTTCCCCACATTTCCTTCTTCCCTGTTTCTCGCCCTGATCACACTTGGTTTATTGATGGCAGTTCCAGCAGGCCTAATTGCCACACACCAGCAAAGGCAGGCTATGCTATAGTACAAGCCACTAGGCCGCCTCTTAGAACCTCCCATTTCCTTTCCATCGTGGAAATCTATCCTCAAGGAAATAACTTCTCAGTATTCCATCTGCTATTCTACTATTGCTCAGGGATTATTCAGGCCCCTTCCCTTCCCTACACATCAAGCTGAAGGATTTGCCCCAGCCCAGGACTGGCAAATTAGCTTTACTCAACATGCCCCGAGTCAGGAAACTAAAATACCTCTTGGTCTAGGTAGACACTTTCACTAGATAGGTAGAGGCCTTTTACACAGGGTCTAAGAAGGCCACCACGGTCATTTCTTCCCTTCCGTCAGGCATAATTCCTCGGTTTGGCCTTCCTACCTCTATACAGTCTGATAGCAGATTGGCCTTTATTAGTCAAATCAGCCAAGCATTTTTTCAGGCTCTTAGTATTCAGTGAAACCTTTATATCCCTTACAGTCTTCAGTCTTTAGGAAAAGTAGAACAGACTAACAGTCTTTTAAAAACACACCTCACCAAGCTCAGCCACCAACTTAAAAAGGACTGGACAATACTTTTACCACTTTCCCTTCTCAGAATTCAGGCCTGTCCTCAGAATGCTACAAGGTACAGCCCATTTGAGCTCCTGTATAGACGCTCCTTTTTATTAGGCCCCAGTCTCATTCCAGACACCAGACCAACTTGGACTGTGCCCCAAAAAACTTGTCATCCCTACTATCTTCTGTCTAGTCATACTCTTATTCACCATTCTCAACTACTCATACATGCCCTGCTCTTGTTAACACTGCCAGTTTACACTGTTTCTCCAAGCCATCACAGCTGATACCTCCTGGTGCTATCCTCAAACCGCCACTCTTAACTCTTAAAGTAAATAAATAATCTTTGCTGGCAAAACTATGTTGAACCTCCTTAGGCACTCTCTAATTATATGTCCTAGGTCTTCCCAATTCTTAGTCCTTTAATACCTGTTTTTCTCCTTCTCTTATTCCGTTTAGTTTTTCAATTCATACAAAACTGTATCCAGGCCATCATCAATAATTTTAAATGACAAATGTTTCTTCTAACAACCCCACTATATCACCCCTTACCACAAAATCTTCCTTCAGCTTAATCTCTCCCACTCTTAAGTTCCCACACCGCCCCTAATCCCGCCTGAAGCAGCCCTGAGAAACATCGCCCATTATCTCTCCATACCACCCCCAAAAAATTTTCACTGTCCCAACACTTTACCACTAATTCATTTTATTTTTCTTATTAATATAAGAAGACAGGAATGTCAGGCCTCTGAGCCCAAGCTAAGCCATCATATCCCCTGTGACCTGCACATACACATCCAGATGGCCTGTTCCTAACTTAACTGATGACATTATCTTGTGAAATTCCTTCTCCTGCCTCATCCTGTCTCAAAAGCTCCCCTACTGAGCAACTTGTGACCCCCACTCCTGCCCACCAGAGAATAACCCCCCTTTTTTCTTTACCTACCCAAATCCTATAAAATGGCCCCACCCTTATCTCCCTTCACTGACTCTCTTTTCGGACTCAGCCCACCTGCACCCAGGTGAAATAAACAGCTTTATTGCTCACACAAATCCTGTTTGGTGGTCTCTTCACACAGATGCAAGTGAAAAAACCCATAGGGAGATATCATCTCACCCTGCTTAGAATGCCTTTTAGGAAAAAGTCAAAAAACAACAAATGCTGGCAAGGATGTGAAGAAAGGGGAATGTTCATACACTGTTGGTGGAAATGTAAGTTAGAGCAATTGTTATGGAAAGCAATATAACTTCCAAAAACATTAAAAATAGACTTACCACATAATCCAGCAATCCCACTACTGGGTGTATATTCAAAGAAAATTAAATCAGTATGTCAAAGAGATTTCTGCACTCTCATGTTTATTACAGCACTATTCACAATAGCCTAGAATCAACCTAAGTGTCCATCAATGAATGAATGGATAAAGAAAATGTGGCATATATGCTGTATTTGGCCATTCTTGCATTGCTATAAAGAAATACCTGAGATTGGATAATTTATAAGAAAAGAGACTTAATTGGCTCCTGGTTCTGTGGGCTGTACAGGAAGCATAGTGCCAACATCTGCTTCTGGGGCCTCAGGAAGCTTGAGAAATTGTTCACTATCATGAGGACAGCACCAAGCCATGAGGGATCCACCTCCATGACCCAAACACCTCCTACCAGGCCGCATCTCTAACAGTGGGGATTACAATATAACATGAGATATGGGTCAGGACAAATATCCAAACTATATCATATGCACATTTGGCCATAAAAAAAGGATAAAATCCTGTCATTTGTGACAACATATACGAGCATAGGGGACATTGTGGTAAGTGAAATAAGCTAACCACAGAAAGACAAATATCACATGATCTCATTCATATGTGAAATCTAAAAACACTGATTTAATAGAGAGTAAAAGAGTGGTTATCAGACTGGGAAAGATAGGGAGGAGAGGTTTTAACAATATGTCATGTATCAAAATACCATATTGTACCCCATCAACATGTGAAATTATCATGTGTCCACTTAATAAAAAAAAAGAAAATGGAAGAGTCAAGATACTGGGGCACTTGAAGAGATAGAAGAGAAGGTGAATTGGCAGTAAGGAAGAGAGAGTCTGAAAGAGCAGGTCACAGAATGGAACATTAAAGTTTATAACATTAGAAATCAATTTTTAAGTTATTGAAAAGTTAAGTTTATAGCCATGAAAATGAGTAGCTCAATTGAAGTGAAAGTAAAAGTCAATGAAAGATTAAATTAGAAAATATATTGCTTGGCATTTAGTAGTTACTTCAGAAATATTAATAAATCTTAAGAAAATTAAGAACACCAAAGCATTCATAGTGGGCCATTATCATAATACGAATTTATGTGGTAATATTTTATTCTTTCTAGTGAAGGGAGTAATTCAACAGTCTTTATTATAGGTTAGGAAATGATTTCTCCAGGTGTGACCCACTGACCACATTCATTGTATTTGAATTGCTTGAGCAACTTGTTTCAAGAGAAAATGGAAAGATTTTTAGATGGACCAAAGAAATTACCACTGAGTGTCTTCAAGAAATCTCAGCCTTGTCTAGAATAACCTGGGTTATCTGTTTCTATGGGGTCTCTTTGCCTTTTGTTTTCTTTGTTATTTGCAATCCTGTTAGTCGTAGATTACTGATAGTAATGCAAATATTCTTGTCTATAGACATGCAAATGATAGATTTTGCTGGAAGTGTAATTAATTTTCCTTTTTCCACCTTCCATCAAGAAGTCAGTTTTGAACCTATCAAGCAAATTTATTTCAGTGTTCCTTAGTGCCTAGATATGTGTGGCTCTTTTAATTTTCCATAAAACTCATTATAACATCTTACTGACTCCCTCATTAAATAAATGAGTTAAACAAAAATCTTAGATAAATGTTCATTTTATATTTGTAAGTCATAATTTACCCTACTTGAAGCAATTTTCCTTTAACATTCCTAAAAATACAGATTTCTATGCCCCATGCTAGACCTATTTAATCAAAATCTCAGGCCTAAGGCACAAGAATTTGCATTGTTCATAAGATTTTCAAGTGATTTTTAGGCATACTATATTGTATTAACGATTACCATTCTAATTCTTTAAACTTGAATTATTGTGTTTATAATTCCAACTTCACCAAAGTAAACTTTTGGTTAGCAAAAACGGTAGAAACCCCCTTATTCAATAAGATTGGGACCAGTAATAAATAGATTAATGACAAATTTAAGTTAGATGGAGGAATCATAAGAAGTATTAGATGTAAGTCCTTAAAACTTAACTTTAATTTAAAAGACGTGTAAATAAATTTGCCAGTATTTTGATGACAAGGTCAAAGCCTTGCACAGATTCACTGAGTGGAGTTTCTTGTGGAAACTATGCCAATGATATGTTGTCATTCATTTCTTGTTCACTTTTTGTGAAGACAACTGGGGTAAAGCAATCTGAAATCCTAGATTATACAATTTTTCCCATTTGTTTCTAGTTGTCTTGCCAACAGTTAAGCTGGCAACAACTGTTTGAGTGTCTCATTTTCCCAACACATTTAGTTTATTTCTCAGAGAAACAACAATACTAGTCTTGTTATACTCATTTTCTCAGTTTACATAATTTTTTTTTATTTATTATTTTATTTATTTTTTTTGAGACGGAGTCTCGCTCTGTCGCCCAGGCTGGAGTGCAGTGGTGCGATCTCTGCTCACTGCAAGCTCCGCCTCCCAGGTTCACCTCATTCTCCTGCCTCAGCCTCCCAAGTAGCTGGGAGCACAGGCTCCCGCCACCACGCCCTGCTAATTTTTTTGTATTTTCAGTAGGGACGGGGTTTCACCATGTTAGCCAGGATGGTCTCCATCTCTTGACCTAGTTATCCACGCACCTCGGCCTCACAATATAATATTTAATTAAATTGCATAACCACAAGAGCAAGAACAAATGGTGTAAACATATTTAGGAATGAACACAGCTTCCTCTTAGAAACTATACAATTTCTGTGATGGAAGGAGAAATGTACAGGCATTAAAAGTAGCTCAAAGGCTTTCAGTTTGCAGTGGACTTCAGTCAATAAGTTGTACAGGGGTACCAGAAAGTGCTGATTGCAAATCAGTTAAGTGGAGGTCCGTTAAGGCAGCATCCACTATATCTTAATTTGTAAAGTGAATGTTCTAAAACTGGGTCCACTTTTGCTATAAAGGACAAGATGATAAATATTTTAGGCTTTGCAAACCATACAGTCTCTATAGCAATCATTCAACTCTACCATTGTAGCAGGAAAGTAGCAACCATTCAACTCTACCATTGTAGCAGGAAAGCACCAGAGATCCATGGATGTGCTCCAATAAAACTTTATTTATTAAAACAGGCAACTGGTCTGAGGGCCATGTATATATCTTGCTGTTTTCATACAATTTTCTAAGTTAGTAGGTCCCTGCCTTTTTAACCATCAAGGATTACTTTTAATCCTCTCCTCTGATTTTTTGTTTCAAAAGCCTTAAGAAAAACCCATAAAATATATTTACTTTGTAAATTTGGGGGAGTTCTTATTTTATTAATAATTAATCAATGATATGTAAAGGCTACCCATTAGGTCAATATGAAATAGTCAACATTACTAACTCTAATGACTTAGGTCTGGATAGAAATAAAATGTATTCAACTATATATATAACTTTAAACCTGTATAGCTTTTTCTGGTGTAAATATATAACTTTTCAAGATTTTTCTTTCTTTTTTTTTTTCGGTCTCAAACAGTTTAGCTCTTTTTTTTATTATTATTATACTTTAAGTTTTAGGGTACATGTACGCAATGTGCAGGTTAGTTACATATGTATACATGTGCCATGCTGGTGTGCTGCACCCATTAACTCGTCATTTAACCTTAGGTATATCTCCTAAAGCTATCCCACCCTCCTCCCCCCACTTCACAACAGTCCCCAGAGTGTGATGTTCCCCTTCCTGTGTCCATGCGTTCTCATTGTTCAATTCCCATCTATGAGTGAGAATATGCAGTTTTTGGTTTTTTGTTCTTGCAATAGTTGACTGAGAATGATGATTTGCAATTTCATCCATGTCCCTACAAAGGACATGAATTCATCATTTTTTATGGCTGCATAGTATTCCATGGTGTATATGTGCCACATTTTCTTAATCCAGTCTATCATTGTTGGACATTTGGGTTGGTTCCAAATCTTTGCTGTTGTGAATACTGCCACAATAAACATATGTGTGAATGTGTTTTTATAGCAGCATGATTTATAGTCCTTTGGGTATATACCCAGTAATGGGATGGCTGGGTCAAATGGTATTTCTAGTTCTAGATCCCTGAGGAATCGCCACACTGACTTCCACAATGGTTGAACTACTTTACAGTCCCACCAACAGTGTAAAAGTGTTCCTATTTCTCCACATCCTCTCCAGCACCTGTTGTTTCCTGACTTTTTAATGATCGCCACTCTAACTGGTGTGAGATGGTATCTCATTGTGGTTTTGATTTGCATTTCTCTGATGGCCAGTGATGGTGAGCATTTTTTCATGTGTTTTTTGGCTGCATAAATGTCTTCTTTTGAGAAGTGTCTGTTCATGTCCTTCACCCACTTTTTGATGGGGTTGTTTGTTTTTTTCTTGTAAATTTGTTTGAGTTCATTGTAGATTCTGGATATTAGCCTTTTGTCAGATGAGTAGTTTGCAAAAATTTTCTCCCATTTTGTAGGTTGCCTGTTCACTCTGATGGTAGCTTCTTTTGCTGTGCAGAAGCTCTTTAGTTTAATTAGATCCCATTTGTCAATTTTGGCTTTTGTTGCCATTGCTTTTGGTGTTTTAGACATGAAGTCCTTCCCCATGCCTATGTCCTGAATGGTAATGCCTAGGTTTTCTTCTAGGGTTTTTATGGTTTTAGGCATAACATTTAAGTCTTTAATCCATCTTGAATTAATTTTTGTATAAGGTGAAAGGAAGGGATCCAGTTTCAGCTTTCTACATATGGCTAGCCAGTTTTCCCAGCACCATTTATTAAATAGGGAATCTTTTCCCCATTGCTTGTTTTTCTCAGGTTTGTCAAAGATCCAGATAGTTGTAGATATGTGGCATTATTTCTGAGGGCTCTGTTCTGTTCCATTGATCTATATCTCTGTTTTGGTACCAGTACCATGCTGTTTTGGTTACTGTACCCTTGTAGTATAGTTTGAAGTCAGGTAGTGTGATGCTTCCAGCTTTGTTCTTTTGGCTTAGGATTGGCTTGGCGATGCAGGCTCTTTTTTGGTTCCATATGAACTTTAAAGTAGTTTTTTCCAATTCTGTGAAGAAAGTCATTGGTAGCTTGATGGGGATGGCATTGAATCTATAAATTACCTTGGGCAGTATGGCCATTTTCACGATATTGATTCTTCCTACGCATGAACATGCAATTTTCTTCCATTTCTTTGTATCCTCTTTTATTTCATTGAGCAGTGGTTTGTAGTTCTCCTTGAGAAGGTCCTTCACGTCCCTTGTAAGTTGGATTCCTACATATTTTATTCTCTTTGAAGCAATTGTGAATGGGAGTTCACTCATGATTTGGCTCTCTGTTGGTCTGTTATTGGTGTATAAGAATGCTTATGATTTTTGTACATTGATTTTATATCCTGAGACTTTGCTGAAGTTGCTTATCAGTTTAAGGAGATTTTGGGCTGAGACAATGGGGTTTTCTAGATATACAATCATGTCGTCTGCAAACAGGGACAATTTGACTTCCTCTTTTCCTAAGTGAATACCCATTATTTCCTTCTCCTGCCTAATTGGCCTGGCCAGAGCTTCCAACACTATGTTGAATAGGAGTGGTGAGAGAGGGCATCCCTGTCTTGTGCCAGTTTTCAAAGGGAATGCTTC
Source organism: Pongo abelii (assembly GCF_028885655.2). Taxonomy (NCBI): domain Eukaryota; kingdom Metazoa; phylum Chordata; class Mammalia; order Primates; family Hominidae; genus Pongo; species Pongo abelii. Next base: position 212,349,190 of record NC_071988.2, read on the forward strand.
CAGTTTTTGCCCATTCAGTATGATATTGGCTGTGGGTTTCCAAGATGGCCGAATAGGAAGAGCTCCAGTCTACAGCTCCCAGCGACAGCGACACAGAGGATGGGTGATTTCTGCATTTCCATCTGAGGTACCGGGTTCATCTCACTAGGGGGTGCCAGACAGTGGGCACAGGACAGTGGGTGCAGCGCACCGTGCGCGAGCCAAAGAAGGGGAGGCATTGCCTCACTCGGGAAGTGCAAGGGGTCAGGGAGTTCCCTTTCCTAGTCAAAGAAAGGGGTGACAGACGGCACCTGGAAAATCGGGTCACTCCCACCCCAATACTGCACTTTTCCGACGGGCTTTAAAAACAGCTCACCAAGAAATTATATCCCGCACCTGGCTCAGAGTGTCCTACGCCCACGGAGTCTCGCTGATTTCTAGCACAGCAGTCTGAGATCAAACTGCAAGGCGGCAGCAAGGCTGGGGGAGGCGCGCCCGACATTGCCCAGGCTTGCTTAGGTAAACAAAGCAGCCTGGAAGCTCGAACTGGGTGGAGCCCACCACAGCTCAAGGAGGCCTGCCTGCCTCTGTAGGCTCCACCTCTGGGGGCAGGACACAGACAAACAAAAAGACAGCAGTAACCTCTGCAGACTTAAATGTACCTGTCTGACAGCTTTGAAGAGAGCAGTGGTTCTCCCAGCATGCAGCTGGAGATCTGAGAACGGACAGACTGCCTCCTCAAGTGGGTCCCTGACCTCTGACCCCCGAGAAGCCTAACTGGGAGGCACCCCCCAGTAGGGGCAGACTGACATCTCACACAGCCGGGTACTCCTCTGAGACAAAACTTCCAGAGGAACTATCAGAGAGCAGCATTCGCGGTTCATGAAAATCCACTGTTCTGCAGCCACCGCTGCTAGTACCCAGGCAAACAGGTTTGGAGTGGACCTCTAGCAAACTCCAATAGACCTGCAGCTGAGGGTCCTGTCTGTTAGAAGGAGGACTAACAAACAGAAAGGTCATCCACACCAAAAACCCATCTGTACATCACCATCATCAAAGACCAAAAGTAGATAAAACCACAAAGATGAGGAAAAAACAGAGCAGAAAAACTAGAAACTCTAAAAAGCAGAGTGCCTCTCCTCCTCCAAAGGAACGCAGCTCCTCACCAGCAACGGAACAAAGCTGGACGGAGAATAACTTTGACGAGTTGACAGAAGAAGACTACAGACGATCAAACTACGCTGAGCAACAGGAGGAAATTCAAACCAAAGGAAACGAAGTTGAAAACTTTGAAAAAAATTTAGACAAATGTATAACTAGAATAACCAATACAGAGAAGTCCTTAAAGGAGCTGATGGAGCTGAAAGCCAAGGCTCGAGAACTACATGAAGAATGCAGAAGCCTCAGGAGCTGATGCGATCAACTGGAAGAAAGGGTATCAGCGATGGAAGATGAAATGAATGAAATGAAGGGAGAAGGGAAGTTTAGAGAAAAAAGAATAAAGAGAAACAAACAAAGCCTCCAAGAAATATGGAACTATGTGAAAAGACCAAATCTACGTCTGATTGGTGTACCTGAAAGTGACGGGGAGAATGGAACCGAGTTGGAAAACACCCTGCAGGATATTATCCAGGAGAACTTCCCCAATCTAGCAAGGCAGGCCAACATTCAGATTCAAGAAATACAGAGAACACCACAAAGATACTCTTTGAGAAGAGCAACTCCAAGACACATAATTGTCAGATTCACCAAAGTTGAAATGAAGGAAAAAATGTTAAGGGCAGCCAGAGAGAAAGGTTGGGTTACCCACAAAGCGAAACCCATCAGACTAACAGGAGATCTCTCGGCAGAAACTCTACAAGCCAGAAGAGTGTGGGGGCCAATATTTAACATTCTTAAAGGAAAGAATTTTCAACCCAGAATTTCATATCCTGCCAAACTAAGCTTCATAAGTGAAGGAGAAATAAAATACTTTACAGACAAGCAAATGCTGAGAGATTTTGTCAGCACCAGGCCTGCCCTAACAGAGCTCCTGAAGGAAGCACTAAACATGGAAAGGAACAACCGGCCACTGCAAAATCATGCCAAATTGTAAAGACCATCGAGGCTAGAAAGAAACGGCATCAACTAATGAGCAAAATAACCAGCTAACGTCATAATGGCAGGATCAAATTCACACATAACAATATTAACTTTAAATGGAAATGGACTAAATGCTCCAATTAAAAGACATAGACTGGCAAATTGGATAGCGTCAAGTCCCATCAGTGTGCTGTATCCAGGAAACCCATCTCACGTGCAGAGACACACATAGGCTCAAAATAAAAGGATGGAGGAAGATCTACCAAGCAAATGGAAAACAAAAAAGGCAGGGATTGCCATCCTAGTCTCTGATAAAACAGACTTTAAACGAACGAAGATCAAAAGAGACAAAGAAGGCCATTACATAATGGTAAAGGGATCAATTCAACAAGAAGAGCTAACTATCCTAAATATATATGCACCCAATGCAGGAGCACCCAGATTCATAAAGCATGTCCTGAGTGACCTACAAAGAGACTTAGACTCCCACACAATAATAATGGGAGACTTTAACACCCCACTGTCAACATTAGACAGATCAATGAGACAGAAAGTTAATAAGGATACCCAGGAATTGAACTCAGCTCTGCACCAAGCAGACCTAACAGACATCTACAGAACTATCCACCCCAAATCAACAGAATATACATTTTTTTCAGCACCACACCACACCTATTCCAAAATTGACCACATGGTGGGAAGTAAAACTCTCCTCAGCAAATGTAAGAGATCAGAAATTATAACAAACTGTCTCTCAGACCACAGTGCAATCAAACTAGAACCCAGGATTAAGAAACTCACTCAAAACCGCTCAACTACATGGAAACCAGACAACTTGCTCCTGAATGACTACTGGGTACATAACAAAATGAAGGCAGAAATAAAGGTGTTCTTTGAAACCAACGAGAACAAAGACACAACATACCAGAATCTCTGGGACACATTCAGAGCAATGTGTAGATGGAAATTTATAGCACTAAATGCCCACAAGAGAAAGCAGGAAAGATCCAAAATTGACACCCTAACATCACAATTAAAAGAACTAGAAAAGCAAGAGCAAACACATTCAAAAGCTAACAGAAGGCAAGAAGTAACTAAAATCAGAGCAGAACTGAAGGAAATAGAGACACAAAAAACCCTTCAAAAAATTAATGAATCCAGGAGCTGGTTTTTTGAAAGGATCAACAAAATTGATAGACCGCTAGCAAGACTAATAAAGAAGAAAAGAGAGAAGAATCAAATAGACACAATAAAAAATGATAAAGGGGATATCACCACCGATCCCACAGAAATACAAACTACCTCAGAGAATACTACAAACACCTCTACGCAAATAAACTAGAAAATCTAGAAGAAATGGATAAATTCCTTGACACATATACCCTCCCAAGACTAAACCACCAAGTTGACTCTCTGAATAGACCAATAACAGGCTCTGAAATTGTGGCAATAATCAATAGCTTACCAACCAAAAAGAGTCCAGGACCAGATGGATTCACAGCTGAATTCTACCAGAGGTACAAGGAGGAACTGGTTCCATTCCTTCTGAAACTATTCCAATTAATAGAAAAAGAGGGAATCCTCCCTAACTCATTTTATGAGGCCAGCATCATCTTGATACCAAAGCCGGGCAGAGACACAACCAAAAAAGATAATTTTAGACCAATATCCTTGATGAACATTGATGCAAAAATCCTCAATAAAATACTGGCAAACCGAATCCAGCAGCACATCAAAAAGCTTATCCACCATGATCAAGTGGGCTTCATCCCTGGGATGCAAGGCGGGTTCAATATATGCAAATCAATAAATGTAATCCAGCATATAAAGAGAACCAAAGACAAAAACCACATGATTATCTCAATAGATGCAGAAAAGGCCTTTGACAAAATCCAACAACCCTTCATGCTAAAAACTCTCAATAAATTAGGTATTGATGAGATGTATCTCAAAATAGTAAGAGCTTTCTATGACAAACCCACAGCCAATATCATACTGAATGGGCAAAAACTGGAAGATTTTTCAAGTATTAAATACAACATTTGGGAATCCCCACACCTGGCTCCCTAGATGACATTCAAGAATTCCTTTGGATTCTGGGAATCTTAGAATGAAAGTCACTGCTCTGTAGGAATGAATGAATCAATGAATGAATGGAAAAGAAAGGGAAGAAGAGCATGTCTACTAATTGTAAGTTAATCATCAATGAACGTTTATTTTATTAATAAATTTGTCAACTTTGAGTTGTCAAATCTAACAAGATACCAACATGGCATTCATGGTGATCACACATCTAGTCAAATTTTATTTTAGTTTATTGACTATACTATTAATATCACCCTGAAATACTCAAAACTTCTGTCTTAATTCTGTGAATAATTCACTTATTAATCACCCTATACACTACTTAATGAATCGAATGGTGCTTGGAATAAAGATAATTACAGAGCTAAAACGTTTTTCTCTGAAGGCAGGGCATAGGATTTTGTTGTATGACTGGAATAAAACAAAATTAATCAATATTTTCTGTAACCAGTGGCTTTTGACTTAGTCGTCTATTAATATCTATCAATCACTAACCTCAGTCCTATTTCCTCCATTCTTGTTTTTGCTATCATAAAACTTGTCCATTTTTTTCATTAGATCTATGTTTCTCCTCTTTTCTTTTCATCCAAACCGCACATCAACTTAGTACAGATAGTGCAATTGATCTGAACCCTACAGAACTCACTGTTTCCATTTACATAACTTACATAACTGTCAAGCTGAAATCACTCTCAAATTTTTTTAATTCAAAATTTTAATTTAATTTAATCACATTTATTTATTCATTTATTAATTTATTTTGAAAATAATTTTAACTTGTATTTTATATTCAGGGGTACATGTGCCAGTTTGTTACATGGGTATATCTCATAATGCTGAGTTTTGGGGTATGAATGATCCCATCATCCAGATGCTGATTTGATATGGTTTGACTCTGTGTCCCCACCCAAATCTCGTGTTGAATTGTAATTCCCAATGTAGGGGGAATGACCTGGTGGGAGGTGATTAGCTCATGAGGGCAGATTTCCACCTTGCTGTTCTTCGATGGTGAGTTCTCATGAGATCTGATGGTTTAAACATACGACATCCTCCTTGGCTCACTTGCTGTCCTGCCGCCATGGTAGAACGTGCCTTGCTTCCTCCTTCACCTTCTGCCATGACTATAAGTTTCCTGAAGCCTCCCAGCCATGCTTCCTGTACAGCCTGTGGAACTGTGAGTCAGTTAAACCTCTTTTCTTTATAAATTACCCAGTCTCAGGTAGTTCTATATAGCAGTGTGAGAACAGATTAATACATGAGCATAGTACCCAATAGTTTGTCAAACCTTGCCTTCCTCCTTCTACCCTCTAGTAGTCCCAGTGTCTATTCTTTCCATCTTTATGTCCATGAGTACCCAGCGTTTAGCTCCCACTTATAAGTCAGATCATGTGGTATTTCGTTTTATGTTCCTGCATTAATTCACTTAGGATAATGGCCTCCAGCTGCATCCATGTTGCTTCAAAGGACATGATTTTGTTATTTTTATGGCTGCACTGTATTCCATGGTGTATGAAATGGCTTGGAAGGTGGCCCCCATAAATCTCACGGTGAAATGCAATACTCAGTATTGGAGGTGAGGCCTGGTAGGAGGTGTTTGGGTCATGGGGGTGGATGTCTCGTGGCCTGATGCCGCCCTTGTGACAGTTAATTCTTTCAAGATCCGGTTGTGTTAAGGGTGTGTGGTACTTACCGCTACTCGCATTTTCTCTTGCTCCTGCTCTGACCATGTGATGTGCCTACTCCCGCTTTGCCTTCCATCATGAGTAAAAACTCCCTGGAGCCTCCACAGGCACCATGCAGATGCCATCACCATGCTTCCTGTACAGCCTGCAGAGCTGTGAGCCAATTAAATCTCTTTTCCTTATAAATTACCCAGCCTCAGGTATTTCTTCATAGCAATGCAAGAATGGCCTAATAATACAGTGTAAATGTACCACATTTTATTGATCCAATCCACTGTTGATGGGCACCTAGGCTGACTCCATGTCTTTGCTATTGTGAATAGTGCTGCGATTAACATGCAAGTGCATGTGTCTTTTTGGTAGAATAACTGATTTTCTTTGGGTTATATACTAGTAATGGAATTGTTGGCTTGAACGGTAATTCTATTTTAAATTCTTTGAGAAATTTCCAACAGCTTTCAACAGTGGCTGAACTAATTTACATTTGCACCAATTATGTGTAAATGTTCCTTTTTCTCCACAGCCTCCCAAGATCTGTTGTTTTTTGATTTTTTAATAGTAGCTATTCTGACTGGTGTAAGATGGTATCTCGTTTTGGTTTTCATTTGCATTTCTCTGATGATTAGTGATGTTAAGCCTCATCTTTGCCACAATAAAACTGGGAAAATACAGTGTTACTTGTCAAAATAAATTGTTTTACTTTGCTTTAAAAATAATCGAGTAGTATATTTCTTCCAGCACAATTAAGAAGTAAACATTTTGAAATGTACAGTACCTTGCTGTTAAGTCTTTGCACAAATATACCAATCGAACATAAAGACCACCTTAAACTTTCATTTGAAATGAAAGAAAATTTTTAAGAGGTTAAGGGCTAGTAAATTGTTAGTCCTGAAGTTAAATTAGCTCAAGTAAATGGAAAGACTTTCCTTTAATTAAAGCCTTTTAAATGAACACTTTAAAGCATAGTTGGTTTCTCCCTCAAATCTTGTCCAAACCAACTGTCTACAACTCAGTGTATCAAAGAAGGTTTCAGACATGATTATGAAGCTCCCTCAACTTACAATGTGCTATTTGCAACCTTAGATGGCTATCATTCTGGCTTTTCTACCTTTTAGCAACAATAAGCACACCCCTCCCATTTCTCCCACACCCTGACTTACCCCTTTTTTCATTTAACATATAATTTTTCTCAGAGTGTTCTTAAGCATCTTTAACTGTAAATATGACAAAAGCACACAGTATAGTACATGTGTCACATGTATAAATATTGTATCTAGCCATACAATTTTTTTTAAAAAGAAATATTTTATTTTCAAAAAGCAAAGACTCTAGGAACCTTTTCTAGCTGCCAGTCATAAAAACATAAATTCCTGGTTAGTTTCCCAAATTTGCCTGACCATAAGAACAACTTGTGATACTTGTCAAACACATGTATTGTGAGTCCCATACATGATCTCCTGAATCAGAATCTCCAGGTGAGAGGCCTGGGAATACACATTTTAAACAAACATCCACAGTGATTATTATGATTAGTAAAACTTGAAAAAAAATTTCACTAGGATCTTTATGACTGAATAACCTCACAAACATAGGAAAGTTACTGCAAAAAAATATGAGCAGAATTTCAGAATTCTGCCTTTGCTGAAAGTATTTGTTCCCTCCTCTTCTATTCATCAAAACCTGACTACTTATGTAACTCCCCAAAACCACCAACACCTGGAAGGGGTTGAAAATGATTTTAATGAAGAAGAAAAGCTGATGTTTAATTTCAAAACTGACAGTGAGAATAGAAGGGAGAGGCATGAATTTATCTTGATTCTAACACAAAGCATTGTATTTGAGTCTACAAACGAAATTGGTTTCTTCTTTATTTTTTGTAAGTTTTTGCCAAACTCTGTGCATATACAGAGGCTGGGCAAGAATGAAATCCAGAAATATGGCATATGCCATCCCTTATTTATTTCCCCATGTGACCAGCCAACAACTTCTTCACCTAGTCCCGGCTTCAAGCTGACTTTGTCTACTTCTCTATCGGAAATGGAGCTTCCCCAAAGACTGCCTCAATGTCAGTTACCACAAGGCCTTTTTTCCATCTTATGCTCCTAAACTTCTACGATATTAAATTATATTATCCCTTCTGGAAACTCTCCTTAGCTTTGATTTCTATAACGTTACTCTAACTCTGTTTCATTTCTTCTTTTATAGACTCTCTTTCTTTTCTCTATCCCTTTACTGTAGACATGTTGTACGGCTTTGTTCTTAACCTTCTGATCTCTCCACATTCATTCCCTCAGAGCATGTATCCATTTTCTTGTTATCGACCTTCCTATCTGATTATTACCATCAAGTAAGGATGTTGGTGATGAGCATAGCTAACATCTCCTAGACATTTTCCATGTCGGTTATAATAAGCACCCTATATAATTTGTACCACTTAAATCCTCAATCCTAAATGATACTATCACTAACCACGTTGTATGAGATGAGGAAACTGAGATTTTCATCAAAACCCTGGAAAGCCAACGTGAGGAGCCCCTGTGTGTCTCCTTTGTTAATGACTCCGGGCATCATGGCATGTGGATTGCCATGGAATGGGGATTAGGAAGCACAGCACTGTGAAAACACCGGAAAATACATTATGATAGCGGGTAACGACGCTCATCTCCGCACATTGTGACGGTTTTGTTTCTGACTCAGGTTTGAGATGGGCCAATCCTAAGTCGATCGTGCCACCAGGGATCACGAATTTAATAAGATCATGGATGCTTGGAACCCAACTGGTCTCTGTTTTCTACTTTAGGGAAAGAGCCACAGCTTGAGTGGGGTGGCTTTGGTGTCACATACGCGATTAATAATACCCACCACTGCAGAGGAATCACCGTGGACTACTCCTCGTTTCATCCCACACTCTTGCGATTGATGCCTCTCACCTGTTTACTGACTTCATTCAAATTCTTCAGCGACCACAGGACCCCGACTTGCCTTCTCTGTCCTGGTTCCCTCACTCTGCTTTACAGGCCTGGCCTGCTCGCGGTTCCCTCCAAGCCTCCGCCCTGTTTCCTCCATCAGACAGGACTAGCTTCCTTCATCTCTGTCCAGCAAAAGCCTGCCCAGCGTTCAAGACCCTCCTCAGAGACCGCCTCCACGATTAGGCTTCTCTTGACCCCTGAGCCTGTAACACGCGCCACCATAACTCTCCACCTCAGCCCACATTCCCACAGCACTCGTGACGTCCGCGGCCCTCAACATGGCGCTTCATTCTATTTTAGGGTATTTCCTGCTTGCTTCCTGCACACACAGTCGCACGAGGCACAGCCCCGAGTGACCCGCGCACGAGTGGCCCGCGCTTCCAGCCGCGCCGCCGCAGGCAGCGAAGGCAGCCGGAGCCGCTTCCCGCCCCCGCGGGGACCCTCGCCAGCCCGCAGCCCTAGCGGAAGGCGGTTCCACAGCGCGCCCGGAAGCTCCGCCACCGCCAGCACCGGCGCCTCGGGCGGGCTTTCCTCCCCTCGGGGAGGCGCGAATCCTCAGGAGCTCCTCGAGAGGGCGCCAGGGAGCAGCTGCGCGCGGACACCTTTCGGCCCTCTACGGCCGCCGTAGCTCCCCCGGCAGAAACCCGGAAGTGGAACTCTCAGCCATTCAGCGTTTGAGTGAAGACGGAGGCGGGTTCTGGAGAGACCTACGCTGTCAGGGAATGTTTACTTCGCCTCTACTTCTGTTCTTCCCCGCCCTGATGCTGCCCGGGGTCACATACTCGTCCTGAGCTGGCTTCAGCCTGTCCGCGCAGAAGTCTCCCGGAGCTATGGCCGAGTACTCCTATGTGAAGTCTACCAAGCTCGTGCTCAAGGGAACCAAGGCGAAGAGGTGGGTCCTGCAGCTCGGGCGGGAGCCTCCTCCGTTCTTTTCGGAAGCACTCCACCCCCGCGAGCCTGGTGGAAGCCGTGGCGCGGAAAGCAGGTTTCGTGGCCTCCCAGGCTTCGCCCTGGCCTCTGTCGGGGCTGGACGGAGGCCGGGCCGCGGTTCCTGGCGCCTGTGCAGAGACGGGCAGCCTCCCGCGCGGACGACCCAGGAAACAGGGTAGACGGGCGGGTGACCGGTGACCCCGTACCCACGAGTTTGGGTCCCCTGAGACATCTCTCCAGGCCTCTGCCTGGTGGGTCTGCGTTAGTCTGATCTCGTAGTTCATGATAATAATTTCCTTTATTAGGGATTATTCTTTTCTCCATTGTCTCTTCCTAGAAAAATTATTGATTAATTTTTTTTTAACCTAATATGTAGAGTGAAACCAGGATGAATCACACAGTGGTTGAGGTGTATATGGGCTTTGATAGGGATATGGGCTCGAACCTACACTCTGTCATTTACTGATTTTGTAATTTGTGGCAAATTGGTTAATATGTCTGAACCTCCATTTACTCATTAAGAGATCAAATATCTGAACCTCCGTTTACACATTTATACTTTCAGACGATGTTTTATACTTTTAGAAGACTGTGAGAATTAAATGAGAGAACATATATGCAGTAAATAAATTGAGCCAAATGTGAGGAGGAGGTCGTAGTGGTAATTTATTAGCTCTTTAGGAAAAAATACCTGTGCACTCATATCCCCCGCTTCTTTTTTAACTGAAAGATTTGCCCGAGGTTGACTGTACATACAGATGTTGAGCATTTCCTCCTGGTCTCCGTGATAAACAGAGGTTTTGGTATTTTTAGGCGAGATGGAAAGAAAGTATCAAGGAGTGAGCTGAAGCCACTGGCCTTGAGAACCCTATCTAGGAGTCTGGCCTCATGAAGATGCCAGAATAAATGACAGGTTTATCCTGAATAAATGTGAGATTTTTACTCTGTGAATTTCCTGTGAGGAGAGGAGAGTTATCTTCTGAAAACTTTATGATGAAAATGCAGACAAGAGTGTCTTAAGATTATGGTAATAATCATAGTTAATGCTTATATAGCACTTTCAATGTGCCAAGAAATTGTAGGCGCTTTGCACGTTAACTTTTTTCAAATCGCTCTTGGTTTTTTCTTTTTTTATTGAGATGTAATTCGTAATTATAAAATTCACCCTTTTGTACAGTCAGTGGTTTTTAGTATACATTCAAGAGGTTCACCATTGTCTAGTTGCTCAGCATTTTCATCATCTCAGAAGGAAACGTCCCCCTACCCATTAAAGCAGTCACATCCCATCCTCCCCGTCTGCTAGTCCTTGGCAACCACTAATCCGCTGTCTATGTGAAATCGCCTATTCTGAATATTTCCTAAGAAAGAAATCATGCAACATGTGGCCTTTTGTATCTGGCTTCTTTCACTTATAACATTCTTGAGGTTCATCATTGTTGTAGCACTTGTTCCTTTTATGGCTGCGTAGTATTCCATTGTATGGATGTAACATTTTGTTCATCCATTCATCATTTGGGTTGTTTCCCCTTTTTGGCTATTGTGACTAATGCTAGTGTGAATATTCTTACGTAATATTTTTGTGGGTGTATATTTTCATTTCCCTTGGGTATACATACTTAGGAGTAAAATTGCTGGATCATGAGGTAACTCTTTAACTTTTTGAGGAAACCCAAACTGTTTCCTGTAGATGCTACACCGTTTTACATTTCCACCAGCAATGTATGAAGGTACATATTACCTCTTAAACCTCACAATAGCCTTAAGAGTTAGGTTAAATTATTATCCTAATTTTTTAAGTGGGAAAACTGACTCACAGAGAGATTCAGTACCTTTTCCAAAAATCACAGAGCTAAGAAGTGAAGGAATCAGGATTTAAAATCTGGCAGTGGACTCTACAATCTGCTTTGAACTCTAAGATAATATGTACAAAGCCTGAAGCAACTTCTCAGTACTGTATTTAAGAGGGCATAACAATGTAAGTCTTCCTAAAGCAATAATTTATAAATGAAAAGCTTAAAAGACTTCCAAGTTTCAATCTTACGATATTTATCATACAAATCAATATACCTAAACTCATCTATGTAAATTATGTCCTGTAGTAAGAAGAAAAAGAGCAAAGATAAGAAGAGAAAAAGAGAAGAAGATGAAGAAACCCAGCTTGATATTGTTGGTGAGTCAGTTTTCAGTGCCCTATTCTGAAAAAAGTTAATGTTTCTTGAGATCTCATTGAAAATATTTTCCTAGTTAGAAATTTATGATGTATTCGTATTTGTCTTAAAGTGCTTAAATATTACCTACAGTTATAAATTCCATTTATTCTTTAGCACAGTAGATGCTACTGATGCCTTTACTTCATTATCAGGAGAGAAAAATTATAACTCTCTTGGTAGGCACCATTAGACTGCTTAATAGCCGGAGATTCTGATACATAATTTTAAAGGCCTAATGTAAATGTTTTTCAACCAAATATATTTTACAAGTTATTTTCTTTGCACATGTATGCATTTTAATTGTAGAAGTCGGTTGTCTCTTAAAGGAAGTATCTTCACAGGAAAAATCATTATTTTGTGAACTCTGAAATGAATGAAAATCTTAAATACAACATCAGGGTAGCCTGTAAATGATACTAGAAATAAACTGACCTAAACACACTTAACCAGCCTATTTTCCGTTTAGTTCTTTCCATACATTTTTTTTCTCTTTTAAAACTTGGCAAGTTGCATTTTGAATCTTCATAAATTATGGTAACTTAAAAAATATATAAAATATGGAATGGTATAAAGCTAATGTTCTGGAAGAATCATTGCTTTCAAAATGGCAAATCAACAATTCTAAAATTAGGGTAGATATCTAGGATAGATATGTAGATGTGAAATTGCTGTGTCAAAGGATAGGTGAATGCTTAACCATATAAGAAACTGCCAAAAATTTTCTAAAGTGGTTGTGCCATTTTACCTTCCCACCAAGAATGAATTAGTGCTCCAGTTACATCCTTGCCAAGAGTTGATGGTGTTATCAGTCTTTTCTCCCAGTCTGAGTTTTACCTTTTCAGTTTCTTAATGGTGGTTTTTGGATGAGCAGCTTTTTTTTTATTTTTTTTATTTTTATTTTTTTTGAGACAGAGTCTTACTCTGTCTCCCAGGCTGGAGTGCAGTGGCGCGATCTCGGTTCACTGCAAGCTCCACCTCCCGGGTTCACGCCATTCTCCTGCCTCAGCCTCTCGAGTAGCTGGGAATGCAGGTGCCCGCCACCACGCCCGGCTAATTTTTTGTGTTTTTAGTAGCAATGGGGTTTCACCATGTTAGCCAGGATGGTCAGAAGCTTTTAATTTTTATAAAGCTCAGTTTATTTTTTTTTCTTTTATGGTTACTGCCTTATTTCTTTGATCTAAGAGATCTTTGCTTACCCCAAAGTCAGGAAAATATTCTACATTGTCTTTTAGAGGCATCATAGTTTTACTTTTTACATTAAATCTGTCATTCATCTCAAATTAAATTTTGGCATGATGTTGTGAGTTCAGTTTCAAGATTTACTTTTTTTTTTCTTTAACATCTTGATAGCCAATTGTGCCAGCACCACTGGTGTTTCCTTTTTCCATTGATCCACTTTGGTATCTTCATAAAAAATCAATTAACTTTCTATGTATTGGTCTATTTCTGGACTCTGTTCTATCGATACGTTTGTCTGTTTTTCTGTTGGTATATTTCTCTTGATGCTATAGTTTCATGAAGTCTTGAGATCAGGTAGTCTGAGTCCTCCAACTTTGTACTTATTACCTATTAATTTATTAATTTCTACAGTGAAGCTTGTTGGATTTTCTCGAGAACTGTATTGAGTCCAGATCATTTAGGGGAGAATCAGCATCTTAATATTGGGCCTCAATATTTCATAATTTTCAATGTAGCAGTCTTGCATGCCTGTTTAAACATTTATTCTTAAGTATTTTATAATTTTACACTACTGTCAATAGAACCTTTGAATTTGATTTTCCAGTTGTTTGTTGTCAGTATGTAGATATACAATTGATTTTTGTATAGTGACTTTGTAGTCTGATAAGTCTGTTTCACTTATTACTTCTAGTGGTTTGCTTATATAGAAAACTAAGAAATTTGCAATTATGTTTCCTGTGACTATCATTTTACTTCTTTCTTTCTAATCCTTATGTCTTGTCTTTCTTTTTATTGGTTATTATACTGTCCAGGACTTCCATAGTGTTGAACAGAAGTCATGAGAATGGGCATAATTGCATTGTTCCCAAGCTTAGGCAGAAAGCTTTCAGTAGTCCACCATATGGTGTGATGTCTGTAGGATCTGCAGAGAAAACCTTTATCAAAATGAGGACATTCCTTTTAAACTTTGTTTCTTGGGAGTTTTTATTTTAGTGGTGTTTAATGCTGTCAGATGCCTCTTTCTGTATCTGTTGAGATGATTATACAGCTTTCTTCATTCTGCCAATGGATTACATTGGTTTCATTTTCAACTTTTAAAGTAACTTTATATCCCTGAGATAAACCCCTCTTGGTTGTGGTGCATTGTCCTTTGGGATATTGCTAGATTTGATTTCTAGGTTTTTTTTTTTTTTTTTTTAAGATTTCTATATTGGTGTTGATGGGAGATACTGGACTTTTGTATCCTTTTCTTGTAATGTCTTTTTTTGATTTTGATGTCAAGGTGATACTGGGTGTCATAAAATTAGATGGAAAGTGCTGTCTCCTTTCCTATTTTTGGAAATAGCTGTGTGATATGGGTATGATTTGTTCTTTACATGTTTGATAGAATTCACCGGTGAAGTCAACTGAACCTAGAGGGTTTTGTTTGGTTTGGTTTTAGTTTTTTGTGGGAAAATTAAAATTTTTTAAGAGATATTTTCAGATTTTTTTGTTGTGTCAGTTTTGGTAATTTGTGTCTTTTAAGAAAATTTCATTTCATCTAAGTTGTTGGATTTATTGGCATAAAATTGTTCAGAATATTCCTTTCTTTAATATGCTTTTAATGTCCGTAGAATCTAATCTGTATTGCAGTCTCTTCATATTGGTAATTTGTGTTTTTGCTATTTTTTCCTGGATCAGTCAGTCTAGCTGGAGGTTTCTCAATTCTTTATAAGATCGTTTGTTTTAGATCGTTAATGATCTTTTAGTACAGGGGTATTCAATCTTTTAGCTTCCCTGGGCCACAATGGAAGAAGAAGAATTGTCTTGGGCCACACATAAAATACACTAACGATAAGCTGATGAGCCAAAAAAAAAAAAAAAGAGCAAAAAAATCTCATAATGTTTCAAGAAAGTTTATGAATTTGTGTTGGGCTGCATTCACAGCTGGCCTGGGCCACATGCAGCCCTCAGGTTGGACAAGCCTGTTTCAATATTACTTATTTTCTCTTTTTTTCATTTTCTATTTCATTTATTTTCAGTCTTTTCTTTTTCCCCCCTTTAACTTATTTTCAGTTTACTTTGTTCTTGTTTTATAGCTTCTTAAGAAGGGAGTTAGATCTCTTCATTCCACTTTAGTTTCAGTTATAGTCAACACACTTTGTTTTCATTTTCATTCCATTCAAAACATTATCTAGTTTTCCTTGTGATTTTTCTTTTCATGGACACATGAGTTATTTAAAAGTATATTGTTTTTAATTTCTACTACATAGAGATGTTATAGGTATGTTATTGTTGCTGATTTCTAATTCATTTATAGTATAGTTGGAGAACTTACTTTCTTAGTGAATTTCCATGTACACTTGAAAAGAATGTGTATTCTGCAGATGTTGGTTCAGGGTTTTTTTTTTGGTTTTTTTTTTTTGGAGATGGAGTCTCCCTGTCGCCCAATAGGCTGGAGTGCAGTGGCGCGATCTCAGCTCACTGCAACCTCCACCTCACAGGTTCAAGTGAATCTCCTGCCTCAGCCTCCGGAGTAACTGGAATTACAGGCACCTGCCACCACACCCGGCTAATTTTTTAAATATTTTTAGTAGAGACAGGGTTTCACCATGTTGGCCAAGCTGGTCTCAAACTCCTGACCTCAGGTAATCTGCCTGCCTCAGCCTCCCAAAGTGGTGGGATTCCAGGCGTGAGCCGCGGTGCCCAGCCAGTTCAGTGTTCTTTAGATGTCTGTTCGATCAACTGGTAGAGCTTGTGACTGTGCATATCTTCTGTGTCCTTACTGATTTTTTACTAATCCTACAGTGTATTGAGAGTTATGTTAAAATCTCCAGCTGTAATTCTAGATCTGTCTACATGAGCAGTTTTTGCTTAAAGTATTTTGAAGCTCTCATAAGATGTGTACACATTTAGGATTGTTAAGTCTTCCATGTAAATTCAGTCTTTCATTTTCATAACATTTTAACCTTATTTCTGTTAAGCGTCTTGATGCCTTGTTAAATTATCTGACTACCCTTTTGCTCCTGTCAAGCCTGGGCCTTTGTTAGTTTGTGCTTATTTATTAGAGTTGCCCATAGACTTAGACAGTGACTCTTACCCTAGGAAAGGTTCATCCTCATGGGCCTCAGCCACATGTTTTAGGCATACTTGGTGAGTTCTCTCCACTCTGCTGTGTCCCAAATTTGTGTGATCTCTGGCATCTCCAGTCAGCCCTCAGCAGTGCCAGCCACTCTGCAGAGGCCTTGTGGAGCCTGCCTACTGCATGCACTCCCCCCAGCCCTTGGCCACAGACCTGCAGAGAACTTTTGCATACTCTTTTGAGGCCTCACCTGTGTGTAGTTCCCTCTTCTCCAGTACCTTATTCTGTAAACTCCGAACATATTAGCACTGCAAGACTCTCAGCTTAGTGACATTGCCTCATTTCTGGAGGTCTCTACGTCTCTCCGTGTGGTCAGGAAACTGCCATTGGGCAGAAAACAGTACGTGTGAGATTTGCCTCATGTGTTTTCCTGTTCTCAAATATCACAGTCCTGTTCTGCCTGTGTTCCAATCCCCGAAAACAGTTTTCTCAAATATTCTATCCAGTTTCAATTTTCTCATTGGTCATGGTGTGAGGGCAAGTCCATCTTGGCTGAAAGAGGAAGTCCTTCTGCATCTTTTCCTCTTTGTCCTTCCACCTTCTTTTGCATTGTGGATTTTCTAAACTTGCCATATAAGTAAGCATGTGCCTATTTGTGAAGGGAAAGAAGAAAAACCTTTTAATTTTTTAAAGCTGTTCTGTTGGTTGCTCACAAGGATCTGAAGGGATTGGTAAATAGGATGAAAGAAAGTCTGTCTTTCATATGGAGAAAACCAAGTGTGACATTAATAAAACGAGCATGTCTGTAAGCAAAGAGTTTCACTGAGCTCTGCTAGATTCAGAAGCAGTTGGACTTATAACATCATAGTTTGCAAAACACATATATTTTATTTACCCAGGAACTAAAGCTAAGTAAGCTATGGGTTAATAGAAGTCTGTGAAGGGTACTTAGACTACAGTAAGATTGGGGAAGAAAATTCCATTTCCAAATCTAAGATATATCATTCCTTTGTGCCAAGCACATAATGAAGGCAGAGATTTAGGGGGGCCCTTAGCACGGAAACACTGGGTTAGTCAGAAGGTGAGGTGAGCTGTCACACAGCCTTGATGCTAGAATGAGGGTGCCCTGGTAGTATCTTATCAGCCATGACACTGGTGCATCAGGCCATTTTTTTTGTTTTTTTTTTTTTTTTTGAGACAGGCTCTTGCTTTGTTGCTCAGGCTGGAGTGCAGTGACATGATCATGGCTCAGTGCACCGTCGACCTCGTAGGCTCAAGCAATCCTCTCACCTCGGACTCCCGAGTAGCTGGGACCACAGGCTCCTACCACCATACCCAGCTAATTTCTTAATTTTTTTGTAGAGATGGGGGTCTCCTTTTGTTGCCTAGGCTGATTTTGAACTCCTGGGCTTAAGTGATTCTCCTGCTTCCCCCTCTCAAAGTGCTGGGATTACAGGCATGCCAGACATATGTAAACATTCTAAACTATGTGAAAATACGTGAAAAGCTTTGTTATGCATTGTGAGACAACACAGCAGGAATATTTCACCATCTGCCTAAGGTTTAAAAGGAAATAACTTTAAGCATGTCTCTAAATAGCAAGTAATGTTTTAGAGCGGATTCTCTTAAATTCAGCTTGGGCGTCTGCAGCATATACACAGCTTGAGCTGTAACCTGACCTAGAGACAGGCAACTTCAGTGCCCGCTGTTTTTAGGATCCACTGCTTTTTCACAGCTAAAACCCCCGAGTGGCACTGTTAAGTATTATGTTATATTACTTTAGTCATTAAACATATAAGCATACCTCCAAAGGTTGAATGTAGGCCACTTGCAGAAAGTAGGCAGAATGCTCCCATTTAATTCTTGATGATACTGTGTTTAGCTTTCTTATTCTTTGAAATCTCATTGAGAAAAAAATACTGGCATCTGCTCAAAGTAATTTCTTTTTCAGTTCACAATATTATAAGTAATGTTATTGTATCATTTCCCTACTTGGACAGAGTGTGACAATTTTGAGGAGCTTGTCTGCCGGAAATTTCTTCTTCATTTGCAAAACTTTAATGAGATATTATATTTAAATGATTTTATTTAATATTAAGTGTACTTAGTGAATGTGGCATAGAACATACAAAATAAAACTAATTTAAAATCATTAACTATTACATTTATAAGAAAGACTTGCTAATCATAACACTGTTGATAATGATTCTGAATAAAGCATTATTTATTTTCCTGAAAACAATTGTAGCTATAACTCAATCATCTAAATTGCTTATTAGTTTTATTGCTTTTTAATTGTCTTTAGCTGAAATTTTAATTTTTATTAATTTTCTTTTTCTCCATTGGTTTTGTGTGTGTGTGGAGGTAAAATATACAGAATATAGAATTTGCCAGTTTTTCTATTTTTAAGTGTACACTTCAGTGGCATTTAAATACATGCACCATTTTACCTTCCCACCAGCATTGCACAGGGTTTCAGTTTCTCCACATCCTGCCCAACACTTGTTTTTCTGGTTTTCTTGGTTTCTGTTTTCTGTTTGTTTGTTTTGATAATAGCATTCTAATGGGTGTTAAGTGGTATTGCATTATGGTTTTGATTTATATTTCCCTAGTGACTAGTGGTGTTGAGCGTCTTTTCAAGTGCTTATTGGCCATTTGTATATCATCTTTGGAGCAATGTTCGTATACGTCCTTTGCCCAGTTTTGAATTGTGGTATTTGTCTTTTTGGAGTTCTCTATATAGTCTGGATATTAATTCCTTATAATGTATGTAGTTTACAAATATTTTCTCCATTCTCTGGGTTGCCTTTTACTCTGCTGATGTCGGTTCTTGATGCACAAATTTTTTAATTCTGATGAAGTCCGGTTTGTCTGTTTTCTTTTGTTGCCTGTGCCTTTGATGTTCTATACAAGAAATCATTGCCAAATTCATTGTCATGAAGCTTTTCCTATTTTCTTCTAAAAGTTTTCTAACTTTAGCTCTTACATTTAGGTCTTTGGTCTGTTTTAAGTTACTTTTTGTATTTGGTGTTAGATAAAGGTCCAACTTCATTTTAGCTAAAATTTTATGTATTTTAAAATTTATTATGGAAAGCATGAAATGTTTAGTTGAATAGAAAATTTTGTGCAGTGGAATTAACTGAATCTTTAAAACCTTTTTGTTATGGAAATATCCAAACTATTGCATTCATAGAAGAATATAATGAGTCCCCCATGTGCTCAGGCCCCAGCATTAATTATCAATATTTTGCCAATCTCGTTTGATTTACACACACACCCACACACACATTTTTTCCTAGAAAATTTTAAGTAAAATCACAGATATTATGTCATTTTACCCATCAGTACATAAATGTACATTTCTTAACGTGGTATGTCTTTCTCTCATCACCTGTTTTGTTCTTTATTTTTATATGTTATACTATGTCATTATCAGACCTTGTAAAATTAACAAGAATTCCTTAATATGTCATATCCAGTTAATGATTGACTCATTTCTACTCTAGCTAAAGTACAATTTAGGAGGAGGTTTGAGGATATTTTTTAACATTAAGATATAAACTTTTATAACAACTGCTTAAATAATTTTTCCTAGAGTCTAACATTTCTATTGGCAAATTGGAAATTAGTATACATAGACATAGATTCTGCTCATTTTACTTGCAATCTAAAATCATAGTTAAGATTACTGGCCAGGCGCGGTGGCTCACACCTGTAATCCCAGCACTTTGGGAGGCAGAGGTGGGTGGATCACGAGGTCAGGAGTTTGAGACCAGCCTGGCCAATGTGGTGAAACCCCGTCTCTACTAAAAATCATTCAGGCATGGTGATAGGCGCCTGTAACCCCAGCTACTCGGGAAGCTGAGGCAGAGAATTGTTTGAACCCAGGAGGCAGAGGTCACAGTGAGCCGAGATAGCATCACTGCACTCCAGCCTGGGTGACAGAGCGAGTCTCTGTCTCAAAAAAGAAAAAAGATTGCTATGCTAGAAAGTCTTCCTGTAGAGGCATTTTTAAGAAACATTATGATAGGCATTGCCTCTGGAAAGCAGGCATGAATAGATGGCTGGGGTCTATCATGAGAGAGACCGTTCTCTATATGTCACTTTGTACCTTCACATGTTGCCTTTTGTTTTGTTTTGGTCTTTTTTTGAGACAGGACCTTGCTCTGTCACTCAGGCTAGAGTGCAGTGGCGTGATCATAGCTCACTATTACCTTGAACTCTGGGCTCAAGTGATCCTCTTTCCCCAGCTCCCCGAGTAGCTGGGATTACAGGCATGCACCCCCATGCCTGGCTGTATGTTGCTATTTTATGTTTTAAAAACCTAGTCCTGACTGTGCTGGTAGTCGCATGAATCTGTGCACATACATGCAAACAAGTACATGTAAAACTGGTGAAATCTGAATAAGCTTCATGGATTATATCAATGTCAGTTTCCTGATTCTGACAGTGTATGATACTTATGCAAGATGTCATCGAGACAAAGCGAGTAAAGGATATGTGAGATCTTTGTATTATTTCTTACAACTGCAAAATAAAAAGTTTTTAAAACTAAGTTATAATAACAAAAAAAGAACTCTGTGTCAAAACTAACATATAAAGTTGAAATATTGATTTTATTTTTTAGGAATCTGGTGGACAGTAACAAACTTTGGTGAAATTTCAGGAACCATAGCCATTGAAATGGATAAGGGAACCTATATACATGCACTCGACAATGGTCTTTTTACCCTGGGAGCTCCACACAAAGAAGGTTTGTGTCTGGAAGGGAAGATCCTGCCACAAGTGTAGATTTTAGGACATTCATTCACTTAGGCCAAACTCTAACTAGTCTCAAACATTTTCCAAAGGAATGGAACCATTGCATTTGACTCTTCCATTTTTTTTTTTTTAATTCCTTAATATTTACCAGCCATTGGCAAGTCCCTCTTTCTCATATAAGCATTTGAAAACATTCCGTATAGTTCCAGAAGAGTATCTTTGGAAATCAAAACAACATGAATAATTAAAATAGTAAGTGGAAAGAAAAAAGAAAACCTATTTGAGTCAAAATGTTTGAATTTCTTTTTTATTCAGACCTATTGCCAAAACTAACCTGTGCGTTTAACAATTTGAAGTTTCCTCATTTTCTTTAGCGCATTAGAGGAAGCACTAATGAGATACGAAGTAATTACAAGATAAAAAGCAGTATCATTTGGTTAGCAAGGCCATCCCTTGAATAAATGAAAGCATTTAGCTTTTTAAATAAGTGCTTATTTATGACTGTATTTTAAAACATAAAGAGAAGCTATCTCAAAAGTTACTAAATAAGCATTATATCACCGGGTCTCACTCAGTGTATAAAATTAGCACTGTGGTTAAAAGAAGGTAAAATAGATCTTGATTCCAAAGATACAGTATTACAGTGACATCACTATATCTGAATATTCTTACATTTAATTGCAGAAGAAAATAGCCACATTTTTTAAAGCAAAATAATGTCTTTATATTTATAGCAAATGTCAAATTTATTTTCAAATGTTTTTTCTCCAATAGTTGATGAGGGCCCTAGTCCTCCAGAGCAGTTTACGGCTGTCAAATTATCTGATTCCAGGTGAGCTTATGTTGTAATATAATTAGTAACCAGTTTTTTAAAAAATTTAATTGTATTCATTAAAAATTTTAGTATCTGTCTTAAGCCCACAGGGTAATTTTGATATAAAAAACAAAATAGCTTTTTTGAAAAGTAGATTTTGTGATCTACTTTTAGTGGATTTCCTATCAGTATATAATGCTAGGCTGGAAAAAAAATGTAAGTTAAAAAGTGAAGATTAATAATTTCACACACCGAATAAGATAGATTAAAAAATAAATAGTACAAAACCTGGTTCACTGTTGCTATGATATTTAAACTCACTGTTTGGAAGTCCAAAGGCAAACAGGAAGACTAAAAAAAGGAATATTGTTGAAACCAGCAGAGAATGTTACAGAATCATAACGACCAAAAGAATATTTTTACTCACTATTTTTACAGTCATTTTATAAAGTAACCTTTTTTATTCTCACCTTGTGCAAAAGTATAGAATGATTCTTTGGGTAGAAGATACTGAAAGTGAATTTACATATTTTAGTAATTGGTTACATCAACATGACAATGATTTCTGTTATATAATCATTAACATATAAAGGAGTAAAAGTCAATTCTGGCATCCCAGGAGATTCTCGGTAAGGTAAAAGATTAGAAATCATAATTTTAAAAAATCACATTCAGATGATTATTTCTGTACTTTCTTTGAAAGTCTGATAAGTATGGTGAAAGACAAAGAATAAAAGCAGAGGAAGAAAAAATTCAATAGTTTTAAACTGCTTTACAATTATAAACAAAAAAGGATTATAAAGAAAATTAACTGACAAATGAGGAAAATATTTGCAACAATCTTAACAGGCAGTGAGTTCTTACTCTTCATATGTATCTTGTATAGAATTCATAGCACTGATGACCCCAGTAGAAAAACTGCAACAATCAGATCTCAATAGAAAAATGGACCAGGGACATTACCAGATAATCTAAAAACTAAAAAGGAAAGGAAAAGAAAAACAGTTGTTATTCTAGTTAACTACTAAAATGCAAATTTATAGGATACTGTTTTTTCCATATCAGGTTTTCAAGTATTTTTTTAAAGTCATAATGTTTAAAAAAAAATCTGTGATACAAAACATACTCTGTTAATTTGAGGTAAGAATGTAAATGGAAGCAGCATTTTCTGGAAAACAGTTTGATGACATAAGAACTTTATACCCTTCGATCCAATTATTTCTAGGAATTTTTTCTAAGGATAAAGCAGTTTTATGTACAGAATAGATGTACATAGAACTATTTATAATAAGAGAAAAAGTAAGTTTTAGTAATTTATTATTGAACTTTATAACTAAAGAGGTATAATTGAAGAATGATGAATTTCAAAAATATTTGTTATGTAATATATAAGGTACAATGTTTATATTAAAAAACACAATATAAAACTAAATTTAAAACTGCACTGTCCAACATGGCAGCAACTAGTCACATGTAGCTTTTTATTTTTTTTAAAAGGCACAGAGTCTCACTCTGTCACCCAGGCTGGAGTGCAGTGGTGTGACCGTATCTCACTATAACCTCAAATTTCTGGGCTCAAGCAATCCTCCTGCATCAGCCTCCCAAGTAGCTGGTATTACATGCGCACGCCACCATGCCCAGCTAACTTTTTAAATTTTTTGTAGAGATGGGGTCTCACTGTGTTGTCCAGGCTGATCTTGAACTTCTTGCTTCAAGCAATTCTCCCACTGGCTTCCCAAAGCACAGAGATTACAGGAGTGAGTCACCACTCAGCCACATGCAGCTTTTGAACACTTGGAATATGTCCAGTCTGAAATTTTAGATATGTACACACCCACACACATACACATGTCCTGTTTTGATGTTCTATAATTAATTTTCTCTCAGTTTTTAACTTTTATCTATCTTATTAATGTACAGAATTGCCCTGAAATCTGGCTATGGAAAATATCTTGGTATAAATTCAGATGGACTTGTTGTTGGGCGTTCAGATGCAATTGGACCAAGAGAACAATGGGAACCAGTCTTTCAAAATGTAAGTGCTGTTATTGTTTACAAAAACTTCCTGTCAGTTTAACAGAAAGTCTGTAACAGTCAATCATAATATATTTAAAAAGAAAAAGTAGGATGCAATACTATAATACATTAAATTGGAATAAATCAGTAAGAACATAGAGCCTTGAAGAGATCTCAAAATATAGTGCAACTAAAATAGCATTAGTACTTTTGCCCACAATTATTTCTGTATACCCTTAGTGCCTAGATATGGATCTCATTTCCATTAAAGAACCAGTCAATTTTAGGTCTCAGAGTAGGAAAACAGAATAGTTCCTAAGTATCTTCTTTGTAGCAGAAATCATGGATGCTTTCAGAAACATTAGAGACTGTAAGCGAACAGTAGAGCTTGCTAAGACCAAGTTGTGACAATTTATGCATAAAATAAATAATAGTTCATTGAAGTAAATTATCTCTAAAAGACTTTCTGTTCATAAGCTTAAAATAGTGTATGAAAAGATAGTTTTAATATAAGAAGAAAAAAGATACTAATTCTTAATTTTAGTAAGTAGACAGTTGTAGTATATGGATGTTTTGTTAAATCTTTGTTGATACAGAATACATAATTTCCTTTTTTTGTTTGTGTGAGAAGATTGAACAAAAATATATGAGTGCTAAACAGTCTTTAAAAAGTAGATAACTATATCAAAAACAGTAAGGACCAGTGGGCACCACGCAGAACAAGCAAATAGAAGATAAGCTCAGCCTTAGAGTAGCAGCTTTGGTAGTATACACTAATGAATTGAAAATAGGAACTCAGCAGTGTTTTCTAAGATGACAGATTAAACAAACATCTCCCCAGAAAGAGGTAATCACTTAGACTAATTTCCTCATCCCCTAGGATAAAATCTTAACTCAGTGACTTGAAAACTATTTTGACCCAACCCTTTGAGAAATGCATTTTTACATTGCAGCCCAGCACACACATATGTATAACTGAAGCAAGAGCTGTACTTAACAATACTTACTTATCCGTGTGTTATGCACCCTGATATTTCTTATTCTCTTTTACCCCTTCCTCTGTGTGTCTGTGTGTGTTACTTTTCCCCCCAACCCACCCACCCACCCACCCAATACCGTTCAGGAAACACTACATTGATTTCATTACCCGCTAATGTGTTGCAACCCCTTTGAGTTGATCCTACTAGTTATGATGAGACACTTCTAATGAAAGTTACACTGGTAGAAAAGGCCAATATATCATAAGGCCTTAGATGATGACTTAGATAGTACTAATAATACAACACTTTAGGAAAGTTCATTTCATTTTATTTTTAGGAAGGACACTAAGTTTCAAAAATTTAAATTTAAATGAAAGAGGGTCTTAAAACTCTATTGCAAAAAGGATTCAGCTGAATAATCTGTGGCACAGGTTTAAATCATCTTGGACCACCCTTGCATGTTCCAGGGCTCACCAGGAGCCATCCAGATGAGAGACCACCCAGCCCTTGTGACCTTGACTAAGAAATTAAATCCATGTTATCAGAACTTTTTTAACTGGATGTGATATAAGGTTAACATATTTTGTAATCATTGTATTTATAAATATTTTGTCTAAATGTTATGGTATTCCAAGTTTTCCAAAAGAATCAACCAAATACAAGTTATAAGTAAACATTATATTTGTTAAGGGGGTTAAGCTAACCAAATTTGTAACCCAGATTTAGATACACAAGAAAATCAGTCCTTAAAGTTTTGTTTAATAGAAAGCAGTGTAATATATCAAACATTAAACAACTAAAAAAGTATATGAATATTTATTTTCACACACAAAAGTCCCTCAGACATTCTTAAATTCAAAACACCAAAGGCATTGTATATACCTTTTCATGTTTTCTAATTGTGAAGAAAATAAATTTTACTTAAAATGCTAATATTTTAATAAAGTATGCGTTCATAATTATGTTCTTGTCTTTAAAGTTAATTTTTCAAACTGAACTAAATCAGTTATATCTTCAGTAGATCTTTTAGAAAGGAAGCAATCCTACCTCATCTACTTAGAATTTAGTCCTACTAGGAAGATACACTACAAATGTTTATTGTGGTAATCTTTGAATAGTAAAATGATAGGTGATTTTGGTTTCCTTTTCTATATGTTCTTGTATTATATTTTTCAGGTTTTTCTCTAAGTTCTTTTCTGTGATTTTTAAATCAGGGAGGAAAAATTAATTCAGTCTAAACACTTAATGTTTCTTCTACAAGAAGTATCCTCATGGCTATTTTGTTATTTTGTTTCACTTAGGGGAAAATGGCTTTATTGGCCTCAAATAGCTGCTTTATTAGATGCAATGAAGCAGGAGACATAGAAGCAAAAAGTAAAACAGCAGGAGAAGAAGAAATGATCAAGGTAATGATGACATTTTATACAGATAACTACATTCACACATGTGATGTGACTGTATCTCTTTAAAATGTTAAATGGTTATTTACTGTCACTTTAAAGATTTAGTTAATAGCTTTTGTAATGTGATGTTTCAAATAGACTCATTTTTAATTATAAATCCCATAGTTGATGGCTTGTTTCTACAATGTGGGTAGAGAAATGAGTGCATCTAGGAGCTACCTTGCCATTATCTCCATGGATTAGTATCTTTTTCTGGTAGTTCCACATGCTCTTTTTAGGCTTTCATGTTCTTGTTTTCTTGCTTGTATTTTAAAATCTAATTTTTAAAATAGATAACATGTACACGTGGTCCCAACATTTTCAAATAAAAGCATGTGAAGATGTATGCCTGCCATGCATCTTACTCACCTGTGTCCCAGCTCCTGTTCCTCTTTCCCTTTGTTTTTTTTATAGCCTCCTAAAATTTCTTTATAAACATATGAATATGTTTATAATTTTCAACTGTTTTATGCTAAAGGTAGCCTCCTCTATAGTCTAGACTTTGATTTTTTTTTTCCTTAAAATTGTATCTTGGAGAGTTTTCTACTATGAGTTTGAATGTAGAAAGTTTTCTCTTTTTCTTACTTTTCCTCTCTTTCTCTTTTTTAGCAGCCACATAATATTCCATTTTAGGGATGTACCTTAATTTATTTAGTCTCTTATAGATGGAAATTTAGGCTGTTGCCAGTCTTTTGCTCTTATAAACAGTGCTGCAGTACATAACATTGAAAATGCATCAATTTGTAGATGCATATTCAATTTCCAGAAGGAGAATTACTAGGTCAGGGGTATCTGCATTTGTATTTATGTAATGCTTGAGCTTCTGTGATGATAATCACTTTATGAAACATAAAAAATCATAGCAGAACTTCTGGGGCCTTAGCCCTCACATTTTAAAAATATTTTTATTAATAGTACCAGTCTTCTTTGCATTAGGAGAAACATGAATCACATAAAACATGATTTTTATTTTATTTTTAAAATTTGTGTGCATCACTAAGCTGGAAATAAAAGTTCCTTATTCCAGGCTAAATTCCCTCATCCGTAGTCAGATGCGTTATCCATTGCACCACTGGCCTGTGCCCTCCCTAATCCTACTCTTTGTTTTACATCATTGTAAAAGTTACACAGACATCTTCATATCAAGGTGAAATTCTAAATAATACTGTTAATATAACCTAGATAAATCAGATAGTTAATTGGAATTTGATGAAAACATTTAAGGCTTAATTTTTTAGACTCACAAAAGCCACTGATCTTTAATGATAAACATATACCAGGATGTGTCTAAAGAATAACTCCCCCCTTCTTGACACATGGTTTTTCTGTGTCTTGGCATTCCATCGCAGTACTGAGCATCCTGAACCTTGCTTTGTTTGTCTCTGTTGGGAATCACAGGTTGCATCCAGTCTGACCCAGATTTGCTCTGTAAGGCATTGTGGGGGCCGGAATGGAAGGCTCTAAGAGGGGGGCAAATGCCTTTTCTAAGATGCCCTTCGTTCTTATAATTAGAGCGTAAAAATTTATGTTACATTTTTCTCTACTACCAGTGCAATTTAAAAGCATCTATCAAATCTCTGTATATACTTCATGTTAGATTTCCGATCATAAGTTTGATTTTAGAATAGTCTTGATTTCAAATAATTTCAAATCTAAAGCTCAAACAATTTCAATCTAAAATGTAGGTATTTTCTTAGAGAAGGGAAATGTTATATTTTTTTGTTGCATGCATCCGGCACATGCGTTGTAGTCTTGAATTTCCATAATGCTCCTGTGAGGTGGATGTGAGCTCAGCGTTACATACAAGAAGACAGCCTCTGACCCTCTTTACATCCTCGTGGTTTTTGTCAGTCAGTTCATGGAAATCACAGTGATTTCAAGGTGTGGTAAGACAGGATGTGTACCCAGGCCCAGCTGACTCCAGAGGCCACTCTCAATATTTCATAGCACGTTGCTTCTCAGGAAGCAGGTCATTGGGGAAATGCAGATGGGTTTGTGACTTACATTTAATTTTATTTATTTATATTTTATTGTATCACGTTTAAATTATTTTGCATCTGGATATCATCACAAAAGTGTTATTGAAGGCAACAATTGCAAATATATGTGCAGTGCTTTGCACTTACACAAAGATACAAAGATACTTGCACAAAGATTGCGTTTTTCACTATGTAAAGCAATTTTCAGACGAAATACAAAGTTTTCTGGATCTCTTTGGCTAGTCAAGTACCTGGAAGCTCTGAACAGTGATTATTTAGGACTCTTTTCATACCATTTAATTGCAGGCTCTCCTAATCTCTGTCAGCCCTTCACCTTTATGACCTTGCCTTATCTACCAGAACACAGATCCCTCTTACTAAAGGTAGCATTGTGTTACCTCTGTCAGCCCTTCAGCTTTATGACCAGATCACAGATCCCTCTTACTAAAGGTAGCATTGTGTTACAGGCCCTAGCAGGGAATGTTTTCAGGTCTGGGACCCCTCTAATCAGAACTGTCACAAAGATGTCATTGGCACAAACACGTTATTTGTCATCACTTTCTAAGCAGCCCTGGAGCTGGACTCTGGCCACAGAGATCCCCTAGGAGACATGAGTCCTTACCATTGCCAATTGCCTGTTCTGTGGGTGATCCTAATTGTTGAATGCAGATTAATTAACTTATGACATGTGGTAGTAAACATCCATCCAAACTTAGGAGGATATAAGAAGCCAGTAAAAGAGGTGGGTTCCAATTAATTAAAAACAAGTTGTGTAATGTTAAAAGTTTTAATACTTTGGTAATAGTCTGTGCAACATAAAATAGCTATTAAGCTTTCAATCTGATCAAATGAACACTTGTCTACTAGGGATAATTTGGTCCTAGTGTATTCACTTGGAGGACAAAATTAAATTAGTTAATGATCGCTTTATTGCCTACCAGGATCTGATGTGTAAAATGTTTCTGAAATAATTTTGTCTGTGGTGTTTCTGACACAAGGGCTGTGGAGGAAGCACGTGATAGCACTTACTCATATAGATTATATATATGAAGTAAAAACACATAACCAGAACCTTTTTCTGAATATAGTTGCTCAGTTAATTTTTTCTTCTGCATAAGAAATCATCTCGAATGTTCTTATGTGATACGTAAAGTGGGGAAGGTGGAAGATAAACATATAATCCATTGAATTCTCTTTTCCAATATCTAGATTAGATCCTGTGCTGAAAGAGAAACCAAGAAAAAAGATGACATTCCAGAAGAAGACAAAGGAAATGTAAAACAATGTGAAATCAATTATGTGTATGTATTCTTTTCCTTTTAGACCTACAGATTTGACAGTGAAGTGCTTCTCGAAGTGCTTCTCAAAGTGCTTTCAAAATAAATTACCAAATTAGCTGGGGATGGTGGTACATGCCTATAGGCCCAGCTACTCAGGAGGCTGAGACGGGAGGATTGTTTGAGCCCAGGTGTTCAAGGCTGCAGTGAGCTCTGATCACCACTGCCTTCCAGCCTGGGTGGCAGAGCAAGACACTGTCTGAAAAAATAAAACTGATGGACAAGAAGAGACAACACAATGTAGCCTCTAGGAGAGCACTGAGCTAAATGCTTTTCTTTTCTTGAGGCTTGTTTTCCTAATCATCCTACCAGCTCCCAAAGCTAGTCACTCAGATTAGTCAATCTCTCTATTCATTCACAGAATGGGTGTGATGCTAGTCAAAGGCTGTGCTATGGCCAGGACACAGGAGACTCCAGCCAGCATGCGCTAATAGAAATGGGGCCTTGTGCTACCCAGTCAATGAGTGGCCCTCCTCTTGAGAGGTCACGAAGGTCATCTTTGTTGAAAAGCTCCAGCTTATTAAAAAAATACAATTAGACCTTTTTTCTCCCCCAAGACGGAGTCTTGCTCTGTCCCCGAGACTGGAGTACAGTGGCGTGATCTTGGCTCATCTCAACCTTCGCCTCCCAGGTTCATGTGATTCTCCTGCCTCTGCCTCCCGAGTAGCTGGGACTACAGGTGCGCGCCACTATGCTCGGCCAATTTTTGTATTTTTGGTAGAGACGGGGTGTCACCATGTTGGCCATGCTGTTCTCGAACTCCTGACCTTGTGATGCGCCTGCCTTGGCCTCCCAAAGTGCTGGGATTGCAGGCATAAGCCACTGTGCCTGGCCTAGAATTAGACGTTTTTAATAAGTGAAAAAGAAATTAACAGTATTTATAAATTTAATAGTAAATCTGTATAATCAGAGTTTGAGGTATTTTTCAATGAAGACATTTTCTTTGCAGAAAGAAATTTCAGAGCTTCCAAGACCACAAACTTAAAATAAGTAAAGAAGACAGTAAAATTCTTAAAAAGGCTCGGAAAGATGGATTTTTGCATGAGACGCTTCTGGACAGGTAGCTATTTATTTACTTATTTCCACTATTTTCAGTAGCCAATAGAAATGGCATGTAGAAAATCTACATTCTCTTAAATTACTGTAGTTTTTCACATTTTTGTCTTTATTTCTGAGTGTGGCAATATTACCTAGAGAGGACATCATAAGTTTGGGAAAAGACTGTCAAGAAAGAATATCTAAAAATTATAACCGATTCTAAGTATATACTTTAAGAAATTCAGGTTTGACTGTATCTACTTCATAAATTTATCTTTTTATAACTATTAGAACCAGAGTTAGAGAGAAGCAGTTTGACTAATATAAAAATTATGTGGATTCTGTTAGAGTAGTTCAGGTTCCTTAAAATAAGAATAGATCAACTAAAAAACTTAAGTATAAAAGCTAAACAAGTGAAATTGAAGCAGTTTTATTCTAAGATTTGGAAGAGTGCAGGATGTTTATCATAGCAAATTATTAATATTTATTACTCTTCCTAGGTAGATAAGTAATATCCTAGATTTACGACATAGAAAAACAGAGACGTTTAGCTGTGAGTGTACAAGTATAAATCAATTAAGTGCCAGATTTTGATAATCACCAGCCGCTCATTCAAGTCCTGTGTTGCAAACTTACTCTTATGCTTTTTTTACATTACTTGATAAAGGCAATGTTTAATTACATATTTCCTGTTAACTAGCTGGTAGAGTTCATACCTAAAGTCAGTAAATAATGTTAAGAATTTTTTCCAGCTGAGCAAATGAATATGTATCTAGTTGTAAGAAATTAAGAAGAGGTTATAAAATATAATCAGGATGTGGACTCTAAAACAGAATAAGCTGTATGTCCTGTAACTTTTATCACTTGTAATAATACAGCATTCTCACCCTGTTAAATGGAAATTCAGAGCACCCTTAAATTCCGGAATAATTAAAATTGCTATTTGGATTGAAAAAGCCCTTAGGCAACATTTATTGAATATTAGGAAATAACTTTTATAAGATTAGAATCCATTTTTTATAGAAACCAAATTTAAAAGTATACATATTTTAATATAAGTGTTGTGGTAATAACCAAAACTGAACACACAGTTTTAAAGCTTTTTATATTTAGTAGCAGTTGAATATATATGGCATGTTTTACATAGATTAATTTTATTATTTTTCTTTGTTTAAACAGGAGAGCCAAATTGAAAGCCGACAGATACTGCAAGTGACTGGGATTTTTGTTTCTGCCTCATCTTTTTGTGTTTTTTTCTGAATAAAATATTCAGAAGAAATGCTTTTACAGAGTTCTTGAGTTGTTGTGAAATTATTGTTTACCTAGTAGCTAACCAGGATTAAACAAGTTTAATCAGGATTCTTCATGGATGTACTTTTTAGCTAACTACAGTTTTTCACATGGAAATGAAACTTACATTACACATTTAACGTACCACAGAATTTTTTTCTGGATTTCCTGTCCTGAAGCATGAAGTGTACTAGAAACCAATTCTTCCTGTGCTACTTGTGGAATCTGCCTTACTGGATCATAATCTTACTTTATATAATAGATGCTTAGTCAGTGCCTTTAATAAAAGTTAGTTAGAAACTCCCAATCCAATCAACAAGGCTTTGGTTCTACCTCCAAAGTACTACCCAGATCACAGATAATCCAAATATCAGAACTAGGGGGCTGGGCAGAGAGGACAAATCATCTATTAGGGAGTGGGACAGAAAGTGGAAACATTACAAAGAAGCAAGTAGGCTCAGAACAGAGGGGAGAGTAGTACTGGGGAAACTCCCTGCTGAGGACAGGTTAGCCACAGTGGATATGTATGTGACACCTTTGTCCTTGTGGGCTGGAATGGAAGCTGATAAGGGAATAGGAACAGCTCCAGTCTACAGCTCCCAGCGTGAGCGATGCAGAAGATGGGTGATTTCTGCATTTCCAACTGAGGTACTGGGTTCATCTCACTGGGGAGTGTCAGACAGTGGGTGCAGGACAGTGGGTACAGCGCACCAAGCATAAGCCGAAGCAGGGCGAGGCATTGCCTCACCTAGGAAGAACAAGGGGTCAGGGAATTCCCTTTCCTAGTCAAAGGGGTGACGGATGGCACCTGGAAAATTGGGTCACTCCCACTCTAATACTGCACTTTTCCAACAGTCTTAGCAAACGGCTAAGGTATATCTCCTAACACTATCCCTCCCCACTCCCCTGACCCCAAAACAGGAGATTATATCCCACGCCTGGCTAGGAGGGTCCTACACCCAAGGAGCCTCACTCATTGCTAGCACAGTAGTCTGAGATCCAACTGCAAGGCGGCAGCGAGGCTGAGAGAGGGGCGCCCGCTATTGCCGAGGCTTGAGTAGGTAAACAAAGTGACCAGGAAGCTCGAACTGGGTGGAGCCCACTGCAGCTCAAGGAGGCTTGCCTGCCTCTGTAGACTCCACCTCTGGGGGCAGGGCATAGCCAAACAAAAGGCAGAAAACTACAGACTTAAATGTCCCTGTCTGACAGCTTTGAAGAGAGTAGTGGTTCTCCCAGCACGCAGCTGAAGATCTAAGAATGGACAGACTGCCTCCTCAAGTGGGTCCCTGACCCCTGAGTAGCCTAACTGGGAGGCACCCCCCAGTAGGGGAAGACTGACACCTCACATGGCCAGGTACTCCTCTGAGACAAAACTTCCAGAGGAACGATCAGGCAGCAACATTTGCTGTTCACCAATATCTGTTGTTCTGCAGCCTCCACTGCTGATACCTGGGCAAACGGTCTGGAGTGGACCTCCAGTAAACTCCAACAGACCTGCAGCTGAGAGTCCTGACTGTTAGAAGGAAAACAAACAGGACATACACACCAAAACTCCACCTCTACATCACCATCATCAAAGACCAAAGGTAGATAAAACCACAAAGATGGGGAAAAAACAGAGCAGGAAAAGCTGGAAACTCTAAAAATCAGAGTGCCTCTCCTCCTCCAAAGGAACACAGCTCCTCACCAGCAATGGAACAAAGCTGGACGGAGAATGACTGACGAGAGAAAGCGGCTTCAGACGATCAAACTACTGAGCTACAGGAGGAAATTCAAACCAATGTCAAAGAAGTTAAAAGCTTTGAAAAAAAATTAGATGAATGGATAACTAGAATAACCAATGCAGAGAAGTCCTTAAAGGACCTGATGGAGGTGAAAACCACGGCATGAGAAATACGTGATGAATGCACAAGCCTTAGTAGCCGATTTGATCAACTGGAAGAAAGAGTATCAGTCATGGAAGATCAAATGAATGAAATGAAGTGAGAAGTTTAGAGAAAAAAGAATAAAAAGAAATGAACAAAGCCTCCAAGAAATATGGGACTATGTGAAAAGACCAAATCTATGTCTGATTGGTGTACCTGAAAGTGACGGAGAGAATGGAACCAAGTTGGAAAACACTCTGCAGGATATTATCCAGGAGAACTTCCCCAATCTAGCAAGGCAGGCCAATATTTAAATTCAGGAAATACAGAGAACACCACAAAGATAGTACTTGAAAAGAGCAACTCCAAGACACATAATTGTCAGATTCACCAAAGTTGAAATGAAGGAAAAAATGTTAAGGGAAGCCAGAGAAAAAGGTTGGGTTACCCACAAAGGGAAGCCCATCAGACTAACAGCGGATCTCTCGGCAGAAACTCTACAAGCCAGAAGAGAGTGGGGGCCAATATTTAACATTCTTAAAGAAAAGAATTTTCAACCCAGAATTTCATATCCAGTCAAACTAAGCTTCATCAGTGAAGGAGAAATAAAATCTACAGACAAGCAAATGCTGAGAGATTTTGTCACCAACAGGCCTGCCCTAACAGAGGCTCCTGAAGGAAGCACTAAACATGGAAAGGAACAACGGGTACAAGCCAATGCAAAAACATGCCAAATTGTAAAGACCATCAAGGCTAGAAAGAAACTGCATCAACTAATGAGCAAAATAACCAGCTAACATCATAATGACAGGATCAAATTCACACATAACAATATTAACCTTAAATGTAAATGGGCTAAATGCTCCAATTAAAAGACAGAGACTGGCAAATTGGATAAAGAGTCAAGACCCATCAGTGTGCTGTACTCAGGAAACCCATCTCACATGCAGAGACACACATAGGCTCAAAATAAAGGGATGGAGGAAGATCTACCAAGCAAATGGAAAAAAAAAGGCAGGGGTTGCAATCCTAGTCTCTGATAAAACAGACTTTAAACCAATAAAGATCAAAAGAGACAAAGAAGGCCATTACATAATGGTAAAGGGATCAATTCAACAAGAACTAACTATCCTAAATATATATGCACCCAATACAGGAGCACCCAGATTCATAAAGCAAGTCCTTAGAGACCTACAAAGAGACTTAGACTCCCACACAATAATAATGGGAGACTTTAACACCCCACTGTCAACATTAGATCAACTCAACGCGACAGAAATTTCACAAGGATATCCAGGAATTTAACTCAGCTCTGCACCAAGCAGACGTAGTAGACATCTACAGAACTCTCCACCCCAAATCAACAGAATATACATTCTTTTCAGCACGACACCACACCTATTCCAAAATTGACCACATAGTTGGAAGTAAAGCACTCCTCAGCAAATGGAAAAGAACAGAAGTTATAACAAACTGTCTCTCAGACCACAGTGCAATCAAACTAGAACTCAGGATTAAGAAACACTCAAAACTGCTCCACTACATGGAAACTGAACAACCTGCTCCTGAATGACTACTGGGTACATAACGAAATGAAGACAGAAATAAAGATGTTCTTTGAAACCAATGAGAACAAAGACACAACATACCAGAATCTCTGGAACACATTCAAAGCAGTGTGTAGAGGGAAATTTATAGCACTAAATGCCCACAAGAGAAAGCAGGAAAGATCTAAAATTGACACCCTAACATCACAATTAAAAGAACTAGAGAAGCAAGAGCAAACAGATACAAAAGCTAGCAGAAGGCAGAAATAACTAAGATCAGAGCAGAACTGAAGGAAATAGACACAAAAAACCCTTCAAAAAAATCAATGAATCCAGGAGCTGGTATTTTGAAAGATCAACAAAATTGATAGACCGCTACCAAGACTAATGAAGAAAAGAGAGAAGAATCAAATACACACAATAAAAATTGATAAAGGGGATATCACCCCTGATCCCACAGAAATACAAACTACCATCAGAGAATACTATAAACACCTCTATGCAAATAAACTAGAAAATCTAGAAGAAATGGATAAATTCTTCGACACATACACCCTCCCAAGTCTAAACCACCAAGAAGTTGACTCTCTGAATAGACCAATAACAGGCTCTGAAATTGAGGTAATAGTTAATAGCTTACCAACCAAAAAAAGTCCAGGACCAGATGGATTCGCAGCCTAATTCTACCAGAGGTACAAGGAGGAGCTGGTACTATTCCTTCTGAAACTATTCCAATTAATAGAAAAAGAGGGAATCCTCCCTAACTCATTTTATGAGGCCAGCATTATCCTGACACCAAAGCCTGGCAGAGACACAACAAAAAAAGAGAATTTTAGACCAATATCCCTGATAAACATCGATGCAAAAATCCTCAATAAAATACTGGCAAACAGAATCCAGCAGCACATCAAAAAGCTTATCCACCATGATCAAGTGGGCTTCATCTCTGGGATGCAAGGCTGGCTCAACATATGCAAATCAATAAACATAATCCAGCATATAAACAGAACCAAAGACAAAAACCACATGATTATCTCAATAGATGCAGAAAAGGCCTTTGACAAAATTCAACAACCCTTCATGCTAAAAACTCTCAATAAATTCGGTATTGATGGGACATATCTCAAAATCGTAAGAGCTATCTATGACAAACCCACAGCCAATATCATACTGAATGGGCAAAAACTGGAAGCATTCCCTTTGAAAACTGGCACAAGACAGGCATGCCCTCTCTCACCACTCCTATTCCACATAGTGTTGGAAGTTCTGGCCAGGGCAATCAGGCAGGAGAAGGAAATAAAGGGTATTCAATTAGGAAAAGAGGAAGTCAAATTGTCCCTGTTTGCAGATGACATGATTGTATATCTAGAAAACCCCATTGTCTCAGCCCAAAATCTCCTTAAGCTGATAAGCAACTT
Source organism: Pongo abelii (assembly GCF_028885655.2). Taxonomy (NCBI): domain Eukaryota; kingdom Metazoa; phylum Chordata; class Mammalia; order Primates; family Hominidae; genus Pongo; species Pongo abelii. Next base: position 212,385,854 of record NC_071988.2, read on the forward strand.
CAGCAAAGTCTCAAGATACAAAATCAATGTGCAAAAATCACAAGCTTTCTTATACACCAATAACAGACCAACAGAGAGCCAAATCATGAGTGAACTCCCATTCACAATTGCTTCAAAGAGAATAAAATACCTAGGACTCCAATTTACAAGGGACATGAAGGACCTCTTCAAGTAGAACTACAAACCACTGCTCAATGAAATAAAAGAGGATACAAACGAATGGAAGAACATTCCATGCTCATGGGTAGGAAGAATCAATATTGTGAAAATGGCCATACTGCCCAAGGTAACTTATAGATTCAATGCCATCCCCATCAAGCTACCAATGACTTTCTTCACAGAATTGGAAAAAACTACTTTAAAGTTCATATGGAACCAAAAAAGAGCCCACATTGCCAAGTCAATCCTAAGCCAAAAGAACAAAGCTGGAGGCATCATGCTACCTGACTTCGAACTATACTGCAAGGCTACAGTAACCAAAACAGCATGGTACTGGTACCAAAACAGAGATATAGACCAATGGAACAGAACAGAACCCTCAGAAATAATGCCACATGTCTACAACCATCTGATCTTTGACAAACCTGACAAAAGCAATGGGGAAAGGATTCCTTACTTAACAAATGGTGTTGGGAAAACTGGCTAGCCATACATAGAAAGCTGAAACTGGGTCCCTTCCTTACACCTTATACAAAAATTAATTCAAGATGGATTAAAGACTTAAATGTTAGACCTAAAGCCATAAAAACCCTAGAAGAAAACCTAGGCATTACCATTCAGGACATAGGCATAGGAAAGGACTTCATGTCTAAAACACCAAAAGCAATGGCAACAAAAACCAAAATTGACAAATGGGATCTAATTAAACTAAAGAGCTTCTGCACAGCAAAAGAAACTACCATCAGAGTGAACAGGCAACCTACAGAATGGGAGAAAATTTTTGCAATCTATTCATCTGGCAAAGGGCTAATATCCAGAATCTACAATGAACTCAAACAAATTTACAAGAAAAAAAAAAACCCCATCAAAAAGTGGGCGAAGGATATGAACAGACACTTCTCAAAAGCAGGCATTTATGCAGCCAACAGACACATGAAAAAATGCTCATCATCACTGGCCATCAGAGAAATGCAAATCAAAACCACAGTGAGATACCATCTCACACCAGTTAGAATGGCAGTCATTAAAAAGTCAGGAAACAACAGGTGCTGGAGAGGATGTGGAGAAAGAGGAACACTTTTACACTGTTGGTGGGACTGTAAACTAGTTCAACCATTGTGGAAGTCTGTGTGGCAGTTCCTCAGGGATCTAGAACTAGAAATAGCATTTGACCCAGCCATCCCATTACTGGGTATATACCCAAAGGATTATAAAACATGCTGCTATAAAGACACATGCACACGTATGTTTATTGTGGCACTATTCACAATAGCAAAGACTTGGAACCAACCCAAATGTCCAAAAATGACTGACTGGATTAAGAAAATGTGGCACATATACACCGTGGAATACTATGCAGCCATGAAAAATGATGAGTTCATGTCGTTTGTAGGGACATGGATGAAGCTGGAAACCATCATTCTCAGCCAACTATCACAAGCACAAAAAACCAAACACAGCATGTTCTCACTCATAGGTGGGAATTGAACAATGAGGACACATGGACACAGGAAGGGGAACATCACATACCAGGGCCTGTTTTGGGGTCAGGGGAGTGGGGAGGGATAGTGTTAGGAGATATACCTAATGTTAAATGAAGAGTTAATGAGTGCAGCACACCAACATGGCACATGTATACATAAGTAACATACCTGCACGTTGTGCCCATGTACCCTAAAACTTAAAGTACAATAAAAAAAAAAGATATTCCATAGTGGCGATATAGAACAGTTTGTTTAACCATTCAGTCATTGAAGGATATCTGGGTTGTTTCTAGTTCTAGGCTATTACAAATAAAGGTGCTATGAACATTTCTGTTAAAAAAAAAAAGTTAAGATGCTACGTTTTGCTTACGTCTGCTTTGTTGAAGCCTGTCTCTTTCAGACTTCCTAAACACAATATTCCCATGGCATCTAATCCCAGTGAGTGTTTCAAATCCAGGCTGTGTATCAGATGCCATGGGAAATTCTGCCTCAGGACTGAGGTTGGTTCAAGCATCTGGATGTTGTCAAAAGTCCACGTTGTGTGCTGGCCTAACCTGAGAGACTCTAACTAGTTCTAGCCTTTAAATTCCTTCTGTCACCAAATCTTGAGTTACATGGCATCTGTACAAGCTAGGTAGCTGAGGCACGGGATCAGCCCTATAAAGGAGCTTTTGGTGCTTTTGTTGTAGGTCTAGCTCCAACTTGGCACTCCAGTTCCAATAGCTAGACTCTCTCATCGTGTGTTCTGATCCTTGCATTAGGAACAAAGTTAACTACTCTGATACAAAGCAGTGGTTTTGGTTCCCAACTGGTGACTATTTTGCCTCCCAGGGGACATTTTTGGTTTCCACAACTTGGATACGGTATTAGAGGGTAGAGGCTAGGGATGGTGTGAAGCATGTGGCAGAATCCTCTTCTGCCCAGAATGCTAACAGTGCCAAGGTTGTGGAGCCTTCCCACCCAAGGGCTTGGTCTATTCCTTGCTTTTGCCAGCTCCCTAACCCTTAAACACAGCAGTTCAAATTTATATGCATAAGCATCTCCTAGGGACCTGCATGTTTCCAATATCAACTACTGAGACCCATCCGTAGAGATGCAGGCTTAGGAGGTCTAGCATTGGGCTGAAAATTTGCATTTTAACAAGTACTCCAGGTCATTCTGAAGCAAGTGGTACAAACCACACATTGAGGAACACCGCCTTCAAGAGACTGAATCTTGCTTCCCAACACTAGCTTGGTATCTGAGACCATCTGCCTGCTGACTGGCTTTCCTGGCACAAACATTCTGCATGTAGGCACAGTGTGTTCCTGGACTCTATGTCACCTCGTTCACCCTCATGTTCCCTCAGTTCCTGTCCCCGGTCCAGCGAGCAGAACTGATTACAGATCTTGACAACAGAAGATACAGGTTTAAAATAACTTGCCTGTTCCCGTGGACTTTATCCACTAGTGAAGGAGGACAAGTGGACAAGGGGAGAGGGTAGGTGGGGGCTCCTTCCCTGTTCCTCCCATTCCACTTTATACAAACCCCAGCTAGACCACTGGGAGAGCAACGGAGATTAAGAATGACTGCATCTAAATATTGTCATCTGGTCCATTCTTCTTCTATCTTGAACACAAGGTTATCATGAGTTTTGTTTAAAGCACTACTGAAACCAAGATAAACTCTGGCTTAGCATGCCCCTGACAGATCAGTCTAGTAATCTTATCAAAACCAAGATTACCTAAAAGCACTAACCAAAGGAAAAGCTCCCTCACCCCAACCTATGACTGCTCACATTTTTCAGATTGAATCATTTCAATTGTATTTTAAGGTTCATTGACTCTTTACCACCTCCAAGCTGCTCCTGAACACGACTGATTATTATTAATTTTGAAAACTTTTTCACTTCTAGAATTTCCACTTGAGCCTTTGTTATTACTGTAGTTTCTTCTCTGCTGTGATTTCCTATCCATTTATTATAAGAGTTTTTGGGGTTTTGATTTTAGTAAGAATTATAATAACTACTTTAAAAATCCACACTAATTCCAACATCTGGGTCATCTCGAGGTCAGTCTCGATTGATTGCCTTTTTCCTTGAATATGTTTCTTTTTATGTTTGATATAACGGGATTGAATCCTGAAGATTGTAAAAAGTGGATATTTTTTGTTCCTCTGAAAATTTTGATAATTTTTATTTTTTTTTTCTATTGTATACTTTACATTTTCCTCCAAGGGTTTTAACATTTCTATTTCTCAAAACATTTATGTTTATGTTAAAAATTATACAAAGTAGCTTGGTACAGTGGCTCCCATCTGTAATCCCAGCACTTTTAGAGGCCAAGGCAGGAGGGTCACTCAAGCCCAGGAGTTGGAAACCAGCCTAGACAACAGGGCAAGACCCTGTCTCCACAAAAAATTAGGGTGGTGCAAAAAGTAATTGAGGGTTTTGCCATTACTTTCAATAGCAAAACCCACAATTACTCTTGCACCAACCTGATAAAAAATAAGCTGGGTATGGTGGTGGTGTGTGCCTGTGGTCTCAGCTATTTGGGAGGTGAAGGCAGAGGTGGGAGGATTGCTTGAGCCCAGGAGTTCCAGACCACCTGAGACCCTGTCTCTATGAGGAAAAAAAAAAAAAAAAAAATTAGCCAGGCCCACATACCTGTGGTACTAGCTTAGTTGGGAGGCAAAGGCAGAGGTGCCAGAATCACTTGAGCCCAGAAGCTCAAGGCTGCAGGGCACTGTGATTGTGCCACTGCACTCCAGCCTGGGTGATGGAGCACAACCCTGACTCCAAATAATAATAATTACAAAAAGGAAAGACCTTGAACACCAGGTTAAGTATTCTAAAATTTAGCTGACTTACTCTGTTCTCCATAAAACAGGGTTGCCACAGAAAATATAGCATGCCCAGTTAATTTTAAATTTCAGATAAACAAATACTTTTTTCAGTGTAAGTATATCCCATGCAATATTTGGTATATACTTATATTAAAACATTATTCCTTGTTTATCTGAAATTGAAATTTAACTGGGTATTACATAATTATAGTAGCCTGACCATAAAAGATATGTAGGCTGAGCAAAATTCTGCTTCAAGCTTTATAATAAATGCATTATTAATCAACAACTATTATTTACTGAGACCTGTGTAGATCCCCATATTTATCTTTTTAAATGTGGAACTAGGAAAGCTACATAAAAAACATTTATAGAAATGACTGTTCTATAAAGCTGAAAGGAAAACTCTAGCTTTTATTTTTCTCCCCAAACTTAAGCTTTATTCTACATTTGTATAAACAATAAAATTACCCCTCAACTTTGGAAGCGCAGATCATAATATAAAAATAAAGCAAAGATCCAAGAAACATTTAACAGGCAGCAAATCTTTGATGTTATCTTACTACAGCAACTAAACATACAATAATTTAGAATGATCCATTAATTATAAGAATAAATTATTTTACAAAGCATAACTATTAATATTATTGACCATCATAAGAACAAACATTTTAACTAAAACACCATGAATACTTTACAGAAAGGGGCGAGTTGCAGACACAGTCATTCTTGGATTTCTTTCAACACCAGGCTTTCTTCCCTTTTGACCTGAGCTGGGAATTGAATATTTCCTCTCTTTGCCCTCTGACCCTCTAAGTCTCTGAAGCGTCTTTTGTACTAGAGGTGTGTGCAGAGACTTCCTGGAAATTTGGATTTCCTAATTTGTTGTATCTTCTAAGCACTGCAGTTGTATCTTCTGTTGTATCTTCTAAGCACTGCAGTGATCTGGATATAGAGCTGTTGCTCTTGCTTGTATAAGTGTAATATTCTGATTCAAAAAAGGAAGTGAAAGGAAGGGAGTTGATTACATTTGGCTACAGAAAAAAAGATGACGTTAATAATAAAAATAAATAATAATTGTACTTGTAATATAAACATCTGAAAGTTTTAGTTCTAAGAATGGCAGTCCACATAAGAAAATTAGGTAAAAATAATTAATGTCTATTATAATTACTTTAACCAAAGAAAAAGTATAATTTAAGATAGCTGTTTAAGCATCAAATTGTAGCAATTGGTAAAAGTATATATTAGTCATATTTATTCAGTGACACACAGTGATACTGAAGGCACTTATTTCTCAGCAACATCATTTTTTCCCAACAAGAACATACTACATCCTAGACATGAAATGAAAATAAGCTTTAATTTTCACCACAGGAGGGCGACAATTAGAGAACTGAAGTGGTACAGATCCATTAGAGGACCATATCCATGAGCCTATAAGCCTCTACTGTAAGAGCAAGAATTTTTAAGGAATCTCGGTGAAGGCTCCTTTTCAAAAAAAAAATACAAAGATTAAAGCCTTTGAAACGTAAATTATTTTTTGCAGTTATTACATTGAGGACAAAGTAATAGTTGCAAAGTTAAGATTTTTATAACTATCCCTAAAATTGATTCTCAGTTACTCCGTTGATCTACATATGTTAAGGAAAAAGGCAAGACAAAGATATGTTTAAATAGTTTCCAATTTTTAGTAATCAGCTTTAATATAAGGTATACCCAAATAATGGTGAATTAAATGACCATGAAAGCACGTTATAGCAGATGCCCGCTCATCAACATGCCTTGAAATTAAAGGTTTATAAAGTGCATAAGGGCAAAGGTTTTGATGTTGCCATTACATTCACAAAAGTATCTGAGGCACGTACAGCATGAAGTTCACTAAGTGCTTGCAACATGACCAGCACTAAATTTTGTTGAATAAATACATGAATACTTTTGTATAGCATCTGTTCAAAATCTCTGATGTAAAAATGAAAATAATCTGAAAATATGCAAAACTGAAATTTCCCACATAGGGCTGCCAATTCATACAAACCCCAAGATGAATTTTAAAATGAGAACATGACAATAAAATCAAGTTTCAAAATGGCTGGCCTTTTTAAGTAAAACCCATGTTCAAAAAAAGGAATAAGACATCAAATGTTTTGAGAACCAAAATTTTACTGCTGCTTTTCTAACACCCTATTGCTAACCTGAGCCCCCATCCTCTTACTGTCAATAACAGATTTTCATCATTAAATACAAGAAACAGGCTGGACACAGTGGCTCACACCTGTAATCCCAGCACTTTGGGAGGCTGAGTTGGGTGGATCACTTGAGGTCAGGAGTTTGAGACAAGCCTGGCCAACATGGTGAAACCTCATCTCTACTAAAAATACAAAAATTAGCTGGGTGTGGTGGTGGGCGCCTGTGATCCCATCTACTCGGGAGGCTGAGGCAGGAGAATCACTTTAACCTGGGAGGTGGAGGTTGCAGTGAACTGAGATTGAGCCACTGTACTCCAGCCTGGGAGACAGAGCAAGACTCTGACTTAAAAAAATAAAAATAAAAATATAAGAAACATCTCAAAAACAAAATAATCACTATTCTAACAAACCACAATCCACGAACAAGAATAGAAGTTTCAAAAGTAAGTTTAAAAGAAAAAGAAATTCATTTTACCAACCACTCACTTTTAAGCTGATAAAACTCCATGGCTTCCTCAAGAAACAAGAATCCTTTCGATGCTGAGCAGGTCAGTTTGCAAACTACCCCACCTCATTTTTCAGTACTTTTTTCCAAATACTTGAGTTGATCCTGAGGTCCTCTATTTCTCTCACATTTGATCCTTGCATGAGTTACTGAAGTTGAAAAGTATTTAAGAAAACACAGTGGTATTCTTCACTCGCGTAATTTGTTCATGTATCAAATAAAGGATGGAGAGAAAACTGGATGAAATACCAGAAGTTAAGAGATACATCAAAAACAGTACCATAAGGGGAAAATTTATAGCTATAAATGATTATAAAACATAAGATACTGAAACAACTTTACTCCTAAGGAACTAAAAACAGAGGGAAAAAGAGGGACTACTAAAAGAGGGACAACTAAAAGCTAGCAAAATTTAAAAAATGATAAAGATAGCAGTGGAAATAAGTGAAATAGAGAACAGAAAAACAATATCAAAAATCAACAAAACCAAGTTTCTTCTCTGAAAAAGATCAAAACTGACAAAATTTTAACTAGATTGACTAAAAAAAAAGGGAATACTCAAATTACTAAACTCAAACATAAAATGGGTACATTACTAACAAATTTTTGGAGTAAAAAGGGGATGTAGGAGAGTACCATAAGGAATTATACACTAAAAACTTGAATAACCTAAATAAAATGAAAAAATTCCTAGAAACAAAAAACCTAAGACTGAATCAGAAAAGTTGAATAAACCTATTCAGCAAGGAGATTCAGCAGGAAGATTGCATCAGTAATCAAAAACCCAGCAACAAAGAAAAGCCTGGACCAGATGGCTTCACTGTTGAATTCTACCCAACGTTTAAAGCAGAATTAACACCAGTTTTTCTCAAATTTTTTCAAAATGTGGAAGAGGACGTAATGTTTTCTAACTTATTCTACGAGGACAGTATTACCCCGACACCAAGCCAGACAAAGGCACCATAAGAAAACTACAAACAAACATCCCTTACAAATGCTGATGCAAAAATCCTAAAATACCAGCGACTCAAACTTAGCAGTACACTAAAAGGATTATACACTATGAATGAGTATAATTGACTCCTGAAATAAAATTATGTTCCAACACATGAAAATCAGCACAATATCACATTAACATAAAGGAAAAAACCCTCATGTGATCACATTTTAATCAAAGAAAAAGCATTTGTCAAAATTTACCCCACATTCATGATAAAATGTACTTAATAAACTATAAAAAGAAAACATCTTAACATAATGTCATATAAAAAAAACAAAAACAAAAACAAAACACAGCTAACATGGTGAAAGACTGAAAACTTTTACCCTAAGAGCAAAAACAAGGATGCCTGCTTTTACTACTTCTATTTAATATAGTACTGAGGGTTCTAGTTAGTTAAAACATGAGTAAAAGAATAAAAGATATTCCAATTTTTTAAAAAGTAAAATTATCTGTTTGCAGATGACATAACCTTATATATTAAAAATCTTTTAGTTTCTGTGAAATAAACTGTCAGACGCAATAAATAAAATTCAGCAAAGCTGCAGGATACAAAATCAATACACAAAAATCAGTTGTATTTCTACGATAATAAACTATCTGAAGAAGAAATCAAAACAACAGTATCATGTATGATAGCATCAAAAGAATAAAATACTTAGAAACCCACTTAACCAATGAAATGAAAAACCTGTACAGCAAAAACTATAAACATGGCAGAAAAGTATTAAAGATGACACAAATAAATGAAAAGACATCATGTGTTTATGGACTGGAAGACAAAACCTTGTCAAGATGCCATTGTTATCTATAGTCATCTACAGATTCAATAAAATCACTATAAAAATTCCAATATTTGCAAAAATAGAAAAACCTATTCTAAAATTCAAATGAAATCTCAAAAAATCCCAAGTAGCCAAATCAATCTTAAAAACTAAGAAAGTTAGAGGACTAACACCTCCTGGTTTCAAACTTATTCAATGCTTCAGTACCCAGAACAATGCTGTACCAGCATAGAGGCAGACATAAAGACCAATGCAATAGAAATAAAGAACCAAAAAATATGGTCATGATTTTTAACAAGGGAGTCAACACTATTCAACAGGAAAAGGACGGTATTCTTTAAATGGTGTTTAAAATGGATATTTACATATATCCATATGTATGTATATATCCCAAATTAGCTTTTTATCTGTCATGTATGTTGCAGATCTCCCCAGTCTGTTGACTTTTGACTTGGAGGCATTTTTCTCTCATACAGAGTTTCAATTTTTATGGAGTCAAATACATCAGTCTTCTATTCAGTGACTTCTTCATGGGTATGGTGTTTCATTTTAGGATGATAAAGTTGTAGATATGGATAAATTTGATTAATTAGATGGTTGGATAACACTGAATATACTGGATGCCACAGAACTGTACATTTAAACATGGTTAAAATGGTAAGTTTTATGTTATATATATTTTACCACCAAAAAAGGGCCAGGCTTACATGTTTGTATGTTAGGGGTTTGGAGTAACTCTAACATTTATTCCCCTCCAGGGGAATAATTTATAAACACCCACACAAGAAAAGTAGATACTGACTTCACAAATCTCCTTACAAGTCCCACAGCAGGGGCTGTCTGGGAAAGCTGAGGTGGAAAAAGTCACATAAACTTGAGGTCAATGTGAGACCTCCCATCCCTACTCTGGAATCAGATGAAGGAAGGCATGCATGCAGGCTGAGCTGGAGAGATGAGCTGGGGTCGGCAGAACAGTCCTCCCATGAGCCTAGACATTAAGCACTCCCACATGCTCTCAGGCATGTATCAAACCAAGAAAGCAGCTAGGAGGGCAACACATCTACCTGTATACAGGGAGCTATGAAATACCTGATCTGCGCAAGTGATGCACAAGGAGACAGAAGCAGTCTGACCTTTACACAGTGACCTGGCTCAAATAATTTCAGGCTGTCATTAACCAGGTGAGCTCCTCTTTCTCTCTGAGGTAGGTAAACCTGAGGAGGCAAAGCGGGAATTGGGGATAATGGAAAAGAAAGCCTGGTAGTATTTCTTCTAACTGTTATAAAAAGTAAAACAGATGCCGTTTCTCAGGGCCCAAATGTTGGATGAAAAAATGTCATCTCAGTCATGCGATGTGGACTTCAGCAGAGCAGGACACACATGGTCATTTATCCTTTCCCTCTGCATGTTGTGTACTTTTTCAGTTTATAATGTACCTGATCCACTTGTATTATACTAGCTGCAAACAAGGCCACTGAATGTCACACCAGGTGGCCAGCATGTCTGTGAAGGGCAGAAACTGGGGCAGCCAAACAGCTGGCAGGGGCTAGCTAGGAAGTACCTGATGCCCACTCCATAGAGGACTCCACACTTAAAAGACAAGATCTGCCTCACTAGTTACCCCCCCCAAATAAAAAAATAAAACCCCTCCAGGGAACATGTGTGTGTACACGCAAAAGTACATGCACACAGCTACATGCAAAGGGGAAAGGCTGGGAAAGAACCAAATCCACCTCTGAACACCAGTTACTTGTGGGGAAGGGGCAGATGAAGCCCACTGTCAGCATTACACACCTTTTCAACTGTGAGCTTGCATCAATTTTGGCAATTTCTCATAAAAAGACAATTTTCACTCCTTGGGTCATCACCCAGGTCCTGCAAAACTGAGCCACCAACAACCACCTGCACCATTTCCCATGAGGCCAAATAATGGCTTCCCTCAAAGCTCAGCCCTCCCACCCACCTTCCCAAGTCCTCTCCCATGCAGGGGGCTGCTGGCCTCCTGGGGTACAGGGGTACAGGCCAAACCCAACCCACAGATGGTTGGTGAAACCAGCACGTATCCAAGGGCCTTTCCCCCACCTGGGCCATGTGCCCACTGCATAGATAGGCCTGTGCTTGCTCCCCGAGGACAGAGACTCCCTCTTCTTCCATTGGAATGAGGGGTGGGGAGATTTGATAGTATCCTGTACAGGCTGGATGTTAATCTGATAAGGTGCTCTTGGAAACGCTTGCCTGAGTTCGGCGCTTTCTCAGCACATGGTGTTTGCTGCCCCTTCAAGCTGCAGAAATCTCAGAAGGTAAGTGCTACTGCAACCCCCGTTTACTGGTGAGCAGAGGTCAGGTGATCTGCAGCCAACCAAGCAGCTGCTAAGTGGCCAACAGGCTGGATCTGCATCTCACTTGCAGAGGCCCTGCCTGGCTGCTGGGACTGCCCTGAGACTCCTTCTTGCTCCTCTTCTCTCCACAGCTCTCCCGGCTTCTATCAACAGGTGTGCTCCAGGTGGGGAACACCTATGGATGCACCAGGGTGCAACTACTCAGAGTCCAGTGTGCAGAAGGGCCCCTGCTCTATGCTGTTTCCATATCTGAGCCCAAGCTCATCTAGAGCTTCAGCAAATCCAAGCCTCCCTGAATTCCCTGCAAGACCAAACTGAGCCCTACAATACCCACCACTCTGATTAGCTGCCAGTCCCAGCCCCTGCTCCCTCCTGGGCCCCTGTCTGTACAGTTCTGGAGTCCTACAAGAATGTTGAGATTCTAAGCCGACTCTCACCCAAGGAGGTAAACAACCAGGGGCCTCCAGGGGTAGAGAACATACCCAGACGGGTTCTGCTGCCTGTAGGCTTGATGTCCTTCCCCCACAACATGCCATGCTTTCCAGGCTGGAAGACGGGCTCCAGAAACTCAGGAAACCTGGGCCTGTAGCTGGCATGTGGAAAAGAGGCCTGGAAAAGCACCACTCCTGTCCACGAAGCCCCCACATGGAACCAGGTAATTGGGAAATACATGGGCACCAAGACTGACCACCTCCTCAGACCCAGGTGGGAACTGCAGCAGTGACTTGCCCCCTCTGCCACTGACTGTACCACTATGGGAGGGAGGAACGTCTAGCCCCACATGTGAGTGGAGACAGTAGGTGTGGGCAGGTTCCAGTGGTTGCTGCTGCTGAACCTTCCCAACCAGGTCCATGCAAGACCATCTCAGATGGGTGAGCACCTGGGTTGGGGCAAGGACCTCCCTCAGAGAGTGAGAGCCACTGAGGGGGGTGTCACAGAGGCCCCTTTTCCTGCTCCAAGAACAGGTTGGGGGAGTATGGGGGACCTCTCCCACCTCCCAGCTGCTTCCAGGAGCCACTTCTTTCGAGACGAGGAACTCTCCTGCCTGCCTGTTCCCCATTTGGCTGCAATAGACCATTGCCAACATTCAGAGAAAAAGGGGCCTCACGTGTTTTCCCGGACACTCAAAGGCAGGTGGGCATTCCCAGGGGACCTGGGGTAGAACCTGTACATCTGCCCACCCCCAGGCTATGCTGCCTTCATCTTATCTGTGTGGTGGGGGTGGGGGTGGGGGTGGGGGTGGGGGTGGGGGTGACCAAGGGGTCATCACAGACCATGGACAAGTTCTACAAGAGCCAGGGAGAAGAGCCCTGTCCGTGCATGCTGCCCAGCACCCAGCTCACACACACACATCTCTTATTTAACAGCTTCCCCAAAGCAGGCTTTGCAGTCCAGGCTCCCCGAGAAGCCTGGGGAGGAGACTCTGCCAGGCTAAAGGGCCTATCACCAAAGGTGCCTCCCTCACCAGGCTCATCCTGACAATCTTGGATTATCTTTGCCCTGAAGTTTTGGAGTGGGGGACAGGGAGACAGCAGACACCGTACATCACCCACCTTTCCAGAGAGCATCAGCCCTCCAGACTGGGGCAGGTCAGACCTCCACTTGGGCATTTTTCTCACTGGTTGCCAGCTGGGGGAAGCAGCACTTGTGAGCACCTGCCTGTCTCCCCAGGTCCTGCTCAGAAACCCCATCTGTGCCTTTGGAGAGACTGCCCTGAGCACGCAGGCCCAGCAACCACCATCTATGGCCCCCGGGACCTAATCCCCTTCTACATAGGGTTCAGTGCATGTGAGTCTACACTGGGCTTGATTCCTGCCCAGTGTATCCCTGCCAGATATCCCATGCCCACCTCGTTAAGAGAATGAGGCCACACAAACACACCCAGGCCGTCATGGTGATGGAGTGGCTGGGGTCCCACTTGCCCAGCCTTCATTGCTGGTTCAGAGCCAGCTGTGACCACATTCCTACCCCAAGATGGGACTTTGGGGATATTGTCCATCAGGGTCACTGACCCCTTTTAAAGTTCCAGAAACAGAGGGCCCGCTGGTCCCCTAGAAGTTTGGCACATGGGATAAGCCAAGGCTTGCCTTCAGGAACAGGTTTTCCACCACATCGCTGCCCAAGGCCCAGGGCATCCCCAAGTCTGTGTGAAGCCTGCCTGCCATGTCCACAGCCCATGCCAACCCCTCCTGGAACCACTGGAATACTTGTTCCTGGGCACATGATAAGCCCAGACAGCTTCAGTCTTGCAGGACAACTATGCGCATCTGGCAGCAGTAGCCAGAGGGCCCATGGAAAGTTGGAGGTGAAGCCAGATGCTGTGAAAATACATTAGGCAAAACTGCATACTACGAAAGTGCTTTAAAATGCAGCAGGAGAGGTGAAGACACAAACGAACAAGTGCGTAGTGACACATGGCTGTCAGAACACAGTAAAGAATCCACACTGCTTCCCCCCTTTACCTAGGAAAGGGGAGTTCTAGGCCACCTCCTCCTCGGCCGTGGCATCCTGATATTGCTGATATTCAGACACCAGGTCGTTCATGTTGCTCTCGGCCTCGGTGAATTCCATCTCATCCATGCCCTCGCCCGTGTACCAGTGGAGGAAGGCCTTGCGCCTGAACATTGCTGTAAACTGCTCTGAGACACGCCTGAAGAGTTCCTGGATGGCTGTGTTGTTCCCAATGAAGGTGGCCGACATTTTCAGCCCCCGGGGTGGGATGTCACAGACGGCTGTTTTTACGTTGTTGGGGAGCTAGTCAACAAAGTAGCTGCTGTTCTTATCTTGAATGTTGAACATCTGTTCATCCACCTCCCTCATGGGCTTTGACCCCTGAAAATGGAGCCGCCGTCAGGTAGCGGCCGTGACGGGGGTCGCAGGCCGCCATCATGTTCTTAGCATCAAACATCTGCCGGGTGAGCTCAGCCACGGTCAAGGCCCGGTACTGCTGGCTGCTCCGGCTGGTCAGTGGGGCGAAGCCGGGCATGAAGAAATGCAGCCGGGGAAACGGGACCATGTTCACGGCCAGCTTCCGCAGGTCGGCATTCAGCTGGCCTGGGAAGCGCAGGCACGTGGTGACCCCGCTCATGGTCGCAGACACCAGGTGGTTCAGGTCACCACAGGTGGGTGTGGGCAGCTTTAGGGTCCTGGAACATATGTCATGCAGCGCTTCGTTATGTCATACAGTGCTTCGTTATCTACGCAGAAGGTCTCATCCGCGTTTTCTATGAGCTGGTGGACTGAGAGGGTGGCTTTGTAGGGCTCCACCACGGTGTCCGACACCTTGGGCGAGGGCAGGATGCTGAATGTGTTTATGATCCTGTCTGGGTACTCCTCCCGGATCTTACTGAGCAGAAGGGTACCCATCCCAGACCCAGTCCCCCCACCCAGGGAGTGGGTCAGCTGGAAACCCGGCAGGCAGTCACAGTTCTCAGCCTCCTTTCTGACGACGTCCATCACTGACTCCATCAGCTCCGCGCCTTCTGTGTAGTGTCCCTTGGCCCAGTTGTTTCCAGCCCCACTCTGACCTGTAAGACAGTACAGCCAGTCACTCGATGGCCAGGTGTACGGTCATCAGTGGTCACCACCATAATGCAAAAAGGGCCAAGTGTCACGTGTGAGGTGAAAGCACCATTCGCCCTGCAGGTGGAGCAAATGAAACCCCCTCCCCCGGAGTTACAGGACAGCAGCTTCCCCTGTTAGGAATTAAGTCAGGAGTCAAACCTGAGATGGGCTAACAGACCTCACTGCAGGTGGAGCAAATGAAACCCCCTCCCCCAGAGTTACAGGACAGCAGCTTCCCCTTTAGGAATTAAGTCAGGAGTCAAACCTGAGAGGGGCTAACAGACCTTGCTGCAGGTAGCTCCTGCCCATTTTCAGGGAAGGCAGTAGCCACGGCCCCAACTCAGCTCCCTGCAGGGAGTTTACATCAGTAGCTCCTCACCTTGAGGAGACACCCGGGCCTTCCTCCCAAAGCCCATTTAGGAGAGATGGACTGAGCGACTCGACTGGGAGGACAGGAGGATGTTCAGGGGCCCTGGCTCCACAGTTCCCACAGGATGACCTTGGGCCACTCCTAGATTTTGAGCTGCCCTGGCCCCAGCCCTCTCCCGCAGCTCATCGAAGATGAAGTTGTCTGGCCTGAAGACCTGCCCGAAGGGCCCTGAGTGCACAGAGTCCATGGTGCCCGGCTCCAGATCCACGAGCGCAGAGCAGGGCACGTACCTGCCACCTGAGTGGGGCGGGAGCGCATGAGCGAGGGGAGGGCCGCGTTCCCAGGAGGGCGGTGGGGAAGGAGAGGATCTCACCGCTGGCCTCGTTGTAGTACACGTTGATGCGCTCCAGCTGCAGGTGGCTGTCCCCGTGGTAGGTGCCAGCGCAGTCCATGGCGTGTTCATCAGAGATCACCTCCCAGAACTGCCAGAGACGGGAGGGGCCAGACAGGCCAGGACTGAGTCATGAGAGCGCCCCAGCCCCTCTCCCACCCGCACCCTCATCCGCACCCCCATCCCTAGGCCGCCGTGTCCCTGGGGTCCACCCCGGCCGCCTCGCCAGCACCCAGTTCCACCGCGTCCCCGGCAGGGATCCCAAGGGCCGCAATGCAGGGACACCGCCCCCGCCACTGCCAACATCTTCCCCGGCCCCCGGCAGGCCCGGGCTGGGCCCTCAGAGCCCCGGCTGCCAACCTTGGCGCCGAGCTGGTTCCCGCACTGCCCGGTCTGCGTGAACACGATTTCCCCTCATGGCCAAGGCGGGATCAGGGCTGTAGGAGAAAGGCGAGAAAGAGGAGCAGACATGCAGCGACCCAGCCCGCCCTCCGCCAACGCTTAAATAGCCCTGCGCTCACCTCCCCCAGCCTCGGATTGGGCTCCCAGAATAAGCAACAGCTTTGCTTCCACACAGGTGCACCCATCTGTGAATCCCTTGGCGTTGAACGTCTGTTGGAAAGCTCAGGTGTCCTTGCGTGGTCCTTTCCACGTTGGGGAAAGCTGCTCAGCTGGAGAACTTCCTCGCGCGTCTTTAGTAAGACTAAATCCCTAGCTGAGCTGAAACTGAATTTTCCTCCCATGTGGGAGGGGAAGACTCTTGTTTCCATATTCACAGAGTGCCTTTGCAAGTGTCCTAGATTGATGACATATTTTTGTAATGGATGCGTCCTTTCATCTAGAGATCTGTTGTTAGGAAAGGCCTTCCGTATGTTAACTCAACAGACTTAATTATACGTTTTACTTTGGAGCAGTTCAAACCCGCAGTAAGCTATAGGTGTTAGAGATAGTCAGGCCTCTGATTTAGCTAGAGTCTTCTTTAGAGTAGGATTAGCCCTTTCACCTTTCCAGAGGACTGCAGTCTCCAGCAGAGTGAAGGTAATATTGGATTCTTAAAGCTGAGGATAGGTGTTGGGATACGCCTGCTGTGAAAGATGGGCCATTGTCACTTTGCAGGCTGTTAGATTACCCAAACTGAGGAGTTATTTCTTCTGGTAAACATTTTTCAGATGGGGTGGGGAATGCCTCGATCTAACCAGTGAAGGTATCAGTAAACATTAGCAAATATTTGAATCTCCTGCAGAAAGGCATCGGGGTACATTAGAGTTGCCAGTTCTCACCTGGATAGGTTCCTCAACTTTGGACAGGTTTAACTGGAGAAGGAGAAAATTGCTGGCCATTTGGGTCATGTCAGGCACAGAGCTCACAGTGCTGAGTCACCTGTTTTAGTGTCTTGAAAAGATTTAGCCCTATAAACAAATGAGACATTAACAGAAACAATCCCTTCTAGGGTGAAAAGAATCGTGAAAGTGCTGAGTTATGTTCCTGTGATTGGTACTTGACATTAATAATTTATTACCATCATTCAGTCAGCCAGAGGGGCCCTGGAATGAAATGCAATCCCTGGCCCATTTTTGTTCTTCTTCAGGGTATTCCGGCCCAGTTCTATGTATGCTGACCAGCACGCCCATAAGCTTCACTGGCCCTTTCAGTGCAGGGGCCTTGGCTGCAGCATCTACAAGGGCATTTCCTTTTACATGGTCAGTCTCTCTTTTGATGTCCACTGCAATTAATTATAGTCACTTTCTGGCAGCAAAGCAGCATTCTAACAAACTCAAAATCTGAATGATGTTGTATGGAAAAGCCCTTGGGGGTCAGGAGTCCCTACCCATTCCAAATTGCAGCATAAGCATGAAGCAAAAAAAAAATCATACTTGGAATCAGTGTAAATGTTAATTTTTAAATCCTTTCCAACTGCAGGGGCCTAGTAAGTTCAATTAACTCAGCTTTTTGAGCTGAGGTCGAGGCCAGCAAGGCTTGTGCCTTGATTCTCTTGTGCTGACTAATAGTAGCATATCTAGCTCTCCTGTTTTCCTGATGCATAAAACAACTTGCATCTGTTAACCACTCTGCCTTGGGATGGTCAAGTCTGGCCTGCTAGAATACATTTGTTTCATAACCTGTGACATGCTTTGGCTGTGTCCCCAGTCAAGTCTTATCTTGAATTGTAGCTCCCATAATTCCCATATATCATGGGAGGGACCCAGTGGGAGGTAATCGAATCAGGGGATGGGTCTTTCCCATGCTGTTCTCGTGACAGAGAATAAGCCTCATGAGATCTGATGGTTTATTTATTTATTTATTTTTGAGACAGTCTTGCTCTGTTGCTCAGGCTGGAGTGCATTGTCATGATCTCGGCTCACTGCAACCTCTGACTCCTGGGTTCAAGTGATTCTCCTTTCTCAGCTTCCTGAGTAGCTGGGATTACAGGTGCCCACCACCATGCCTGTTTAATTTTTGTACTTTTAGTATAGACGGGGTTTCACCATGTTGGCCAGGCTGGCCTCCATCTCCTCACCTCAGGTCATGCACTGCCTTGGTCTCCCAAAGTGCTGGGATTAGAGCTGATGGTTTTATAAAGGGGAGTTTCCCTACACAAGCTCTTTTGACTGCTGCCATGTAAGAGATGTGACTTTGTTCCTCACTTGCCTTCTGCCAAGAGTGTGAGGCCTCCCCGACCATGTAGAACTGTGAGTCAATTAAACCTCTTTTCTTTATAAGTTACCCAGCCTCAGATATGTCTTTATTAGCAGCATGAGAACAGACTAATACAATCTGTATGCCAGAAAGGCTAGGAGCACCTTCGGACTCTGGGAGATAAGTAGCTGGGTTTGTGGTTTGGCAGGCTTTAAGGGTTATGTCTGGAGTGTCTAGCAATAAGGCCTGACACTTTCATAAATGTTCTCCTATTAACCACTTGTGCCCTTTAGTTTCTAAGACCTTCTTCCCTTGGTGTGGGGTCAAAAACCTGTAGGTGCTGTTCTAATGTTAGTTTATTAGCTTTGCCTACTAGAAAAGTGGTAGCAGCAATAGCTCTAAGACATCAAGGCCATCCTGAGGCCACCTGGACTATCTGCTTAGAAAATTAGGCTACTGGCCTTGGAATGTCCCCCAGTGTTGGGACAAGATTACCCAAGGCCTATGACTTGCTTTTTGGTCACATAAAGAAAAAATGGTTCATCCAACCTGGGGACTCCCACGGCTGCAGCAGAGCCCAATTTCTCCTTGAGAGTATTGAAGGTTTGCTTGCAGTTCTACTTACATTCTAGGAGCCCTAAATCTTTCCCTTCAGTGTATCATATAACGGCTTGGCTACATATCCAAATCTGGGCACCCATAAGCAGCAGTACCCAGCCATCTCCTAAAAAAGCCCACAGTCATTCATCGGACTAGGACCCTTAGATGACTAAAATAACTTTTTTATCTTCTAGGGATGTTGATCAGTTCCAGAGGTTAAGATAGATTCCAAATATTTAAGTCTTTGAGTCAAAATCTGAGCCCTGTATGGTGATACCATATATCTGCAAGTTCCCAGGAAATTTACCAACTTAACAGTATTATTATTTGAGTCTTCTTTAGTTGGGCTAGCAATGAGCAAGTCACCTACATACTGAATAATTGTGTCCCTTTCCAATTGTAGATTTCTTAAGTCCTTAGCTAGAGCATTTTCAAATAAGTGGGGGCTATCCCAGAACCCTTCAGGGATGACTGTCCAGGTTAGTTTTGAGGCTGAATCCATATCTGGATCAGTCCATTCAAAGGCAAACATATTATGAATCTGGATGCATTGAGATGCAGAAAAATGCATCTTTCAGATTTAAGAATGTAAACCAGCTTGCATCCACTGTGACTTGGTAAGTTTTGGGGACAATGAGGTGTTTGGAGACAACTGCATTTCTTAATGCTCTAAGGGTTCTGACAAATCTGTACTTGCCATTAGGCTTTTTATCTGGTAATATGCGAGTATTGTAAGGAGACTCTCATGGCCTTCATAACTCATATGGCAAGAATTTGGCAATAAGGGGTTGAATTTCCCCTCATGCTTCTTGCCTTAAAATGTATTGTCACTTCTGAGGGCAGGAGAACTAGGCTGAAGTTGGATTTGAATGGGGGAGGTGTTTAGTGCATTTCCCAGAGCCTGTGTGGCCCAAACCTCAAGATTTACTTGAGACAATACCTCAGGTGGTAAATGTGACAGCTCATTCTTAACTTCTTTTTTTTCCCCGAGGCGTCAGGAACAAAAATAAGCCTTGCTATGCTTTATGATCTGTGAAGGTGACCATGACTTGGTCTCCTGAGTCAATAAACCTCTCCCTAGTAAGAGGTCAGGCATTCAGACAGTACTAAAAAAGGTAGGTGAGAAGCCCAGAGGCCCTGGAGGACAACTTAGAAGATACCAAAAGCAGTTATTTTGGTCTTGTCCATCATGAGAAGACAGGAGCCCATTGTACTGAATCAGGACAGAGTCATCTGCTCCCACCCCCAATAAGAAGTTAATACTCCTACCTGCCACTTCAAGAGTCACCTGAGGCTCCTCCATCTCTCGATAGCTAATAGTCCAATAGGAGTGGCAGGAAGTATCAGGCCCTCCCACTTGTGAGTCTGCTGGGCTCTGAGGATGGCTCCCTTGGAAGCACGGTGCATTTCCTTCGGCAGTGGCCGACCTTCTTACAGAAGGCACATTGATTTATATCCATGGCACAGTGGCCCAGAGGCACAGACTGGGACTTTCACCTTCTCACTTCCTCTGTGAGGGCCAGGGTTAAGGGGCTGCCTCTGAAGTGGTGGAGAGCACAAGGCTGCAGCTAGAAGCTGGGCCTCTTGACAGATTTGGTTTATTTTATGTTTTCTCTGCCCTATTCCTGTGATGGAAAACTGCAAAATCCAAATCTAAAATCTGATCCATGGGAGTCTGGAAGCCAAAGGCTGCTTTTGGCAGCTTCCTGCAGATATCAGAAGCAGGCTGGTCTATAAAGTAAACTCCTAGCAAAGCCTGTCCCTTCTTGGAGTAAGGGTCAGCGTTAGTGTATTTTCTCAAGGTCTAAATTATCCACCCTTGTAATAAGGCTAGGTTTTCATCTTTTCCGAGTAATTTTCCAGACTTTATAAAAATTACAAAGCTTTATCACACTTTTTTTTATTCCTTCAAGGAGTCAAATGATCATAATTTTTTCTCTCTATATCCCACTTTCTTCCTAATTTATTTGTCTTTTCTAGATTCTAGTTCTCTTTTGGGTCCTAGTCAGGCACTGCTGTGCCTCCTACTTGATAGGTGTCATGTCCCTGGTTGCAGGCTGCCACCCTATTAGCATGTGCTCTACCACTCCCATCACACACTGCTTTTCTTTTTTCTTTTTTTTTATTATACTTTAAGTTTTAGGGTATATGTGCACCACGTGCAGGTTTGTTACATATGTATACATGTGACATGTTGGTGTGCTACACCCATTAACTCGTCATTTAGCATTAGGTATATCTCCTAATGCTATCCCTTCCCCCTCCCCCCACCCCACAACAGGCCCCAGTGCATGATGTTCCCCTTCCTGTGTCCATGTGTTCTCATTGTTCAATTCTCACCTGTGAGTGAGAACATGCGGTGTTTGGTTTTTTGTCCTTGTGGTAGTTTGCTGAGAATGATGCTTTCCAGCTTCATCCATGTCCCTACAAATGACATGAACTCATCATTTTTTATGGCTGCATAGTATTCCATGGTGTATATGTGTCATATTTTCTTAATCCAGTCTATCATTGATAGGCACTTGGGTTGGTTTGAAGTCTTCGCTATTGTGAATAGTGCCACAATAAACATACGTGTGGATGTGTCTTTATAGCAGCGCAATTTATAATCCTTTGGGAATATACCCAGTAATGGGATAGCTGGGTCAAATGGTATTTCTAGATCTAGATCCCTGAGGAATCACCACACTGACTTCCACAATGGTTGAACTAGTTTACAGTCCCACCAACAGTGTAAAAGTGTTCCTATTTCTCCACATCCTCTCCAGCACTTGTTGTTTCCTGACTTTTTAATGATCACCATTCTAACTGGTGTGAGATGGTATCTCACTGTGGTTTTGATTTGCATTTCTCTGATGGCCAGTGATGATGCACATTTTTTCATGTGCCTGTTGGCTGCATAAATGTCTTCTTTTGAGAAGTGTCTGTTCATATCCTTCACCCACTTTTTGATGGGTTCGTTTGTTTTTTTCTGGCAAATTTGTTTGAGTTCATTGTAGATTCTGGATATTAGCCCTTTGTCAGATGAGTAGATTGCAAAGATTTTCTCCCATTCTGTAGGTTGCCTGTTCACTCTGATGGTAGTTTCTTTTGCTGTGCAGAAGCTCTTTAGTTTAATTAGATCCCATTTGTCAATTTTGGCTTTTGTTGCCATTGCTTTTGGTGTTTTAGACATGAAGTCCTTGCCCATGCCTATGTCCTGAATGGTATTGCCTAGGTTTTCTTCTAGGGTTTTTATGGTTTTAGGTCTAACATTTAAGTCTTTAATCCATCTTGAATTAATTTTTGTATAAGGTGTAAGGAAGGGATCCAGTTTCAGCTTTCTACATATGTCTGGCCAGTTTTCCTAGCACCATTTATTAAATAGGGAATCTTTTCCCCATTTCTTGTTTTTTGTTGGGTTTGTCAAAGATCAGATAGTTGTAGATATGTGGCATTATTTCTGAGGGCTCTGTTCTGTTCCATTGGTCTATACCTCTGTTTTGGTATCAGTACCATGCTGTTTTGGTTACTGTAGCCTCATCAGTTTGAAGTCAGGTAGCATGATGCCTCCAGCTTTGTTCTTTTGGCTTAGGATTGACTTGGCAATGTGGGCTCTTTTTTATTTCCATATGAACTTTAAAGTAGTTTTTTCCAATTCTGTGAAGAAAGTCATCAGTAGCTGGATGGAGATGGCATTGAATCTATAAATTACCTTGGGCAGTATGGCCATTTTCACAATATTGATTCTTCCTACCCATGAGCATGGAATGTTCTTCCATTTGTTTGTATCCTCTTTTATTTCATTGAGCAGTTGTTTGTAGTTCTCCTTGAAGAGATTCTTCACATCCCTTGTAAGTTGGATTCCTAGGTATTTTATCAACCAAAAAAAGTCCATGACCAGATGGATTCACAGCCAAATTCTACCAGAGGTACAAGGAGGAGCTGGTACCATTCCTTCTGAAACTATTCCAATCAATAGAAAAAGAGGGAATCCTCCCTAACTCATTTTATGAGGCCAGCATCATCCTGATACCAAAGCCTGGCAGAGACACAACAAAAAATGAGAATTTTAGACCAATATCCCTGACGAACATCGATGCAAAAATCCTCAATAAAATACTGGCAAACTGAATCCAGCAGCACATCAAAAAGCTTATCCACCATGATCTAGTGGGCTTCATCCCTGGGATGCAAGGCTGGCTCAACATATGCAAATCAATAAATGTAATGCAGCATATAAACAGAACCAAAGACAAAAACCACATGATTATCTCAATAGATGCAGAAAAGGCCTTTGACAAAATTCAACAATGGTTAATGCTAAAAACTCTCAATAAATTAGGTATTGACATATCTCAAAATAATAAGAGCTATCTATGACAAACCCACAGCCAATATCATACTGAATGGGCAAAAACTGGAAGCATTCCCTTTGAAAACTGGCACAAGACAGGGATGCCTTCTCTCACCACTCCTATTCAACATAGTGTTGGAAGCTCTGACCAGGGCAATCATGCAGGAGAAGGAAATAAACAGTATTCGATTAGGGAAAGAGGAAGTCAAATTGTCCCTGTTTGCAGATGACATGATTGTGTATCTAGAAATCCCCATCGTCTCAGCCCAAAATCTCCTTAAGCTGATAAGCAACTTAAGCAAAGTCTCAGGATACAAAATCAATGTGCAAATATCACAAGCATTCTTTATTATTATTATTATTATACTTTAGGTTTTATGGTACATGTGCGCAATGTGCAGGTAAGTTACATATGTATACATGTGCCATGCTGGTGCACTGCACCCACTAACTCGTCATCTAGCATTAGGTATATCTCCTAATGCTATCCCTCCCCCCTCCCCCCACCCCACAACAGTCCCTGAAGTGTGATGATCCCCTTCCTGTGTCCATGTGTTCTCATTGTTCAATTCCCACCTATGAGTGAGAATATGCGATGTTTGGTTTTTTGTTCTTGCGATAGTTTACTGAGAATGATGATTTCCAATTTCATCCATGTCCCTACAAAGGACCATCCCATTACTGGGTATATACCCAAAGGACTATAAATCATGCTGCTATAAAGACACATGCACACGTATGTTTATTGCGGCATTATTCACAATAGCAAAGACTTGGAACCAACCCAAATATCCAACAATGACAGACTGGATTAAGAAAATGTGGCATATATACACCATGGAATACTATGCAGCCACAAGCATTCTTATACACCAATAACAGACAAACAGAGAACCAAATCATGAGTGAACTCCCATTCACAATTGCTTCAAAGAGAATAACACACTGCTTTTCTACCATGCAGCAGGTAAACATAAATATATGTAAATCTTGTCTGGTCAGATCACACATCAAGATTAGCCTCTTAAATTTGTCTATGTATTTTCCAGGCACCTCTGAAAACTGTTTTAGTTTTTCCTTGCATGTGGCTAATTCAGACATAGAAAAGCGTACGTATATCTATATAATGTCCCTATTATCATTTATCATTTCCCAGAGAGGGCAAACATTCAACTTTGCCAGCTGATAAGAGGCCCCACTGCATGTTGTTCTGGTGAAGCTCGGGTGTTCAAACAGTGGGGTATGTATGTAAGACAGGACTCGAAGGGCAGGGAGAAGATGATGACTGGACACTAGATAACCCTGGAAAACTAGAAGAAATTAATAACATGTTGCATACCTCACCAGAACTGGAAGGAGTCTGACTGTGTTCTTATGGGGTTGTTGGAGTGGCAGGGGGAGTTCAGCCCCAGCTAAGAAAAGCCTAATATTAAGAGGCACTTGCATTAAAAGGGTAATCAATTATGTGCCATCCCTATTTTGTCTTTTCCTCCATCAAACATATAGAAGCCCATTTTAATTTTTATCCTGACCAAGCGTCAGAGAAGCCTACATGTAAAGTATTCCCTCCCACTTAGTTTCTCTTCTATAAAACAAATTAAGCTGCAAAAAAAGGAGTTAGACTGAACAGGGGAAATGGGAAGGCTGTAACTTGTATATTGTAATGTATTAGTCCATTTTCACACTGCTATGACAAAACTGACAAAACTCTTTCAGGAAAAAATTTGCATGCTGGGTTTAGAAAGTAGGGTCCAGCTGCCCTATACCAGCTCATCAAAGATGACCTTATGGTGAAGAAATGAGAGAAAATTGTTAATAAAAAGTCTCATGTTCTCCATCTTGAGGCTAATTGTTTGCAGAGTGTTGTCATAAAAGAGGCTGTCACTAAACAGGCATATCTGATCTTATCATGTAGGGCTGTTAAATACCACATTTCGATTTCTAGTCATAATGATGGAGAGGTTATTGCTGATTTTTTTCTGATAATTAAGGTACAAAAATACTAGGTTCCAAGACATCTCTTTTTTTCAGTGTCACTTGGACCAGTGACAAATTAAGTAAGCAATCAGCTAGAAGTCAGATGATCACTGAGGAAAGGAAAAGCTAAACTGTTTGGGGCCTCTTTCCTGGGGCAGCCTCCAGGCTACTACAAAACAGAGGAGGTGAGCAGAAAGGTGACAAGATGCAGAGCACTCAGGTGAGGGACAGAGAGCACAAGGTGCACAGTCCAAAAAGAGAAAGTGGTAAACATCTTTTTTAGCCAAATCCATTCTTCTCAATATTCCCAAGGGCCTCTAACCCTGTGGGCTTGGCCTCTAATCTGAGTATGACTCCCCCGGGCCTCTAACTTTGGGCTGAGTCTCTCACCCTAACATTATGCCCTAGGGCCTCTCACTTAAGTAGTAGTTGATAATCATTCTTGCCCACCAGAATGGCTTCACAACTCTAAAGGACAGCCCACTTGCCAGGTGTTAGCTGATTGATTCTGTGTGGATTGTTTTCCTTGGAGTGTGGGTCTTGTCTTGGTGTCCCTTCATGGTGTTGCTGAAAGATGTTGCTGGAAAAGAGGGTCCTGATACAGACCACAAAGTAGGATTCTTAGACCTTGTGCAGGAAAAAATTTCAGGTGAGTCAGAGAGCACAGTGAAAGAAGCAAGTTTACCAGAAATGACTCCATTAGAGTTGGACATCCTCAGAAAACAAGAGCAGGAATGCATTGTCTTTTGTTAGTGTCTCTACTTATAAGTAACCATAAAGAGAAAGAGTTATAATTAAACTTGGAAGGTGCAGATGTACTCACTAAAGTTGGGGCTATTGGTTTTAACAATGATCATTAACCTGTTGACCTAAGCTAGCTCATTAATATTATCCTTACAAAAAAAATGCTGCACTCCTAGGACATTTATACATTTTTCAGGCTTAGTGGAAGACGTCTTGTATGACCGCAAATATTCTGCAATTGTAATTTGTGGCCAGCTAAAAAATGTGGCTATTTTCAGACCATGAGTATTAATCTTCTAGATGCCTTGTGAGTACCTAGCTACTCATATTAAGATAGAGTATTCTAGTCATGTTTATTAAACTAGAAGCTTGGTAACCATGAGCTCCTCTAACACAACAAGTCTACTCCTCAAGGAGAAAATGTATTTCTCAGGAATTCTGTGCATTTTTTTTTATGGAATTTGGTGTGTTTACCAAAATGGCAGAGAAGAGTGAAATTAGTCCTCAAAGATTTCTCGAGATTGGATATAAAGTAAACAAAATGATTATAGGTAATATGTAAGTTGATGCAGTTGATATTTCAAAGAAATTTTGTTTGAAACACAATGAGATTTTTATTTTTACTTATTTATTATTATTATTATTTTGAGACAGAGTCTTCTCTGTTGCCCAGGCTGGAGTGTAGTGCACCATCTTGGCTCACTGAAACCTCTGCCTCCCAGGTTCAAGCAATTCTCCTGCCTCAGCTTCCCAAGTAGCTGCGATTACAGGCATGCATCAACACACCCAGCTAATTTTTGTATCTTTAGTATAGATAGGGTTTCACTCTGTTGGCTGGGCTGGTCTCAAACCCCTGACAACAAGTGATCTGCCCACCTTGGCCTCCCAAATTGCTGGGATTACAGGCATGAGCCACTGCTCCCAGCCACAGTGAGATTTTTAAATAATTCTAACTGATTTCCTGCTGTTGAGCAGGGAGCTGAGTAAATTCAACAGATCGTGGGCCTAAAGTAGGAGAAGACTGAGGACAAACTCTAGAACACATGTGATTAAATTAATTACAATCGAAACCAAATCAAATTTAATAAGGCTGTACCTTTAATTTCAAGACGTTTCCCCTCACTTTGAAATGTGGTGTTATTCAGTGGAAAAGAACAGGGTTCCCTGCAGGGATTGATTGACTGAAAGATATAGCTCAGGATTAAAAATCCTTTTTTCCACTTATAAACTAAAAATAAATTTTGTCATAAAAGAGGCTGTCACTAAACAGGCATATCTGATCTTATCATGTAGGGTTGTTAAATACCACATTTCAACTTCTAGTCATAATGATGGAGAGGTTATTGCTATAAACTAAACTAAAAATAAATAAACTAAAAATAAATTTCTGAGCCCCTATTGACTAAATGGACCCCTCTTCTTGGATAAGGACATTCCAAAGTTAACCTGAAAAGCTAGTTCAAGCCATGGGTCACACATGCCTCATTATACTCTCCTCCCTTTGGTTTTAATTTTAATTTCAATTTTTAATTTATTTTTATGGGTACATAGTTGGTGTATATATTTATGGGGGTACATGGCATACTTTGATACAGGCATGCAATGAGTAATGCATAATAAAAAATGGGGTGTCCATCCCCTCAAGCATTTATAGCTTGTGTTATAAACAATCTAATTATACTCTTTTAGTTTTTTAAAATGTATAGTTAAATTATTTTTTACTATAATCACCTTGTTGTGCTATCAAATACTGTCTTATTCATTCTTTCTAACAATTTTTTGTGCCCATTTCGCATCCCCACTAACCGCCTGTTCCCTCACTGCCCTTCCCAGCCTCTGGTAACCATCCTTATACTCTCCATCTCTATGACACCAATTGTTTCAAATTTTAGCACACACAAATAAGTGAGAACATGTGACATTTGTCTTTCTGTGCCTGACTTATTTCACTTAACATAAAGACTTTCAGTTCCATTTATGTTATTGCAAATGGCAGCCTCTCATTCTTTCTTATAGCTGAATAGTACTCCATTGGGTATATGTACCACATTTTCTCCATCCAGTCAGCTGTTGAGGGACATTTAAGTTCCTTCCAAATCTTGGCTATTATAAACCCTGCTGTAGCAAATATGAGAGTGCCAATATGTCTTTGATTTACCAATTTTATTTCTTTTAGGCATATACTGAGCAGTGGGATTGCTGGATCATATAGTAGCTCTATTTTTAATTATATCAGGAACATCCAAACTGTCCTTAAATGTGCTCCCAACAGCAGTGTACAAGGATTCCCTTCACTCCACATACTTACCAGCATTGGTTTTTTACTGACTTCTGCATAAAAGCCACCTTAACTGGGGTGAAATGATATCTCATTTTGGGTTTGATTTGCATTTCTATGATGATCAGTAATGTGTAGCACCTTTTCATTTGCCTGTTTGACATTTGTATGTCTTCTTTTCATAAATGTCTATTTACATTTTTTGTCCACCCTTTAATTGGATTATTATATTTTTATAGAATTTTTTGAACTCAATATATTGTAGTGTATTATTCTGTTTCAGCACTGGTATAAAAAAAATACTCAAGACTGGGTTATCTATTTATTTAGTGAGATGAAGTCTTGATCTGTTGCCCAGGCTGAAGTGCAGTGGTGCAGTCTCGGCTTACTGCAACCTCTGCCTCCTGGTTCAAGCAACTCTCTGCCTCAGCCTCCTGAGTAGCTGGGATTACAGGCACCTGCCACCATGCCTGGCTAATTTTTGTATTTTTAGTAGAGACGGGGTTTCACCGTCTTGACCAGGCTGGTCTTGAACTCCTGACCTCGTGATCTACCTGCCTCGGCCTCCCAAAATGGTGAGATTACAGGCATGAACCACCGCACCTGGCAAGACTGGGTAATTTATAAAGGAAATGGGTTTAATTGACTCACAGTTCCACATGGCTTGGCAGGCCTCAGGAAACTTACACTCATGGCAGATGGGGAAGCAGGCAGCTCTTACATGACAGCAGGCGAGACAGCATGTATGTGAAGCAAAGGGGGAAGAGTCCCTTATAAAACCATCAGATCTCATGAGAACTCACTCATTATCAGAAGAACAGCATGGGGGAAACCACCCCCATGATCCAATCACCTTCTACCAGGCCTCTCCCTCAAAACCTAGGGATTACAATTCAATATGAGATTTGGATGGGGACACAAACCCTAACCATATCATGCAGCTATTAATTGCTTTTCAGATGGATAATTTACAAATATTTTCTCCAATTCTGTGGATTTTCTCTTCACTTTGTTTATTGTTTCCTTCACTTTAAAATGGCTTTCTGACTTGCTGTAATCCCATTTGCCTGTGTTTGTTTTGGTTGTCTGTGCTTATGGGGCATTATTTAAGAAATTTTTGCCCAAACCAATGCCCTAAAGAGTTTCCCCAATGTTTTATTGTAAAAGTGTGATACTTTGAGGCATTAGGTTTAAGTCTTTAATTCATTTTAATTTGATTTTTGTATGTGTCAAGAAATAGGGTTCTAGTTTTATTCTTCTGCCTATGGCTTGCCAGTTTTCCCAGCCCTATTTATTACAAAAACTGTCTTATTTTTTATTGTATGTTCTTGGCACTTTTGTTGAAAATAAGTTTAGTTTAGCTGTATGAGTTTGTTTCCAAGGTCTCTATTTCGTTCCATTTGTCTTTATGTCTGTTTTTATGCTACTGTCATGCTGTTTTAATTACTATAACTTAGTAGTATAATTTAAAACCAGGTAATGGAATTCCTCCAGTTTTTTTTATATACTCAGCATAGCTTTGACTATTGTGGTGTTTTGTGACAGTTCCATATAAATTTCAGAATTTTTTTTCTATTTCTGTGAGGAATGTCTTTTTTTTTTTTTAGATGGCATCTCACTGTGTCACCTAGGTTGGAGTGCAGTGATGCGATCTCAGCTCACTGCAACCTCTGCCTCCTGGGTTCAAGCAATTATCTGCCTCAGCCTCCTGAGTAGCTGGGAAGGCACCTGCCACCACGCCCGGCTAATTTTTTTGTATTTTTAGTAGAGATGGGGTTTCACCAAGTTGGCCAGGCTGGTCTTGAACTCCTGACCTCGTGATCCACCAACCTTGGCCTCCCAAAGTGCTGGGATTACAGGCATGAGCCACTGCCCCTGGCCTGTTACTTTGATAGAGAGGGCATGAAATGTATAGATTGCTTTGGATTGTACGGACATTTTAGAAAAATACTGATTCTTCCAATCTGTGAACATAAAAATATCTTTCCAATTTTTGGGTCCTCTTTCATTTCTTTTATCAGTGTTTTACAGTTTTAATTGTTGAGAACTTTTATTTCTTTGGTAAATTCCCACACATTCTGTTTTATTTGTGGCTACTGCAAATAGTATTATATTTTTGAATTCTTTTTCAGTTTGTTGACTGTTGGCATATAGAAATCCTACTGATTTGTATATGTTGATTGTGTATTCTGCAAATTTACTCAAGTTATTACTTCGAATAGTTTTTTGGTGGATGTATTAGGCTATTATCACATTGCTATAAAAAATAATCAGTGACTGGTTAATTTATAAAGAAAATTGATTTAATTTGTTCATGGTTCTACAGGCTGTACAGAAAGCATAGCACTGGCTTCTGCTTCTGGGGAAGCCTCTGGCAACTGACAAGGTGAAAAATAAATCCGGTGCTTGCACATCACATGGTAAGTGCTAGGGCAGAGGGTAAGTGCTACACACTTGTAGATAACCAGCTCTCATGAAAACTTACTATTGTGGGAATGGCACCAAACGAAATGATGCCAAACTGTTCATGGAAATCCTGCCCTCTTGATTCAATCACCTCCCCACTAGGCCCACTTCCAACATTGAGGATTACATTTCAATATAAGATTTTGGTGGGAACACACACCCAAACTGTATCATTTTGCCCCTGGCCTTTCCAAATCTCATATCCTTCTCATATTTCAAAATATAATCATGACTTCCCAATAATTCCCAAAGTCTTAACTCATTTCAGCCTTAACTTAAAAGTCAAAAGTCTCATCTAAGACAAAGCTAGTTTATTCCTCCTATAAGCCTGTAAAATAAAAAAAAAAAGTTAGGCACTTTCAAGATAAAAATGGGGCAGAGGCATTGGGTAAATACTCCCATTCTAAAAGGAAGAAATCAGCCAAAAGAAAGGGGCCACAGGACCCACAAAAGTCTGAAACCCAGAAGAGAAGTTATTGAATTGTAAGGCTCCAAAATAATTATTTTTGACTCGGTGTCCCATTTCCAGGGCACACTAATGCCTTGGGAAGGTTCAACCTTGTGACTTTGCATGGTTCAGCCCCCATAGCTGCTCTCATGGGCTGGCATTGTGTGCCTCTGGCTGGTATTGTGTGTCTCTGGCTTTTCAAGGTGCAAGGTGCAAGCTGTAGCTAGATCTACCATTCTGGGGTCTGGAGGACAGTGATCCTCTCCTCACAGATCTACTAGGCCATGCCACAGTGGGGAGCCTGCATGAAGACTGTCACCCCACATTTATTTTCTCCATTGTTTTAGTAGAGGTTCTCCATGAGGGCTCCACCCCTGCAGCATGATTCTGCCTGCACACCCTGGCTTGTTCACACATCCTTTGAAACAAAGGTGGAGGCTCCCAAGTCTCAACTCTTGCATTTTGTACACCCACAGGCCTAACACCACATGGAAGCTACCAAGACTTATGGCTTGCACCCTCTGAAGCAGTGACTGGAGTTGTAACTGGGTCAATTTGACCTACACCTGGAGCTGAAGCAGTGGCCAGGATGCAGGGAGCCATGTTCCAAAGCTACCCAAGGCAGCAGGTCTTGGGCCTGATCCCAGAAACTATTCACTTCTTTTAGGCCTCAAGGCCTCTGATGGGGGGGCTGCCTTTTAGATTTCTAAAATGCCTTCAATTCCTCTTCCCCATTGTCTTGGCTATCAACACTTGCTTTTTTTTAGATTATACAAATATCTCTAACAAGTCGTTGCTCCATAGCCTGCTTGAGTTCCTGTCTTATAAAATCTTTTTATTTTTTAGCCACATGACTAGGCTGCAAACTTTTCAAGCTTTTACACTATGCTTCCCTTGTAAGTTACAACTTATATATATTTTTTTGCTAGATCATGTGAGCATAGGTTGTTAGAAGCAGCCAGGCAACATCTCAAATGCTTTGCCGCTTAGACATTTTTCCAACAGAAACCCTAAATCATCAATTTCCAAATCAAAGTTTTATATATCCCTAGGGCATGAAAGAAATTCAGCCAACTACTTTGCTAAGACAACATGCATGACCTTTGTTTAGGTCCTAATTAAGTTTCTAATTTTATCTGAGACCTCCTTAGCCTGGCCTTCACTGTCCAGATCACTATCAGCATTTTGGTCACAGCCATTCAACCAGTCTCTGAGAAAATCTCAACTTTCCCTCATTTTTCTGTCTTCCTCTGAATCCTACAAACTCTTCCAACCTCTGCCTGTTTACCCAATTACAAAGCTAATTTCACATTTTCAGGTATTCTTATAAGAATTTTTCACTCCTTGGTGCCAATTTTCTGTATTAAGCTATTTTTGCATCACTATAAGAGTGGGACTGGATAATTTATTTTTAAAAAAGGAGGTTTAAGTGGCTCATGGTTCTACAGGCTGTAGAGAAGACACAGCACTGGCATATGCTTCTGGGGAGGCCTCTGGAAGTTTCCAGTCACAGCAGAAGTTGAAGCAGAATCTTGCACATCAAAGGGCAAAAAGCCGGAGCAAAAAACAGAGGGGCGAGTTGTTACACACTTTTAAATAACCAGATCTTATAGGAACTCACTCACTGTTATGAGGATAGTACCAAATGGGATGGTGCTAAGCCATTTCTGAGTAATCCACCCCGATGGTTAAATCACCTTTCACCAGGCCCACCTCCAACATTGAGAATTACATTTAAATATGAGATTTGGGAGGGGACATACATTCAAACCCTATCAGAGGAGTCTTTATGTTTTTTCAAATATAAAATTATGTCATTGGCAAAAAAAGATAATTTGACTTCTTTTCCAATGGGGATGCCTTTTATTGCTTTCTCTTGTCCAATTGTTCCAGATAGGACTTTCAGAATTATGTTGAATAACAGTGGTAAAAGTAGACATTCTTGTCATCTTCCAGATTTTAGAGGAAAGGCTTTTAGTTTTTCCCCACTTAGCGTGATACTAGCTGTGGGTCTGTCATATATGACTTTTATTATGTTGAGGTATGTTCATTCCATACCCAGTTTTCAAAGAGCTTTTTATAATTAATGAATATTAAATTTTATCAAATAATTTTTTAGCATAATTGAAATGATTATATGGATTTTGTCCTTTTATTTATTTATTTTTTGAGGTGAAGTCTCCCTCTGTCACACAGGCTGGAGTGCAATGGCGTGATCTCAGCTCACTGCAACCTCTGCCTCCCAGGTTCAAGTGATTCTCCTTCTTCAGCCTCCCGAGTAGCTGGGATTACAGGAGCCCACCACCGTGCCTGGTTAATTTTTGTATTTTTAGTAGAGATGGGGTTTTGCCATGTTGACCAGACTGGTTTCAAACTCCTGAACTCAGGTGATCTGCCCACCTCGGCTTCCCAAAGTGCTGGGATTACAGGCGTGAGCCACTCTGCCTGACCCCTTCATTCTGTTTCTGTGATGTATCACATTGATTGATTTGAATGTTGAACCATCCTTGCATCCCTGGGATAAATCCCACTTGGTCATTATGAATTACCCATTTATGTCTTGTTTAATTGAGTTTGCTAGGTGTTTTGCAAATTTTTGCACCAGTATTCTCAGATATGGGCCTGTAGTTTGCTTTTTTAATGTGTCTTTGTCTGGCTTTGATATCAGAGTAATACTAGCCTCAAAGAATGAGTTTGGAAATGTTCTTTCCTTCTCTATTTTTCAGTCTGGTCCTACTGACTTTTTTATTAAGGCTTTAATTTTGTTAATTGTTATTGGTCTGTTCAGGTTTTAGATTTTTTCCTACTTCAATCTTGGTAAGCTGTGTGTGTCTAAGAATTAATTTCCTCTAGATTTTCTAATTTGTTGGCATACAATTGCTGATAGTAGCCACTAATGATCTTTTGATTTTCTGAAGCATTAGTTGTAATGTCTCCTTTTCACCTCTGATTTTACTAATTTGTATCTTCTCTGTTTTTTAGTTAGCCTGTCTAAATATTTGTCAATTGTTTTACTTTTCAAAAAATCAACTTTTTGTTTCATTAATCTTTTGCATTTTCTTCATTTTATCTTTATTTACTTCCACTGTAATCTTTATTATTTTCTTCTAATTTTGGGTTTGGTTTGGCCTTTTTATTCTAGTTAATTAAGATGTATTATTAGGTTATTTATTTGAAGCTTTTCTGTTTTTTATGTAGGCACTTACAGTTACAAATTTTCCTTTTATAATAGTACCTCTTTTACTATATTCATAGGTTTTGCTATGCTATGTTTCCATTACCATTTGTTTCAAGAAATTTTTCTCTTTTCTTCTTAACTTTCTTATTGACCTACTAATCATTCAGGAGCCTATTGTTTAATGTCCGTGTGTGTATAGTTTCTGAAATTCTTTTTTTAATTGATTTCTAGTTTTATTCCCTGTAGTCAGAGAAAATGCTTGATATTACTTCAATTTTTTGGAATGTTTTTAGACTTGTTACTTAACATATGGTCTATCCTTGAGAATAACCCATGCACTGAGGAGAAGAATGTTTATTCTGCAGCTGTTGCGTGAAATTTTCTGTAAATATCTATTAGGTTCATTTGTTCTATAGTGCAGATTGTCTGATGTTTCTTTGCTGATTTTCTGTCTGAAAGGTCTATCCAATGACTAAAGTGGGGTGTTGAAGTGTCCAGCCATTATTGTATTGAGGTCTCTTTCTTTAGACCTTATAATATTTACTTCATTTATCTAGGTGTTTTAGTGTTGGGTGCATATATATTTTCAATTATTATATCCTCTTGATGAATTTATCTCTTTATTATTATATAATGACCTTTTTAATCTCTTTCTACAGTCTTACAGTCTTTTGTTGAAATCTATTTTTATCTGGTATAAGTATAGCTATTTCTGCAAAGAACTCAAACAAATTTACAAGAAAAAAAACAAACAACCCCAGTGGGTGAAGGATATGAACAGACACTTCTCAAAAGAAGACATTTATGCAGCCAACAGACACATGAAAAAATGTTCATCGTCACTGATCATCAGAGAAATGCAAATCAAAACCACAATGAGATACCATCTCACACCAGTTAGAATGGTGATCATTAAAAAGTCAGGAAACAACAGGTGCTGGAGAGGATGTGGAGAAATAGGAACACTTTTACACTGTTGGTGGGACTTAAACTAGTTCAACCATTGTGGAAGACAGTGCGGCGATTCCTCAAGGATCTAGAACTAGAAATACCATTTGACCCAGCCATCCCATTACTGGGTATATACCCCAAGGATTATAAATCATGCTGCTATAAAAAAATGGAGGCTTTCTAAATAGATCTTCATTAATGTTGAAAGAATGAGGTTTTAAGTCTTGGTCTCAGCCAAAAGGAATTCCTCGCATACACAGGAGGGATGAAACACTTGCATTGTTGCATTAGATATTCTTAGAGAGAAAGAGGACCATGTGTAATGGAAAATTGTTAGCCTTGCCTCAGGGAGACCAGGTTGATTCACTGAGAAAGTTTGAATTGGTTTAGAAAGCATAGTTCTGAGTTTTCTAGGAGAAGGAGAAAAGTTAGGGTAGGGCATAAGAAGTAATGCCCACACCAAAAAGTTAGAAAGATCTCAAATTAAAAACCTAACATCACAATTGAAAGAATTAGAGAAGCAAGAAGAATTCAACCACAAAGCTTATAGAAGACAAGAAATAACTAAAATCAGAGCAGAATTGAAAGAAACAGAGACATGAAAAACTGTTCAAAAAATCACTTAATCAAAGTTTTTTGAAAAAATTAATAAGATAGGGTACTAGCTAGATGAATAAAGAAGAAAAGAGAGAAGATTCAAATAAACAAAATTAGAAATGATGAAGTGAATGTTACCACTGACCCCAGAGAAGTAAAAATAACAACCAGCAACTACTGTGAACACATTTACACACACAAACTAGAAACCCTAGAAGAGATGGATAAATTCCTGGCCACATACACAGTCTGAAGACTGAACCAGGAAGAAACTGAGTCCCTGAGCAGACCAATAATGAGCTCCAAAAATTGAATCAGTAGTAAATAGCCTACCATCCAAAAAAAAAAGCCTAGGACCTGATAGATTAATAGTCAAATTTTAACAGATATACGAAGAAGAGCCTGTACCATTCCTACTAAAACTATTTCAAGAAATAGAGGAGGAGGGACTCCTCCCCAACTTGTTCTACGAGGCCAGCATCATCCTGATACCAAAGCCTGGCAGTGACACAACAAAAAAAGAAACCTTCAGGCCAGTATCCTTGATGAACATCCATTCAATAATCCACAACAAAATCCTTGCAAACCGAATCCAGCAATACATCAAAAGGCTAATTCACCACAGTGAAGTAGGCTTCTTCCCTGGAATGGAAGGTTGGTCCATCATGGGCAAATCAATAAAATGTGATTCATAACATAAATAAAACTAAAGACAAGAACCACGTGATTGTCTCAATAGATGCAGAAAAGGCTTCAGTAAAATTCAGCAATGCTTCATGTTAAAAAGTCTCAATAAATGAGGTATTGAAGGAACATACCTCAAAATAATAAAGGCCACCTACGATAAACTCACAGCCAACATTATACTAAATGGGCAAAGTCTGGAAGCATTCTCTTTGAAAACTGGCACAAGACAAGGATGCCCTCTCTCACCACTCCTATTCAACACAGTATTAGAAGTCCTTGCTGGAGCAATCAGACAAGAGAAAGAAATAAAGTGTATTTAAATAGAAAGAGAAGTCCAACTACTTCTGTTTGCAGACAACATAATTCTCAATCTGAATCCTATAGTTCTGACCCAAAAGCTCCTTAAGCTGATACAACTTCCACACAGTTTCAGGATACAAAATCAATGTACAAAATTTGCTAACATTCCTACACACCAAGAAGAGCCAAACTAAAAACCAAATCAGAGAGGCAATTTTATTCACAATTTCCACAAAAAGAATAAAATACATAGGAATACAGCTAACCAGGGTGGTGAAAAATCTCTATAATGAAAATTACAAAACACTGCTCAAAGAAGTCAGAAAAAACACAAACAAATGAAAAATCATTCCATGTTAATGGAGAGAAAGAAGTAATATCATTTAAATGGTTTTACTGCCCAAAGCTATATTAAACTACCAATGACATGCTTCACAGAAGTAGAAAAAGCTATTTAAAAATTCACATAGAACCAAGAAAGAACCTAAGTAGCCAAGGCAATCCGCAAAGCTTGAGGCATCACATTACTTGACTTCAAACTATACTACAGCACTACAGTAACCAAAACAGCATGGTACTGGTGTAAAAACAGACACATACACCAATGGAACAGAATAGAGAGCCCAGAAATAAGACCACATACCTACAACTATCTAATCTTTGACAAAGCTGGCAAAAACAAGCAATGGGGAAAAGATTCCTTATTCAATAAATGGTGCTGGAATAACTGCACATACCTACAACTATCTAATCTTTGACAAAGCTGGCAAAAACAAGCAATGGGGAAAAGATTCCCTATTCAATAAATGGTGCTGGAATAACTGGCTAACCATATGCAGAAGATTGAAGTTGGACTTCTTCCTTATACCACACACAAATATCAACCCAAGATGGATTAAAGACTTAAATGTAAAACCCAAAACTATAAAAGCCCTGGAAGACAACCTAGGCAATACCATCCTGGACGTAGAAACAGGCAAAGATTTCATGATAAAGACACCAAAAACAATTACAACAAATGCAACTATTGACAAGAAGGATCTAATTAAACTTAAAAGCTTCTGCTCAGCAAAAGAAATTATCAATAGAGTGAAAAGACAATCTATAGAATGAGAAAAAGTATTTACAAACTATGTCTCTGACAAAGAGCTAATATTCAATATAAGGAACTTAAATTTATAAGAGAAAAACAAACAACCCTATTAAAAAGTGGCCAAAGAATTGTCTATTCATGTCCTTAGCCTACTTTTTGATGGGATTGTTTGTTTTTTTCTTGCTAATTTGTTTGAGCTCTTTGTATATTCTGGATATTAGTTCTTTGTCAGATATACAGATTGTGAAGATTTTCTCCCATTCTGTGGATTGTCTCTTTACTCTGCTGACTGTTCCTTTTGCCGTGAAAAAACTCTTTAGTTTAATTAAATCCCACCTATTTATCTTTGTTTTTCTTGCATTTGCTGTTGGGTTCTTGGTCATGAAATATTTGCCTAAGCCAATGTCTAGAAGGGTTTTTTTTATGTAATCATCTAGAATTTTTATACTTTCAGGTCCTAGATTTAAGTTCTTGATCCATCTTGAGTTGATTTTTGTATAAGGTGAGAGATAAAGATCCAATTTCATTCTCCTACTTGTGGCTTGCCAATTATCCCAGTACCATTTGTTGGGTATGGTGTTCTTTCCCCACTTTGTTTTTGTTTGCTTTGTCAAAGATCAGATGGCTGTAAATATTTGGGTTAATTTCTGGGTTCTCCATTATGTTCCATTTGTCTATGTGCCTGTTTTTATACCAGAACCATGCTGTTTTGGTGACTATGGTCTTATGATATAGTTTGAAATCAGGTAATGTGGTGTCTTCTGATTTGTTCTTTTTGTTTAATATTGCTTTGGCTATGCAGGCTCCTTTTTGGTTCCATATGAATTTTAGGATTGTTTTTTCTAGTTCTGTGAGGAATGATGATGGTATTTTGATGGCAATTGCATTGAATTTGTAGGTTGCTTTTGGCAGTGTGGTCATAGACGATTCTCAGAAGATAAACAAATGGCCAACAAACATATGAAAAAATGCTCAGCATCACTAATGATCAGGGAAGTTCAAATTACAACCACAATGCAATGCCACCCTACTCCCACAAGAATGGACATAAGAAAAAAATAATAGACGTTGGTGTGAATGTTGTGAAAAGGGAACACTTCTGCACTGCTGGTGGGAATGCAAGCTAATACAATCACTATGGACAATAGTGTGGCGATTCCTTAAAGAACTAAAAGTAGAAGTACCATTTGATCCACCAATCCCACTACTGGCTATGTACCCAGAGGAAAAAAAGTCATTATACAAAAAATATACTTGCACACACATATTTATAGCAGCACAATTTGCAATTGCAAAAATGTAGAACCAATCCAAGTGCCCATCAATCAATGAGTGGATGAGGAAACTGTGGTACATATGTACGATGGGATACCACTCAGCCATAAAAAGGAATGAATTAATGGCAGTTGCAGCAACCTGGATGGGATTGAAGACTATTATTCTAAGTGAAGTAACTCAGGAATGGAAAACCAAACATCATATATTCTCACTTATAATTGGGAGCTAAGCTATAAGGATGCAAAAGCATAAGAATGACACAATGGACTTTAGGGACTCAGGGAGAAAGGGGAGAAGGTGGTGAGGGATAAAAGCTAAAAATTGGGTTCAGTGTATACAGATGAGGTGATGGATGCACCAAAATCTTACAAATCAATAAATAACTTACTAATGTAACCAAATGCCCCCTGTTGTCCTGAAACCTATGGAAATAAAATGTTTCAAAAGTGGGCAAAGGACATGAACACTTTTCAAAAGAATACATACATGTGACCAACAACCATAGAATACAAGGCTCAATATCACTGATCATTAGAGAAATGCAAATCAAAGGCACACTGAGACACCATCTCACACCAGTCAGAATGGCTATTATGAAAAAGTCAAAAAATAACAGATGCTGGCAAGGTTGTGGAGAAAGAGAACACA
Organism: Pongo abelii; assembly: GCF_028885655.2. NCBI lineage: Eukaryota > Metazoa > Chordata > Mammalia > Primates > Hominidae > Pongo > Pongo abelii. Next base: position 212,425,681 of record NC_071988.2, read on the forward strand.
TACACAGTTGGTGGGAGTGTACATTGGTCCCACCATTGTGGAAAGCACAACAGTGCTTTCCTCGAAAGAGATAAAAGCAGAACTATCACTTGACCCAGCAATCTCACTACTGGGTATATACCCAGAGGTATATAAATTGTTCTGTCGTAAGGACACAAGCATGTAAATGTTTATTGCAGGACTATTCACAATAGTAAAGACATGGAATCAACCTAAATGCCCAACGATGACAGATTGGATGCAGATAATATGGCGCACTGTGGAGGAAAAGTTAAATATTAAATTTGAACTCAATTGAACAGGGACACAAACAATGGTCACTAAGTCCTGGAACGAGTTGTGTGAGCCCCTTGAGGCATTCATCCAGTGCTGCTTCGGAGAAACAGTTATTGAAAAACAGCAGTTATTAAAAAACAGTTATTGAAAAACAACAGGCAATTGCAAAAACAAGTTGACCTTTTTGTGTTCCCTGAGCTCAGTTGCGAAGGGCCCTCATGACTGGGCCTCATGACAAACAACTTGTTACAAAAAGAGCTCGGTTCCCAGACTGCGCCGAAGCTTCATGGGACCCCTCCACATCTGTGCATGGACTAGTGGCCAATTCTGAATCCCAGGCTGTTGCTTCCCAGTCTGGTGATGAATCCTCCTTAGTCTGGTGAGTGTAAATATATATATATGTATGTATATACATTTTCCCTTCTCCCCTTCCCATTAAAATTTGTTTACTGTATCATTTGCTTATTGTATCTATATTGCCATATACTCGGGATAAAGTCTATTTACCTTTAAAAGTATTGTGTGTTTCTTTTCTTTCCTCACACATTTCCCACACAGAACAAACATATGCACCATGGAATACTATGCAGCTACATGTTCTCACTCGTAAGTGGGAGCTAAATAATGAGAACTTATGAACACAAAGAAGGAAACAACAGACAACAGACACTGGGGTCTACTTGAGCAGGGAAGGTGGGAGAAGGGAGAGGAACAGAAAAGATAACTATGGGGTACTGGGCTTAATACTTGTGTTATGAAATAATCTGTATAACAAGCCCCTGTGTTATGAGTTTATCTATGTAACAAACCTTCACATGTACCCCCAAACCTAAAATAAAAAATTTTTTAAATCCTTTATGAAAGCTGTACGATCTGCTCCTGTGTGTTTGTATGTCTATATGTGTTACATGTTATATGATAATATTTTGTAAATAAAGCTCATTCTTAAATCGTTAGTTAAATAGAAACGGCTTTACAATTATCCATTAAAAATAATTAGATACTTGCTTGATTTAACTGTGAGCTTATGTCTTTTGTTGAAAGTTTCTAGATTCATGGGTCTTGATAGGTGACCATGATGAAGTATGGAGACATGTTCTCAGTGCCTAGACCAGCAGCTACAAGCCAGAATCAAGCAATTGGCCCCTTCTTTCTGTGCTTTTCCTGTTTTGCCTCCTGGCTATTTTAGGCGGGGTTGGATCCTCCAGTTACAGCCTTCACAGCTCTGTCTTTAGTCCTAATGGACTCACGCAGGCCCTGATCTTCATAGTTTTCCTGGGTGCCATGTGGCTACTTGGGACCTAGAATTACTGAGGGAAGACATTAAGGATGCTACCTGTGTCATAGTTTCAAAATTCTGTTCATTAATTTAAAATCTTAAAATCACGTTAAATTAAGTAATACATAACCAAAAAATATCTTGAGTCATTTGTAAGCTAAAATAGTGAAATATTAACCATTAAAAATTAGTTTAGGTCTATATACCATGACATGTTACTTGTATATGGTATAGAAAACCTAAATATCTTTAGTTCTGTTAATAAACAGTAGTTTGAAGAACTATATTTCTTAAAAGTTATAAAATGGTTTTTATCTAAAAATACTGATACAAGACAGTTGAATATTACTTTTTAGGGTTTTCACTGAAAATTGGGACTCCTAAGACTTAATTACTAGATATGAGAGAAACAATTCTGCATACAGAGTGTATAAAAGCAAGATATGCTTTTTTTTTCTTTTTTGAGAATGAGTCTTGTTCTGTTGCCCAGGCTGGCATGCAGTGGCATGATCTCAGCTCACTGCAACCTCTGCCTCCCCAGTTCAAGGGATTCACCTGCCTCAGCCTCCCAAGTAGCTGGGATTACAGGTGCTTGCAACCACACCCGGCTAATTTTTGTATTTTTAGTAGAGACGGAGTTTCACCATGTTGGCCAGGCTGATCTTGAACCCCTGACCTCAAGTGATGCACCTGCCTCGACCTCCCAAAGTGCTGGGATTACAGGCTTGTGAACATATGCTTTTGATGATAAAACTTATAAAGACATAAAAATGTGTTTTAATTTTTTTTTGGTTTGAAGTTACTTAAAGATTTCAAATTGAAGAAGTAAAAAAAAAACTAGATAAAACTAGATAAATATAGAAAGTTGGGGGAAAATGCACAGCATAGGTTCACAAAAATCTGGGATTAAAAGATGACAACATTTGATAAATTTATTTATAAAGTTTTATTAAATTAACTTTAGAGGCTGGGCGTGGTGGCGCACACCTGTAAATAATAAAATTATCTTGCCAATTATGTCTAACTATGAAAGTTTAAAGTCATTTCTACTGTAAATTGCTTAATTCTGAGGCAGTTTCTGAAAACTTTACAAGCCTGAAAAATCCTGGAATATTGTATCTTTAAGGAGGTTCATGAAAGGATGGAGAAGGCCCTGAGAAGCACTCTTGAATACAGGTTTTTGAGAACTTTAGAATTACATTATTTGAACTGGGTAAGAATTCCCAGAACTTTAATGAAGAGACTGACTGGTTAATAAAACTGCTAACGCAAGCAGAATAAAAATCAATTGAATACCAAGAAAATACTTTGCCAGATTTTCATGCCAAATCAGCTAGTACTTAAATTGTCTAGATAAAGAATTTGAATGAACGGCATAGTTCAAGTCAAATTATCTATGATAATCCCTGATTAGTCAGTGCTAAGCACCTAAGTTGAAGAAACAGTCCAATGTTAAGCATGGAGAACCAGAATGTCTTCCTTCTCCTTCCTGAGTTCTGAAAGCTTTTCTTATTAAAAGTTCTGCATTCTGATTATTGAGTGTAAGAGTAAAGCAAGATGGCAGAAAGAAGGCTCCACTGATAATCCCTCCTGCAAGGACACCAGATGAACAACTATTAATATCCACATAGAAAATACATTCATAAGAACCAAAAATCAGGTGAGTACTCAAAGTACCTGGTTTTAACCTCAGATCACTGAAAGAGGCACTGAAGAGACAGAAAAAACAGTCCTGAAATCACCGTTTCCTCATCCCCAGCAGTGATGGCATGGTGCAGAGATCAACTCTGGGTTCTGCGGGAGGGAGACAGCAATTGTGAGGCACTGAACTCAGTGCTGTCCTGTTAGAGCAGAAAGGAAAACCAGACCAAATGCAGTTAATGCCCATCCACAGAAGGATCAATTAAACCAGCCCTAGCCAGAGGGGAATCAGATTCCAGTGGTTGGAACTTGAGTGTTTGGAAACCTGGCAACTAAGGGCTCCCACACTCTGTGTGTCTAAGAAAACTTGAAAGGCAGCCTAAGCCATCAGGACTGCAACTCTTAGGTGAGGCCTAGGGCTGAGCTGGGCCCAGGGACAGTGGACTGGGGTGGGGAGGGCATGCAACATACTGAGACACCAGCTGGGGCAGCCAAAGGAGTTCTGACATTATCACTCCGCTAACACCAGACTGCACAGCTCATGGTTCCAAAAGGGACACCATCCTTCTGCTTGAGGAGAGGAGGGAAAAGAGTAGGGAGTACTTTGTCTTTCATCCTGGACACCAGCTCAATCACAGCAAGATAGTGCACTGGTCAGAATCCTGAGGCCTCCTTTCCAGTCTCTGGCTCCTAGACATTCCTAGACACACCCTGGGCCAGAAGGAAACCTGCTGCCTTGAACAAAAGAACCATGTGCTGGCAGGATTTATTGCCTGCAAACTTGAAAACCTTTGGGCTCTGAATAACCAGCAGCCATACCCAGGTACTACATCAAGGGCCTTGGATGACCCTCATAGACTTGCTAGACTTAGGTGAACTCAGCACATTACCAGCTGTGGTGGCTAAAAGGCAAAACTCCTTCTTCTTGGGAAAAGTAGAGGGAAAATTAAAGGGGACTTTGTCTTGCCCCTTAGGTACCAGCAAGGCCAGAGGTGGGTAGAGCACCAAGCAAAATTTCGGAATCCCTGATTCTAGGACTTGATTCTTGGTTGGCATTTATGAAGCTGCCCAGGGCCAGTAGGGAGCCCATTGCCCTGAAAACAGCAAGATCCAGGCCAGGCAGCATTCATCGCAAGCTGACAAGAGGCTTTGGGCCTTCTGGGAACATTGGTGGTAGCCTGGCAGTACTCATTGTGGCCTGAAGTGGCGGTGGCTACTCTGCCTTTAGGAAAGGAAGGGAGGAATAGGAAGGACTATGTCTTATGATTTGAGTGCCAGATCAGCTGCAATGCAATAGAATGCCAAGTGGACTTCTAAAATTTTTCACTCTACTCCCTGACTTCTGAATGGCACTTCTGGACCCAGCCAGGGACTGAGGGCACTCACTGCCCTAAAGGACAGAACACAGGCCTGGCTGGCTTTGCCACCTGCTAATTGTAGAGACCAAAGGCCTTGAGTGAACATAGGCAGTCGTCAGAAAGTTCATGCAGCAGGACTTGAGCAAGACCCGGGGCTGTGCTAGCTTCAGGTCTGATCCAGGGCAGTCATAGTGTGGTGGCCAGGGGTGATTGTGTCTTTCTTCTCCCAGCTTTAGGTGGCTTAGAACAGAGAGAAAGACTCTGTATCTTTGAGAGAAAATAACGGTAGAGAAAAAGAGTCTCTGGCGAGTAATCCAGAAAATTCTCCTGGATCTTGTTGAAGGCTGTCAAGGTGGGACTTCTCTGAGTCTGGAAGAATTACAGCATTATTGGGTACAAAGTACCCATAAAGCAGATATGGCTTAGATCACAACACCGAAGTCTTTTCAAATATGTGAAAAGTCTTCCCAAGAAAGACAGCTACAAATAAGCCCAGACAGTGAAGACTACAATAAATACTCACCTTTTCTCTTTTTTAATTTTATTTTTTAAATCTCTCATATGGTGCTGCATGGCCAAGATTTTAATGTCCAGACACTGAAGAACATCTACTAGCATCAACACCAACCAGGAAAACATGACCTCACCAAGTGAACTAAATAAGGCACCGGGGACAAATCCTGGAGAAAAAGAGATATGTGACCTTTCGGACAGAGAATTCAACATAGCTGTATTAAAAAAAAAAAAAAAAAAACTGAAAGAAATTTAAAATAACAAAGTAAAGAAATTCCAAATTTTATCAGCTAAACTCAACAAAGAGATTGAAATAGTTACAACAAATTCAGCAGAAATTCTGCAGCTGAAAAATGCAATTGGCATGCTGAAGAATGCATTAGAGCCATTTAATACCATTTAATAGCAGAATGGATCAAGCAGAAGAAATAGCGAGCTTGAAGACAGGCTATTCGAAAATACATAGTCAGAAGAGACTAAAGAAAAAGAATAAAAACAAAAAATCATGCCTACAGGATCTAGAAAAATAGAAAAACAGGATCCTCACAAAGACAGATCTAAGAATTATTGGTTTTAAAGAAGATGTAGAGAAAGAGGCAGGGGTAGAAAAATTTATTCAAAGGGATAATAGAAAACTTTCCAAACCTAGAGAAAGATATCCATAACCAACTACAAAAATGTTATAGGACATTAAGCAGATTTAACCCAAAAAAGACTACTTCAAAGCATTCAATAGATCTTCCAAAAGTCAAAGATAAAGAAAAGTTCTAAAGGAAGAAAGAGAAAAGAAACAAATAACATACTGGTGAGCTCCAACACCCCTGGCAGGAGACTTTACAGTGGAAACCCTACCGGCCAGGAGAGAGAAGCAATAAATATTTAAAGTACTAAAGGAAAAAAAACCTTTTACCTTAGAATAGCATATAGAGTGAAAATGTTCTTCAAATAAAAAGAAGAAATACTGACTTTTCCAGACAAACAAAAGCTGAAGTATTTCATGAATACCATATCTGTCCTAAAGAAATGCTAAAGAGAGTACTTCAATCAGAAAGAAAAGGACATTAATGAGCAATAAATGATCACCTAAAGGTAAAAAAAAATCCTCACTGCTAATAGGATACAAAACAAAACAGAATCTTATAACACTATAGCTGTGTGGTGTGCAAACTACTCTTATGCAAAGCAGGAATACTAAATAATATCCAATCAAAAGTAATAACTACAACAACATTTCAAGACATAGCACAATAAAATATAAATAGAAACAACAAAAAGTTAAAAAGTGAAGGGATGAGCACACCCGTCCTGAGCCGGCCGACGTGGTGGAAGCTGGGAGCTGGGGAGCGGGGGAAGGCCAGGAGCGCGGGCGGAAGGGAGGCCGCCCCGAGAGCCGGAAGCCTGGGCAGGGGACCCAGGCCTCCTGCGCCCCCCAGCAACAGCACGGCGGCGCCACGTTGGTCCTGCGCGAGGCCTGGCCGCCGGCGACGGCGGGACGCTCTGGGAGGCCGGCGGTGCTCGGGCGTAGAGGGAGACAGCAGCCCGGGGGCACGGGCGAGCGGCTCGGGGGTCCGGGATCCAAGCCCCGCTGCCCCGGGGTGGCGGTGACGCCTGGAGTCGGGCGGGCGTGGCTGGGCCGGGCTCTTGGGGCAGCCAGGCGCCGCTGCGGGCGTCTAGGACACACCACCCTGAACGCGCCGCATCTCCTCTGATCTCGTGAAGCTAAGCAGGGTCGGGCCGGGTTAGTACTTGGATAGAGTCCGCCTGGGAATAGCGGGTACCCTAGGCTTTTGGCTTCCCGCTCCCTCCCTCTTTCCCCCTTCTGCCTCCGTGCTTCCCAACCGCCCCCCTCCCTCCACCTTGTCCGCCCCTGCGCCCCAGCCTAAGCCCAGGACCTCCCCCTGAGGGTCCGCCACTGCAGCACCACCAGGCAGCAGCATCCCACCTCTTCCCATTCGCTGCAGCCCCACCAGGAGCCCGGCTCCAACCCGGGCGGACGGGACCCACCCCCAGGGCGCAGGCGCGGGTTCCCTGAGGTCCCGGGTGTCTTTCCCGCTCCCCGGACGCCCAGGCAATTCAATTAATTCATCCAGCGCCGCCACAACCGTCCAAGCCGGGGGAAGGGGCGGGCAAGGGCAGCGGGTCCCACAGAAGCCAGCCAAGACCTCCGCTCCGGAACCCGTGGGCTGCTTTACCCGGGGGAAGGACATTGCCTTCGCCAGCCACGAGGAAATCCGTCCCTGTGCACTTTGCCACCGGCTTCGTGTAAACTCCAGTCCCCAGGACACAAGAGAGACCCAGGCCTGGCCCCGTGGACAGGCTCAGAGCCACGGCTCTTGCCTGACGGATTGGGCGTACTCTACAAATCTGGGGGCCACCGCACCGAGAAGACAGAAAGAAGCAAACAAAGGAAGGACCCCATGAAACACACCCCCAAAGCAACCAACAAATCCAAGAAAATAAAAGACGTCTCAGGGCTTGGTTTTCCCACATGGGGGGCCCTGACCCCCTGTTGTAGCCCGGCCTAAGCACCCTCCACCCCACCCCGGCCTGCTCAAAGGGGCCCTGTCTACCTGAGCAGAGCCTCCCTCTCCAAGGCTCTGTTGCTCTCTCTCTACAACTCCCTCACCCTCTCCCTTTCTCTATTTCCCCCTCCACCTCGCGCTCTTCTGTCGCGCTCTCTTTCCCTCTTTCCCTCTCTCTCTCCTCCCCCACTCTCTGTCTCTCTCTCTCTATCGCTGTCTCTCTCTCTCTCCCTCTGGTTCTAGCTCTCCATTCCTCTCTCCCTTGCTCTCCTTCTGTAACAGGAAGAGCCGCAGACAAAACCCCTCAGACACCGAGTTGTAGAAGGAAGGGCTTTATTCAGCTGGGATCATGGGCAGACTCACTTCTCCAAAAACCGAGCTCCCAGACTGAGTAATTCCTGTCCCTCTCAAGGGCTTACAACTCTAAGGGGGTCTGCGTGAGAGGGTCGTGATCCATTGAGGAAGCAGAGGGTACTGACTGGGGGCTGCATGCAGCGGTAATTAGATCAGAACAAAACAGGACAGGGATTTTCACAGTGCTTTTCTATACAATGTCTGTAATCTATAGATAACATAACCGATTAGGTCAGGGTTATATCTTTAACTACCAGGCCCAGGGTGTGGCACCGGGCTGTCTGCCTGTGGATTTCATTTCTGCCTTTTAGTTTTTACTAAAAGGGGTGCGCCCATGTGTGTCTGTTTGGGAATGGGTTTGCTCGTGATTGTGGTGGGGTATGTCTGGATGTCCGTCAGTACCTTTGTCCTGGGATTGGGCTGCTGACTCTATTGCCAGCGCGTGGGTGTCACAGTTGCTGTGATACTCTAAGTACGCAGAAACTGGGCATAAGACAATATGAGGGGTGGTCTCATCCCTTACTTCAAGCTATCTTTGTCTGTGTCTTTGTGTGTCCGTGTGTGTGTGCCCGTGTGTGTCTCCGTGTGTGTGTGCCCCCGTGTGTGTGTGCCCGCGCGCGTGCTCCCGTGTGTATCTGTGTGTGTGTCGGGGTGGGTTTGCTCGTGGTGGTGGGGTGTGTCTGGGTGTCCCATCAGCCCCTTTCTCCTGGGATCAGGCTGCCAGGGCTCTAGTGCCAGCGCGGGGCAAAGCAGGGCCTTGGCCAACGGGGCGGGTCCTCGTTGAGACAAGCGACAATTGTGTGGGAGTTGTGAGAAAAAGGGCCCACGAGGCTGGGCCGGCTGTTTGCCCCTGGAGGGCCCTGACAGCTCTGGGTGTGTGGGGCAAAAGGGGGTCTTGCAGGAGGGGCGGCGAGGGATCCAAAATAATTTTTCCGCGGCAAGGCGGAGGACCAGAGGGGAACCCAGGACCGTTGGCTCTGGGCCCTGACGCCTCGGAACACACCCCGTCCTGAGCGGGCCCTATGTGTTGGAAGCTTGGGAGCTCCCGAGCAGGGAAAGGCCTGGAGCGTCTGCGAAAAGGGAGGCCACCTGGTGTGCCTGGAGCCTGGGCAGGGGGCTGAGGTCTCTGGCTTTCCCGCGCTGCAGCAGGGCGGTGCCACGGCGGTCCGGCGCGTGGTCTGGCCGTAGGCGAGGGGGGTGTCTCTGGGAGGCCGGCGGAAGGCGCAGCGCGGCTGCCGGCGGTGCTGGGGCCTTGATGGGGAGAGCAGCCCGGCCGCGGGGGAGCGGCTCTGGGGCCCCGGATCTGAGCCCCGTGGCCCCGGGGTGGCGGTGACGCCTGGAGTTGAGCAGGCGTGACTGGGCCGGGCTCTTGTGGCAGCCAGGCACCACTGCCGGCCTTTATGGCCACACCACCCTGAACGCACGGGATCTCGACTGATCTTGAAAGCTAAGCAGAGTTGGGCCTGGTTAGTACTTGGGATGCGAGACCCCCTGGGAATACTGGGTGCTGAAGGCTTTTGGCTCCCCGCTCCCTCCCTCTTTCCCCCTTTTGTCGCCGTGCTTCCCAACCGCCCCCTGACTCTACTCCGACTTTTCCGCACGCCTGCGCTCCAAAACGCATGGGCTGCTTTCCACCGGGAAAGGACATTGCCTTCATCAGCCACCAGGAAAACCGTCCCTGTGCACTTGGATTTTCATTGCCACCGACTTCGTGTAAAATCCAGTCTCGGGGACACGAGAGAGACCCAGGTCTTGTGCCCTGTGAGCACGCTCGGCGTTCTGGTTCCCGCCAGATGGACAGGCGCACTCTACAACTCTCGGAGCCTACTGCATCAAGAAGACAGAAAGGATCAGACGACGGAAGGACCCTACCAAACGCACCCCTGAAGTAACCAACTAATCCAAGAGTAAACACATCTCAGGGCTCAGTTAGTCCTCTCCCTTGGACGGCCCTGCCCCCCTGTTCTGGCCCAGCCCAAGCATCCTCCACCCCACCCCGGCCTGCTCAAAGGCTCCCTGTCTACCAGAGCAGAGCCTCTTTCTCCAAGGCTCTATCGCTGTCACTCTCCAGCTCCCTCACCCTCTCTCTTTCTCTTCTTCCCCTCCACCTCTAGCTCTTCTGTCACATTCTCTCCGTCTCTCCCCACCCTCTCTGTCTCTATCTCTATCTCTGTCTCACCCTTTGTTTCTATCTCTCCATCTCTCTCCCTTGCTGTCCTTGAAGCTGTCTGTCTTTGTGTGTGTGTCCGTGCGTGTCCGTGTGCGTGTGTGCCGGCGCGCGTGCGTGCGCCCGTGCGTATGTGTGTGTGGGGGGGCGGGTTTGCTCGTGGTGGTAGTGGGGTGTGTCTGGGTGTCCATCAGCCCCTCTTTCCCGGGATCAGGCTGCCGGGGCTCTAGTGCCAGCGCGGGACAAAGCAGGGCCTTCCTGCCCCGTTGGCCACGGGCTGGATCTTCCTCAGGACAAGCGACAATGGTGTGGGCGTTGTGAGAAAAAGGGCCCGCGGGGCTGGGCCGGCTGTTTGCCCCTGGGCAATCCTGGCTTATCTGGGTGTGTGGGGCAAGAGGGGGCCTTGCAGGAGGGGCGGCGAGGAATCAAAATAATTTTTCCGCGGCAAGGCGGAGGACCAGAGGGGATCCCAGGACCGTGGGCCCTCGGCCCTGGGCCCTAACGCCTGGGAGCACACCCCGTCCTGAGCAGGCCCCAACTGTTAGAAGCTTCGGAGCTCGAGAGCCAGGGGAAGGCCTGGAGTGTCAGCTAAAGGGAGGCCGCCTGGAGAGTCCAGAGCCCTGGCAGGCGATGGAGGCCTCTGGCGCCTCGGCGGTCCCGCGCGTGGTCTGGCCTCGGGCGACAGCGGGACGCTCTGGGAGGCCGGCGGAAAGCGCAGCGCAGCGACTGGTGGTGCTTGGGCGTATAGAGGGGGAGAGCAGCCCGGCCGCAGGCAAGCGGCTCTGGGGTGCCTGATCGCAGCCTCGTGGCCCCGGGTTGGTGGTGACGCCTGGAATCAGGCGGGCATAGCTGGACCGGGCTCTTGGACCAGCCAGGCACCACTGCCATTGTCTACGGCCATACCACTCTGAACATGAGAGAGACTCAGGCCTCGGCCCGTGGGCACGCTCGGCGCCACTGCTCCCGCCACGGGAACGGGCGCACTCGACAACTCTCAGGGTCCACAGCACGAAGAGGACAGGGAGGAGCCAGCAAAGGAATGACGCTACGAAACGCACCCCCAAAGCAACCAACCAAGTAAAAACACGTCTCAGGGCTCCCTTGGTTTTCCCGCGTGGGCGGCCCTGCCCCCCTGTTCTAGCCCGGCCCAGGCACCCTCCACCCTACCCTGGCCAAAGGGGCCCCTGTCTACCAGAGCAGAGCCTCCCTCTCCAAGGCTCTGTTGCTCTCCCTCTCTAGCTCCCTCACCGTCTCCCTTTCTCTACTTCCCTCTCCACCTTGCCCGCTCTCTCTCTCTCTCTCTCTCTCTCTCTCTCTCTCTCTCTCTCGCAGTTTCCCCGGTCCCTCTCTGTCTCTCGCTCTATCGCTGTTTCGCTCTCTCTCCTTCTGTTTCTATCTTTCCATCTCTCTGTCCCTTGCTCTTCTTCAAGCTGTCTGTGTCTTTGTGTGTCTGTGTGTATGCTTGTGTTCCCGCGCGTGCCCCCGTGTGTGTCTGTTTGGGAGTGGATTTGCTAGTGATTGTGATGGGGTGTGTCTGGATGTCCGTCAGTACCTTTGTCCCGGGATCAGGATGCCAACTCTATTGCCAGCGCGTGGGTGTCACAGTTGCCATGATAGTCTCACACACGCAGGTGTGTGGATCTCGTTCATTTTCATGTAGACAAAGAGAGTGAAACCACAGAGAAAAGAAACGTCCCGTGCATCACGGCCTGACTATGGATTCTTGTTTCCTGCAAAATGGGGAGTCTCCAATATAGCCTGTTTGTAAACTGGAAAGTAGAGCACCGACACGATGCTGGTCTTCCACGCATTCCTGGAAATTTCTGGGTCCCCACAGAGCTCAGGAAACAAACAGTCAACATGGTCATGCTTTCGGGGAGGGGGGAGCGGGCAGAGACTTGAGCAACAGGCACCTCCGCAGAGGGCAAAGAAACGTGGAATCCAGAATCACGCTTCAGTCGGCCTGAGTGTGACTCCCGTGTGGATGGGACTATCCGCCTCGCGCTCTGTTGCAGGGCTCAACGTGGGGATTTGTCATCTGTGAACCATGTGGATGAAAAACAGACAACCACCTGAGTCTCCGCTCATTGCTCTCTGGGGAATTCGCTCATTCCTTCGGAAACGGAATTCGAATTCGTCTGAATCGCTCCGGGATGAAGTAACCCAGGCTGGCGATCCGGAGGGCCGCTGAGCGCCCCGCCGGCCAACGGGGCTGTGGGCCCAGCACTCAACCTGCACTGGTCACCGAGCATTTTCCTGGAGTGCTGGGAGCTGTTGGTTCTGGAGGCAGAAGACCGTTTTTCTGTCTGCCTTCCTTTATCTGTTTCTTGCTCCTTTTGTCCCTCGGTCCATCCTTCCCTCTGTTCTTCCCTCCCTCCCCCGATTTTTTCCTCCCTTTCTCTCTCCCTCCCTCTTTCTCTCCCTTCCAGGGTCCCTCCGTCCATCCATGCTTTCCTGGCTCCATCCTTCCGTCCCACTCTGTCTCTGTTCCCGTCCTCATCTCTGCCTGCCTTCTCGAAAGGGCAGCACCCCGGTTTGCGCGGGGTCTCCGGTCTTTATTTAGTTGCAAGGCGCTCCATGGTGCTGGCGAGGAGGCTGGCGGGACACGGGTTGGCAAGTGATAGTGAGCGAAGGGGCAGAGGAGTCGAGCTGCGGAAAGAACTCGCCTGGCTTCTGTCCGGGCCCAGTGTCTCGCGGACTGAGGTCTCCGCCAACCCGACTGAAGAACGCGGGGGAAAAAGGGATGAGAGCTCCTCCTGGGCTAGTTAGAAAACCTGGGCTGCTGCCTGCAAACCCGCGCGTGCGCAGTGGACAGTCCACCTCCCGGTACCTGGAAGGGCCCTGGGATCCCGGGGACGCTCAGGAAAGAATGACAGCCCTCCTCTGTGTGGAGTCTCTCGCCGGACCTGGAACTCAGGGATCCTAGACAGCTCCGCTGGAAGAGAAGACACGCCTCTCCATACCGAGCCAGAAGTTCACCGCGAAAGAGAGGCCGCCGCTCTGCCCCCGCCCCGCCCCAACCCCGCGTCCTAAAGCTCCTCCAGCAGAGCCCGGTGTTCTTCCTGGCTGAGGAGTGGTTCCAGCAGAGCGGGCTCTTACACCTCCTTCAGCTCCCCCAGTGACACCGGACCTAGGAAAGGTTGTGCCTTTTGCTGAAACTCTGGGGTCTATAGGAGCTCATCTAACAGGCTGGAGGTGAGTGCAGACGAGCGCCCCGGCTCCTGGAGCGGTTGGGAGGCGCCTGCATATGGCTGGCATCTGTGCTTGACGAGGAGGCCTCCGGGGTCGCGAGCTTCGGAGGCGGAGGTGCCCCGTCTTCGGGTTCCCACGCCGCCCTGGCGACCTCGGGCTCCAGCCCCACCGCTGACTCCGGTGGGACATGGGTGGCGCAAGCACACCTTGCCCCTGTGACTCAGCTTGAGGGGGCCCAGGCTGTCCCACCGAGCACGCGCCCAGCAGGCCGTCGCGCTGCGGGTCCCGGTCCTCCCGGCCTTTGCTCGGGTGCGCAGGCCACCGAGGAGCCTGAGGGTGGGAGAGCGCCCCGTCCGGGGGAGCCAGGGCAGCGTAGGCAAAATCCGCGCGTGCCGGGGCCGCTTGGGAGATCCCTCCTGCCGGCGCGGCCTGGCTGGGCTGGAGCACGGGGACGGCCCTCGCCCCCTGGCTCACGAAAGCCCCCTGGGGGAGAGCCCCAGGCGCGCAGGGCACGCGGGGTGCGGGAAGCGCCGTTCCCCACGCCCCGGCGTGGGCGAAGGCGACCCACGAAGGAGCAGGGTGACACCCACCGGGGGCCGCGTTGCACAGGCTGCCTGCGTGCGCGGGCGCCCTGCCACCCTGTCCCGGGTGCCTGGCCCGTCGATTCTGAAACCAGATCTGAATCCTGGACTCCGGGAGGCCCGTCTCTCTGGCCAGTTCTTCCCTGGCGGCGATGCCTGGAAAGCGATCCTTCTCAAAGGCGCGGAGGAGCAGGGCGGTCTGGGATCCGGTGACGGCGGTCCGCTGTCGCCTGCCTTCTTGCGGGCCGCGTCTCCCGGGCCAGGGCCGAGATTCCCGCCGGTGCTGCCTCAGCTGGCGTGACCTCTCATTCTGAAACCAAATCTGGACCCTGGGCTCCGGAACGCCGATGGCCTGGGCCAGCCCTTCTCTGGTGGCGATGCCCGGGTACGGGTTCCGCTCAAAGCAGGCTCGCAGGGCCTCGCTTTGGCTCGGGGTCCAGACGAGTCTCCTTCGCCGTCCTCGTCCTCGGGCTTCCGCGGGGAGGGTGCCGTCCGAAGGTGTCGGGAGAGCCATCGCGGGGAGCCCCGGCCGGAATTTCACGGACGGACACGGGCAGAGAGAGGCCCGCGGGCTCCCGGGCACCTCAGCCGGCCTGTGCACTGGGCGCAGGTGCAGCCAGGAGACCCTTAGAAAGACCTGCCACCTCCACCCCGTTATGAACATGCATGAGCTCGGGGCCCAAGGTCCCGGGGTAGCCCGCCCTCCGAAGCCGAAAACCACAGGGACCAGGGCCTTGTGGGGTGGGTGGGTGTAGGGCCAGACTGGAGGGGAAAGAGGGGCTTTGGGGCTGGCTCTCTGAGGTTCTCCAGTAATTCTATGGAAACTGGAAGCCGCTGTCTTGACTCCCAGTTTTCAGGCAGAAACCACCCCGAAGGGTGGAGTGTGGAACTGAACTTCCATGACAGTCTTGAGTTTTCCAGGCCCTCTCCGTGAAGGCGGCAATGCCTGTGGATGTCGCCGTTGCCGTGATAGTCTCACACACGCAGGGGTGTGGATCTCGTTCATTTTCATGTAGAAAACGAGAGCGAAACTACAGAGAAAAGAAACGTCCCGTGCATCACGGCCTGACCACGGATTCCTGTTTCCTGCAGCAAGAGAAGTCTCTACTGTGGCCTGTTTAGAAACTGGAAAGGAGAGCGAAGACAGGATGCTGCTTTTCCACGCTTCGCTGGAGGTTTCTGGGTCCCCACAGAGCTCGGGAAACAAACAGTCAACATGGTCACGCTTTCGGGGGCCAGAGACACATGAGCAACAGGCACCCTTGCAGAGGGCAAAGGGGTGGGCCTGAGTGTGACTCCTGTGTGGACGGGACTATCCCCCTCGCGCTCTGTTGCAGGCTCAAGGTGGGGCTATCTCATCTGTGAACCATGTGGATGAAAACCGGACAATCACCCGAGTCTTGGCTCATTGCTCTCTGGGCAATTCGCTCATTCCTCGGGAGGCGGAATTCGTCCGAATCGCTCCGGGATGAAATGACCCAGGCGGGCGATCCGGAGGGCCCGTGAGCGCCCCGCAGGCAGACGCGGCTGTGGGCCAAGCACTCAGCCTGCACTGGGCACCCAGCATTTTCCGGGAGTGCGAGGTCCTGCTGGTCCTGGAGGCAGAAGACCGCTTTTCTCTCTGCCTTGCTCTCTCTGTCTCTTGCTCCCTTTCTCTCTCTGTCCTTCCCTTCCTCCCTCCGCCCTCCCTACCTCCCTTCCTCCCCCCTCCCCACTTTCTCCTTTCCAATGTCCCTCTGTCCATCTGTCCTTTTCTCGCTCCATTCCTCCTTTTCTCTCTGTTTCTGTTCCTCTCCCCATCTCTATTTTTCAACATTATATGATCCCATTGTGTGTATCTGTGTGTTAACATTTTTAGCAATGAAGTTCATTTTCATTAAGATATGTATATTGTTATTTAGACATGTTATTTATGTATGTGCATTTGTTTAATAGACATAAATTTATTTCAGAGTTATTCTACAGCGTAGTGTAAGCAAAACTCATAAGCCGTGTCAACCCAAAAATTGTGTGACTCGCGTTACTGTGATTCTTTTCTATTGCAGTGCTCGAGAATAAAATCTCTCTATCTCCAATTTATATCTGTGTATTACCATTGAATTGGCCCCGTTTCCTGTAGTGACAGAACACTATTCCCGGACTATGACAAGAGCTGTGGACTGTGGGGAGGTCAGGGTTAGGATGATGCAGAAGTGAAAATAAGACATTCTCTTTTTCACATCTTTATTAAATACAAATTCCATATGAAAGAAATTTAAAATTCCAAACAACATTAATGTTTATTTCATTATTACATAAAGTGAAAATTACAAAGCAACCAAACAAGTCATTAATACACTTAGATAATGAAAGATTGTATGATCTCAGTACAAAATACAAGTAGAATATACATCAAATATAACAAATACACTGTGTTGTAGTCATATCCTGCAATACAGTACAATCAATTGAAATGTATAAAATACAATAAAATATAAATTCAGGATGTTTAAAATGAAATAAAACATGAGACAGGTCAATAAATAAGTACAATCATTTACCATTTAATATATCTTGACTTAAATTTTATGTAGAAATATTAAAAGTAAACAGCTTGCATAGTAATTTTACTATAATTATATCAAACTGTAAAAATGTATAGACATTTTCCCACAGGGAGTGCTACTAATGGTTTGTGGATATTAGTACTCCATGGGTTCAGGCTGGAAGAGTGAGAGCCTACAACATTTTCTGGATTAAAAGAGAAGCAATTTCTTGGTAAAGCGGCTCATGCCTGTAACCCCAGCACGTTGGGAGGCGGAGGCTGGCAGATCACTTGAGTCCGAGGCCAACCTGGCCAACGTGACAAAACTCTACTAACAATACAAGAAAAAAAAATTAGCCAGGCATGGCGGTACATGCCTGTAGTCCCAGCTACTTGGGAGGCTGAGGCATGAGAATTGTTTGAACCCAGGAAGCAGAGGTTGCAGTGGGCTAAGATTGTGCCACTGCACTCCAGCCTGAGTGACATAGCAAGACTGTCTCAAAAAAAAAAAAGAGCATATAATTTTATATTTACTTTTCTACAATCTAAAATATGCAAATTCACAATTACAATCTAATATTTTTCTGATTATATAGAAATGCACGACTGTCATCAGACATCCAAAAGGCATCAAATGTCTAACATGAAATATAAAATTTGTCTATAGCCTTAGCGGTCTGCAAAATGCAGGGCTCAGCATTCTGAGTATACCGCTCAAGTTTCTTTCCTATGACTTCTTCAGGTTCTGTCATTTATTAACACAGTGTGTCTAAAATTGTCACTGCTGGTCATCTGGAAGAATCTGAGAAGAAGCAGGTCCTTGTTCTCATTCCTAGAGCTGCATCTCTGCTGAATAGGGTCAGGGTGCTCCCAGCTTAGCCTTATCTGATCCACTGACAGGCTCAGTTATCTCCTGCCCAGGGAAGGGATAGGTTTCTCTCTCCAAGGCTGAATCCCCAGGACCAGGCATTGTGGCTGGGACAAGCCAGCTCTCAGCAGGGAAGACATAAGCTGCCTGGGTGGCCATGGAATACAAGGTCTGCACCTGGGCACACAGAGGCCCCCGGAGCTGAGTGAGCAGTATCCGCTGCTCACAGGTCAGTGGAGAATGGATCTGCTGTGCCCACACCTGGGCTAGGTCTTGATAAACAGCCTCTGACATAGCTCGCACAGAGGTCACCAAGCTTTTTCGAAGTGACGGTGTTTGGACTCCTAGGGCCCGAGACCTATGCCGCTCGCTGTGCCCAGTGCGAACCCTGGAATGTCCCCTATGGTGGACATCACAGGTCTCCTGGATTTCACTGTTGTGCACAGCGGTGGAGGATCTTGATTTTTTATTCAACGTCAAGCTGCACTCCTCTTCTGAACAGTTCCCTGCAAAGAAAGCATGTGAGAGACTCATCAGAGCAGTCCCCACAGACCCTCATTTCCAGGACCCCCTGTGCACCCAGGTGAACCCCACTTGTTTCTCCCACTTCTTCCCGTCCATCTCAGCACTGGAATGAAGTGAGGCTGAACCGCTTGTGAGTCCCCAGATATTCTCAGAGTGCTAAGATCTCAAAAATTTACTTGTCAATAAGTAACTCCCTTTCCGCTCCAGCCTCATATAAGTTTCCTGATTATTTGCTTTTTGGGGCAAACCAAAAACAAAAAAAGCCACCACCACCACCAACAACAACAAACACCAAGATTCTACCTGCTCTGTCTTGGCAGCTGTCCTTGGAACTGATTTTTCTTTTCCTGCAGTTTTCCCGGTATGAGCTGGACTCTGGTTCTGTGAACACAATGAAAGTTTGAGAAAGTGCCTCCAACTGAACACCTTGAAATTCCTAGTCCATCCTGGACACACAGGAGCTGAGGTTACCAGCAAACTCCAGCTCTCTTCTGTTCTCCAGTGTCCAGGATCTGTACGGCCCTGGCTGCCAAGGAGCTCCCAGTTTCCTTGCCAGGGGAGCCTGTGTTGCTACCCTGTCCCTTCTCACCTTGAAAGAGCCAAATCTTACCTGATCCAGCAGTGCTGTTCCCGGCCTTGAGCTTGGTTTCCTCAGAATTCTCCTTGTTTGGATTGGGCTCTGATCCTGCTGCAAAAGAAAGTTTAGATGAGTCACCTCTCCCTAGGAAGAGTCCCATAGTCTATCTCTGATGCATTTTTGCAGATCAGTCTTTCATGTGAAGCTCTTCTGCCAGTGTCACGAGTGAACACATTTCTCAAAGTCCTCTGAGAGCACTAAGCCATTTCCCATCCCCAAATCTCAAAATAAAACCCTACTAAAGACATATAGCTCAGTGTCCCTGATTCCAACCCTCCTTCCAGCCTCCACAGGAGCAGCCCAAGGCCTTACCTTGCCTTTGTATGTGCTTCTCACTGGAATGGGAGAAGGCGGTCTTGCCTTTTCCTTTGAATGGTTTCTTCTCATCTGAGCCCTTTTCTGTAAAGGAGATCTGCTGGAAAGCGGGCTGGTCAGTGGAGCACTGGGTGGAGGAGCAGTGGAGATCGGGGTTTTCATTTCCCTTTCCCATGTTGAAGCTCAAGTCAAAGGTGCGCTCTCTCACACGTCCAAAGGCAGAGTGTGGGTTATTCTGAAAGACATGCCTTTTATACCTCCCTCGGCTGGGCGTGGCTTACTCTTATTGGCTGAAGAGTTTTCTCATTTCTGCCGCTTCTTAGAGCCTCAATCAGAAGTTTCTTGCTGTAGTTCTACTGGGGACCTAGACACAGTTAAGGGGATACATTTTCAGGGTCCTCTTACCGTGTCAAGAAAACAAAGAACTGGGAGCACAGGGATCGGAAGATGGAGGAATCTTTTCTTCCAATTTCTGTTTCAGTTCCTACCTGGAAGATTTTATGATCCTGTTCACCTTTCAAGATGCACAATTAAACATGCCTATATTGACGTATGTTATACATTTTGCCCAGAAGGAGAATTTATTATACATAGTGTTAACATTGTATGCATAGATATTATAATTTCTTAAGTGCTTGGAAACAACAAATGTTAAATTATGGTTGATTGTATTAGACCCACACCTATATGATGAAATAAAAATGCAGAGAAAAAATAAATACCAAATGAAATGGCCCTTCCTACCTTAAAAATGGGGAAGATAATTAGATCAAATGCAATAAAATTGAATTGATTAGGTTGAGCCAGTGCTAACCTAATCAGCCCCTGATTCCTGAGGTAGCAAAAAGTCTAGGTGGAAAAACTTTCCCCCTTTCTCACCCTTCCTCAGTCATCCTGGGAGCACCATTTTGTTCTGTGGAATTTATTCAAGCTCCCTACTGAAAATGGACTTGGTTTCAAACAGGTAAACCATCAACTGATCACAAGAAAAACAGCCTAGATTCTGAACATCAGCTCCTGTCTTCACACCGCACACACCACCTGAATCCCATCAAAGCCCACGTTGTTTCTCAACATCCACCAGCAAGACGCATTCCAGGGCAGACTCTCAAAATTGCCTCAGTGAGATGGAACAAGATGTGGTGGAGCTCCAGGTTCAGAACAGCTGCCTCATCCCTTCCTACTGCGGCGGAGTCTGTCTCTGCTGGTCAGAGCCCTCCAACTAGCCTAGTCTATGTCCAAGCAAGTGTCCCCTAAAAGGACCTTCTTGTCTCCCCCTCTGCTGAGGAAAGCATGCAGGAATGAGACCTTCTATGTTAGTGAGTACTCAGCCTCCAGTCCCAAATGACTTGATTGACTGATGAACTGATTCCTTGAGGAGGAGAAAGACACGGGGAAGAGACTGTGTTGGGTGAGTCTGTGTTTTCCCAGCTGTGCTGCCTGTGCAAATAGTGGAACGAAAAAAGAATTAGTGGTAGACACTGCCTAGTGAAATTGTCTGAATGTAAATGGAACTCATCATAATATGATATCATTATATATTATAATATTATGATATAAAATTTATTTGACATCTGAATAAATTTTTATATATTATGATATATAAAATTTGGTCAGGTAATTTTATAAGAAAATTGAGTTAAATTTTGTAACAACATTAACACATAAACTCAATAGAAAGCTAGGAAAATTGTCTGCTCTTGTGTAAATGATTGCTTGTTGGATAACTCTGTAAAAGGTGTGAAGAGGGGTCTGCTACTTACTTGATAAGTAAGTACTTGATAAGACATCGACTTCCACATCTTTGCTTCTTTTAACCTCTCAAGATATGAGAATATTTTACTCTAAGAAAGTATTTTCATAGATATCATAATAGAAATTTTGTTCATTTTAGTTAATAAATTATTATAACATTTAGTGATTATTAATAATTTATGTCATTGTTAAAATATACTCCTACAGACAGCATATTACACATGTGTTTTGATTTGTCCTTTAATCTCAGGTAAATTTTTTAAATTTTTATTTATTAAATTCTATTTATTTTAGATAAAAGAGACCTTGTAACTGCCATATGATGTACTTTCTTAGAAAGAGAAATTATCAGGCAAAACTCAGGCTTGGCTGGGCATGGTGGCTCATGCTTGTAATCCCAGCACTTTGGGAGGCCAAGGCGGGTGGATCACCTTAGGTCAGGAGCTCAAGGCTAGCCTAGCCAACATAAGGAAACCCCATCTGTACTAAAAATACAAAAAAAAAAAAAAATTAACTGAATGTGGTGGCTCACGCCTGTAATCCCAGCTACCTGGGAGGCAGGAGGATTGCTTGAACCCAGGAGGCAGAGGTTTTGGTGAGCCGAGATCACGCCACTGCCCTCCAGCTGGGCGACAGAGCAAAACTCGTTCTCAAAAAAAGAAAAAACTCAGGCTTATTTTTATCAAAATCTAGATTTTAAGTAACATTTCTAGGTGTCCCCTTTCAATAAAAATCCAAACCAAAACAAACAAAAAATTTCTAGGTAATTCCCATGAATATTAATAACTGTTAAATTGGGTACTTTTATTTTTAAGAGAGGGATTGTTTATATGGATGTGTTGATGTGTCAAACACGTACAGTTAAAATTGTACCTTTTTTTGACAGACCCTCACTCTGTCCCTCTGGATGGAGTGCAGTGGTGCAATCACAGCTCACTGCAGCCTTGACCTCCCAGACTCCAGTGATCCTCCCAAGTCAGCCTCCCAAATAGCTGTGACTACAAGCGTGCACCACTATGCCCAACTTTTAAAAAATTGTTGTAGAGATGAGGTCTCACTATCTTGTCCCAGTGAGGTCCTGTTATGTTGCCTAGGCTGGTCTCAAACTCCTGAGCTCTGGCTTCCAAAGTGATGAGGTTACGAATGTGAGCCACCGTGCCCAGCCAAGATTAGACCTTTCAATGAGTGCACATCTTACCAAAAAAAAAAAAAAAAAAGAAACTTATTAAAAGATAAAGTCTGAGTTAAAAATGGATTCACATTAATGATTTTTAATTTGGTACTTCTATTCTTAAAAGAGGGATTGTTTATATGGGTGTGTTTATGTGTAAAAAGCTAGTTAAGGTCGAACCTTTATTTATTTATTTTTTTTGAGACAGAGTCTCACTCTGTCACCCAGGCTAATGTGCAGTGGCACAGTCACAACTTACTGTAGCCTCAAACTCGTAGAATCAAGGGATCCTGCTATGTCAACATCCCAAGTAGCTGGAACTACAGGCATGCACCACTGCCCCTGATTAATTAAAAAAAAAATTAATAAAGATGTGGTCTCACTATGCAGCCCAGGCTGCTCTCAAACTCCTGACCTCAAATGATCCTCCTGCCTTGTCATTCCAAAGTGATGGGGTTACACAGGCTTAAGCCATTGTGCTCAGCCAAGATTTTACCTTCAATGAGCACACTTTTTATACCACAAAAAATAATAATAAATAACAAAGTCTATGTGAGAAATGAGTTGAAGTATAGATAATACAAAATTGGCATGTTATTAGTTGTTGTTGAGCCTGGGTAACAGGCCTATTGTACTGTTTCTTTTATTTTGTGTATGTTTTAAATTTTCTGTAATAAAACATGTATAATAATACAAAGTTGATCTACAGTGTTAGCTCTCAAGATCTTAGTGACTTTGGGGGAGCAAAAAGAGCGAAAGTGGTTGCCAGGACATCAGTGAAGCTGGTTCTATTTCCAGGTTACACACATGTGTTCACTTTGTAATAATTCATTGAACTTTACATGATTTCTTTGTATACGTCTTTCTGCATGAATGTCATACATATATAAAAATTTAAATATTACCTATTTGCACAAAATTTTAACTTTATATCTCAGAATAATAGCACTGTTTTGTATTGTTTTAAAGTGGGACATGTTTGCTCAGGGCATCATCAAATGGATATTAATATTCCAAGGTATTTACTTATGTCCTAACACTTTGGTGACCTTCTAGGTCTTCCCATGTTTACATCAATTTAGTAAGTAAGATAGTTTTAAGTTTTTAGAGTATAGGCCAAGCATGGTGGCTCATGCCTACAGTCTCAGCTCTTTGGGAGGCCAAGGCAGGAGGATCATTCAAGTCCAGTATTTTGAGTTTTTTTAGGATGCAATTATTGTTCAGCAAAGACTTCTCCCCAGAGTGAGGTTCAGCAATGCAAGGGCACCTAGTGCATACTATGCATTTGGTATGAGTAGAACTGGATTGAATCAGGAATAAAATATGTAGCAGAGGTCAGTTCAGCAAGGACAAGTAGGTAATGCAGGTAAGATCAGAAGAGCACAACCCAGCAGCAAATCTTTCCATTTATTTCAGGAACCCATTTGCCACTAGTTCACCGGAAGAGGCTGATTTAAACCATTCATTTCAGGAAACCATTTGCCACTAGTTCACCCGAAGAGGCTGATTTAAAGCAGCAGTTTGGGGGCTTGGTTGTACCCCATAGTCACCCAGAGAGCTTTAAACAGCACTGTGGCTCAGGTCCCACCGCAGGGATTCTGAATTCATTTATCTATTGCCTTTTGAGTTTAGGTAATTTTAAAAGCCTCCCTGGTGATTCCCGTGTGCACCCAGGGGGAACAACCCCTGGTTCAGGGTGAGAAATGTATTTGCTGCGCATGCATTCCATGTGTGCAGCGGTGATTTACCCCATGGCCACTCCTGAGTTTGAGGTCTTAGAAAATACACTTGTCCTGCTAAAAATCAAAAAACAACTTCAAGACACACTCAGCTGTTTGACTAAAATGCAGCAGGAGAAAATATCTTCTCAACAGGTGTATCTGGATGGCACTTGCTTTCAGAGTAAAAGATGGTTTCAAGCACAATATAGCACTTTTTTCCTACAGGCTTTCAAGGCCTTTTACTGTCATATCCTTATGAATCACAGGAATAAAAAAATCATAGTTATATAACTGTCAAATATTGTATTAGGAAAAAAATTAAGGGCATGTCTTCCATGCTCAGGTACCCTGATTAAAATCAGTTAAGACCCATCTGCCCGGTGTGGTGGCTCACACCTGTAATCCCAGCACTTTGAAAGGCAGAGGCTGGAGGATCACTTGAGCTCAGGAGTTCAAGACCAGCCTGCTCAACATAACAAAACCTCATCTCTGCCAAAAATACAAATATTATCTGGTTGTGGTAGTGTGCACGTGTGGTCCCAGCTACTTGGGAGGCTGAGGTGGGAGAATTGCTGGAGCACAGAATGTCAAAGCTGCAGTGAGCCACTGCACCCCAGCCAGAATGACAGGGAAAGAGACTCTGTCTCAGAAAAAATAAACAATTAAAGAGACCCATTCTTTCAGACACCCTCATTCTTCTACGTAAAACACGAGGCTTTTGACTGAAATGTTTTAAGATGAACTGAAGATTCTCCCATAATCAGGAGCAGCAGATGGGGGTTGCTCCCTTCCTGTTCTTTGAGTTGAAGCAAGGCAGAGGTCTGGAGACTGAAACTGGTAAATACTCAAACTGGAAAATATATCAATTGCTTTCTTTTCATATGATGTATTAAGCTATTTTGCATTGCTATTTAAAAAACCTGAGACTGGGTAATTTATAAGAAAAGAGTTCGATTGGCTCATGGTTCTGCAGGCTGTACAGGAAGCATAGCACCAGGGTCTGCTTCTGTGAAGGCCTGGGGAAGCTTACAATCATGGTGAAAGAGAAGCAGGCATCTCACATGGTAGAAGCAGAAACAAGAAAGATGGGGGAGGGATGGGCCACACTTCTAAACAACCAGATCTTGAGAGTACTCACTGTCACAAGGACAGCACAGAGCCATGAGGGACTCACCTGGTGGTTCAACCACCTCCTCCCCAGGCCCCACCTGCCACATTGAGGATTAAAATTCAATATGAGATTTGGAGGGGACATCTAAACTATATCACATGACCATCAGAAAAACAGATGAAGAATTCATGGTTTCTACTGTCCAGAAACTTTTTATCTAGAGCAAATGGATTAATGGCTGAATTCAGCATCCTGTAGTCAGAAGGGAGAAGGGAGCTGCACAGGGGGCCTTGGCTGCATTTGCTCCATTTCCCTTATGCTGTTCCTTGAGTTCCGATGTCACCACCTGAAGGGCTATTCATGGACAGAAGAATTATTGTTATTGTTGTGATTATTTCTATTTCTTTTATCTTGGTAAAAATAAGTTTTTAGCTTCTCATATAATTGTCCTAAAAAACCCTAAGAGTTTTGCTTAAGTTTCTTGTTATCATGTGTTATAAAAATTGACAGGGAAGTGACTAAAACAGATTAAAATTACACAAGCTCTAAGAGTCAAGTCTCTGTTGGGCAGGCTTAGGAAAGACAGAACTGGAAATACTCTACCAGCATGAACATCAGAAACATGGGGTCCACTTTCTGTTCCAGCCCTGCCCAGATCCACCCTTTTCTAAGGCCTCATCCAGGTCTGGCCTCACCCTAGAATCTTCTCTCACAGAACTGATTAAAGGAGACCAGAGATTCGGGCGGGGGCTCCTGCTGCCTCTCCTGAGCTGGTGCCCACAATTTCCTAAAATGGAAAAACAGATAAGTGGAAGCAAATAATTCTATATTTGGGGGTTATAATTTCTTTTTCATTGAAGCCAGTGCTTCTAGAGACACCCCACCTAGCAACTTGTTTTCCATTCCTGCAAATTCAGTAGCTGCTCCACAAGGCACAAGAAGGTAAATATAAATATAAAACATCTCTCTGAACAGTTCACCCTTTTTTCTCTATCCCTTTCATCTGTCGATATAGCTTTTATTCTGCACATTTTATTTTCCAGGTAGATAATTTTTAAAATGGAAGAAAAAATAGAAACGCTAGGCCCTTCATTTAAATCCTGAAAATTACAGAAAACTTAGCACCCAACTCCCAGGGTACTATGAGGATTAACTCACATCATGTAATGTTTCCTGAACAGTGCTCTGTAACGGACTTCTGAACACATAGTATGTGCTCAGTAAACATTGTATTAACTCATGTGTACATGTTTTCCAAATGCAGACTTATTCAAACGTTGATGCCTTCTCTAGGCTTTCTAAACTGTAAAGAGCCAGCAGAAAATGACATGTTTGAAAATGGTGATTGGTGGCTTCCACTTTGGGCCAAAAGTATTTGTGTTGTGGTAACAGTGTTGGGTGTCAGGAGGTCTGTGCTGTGCTTACTTCCTCTAGCTGAGTGCTACTATATTGGATGTAGTGGAAGAAACATCAGCATTAAGAGGAGACTTTTTAAAGAAGCCAATTCATGGACCCCTTCCAAACCTGCAGTATCACATCACTAAGAGAGAGCCTGGAATCGGAAATAATTCATATGCACATTGAAACTTGAGAGGCAGCTGGGTGCGGTGACTCATGCCTGTAATCCCAACACTTTGAGAGGCCGAAGTAGGCAGATCGCCTGAGGTCAGGAGTTCAAGACCAGCCTGGGCAACATGGCCAAACCATGTCTCTACTAAAACATACAAAAATTAGCCAGGTGTGGTGGCTGGTGCCTGTAATCCTAGCTACTCGGGTGGCTGAGACTACAGAATCACTCGAACCTGGGAGGTGGAAGTTTCAGTGGGCCAAGATGGCGCCACTGCACTCCTGCCTGGACAATGAGTGAAAACTCTGTTGAAAGAAAGAAAGAAGAAAGAAAGAAAGAAAGAAAGAAAGAAGGAAAGAAGGAAAGAAGGGAAGAAGGGAAGAAAGGAAGAAAGGAAGAAAGAAAGAAAGAAAGAAAGAAAAAGACTTGAGAGGCAATGCTTAGCTAAGTGGCTCTCAGCCCATGCTTCCAGCCATAATCACATGGCCAGTTTAAAGAAATACCATCACCTGTGCCCTCCCCAGAGACTCTGTCTATTGCTCTTGGTGGAAGCATCTAAGTGGTTGTAATTAGAAAGTCAAATTGTCCCTCTTTGATGATTATATAATATGATATATACAAAAATTCTAAAGACCGCCGTAAAAACTCTTAGGTTTGATAAATAAATTTAATAATGTTTCAGGATGCAAAAATCAGTGTACAAAAATTGGTAGCATTTTTATACTCTAATGATGATCAAGCTGAGAACTGAATTAAAAAGTCACTTCCTTTTACAATAGCTACCAAAAAAGGTAAAATGCTTAGAAATACAATTAGTCAAAGAGATGAACAATCCCTGCAATGAAAACTACAAAACACTGATGAAAGAAATTGTACATGACACAAAAGAGAAAAACATCCCATGCTCATGGATTGGAAGAATTATGATCAATAAAATGACTCTACTGCCCAAAGCAATCTACATATTAAATGCAATTCCTACAAAAATGCCAATGTTACATTTTATAAAATTCGAAAAAAAAAACACTAAAATTCACATGGAACCACAAAAAGAGCCTGAATAGTCAAAGCAAATCTAAGCAAAGAGAATAAAGCTGGAGATATTACATTATTTGACTTAAAATTGTGCTAGAAGGCTGTAGTAACCAAAACAGCACGGTACTGATATAAATCGACACATAGATCAATGGTACAGAATAGAGAACCTAGAAATAAAGCCACATACCTACAAACAATTGATATTTTACAAAGTCAACAAAAACACACACTGGAGAAATGACATCCTATTCAACAAATTGTGCTGGAAAAATTATATTGCCGTATGCAGAAGAATGGAATGGGACCCCTATGTCCCACCATATACAAAAATCAACTCAATATGGATTAAAAGACTAAAATGTAAGACCTGAAACTATAAAAATGCTAGAAGAAACTCTAGGATAAACTCTTCTAGACATTGACTTGGACAAAGAATTTATGACTAATATCTCAAAAGCAGATGTACCAATAACAAAAATAAACAAAAGGAACTCAATTAAACTAAAAAGCTCCTGAAAATGAGCTTTCTAATTAACACAGTGAACAGAAAACCTATGGAATGAGATAAATGTTTACGAGTTTTGCATGTGACAAAGATCTAGTGTCAAGAATATGCAAGGAACTCAAACAGCTCAACAAAAATAAAACAAGTAAACTCATTAAAAAGCAAGCAAAGAACATGAACATTAAAAAAAAAAAGACACTGATGGTCAATGGTCAACAAGCACGTAAAAGATGCTCAACCTTGTCAATGATCAGAGAAATACCAGTTAAAAACCACAATGAGATACCAACTTACACCATGCAGAATGGCTATTACTAAAAAGCAGAAAAATGAGCTATCGGCAAGGATACAGAGAAAAGGGAACACTTATACATTGTTTGTGGGAAAGTAACTTTCTACAACCTCTATGGAAAACAGTATGGAGATTTCAAAATAGACTAAAAATAGAACTTCCATTTGATTCAGCACTCCCACTACTTGGTATCTACCCAAAGGAAAACAATTTGTTACATAAAGAAAATACCCATGCTCACGTTTATCACAGCACTATTCATAATAGCTGATATATGAAATCAATTTAAATTTATCAATCAACAATTGAATAAAGAAAATGTGCTCTACAAGTATACCATGGAATGCTACTCAGCCATGAAGAAGAATAAAATCATGTCTTTTGCAACAACATGAATAAAACCGGAGGCCATTATTGTAAGTGAAAAAACTCAGAAACAGAAAATCAAATTCTGTATTTTCTCACTTGTAAATGGGAACTCAATTACGCATACACTTGGATACAGAGACTGGAAAAATAAACACTGGAAACTCAGATGGGAGGTTGGAGAGGGTTTAGGAATGAGAAAATAACTAATTGGGACAATAAACAACATTCAGATGATTGTCACACCAAAAGCCCATGTTTCATCACTATGCAACATGCTCCTGTGAGAGAGCTGCATTTGTACTCTCTAACATATTAATAAAGAGATTAAAAAAAAAAAAAAGGCCTGGTGTGGTGGCTCAAGCCTATAATCCCAGCACTTTGGGAGGCTGAGGCGGGCAGATCACTTGGTCCAGGAGTTCAAGACCAGCCTGGCCAATATAGTGAAACCCCATCTCTACTAAAAAGACAAAAATTAGCCGGGCGTGGTGGCACATGCCTGTAGTCCTAGCTACTCGGGAGGCTGAGGCAGGAGAATCACTTGAACCCGGGAAGCGGAGGTTGTGGTGAGCCGAGATTGTGTCACTGCACTCCAGCCTGGGAACAGAGGGAGACTCCGTCTCAAAAAAAAAAAAAAAGAGAAAAAAAAAAACTTTGGCTTTTATGAAGAGGACAAACTGAATAGACCTCATAATTTTCATAAATAATTATATTAGACAAAAAATTTTAATAAAAATAAAAAATAATATTGTATTTTAAGAATGGTATAGAAAGATAATTTGATGAATTCGAGTAGTTAGTACTTAGCACATACAATATGTTAGGCAAGATTCTAAGCCACTTAGACCTTTATGGACAGAATATGTAACAGAGTAAAATAAATAACACAAAGATTCATTGGCAATGACAAACTGACATATTTTCAATCATATTAGATGATATTAAAACCATTAACAAATTTACTGTTTTGTTTCATAATAAAAAAGAATGTTAAATAACTTCATTAAAAAGTTTGACTAATTAGGCATATAGATAAATGGGCAGCATTTTGACCAGTACACATACACATTTTCAAACACCAGACAAAATTATTTATTTATTTTTTGCGGGGAGAGAACAGTTTTATTATCTGGGGATACAGTGGGGTCCTTTCCCTGGGAGGTGGGTCTTCCACTGGTTACCCCCGCCAGGGCTCCAGGGGGCGCCATGCGATTCAGTGCTGGGCTCCGCTGGGGGCCGGGCCTTGGAGAAAGCGAACTGTGCGGGGAACCAGCAGCTGTGGGGTCCTCACCGCCCGCTCCGCCCGGCTGCACCGGGCCTCCTGGTGCTCCTCAGGCTCCCGCCGAGTCTGCGTCTCTGGAGTGCAGTGAACCATCTTGCCCAGAACCTTATCCTCACAGTCCAGTTTGACGCAGGTCAGGCATTTCTGCTTCCTCCTCTCGGGCTGGACTTTGCACTTGGGTTTCTTCCAGTCCTTCCTCCCGCCGCTTCTCTGTCTGCCGGAGCTTAAATTCCAGCCTCACAAATGTTCCAGCTGGGAAGGGCGTGTCCAGGGCGCTGTCCACACTGGTCTCCCGGAAGGCCCGCTGCAAGGGCGGGTGCTTGCAGCAGATTCCTCCAGGGCCACCTGCAGGCCCCGGCGCTGGCCCCCTGTGCTCGGCACCCCGCGCGCCCCCCGCGCCCACCCACGGGGCCAGCGAGATCCGCAGCCGTCTCAGGCTTCCCCTGTCACCCCGACGCTGCGAAGCGGGTGTGCGCCCCTTAGTTCTTCGAGCCCGCCGGGAGCCACCTCCTCCCATGCCCTGCCTCTGGGGGGACCATGCCCGCAGAACGCTGGGCAGAGGCGAAGGAACCGGGAAATGTCCCTTTCTCCACACTGACCTTGGGGTGTGCCGGGTCCTCTCCACTCCCTCCCACCCTGCCCGCGCTGTTGCCTGGGGCCCGCAGTTTCAGCAAAGTTCCCTGCCGCGCCGGGAAGCCGTCCTGTTGCCCACGCTCACCCTTCCTGCTTTTCTGGCCCATTCTCTCTCCCCACTGGGTCTCCGACACGACCCTCTCTCCTCCCGGCTGTCCCCGGAGCCCCTCTCTGCTTCCCCAACTCAGCCCCCTCTCTGACAGCTTCTCCCTCCCACCCCCAAGCGAATCTCTGGGCTCCCACGGGGTGCCCCCAATCCCTGGGGCCTAGGTCAACCAGACAAAATTATTTTAAATGGGAAGATTTGAATTCCATTGAATTCGTGAAAGCAGGAATCCATCTGGTCATATTTTAAATAATTTTGAAATGATAATAGCAATTATCCATTTAAAGTTTAACCAGAATTCAGAATAACCACCATTTTACCAGAAAAAAAACAAAAACCTGTTATAACTAACCAAGTCAGTAAATTCTCAGGATACAATATTAACATATGAACATCAGTTGCATTTTTTTACAGTAACAACAAAATATCTGAAACAAGAATAAAGATAGTTCCATTTCCAATATTATCAAATAGAGTGAAATACTTAGGAATGAGTTAACAAATAATATGAAAGATCTGCGTACTGAAAAGTATAAAATGTTGAGGAAAGAAAATGAAGAATACAAAATGAGAAATATGTGTTCATGGATTCTAAAAATTAATATTGTTAAAATATCCATACTACACAAAGTGACCTACAGAGTTAAATTTCTATCAAAATTTTAATGCCATTTTATTAAAATGTAGAACAACAATTTTAAAATTAGTATGGAACCACAAAAGACCTCAAATAGCCAAATGCTGAGAAGAACAAAAAGGCTGAAAGCCTCACACTTCCTGATTTCAAACTATTACAAAGCTGTAGTCATTAATATAGTATAGTACCTACATAAAAACCAATAGAACAGAATAGAGGACCCAGAAATAAACTCACAGATATACAGTCAACCAATCCCACAGAATGGAGAAAGGATAAACACATCAAGGAGTGGTGTAGGAAAAACTAGATATGCACAGAAAAAAGTGAACCTTTCTCTCATATCATCACAAAATGAATTTGAAATGAAATAAAGACTTAAACATAAGAACTGAAATCATGAATCCTCTAAAAAAAATGGGGAAAAACCTCCTTGACACTGGTCATGGCAATGATGTTTTGGATATGACACCACGAACACAGTCAACAAAAGCAAAAATGAACAAGTTGAACTATGTCAAAGTAAAAATTTTCTGCACAATAAAGGAAACAATCAACAAAATATAAAGGCATTATAGGAAATGGGAGAAAATATTTGTAAACCATATATAGGATAATATGTTACTATCTAAAATATATGTCATACTAATCAATACAAAAAAAGAACCCACAGCAGAATTAAAAGCAATTTCTTGATTAATAATTGGGCAAAATATATAAATAGCAATTTTTCCAAAGATATACAAATGGCCAGCAGGTATATAAAAAATGCTCAACATCACTAATTATCAGAGTAATTAAAATCAAAATCACAATGAGGTATCACCTTATCGTGGTGTTTGGATGCCTATTATCAAACAGTCAAAAGATAAAAAGTGTTAGGGTGTAGAAAAAGAACACTTGTCCACTGTTGCTGAGGATGTCAATTGGTGCAGCTATTATGAAAAACAGTATGGAGGTTCCTTAAAATTTTTAAACTAGAACTACCATTAATCCCAATTTGGAGTATATAGCCAAAGGACATAAAATCAGGATCAGCAAGGGTATGTGCACTCCTCTGATACAGATAAATAAACTGATACATAATTTCAGCTTTAATAAAAATGAAACTCTTTCATCTACTACAATATTGATAAATCTTGAAGACATTATGCTAAGTGAAATAAGCCGAATACAGGACAACTACTGCATGATCTCGTTTGTATGTAAAATCTAAAAAAGTAAATAAAAATAAAAGAATAAAAAGCCATGGAAACAGTAGAACGGTGGTTCCCATGGGCTAGGAAGTGGGGAAAGTGGGGAGATTTCCATGGAAGGGGGCACCTTCTGTTACAAGGTGAGTAACTGCTGGGACCTAATGTACAGAATAGTGACTATAGTTAACAACACTGTGTACTTGAAATTTGCTACAAGAGTAGATCTCAGGTGCTCTCACCACACACACAGAAACGTATTAACTATGTGAGGGGATAGATATGCTAACTAGCTTAACTGAGGTAATGTAAAGACTACTGACATCTCAAAACACTCTATTGTACACCCTAAAAATACACACTTTTCAATTTGTCAATCATAGCTCAACGAATGGAGAAAAAAAATAAGAGTAACCAGCAGGTCATATCTAGCCACAGGGAAACTCGATTTAAAACACGCTTGGCTACTGTTTGCAGCTCAACTCGGGAACGGCCGGAGCGCTTCTGGCCCCTGGACTTGGACGCTCCTCCCGCGGCCCCCGTGGCTGTGGCTCCGCCGGCCCCCGCTTCGGCCCCGCGCAGCCCCTCCGAGGCCGCAGCCGTCGGGCGCCCGAACTCACGGCCTCGGGCCCGTACCCGCCGCCAGCGCCTTGGCTGTGGCCGCTCCTCCCCCTCTCCGAGCCCGAGCTGGCCCAGCGGAGAAGGAGGGCGGAGAAGCTGGAACCCTAACGCTGAGCTGCAGGCGGCAGGTGCGGGAACGGGAGACGCTATGGCCTCGCACAGGACGGCTGCTCAGAGCGGCACGAGCAACCGCCAGGAGCTCCGCACGCAGCTGGAAGAACTCAGTCACGTACTCCGCTGTGGGAGAAATGGAGATAATAAAAGTCTGATGTAGAAGTACTCGCAGAGAACCATGCTCCTTGGTCAATCTCAGATTATTATTATCAGACCTACTCTAATGATGTTAGTCTTCCAAATAAAGTGAGTGACTGAACTGTCAAATCAGCAAGATCAGGATATTGAAACTCTTGCTTTGAATTCTAACGACCAGTTATAAATAGAAAATGATGCTCACCCTGGTACTGATAGGACACCAAATGTTAAATGTAGACAAGAGGGTCATTTGCCTCAAATTCACAGGAGCCAGCATCTGCATTAGCAGCACAAGATACATCCTTAGAAGGTTCGTCATTAGATGGAAGTTTGAGAGCTGCAGCAGAAGCGGCTTTAGCACAGACTGGATTTAGTTATGATGAAAATATTGGACTGTATTTTGATCACGGCACTGGTTTCTATTAAGATTCTGAGAATCAAATATATTATGATTTAATTTATTACTACTGTGATGTGGAAAGTGGTCGCTATCGATTTCATTCTCGAGTAGATTTGCAACCTTATCAGACTTATAGCACAAAACAAAAATGAAAAATTGAGAAAAGAAAGGATCCAGATTCTTCTACAAAAAAAAAAGTGAGGAAAAGGATTTGAATTCAGAGGATCAAGAAGCCTTCAGTGTTGAACATACAAGCTGCAACGGGAAAAACAATTTCACAAATGTGAAAAAAAAGCCAAAATAGGCATTCATCACAAAAATAATCCCCCAAAATTCACTGTTCCAGTTAGTGGAAATGCTATGGAATCTCCTCTTAATGAAAACATCTCAATTCATCTTTAAGGATGAGAAAATCACAGAGACTGATAGTGAACCAGAAGAAGGTGAAATTGCGACTCTCAGACCGAGGGTAGCTATGATGAAGGCATTACCACTAAAGGCAATGCAACTGCAAAAGATACTGAGGAGGAAGATTAGGAAAAAGTGTGGCCCTCATATATGAGAGTAATTGTCGTTAGATCACCTGTGTTACAGACAGGGTCATTCTTCATCATTACTGCTGTAAAACCTGCTACAATTGGAATAGAAAATGATATGGAGCATACTCTTCGAATCCATGAAGTTGGTGTAAGTTTCATGCAGAAATCTATTTTGACCATGACTTACAAAGTTATGTCCTTTTGGATCAGGCAGTCAAAATGGAACAATTGTTAATGGAAAATGGATTGTTCAGCTGAAAACTAAATGTGTCCCTTATGAACCTGAGCATGGAGATAAAGTGAAAGTTGTAGACACTGTGTTATCTTATTACATTCACCCTGGCAGTAATAGCTGTGTTGGATGTGAACCAGGGCAGGTTAGAGCTCACCTTTTCCTTGATAAGAAAGATGAATCATTTGTTGGTCCATCATTAACTAAGAAGGAAACGAGTTGGAAAGAAGAAAAGGATTTTAAAAATATACGAATAAAATATGGTTTACAGAATACAGACTACAAAAATGATAAGATACTGGAGAATCAAAAATATAAAGATAAAGCTGGAAAACATAGGGAGCAGATTGGAAGTGAAGGAAATTTCCAAAGAGATGATGCTCCTGCATCTGTTCATTCTGAAATTACTGATAGCGACAAAGGTCAGAAGATGTTGAAAAAGATGTGTTGAAAATAGGAGAAGGCCTGGGGAAGGATGGTGGGAGAATAAAAAGTCCAATACAGCTTCAGCTTCGGCAAACACATGCAGGATTGGAGACAGACAAACCATCCTCAATTAAAGAGACTCACCTTCTCCAAAACAAGAACAACAACAACAACTGGGACAAAGCACAGGAGAGGTTTGCTGAAAACTTTCCAGAAACTAACTTCCAAAAGATGACCTAGGAACCATTCCTTGGGTAAAAGGGACTGAGGAGTGAAGGTTAATCACAGAAGAAAACTCAAGCTTTTTTATAAATAGAGTTTGGAAACTCTTATTTTATTGCAGAATGTTTCTCCCCAAAAAAGTCAATGGCACAAGAAAGCTGTGTCACAGTTTACCCCTTCCTGATTCAGAAATGTGTAATAAAATGTGGTTTTTAGCTTTTAAAAAACACTTTTTAAACTAATTATTAGTGACTGAATTAAGTTATACAGTAAGTGAACTAAAGTTCACAGGGCACAGATAAGTTTATCAAATTTTACTATTTTATCTTGTCATTTACAACATCCATATAAGCAATTAGCCATATAAGCAAAATTCATATAACCACTTAAATGTTCATTTGTCCTTGTCTCCATGTATTCATACTAGTATGCACAGAAAATACAGCAAAAGAAACATCTAAAATCTATAAAAATAAATCTGACAATATACATTCTTTTTTATGCCCTTCAGGACCTAGATAAAAAATGTTGAGACAACATGAATAGTGATGCATACATTTTCTTATATTTGGAATAGCCTAAATCATATTAAAGAACTAATGAACAGGTGACATGTCACAGAAAATTCATCTTTTATTGTTTTCTTCGGTGAAGAATCTGAATATGTTGATATATACTGTACATTCAGCATTTGCATTTGGTTTGTTTCATAGCTAATGAAATGTTTATACACGAACAAATGAGTACAGTATTGAAATAGTCCATGTGCTGGCATTCATACTTTTTATAAATACCATTGCAGGCACTGAAGTTGTGCCAGAAAAATCTGATTTCGAGTACAAAAGGAATACTTAGCCAGGGCCTCAAGCTCAATATATTTATTGAAAATATCCTAAATTGCCATAAAACATTATAACGTTAAATTATTCATTTCAATAAATTATGAATTAACAAAAAATACAAATGTCTTTTATGGATCAGGGAAGTCCTAATGAGACAGAATGGCCATTGAAGCCAAAAGGTCTGAATTCAGGTAAATAATTTTACTCATATTAGTTTTATGTTAGAGAAAACAATACTTCTGACCATATACTATTTATTGCAGTGGAGTATTTCAAAAATATGTACATAATATATAATTAATTTTCTAATGATATAAAGTAATCACACTCTACAAATTATTACAATATGGTCTATTGATGAGAGGGGTGTTTCAGATGAAAAAAACTTGGAATTTCTCATGGTGATAGATGCCATAGAAAATCTATGTAAAATATTTCACTCATATATTGATATTTCTGCTTTTCAGAAAAATAATATAAACACTTAATGCAGACAATTAAAATCACCAAGAAGTTACAAGAATTCACAGAATGCCTAATATAGTTGAAAGGAAATTAAGAAAACTTCCCAGGACTGGAAGTAAATAAAGGTAATGATCCAGAGAAGTAATCAACCTAAGAGGCCAGGGCTCCACTCAGATGCATCTGATTACAAGAATGTCAGGTCCATGTGGGTTGTTCCCTTCTGACAAGGCAAATGGAATAAACAAAGAGACACTGCCTGCAGGCATTGGAATGTGGTGTCTCCCATATGTGAGGATTAAATTATAAATTATGTTGCACACAAGGAGATGAGCTACTGGGGTGAAGCATCAGAAGAAATTATATGGCACATAAATCTCAGATATTGAATTTATATTTAAATGTTTAGGTCAATATAATGGAAAAACAAAAAAGCAAAATAATGTGGAATGAAACTACAAGCTTGTCAAGCTATCTTTGGAAAAGAGGCAAATGAAAAATAAAGTATTGAAAGTGTTGTAAAACAATTTAATGTACAACATAGATTACATATTAAAATAGGCTGAGCCAAAAAGAGGACTAGTAAAGTGAAATGCTGATCACAATTAATGTAGTCATATATGTTATAGAAGGCAAATTAATAGAAAATATAAATATATTTATATATGAAGATTAGATTGAGAAGAAATAAAAAGAATTTAATTGTTTTGCCAGACTCTCTAAATAGGAAGGCAACAGTCAAAGAATCAGTGACTCGTAAGTTTCAGAAATTGGAAACCAGACATGAATCCTTTAAAAGTTTAGAGTGTAATATATGAAAAAAAGGTAAATTAAGAAATACTTAGAAGAAATAGTGGTTTGGGTTCTTGTGAATACTGCTTAATAAACATGAGAGTGCAGTTATCTTTTTTGACATGCTTATTTTGTTTCCTTTTAATATAAACCCAGCAATGAGATTGCTGGATCAAATGGTAGTTCTATTTATAATTTATTGAAAAACCTCCATACTGTTCTCTCTATAGAAATGGGAAATGATTGTACTAACTTATATTCCTACCAACAGTGTATAAGTGCCCATCTACAGAATGAATAAAGAAAATGTTATACACACACACACGCACACACACAGGAATAATGTTCAGTCATAAAACAGAATGAAGTTCTGTCATTTGTGTCAACATGGATGAGCCTAGAGGACATTATGTTAAGTGGAATAAGCCAGGCACAGAAAGAAAAAGACCACGTGCTCTCACTCACTTGAAATCTGAAGAAGTCCATCTCATAGAAGTAGACAGTAGGATGGTGGTTACCAGAGGTTAGCGATGGCAGAAGGATGAGGGAGTGGGGAGAGCTTTGTCACTGGGTACAAAGTTACAGTTAGGAAGAATAAATCCTGGTGTTCTGTTACACAGCATGATGACTATAGCTAATAATAATGTACCGTTTATTCTATAATAGCTTCAAGCGAGGATTTTGAACTTTACCAGCACAAGGAAATAAATGTTTAAAGTGTTAAATATGCTAATTACTCTGGTTGGATCACTGTACAGTGTATATGGTACAATGTGATGCAGTGAAACATCATATAATTAACATAATTATACATGTTTGCGGAGTACAGTGTGATGTTTCACTGCATCACACTGTACCGTGTAGTATGATGCAGTGAAGCATCACGTAATTAACACATGATAGTTATATATGTTTAGGGAGTACAGTGTTATGTTTCACTGCATCTCACTGTACCGTGTAGTATGATGCAGTGAAACATCATGTAATTAACACGTGATAGTTATATATGTTTACGGAGTACAGTGTGATGTTTCACTGCATCACACTGTACCGTGTAGTATGATGCAGTGGAACATCATATAATTAACATGATAATTATACATGTTTACGGAGTACAGTGTGATGTTTCACTGCATCACACTGTACCATGTAGTATGATGCAGTGAAACATCAGACTGTACCCCATAAATATTACTGGTTCAGCAGGGAACTGTGGGACACAGAGCAGCTCCAGGTTAGCCATGACCAGCAGCTTCACCTGTGTGGGGTAGCGAGAGGGGAAGGGCCCTGTGCTCGGCTGAGAGTTGACCCCTGACCCCATCCACTTTGACTGCTAGGTGCCAGCAGAGGTCAGGGACCCCTAACTTCAGGCAGAGGCAGGAAGCAAGGTCATTGCCTCTTTTTTTTTTTTTTTTTGAGAGAGAATCTCACTCTATCACCCAGGCTGGAGTGCAGTGGTACGATCTTGGCTCACTGCAACGTACATAGAGGTGTACTTCAGAATCACACCTGCAGGAAGGTCCCTGGGTGAGATTAACAATCCCACATAGAGGTGTACGTCAGAATCACACCTGCAGGAAGGTCCCTGGGTGAGATTAACAATCCCACATAGAGGTGTACGTCAGAATCACACCTGCAGGAAGGTCCCTGGGTGAGATTAACAATCTCACATAGAGGTGTACGTCAGAATCACACCTGCAGGAAGGTCCCTGGGTGAGATTAACAGTCCCACATAAGTGCCAGTTCTGGGTATGAGAGCCAACGCCTCCTGTATGTTGGGTGTATGTACATAAGTCACAATCTCAATGGTGGAATGGATTTTTCCATGAGAGGCTTAATGCCTTTTGAAAATTGAGTTATCTTAGTGGAGTCAGCCTCACAAGTGTTTTGGATCTTGGTCAGGGAGTCACAAACCCGCTTGTGGACAACATCCACTTGTGAGAGCCAACTTTCCAACTTTTGACTGCCTCTGGGTGTGAAATTCAGAACCTCAATTATGGGCTGCGTTCATGTGGGAAAATGACAATTTTTACCGATGGCTGGGCTCAGGCAGGAGCCTTTCATCCTGTAGGTGTTGAGATAAATGATATGTCACAATACCCAAAATATGCTGGGTGCAGGCAAAAGAGGAGAGTCATATTAGCTGGTTGCTAGGTCCAGTTATATTTCACCACCTCTGTTTTTGGCAGAGCTAAGGCAGAAGAGGAGAGTCAGAGCTAAAGAAATGTCACAATGTCCCTGTGGGTAGGGCCTACGCATAAGAATTGCATCACCTAGTCATTGAACCCAGCCATATATTACAATACACAATGTATACAGGGTCCAGGCAAGAAAGGAGAGCATATCACATAGGTACTGGGTCCAGCAATGTGTCACAATACCCCCTGAGGGGAGGCTCCAGGCAACAGGGTAACATTACCTAAGTGACGTGCCCAGAGAGATGTTTCAATGCCCCTGGTGAGTAAGATTTTGAAAAAGGAGAAGTTACATAACCTAGGGGCCAGGCCTAGCTGTGTGTCACATTCATCTCCAAGACGGAGCCCAGACATGAGAGAAAAGTCACATCATGTAGGTACTGGGCAAAGTAATATGTCACAATCCTTACTGTGAGCAGGCCCTAGGAAGAAGTAGAGAGTCACATAGTCTAGATGATGGGCCCAGAGGTATTTGACAATGACTACTGTAGGTAGGGACTGGGCAGAAGAATCACTTCACCCGTGTGCTGTGCCCAGTTGTAAGTCACACTTCCCTCTGTGGGCATGACCGAGGCAGGGAGAAGAGTCACATCATCCCGGTGCTTGGCCCAAAGATATGTCACAATCTCTCTTATGGGCAATGCTCAGGTAAGAAAGGAGAGTCACATCAAATAGGTAATGGACCCAGAGGTATGTCACAAGGCCTTCTGTGAACTTGAACCAGGCAGAAGATTCACATCAACTTGGTGCTAAGCCCAGCAACATGTCACAATCCCTTCTGTGTAAAGGGACCAGACAGGAAAAGAGAATCACATTACCTGGCCAATGAGCACAGAGATCTGTCACAATGCCCCTTGTAGGCAGGGCCCAGGCAGAGGAGTTACATCACCTGGTAGTGGACCCAGCAATATACCACAGTGTCCCATATGGGCACAAGCCAGAGAGTCACATCACCTGGGTGCCAGGCCAAGCTATATAGAACAACGCTTCCTGTGGGCAGCGCCAAGGCGGAAGAGGAGACTCACATCACCTGGCTGCAAGGTCTAGTGATATGTCAAAATGCTCACTGTGGGCAGTGCCAAGGAAGGAGAATAGAGTTACACCCTCAAGGTGCTGGATCCAGCAATATGTTAGTATCCCATCTGTGGGCTGGGTCCATGCAAGAGCGTCAAGTCACTCAGGTGCTAGGCACTGGGAAATTTCACCATGAAACCTGCAGAATGGTCCGGGAATGAGATTAACAATCCCACAACTGTCACAGTTGTAGGCATGACATTCAACACTTCTTGTATGTTGGGTCTAAGCCCGTGAGTAACCATCTCAACACCAGACTGGATTTGTGCATGAAAGCCTCAATTCCTCTGCAGACTGTGTCACCTTAGTGAAGTCACAGCCTCACAGTTGTGCTGAATCTTGGCCTGAGAGTCACCAACCCATGAGTATCCATATATGTCAATTTTTCCCACCTTTGACTGACTACAGGTGTGAGATTCAGAACCTCAACAGTGACCTGTGTTCATGTGAGAGGATGAGAATATTTACTGTTGGCTGGGTGTGCATATGAGTGCCACAATCTCACCTGTGTGCTCGGCGCAGTTAGCAATCTCTGTGTACTATCCAATGGCACTATACAGTATGAGTGACAGTTGCAATCAACTTTGAGACCTTCCTGCTGGTAGGGACCCATGGTCGTACCTGTGGCATTAAGCCTGGGTTTGAGAGTCAACATCATTACAATTAACTAGGTCAGGATAGGAGAGTTCTCCCTTGCCTATAAGCTGGGTTTAGAAATAAGCCGCCATTTCAACTCTGGTTGAATGTTTATATATGAACACGGGCCTAGCACCAAGATGATGTGAGTCTTTGGCCTAGACACCTCAAGCAGGAGGCAATGTGACATATCTCTGTGCCTAACAACTATTTGATGTGACCAGGTTTTTCACCTGAGCTTTCCCCATAAAAGAGATGTGACATATGTCTAGACCCAGCACCGAGGTGATGTGGCTCTCCTTTTTTGACTGAGCCCTGTGTATTTTGGGTATTCTGATATATCCCTGGACCTAACATCTGGAAGATAAGAAGATCCAGCATGGGCCCTGCCTAAAAAGTTTCTTGTGACATATTTCTACATTAATCACCTTGGAGATGTGACTCTTCTCTCTTACCTGGGCTTTGCCCATAAGAGAGATTGTTACGTACCTCTGCAGCAAGCACCTAAATGCTGTGACTCTTCTTTCTTGCCTGGGTCATTCCCACAGATGAAAGGGTGGCTTATCGTTGTGTCCAGCACACCAGTTATGTGATTCTTCTGCCTGATCTCTGCTCACAGGAGCCATTGTGACATATCCCTGGGCCCAGAAACTATTTAATATGACTCTCCTCTATTACCTTAACTTTGTGCATAGGATAAATTGTGATGTATCTCTGGGTCCAGCACCTAGGTGATGTGACTCCTTTTGTGCATGGACTATGCCCACAAGAAGGAGGCTGATTTATTGCTGTGTTGAGAGCTGATGTAATACCTCGGTCCTTGTCTTCTTAGTTTATAATAATTTAAACAAGAGATACACAGAAAAGAAGTATAGCATAATTTATTGGAAAAGAAAAAAAAATTTGAAAGTTAAGTGCAGAATACAGTACACCGTGAGAGAGATATTCCAGGGCAGGCTGCTCATAAGAGTGAGACAGCATGGATTGTCGCTGGAGAAACCCCCTTATGGGAGTTTTACATTATTATTAATAAGGAGGGGGAAGAGGAGATGCTAGTAAGCCTGTTCTGAGTGGTCTTCTGGGTGCACATGTGCAGTAGCTGTACATGCTTATTCATATTTTGCATGTCTCATTAGCATCTTAAACCTCTAGCCAGGAGTGTATTTTTGTTTGTTTGCATGAGACAGAGTCTCGCTCTGTTGCCCAGGCTGGAGTGTGGTGGTGCAATCTCTGCTCACTGCAACCTCTGCCTCCCGAGTTCAAGGCATTCTCATGCCTCGGCCTCCTGAGTAGCTGGGATTACAGGCATGCACCACCATACCTGGCTAATTTTTGTATTTTTAGTTGAGATGGGGTTTCACTATGTTGGCCAGTCTAGTCTTGAGCTTCTGGTTTCAAGTGATCCACTCTTCTCAGCCTCCCAAAGTGCTGGGAGTACAGGTGTGAGCCACCGTGCCTAGCTGGGGGGTGTATTTTTTGCTGTTAAAATAAGCAAAAGTTAAGTTTGAGGACAGGGAAAATCAAAATGCACATGCTCTCTAGAACAGAATGAAGATAGCTTTGCTTGAATGAGCCCAATTACAATGCGAATGCTAAGGCTCATTGTGCTGGCTGTACAGTCACCACAGTTTCAATGAAGGGGTCGCCTACCCCTCCACACCTGTGGGTGTTTCTCATGAGGTGGAATGAGAGAC
The DNA here is from genome assembly GCF_028885655.2 of Pongo abelii. Taxonomy (NCBI): domain Eukaryota; kingdom Metazoa; phylum Chordata; class Mammalia; order Primates; family Hominidae; genus Pongo; species Pongo abelii. Next base: position 212,468,197 of record NC_071988.2, read on the forward strand.
TGAGAAAAGAAAGAGACACAGAGACAAAGTATAGAGAAAGAAAAGTGAGCCCAGGGGACTGGCGCTCAGCATACAGAGGACCCACGCCGGCACTGGTCTCTGAGTTCCCTCAGTATTTATTGATCACTATTTCTACCATCTTGGAGAGGGGGATGTGGCAGGACAATAGGGTAATAGTGGGGAGAGGGTCAGCAGGAAAACATGTGAACAAATGTCTCTGTGTCATAAACAAGGTTAGAAAAGTTGCTGCGCCTTGATGTGCACGTATACAAACATCTCGGTGCATTAAAGAACAGTATTGCCACCAGCATGTCTCAACTTCAGCCCTAAGGCAGTTTTCTCCTATCTCAGTAAATAGAACATACAATTGGGTTTTACACTGAGACATTCCATTCCCCGGGGATGAGCAGGAGACAGATGCCTTCCTCTTATCTCAACTGCAAATAGGCTTCCTCTTTTACTAATCCTCCTCAGCACAGACCTTTTATGGGTGTTGGGCTGGGGGATGGTCAAGTCTTTACCTTCCTAGGAGGCCATATTTCAGACTATCACATGGGGAGAAACCTTGGACAATACCTGCCTTTTCTAGGCAGAGGTCTCTGTGGCCTTCCGCAGAGTATTGTGTCCCTGGGTACTTGAGATTAGAGAGTGGTGATGAATTTTAACAAGCATACTGCCTTCAAGCACTTTTTTAACAAAGCACATTCTGCATAGCCTTAAATCCATTAAACCTTGACTCAACACAGCACAAGTCTCTGTGAGCACAGGGTTGGGGCTAGGGTTACAGATTAACAGCATCTCAAGGCAGAAGGATTTTTCTTAGTACAGAGCAAAATGGAGTCTCTTATGTCTACTTCTTTCTACATAGACACAGTAACAGTCTAATCTCTCTTTTTCCCCCCACATTTCTGTATCCCAAGATCATGGTCATTTTCTTGAATATCTATTCTGATCTATTCTGCCTCAGTTTCCCCCTAAGAGATCTTAGGGTCATAATCATATTGGAGGTTGAGGGGCTAGGTCACTTTTTCTGGAGCTGTTTCCTGCTGAGTGGGTGTAATTTCTGTGTAGTCTGGGCCCTAACGTTTCTTCTTGTGTGATCTAACCGAGTGTAAACCATGTCATTCGTGGAACCAGTGGGCAAGATGTTGGCAGCCAAAGGTTGAAAGCCTTGCAAAACCATCATGCAAACATGGAGTTGCCATAAGCAAGAGAGCAAGAAATCAGTTAACATTTTAAACAAAATTGGAACAAAAGTAAAAGCTGAAAGTATAGTAATGAGTATTACTATTAAAGAGAGTAAGGCAGGTAATAGACATTGCTTTCATGTTCCCATGGAAGTTCCTAGAGATTCAATTTTGTCTGCCTGGGTGATGATATTATTAATATTTTCTTGGACTAAACCGGGCTGATTAATCTCAAAAACAGCATTCTTCTCTTAGATATAAACATGCTCCTCTTTGCCTGGCTGGGAGAAGATCCCAGGCTCTTTGCTTTTCTCGGACTACAGTGGCCATGGAGTCCAGACATTGTTGAAGTCTACTGAGGCCTTCTGCTGCTTGTTGCGGACCCATTGAGGTTTTCTGAGATAGTTTATACTGGATTTCCAAGGCTCCACCTTATGGTGACATTTATGCTGCAAAAGTATTTTGCATTAAAATGGTGAAAGCAACAAATGTTTTAAGTATTTTCTATTTTTTTGCTAATAAGCAAAATTTTGTGCAGCTAAGTTGGCAGCAGTCATTCGGTCCATTTATGGATGGTACAGTTGAATGGTGGTCAAAGTTAGAGCCTGGAAGCCTTCAGTAAATGCGCTGAAGTTGTCTGAGGGCCATCAGAGTTGTTGCTTATATTGGATTAGATCATTTATTGAGAGTAGAACAAGCACTCTGATGGTCCTCTCTCCATTTGGGATTTCTGTAAGGGGAGAAATTTCTCTGGCCCTGAATGGTGTGAAGTCCCACTGTGAGTAACTGCAGCTGGGCTGGTCTCTATTATATCTGGCAAAGGCCGATAGAAAGGAGCATAAGGAGGAGGTGAAACTAGCTTAGATCCTACAGAAGACTCTGATAGTGTGGGGATGCTGGGGATTCTAAAGGAGGTGTGGGCCCCTGAGGGCCCCTGTCTGGAGCTGGTGTTGGGCTGTGGGGTCTGGGGTCCCTTCCCCTTAATAAGAGATGATCTTCTAATGGTTCTGAGGGGCTTTCTGGCTTACTAGGCTTTAGCCCACAGGTGCCGCATAGAGCTGGGTTTTGTTGTCAGGCCAGAAAGGCTTGCACATAGGGTACTTCAGACCATTTTCCCTGATTACTACAGAAAAGATCTAGCTGTAGGATGGAGTTAAAGTTCACAGTCTCATTCTCCAGCCATGTTTTGTCAGCTAATCTGTAGGCAGGCTAAATAGTGTTACAAAAGAAGATAAGGTTTTCTTTTTTCTAAGTTCATTTAGCCAAAAGCTGTTCTAATTTTTAGATATACATCCCAGGGGTGTTTCAGTGACAGTAGAGGAAGCGGCTCCCATGGTGCCAAGAGAATCCTGCAATGACAGAACATTTACTGAAGTCCAGGAGCCTGTGGGCATCCTCATGAGCCAAGTGGAAACACCAAGGTGTCCAGCGCATCCCCTGGAAACCCCATTAACTGAAGCTCTAGGAGGTCATAGGCATTTGCCATACACGGTCCTAGCTCCCCCCAGCGGTGGACATCTCCAGCCCTACCGAGATGACCCCCACTGCTGGCTGGGGGGCAGATGTCTGGCTGAGAAGTCTTGCCCTAATTCACTGGTTTGCCATTTGTGATGCCCAATTACAACACCTGGAATGCTCAGATTCAATCCCTACGACTGGGCATCTACATGACTGTGCATCTTTTGTTCAGCAAAGAAAGCCTGTTGAAGAACAATTTCAAGGAGCTGGGAAATGCATAAAGCCTGAAGGGACAGGGTTCTCTTAATGTGCTGCTCAAAACAAAACAAAAATTTTGTAAACAGAAAACCTGACCAGAAAATAAATTACAATAGCCACTAGGTGGCGATCGAGTATTGCTGAACAGACAGCAAACGATAAGCCGAGTCTAAACTGTGGCCAGAAAGATGTGAAACTAAGCGGCAAATAGCTCAAATATGAAATGTTGAGGGCAACCCATGTGGTTAGCGTATTTACCGATATTACAGAAGCAGCAGCCAAAAGGAGAGCGGACATATATTCTCTCTGTAAAGAATACAGGCGACTTAAAAACGTTTCCCCCAGAACTTTACTGAAACAACGCTGGAACAAGCAGCGATAGTTAACCAGGTAGTCTGGAACTGCCATAGTATTCACTGCAAGTAAAAGGAAACTGAAATTAATGAAGCAGACAAACCTTTCCCCAGGTCATGGCACCAGAAATGTTGATGGCTGATGTCGTACCTTGGTTCTTATCTTCTTAGTTTAAAAGAATTTAAACAAGAGACACACAACAAAAGAAGTGCATCATAATTTATTGCAAAAAAAGAGAGTATTTTGAAAATTAAGTGCAGAACAGACGGTACAGTCTGAGAAAGATATTCCAGGACAGCCTGCTCATAAAAGTGAGACAGCATTAATTATTGCTGGAGAAACCCTCTTTATGGGAGTTTTGCATGATTATTACATAAGAAGGTGGAAAGAAGTGTTACAGTAAGCATGTTCTGACTGGTCTTCTGGGTACACATGTGCAGTAGCTGTACATATTTGCGCATACATTGCATGTCTCATTAGCATCTTAAATCTCCACCCAGGAATGTGGTTTTTACTATTAAAATGAACAAAGGGTCAGCTTGAGGACAGATAAAATCAAAATGCACATGCTTTCTAGAAGTAAAAGTCCCTACTGAGGATAGCGGGTTTCAAATGACCCCAAGTGCTCCACATCTTAAAAGTTGCTCCCATAAAGCTGGAACACTATCTGTTCCTGAGGTATCAGGTCCCATTTGTGTTTCTGAGACACTGGCAAGCCAGGCCTGACTTGAGATGAGACCAATGATTTCAAGTGTAAAATGCCTAAATAGTCAGCAGCTTCAGGTTGCATTTTGGAGCTTGTCCACTTAAATGGGTTGATGAAAATGGCTCACAAGACTCACGCCTCGGAAATGGGTTTTTTTCCTTTGCTGTTAGCTGATTTTGTGCAACCCAATAATTAACCTTTCTGATGCCTAGACTTTCACATTCGTGAAAAAGGCGCCATTGAGAGTGACATTTCCAGGAAGCCACAGCCCTTGTCACCCCTGCAGAGCTCTGAAGCTGCTCACAAGCAGGCCAGGTGGAAGATTTCTCTCAAAAACGGTTGAGTGCGTGCTCTGGCTAGAGAAAAAAGAGGGCTGCGGCACAATGGACAGTGTCTCGGACATCAGGAAAGTTTCCACAGCAGTTTAGGAAAGAAGGCAGAGCCCTGGGCTGCAGAAGAGGTAATGCTCTGGAAAGAACCCTGAGTGCAACTGAAAGAGGAACCTGAGAAGGATAGGGCCAATCAGGTGAGGACAACCTGCCTGATTTGGGAAAACGGAAGGTGTCTTCGTAGGGTAATACCCTCCTCAATGCTCAGTGCAGACCTGTCCTCCATGTGCACCTCTGTACTCACTCTCCTTGCAAAGAGTGGGCATAGCATCAGAACTCAGCAGTGCTTTGGACACCGGGAAGTCCACACCGCTCTGCCCCTCCCTCCAGGGCTGTGCACCCCGGATCCCGGTACATGCTCGGATTATAGTTCTGAAGCCTACCGACAAACAGGCTGAGAGTAGTTAACGGACTACAGCTCCCAGCATATTAGGTGGGGCGGGTACAACTCTGCCCCTTCTTCCAGCGCTGCGCCTCGCCCTGGAGCCTGGTGCATGCTGGGATTGTAGTCCTGTAGCCCTTTGACCAAAGGGTTGGGAGTGTTTATGAGAATACATCTTCCAACAATTCTAGGGAGGCGCGCACAGCCCTGCCTCTTCCTCCAGTGACGCGCACTTTCCCGGAGTCCCGTGCATGCCAGGACTGTAGTGCTGCAGCCCTGTGACCAAAGAGCTGAGACTGCATCTCCCAGCGAGACCAGCGAGACGCGCGGAGCCTCGTCCCTTCCTCCAGTGATTAGCGCACTCTCCCTGAGCCTGGTGCATGCTGGGATTGCAGTGCTGCAGCCCTGTGACCAAAGAGCTTTGTTATAGTTATCTGTGAAGTATTCAACAAACTACTTTACTTCATTGTTACTGGAAGCCAGAACCTCAGTTCTGTTCACTGTTTGGATTTTATATAAGTGAGATTGTGTAATATGTGTACTTTTACATCTACTTTCTTCTATGCAACATTATATTTATTATATTAATTCATGATATTGCAGATGGCTATAGTTTATTTAAAATTATTTTTTACATTGTGGTAAAGTATACATAAAATTAGCCATTTTAGCTATTTTAAGTGTACAGCTCAGAAAAATTAACTACTTTCACATTGTTTTGCAACTGTCATTACCATTCATAGGGACCTTCTTTCAACTTGCAGAAACAAAACTCTATACCCATTAAATAAGTTCCTTGTTACTCCCCCTCTAGCTCCTAGGAACCACTCTTCTATTTGGGTTTCTAGAATTTAACTACTCTAAGTATCTCATAAGTGGAATGATTCAGTATTTGTCCTTTTATGACTGGCTTATGTCACTTTGCACAATGTCCTTAAGGTTCATGCATGATGTACCATGTGTCAGAATTTCCTTATTTTACATAGCTGAATAACATTCCACTGTATGTATACATCACATTTTATCTATTTATTCATTGATGGTAATTCAAACAACACTTGAGTAATTCAAACAACTTTTTGGTGATCTGAGTAATGCTGCTATGAACCTAGGTGTATGTGTATTATTTTGTGTCTTTGCTTTCATATCTTTTGCTGCATACCCAGATGTGAAATTGCTGGATTGTATGGTGATTTTATGTGTAAATTTTTTAGTTACTGTGTTGTTATTTTATAGCAGCTGCAGCATTTTACATTTCCACCAACAGTGTACAAGGATTCTAATTGCTCCACGTCCTCACCAACACTTGTGATTTTCTGTTTTGTTTTTTTTCTTTTGGTAGTAGCTATGCTGATGGGTATTAAATGATATGTCATTTGGGGTTAGATTTGCATTTCACTAATGATGAGTTTTGTTGAGCGTCTTTTCATGTGCTTATTAGCCACTTTACATAATTTTTAGAGAAATGGCTGCTTAAGTTTTTGCCAATATTTTATTTTATTATTATTATACTTTAAGTTTTAGGGTACACGTGCACAATCTGCAGGTTAGTTACATATGTATACATGTGCCATGCTGGTGTGCTGCACCCATTAACTCGTCACTTAGCATTAGGTATATCTCCTAAAGCTATCCCACCCTCCTCCCCCCACCTCACAACAGTCCCCAGAGTGTGATGTTCCCCTTCCTGTGTCCATGTGTTCTCATTGTTCAATTCCCACCTATGAGTGAGAATATACGGTGTTTGGTTTTTTGTTTTTGCGATAGTTTACTGAGAATGATGATTTCCAATTTCATCCATGTCCCTACAAAGGACATGAACTCATCATTTTTCATGGCTGCATAGTATTCCATGGTGTATATGTGCCACGTTTTCTTAATCCAGTCTATCATTGGTGGACATTTGGGTTGGTTCGAAGTCTTTGCTATTGTGAATAGTGCCGCAATAAACATACGTGTGCATGTGTCTTTATAGCAGTATGATTTATAGTCCTTTGGGTATATACCCAGTAATGGGATGGCTGGGTCAAATGGTATTTCTAGTTCTAGATCCCTGAGGAATCACCACACTGACTTCCACAATGGTTGAACTAGTTTACAGTCCCACCAACAGTGTAAAAGTGTTCCTATTTCTCCACATCCTCTCCAGCACCTGTTTTTTCCTGACTTTTTAATGATTGCCATTCTAACTGGTGTGAGATGGTATCTCATTGTGGTTTTGATTTGCATTTCTCTGATAGCCAGTGATGGTGAGCATTTTTTCATGTGTTTTTTGGCTGCATAAATGTCTTCTTTTGAGAAGTGTCTGTTCATATCCTTTGCCCACTTTTTGATGGGGTTGTTTGTTTTTTTCTTGTAAATTTGTTTGAGTTCATTGTAGATTCTGGATATTAGCCCTTTGTCAGATGAGTAGGTTGCGAAAATTTTCTCCCATTTTATAGGTTGCCTGTTCACTCTGATGGTAGTTTCTTTTGCTGTGCAGAAGCTCTTTAGTTTAATTAGATCCCATTTGTCAATTTTGGCTTTTGTTGCCATTGCTTTTGGTGTTTTAGACATGAAGTCCTTGCCCATGCCTATGTAACAAGTAGTTTGTTTTATTGTTGTTGAATTGTTCTTTGCATATTCTGGATAGAGTCCTATTCACCTATTTTTCTTTTGTTTCTTGTGTTTTGGGTGTCCTGTTTAAAAAAAAACTGCCAAATCCAGTGTTATGATGTGTTTCCCCTATATTTTATTCTAAGAATTTTGTAGTTTTAGCTCTTACATTTAGGTATTTGATCCAGTTAGTTAATTTTTTCTTACAGTATAAGTGAAGGGCCCAGGTTCATTCTTTTACATGTGGGTACCCAATTTCCCCAGCATCAATTGTTGTGAAGACAGTTCTTGGCTGGGCGCAATGGCTCACACCTGTAATCCCAGCACTTTGGGAGGCTGAGGCGGGCGGATCACGAGGTCAGGAGATCAAGACCATCCTGGCTAGCAAGGTGTCCGCTGTGCTCCTGATCCAGCAAGGCACCCATTGCCACTCCCAATAGGGCTAAAGGCTTGCCATTGTTCCTGCACAGCTAAGTGCCTCGGTTCATCCTAATCAAGCTGAACGCTAGTCACTGGGTTCCACAGTTCTCTTCCGTGACCCACAGCTTCTGATAGAGCTATAGCACTCACCGCATGGCTCAAGATTCCATTCCTTGGAATCCGTGAGGCCAAGAGCCCCAGGTCAGAGAACAGGAGGCTTGCCACCACGTTGGAAGTGGCCTGCCGAAATTATGGAAGCGGCCCACCACCATCTTGGGAGCTCTGGGAGCAAGGACCGCCCCATGGTAACAGCTCCTTAACTATGCGTCCCCAAGGACCTACAGATCACAGGGCAACAGGGGCTGTGAGGGAGTTGTCCGGATTTCCCAAGGTGGAGGAGGCAAAAGAGGAGATGCCTCCCAAGCTCCTGCACCAGCACCAGCGAGAGACAAAGTCCCCGCCAAACGGCAGAAGCCACGCCCTCCTCTCCTCTCAAACTGCGGCCTGATTGGGTGGTTCCCACACCAGCGCCACTGATTGAATAAAACACCAGGACCCACCCACCCGCGCCCCACCCCGGCCCCTACCCCCACTCACCCTGAGCGTTAGTGCGTTTTTGTTTGTTTCTTTGTTTTACTTTAAGTTTTGGGATACATGTGCGGAACCTGCAGGTTTGTTACATAGGTTTACATGTGCCATGGTGGTTTTCTGCACCTATCAACCTGCCATCTAGGTTTTAAGCCCCACATGCATTGGATATTTGTCCTAATGCTCTCCCTCCCCTTGACCCCAACCCCCTAACAGGCCCCTGTGTGTGATGTTTCCTTCCCGGTGTACATGTGTTCTCATTGTTCAACTCCCACATATGAGTGAGAACATATGGTGTTTGGTTTTCTGTTCCTGTGTTAGTTTGCTGAGGATAATGGTTTCCAGCTTCACTCACGTCCCTGCAAAGGACATGAACTCATTCTTTTTTAGGGCTGCATAGTATTCCATGGTGTATATGTGCCACATTTTCTTTTTCCAGTCTATCATTGATGGGCATTTGGGTTGGTTCCAAATCTTTGCTATTGTAAACAGTGCTGCAATAAACGTAAATGTGCATGTGTCTTTATAGTAGAAAAATTTATATTCCTTTGGGTATATACCCAGTAATGGGATTGCTGGGTCAAATGGTATTTCTGCTTGTAGATCCTTGAGGAATCACCACACTGTCTTCCACAATGGTTGAACTAATTTACACTCCCTCCAGCAGTGTAGAAATAAAAACGTTTCTATTTCTCCACAGCCTCACCAGCATCTGTTGTTTCCTGACTTTTTAATAATTGCCATTCTAACTGGCGTGAGATAGTATCTCATTGTGGCTTTGATTTGCCTTTCTCTAATAACCAGTGATGATGAGTTTTTTTTTTTTAATATTTGTTGGCCACATAAATGTCTTCTTCTTCTCCTTCTTCTCCTTCTTCTTCTTCTTTGAGACAAAGTCTTGCTCTGTCACCCAGGCTGGAATGCAGTGGCAGGATCTTGGCTCCTTGCAACATCTGCTTCCCGGGTTCAAGTGATTCTCCTGCTTCAGCCTCCCGAGAAGCTGGGATTACAGGCACCTGCCAATATGCCTGGCTAATTTTTTGTTTTCAGTAGAGACAGGATTTCACCATGTTGGCCAGGCTGGACTCAAACTCCTGACCTCATGATCCACCTGCCTCCACATTCCAAAGTGCTGGGATTACAGGCGTGAGCCACCACACTCAGTCAAATATCTTCTTTTGAGAAGAGTCTGTTAATATCCTCTGCCCACTTTTTGATGGTTTTTTTTTCTTGTGAATTTGTTTAAGTTCCTTGTAGATTCCGGTTGTTAGACCTTTGCCAGATGGATAGATTGCAAAAATTTTCTCATTCCGTAGGTTGCTTTCACTCTGATGATAGCTTCTTTTGCTGTGCAGAAGCTCTTTAATTAGATCTCATTTGTCAATTTTGGCTTTTGTTGCAATTGCTTTTGGTATTTTAGTCATGAAGTCTTTGCTCATGCATATGTCCTGAATGGTATTGCCTAGGTTTTCTTCTAGGGTTTTTATGGTTTGGGGTTTTACATTTAAGACTTTAATCCACCTTGAGATAATGTTTGTATAAGATGTAAGGAAGGGGTGCAGTTTCTGTTTTGTGCATATGGCTAGCCAGTTTTTTCAGCACCATTTGTTAAATAGAAAATCTTTCCCCATTGCTTGTTTTTTTCAGGTTTGTCGAAGATCAGATGGTTGTAGATGTGTGGTGTTATTTCTGAGGTCTTTGTTCTGTTCCATTCGTCTATATTTCTGTTTTGGTACCAGTACCATGGTGTTTTGGTTACTGTTGCCTTGAAGTATAGTTTAAAGTCTGGTAGCATGATGCCTCCAGATTTGTTGTTTTTGCTTAGGATTGTCTTGGGTGGACAGGCAAACAGGCTCGAATAGTTGGGGTCACATGCCCAGAGTATCACAGCTAATTAAGAAGTGAGCTGAGACTTGAAATGCACATGCTCTTTCCCTTACCAGGATCTGTTGTGTCATGCATCTTAACAGCTATTTAAGGGCAGGAAGTAGAACATTTGGACATCTTTTTAACAACTTATTAGGCATTTTCATGATGCAGGAAAGACCCTCATCCCATCCCTGAGCCCCTCTCTCACCACGCTGCACCTCACTGCTGACCACATCGTGGGGTGGCCGTTAGGAATCAGGTGGGCAGCAGGGGCTGGGAATAAATAAGCAAGAATGATGTTGCCCAAATTTGCTTATCTTAGAAAGGCTCCACAACCATTCTGTGCGAAGTGATTATTCCAGGGTAATTGTGCCCTGACTGTGCTGCATCTCAGTCTGACTTGTCTTTTTGAAAATCACTGGATTACTCTCATTAATGGGGGTATTTCTCTTTCTATTTGAAAATGGCCAACTGTCCTCTGCAGGTGTCCTGATTTGATTTGCTAGTTCAGACCCTGAAGGTAGCAGTGAGAAAATGTTTTGGCCACATCAGAATACCTATTCTCAGCTGGAGTAGATATAGAAATTTCTTAATAATATCTAACCGTTTTCTCAATAACCATTATATTTAACAGTGATAACTGGAGGGCAGAGAGGGACACAGATGACACAATCTTCGAAGTTTAATTTGGTTATAAGGTTTTTTGTTCTTGTTTTGTTTTGCTTTGTTTTTGGATACAAGGTCTTGCTCTGGTGCTCAGGCTGGAGGGCAGTGGCGCAATCATAACTCATAATTTGGTTGTAACTGTTCTTTAAAAAATATTTTTGGCTGAGTTTGGTAGCTCACACCTGGAATGTAAACAATTTGGGAAGCCAAGGTGGGATGATCGCTGGATCCTATGAGTTCAAGACCAGTTTTGGCAACATAAGTAGGCTCAGCCTCTACAAAAAAATTTTAAAATTGGCTGGGTGTAGCATTGCATGCCTGTAGTGTAATCCTAGCTCTTTGAGAAGCTGATGTGAAAGGATCACTCGAGCCTAAGAGTTTGAGGCTGCACTGACCCCTGATTCAGCCACTGCACTGACAGACAGATGTGCGTGTGTGTGTGTGTGTAAACAATATGGATGTGAAAAAAATTCAAGCCCGGGAGAAAAGTGAAAGCCCATGGTGGGGGATGTGGAGAAAGGTGAGTGCGGCTCCAGCAACTCAGTGAAACTTGGTTTTCCATCTTGAAGAATTGCCCATCCACACCGAAACCATAGCCTAGCACATGCCGGTTATCACACTACACCTGCTGGGATACCACTATGTACCGTTTTTTAAGAAATAAAATCTTTCACCTAAGAGAAGCAGAAGAGAAAAGGAGGGTTTCACATATAAAGCCTTCATTTTCTTCATGAAACAACAGCCACTTGTCATTTGAGTTGTCCAAAGGCGACTGACAGCACTAATACACTTAATGAATCAACCAGGAAAAATGGGCCTCTCGGGTGAGGAGGAGGCACAATAGTAACTAAACCCAGTCCATTCTCAGTTTTACATGGTGCCCGTATCTCAAGAAGTGGTGTTAGCCACGTGAACCGTTTTCACTGGACAAGGCCAGAGGAAAGAACATGTAGTACAATGCAACCATGAGGCTGCAAATCAAACTGGTAGTGGGAGCATGCACAAGGCTTCAGTGGCCTAGACACTGGTGGCTACCCTTGGGTGTCACTTAAAACTTCGAGGTGAAGGACATTTTTTTTCCAATTGGCTCAGGGAAACTAATAAACATTAGAATTGAAATTTGTTTTTCTTTTCAAAATTTCTAAGACATAGAGGACTCTCTCAACACTCCAAAAGACATTCAGATATACATGCAGCTGAGGACCTGCCTGCTCTGCAGAGGGAAGGCTGAGCAGCAGCCACCAGCTGTAATAGCTTTAAACTTCTCCTCTCACAGGGACAGGCCACTCCCACACACACCGGTTACTTCATAGGCTGTGGCCCTCAGATGCACCTGGGGGACTGCCTTCCTCCCATCTCATTAGCTCTCCAAGACAGTCCATCTCACTCTAAAACCTACCCTAGGATGGTGAGTTGTAGACTCTCCTCCATTCTCCCAGTGCAGTGTGACTTCCAGAGAGTGCTGCCCCATCCTCTTACCCCGACTGATGTGAAAAGGGCCGGTGCCTGGGCAGTTAGATGTTCAGTGACCTCACATGTCCAGCATGCCCAGGGCCTGGCCCCACAGCCTGGCACCTCTCCCCTACCTAGCCTTCATGCCGGCCTTTTCTCTTCTGTCACCAATGTCAGGTGACATTCACCTGTGCCACACTCTCATGAGCCTGGTAAGTGATGGGTGGGTAAACCCCAGCTGAGTGCCTGTGACTCTACCCTCTTACCTTTCACTCAAGTGACATTATAAGCATAATTTTACATTTGATTTAATTTATGCATAATCTTTTCTTATAACATTTCTGACAACAGCCCTCACAACCAAAGGAGACTGGGTTACAGAACACACGGGCGAGGCTGGGGTAGCAGGTTTCACTTACTTTATTCCAATGTGAAATGAAGATGTGATGGTTTAAAACCAAGACAAAGTTGTTTATCAGCTGTGGGGTTGCTACACTTGCTAGCTCATGCTTACTTCCTTTGAAACAAGGTATCTGGAAAGACTATATTCATAGGTAGCTCTTTGCAAAACCCCAGGCAAAAGCCCCAGTCAGACACAGCTCCCTCAGGCTCTCAGAGCGGCAACCTCCTCCTCCATGTTGGGCTCTGACAGCAGGCAAGGGAAGCAGCACAGGCAGTGGGGGACAGGAAGCCACCCGGGGCCATAGGGATCCCCAAACGCCCCAGAGCTATTCTCTGTAGAAAGGGCTGTGTGGCAAGGACCAGGTATGGAGCTGGGTTCCACAGAGAGGTGACAACCACGTCTGTATCTCTAAATTTCCCCCAGGATCCATGATCCAGCCCTGCTTTCCCCCAGGCCCTTCACCCACCCTGCCCCTACTGTGTTAGGCAGCTCAGGTTAAAATGGGAGAAAAATACATTCAGATTGTAGCCTCCAAGTATTCCCATCTGGGCTGCAGAGAGTAGGGAAGGAAGTTGGGGCCTGTGGTGGTGCCTTTTGCTGTGCCTGAGGGCAGGAAGGCCAGGGCTGGGCACATGGATGTCTCCCGGACCAACACTGCTGACTCCCTCTCCCTCACCAGGAGCTACAACCAGGCCAAGCTCTCACGATTAATAAAACCACTGCAGCTCTCATCCTGTCACAAAACTAATGTTCACCCAACTCCAGCCCTACACAGATCCCTGGCTTCCTATCCCAGAACACAGAAAAGCCTCTTATCTTTTTTACTGAAAACCTGGACTTTAAGCCAGATTGGGCCTGGGGATAGTGGCAGCAAAAGCAACAGCCAGATGTATACACTCCAGATGTATACACTCAAGGGCATGGGCACATTCCACACTTGCTGAAGAATGAGAGGCACCTGTTTCCCAGCTGCTAACTGATGTCCACACACCCCATTCGTGTGTCTTCTTTTAGGCCTCTGCATCATGTATTTGTTCAGACAGTGCAAACACGTCTTCTGGGGGGCATCATTAATTGCAGCACCAGCCCCACTTGTTTTGGGAGGAAGTCAGGAGGAATCTGGTCAGCTCCTAATCCCCCAGGACAAAGGTGCTGCCCTCTTTTTGGCACTCACATCCAGCAGCACCATCTCGGGATGGTTTTTCAAACACAAGTAGCATGAGGTAGCAAGCATGGTGTGACAGGCTCAGGGCCATAGGCAGTCGGCTGCTGGAGAAGCAGCACAGGGCAGGCACATCTGTGGGTGACATCATGACAAGCCAAGGCAGCCACAGCCTCTACCCCCAACAGCCCCAGCCCAGATGGCATTCAAATCTTCCCGGATAGTATTGGGGTTCCCAATGCCCATCACTCACCTGCTCATTAGCACTGCCTTGTGTTGGTTACTCAGGGACTAAGGAGAGGGGGTGGGGGATATAGATCCAGGGTGGGCACCGCCTCGCAGCCAGAGTCCACCTGATTGCAGGCCAGCAAGCAAGCCCAAGCAGCTCAGCTCTAGACACTTAGCCTCACCACCTCTGGCTACACTTTCTATGTATACTTTATGCAAAGGTAGAAAAAGAGGTCAGTATTAGCTGTTGTGACATAAAAGTCTATGCCCTCCTTAAAATGCTGTTGTCTTAAGCCCTCTTTCTTCTAATAAAATTTATACAAATACACACATACAAGCTGAAACTACTATAAATGAAATATTAGGATTTTTTAAACCCATAAACAAACACTAAAACAGTCACTGTTTGAATGCAGAGAAAGTGGGAGTCTAAAGCAGCTGACCCCAAAACAGCCTCACCAAGCCCAAGGCCAGGCCAGGCAGTCTGAACACTACAAGGTCACCTGATGGTCACAGAGGATGACAGCTCCCGTGAGTATTCTCAGGCACTGTGTTAGCTTCTCACTCACAGAGTCTCAGAATGCCTCCTCACCAATACCCTGTGAGGGAAGGCCCCACCTCACTAGAGCACAAAAGGTTCCTGAGCTCTTCCCAGAAAATGGTTTTCAAAGGGTGGAGCTGGGGGAAGCCCAGACAGAACAAGTGAGTCCCCAGGGTCTCCTTAACCTCCCTCAGCTCTTCCACATGGGGCCCTGAGGGAAAGTGAGCAGCCTCCTAACCCCTTTGATAGGGTTCCAGTCCTGCAGGTCTGGACTTCCTTATTTTCTGTAACCATAGAAGGTGACAATTCAACCCAGGCCCCTTATTTGCCATCCCTCAATGCCAGGCCAGGCCCAGAGCCCTGTGCTGACACAGCCCAGGAGATGCTCGAGGCCCACCTCAGCACAGTCACCAATCACATAGTGAGATGAGCAAGGAGGTGCAAGAAGGCACAAATCCCCCTGGGCATGGCCTCAGGCATGTTCCACAGGCTCAGGGTCTCCCTGATGAGCTCACAGCCCTCCTTCAGGGAGCCTGCAGAGCACACCCCCAGGGAGCAGTGCTCAGATGAGCAGGCAGGCCCCAGATCCCCCACCCCAGGATGCTCTATTCCACTTTGCTGGGCTTCTGCATTGGCCAGTCCCCACTGCTTTCTGGTGGGATGTTTGAGTTGAAGTGAACGTTGAAGGGCATACAGCTGACAGAGCTGACTGCCTTGCAGGTGTTGTAAATCACCTCCTGGCTCCACGGGTCAGCTGTGGAGACACAGCTTGATGGGAGGTAGCTCCACTCCACCATCAGTGGTGCTGGGCTTCCCTGATCCGCACCTTCCAGCTCCTTGCTGAGAAGTCTGCATGCTTCTCTAAGGGACTGGGTCATGAGACACCCCTGGCAAGGCCCCGCTGGCAGAATAGGCTGGACACTCTCCCTCAGCCTCCCCAGCAGCCCGGCCTGTGCTGTCACCTGTGCTGATGATCTCACTTCTCTATCTTAATAACAGCACTGATAAGCACTGATAAGCCCTAGCAAGCTGAAACTGCAAGACAAATGATCTTCTGCCTTAGAAGGGCCATGGCTGGGCAGTGTGTGCCCTATGGTTGTTAGTGGAAGTAGGTAGCGGAAGTAGGGAGCTGGATGGGCCTGGCCCCATAGCCTAGTGAAAAGTAGGGCCCTCTTCTTCCAGAGCATCAAAGTCTTAGAGGCCGGAAAAAGGCGCTTGGGTGGGCTGCCAGGAAGCAGAAGGCTAGAAGGCTTTGCAAGGAACCCCAACAGCCTTCAAGGTACCTGAGAGGGCTGGGCTTATTCCAGCTTTCTTTGCTTTCATCCTGTTAGCAAGAAAACCTGCTCACAGATGGCAGGTAGGCCTGAGGCTGCCAGTCACTCAGCAGGGGCTATAGGCGCCTTGATTGTGGCTGTTTCTTGAAGCAGCTGCTCAGGCCGGTTATTGCAGAGCAGTTTGCTCATTATCCACAGGTCCTTGTTCCAGCCCCAGCTCTGCAAAGGGACTAGGGAGGGACTAGGCAAGGGCTCAGCCTGTGCCCCAGAAGCTGCTCTGAGGTATCTCTTTTGTTACTTCCTCATGGACAGCCTCAAACTTCCAGATGAACAGACCAGCATCGAGCCTCCAGGAAAGTGCATAGAATTCTATCTGGTACCCAGAGGGAAGGGGGTTCCCAGTGAGGGCAGGACCAGGCTGCATGCACCTCTTCATGAATGTTCTCCTTATAGTCCAGCCTCAAAGTGTGCATCCTCTGTGTGCATGGAGTCCATGGCAGGCTCTGCCTGGGGAGCCGTCCAGCTGCACACCTGCAATGTGATGGTGACCCTCTTGAATGGGTGGTTCTGGGCCCCATGGCTGGCAGCAGAGAGGGAGATGCTCAGCCACCAAGCCCAGAGCCCTGCCACAGCCTTCTGTGAGGCCTCCATCTGCTCTGGGTTCTTGCCCTGAGAGGCTGCCCTGAAGTCAAACAGAAGCAGGTGGGCCTGTCTTCCAGGGCTGCTCTCTCCCCCACTGACAGCTCCCTAGAAGGGGATTCAGACAGCGGGGACAGATTCTTCAGGCAGAAGCACTGGAGTTTAGGCTGGCCAGTTCATTCCATACCCCCACATGACATGACACAAGGCAGAGGCTGTGGGACAAAGGCATTGCCTTTTCTTCTGGCATGAGGAACGGCTTAGGAAGCAGGGGATGGTGGGGCTGGGGTTGAGTGATGGGCTGTGGGCCACAAGGAGTGGGTGGGCACTGAGCAAGTGTCCTGCATTGTCTGTCCACAGACCCAGAATGAGTGGCATCCCAGGAGCCTGTGAGGGGCTGGCAGAGATGCTGATTCCAGTAAAAGCCCCATGTGGATGCAGTAATGCTGCCTGCTGGTCCTTGGCTGTAATTACAAACAGGTACATGAGGTACCCATGCATCTTGAAGCTCTCAGGGAGTGGGTTCCAGCTGCTCATGATAGGCACTTTTAGTCACTGAACGTGCTTCAGGTATGTCCAAGCTTGATTAAGCCAGGCATCTTGCTGTGAGTCCCTCCACTTAACTAAGGACACTCTTCCTTGCTCCCCCTGGAAGTTTGACCTTCCAGTTCTGGTTCTGGGACATGATGGCCCCTCCTGGACCCCTGGGAGAATGTGCTTAGGTGACACACAGTCGATGGGGCCCATTTCCAAGCCATTCTTCCATTTCCCACTGTTTGAGGGACCCAAGGCCAGTGACAAGCACTGAGCCACCCAAGGCCAGCTGTCTGCACCTAAATGTGATGCTTGTCTGGATATCTCAGGGCCAGAACCCTCCAGGTGAGATGGCCTGGTCCTCACCACCTGGCCTCCATGCTCCCTTTTCCTCTGTTCAATCCTGACCCCAATGCCTCCCTCAACTCTCAGGTCACCATTGGAGAAGATGCTCAGGAAGAACAGGCAGCTGCAGTTAACCCTGCTGAAGGTGGCAGATGGGTCCAGGCTCTTGAGCTCGTCTTGGACATGGTACATGTGGATGCAGGCTTTGAGCAGTGTGTGTAGCTCTTTCAGGAAGGAAGGGAAAAGGGTGTTACCAGGGTCCTACACCCTGGAACGACCCTTCTCAGACAGTAAATAGTTGACAGGGTGTGGTCATGTGTGATTTTAGTTTTCAACTTTAGGCTTTCATTTTCAAATTCCACAATAAACACATAAGGTGGGGTTCTGGTTTCAACACACACACACAAACACATACACACACACATTCTCTCTCTCTCTGTATGTCTCTTTCTGTCTCTCTCTCTCTCCTTCCTGCTAGTGGGCAAGGATCCTTGTTAACAAGAAACCTTCTGCCAAATGCCTCTGAAGCACAGACAGGTCTTGGGGAGCCACAAGGCCACTTCCTCTTTGTGCACTAGTGTCTTGGGTAGGCATAGCCTTCAGAGCTTTGGGGCCTCCACAACCTTGCCCTGCTGTCCAGGGACAGCCCTCATGCAGGGGTGACCTAAGAACTTTTCAGGATCCCCAAGTTCAGCACTGTCTTCCAATGTGTGTTTCACGATATTTTAATGGTTGTTCTTTTGGGAAAAAGGAAAGGTTCTGTGATCAATTCTGGGACACATTGAGCTACAGATCTTTTTTATAATTGCTCTTAACAAGCAGGTAGGCCCTCAGAACATGAGTAGCTTCCCTGCAGGTAACTTGAGTGCATGAGAACTTTTGCTTTACAACCATGCCAATCTCACCTCAGCAGTTGGCAGTGTTGCACTGGGCAGACTTCCCTACTCAAAGGCTGTGAAGCTTTTCTTTCTTTTTTTAATACATTATTTTTCTTTATAGAATTTGACTGGGCTGATATCAAGCCTGGCTTGGTACTGCCTGATTTTTTTTAGAATCAGAACCCTGTTCTTTAACTCACGGGTTGTGAAATTAGAAGGTGCTGGTGTGACAGCCTGAGAAGCAGAGCTGCGCTCCAATCCCACTTCATGTGCTCATCTGTGACGCAGAGCCCTCAGAGGAGTGGGGAATTGCTGCCTGGCCCTGCTTCTGGGGTCCCTCCCCAAGGCAGTCCACCCAACTTCCAAACCAGCCTTCCCTCATGCACAGCCCTGAGCCCTCCTGCAGCTCCTCAGTGTTGCACATCTCTGAGAAGTGGTCCAGCATGTTGCTGTCCAGGGGCAGTGAGAAGCAGGTGCACTGACACATGTATTCACAGACCATGAGCACCGGGTAAATCTCCTGCACCATCTCCTTGGGGGACACCTTCAGGGAGAAAACCTCAATAACTGATGGCACACCACATGGCAGAAAGCAAAGACTTACCCTTTCCCCAGCCCAAAGTCCTGAGAATCATGCCAAAAATCCTTGGTTTCCCACTTTTTGAAAATTTAAAAATTAAAATCCCAGGTTCCGTGTATACATGCCATGCCCACCTGAACGTGTGTGTGTGTGTGTGTGTGTGTGTGTGTGTGTGTGTGTGCGCGCGCAGGACAGAGCCTGGCCCATTGGCTATTCCTGTAGACCAAGAAAAATCCCTATGCAGAGTAAGAGGAGATGGAAGAAATGAGGGAGAGAAAAGCCTTGCCTCCTCCCTTGCCCAGCGCTAAGGTCCCCAGGGCAAATGGCTTTTGCCTTCAACTTCACCTTAAAAACATACAAAATATATTCATTTTTATTTCCCTCACTTTCTTAATGTTACAAATTGTATCTTTATATATGATGAGTATTTTCACAGAGATTTAAGAATTTAATGCACCATTATGGTAGAAAATTGTATGTCTGTGTATATATTTACATTGAACAGAGAGCTTTATATTTTCATGTGGTTTTATGATGCTGTCCAGCATCATTTAATTTTTCTCCATAATTAACTCTCTTTAGCATTTTTTTTTTCCTAGGGTTATTCTAGTAGTTAACAACCTTAGCTTTTTTATTTTAATCTTTGAATGTCTTTATTTTTTTCTAATTTTTGAAATACAAAATTTCCCAGATCAATTGTTCTTGGTTGCTAGTATTTTTTGCTTCATCGCTTTGAAATGTGGAAAGTTCTTAGCATCCCCGCTTTTTCTCCGAAATAATGTTTATGCCATTTTCTCCCTCTATTCTTTTTAAAAGACTCTTTCTCTGACTGTATTGGTCTACTTGATGGTGTCCAGTAAGTCTTATATTTCACCCGTATTTTTCCCATTCTTTAAAATATTAGTTTCCAGGACTCAATATTTGTGAATAATATATGTTCAGTTTTCTTTTTTCTGCTGCATTGTTTGCTCTTGTGTCTCCGTAGTGAATTTATAAAACTCAGTTATTATATTCTTCAACTCTATGATTTCTGTTGGGTTTTTAAAAATAGTTTTTATCTCTTTGTTGATATCTTATTTTGCTCATTCATTATTTTTAAATTTCACTCAGTTGTCTCTTTTTGTTATATTTTTGTTCATTGAGAATGCTTAAGATGATTATTTTAAGTTCTCTATCAGATATGCAAAAATCTTTATTTGTTAAGATTCAGTTTCTGGATATTTATGTTTTTCTTCCAATGGGGAATATTTCCTGCCTTCTCTGTGTGCCTTGTGATTTTTTTTTTATGAGATCTGGGGATCTATACAGCACTCATCAAATCTAGCATTTAAAGACTGGCTCAGTAAAGAGGGATACTGACAGCAATGGTTCAGGCTATAGATTCTGGGTGCTTCACAAACACATTCCCAAATATATTTTCTCTGGACTTGGGTGTGTTTCCAAGTTAAAGAGAATTTTTTTCTCAATGTATTCTAGATTCTATTGTCTATTTTCTTCCCCAGTTGACTGTCTGTGGTATTGCAGTTTCTCTAGTGCTGTAACAAGCACTCATCTTTCTTCTCATAAACTGTCATCCATATGACTCCATCATGTCCTTGAGCACTCCACATCAGGAGAGACAGAATCTAGTCATTAGACAATTTATCAAAAAGCCAAACATGTCAACACATATTCTACTGTTTTAATTCTCTCCTGAAGGAGATACTGGGAGTTGGGCATTTTCTGATTAGCCCAATTGCTGTTCTGGGTAAAAAAAGAAACTGTAGTGGACAGTCTGTAAGCCAGACTTGATCACCTTTCTGCAGCAATGAAAAAAAATTTGCAAGAGAAAAACAAAAAACCCTATTAAAGGTCACGGACAAGGCCAGAATTTGAATATGGTGTGGTCATCTCTGCTCCAGTGGAAATTGTTTTGGAAAAGCCTACTTTTATTTTTCTTGCTGTTACAGAGGAACATTTCTTGTCTTATGCTTATTCTATTCTGCAATCCTCTAAGGCTTTTTCTCTCCCTCCCAGAATCTTCCAGTGCATTTGCACTGACAGCCAAAGTCCTCCAAGAATCTTGTGAGAACCTAAATGATCTGACTAGTTTGTCATTGCTTTTGGGGATCTGGGAAAATCTGTGCACACTTCTGGAGACCCTTGTTATGCCATTTTTTATAAATCTGTTGTGCCTCAAATCAGAAGTGTGTGAGGGGAGATGTGGAGGCATTGGGATTTGTTTTAGAAATTCCAGGAACACCAGAGACAGATGACACCTGTTTTTGGCTTTATAATGTCAAGTCCTATGAAGGCTAAAACATAATTCTACAAAAAAATTAGATTGAAAACTTTATAGGCAAAAAGTATCTTACTAAATAGGAAAATCTAATTATTTTATTTTAAAATTTTCTTTTTCTTAGTGGGACCTAATGATAGAAATTTAAACTCTATATGCCAACAGCCTCTACTGTAGGGTGGTTTATTGTATGTACTCATTTTACAGATTTCTTACAAAAACTTTTTCTGTAAGGGAAATTAGAAGGTTGTTCAACATATATTGAATTCCCAATTGTTACCTTATTTCTCACTTATTATTTAATGATTCTGTCTTCTTTAATATGAAGATTACTATGACTGTGTTTTCACTTTCTGAAAGGTTGTATGTCACAATTGTCTGTAATTTCAGTTTCAGAGGTTCTAAAATAGCATGCTCCAATGTAGATGTTATGTATAAATTATATAATTAATAATTTATTAAAATATTTGGCTTGTATGTTTAGTTGACTGTAGGCACAGTGTTACTATTAGCATTTTCTTTCAGTTTCCTCAACTTTTATTTAAATAATAGTGCAATTTATTCCCAATTTTTATTTTATATATCAATATTTTATACTGTATTTACAATATTTATATTGTTACTGTATTTAAAAATGTAAGACTTTTCTCCTAAAGGCTAGATTACAGCCTTACCATTTTGTGTAAGAAAAGCAGCAATGCATCAGCAGCATAATTTAAAAGTTTCAGCCGGGTGCGGTGGCTCACGCCTGTAATCCCAGCACTTAGGGAGGCCAAGACGGGCGGATCACGAGCTCAGGCGATTGAGACCATCCTGGCTAACACGGTGAAACCCCGTCTCTACTAAAAATACAAAAAATTATCCGGGCGTGGTGGCGGGCGCCTGTAGTCCCAGCTACTCGGGAGGCTGAGGCAGGAGAAGGGCGGGAACCCGGGAGGCGGAGCTTGCAGGGAGCCGAGATCGCGCCACTGCTCTCCAGCCTGGGGGACAGAGCCAGACTCCGTCTCAAAAATAAATAAATAAATAAATAAATATAAAAAGTTTCTCTAGTATTACTTAAATGCTTGTTCCTTAAAACTTTCTCTTCACAGCTCTTTATGATAATTATAATGTGTTTTCTCTAAAATGTCGTTGCCCTAACCGTATCCAAATGATTCAAAATTTACACTTTTCATGGATTCACAGGAAGAGTTGAAAATTGTAGTTACCTAGGATTCTTTTTCAGTAGGACACTGTGTTTATTCGGGATTTTATGGATTAAAATTTCTCTCAATTATGTTTTATAATTTTATGTTTCTGCGTTTTTTTTAGAGTAGGCTGTCTCACATCAGTCAGTTGTGTTTTTACTTTCTACCTATTTATTATGATTTTGAATTACATTATTCTAATCAGAATTCTGGGGGTTAATGTTTCTTTTAACTTTGTTTTGCAATTTTATATTTCTGTTCCCTTTTTTAGGGTAGGGCACCTTACATCAGTTTATTGCTTTTAGTTTTAATTTATATAATATAATTTTGTATGACAATATTCAACTCTGTACACCTTAAGACAGTGTGGGGCAAAAGTCAAATATGAACCAGCCCTATGTCTTTTGTCAATATAATGATCTGTTTGTTTGCTTGTATAAATATTGCCCCTATTTTGTTTATGACTTGTATATTTTCTTCTTGATTGATGGCCAATAATTGATTCTAAGTGAGTAGTCATGGAAATTGTCTTAATTTCAACATCTGTTGTTTATATTATCTTCGTGTGAAAGAAAGACTTATGTGATTTTAAGGCAATTTTTCAAAACTTTGTAATTCTATCTCTTTCAGGTGTCTTTTTTTTTTTTTTTTGACAGAATCTCACCCTGTCACCCAAAGTTCAGTGGCACAATCTTGGATCACTGCACCCTCCACCTCCCAGGTTAAAGCAATTCTCCTGCTGCTGCCTCTTGAGTAGCTGGCATTAAATGTGTACACCACCATGCCTGGCTAATTTTTGTATTTTTCGTAGAGCTGGGGTTTCCCCATGTTGGCCAGGCTGGTCTTGAACTCATGGCCTCAAGTGATCTGCATGCCTCAGCTTTCCAGAGTGCTGGGATTACAGGCATGAGCCATTGCTCTTGGCCCTTGGGTGTCATTTTTAACTTTGATTGTGGTAAAAATATATAACATAAAATTTAGAATCTTTAATATTTTTTCTTATACAATTCAATCATGGTAAGTGTATTTACATTGTTATGCAACATATTTGTAAAACTTTTTTCTCTTGCAAAACTAAAACTCAATACACACATGAAATGACAACTACTCATTTTCCTTACCACCTGGCTCCTGATAAAAATCATTCTATTTTCTGTTTCTAAGAGTTTTAATACTTTAGATATTACATATAAGTAGAATCATAGAGTATCTGTTTTATTGTGACTAATTGTACTTAGCATCAGGTTCTCAAGATTTATCTTTATTGTGGATGTTAACAAGATTTTCTGCCTTTAAAAGCTGAGTAATATTCCATTACTTTTATATTACAAATTGTATTTATTTATTCATTCTGTGAGGAAAGTTTGTGTTGCTTTCACCTATTGGCCTTTGTGAATAATGCTGCAATGAATATGGGTGTGTAAATAACTATTTGCTCATATGTGAGAGGTTTACATCTGTGCTACCTTCTGTTTTTTTGGTGGGAAATTGTCTGTCTTTTATGCCAGAAACAAACTGTTTTCATTACTGTTGCTTTGTAATGTGCTTTGAAATCAGAAAAGGTGAGGTCATTAACATTGTTGTTTTTTAAAACATTTTTGGGCTCTTTATGGTCGCTTGAGATTCCATATAATTTTTTGGTTTTTTTTCTATTTTTTTAATTGTTAATTTAAAAGGGATTGCATTGAATCCGTAGCTTGCTTTAGGCATCATGAACATCTTCACAATACTAAGTCTTACAACCCTTAAACATGAGCATGCTCAAAACTGAGTTAATTTCCATACATATGTTGATATTTTTGTTTTCTTCTGTTATTGATTTCTAGTTTTATTCCATTTTGATCAGAAATAATAGTTATCGAAAGGCTAAACCACTCTGGGAAGTGACCTCCATTATAGAACATTAAAAATACATGTGAGGGCACTGCTTCTGCCCTGATGGGCTGCAGGGACGAGCTCTCTGAGATGACACATTGCAGACAAATGCAGGGAACAATGTAACCCTTTTTTCATGTAACCTCTTCCCTATTTTTGTAGAGTAATAGTGATAGTGGTGGCTTTTAAGTCTTGGAGAAGGTCTGCTAGTACACTGAAGATGTCTGCTACAGATGGTACCAGTGGTGAATAATTAAAACAATACAAACTGTAGCAGCATGAATAAATACAGCCTAGTGTAGAGTAAAAACAACACAAAAGCCTTCTCTGATATTTCTACAAGTGTGTAAAAAGGGACTTTATATCTAACCAAGTTGCCATTGGGACTAATGAAGGCCAGATTTTTGTGGGGGAGAACTTTGAGTCACTCATGGAAAAGCCTTAAGAGAGAGCCCAGAGAAATTCCACATTTGGGTCTGGGTCCTGGGCCCATCCTGGTTTTGTCAGGCCCCTGTCTGTAGAGACTCCCATGTGCCTGCTCTCACCATAGCTCACTGTATGCCATGCTTGGGGGTGTGGTGAACCTGCCCCTTGTCCAAGGAGATGGGGGAGTTGAACCCATCAAACAGCTGCTCACTGATTTTAATGCAGCTCTATAAACAGAGTTCCCGACCGGGCGCGGTGGCTCATGCCTGTAATCCCAGCACTTTGGGAGGCCGAGGCGGGTGGATCACAAGGTCAGGAGATCGAGACCATCTTGCCTAACACGGTGAAACCCTGTCTCTACTAAAAGCACAAAAAATTAGCTGGGCATGGTGGGGGCACCTGTAGTCCCAGCTACTCGGGAGGGTGAGGCAAGACAATGGCGTGAAGCCACGAGGCAGAGCTTGCAGTGAGCCAAGGTCGCGCCACTGCACTCCAGCCTGGGCGGCAGAGTAAGACTCCGTCAAAAAAAAAAAAAAGAGCAAGTTAATACTCGGCTTTGTTTTTACCACCAGGTGACATCCCCATTAGAAATTCTGCTTCCTAGATCAGGGACATAGGAGCATCCTCATAGACCCCCAGCCAATGAGGAAACCAGAGGACAGCTTAAGGCCTGGGATTCACATCTGAGTAGACACACTTGGTCCTCAATGCTCAACTTTTTATTCTACCAGACATGACCTGGGTATGAACATGACAGACCCACCAGGGTTCCAACACCTGACAACTTGCCCCTGTCAAGAAGAGCTTCCTCCTTTCCTGCTCCCCCTGCAATACATGGTAATGGTGGGCAGCGTGGGGTTGCCCAGATGAGATGACAAGGGAGGCCTGGCATGGATGGACCTGCCCCGGGCTACACTGTGTTACCTGTGGGTGCCTCTTGCCAAATGGTCAGAGGTATCAAGGATGCGGGCTGAGCCAATGTGTATATTATCAGAAAAGGCTCTCACTTTGAGCCTTTCTCAGGCAACAGCTTAGGAATGTAGCATATAATGAGAACACAGTGCTCTCTTAAGCATCTCCCATGAAATGAGCTACATACAGGGCTGTCTCTAGCATGTGGGTGTCTGGTTCCCAAAGTTCTAAATTCTGTCAGGTTCTGTCACAAGGGAAGCCTGTTAACTTCTTCAAGCTTCCATCCCTTGAGCCCTTTTCTTCCACAAATCTATGCAAAGGCCCTGCTGGGCTGCTGATTGCTCACCCTCCTCTCCCATGTCCACTCTTTACCTGTACACAGTTATGCAAACACAATTATACTAATTACTCCTCAAAAAGATCTAAATGCAGCCAGGGCCCCAGGTTTGAGGAAACAGATTTGGGTTAAAACCTTCTTTTTCTTTTCATTTCTGTGACCATATAAAAAGTCATTGTGTGCTTCAGGTCTCCCCATACCTGAAGTATGCATAATGGGATTTTGCCAGCATCAACTCCCAAAACCATTCATTGGAGACATATGAGATAGAATGAATAAAAATCGGTTGGGTGCAGTGGCTCATGCCTGTAATCTTAGAGCACTGGGAGGCCAAGGCAGGTGAATCACTTAAGGCCAGGAGTTTGAAACCAGCCATGGCCAACATGGCAAAAACACTTCTCTACTAAAAATGCAAAAATTAGCCAGATATGGTGATGCATCCCTGTAATCCCAGCCACTCAGGAGGCTGAGGTGTAAGAATCACTTGAACCCAGGAGGCAGAGATTGCATTGAGCCATGATTGTGCCACTGCACTCCAGCCTGGATGACAGAGCAAGATGCTGTCTAGAAAATATATATATACACGCTGGGCACGGTGGCTCACGCCTGTAATCCCAGCGCTTTGGGAGGCCAAGGTGGGTGGATCACGAAGTCAGGAGATCGAGACCATCCAGGCTAAAATGGTGAAACCCTGTCTCTACTAAAAATACAAAAAAATTAGCTGGGTGTGGTGACGGGCGCCTGTAGTCCCAGCTACCCCGGAGGCTGAGGCAGGAGAATGGCGTGAACCCCGGAGGTGGAGCTTACGGTGATCCGAGATCGCACCACTGTACTGCAGCCTGGGTGACAGAGCGAGACTCCATCTCAAAAATAAATAAATAAATATATATATATATATACACACACACACACATATATACACGCATATATATGTATATATAGACACATATATATGTATAGACACATATATAGATGCATATATGTATATATAGATACATACATGTGTATATGTATATACACACATACATACATGTGTATATGTATACACACACATACATGTGTATATGTATATACACACATACATACATGTGTGTATGTATATACACACATACATATATGTGTATATATGTGTCTATATGTATACATAAACACATATATGTATATATAGACAAATATATGTGTCTATATGTATATATAGACACATATATGTATATATAGACAAATATATGTGTCTATATACTCACATATATGTATATATGTGTGCATGTATGTATATATACATAAAAATCATGGCCTGGCGTCCTATTTAAATAATAAAATAATGTCCTATTTAAATAATAAAGTAATGCATAAATAATAAAATAATGCATAAACTTAGAGATAGAAGCATCACAGGGAGGGGCGGAGGAAGCATGGCCTGCAACTCAAACAGGCCTGGGGTCCAGCAGTGTGATCTTGGGAAAAGCACTTCCCCACTGGCCTTACTTTTCCATTCTACACCAGAAAGAGGTTGAAATTAAAACAAAATTAGATATTGTCCTCTGGCATTAAATATTCCAGTGCCTGTTCATTATATTTATAATCATGTCTATATGCCTTATCTCAGCCTATGTGGTGGGCGCCCCCACAAATTCTCACAACAACACTAAGTTGTGAGTGAATCAGTTTGTTATTTTAAAAAGTGGCTCACAGCTCAGTGCCTCAGAAGCCAGTATTATAACACTGGGTTTTTGAGCAAATATATATATATATAAAATATATATATATGCAGGTTTGTTACATATGTATGCATGTGCCATGTTGGTGTGCCGCACCATTAGCTCGTCATTTACATTAGGTATATCTCCTAATGCTATCCCTCCCCCCTCCCCACACCCCACAACAGGCCTCGGTGTGTGATGTTCCCCTTCCTGTGTCCAAGTGTTCTCATTGTTCAATTCCCACCTATGAGTGAGAACATGCGGTGTCTGGTTTTTTGTCCTTGTGATAGTTTGCTGAGAATGATGGTTTCCAGCTTCATCCGTGTCCCTACAAAGGACATGAACTCATGATTTTTTATGGCTGCATAGTATTCCATGGTGTATATGTGCCACGTTTTCTTAATCCAGTCTATCATTGGTGGACATTTGGGTTTGTTCCAAGTCTTTGCTATTGTGAATAGTGTGGCAATAAACATACACGTGCATGTGTCTTTATAACAGCATGATTTATATTCCTTTGGGTATATACCAAGTAATGGGATGGCTGGGTCAAATGGTATTTCTAGTTCTAGATCCCTGAGGAACCGCCACACTGACTTCCACAAGGGTTGAACTAGTTTGCTGTCCCACCAACAATGTAAAAGTGTTCCTATTTCTCCCCATCCTCTCCAGCACTTGTTGTTTCCTGAGTTTTTAATGATCACCATTCTAACTGGTGTGAGATGATATCTCATTGTGGTTTTGATTTGTATTTTTCTGATGGTCAGTGAGGATGAGCATTTTTTCATCTGTCTTTTGGCTGCATAAATGTCTTCTTTTGAGAAGGGTCTGTTCATATCCTTTGCCCACTTTGTGATGGGGTTGTTTGTGTTTCTCTTGTAAATTTATTTGAGTTCTTTGTAGACTCTGGATATTTGTCAGATGAGTCGATTGCAAAAATTTTCAGCCATTCTGTAGGTTGCCTGCTCACTCTGATGGTAGTTTCTTTTTCTGTGCAGAAGCTCTTTAGTTTAATTAGATCCCGTTTGTCAATTTTGGCTTTTGTTGCCATTGCTTTTGGTATTTTAGACATGAAGTCCTTGCCCATGCCTATGTCCTAAATGGCATTGCCTAGGTTTTCTTCTAGGGTTTTTATGGTTTTAGGTCTAACATTTAAGTCTTTAATCCATCTTGAATTAATTTTTGTATAAGGTGTAAGGAAGGGATCCAGTTTCAGCTTTCTACATATGGCTAGCCAGTTTTCCCAGCACCATTGATTAAATTTCCCAGCACCTTCCCCCATTTCTTCTTTTTGTCAGGTTTGTCAAAGATCAGATAGTTGTAGATGTGTGGTATTATTTCTGAGGGCTCTGTTCTGTTCCATTGACCTATATCTCAGTTTTGGTACCAGTACCATGCTGTTTTGGTTACTGTAGCCTTGTAGTATAGTTTGAAGTCGGGTAGTGTGATGCTTCCAGCTTTGTTCTTTTGGCTTAGGATTGACTTGGCAATGCAGGCTCTTTTTTGGTTCCATATGAAATTTAAAGTATTTTTTTTCCAATTCTGTGAAGAAAGTTATTGGTAGCTTGATGGATCAGAGCAGAACTGAAGGAAATAAAGACGCAAAAAACCCTTCAAAAAAATCGATGAATCCAGGAGCTGGTTTTTTAAAAAGATCAACAAAATTGATAGACCGCTAGCAAGACTAATAAAGAAGAAAAGTGGGAAGAATCAAATAGACACAATAAAAAATGATAAAGGGGATATCACCACTGATCCCACAGAAATACAAATTACCATAGAGAATACTCTAAACATCTCTATGCAAATAAACTAGAAAATCTAGAAGAAATGGATAAATTCCTCAACACATACACCCTCCCAAGACTAAACCAGGAAGAAGTTGAATCTCTGAATAGGCCAATAACAGGCTCTGAAATTGAGGCAATAATTAATAGCTTACCAACCAAAAAAAGTCCAGGACCAGATGGATTCACAGCCGAATTCTACCAGAGGTACAAGGAGGAGCTGGTACCATTCCTTCTGAAACTATTCCAATCAATAGAAAAAGAGAGAATCCTCCCTAACTCATTTTATGAGGCCAACATCTTCCTGATACCAAAGCCTGGCAAAGACACAATTAAAAAAAGAGAATTTTAGACCAATATCCCTGATGAACATCGAAGCAAAAATCCTCAATAAAATGCTGGCAAACCGAATCCAGCAGCACATCAAAAAGCTTATTCACCATGATCAAGTGGGCTTCATCCCTGAGATGCAAGGCTGGTTCAACATATGCAAATCAATAAACGTAATCCATCACATAAACAGAACCAAAGACAAAAACCACATGATTATCTCAATAGATGTAGAAAAGGCCTTTTGACAAAATTCAACAGCCCTTCATGCTAAAAACTCTCAATAAATTAGGTATTGATGGGACGTATCTCAAAATAATAAGAGCTATCTATGACAAACCCACAGCCAATATCATACTGAATGGGCAAAAACTGGAAGCATTCCCTTTGAAAACTGGCACAAGACAGGGATGCCCTCTCTCACCATTCCTATTGAACATAGCATTGGAAGTTCTGGCCAGGGCAGTCAGTCAGGAGACAGAAATAAAAGGTATTCAATTAGGAAAAGAGGAAGTCAAATTGTCCCTGTTTGCAGATGACATGATTGTATATCTAGAAAACCCCATTGTCTCAGCCCAAAAATCTCCTTAAGCTGATAGGCAACTTCAGCAAAGTCTCAGGATACAAAATCAATGTGCAAAAATCACAAGCATTCTTATACACCAATAACAGACAAACAGAGAGCCAAATCATGAGTGGACTCCCATTCACAATTCCTTCAAAGAGAATAAAATACCTAGGAATCCATCTTACAAGGGATGTGAAGGACCTCTTCAAGGAGAGCTACAAACCACTGCTCAAGGAAATAAAAGAGGGCACGAACAAATGGAAGAACATTCCATGCTCATGGATAGGAAGAATCAATATAGTGAAAATGGCCATACAGCTTAAAGTAGTAATATTCTTAGAAAAGGTTTAGGAGGTGAGTTCTGGATTAGTAGGGAATTGCTGAAAGAAAAAGTGTATGGAAAGTCATCGGGCATGAACAGCCATCTTTTCTTGCTTACTCACAGGTCACCTGTGCAAATTTGGGGAGAGTTAATATAAAATATGTGATGGAAAGTTGGGCTCTGACATCAGTGAGCTTATTTCACATAGGCTCCAGTTGACCATAAGTTCTGACCAACTTTAGCCAGTTTTTAAAAATCTCCTAAGTGGAAGAAATTTCAGTCTTTCAACAAGTTGTATCTTTTCTTATCTGTCATTCTGCAAACTAAAGAATTTCTGCTAGTCATTGGTTTACCTCTTTGGGGACATGGTTCTAGCTCCTGTCAAACAGAGTACAACAAAAATGATAGGGTAACACTTCTGTCTTAGTTCAGGCTTCTATACCAAAAAGCATAGACTAGGGAAGTTATAAACAAAAGACTTTAGTTCTGGAAGCTAGAAATTTGAGATTGGGGTTCCAGCATGGTTGGGGTCTGGTAAGGACTCTCTTCTGAGTTTCAAACTCCAGACTTCAGGTTGTATTCTCATTTAGCAGAGAGAGGGAGAGACTGTCTTCTGCGGTTTCTTCTAAAAAGCCAGTCATCTCTATCATGAGGGCCTCATTCTTAGGACTTAATTACCTCTCACCTCCTGAGGCCATTACACTGGGGATTAAGGTTCTGGCATGTGAATATGGGCGGGAATCACATAGTCTATTGCAACTTCCAAGGTTATAATTTTTTCAAAGCTATTATTTTCCTCCTACTTGCTCTGTCTAATGCTTCCTCTCTCAATCTGTCTTCCTTTCTCTCTTTTTCTGTGCACACTTCTCTTTCATTTTCCATCCCTCTATTGTATTCCTCAAGCTGAGGAAGCGATCTCCAGTGTCCTAAGATGCTCTAGGTACATACCCACATGACAGAGAACTGAGGAGATGCCCATGCCAATCGAGAGGAAGAAACTCGGGCTCTCAGTTCACACTGAATTGTGCCAATTTCCATGAGGCAGATTGGAGGCTGATCTTTTCCAAGTCCAGCTTCAGTTGAAATCACAGCCCCAGCCTCATAAGAAACCTTGAGGCAGAGGCACCCATCTAAGCTATGTCCAGATTCTGGTTCACAAAAATTGTGAGATAGTATTTGTTGTCGAAAGGTGCTAAAATTCAGGGCAATGTTGTCAGAGAGGAGCAAATGACTAACCTCCTCTTTCAGGCCTCAGGATCCTCCCTTCCCTGTTCCTTTCTTTCTCAGGCTGCCTGCAGCCACACTGGTCCCTTTGTAACCTCATCTGCTGAACTCACCTGTGCCTGTGAGTCTCTTCACAAGGAGTGGCTTCTCCCTGACACACTTTCCACTCCTGCGCAGGACTGGCTCTCTGTTCTCATTCTGGTCACAACATAATGTCACCTTAGCGAGGCATTCATGTCCCCTCCGTGCAATGTCTCCACAGCCCTGCCTCCCAACATGCTACTTTATTTCCATTATAAAATGCTCTTTTCTTTCACATGTACTTGCTTTAGTGTTTTTGTCCAGCAGTCCTCAGACGGTGGGCTCCCCGCGGGGAGGCAGGGATGACATAATCATTTTCGGTACCACGTTGTGAGCCTACCAAGGTAGTGGCCACAGGGTGAGTGCTAGGGGAAGAGTCCCTGAGTAAAATAACATGGAAAATCACAAAGCCCTTCTTCCTGCTTTTGGCCACCGAATGTGGAGATCGTGAATGATAACAGGAGGTGCAGGACCTCAGCATGACTCTCCCCCTGGCTCCAGCTGCTCCAGTAAAGCCTGGTGGGCACTAGAAACACGGGGGTCTGCCGCCACCTAGCGGCCATCACGAGCACTGCAGCCCCAGGCAGAAGCATCACAGAACAGGTACCTGTATTGGGGGATTCTCAAGGCAGTGGCTCTTCACGGACCCCTGGGGAAAAGGAGCAGTATCTGAAGACTCCAAGGGCCATACAAGCGACCTCAGAAGCCTCCCGTGATTCCTATTTTCCTCAGCCTCTTGGGGTGTGCTGTGCATTCATGAAACATTTTCACAGCATTCAGACACATTATTTTCTTCCACTTCCAAATGAAGACCTGAAGGACCCCCCAAAAAAACTAGTATTTTTTTTCTGGGCCACACACTCCATAGCCCAGTGCATTGTCACATTCTGCTTCATTCCAAGTCCTCATCTGCCCAAGTCTCTAGGCCTCTCTCTTCTCTGAAGGACCTCTCGAAATTGAAAAGCCTCTTCCCAGTGTCTGAAAGCGCAGTGAGTTACCACTGAAGAACCAAGGGCAGCAGACGCTTAAGAGTATCTGGAATACTTGATATTATTCCCTTCGAGTACCCCTATTTATGAGGGAGAAAACGGAGAGTTTCTTTCCCGTAGCCTCTCTTTATATCACGCGGGGTGGTGGGGGGAGGGCAGAGCTCATTTTAGTTCCAGGTGCCCACAGAGGTGGGAGTCACAACCCCAGTCCTGTCCTCTTGAAACAGTTGGGGAGGTCCCCAGGCCCAGCAAAACCAAGGGAACCTGGAGGATCCTTCAGCCCATGCTGTCAGCTCCTTGTCATGTAGCTGGGGGAGTGGATGCCTCTGCCTCATGGCAAAGCTGCCTCTAATATTTCTTCCCCTTTTGTCACTTCTCTGGTTTCCTCTTCCCTAACCTCACCTCCATGATCTCCACCTTAGAAGCGTGCGTGTGTGTGTGTGCGTGTGTGTGTGGTGTGTGTGTGCATGTGTGTGTGTGCATGCATGCTCACCTATGTGAGAATGTGGAATAGTAGAAAGCCCAGGTAGAAAGTAGAGCACAGAGTTTTCCAGGACTTAGGAGCGCTCATTTCCAAAGCAAATCTGATGGATGGGGTGCATGCAAGGCCTAGGAAGCTGGCTCCCTCCCTAATACTCTGTGCTCTGCCCAGTTTCTGGGATCTGGACCAGTCTTTGGCTTTTTTGGGGCCTCAGTCTCCCTGTTGTAAAATGAGGAGTTGGACACAAAACTATGTAAGCACATGTTCAGCGAAGACATGGTGTCATGCTCAGTACCAGATAGAATATTGGGATGGGGTGAGTTTGGGCAGACTTAGGTGCCCATGGGTGCTCAGGCCAATGCAGGTGAACATAGAGCACGGTGCAGCCAAGTTTTCTTTCCAGGGCTATGGGATAAAACAATGTACCACGGGCTCTGCTCTTGAGGCTGGTCCCACAAGATTTGCCCAGGTCCAGCCACCAACTGTTTGATGAATTTCATGTTTGATGAATTTCATGTCCTGTGAAGCCCATGTCCACCCCCAATACAGAGAGGGGCACAGGACACTGGATCAATAGGATAATGTCTTTTGCCTTTTTACAAATTTTAACTGACTGGATGTTTCTTTTTTCTCTTTTTCTGTGTTTTTTTCCCCTAATTTTTAAGAGGTCTTTACAGGTTGGGCATGGTGGCTCATGCCTTTAACTTCAACAGTTTGAGAGGCTGAGGCAGGTGGATCATTTGAGGTCAGGAGATCAAGACCAGCCTTGCCAACATGGTAAAACCCCGTCTCTACTAAAAATACAAAAAAATCAGGGGGGAGGAGCCAAGATGGCCGAATAGGAACAGCTCCGGTCTACAGCTCCCAGCGCAAGCGACGCAGAAGACGGGTGATTTCTGCATTTCCATCTGAGGTACCGTGTTCATCTCACTAGGGAGTGCCAGACAGTGGGCGCAGGTCAGTGGGTGAGCGCACCGTGCGCCAGCTGAAGCAGGGGCGAGTCATTGCCTCACTCGGGAAGCGCAAGGGGTCAGGGAGTTCCCTTTCCAGGGGTGACAGACGGCACCTGGAAAATCGGGCCACTCCCACTCGAATACTGTGCTTTTCCAACGGGCTTAGGAAACGGTGCCCCAGGAGAGTATAGCCCGCACCTGGCTCAGAGGGTCCTAGCCCACGGAGTCTCGCTGATTGCTAGCACAGCAGTCTGAGATCAAGCAGCAAGTCGGCAGCGAGGCTGGGGGAGGGGCGCCCGCCATTGCCCAGGCTCGCTTAGGTAAACAAAGCAGCCTGGAAGCTTGAACTGGGTGGAGCCCACCACAGCTCAAGGAGGCCTGCCTGCCTCTGTAGGCTCCACCTCTGGGGGCAGGGCACAGACAAACAAAAAGACAGCAGTAACCTCTGCAGACTTAAATGTCCCTGTCTGACAGCTGTGAGGAGAGCAGTGGTTCTCCCAGCACGCAGCTGGAGATCTCAGAACGGGCTGACTGCCTCCTCAAGTGGGTCCCTGACCCCCGACCCCCGAGCAGCCTAACTGGGAGGCACCCCCCAGCAGGGGCAGACTGACACCTCACACGGCCGGCCAGGTACTCCAACAGACCTGCAGCTGAGGGTTCTGTCTGTTAGAAGGAAAACTAACAGAAAGGACATCCACACCAAAAACCCATCTGTACATCACCATCATCAAAGACCAAAAGTAGATAAAACCACAAAGATGGGGAAAAAACAGAGCAGAAAAACTGGAAACTCTAAAAACCAGAGTACCTCTCCTCCTCCAAAGGAACGCAGTTCCTCACCAGCAACGGAACAAAGCTGGACAGAGAATGACTTTGACGAGCTGAGAGAAGAAGGCTTCAGACGATCAAATTACTCCGAGCTACGGAAGGATATTCAATCCAAAGGCAAAGAAGTTGAAAACTTTGAAAAAAATTTAGAAGAATGTATAACTAGAATAACCAATACAGAGAAGTGCTTAAAGGAGCTGATGGAGCTGAAAACCAAGGCTTGAGAACTACGTGAAGAATGCAGAAGCCTCAGGAGCCGATGCGATCAAATGGAAGAAAGGGTATCAGCCCTGGAAGATGAAATGAATGAAATGAAGCGAGAAGGGAAGTTTAGAGAAAAAAGAATAAAAAGAAATGAGCAAAGCCTCCAAGAAATGTGGGACTATGTGAAAAGACCAAATCTACGTCTGATTGGTGTACCTGAAAGTGATGGGGAGAATGGAAACAAGTTGGAAAACACTCTGCAGGATATTATCCAGGAGAACTTCCCCAATCTAGCAAGGCAGGCCAACATTCAGATTCAGGAAATACAGAGAACGCCACAAAGATACTCCTCGAGAAGAGCAACTCCAAGACACATAATTGTCAGATTCACCAAAGTTGAAATGAAGGAAAAAATGTTAAGGGCAGCCAGAGAGAAAGGACGGGTTACCATCAAAGGGAAGCCCATCAGACTAACAGCGGATCTCTCAGCAGAAACCCTACAAGCCAGAAGAGAGTGGGGGCCAATATTCAACATTCTTAAAGAAAAGAATTTTCAACCCAGAATTTCATATCCTGCCAAACTAAGCTTCATAAGTGAAGGAGAAATAAAATACTTTACAGACAAGCAAATGCTGAGAGATTTTGTCACCACCAGGCCTGCCCTAAAAGAGCTCTTGAAGGAAGCGCTAAACATGGAAAGGCACAACCAGTACCAGCCACTGCAAAATCATACCGAAATGTAAAGACCATTGAGACTAGGAAGAGACTGCATCAACTAACGAGCAAAACATCGAGCTAACATCATAATGACAGGATCAAATTCACACATAACAATATTAACTTTAAATGTAAATGGACTAAATGCTCCAATTAAAAGACACAGACTGGCAAATTGGATAAAGACTCAAGACCCATCAGTGTGCTGTATTCAGGAAACCCATCTCACGTGCAGAGACACACATAGGCTCAAAATAAAAGGATGGAGGAAGATCTACCAAGTAAATGGAAAACAAAAAAAGGCAGGGGTTGCAATCCTAGTCTCTGATAAAACAGACTTTAAACCAACAAAGATCAAAAGAGACAAAGAAGGCCATTACATAATGGTAAAGGGATTAATTCAACAAGAAGAGCTAACTATCCTAAATATATATGCACCCAATACAGGAGGACCCAGATTCATAAAGCAAGTCCTGAGTGACCTACAAAGAGACTTAGACTCCCACACATTAATAATGGGAGACTTTAACACCCCACTGTCAACATTAGACAGATCAACGAGACAGAAAGTCAACAAGGATACCCAGGAATTGAACTCAGCTCTGCACCAAGAAGACCTAATAGACATCTACAGAACTCTCCACCCCAAATCAACAGAATATACATTTTTTTCAGCACCACACCACACCTATTCCAAAATTGACCATATCCTTGGAAGTAAAGCTCTCCTCAATAAATGTAAAAGAACAGAAATTGTAACAAACTGTCTCTCAGATCACAGTGCAATCAAGCTAGAACTCAGGATTAAGAATCTCACTCAAAACCGCTCAACTACATGGAAACTGAACAACCTGCTCCTGAATGACTACTGGGTACATAACGAAATGAAGGCAGAAATAAAGATGTTCTTTGAAACCAACGAGAACCAAGACACAACATACCAGAATCTCTGGGATGCATTCAAAGCAGTGTGTAGAGGGAAATTTATAGCACTAAATGCCCACAAGAGAAAGCAGGAAAGATCCAAAATTGACACCCTAACATCACAATTAAAAGAACTAGAAAAGCAAGAGCAAACACATTCAAAAGCTAGCAGAAGGCAAGAAATAACTAAAATCAGAGCAGAACTGAAGGATATAGAGACACAAAAAACCCTTCAAAAAATAAATGAATCCAGGAGCTGGTTTTTTGAAAGGATCAACAAAATTGATAGACCGCTAGCAAGATTAATAAAGAAAAAAAGAGAGAAGAATCAAATAGATGCAATAAAAAATGATAAAGGGGATATCACCACCAATCCCACAGAAATACAAACTACCATCAGAGAATATTACAAACACCTCTATGCAAATAAACTAGAAAATCTAGAAGAAATGGATAAATTCCTCAACACATACACCCTCCCAAGACTAAACCAAGAAGAAGTTCAATCTCTGAATAGACCAATAACAGGAGCTGAAATTATGGCAATAATCAATAGCTTACCAACCAAAAAAAGTCCAGGACCAGATGGGTTCACAGCCGAATTCTACCAGAGGTACAAGGAGGAGCTGGTACCATTCCTTCTGAAACTATTCCAATCAATAGAAAAAGAGGGAATCCTCCCTAACTCATTTTATGAGGCCAGCATCATCCTGATACCAAAGCCTGGCAGAGACACAACAAAAAAAGAGAATTTTAGACCAATATCCTTGATGAACATTGATGCAAAAATCCTCAATAAAATACTGGCAAACAGAATCCAGCAGCACATCAAAAAGCTTATCCACCATGATCAAGTGGGCTTCATCCCTGGGATGCAAGGCTGGTTCAATATACGCAAATCAATAAATGTAATCCAGCATATAAACAGAACCAAAGACAAAAACCACATGATTATCTCAATAGATGCAGAAAAGGCCTTTGACAAAATTCAACAACCCTTCATGCTAAAAACTCTCAATAAATTAGGAATTGATGGGACGTATCTCAAAATAATAAGAGCTATTTATGACAAACCCACAGCCAATATCATACTGAATGGGCAAAAACTGAAAGCATTCCCTTTGAAAACTGGCACAAGACAGGGATGCCCTCTCTCGCCACTTCTATTAAACATAGTGTTGGAAGTTCTGGCCAGGGCAATTAGGCAGGAGAAGGAAATCAAGGGTATTCAATTAGGAAAACAGGAAGTCAAATTGTCCCTGTTTGCAGATGACATGATAGTATATCTAGAAAACCCCATTGTCTCAGCCCAAAATCTCCTTAAGCTGATAAGCAACTTCAGCAAAGTCTCAGGATACAAAATCAATGTGCAAAAATCACAAGCATTCTTATACATCAATAACAGACAAACAGAGAGCCAAATCATGAGTGAACTCCCATTCACAATTGCTTCAAAGAGAATAAAATACCTAGGAATCCAACTTACAAGGGATGTGAAAGACCTCTTCAAGGAGAACTACAAACCACTGCTCAAGGAAATAAAAGAGGATACAAACAAATGGAAGAACATTCCATGCTCATGGGTAGGAAGAATCAATATCATGAAAATGGCCATCCTTCCCAAGGTAATTTACAGATTCAATGCCATCCCCATCAAGCTACCAATGACTTTCTTCACAGAATTGGAAAAAACTACTTTAAAGTTCATATGGAACCAAAAAAGAGCCCGCATCGCCAAGTCAATCCTAAGCCAAAAGAACAAAGCTGGAGGCATCACGCTACCTGACTTCAAACTATACTACAAGGCTACAGTAACCAAAACAGCATGGTACTGGTACCAAAACAGAGATACAGATCAATGGAACAGAACAGAGCCGTCAGAAATAATGCCACATATCTACAACCATCTGATCTTTGACAAACCTGAGAAAAACAAGAAATGGGGAAAGGATTCCCTATTTAATAAATGGTGCTGGGAAAACTGGCTAGCCATATGTAGAAAGCTGAAACTGGATCCCTTCCTTACACCTTATACAAAAATCAATTCAAGATGGATTAAAGACTTAAATGTTAGACCTAAAACCATAAAAACCCTAGAAGAAAACCTAGGCAATACCATTCAGGACATAGGCATGGGCAAGGACTTCATGTCTAAAACACCAAAAGCAATGGCAACAAAAGCCAAAATTGACAAATGGGATCTAATTAAACTCAAGAGCTTCTGCACAGCAAAGGAAACTACCATCAGAGTGAACAGGCAACCTACAAAATGGGAGAAAATTTTCGCAACCTACTCACTGACAAAGGGCTAATATCCAGAATCTATAATGAACTCCAACAAATTTACAAGAAAAAAACAAACAACCCCATCAAAAAGTGGGCGAAGGACATGAACAGACACTTCTCAAAAGAAGACATTTATGCAGCCAAAAGACACATGAAAAAATGCTCACCATCACTGGCCATCAGAGAAATGCAAATCAAAACCACAATGAGATACCATCTCACACCAGTTAGAATGGCGATCATTAAAAAGTCAGGAAACAACCGGTGCTGGAGAGGATGTGGAGAAATAGGAACACTTTTACACTGTTGGTGGGACTGTAAACTAGTTCAACCCTTGTGGAAGTCAGTGTGGCGGTTCCTCAGGGATCTAGAACTAGAAATTCCATTCGACCCAGCCATCCCATTACTGGGTATATACCCAAAGGACTATAAATCATGCTGCTATAAAGACACATGCACACGTATGTTTATTGCCGCATTATTCACAATAGCAAAGACTTGGAACCAACCCAAATGTCCAACAATGATAGACTGGATTAAGAAAATGTGGCACATCTACACCATGGAATACTATGCAGCCATAAGAAATGATGAGTTCATGTCCTTTGTAGGGACATGGATGAAATTGGAAATCATCATTCTCAGTAAACTATCGCAAGAACAAAAAACCAAACACCGCATATTCTCACTCATAGGTGGGAATTGAACAATGAGAACACATGGACACAGGAAGGGGAACATCACACTTCAGGGACTGTTGTGGGTTGGGGGGAGGGGGGAGGGATAACATTGGGAGATATACCTAATGCTAGATGACGAGTTGGTGGGTGCAGTGCACCAGCATGGCACATGTATACATATGTAACTTACCTGCACATTGGGCACATGTACCATAAAACCTAAAGTATAATAATAATAATAATAATAATAATTACAAAAAAAAAAAAAATCAGAAGGGTATGGTGGCACATGCCTGTAGTCCCAGCTACTCAGGAGGCTCAGGCAGAAGAATTGCTGAAACTCGGGAGGCGGAGGTTGCAGTGAGCCGAGATCGCGCCACTGCACTCCAGCCTGGGTGACAGAGCAAGACTGTATCAAAAAAACAAAAAACAAAACAAAACAAAAACTCTTTATATAGCAGAAATGTGAGCCCCTTTGTAATTTCATGAATTGCAAATATTTATTACAATTTTCAAACTTCTTTTCTTATTGTGGTGCTCTCTTTAAATTGGATTTGGAGGTTATTGTTGTATTGTTTTGCTTTGTTTCTATGTAACTTCTCCCCAAATTGATTTACAGATTTCTATTTTCACAACACAATGTTTTGGCAGAAATCTTGTGAAAACTGTCTAATCAATTTAAAAATGTAAACACATATAAAAAAGCCAAGAACTGTAAAAACTATCCTGAAGAATAACAAAGTTTGTGAGCTTAAAATGCCAGATATTCAGACTTAGATTAAAGCTATAGTAATCAAAGCTATGTATGGTAGCAATGCAAAAATAAGCACAAAGAAAACTGGAAAAACTCGAGTCCAACCCAGACCCACACATTTGGACATTTTGTATATTACAAAAGAGGCACAGAAGAGCAGTGGAGAGAAGACAGTCATCTCGGCAAATAGCCTTGGGTCAACTGGTTATTTATGTGAGAAAGAAATACTCCTATCTTACATTTTTAACAGATTTCAATGACAGGAAGATTTTAAATTTTAAGGTGAAGTTGAAAACAATATTTCTAGTAAATAACATGGATAAATATGTTCATGACCTTGGCACAGGCCAGGATTTCTTAGGACAGAAAGTGCATTAACCTTCAAGACAAAAATATGACAAATTGGACCTTATTAGGATTAAAACCTTCTCTTCATAAAAAAAAAAAAAAACCTTCAGGAGAGTAGAAAGGTGAGAACACAGTGGAAATCAACATTTGCCATGTATTTATGTGGCAAAAGCCTTATATTTAGATTATTTAACTAAATCCCATCAATTAATAGACAAAGATGCAATGCATTGAACAAAATTGGCAAACATGTGACTAGGAGTTCCACATACAGAACCAAAGGGCCAAAAAGTAGATAAACATATCCACATCCTTATGCATCAGAAAAATGCATATTACAAATACAATTTAATACCACTATACAATAGTTAACATTTTTGAAAACTGACAAAATTAAGTACTAGTGATGATGTCAAGCAACTGGAACTTTCTTATACCATTCCATATGTAACCTGTTATAACCTCTTGAGTAGTATCTCCTTACATACACGATGTATGTAAGCACACTCTAAAACCCAGCAACTCCACTGTTAGGTATATACACCCAATAGAAATGCCAGCATCTTGTGCAATGTAGAAAAGTGCTCGAAGCAGCATTATCTGGTACTTTTCCAAACTGAAAAAAAATCAAAGTTGCATCAATAATAAAATAAAAAATAAAACAGCTACATGTTCCTTTATAAGGGAACATTATACAGATATAAAATTAATTAGACATATCAAAATATATAAAAATCTCACAAACACAATTTAATTAGATTTAAAAGTCCTAGCCAGAGCAATCAGACAATAGGAAAAAAAAGTTGAATTCTCTCTCTCCACTTGCAATATGAGTCTCTAAATAGAAGATCCTAAAGCCTCTCCAAAACTCCTTTTGGAGAAAACTTGAAAGGCCTCCTGAAATGGATAAACAAGTAAAGTTTTAGGACACAAAATCAATGTACAAAAATCAGTACCATTTCTATGTGCCAGTAACATTGAATTCCTCAACATTTTCTATTTTTATTGCATTTTCAATTTCTTCCCTCTGTTACCTATATATTTTTTGATTTTTTAGCTAAACGAATGTATTTTTCTGTGCAATTTCACCTAGTTAATAAGTCCCAGGGCCAAAAAGTGAGAATAAAGGACTTGTATGCATCCCGTTTCCTCATTTTGAAAACTAGTCTAGATGAAACCTAGGGGAATTCTCAGCCCTGTTAGGTGACAACCACAAGCATTTTCACTCTGGTTAGACAGGACTCTGGATGCTTGTATGGGAAAAGAGCCAAACTCTAAGGGAGTCAAATAGGACATTGCAAAGATTTATGCATTTACCCAGGGAGCATTTATTGTGTTAAATTACATGAAAACACTGTGCAAAGAGCAATTAAAGTGAAAATTATTAAGGCATTACCTTTATTTTGGGAAACTCACACTAGTCAGATTCTCTGAACCCCAGAACTTAACAATTACCTAGTAAAAACTTGTTCAGAGTGGAGAGCGGGTGGGGGCAGGAAGCTAAGGTTAAAAATTAAGCTGGGTGGATAATTACCGCTGGTAATTAACTGGAAGTATGGATAAGTTTGGGATGGGTGAAGACAAAAGAGTGTCAGCAGACGGTGCAGAAAAAAAGGGCAGAAACCCAGGAGGCTTATGCAGGAAGAGGAATGAGTTTGTACTGCGGAGAGTGACAGTAAAAAGCAGAGAATAATAGGCCTCTGTGGTCATCTAGGGACTATGGGATGGGTTAGTTGGGGGTAACAGAATCAGTGAGGTACTTTTGAACAGTAGGGTGGGTAAATAAGAGCTATATTTTGGAATAAT
This sequence comes from Pongo abelii, assembly GCF_028885655.2. Taxonomy (NCBI): domain Eukaryota; kingdom Metazoa; phylum Chordata; class Mammalia; order Primates; family Hominidae; genus Pongo; species Pongo abelii. The sequence goes on from NC_071988.2 coordinate 212,511,102, forward strand.
TATGTAGCAATGGTGGTTAGGAGGAATGGAAACTCAAAGTATTACATAAATATGCTTTTTTCTGATTATCCCATACAAGCCTATAGCCTTTCCTCCTAAACTGAGAAAGGAGTGGTTTTCTAAGATGTTTTTTAAGTATTACAGGCAAGCATTACTCTATGCTGCCTTTTAGTAAAGGTTTGTTTTAACCAAATCAAAGAAGATTGAATGGATTTTCTTGCTCACAGTGGTTCAGTGCAACATCTCATACCTTCTACTAGTTTTCAGAACATTTAATGTGATGCTCCTGACAGCCCAAAAGTCTTCCCTTGTGCAGAAAGAAACCAGCATTGATGGAAATAATTGACTGAGTGTCAATACTCCATGGAAGGGTGCTCCACGTGCTAAGACTCCCTCCTCTGGGCTAGGCCTTCTACACCATGGGAGTCCTGCTGTGGCTAGAGCTGGAGCTTGGAAGGAGCTCTGTGGGTCTTCCCAGCACACAATAGGTGCCCAACTAGCATGGCCAGAATCAAGCTGCACCCTCTCACCATTTCTTTCTCCCTTTGTCCCTTGTTGGGATTGGAGAGTTTTGTAACTGAGCTCAGCACAGGGTTGAAGTTCAAATCTCAGCTGATACTTGGTGCATGTTGACTTTTTTGAGAAGAACTTGGGAGACAGAAACATTAAAAAGGTCCTGGCCAGGCACGGTGGCTCATACCTGTATTCCTGGCATATTGATAGCCTGAGGAGACAGAATTGCTTGAGGCCAGGAATTTGATACCAGCCTTGTCAACATAGTGAGACCCCGTTGATACAAAAAAACTTTAAGCATTAAAAAAATTTAGCCAGGTGTGATGGTTCCCAACTATAGTCCCAGATACGTGGGATACTGAGGCAGAGGATCACTTGAGCTCAGGAGTTCTAGGCTGCAGTGAGCTATGATCATGCTACTGCCCTCCAACCTGGGCAACCACGCAAGATGTTTCAAAAATAAAGTATTTTATTATTCTTCACCCTTATAATCTCTCCAGAACTTGTGCACTATGTGGCAGAAAGAACCAAACTCCCAGAAGCCTGTTTATAAGAGTACTTGTCACAGTTATTTCTGTGGGTCTCTGAGACATTCTTATTTTGTTAAAGACAAAGCCCTGTGGCCGAGAGCTGATTTGCAAGCCCTTTTAGAAAAATAGCCGAGTACAACCAAAAATATATACTAATGAACAAGTAAGTCATGCCTACAGGGATGTAGTTAGTTGATATCACTAAAATATTGTTTTATATAATGCAAAGAGCACTAACACTTTGGCAAATAGATCTATATTATGAACAGTGAGGGCACTGGCAAAGTTTTTTAAAAACTTTAAACAATTCCTGGATTATTTATGTTAATAATAATTTTGTAAAAAATTTAACTTAGGAGAAGCTAAGCATGTGTCTGATTATTTAATATAACAAAATGCAAAACAGGTAAATTTCCATCTATGATAGTAGGACATAAACACTTTGTTCTGATATAAATATTAAACAGAAAATGTAAGTAAGAAATAGAAAAAAAAGACATGTGTATGTTGATTATTTATATGTGTGTATATTATTATGCAAAATTATATTATTTTTAGTAACTGAGATTATGTAAATATTTATTATATTTTAGGCAGCAGCAAATATTTAGTAACTGAGATTATGTAAATATTTATTATATTTTAGGCAGCAGCAAATATTATCCATGCAGCTTAGATAATAGTTGATGATTATAATTAATTAATATTAACTATTTACAACAAATGGTTACTCAAAAAGAAATTCTAAAAATAATTTTATATTAACTTTGAAAATTTTAAACTCTTTTCTACAGAAGTTTTAAAATTACAGATAATAAAATAGAAAGTTTATAAAAAAGGAAAAGCTATTGAGAAATAGTTGGATTTTGATTCACTAATTTTTCTGAATTATTAGTACTTGGAGCTTCACTGTTAATAATTCCAATAGGCTACACAAATTTTTTCTTCAGTAAAATGGCAAAACAGAAGACATTCAATTTTTAAATATATGATGCAATTTTATTACCATTTGTTCTATGTAAATGACACAGAATTTAGACCAATAAAAACAGAATTTCTTCCATGAAATTTCAAGAGCTGAGCTGAGCTGGGAGCAGCTAAAGTGCTTGGTATCAGAGTTTTAAATTAAAGCAAGAGCCCCACATCAAAGTAACAGTTAAGCCTTTTTGTCTTCCTCTCTGTGATTGCGTTAAGCAACAGGCAAAATCAGATGAAGCACCGACTCCTCATCGTTCCATTTTTTCCTCATGGAAAAGCACCAGGAAAGGGTCAGATGGATCAGCACAAACATAGGGCACATTCTCAACGCCGAGGTAGCCCCCTCATAAAAAACAGGCCTGTAATTTTGTGGAAACGTGGGCAGGAGAAGGCGAGGGTGGAGGAGAATGCATGAGCAAGAGTAAAAAAGTATTGAGTATTGAGTAAGAACGTATAAAAATTATTATCAAAGTTTCATTCCTTCTCCAGAAACAGGGATCTGAAAAAAAGTTTCTGAGGAAGGCCTCCACCAAAAGCCCCTCAGGAAGGTGCCCCTGAATCTAGGTGCCTGGACTGGGAATGAAAATCTCCATGTGAGCATTTCAACCTCAAAAAATCATGTATGCTGAGAATCTTGAAAGGCATGTATATCCACAAATAATTTTTCAGGAAAGAACTAAAGAAGCACAGCTGTAGAGTGAAACTAGACTAGAAGTTGATGCTACTTGTGGGAATTGCTAATAATGGAAGCACAGGTTGTTAGAATCTAACATGTCTGATTGGTGACTATAATGCCACAGCAGCATAGATGCAGGAGTATTCGGATCTGACTATGCTATCTAAAGCTAGAATCCTTACATTTTCAAAAGTTTAGAAAAAATAGGTTAGAGTAGTTAGTGGAGGTAGTATTTCTCCTCTTTGGTTGATTTGGGAATTAACACCAATCCTCATGTTAGTTTCTGGTTCATATGTACACTATGTGTTTTAATCAGGACAATTTAGGTAAATATATTGACAATCATTTTCAGGTGTCTGTAAAGGGAGCATTATTAACATTACAGATAACTTTTTACTGGAATAAAATACCTCAACCCAGAATCTTCAATGGTTCCATCAATTGAGGTCAGTCATTTATAATCAAATAAAATCTCCTATTCTTTTTAAAATATACTAAGTAAAAGTCATCAAGATCAAAGTTATTCAGAAACAAAATAATAATCAAACACAGCTGTACCATTAGATCTTAATAAATCCCAAAATTGTATACGTAGTGTAGAAATAATATAAGTAGTTATAGTGTTTAAATATATTAGAGGAAAAGTTTAAAAGCAAGATCAAAATAAAGCATATTATCAAAATAATTAGGTGAAAATTTTCTATATAAAAAATACTTAAAATGTAAAGGACAGAATAAATAGAAAAATTACCTAGATGAGAAAAGAAATTATGAATTAGAAGAGTAGGATGAAGTGAACATTTAGAAGTCACAATAGGGATAAAACAAATAAACAATATGAAAAATTAAAATACATAAAAAACTAGAATAAGTGGTGGTGTTAAGTATAAGTTTAAATAAATAAAATGGAGTGAATGTCAGATGGGGAAAAATATGTAATTATTAAAATAATTAATTATAATAGCTTAAAGGCATGCTTATCCAAAGAAAAACAATAGTAAAAAGCATAATACCAAAACAGAGAAAATCATGAAAGCCATCTAAGATAAAATTCAAATTAATTAAAAAGCAATGAAAACAAACCTATTTCTCAATATGTGAATGAAATCAAGAATCCAATAGATTATGGTATTCAAAGGTCTGAGGGAAAAACCATGTAAATTTAAAATTACATACATTTCAAAAGTTATTTTCAGGATTGAGGACAAAATGTAACTTAATACACAAAAAAATGTAAATTGAGTATATTTACCTCAGTAAAATGCATTTAAAATTTTCTGAAAATTTAGTTTATGAAGAAAAATACTCTTCCTGAAAACAAACATTGAGATAAAATAAATGTGCAAACATCTAAATAAATCTAAACTATATTAACAGTGTGTCAAATTATACCCAATGTGTGATATATCCATATGAAGCACATTTATGGAAGCATAAAAGAAAATGTTATCCCAAGGGTTATAATAAATAAAAGAGTAAATTTGTTAATAGATGAGTAACTTATTTTATATCAATATAATGTGTATTTAAGAGATTTCTGTCACTAAATTCTTAAATATTGAGTGCAAATCCTATATCTTGTTTGAACAATACTATTATTTTCTCAGCAAAGATCAGCACTTAAAGACTGACTCCTGCATAGCCACTGACCACAGCTTCTGGAACAACAAAAGTATCTACCCAGTACACGACCACAAAACAACTCACCAGCAGCTGGATGGTCTGGGTAGCTTGTTTCTCTGGAGAGACTCTTAGAGAGTGGCTACTGCTATAGGGATGCTGAGACTGCCTTTTGTGCCTGGAGGAGAGAATTACCATGTGTGCATTTGAGAATATCAATGCTCCTCCAGAAGAGACATTTCTAAATGCTGCTAGTGTGAAAAACAAGCTTATGTTCACGTAGCCCCTGGAGGAAGAAAAACAGTAATAAACAAGAAAAATAATTCTTGCCCAGGTTACATTTGATTTAACTTTAGTGGGGTAGAGCCAGTCACTACTAATAAAGAAGTTGAGAATCCATGAGAGGAAGACAAAACATAGTGTATAATTAAAATGGGTGAGTTTGAAATTGGCCAAACAGTAGGTTCTGGGATTAATGGCAATGGCTTGTAGTGTGCTCATAGAGCAGGTGGTGCATGCTCATTATCATGTTAAGGTAGACAGCAGGCTTCTATTTGAGACCACTCTAGAGAACATCTTCCCAGTCTATGTAGAGAACAAGTTTGCCAGGGTAGGAGCATCACTATGTAGATGAAGGCCAAGTTTCTGACGCTCTGGTCACAGGACCTGGGCCTGCAACCTAAAAAGCATGCAAAAATCCAGAAGACAGGAAGGAACATGACAGAGATTCCAATGCTATGGATTAAAAAGCACTTTTATGGCACTATTGATTGAAGATGTGCTCTTTATCAGAAAAGTAAATGCATATCTGGAAAAACAGAACAAAATCTCTTCTTAGGAAATCTCTTTGATTATGTCAACCAGGACCACCACTCTACTCAGTGTCAACCATCATGGTTACATCAATCAAAAATTCCTGAGTCATCCCTAGCAACCCCATGGGCACCGTCCCTCAGCCTGCTCTTTCCTTCACTTCCCATAAGCATCAAATCTGCAGTGATGCCACTGAAGGCCCCTCCTTTTGTGCATTTATTATCTCACATTTCCTGAACAATTATAAGTGCCATATGTCCTGGAAGTTTTTAGTTTATTTGTATATCTTCTCTTAAATTCCACAGGATCATGGACAATGACTTACGAACATTTGTGTCTGCACATCTGGTACAGTGTTAGGCTAATGTTTTTCAAAAAGGTGAATGGAGATAAGCAGGTAACCCATTGGTCAGTTTTCTTTACTCTACTAATTATTATGAGGTGGAGAGAAGTTATAATGTGTAATTGACCAAACTTTCCTAATCAAACTTTTTTTTCTTTTTTTCTTTTTTTTTGAGATGGAGTCTTGCTCTGTGGTCCAGGCTGGAGTGCAGTGGCGCGATCTCGGCTTACTGCAAGCTCCGCCTCCCGGTTTCATGCCATTCTCCTGCCTCAGCCTCCCGAGTAGCTGAGACTACGGGCGCCCCTACCACCCCCAGCTAATTTTTTGTATTTTTAGTAGAGACGGGGTTTCACCCTGTTAGCCAAGATGGTCTCGATCTCCTGACCTCGTGACGCACCCACTTCGGCCTGCCAAAGTGCTGGGATTACAGGCGTGAGCCACCGCGCCGCCCCACCAAACTTTTTAATAAGAGCAGTAATCTGTTTATGAGGATAGAACACTCCTGACCTAAACACATCCCGAAAGGCCACACCCCCCAATACTGTTGCTGTGAGGATTAAGTTTAAACATAAATTTGTAAGGGAAACAAAAACGTGAAAACCATGCCTCGTGTCCCCAATTTATTTTTTCTTCCACACAAAACACAATCATTCCATCTGCTAGCTTCTATAATTCTTAGCTCACTCCAGAATCAACTTTAAAATCTAAGTTCAAAGTCTTGTCCAAACCTCATATGTGTGAAATTCAAGGTATAATTCACTTTAATGCAATTTTTTCTTTAGCTGTGAATCTATGAAATCTAACATGTTATGTGTTTTTGAAATGCAACAGTGGGAAAGGCAAAAGACAGACATTGCTGTTTCAAAAGGGAGAAACAGGAAAGAAGAAATAAATAACAGGTCCCAAGTGTCTTATTAAAAAAAAAAAAAACAGGCAGGCTATGTTGGGTGGCTCATACCTGTAATCCCAGCAGTTTGGGAGGCCAAGGCAGGTGCATCACTTGAGGTCAAGAGTTCAAGATCAGCCCGGCAATATAGTGAAACCCCGTCTCTACTCAAAAAAAAAAAAAAAAAAGAAAGAAAATACAAAAATTAGCCGAGCATGGTGGCACGCACCTTTGGTCCCAGCTAATTGGGAGGCTGAGGCAAGAGAATCACTCTAGCCCAGGAGACAGGTTGCAATGAGCTGAGATTGCAACATTGCACTCTAGCCTGGGCAACCGAGTGAGAATCCATCTCAAAATAAACAAATAAATAAATAAATAGGACAAAAACTGCTCAAAACTGAAAAAAGAAATGGACAAACTCAAGAACTTCAATGGACTTTGAACAGTATAAATTTAAAGACAATCAAAGTGAGACATTATAAAACTTAAATATCTCATAGAAAAAAATTCAAAAATTTCAAGAGAAAAAAGATTAAGCACATAAAATTTAGTCCCACTAATACTATTAACAGATGTCTTTAAAGATATTTTGCAGATCAGAGTGTGGGATGATACATTCAAGTGCAAAATATGGCAAAACTTTCTTTGAAATCTGAAGGTGAAATTAAGATTTTTTCAGATAAACTAAAGCTGAAGGAGTTTATGACCACGAGGTTTGTTCTTCAAGAAATGCTACAAAGTCCTTTGAGATTAAAAAATGAGAGTACTGGAAAAACCATACAGAACTATAAAGTTCTGTTGTAAAGTAAATATATAGACAAATATAGCATCGTGTATTATTGTGATGTTGGTAAGTAATTTTAATTCCCTTACAGAATTTGACAGAAAAATATACAAAAATATTATACATGTATGTTAAAGAATACACCATATAAAAAGGCCTAACTTGTAACATCAACAAAATGCATGTTGGGAAAGACAGTCAAATAAAAGACTGGAGTTTTATATGCTACTGGAGATAACATCAGATTAAAATAGATTGTTATAACTTTGAGATGTTTCATGTAATCTGTATAGTAATCACAAAGATAACACATGTAGAATATACACAAAAGAAAAAAATAAAAACATATTAGTACAAAAATTGATTAGTCAGAAAGGAAGATAGCAAGAAATAAAATAAATAAAAAGATCTACAACTGAAACACAAAACAATTAACAAAATGACAATAGTAACTCCTTAACTACAAATAATAACCTTATATGTAACAATGTTAAATTCTCCAATAACAGATACAAGGTCATGGAAAAAATAAAAATATAAAATCAAATAAATTATGTTTATAAGAGGCTCACCTTTTATTTAAGGATAAACATGGCCTGAAAGTGCTGGGATGGAAAATTATGTTCTATATGGTAACCAAATTCTGTTTATAAGAGTCTCACCTTTTATTTAAGGATAAACATGGGCTGAAAGTGAAGGGATGGAAAATCATATTCTATATGGTAACCAAATCATCCTAAAAGCCAGAATAGAACAAAGTTGGTCATATTTACATTAGATGTTTAGACTTTAAGCAAAAAACTGTAATAAAGACAAACAAGGACATTATATAATAAAAATAAATCTCCAAGAAGATATCATAATTAAAATATGCACATGTATCAGGCACCATTCCAAACATATAACACAAATAATGACAGAATTAAAAGGAGAAATAGGCTGAGTACAGTGACTCATGCCTGCTTGTGATTCCTGCATCTTGGTGGGGGCTGAGGCAGGAGGATGGCTGGAGCCCAGGAGTTGAGATTAACCTGAGCAAGATAGCAACACTTTGTCTCTATAAATATATGTATACGGAGAAATGGAAACCACCACCAAAATGATAGGAGACTTTAATAATGGAGAGGACAACCTGGCAGACCAACATGAAGACAGAGGATTGAGCAAGGAGTGATTAAACCAAATCTAACAGACATATGGAAACGGTGTTCTCAACAACAGAATGCACAGGCTTCTGGTGCGCACATGGAACATTCTTCAGACTGTATCACAAATTAGATCAGAAAGAAATCAATTCAAGAAAATTAAAATCATACAAAGTATCATTTGCAACTAAAATGGAATGGAACTAGAAATGAATACCAGAAGAAAAATTTAAAAATTTGCAAATACATAATAATCAAGTAACACGCTCCTAAACAACATTATGGGTTAAAGAAGAAATCACAGTGAAAATTTCAATGTAACTGGAGACAAAAAGCATAACAAAATTATTAAATGCATCTAAAGCTTGTACTCAATTGTAGTAGTAAATGTGTACATTTAAAAAATCTGTCTCAATCAACTACTAAATTTACCCAAACATAAGTAAAGAATAAAAATTTCAACAGTTATAAATAAATACCAATTAAAAGCCATAGAAAAATCAATACAGTTTGGTTTTATTGAAAAGGTTAAGAAAACTGACAGATTAAAAGAAAAAAATAAGATATCTCAAATAACTAAATTCAGAAATAAAAGACGAGCTATTACTACTGATGCCACAAAAGTAGGAAAAGAAGAGATTATAAATGTTTAAGTCCAAGCACATACCAAAAAATGTGATAAGCTAAAAGAAATAGACAAATGTCTAGAAATATAGACTATACTAAAGATAAACCATAAAAAAATCTGAATAGGCATATAATAGTAACAACAACCTCCCCTCAAAAAGCCCAGGCCCAGATTACTTCATTAATTTTTTTTTGAAAATGTTAAAGTAGAGTTAACACCAACCCTTCTAAAGCTACTTCAGAAAAATGAAAAAGAGAAAACAATTTCCAACTTATTTTATGAGCCCAGCATTAACACACCAAACCCCACAAAGACACTAAAAGGAAAATACAACTACAGATCAATTTTCCTGATGACTATTGATGTAAAAATTCTCCTTAGAACATTAGAACACCAAATTCAATAACATATCGCAAGGATTATACACTATGACAAAGGGGGAGTTATCTCCCCAATACAAGTGTTGTTCAACACACGTAAATCAATCAATTTATTTTTTATTTTTTTAATATACTTTTAAGTTCTAGGGTACATGTGGACAACGTGCAGGTTTGTTACATAGGTTTACATGTGCCATGTTGGTTTACTGCGTCCATCAACTCGTCATTTGCATTAGGTATTTCTCCTACTGCGATCTCGCCCCAGCCCCCCACCCCCCTACAGGCCCTGGTGTGTGACGTTCCGCGCTCTGTGTCCAAGTGTTCTCATTGTTCAATTCCCACCTATGAGTGAGAACATGCGGTGTTTGCTTTTCTGTCTTTGTGATAGTTTGCTGAGAAATATGGTCTCAAGCTTCATCCATTTCCCTGCAAGGACATAAATTCATCCTTTTTTTATGGCTGCATGGTATTCCATGGTGTATATGTGCCACATTTTCTAAATCCAGTCTATCATTCATGGACATTTGGGTTGGTTCCAAGTCTTTGCTATTGTAAATAGTGAATAGTGCTGCAATAAACATACGTGTGCATGTGTCTTTATAGTGGCATGATTTATAATCCTTTGGGTATATACCCAGTAATGGGATCACCGGGTCAAATGGTATTTCTAGTTCTAGATCCTAGAGCAATGGCCACACAGTCTTCTGGAATGGTGGAACCAATTTACACTCCAACCAACAGTGTAAAAGCGTTCCTATTTTTCCACATCCTCTCCAGCATCTATTGTTTCCTGGCTTACTAATAATTGCCATTCTAACTGGCGTGAGATGGTATCTCATTGTGGTTTTGATTTGCATTTCTCTGATGACTAGTGATGATGAGCATTTTTTTCTGTGTCCGTTGGCTGCATAAATGTCTTCTTTTGACAAGTATCTGTTCATATCCTTCACCCACTTTGTGATGGGGTTGTTTGATTTTTTCTTGTAAATTTGTTTAAGTTCTTTGTAGATTCTGGATATTAGTCCTTGGTCAGATGGGTAGATTGCAGACAATTTTCTCCCATTCTATAGGTTGCCAGTTCATGCTGATGGTAGCTTATTTTGCTCTACAGAAGCTCTTTGGTTTAATTTAGATCTGATTTGTCTATTTTGGCTTTTGTTGACATTGCTTTTTTGGTGTTTTATTCTTGAAGTCTTTGCCCATGCCTATGTCCTGAATGGTATTGCCTAGGTTTTCTTCTAGGGTTTTTATGGTTTTATGTCTAACATTTAAGTCTTTAATCCATCTTGAATTAATTTGAGTATAATGTGTAAGGAAGTGATCCAGTCTCATTTTTCTAAATATGGCTAGCCAGTTTCCTCAGCACCATTTATTAAATCGGAAATCCTTTCCACATTGCTTGTTTTTGTTGAGTTTGTCAAAGATCAAATGGTTGTAGATGTGTGGTGTTATTTCTGAGGAATCTGTTCTGTTCCACTAGTCTGTATCTCTGTTTTGGTGCAAGAACCATGCTGTTTTGGTTACTGTAGACTTGTAGTATAGTTTGAAGTCAGTTAGTGTGATGCCTCCAGCTTTGTTCTTTTGGTTTAGGATTGTCTTGGCACTATGGGCTCTTTGTTGGTTCCATATGAACTTTAAAGTAGTTTTTTCTAATTCTGTGAAGAAAGTCATTGGTAGCTTGATGGGGATGGCATTGAATCTATAAATTACTGCGGGAATTATGACCATTTTCACAGTGCTGATTCTTCCTATCCATCAGCATGAAATGTTCTTCCATTTGGTTGTGTCTTCTTTTATTTCATTGAGCAGTGGTTTGTACTTTTACTTAAGGAGGTCCTTCACTTCCCTTGTAAATTGTATTCCTAGGTATTTTATTCTCTTTGTAGCAATTGTGAATGAGAATTCACTCATGATTTGGCTCTCTGCTTGTCTGTTATTGGTGTATAGAAATGCTGTGATTTTTGAACATTGATTTTGTATCCTGAGAATGTGCTAAAGTTGCTTATCAGCTTAAGGAGATTTACCGCTTAGATGATGAGGTTTCCTAAATATACGATCATGTCATTTGAAAACAGAGACAATTTGAATTCCTCTTTCCCTAATCGAACAACCACTCTTTATTTCCCTTGACAGATTGCCTTGGACAGAACTTCCAACACCTTATTGAATACCAGAGGTCAGAGAAGCCATTCTTGTCTTGTGTACGTTTACAAAGGGAATGCTTCCGCGTTTTACCTACACAGTATGATATAGACTATGGGTTTATCATAAACAGCTCTTATTATTTTGAGATACGTTTCATCAGTACCTAGTTTACTGACACTTTTTAGCATGAAAGACTGTTGAATTTTATCCAAGGCCTTCTCTGCATACACTGAGATACTCATGTGGTTTTTATCGTTGGATCTATTAATGAGATGGATTACGTTCATTGATTTGTGTATGTAGAACCAGCCATGAATGCCAGGAATGAAGCCGACTTGATCACGGTGCAATGCATATTGACTCTCCTTGCCAGTTTCCAAACGGGCCACACTGCAGACTCCCCATGTTGTGGGACACAAGAATCCATCGTCAGGCCATCACGCCGGGGATGCATCTTTTCCCTGGGGTCTCGCTCTGGTCTTCTGCGTGGGAATGAACGAGAGCCACACGCCTGTGCGTGTGTGAGACTGTCACGGCCACGGCGACACCCACAGGCATTGCCTCCTTCACGGAGAGAGGGCCTGGAAAACTCAAGACTCCCACGGAGGTTCAGTTCCACACTCCCCTCCACCCTTCCAGGCTGGTTTCTCCCTGCTGAAGGCGCGTGGGAGCCCAGAGAGCGGCCTCCAGTTCCCTAGGGATTCCTGGAGAGGTCCCAAGAGCCAGCCCCCGAAACCAGGCCCCCTCATCCCTTCCACCTCTCCCCATTCCGCTTCGTCCCTCCCGCCCCCACCACTCCCCCGCCACCACCACCAGCGTCACCACCACCACCACCACCACCGCGCCCCTCCTCCTGGCCCCAGTGGGCCTCCATGCCCTGGGATCCTTCCGGAGGGCGGGCTGTCCCAGGGCTCACCGCCATTCATGAAGGGGTGGAGCCTGCCTGCCTGTGGGCCTTTATAAGAGCGGCTGGCTGGCTGTCCGGGCCTGCCTCCTGGCTGCACCTGCGCCCAGTGCACAGGCCGGCTGAGGTGCCCGGGAGCCCGCGGGCCTCTCTCTGCCCGTGTCCGTCCGTGAAATTCCGGCCGGGGCTCCCCGCGATGGCTCTCCCGACACCTTCGGACGGCCCCCTCCCCGCGGAAGCCCGAGGACGAGGACGGCGAAGGAGACTCGTCTGGACCCCGAGCCAAAGCGAGGCCCTGCGAGCCTGCTTTGAGCGGAACCCGTATCCGGGCATCGCCACCAGAGAAGGGCTGGCCCAGGCCATCGGCGTTCCGGAGCCCAGTGTCCAGATTTGGTTTCAGAATGAGAGGTCACGCCAGCTGAGGCAGCACTGGCGGGAATCTCGGCCCTGGCCCGGGAGACGCGGCCCGCAAGAAGGCAGGCGAAAGCGGACCGCCGTCAACGGATCCCAGACCGCCCTGCTCCTCCGCGCCTTTGAGAAGGATCGCTTTCCAGGCATCGCCGCCAGGGAAGAACTGGCCAGAGAGAAGGGCCTCCCGGAGTCCAGGATTCAGAACTGGTTTCAGAAACGACGGGCCAGGCACCTGGGACAGGGTGGCAGGGCGCCCGCGCACGCAGGCAGCCTGTGCAACGCTGCCCCCGGTGGGTGTCACCCTGCTCCCTCGTGGGTCGCCTTCGCCCACGCCGGGGCGTGGGGAACGGCGCTTCCCGCACCCCGCGTGCCCTGCGCGCCTGGGGCTCTCCTCCAGGGGGCTTTCGTGAGCCAGGGAGCGAGGGCCGTCCCCGTGGTCCAGCCCAGCCAGGCCGCGCCGGCACGAGGGATCTCCCAAGCGGCCCCGGCACGCGCGGATTTTGCCTACGCTGCCATGGCTCCCCCGGACGGGGCGCTCTCCCACCCTCAGGCTCCTCGGTGGCCTGCGCACCCGAGCAAAGGCCTGGAGGACCGGGACGCGCAGCGCGACGGCCTGCCGGGCCCTTGCGCGGTGGGACAGCCTGGGCCGGCTCAAGCGGGGCCACAGGGCCAAGGTGGGCTTGCGCCACCCGCGTCACAGGGGAGTCCGTGGTGGGGCTGGGGCCAGGGTCCCCAGGTCGCCGGGGCGGCGTGGGAACCCCAAGCCGGGGCAGCCCCACCTCCCCAGCCCGCGCCAACGGAGGCCTCCGCGCGGCAGGGGCAGGTGCAAGCCATCCGGGCGCCCCCCCAGGCGGGGCTCCTCCAGGAGCCGGAGCGCTCTTCTGCAGTCCCCTCCGGCCTGCTGGATGAGCTCCTGGCGAGCCCGGAGTTTCTGTAGCGGGCGCAACCTTTCCTAGAAACGGAGGCCCCGGGGGAGCTGGAGGCCTCGGAAGAGGCCGCCTCGCTGGAACCACCCCTCAGCGAGGAAGAATACCGGGCTCTGCCGGAGGAGCTTTAAAGGGACGCGGGGCTGGGACGGGGTCGGGGCAGGGCGGTGGCCGGTGGCCTCTCTTTCGCGGGGAACACCTGGCTCGGCGTGGAGGGGCGTGTCTTCCCTCCGGGCCGACCCGCCTGGGATTCCTGCCTTCTAGGTCTAGGCCCGGTGAGAGACTCCACAGAGCGGAGAGCTGCCATTCTTTCCTGGGCATCCCGGGGATCCCAGCGCCGGCCCAGGTACCAGCAGGTGGGCCGTCTACTGCGCACGCGCGGGTTCGCGGGCAGCCGCCTAGGCTCTGGGAGCAGCCCGGGCAGAGCTCTCGTGCCTTTCCGCCACCCCACCCCGGCCTGAACAACCCCTCGCCACCCCCACCCCCCACCCCCGGAAAATGCGTCCTCCCCTGGGCTGGGTGGAGAACCCCGTCCCGCGAAACACCGGGCCCGCGCAGCGTCCGGGCCCGCCATCCCTCCGGCGGCGGCTCGCCTCCTCTGCGCCTCCGCTCCACCGTCGCCCGCCCGGGCCCCTGCAGCCTCCCAGCTGCCACCGTGGAGCGCCTGGCGGCTGAACGCAGACCCCAGGCCCCGCGCACGCCGGCGATGCCGACCGTTCCAGGCGGGAGGGAAGGCGGGCAGAGATGGAGAGACGAACGGGAGACCCAGAGGGGCCGAAGGATGGGCGGAGGGAAGTTGGGAGGGAGGGAGGGAGGGAGGGAGGGAGGGAGGGAGGGAAGGAGAGAGAGGGAGGCAGTGAGGAACGGAGGGAGAGACAGAGCGACGCAGGGACAGAGGGCGGGCGGGAGGGAGCCAGGGACAGAGGGAGGAAGGCAGAGAGAAAAAACGGTCTCCGGCCTCCGAGAGCAACGAGACCCCCGCGCTCCGAGAAAAGGGTAAGCTCCAGGCGCGGGCTGAGGGCTGGGCCCACGGCCGCCGCGTCGGGCCGGCGGGACACCCATTTGCCCGGATTCCGTGGCCCAACGAACGGGCGGCTTCCTCAGAGACAAAAGACCGGGACCCGGGTTGCCGTCGGGTTTTCACCCGCGTGGTTCACAGACCGCACATCCCCCGGCTGAGCCTCGCAACGGAGCGCCAGGCCGACATCCCCGACCACAGAGGAGCCACACTCAGGACGAGTGAAGCGTGATTTGGGATTCCACGCTGCTGTGCCCTCTGCAAGGGGGCCTGTTGCTCACGTCTCTCCGGCCCCCGAAAGGCTGAGCATGTTGACTGTTTGCTTCCGGAGCTCTGCGGGCACCCACAGGCATCCAGGGAAGGGTGGAAGACCGGCATGGTGTCTCTTCGCTCTCCTTGCCAGTTTCCAAACCGGCCACACTGCAGACTCCCCATGTTGCGGGACACAGGAATCACATCGTCAGGCCATCACGCCGGGGATGCATCCTTTCCCTGGGGTCTCGCTCTGGTCTTCTGCGTGGGAATGAACGAGAGCCACACGCCTGTGCGTGTGTGAGACTGTCACGGCCACGGCGACACCCACAGGCATTGCCTCCTTCACGGAGAGAGGGCCTGGAAAACTCAAGACTCCCACGGAGGTTCAGTTCCACACTCCCCTCCACCCTTCCAGGCTGGATTCTCCCTGCTGAAGGCGCGTGGGAGCCCAGAGGGCGGCCTCCAGTTCCCGCGGGATTCCTGGAGAGGTCCGGAGAGCCAGCCCCCGAAACCCGCCCCCCTCACCCCTTCCCCCTCTCCCCCTTCCGCTTCGTCCCTCCCGCCCCCACCACCAGCGTCACCACCACCACCACCACCACCACCACAGCACCCCCTCCCCACGGCCCCAGGGGGCCTCCACGCCCTGGGACCCTTCCGGAGGGCGGGCTGTCCCAGGGCTCACCGCCATTCATGAAGGGGTGGAGCCTGCCTGCCTGTGGGCCTTTATAAGAGCGGCTGGCTGGCTGTCCGGGCCTGCCTCCTGGCTGCACCTGCGCCCAGTGCACAGGCCGGCTGAGGTGCCCGGGAGCCCGCGGGCCTCTCTCTGCCCGTGTCCGTCCGTGAAATTCCGCCCGGGGCTCCCCGCGATGGCTCTCCCGACACCTTCGGACGGCCCCCTCCCCGCGGAAGCCCGAGGACGAGGACGGCGAAGGAGACTCGTCTGGACCCCGAGCCAAAGCGAGGCCCTGCGAGCCTGCTTTGAGCGGAACCCGTACCCGGGCATCGCCACCAGAGAAGGGCTGGCCCAGGCCATCGGCGTTCCGGAGCCCAGGGTCCAGATTTGGTTTCAGAATGAGAGGTCACGCCAGCTGAGGCAGCACCGGCGGGAATCTCGGCCCTGGCCCGGGAGACGCGGCCCGCAAGAAGGCAGGCGAAAGCGGACCGCCGTCACCGGATCCCAGACCGCCCTGCTCCTCCGCGCCTTTGAGAAGGATCGCTTTCCAGGCATCGCCGCCAGGGAAGAACTGGCCAGAGAGACGGGCCTCCCGGAGTCCAGGATTCAGATCTGGTTTCAGAATCGACGGGCCAGGCACCCGGGACAGGGTGGCAGGGCGCCCGCGCACGCAGGCGGCCTGTGCAACGCGGCCCCCGGTGGGTGTCACCCTGCTCCTTCGTGGGTCGCCTTCGCCCACGCCGGGGCGTGGGGAACGGCGCTTCCCGCACCCCGCGTGCCCTGCGCGCCTGGGGCTCTCCCCCAGGGGGCTTTCGTGAGCCAGGGAGCGAGGGCCGTCCCCGTGCTCCAGCCCAGCCAGGCCGCGCCGGCACGAGGGATCTCCCAAGCGGCCCCGGCACGCGCGGATTTTGCCTACGCTGCCCTGGCTCCCCCGGACGGGGCGCTCTCCCACCCTCAGGCTCCTCGGTGGCCTGTGCACCCGAGCAAAGGCCGGGAGGACCGGGACCCGCAGCGCGACGGCCTGCCGGGCCCTTGCGCGGTGGGACAGCCTGGGCCGGCTCAAGCGGGGCCACAGGGCCAAGGTGGGCTTGCGCCACCCGCGTGCCAGGGGAGTCCGTGGTGGGGCTGGGGCCAGGGTCCCCAGGTCGCCGGGGCGGCGTGGGAACCCCAAGACGGGGCAGCCCCACCTCCCCAGCCCGCGCCCCCGGAGGCCTCCGCGCGGCAGGGGCAGGTGCAAGCCATCCGGGCGCCCCCCGAGGCGGGGCTCCTCCAGGAGCCGGGGCGCTCGTCTGCACTCCCCTCCGGCCTGCTGGATGAGCTCCTGCCGAGCCCGGAGTTTCTGCAGCGGGCGCAACCTTTCCTAGAAACGGAGGCCCCGGGGGAGCTGGAGGCCTCGGAAGAGGCGGCCTCGCTGGAACCACCCCTCAGCGAGGAAGAATACCGGGCTCTGCTGGAGGAGCTTTAAAAGGACGCGGGGCTGGGACGGGGTCGGGGCAGGGCGGTGGCCGGTGGCCTCTCTTTCGCGGGGAACACCTGGCTCGGCGTGGCGGGGCGTGTCTTCCCTCCGGGCCGACCCGCCTGGGATTCCTGCCTTCCAGGTCTAGGCCCGGTGAGAGACTCCACAGAGCGGAGAGCTGCCATTCTTTCCTGGGCATCCCGGGGATCCCAGCACCGGCCCAGGTACCAGCAGGTGGGCCGTCTACTGCGCACGCGCGGGTTCGCGGGCAGCCGCCTAGGCTCTGGGAGCAGCCCGGGCAGAGCTCTCGTGCCTTTCCGCCACCCCACCCCGGCCTGAACAACCCCTCGCCACCCCCAACCCCCACCCCCCACCACACACCCCCGGGAAATGCGTCCTCCCCTGGGCTGGGTGGAGAACCCCGTCCCGCGAAACACCGGGCCCGCGCAGCGTTCGGGCCCGCCATCCCTCCGGCGGCGGCTCGCCTCCTCTGCGCCTCCGCTCCACCGTCGCCCGCCCGCCCGCCCGCCCGTGCCCCTGCAGCCTCCCAGCTGCCACCGTGGAGCGCCTGGCGGCTGAACGCAGACCCCAGGCCCCGCGCACGCCGGCGATGCCGACCGTTCCAGGCGGGAGGGAAGGCGGGCAGAGATGGAGAGACGAACGGGAGACCCAGAGGGGCCGAAGGATGGGCGGAGGGAAGTTGGGAGGGAGGGAGGGAGGGAGGGAGGGAGGGAGGGAGGGAGGGAGGGAGGGAAGGAGAGAGAGGGAGGCAGTGAGGAACGGAGGGAGAGACAGAGCGACGCAGGGACAGAGGGCGGGCGGGAGGGAGCCAGGGACAGAGGGAGGAAGGCAGAGAGAAAAAACGGTCTCCGGCCTCCGAGAGCAACGAGACCCCCGCGCTCCGAGAAAAGGGTAAGCTCCAGGCCCGGGCTGAGGGCTGGGCCCACGGCCGCCGCGTCGGGCCGGCGGGGCACCCATTCGCCCCGATTCCGTGGCCCAAGGAACGGGCGGCTTCCTCAGAGACAAAAGACCGGGACCCGGGTTGCCGTCGGGTTTTCACCCGCGTGGTTCACAGACCGCACATCCCCAGGCTGAGCCTCGCAACGGAGCGCCAGGCCGACAGCCCCGACCACAGAGGAGCCACACTCAGGACGACTGAAGCGTGATTTGGGATTCCACGCTGCTGTGCCCTCTGCAAGGGGGCCTGTTGCTCACTTCGCTCCGGCCCCCGAAAGGCTGAGCATGTTGACTGTTTGCTTCCGGAGCTCTGCGGGCACCCACAGGCATCCAGGAACGGGTGGAAGACCGGCATGGTGTCTCTTCGCTCTCCTTGCCAGTTTCCAAACCGGCCACACTGCAGACTCCCCATGTTGCGGGACACAGGAATCCATCATCAGGCCATCACGCCGGGGATGCATCTTTTCCCTGGGGTCTCGCTCTGGTCTTCTGCGAGAAGACCTCCCAAGGTGCTGGGATTACAGGTCTGAGCCACCGCGCCCGACCTGTACTTGTGTCTTTTCCAAAATTGACTATTTTGGGATAAGCTTAACATCCTCACTGCCTGCCTTTGCCCCCCACAAGTAATTAGCATACGCCTAAATAAAGTTTAAGCAAGCTAGCTCCACTATTCCCAAGCATGTATTATCTAGGGTCTAGTCCTTAGAAGTATAAAGGACAAATCGTACGAGTACAACTACAGAAAATGTTGTACCCAAACTGGAAAGGCTTAAGTGATCAATTGACGGATTTGTGTTTCCTATGGAAGAGGGTAGGAGGCAGAGTGCTAATATAGATATATAGGGGAGAAGAGGACAGGGCTTTTATGAAATGAATGCAGTCAAATCTTGGGAAAAGTTTCTTAAGTAGCATGAATGTTAGAGAGAGGATTCATGCAATTTCAACTTTAGCCGTGTCTAAAAATATCAAGACAAAGCCAGCAGTTTTTGAAAAATAAATTCTTCTCCACAAAACTATTAATGAGACTGATGAGGTGTTTCCTTTATTTTTTTTCTTCCAATTACTTGGGTTTCATAGTCACATATTCAAGGGAGCGTACCGCTGTTTGGTAAAATGAGAGAATTCCACATCATGTTTTTGTTTGTTTGTTTTTAAAGATGAAAGAGCTGAACAACCTTGTTTGGTGTTAGCAATACCACCAGATTGTTCAAATTTCTTTAGAATCGTACTCCTTAAATTACACTGTGATGTAGTTTCAAAAATGGTCTGTAATGGCCTGTGAATTGACAGCTCATTAGGACATTCTTCAGTTTGGCTGAAACCAAAAAACCTGAAACCGTCGAAACTGAAAGAAAATGGGGTTTGCCAAATTCTGCTTCTTACACTTTCACCTACCACGCCGTGTTCAAATAGTGTGCTTGAAAAGTATCGGAAACTTAAGGTACTCTTAATTTCAGTATAGTTTCACCAAAGTGGTATTCGTTGTGAGAAAGCCATAATCTCATCAGTAATGCCTTTCGAAAAGATCCAACGGAAAATATGAACTAGCAACTCATCATGACAAGAAAGTAAAACTCAGGAAAAATGCTAAGGCAGAGCAGCTTCAGGCTTCAGTGTGAAACTATCATAGTCTGGGCGCAGTGGCTCACGCCTATAGTCCCTTCACTTTGGGAAGGCAAGTTGGGGCAGATCACCTGAAGTCGGCAGTTGAAGACCACCCTGGCCCAAACGGTGAAACCTCCTCTACACTTTAAATAAAAGACAAAAATTTGCCTGGCGTGGTGGCGTGCTCATTTAGTCCCAGCTACTCTGGAGGCTGAGGCAGGAGAACGCCTTGTGCCCAGGATGCGGAGGCTGCAGTGAGCTGAGCTCAGGCCACTGTAATCCAGCCTGGGGGACAGAGGGAGACTCTGTCTCAAAAATAAATCAATAAGTACATAAATAAATAAATAAAATGAAATGAAATTGAAATAATATTTTCATATTCCCCTTACCCAGCCCATTTTATTTTCAGAGTACTGGATAAACCACCAGTTTCCCTGTGCGTTAGAGATTTTTTTTTCTCAGACATTGAAGTTTTCTAAGTGCAACTTCATAAAAAGTCTCATTTTTAGCGTAGTTTCTTTATGGTTGTGAAACGTGAACTTTGCGATTCTGTGAGGAAGACTGAATTCTGAAATACCCCCTGCATTTCCCGCCCCTCGCGTCCCAGGGGAGTCCGTGGTGGGGCTGGGGCCAGGGTCCCCAGGTCGCCGGGGCGGCGTGGGAACCCCAAGCCGGGGCAGCCCCACCTCCCCAACCCGCGCCCCCGGAGGCCTCCGCGCGGCAGGGGCAGGTGCAAGCCATCCGGGCGCCCCCCCAGGCGGGGCTCCTCCAGGAGCCGAGGCGCTCGTCTGCACTCCCCTCCGGCCTGCTGGATGAGCTCCTGGCGAGCCCGGAGTTTCTGCAGCGGGCGCAACCTTTCCTAGAAACGGAGGCCCCGGGGGAGCTGGAGGCCTCGGAAAAGGCCGCCTCGCTGGAACCACCCCTCAGCGAGGAAGAATACCGGGCTCTGCTGGAGGAGCTTTAAAAGGACGCGGGGCTGGGACGGGGTCGGGGCAGGGCGGTGGCCGGTGGCCTCTCTTTCGCGGGGAACACCTGGCTCGGCGTGGAGGGGCGTGTCTTCCCTCCGGGCCGACCCGCCTGGGATTCCTGCCTTCCAGGTCTAGGCCCGGTGAGAGACTCCACAGAGCGGAGAGCTGCCATTCTTTCCTGGGCATCCCGGGGATCCCAGCGCCGGCCCAGGTACCAGCAGGTGGGCCGTCTACTGCGCACGCGCGGGTTCGCGGGCAGCCGCCTAGGCTCTGGGAGCAGCCCGGGCAGAGCTCTCGTGCCTTTCCGCCACCCCACCCCGGCCTGAACAACCCCTCGCCACCCCCACCCCCCACCCCCGGAAAATGCGTCCTCCCCTGGGCTGGGTGGAGAACCCCGTCCCGCGAAACACCGGGCCCGCGCAGCGTCCGGGCCCGCCATCCCTCCGGCGGCGGCTCGCCTCCTCTGCGCCTCCGCTCCACCGTCGCCCGCCCGGGCCCCTGCAGCCTCCCAGCTGCCACCGTGGAGCGCCTGGCGGCTGAACGCAGACCCCAGGCCCCGCGCACGCCGGCGATGCCGACCGTTCCAGGCGGGAGGGAAGGCGGGCAGAGATGGAGAGACGAACGGGAGACCCAGAGGGGCCGAAGGATGGGCGGAGGGAAGTTGGGAGGGAGGGAGGGAGAGAGAGGGAGGCAGTGAGGAACGGAGGGAGAGACAGAGCGACGCAGGGACAGAGGGCGGGCGGGAGGGAGCCAGGGACAGAGGGAGGAAGGCAGAGAGAAAAAACGGTCTCCGGCCTCCGAGAGCAACGAGACCCCCGCGCTCCGAGAAAAGGGTAAGCTCCAGGCGCGGGCTGAGGGCTGGGCCCACGGCCGCCGCGTCGGGCCGGCGGGACACCCATTTGCCCGGATTCCGTGGCCCAAGGAACGGGCGGCTTCCTCAGAGACAAAAGACCGGGACCCGGGTTGCCGTCGGGTTTTCACCCGCGTGGTTCACAGACCGCACATCCCCCGGCTGAGCCTCGCAACGGAGCGCCAGGCCGACATCCCCGACCACAGAGGAGCCACACTCAGGACGAGTGAAGCGTGATTTGGGATTCCACGCTGCTGTGCCCTCTGCAAGGGGGCCTGTTGCTCACGTCTCTCCGGCCCCCGAAAGGCTGAGCATGTTGACTGTTTGCTTCCGGAGCTCTGCGGGCACCCACAGGCATCCAGGGAAGGGTGGAAGACCGGCATGGTGTCTCTTCGCTCTCCTTGCCAGTTTCCAAACCGGCCACACTGCAGACTCCCCATGTTGCGGGACACAGGAATCACATCGTCAGGCCATCACGCCGGGGATGCATCCTTTCCCTGGGGTCTCGCTCTGGTCTTCTGCGTGGGAATGAACGAGAGCCACACGCCTGTGCGTGTGTGAGACTGTCACGGCCACGGCGACACCCACAGGCATTGCCTCCTTCACGGAGAGAGGGCCTGGAAAACTCAAGACTCCCACGGAGGTTCAGTTCCACACTCCCCTCCACCCTTCCAGGCTGGATTCTCCCTGCTGAAGGCGCGTGGGAGCCCAGAGGGCGGCCTCCAGTTCCCGCGGGATTCCTGGAGAGGTCCGGAGAGCCAGCCCCCGAAACCCGCCCCCCTCACCCCTTCCCCCTCTCCCCCTTCCGCTTCGTCCCTCCCGCCCCCACCACCAGCGTCACCACCACCACCACCACCACCACCACAGCACCCCCTCCCCACGGCCCCAGGGGGCCTCCACGCCCTGGGACCCTTCCGGAGGGCGGGCTGTCCCAGGGCTCACCGCCATTCATGAAGGGGTGGAGCCTGCCTGCCTGTGGGCCTTTATAAGAGCGGCTGGCTGGCTGTCCGGGCCTGCCTCCTGGCTGCACCTGCGCCCAGTGCACAGGCCGGCTGAGGTGCCCGGGAGCCCGCGGGCCTCTCTCTGCCCGTGTCCGTCCGTGAAATTCCGGCCGGGGCTCCCCGCGATGGCTCTCCCGACACCTTCGGACGGCCCCCTCCCCGCGGAAGCCCGAGGACGAGGACGGCGAAGGAGACTCGTCTGGACCCCGAGCCAAAGCGAGGCCCTGCGAGCCTGCTTTGAGCGGAACCCGTACCCGGGCATCGCCACCAGAGAAGGGCTGGCCCAGGCCATCGGCGTTCCGGAGCCCAGGGTCCAGATTTGGTTTCAGAATGAGAGGTCACGCCAGCTGAGGCAGCACCGGCGGGAATCTCGGCCCTGGCCCGGGAGACGCGGCCCGCAAGAAGGCAGGCGAAAGCGGACCGCCGTCACCGGATCCCAGACCGCCCTGCTCCTCCGCGCCTTTGAGAAGGATCGCTTTCCAGGCATCGCCGCCAGGGAAGAACTGGCCAGAGAGACGGGCCTCCCGGAGTCCAGGATTCAGATCTGGTTTCAGAATCGACGGGCCAGGCACCCGGGACAGGGTGGCAGGGCGCCCGCGCACGCAGGCGGCCTGTGCAACGCGGCCCCCGGTGGGTGTCACCCTGCTCCTTCGTGGGTCGCCTTCGCCCACGCCGGGGCGTGGGGAACGGCGCTTCCCGCACCCCGCGTGCCCTGCGCGCCTGGGGCTCTCCCCCAGGGGGCTTTCGTGAGCCAGGGAGCGAGGGCCGTCCCCGTGCTCCAGCCCAGCCAGGCCGCGCCGGCACGAGGGATCTCCCAAGCGGCCCCGGCACGCGCGGATTTTGCCTACACTGCCCTGGCTCCCCCGGACGGGGCGCTCTCCCACCCTCAGGCTCCTCGGTGGCCTGTGCACCCGAGCAAAGGCCGGGAGGACCGGGACCCGCAGCGCGACGGCCTGCCGGGCCCTTGCGCGGTGGGACAGCCTGGGCCGGCTCAGGCGGGGCCACAGGGCCAAGGTGGGCTTGCGCCACCCGCGTGCCAGGGGAGTCCGTGGTGGGGCTGGGGCCAGGGTCCCCAGGTCGCCGGGGCGGCGTGGGAACCCCAAGACGGGGCAGCCCCACCTCCCCAGCCCGCGCCCCCGGAGGCCTCCGCGCGGCAGGGGCAGGTGCAAGCCATCCGGGCGCCCCCCGAGGCGGGGCTCCTCCAGGAGCCGGGGCGCTCGTCTGCACTCCCCTCCGGCCTGCTGGATGAGCTCCTGCCGAGCCCGGAGTTTCTGCAGCGGGCGCAACCTTTCCTAGAAACGGAGGCCCCGGGGGAGCTGGAGGCCTCGGAAGAGGCGGCCTCGCTGGAACCACCCCTCAGCGAGGAAGAATACCGGGCTCTGCTGGAGGAGCTTTAAAAGGACGCGGGGCTGGGACGGGGTCGGGGCAGGGCGGTGGCCGGTGGCCTCTCTTTCGCGGGGAACACCTGGCTCGGCGTGGAGGGGCGTGTCTTCCCTCCGGGCCGACCCGCCTGGGATTCCTGCCTTCCAGGTCTAGGCCCGGTGAGAGACTCCACAGAGCGGAGAGCTGCCATTCTTTCCTGGGCATCCCGGGGATCCCAGCACCGGCCCAGGTACCAGCAGGTGGGCCGTCTACTGCGCACGCGCGGGTTCGCGGGCAGCCGCCTAGGCTCTGGGAGCAGCCCGGGCAGAGCTCTCGTGCCTTTCCGCCACCCCACCCCGGCCTGAACAACCCCTCGCCACCCCCAACCCCCACCCCCCACCACACACCCCCGGGAAATGCGTCCTCCCCTGGGCTGGGTGGAGAACCCCGTCCCGCGAAACACCGGGCCCGCGCAGCGTTCGGGCCCGCCATCCCTCCGGCGGCGGCTCGCCTCCTCTGCGCCTCCGCTCCACCGTCGCCCGCCCGCCCGCCCGCCCGTGCCCCTGCAGCCTCCCAGCTGCCACCGTGGAGCGCCTGGCGGCTGAACGCAGACCCCAGGCCCCGCGCACGCCGGCGATGCCGACCGTTCCAGGCGGGAGGGAAGGCGGGCAGAGATGGAGAGACGAACGGGAGACCCAGAGGGGCCGAAGGATGGGCGGAGGGAAGTTGGGAGGGAGGGAGGGAGGGAGGGAGGGAGGGAGGGAGGGAGGGAGGGAGGGAAGGAGAGAGAGGGAGGCAGTGAGGAACGGAGGGAGAGACAGAGCGACGCAGGGACAGAGGGCGGGCGGGAGGGAGCCAGGGACAGAGGGAGGAAGGCAGAGAGAAAAAACGGTCTCCGGCCTCCGAGAGCAACGAGACCCCCGCGCTCCGAGAAAAGGGTAAGCTCCAGGCCCGGGCTGAGGGCTGGGCCCACGGCCGCCGCGTCGGGCCGGCGGGGCACCCATTCGCCCCGATTCCGTGGCCCAAGGAACGGGCGGCTTCCTCAGAGACAAAAGACCGGGACCCGGGTTGCCGTCGGGTTTTCACCCGCGTGGTTCACAGACCGCACATCCCCAGGCTGAGCCTCGCAACGGAGCGCCAGGCCGACAGCCCCGACCACAGAGGAGCCACACTCAGGACGACTGAAGCGTGATTTGGGATTCCACGCTGCTGTGCCCTCTGCAAGGGGGCCTGTTGCTCACTTCGCTCCGGCCCCCGAAAGGCTGAGCATGTTGACTGTTTGCTTCCGGAGCTCTGCGGGCACCCACAGGCATCCAGGAACGGGTGGAAGACCGGCATGGTGTCTCTTCGCTCTCCTTGCCAGTTTCCAAACCGGCCACACTGCAGACTCCCCATGTTGCGGGACACAGGAATCCATCATCAGGCCATCACGCCGGGGATGCATCTTTTCCCTGGGGTCTCGCTCTGGTCTTCTGCGAGAAGACCTCCCAAGGTGCTGGGATTACAGGTCTGAGCCACCGCGCCCGACCTGTACTTGTGTCTTTTCCAAAATTGACTATTTTGGGATAAGCTTAACATCCTCACTGCCTGCCTTTGCCCCCCACAAGTAATTAGCATACGCCTAAATAAAGTTTAAGCAAGCTAGCTCCACTATTCCCAAGCATGTATTATCTAGGGTCTAGTCTTTAGAAGTATAAAGGACAAATCGTACGAGTACAACTACAGAAAATGTTGTACCCAAACTGGAAAGGCTTAAGTGATCAATTGACGGATTTGTGTTTCCTATGGAAGAGGGTAGGAGGCAGAGTGCTAATATAGATATATAGGGGAGAAGAGGACAGGGCTTTTATGAAATGAATGCAGTCAAATCTTGGGAAAAGTTTCTTAAGTAGCATGAATGTTAGAGAGAGGATTCATGCAATTTCAACTTTAGCCGTGTCTAAAAATATCAAGACAAAGCCAGCAGTTTTTGAAAAATAAATTCTTCTCCACAAAACTATTAATGAGACTGATGAGGTGTTTCCTTTATTTTTTTTCTTCCAATTACTTGGGTTTCATAGTCACATATTCAAGGGAGCGTACCGCTGTTTGGTAAAATGAGAGAATTCCACATCATGTTTTTGTTTGTTTGTTTTTAAAGATGAAAGAGCTGAACAACCTTGTTTGGTGTTAGCAATACCACCAGATTGTTCAAATTTCTTTAGAATCGTACTCCTTAAATTACACTGTGATGTAGTTTCAAAAATGGTCTGTAATGGCCTGTGAATTGACAGCTCATTAGGACATTCTTCAGTTTGGCTGAAACCAAAAAACCTGAAACCGTCGAAACTGAAAGAAAATGGGGTTTGCCAAATTCTGCTTCTTACACTTTCACCTACCACGCCGTGTTCAAATAGTGTGCTTGAAAAGTATCGGAAACTTAAGGTACTCTTAATTTCAGTATAGTTTCACCAAAGTGGTATTCGTTGTGAGAAAGCCATAATCTCATCAGTAATGCCTTTCGAAAAGATCCAACGGAAAATATGAACTAGCAACTCATCATGACAAGAAAGTAAAACTCAGGAAAAATGCTAAGGCAGAGCAGCTTCAGGCTTCAGTGTGAAACTATCATAGTCTGGGCGCAGTGGCTCACGCCTATAGTCCCTTCACTTTGGGAAGGCAAGTTGGGGCAGATCACCTGAAGTCGGCAGTTGAAGACCACCCTGGCCCAAACGGTGAAACCTCCTCTACACTTTAAATAAAAGACAAAAATTTGCCTGGCGTGGTGGCGTGCTCATTTAGTCCCAGCTACTCTGGAGGCTGAGGCAGGAGAACGCCTTGTGCCCAGGATGCGGAGGCTGCAGTGAGCTGAGCTCAGGCCACTGTAATTCAGCCTGGGGGACAGAGGGAGACTCTGTCTCAAAAATAAATCAATAAGTACATAAATAAATAAATAAAATGAAATGAAATTGAAATAATATTTTCATATTCCCCTTACCCAGCCCATTTTATTTTCAGAGTACTGGATAAACCACCAGTTTCCCTGTGCGTTAGAGATTTTTTTTTCTCAGACATTGAAGTTTTCTAAGTGCAACTTCATAAAAAGTCTCATTTTTAGCGTAGTTTCTTTATGGTTGTGAAACGTGAACTTTGCGATTCTGTGAGGAAGACTGAATTCTGAAATACCCCCTGCATTTCCCGCCCCTCGCGTCCCAGGGGAGTCCGTGGTGGGGCTGGGGCCAGGGTCCCCAGGTCGCCGGGGCGGCGTGGGAACCCCAAGCCGGGGCAGCCCCACCTCCCCAGCCCGCGCCCCCGGAGGCCTCCGCGCGGCAGGGGCAGGTGCAAGCCATCCGGGCGCCCCCCCAGGCGGGGCTCCTCCAGGAGCCGGAGCGCTCTTCTGCAGTCCCCTCCGGCCTGCTGGATGAGCTCCTGGCGAGCCCGGAGTTTCTGTAGCGGGCGCAACCTTTCCTAGAAACGGAGGCCCCGGGGGAGCTGGAGGCCTCGGAAGAGGCCGCCTCGCTGGAACCACTCCTCAGCGAGGAAGAATACCGGGCTCTGCCGGAGGAGCTTTAAAGGGACGCGGGGCTGGGACGGGGTCGGGGCAGGGCGGTGGCCGGTGGCCTCTCTTTCGCGGGGAACACCTGGCTCGGCGTGGAGGGGCGTGTCTTCCCTCCGGGCCGACCCGCCTGGGATTCCTGCCTTCCAGGTCTAGGCCCGGTGAGAGACTCCACAGAGCGGAGAGCTGCCATTCTTTCCTGGGCATCCCGGGGATCCCAGCGCCGGCCCAGGTACCAGCAGGTGGGCCGTCTACTGCGCACGCGCGGGTTCGCGGGCAGCCGCCTAGGCTCTGGGAGCAGCCCGGGCAGAGCTCTCGTGCCTTTCCGCCACCCCACCCCGGCCTGAACAACCCCTCGCCACCCCCACCCCCCACCCCCGGAAAATGCGTCCTCCCCTGGGCTGGGTGGAGAACCCCGTCCCGCGAAACACCGGGCCCGCGCAGCGTCCGGGCCCGCCATCCCTCCGGCGGCGGCTCGCCTCCTCTGCGCCTCCGCTCCACCGTCGCCCGCCCGGGCCCCTGCAGCCTCCCAGCTGCCACCGTGGAGCGCCTGGCGGCTGAACGCAGACCCCAGGCCCCGCGCACGCCGGCGATGCCGACCGTTCCAGGCGGGAGGGAAGGCGGGCAGAGATGGAGAGACGAACGGGAGACCCAGAGGGGCCGAAGGATGGGCGGAGGGAAGTTGGGAGGGAGGGAGGGAGAGAGAGGGAGGCAGTGAGGAACGGAGGGAGAGACAGAGCGACGCAGGGACAGAGGGCGGGCGGGAGGGAGCCAGGGACAGAGGGAGGAAGGCAGAGAGGAAAAGCGGTCTCTGGCCTCCGGGAGCAACGGGACCCCCGCGCTCCGGGAAAAGGGTAAGCGCCCGGCGCGGGCGGAGGGCTGGGCCCACGGCCGCCGCGTCGGGCCGGCGGGGCACCCGTTCGCCCCGATTCCGTGGCCCAACGAACGGGCGGCTTCCTCAGAGACAAAAGACCGGGACCCGGGTTGCCGTCGGGTTTTCACCCGCGTGGTTCACAGACCGCACATCCCCCGGCTGAGCCTCGCAACGGAGCGCCAGGCCGACAGCCCCGACCACAGAGGAGCCACACTCAGGACGACTGAAGCGTGATTTGGGATTCCACGCTGCTGTGCCCTCTGCAAGGGGGCCTGTTGCTCACGTCTCTCCGGCCCCCGAAAGGCTGAGCATGTTGACTGTTTGCTTCCGGAGCTCTGCGGGCACCCACAGGCATCCAGGGAAGGGTGGAAGACCGGCATGGTGTCTCTTCGCTCTCCTTGCCAGTTTCCAAACCGGCCACACTGCAGACTCCCCACGTTGCGGGACACAGGAATCACATCGTCAGGCCATCACGCCGGGGATGCATCCTTTCCCTGGGGTCTCGCTCTGGTCTTCTGCGTGGGAATGAACGAGAGCCACACGCCTGTGCGTGTGTGAGACTGTCACGGCCACGGCGACACCCACAGGCAGTGCCTCCTTCACGGAGAGAGGGCCTGGAAAACTCAAGACTCCCACGGAGGTTCAGTTCCACACTCCCCTCCACCCTTCCAGGCTGGATTCTCCCTGCTGAAGGCGCGTGGGAGCCCAGAGGGCGGCCTCCAGTTCCCGCGGGATTCCTGGAGAGGTCCGGAGAGCCAGCCCCCGAAACCCGCCCCCCTCACCCCTTCCCCCTCTCCCCCTTCCGCTTCGTCCCTCCCGCCCCCACCACCAGCGTCACCACCACCACCACCACCACCACCACAGCACCCCCTCCCCACGGCCCCAGGGGGCCTCCACGCCCTGGGACCCTTCCGGAGGGCGGGCTGTCCCAGGGCTCACCGCCATTCATGAAGGGGTGGAGCCTGCCTGCCTGTGGGCCTTTATAAGAGCGGCTGGCTGGCTGTCCGGGCCTGCCTCCTGGCTGCACCTGCGCCCAGTGCACAGGCCGGCTGAGGTGCCCGGGAGCCCGCGGGCCTCTCTCTGCCCGTGTCCGTCCGTGAAATTCCGGCCGGGGCTCCCCGCGATGGCTCTCCCGACACCTTCGGACGGCCCCCTCCCCGCGGAAGCCCGAGGACGAGGACGGCGAAGGAGACTCGTCTGGACCCCGAGCCAAAGCGAGGCCCTGCGAGCCTGCTTTGAGCGGAACCCGTACCCGGGCATCGCCACCAGAGAAGGGCTGGCCCAGGCCATCGGCGTTCCGGAGCCCAGGGTCCAGATTTGGTTTCAGAATGAGAGGTCACGCCAGCTGAGGCAGCACCGGCGGGAATCTCGGCCCTGGCCCGGGAGACGCGGCCCGCAAGAAGGCAGGCGAAAGCGGACCGCCGTCACCGGATCCCAGACCGCCCTGCTCCTCCGCGCCTTTGAGAAGGATCGCTTTCCAGGCATCGCCGCCAGGGAAGAACTGGCCAGAGAGACGGGCCTCCCGGAGTCCAGGATTCAGATCTGGTTTCAGAATCGACGGGCCAGGCACCCGGGACAGGGTGGCAGGGCGCCCGCGCACGCAGGCGGCCTGTGCAACGCGGCCCCCGGTGGGTGTCACCCTGCTCCTTCGTGGGTCGCCTTCGCCCACGCCGGGGCGTGGGGAACGGCGCTTCCCGCACCCCGCGTGCCCTGCGCGCCTGGGGCTCTCCCCCAGGGGGCTTTCGTGAGCCAGGGAGCGAGGGCCGTCCCCGTGCTCCAGCCCAGCCAGGCCGCGCCGGCACGAGGGATCTCCCAAGCGGCCCCGGCACGCGCGGATTTTGCCTACGCTGCCCTGGCTCCCCCGGACGGGGCGCTCTCCCACCCTCAGGCTCCTCGGTGGCCTGTGCACCCGAGCAAAGGCCGGGAGGACCGGGACCCGCAGCGCGACGGCCTGCCGGGCCCTTGCGCGGTGGGACAGCCTGGGCCGGCTCAAGCGGGGCCACAGGGCCAAGGTGGGCTTGCGCCACCCGCGTGCCAGGGGAGTCCGTGGTGGGGCTGGGGCCAGGGTCCCCAGGTCGCCGGGGCGGCGTGGGAACCCCAAGCCGGGGCAGCCCCACCTCCCCAACCCGCGCCCCCGGAGGCCTCCGCGGGGCAGGGGCAGGTGCAAGCCATCCGGGCGCCCCCCGAGGCGGGGCTCCTCCAGGAGCCGGGGCGCTCGTCTGCACTCCCCTCCGGCCTGCTGGATGAGCTCCTGGCGAGCCCGGAGTTTCTGCAGCGGGCGCAACCTTTCCTAGAAACGGAGGCCCCGGGGGAGCTGGAGGCCTCGGAAGAGGCGGCCTCGCTGGAACCACCCCTCAGCGAGGAAGAATACCGGGCTCTGCTGGAGGAGCTTTAAAAGGACGCGGGGCTGGGACGGGGTCGGGGCAGGGCGGTGGCCGGTGGCCTCTCTTTCGCGGGGAACACCTGGCTCGGCGTGGCGGGGCGTGTCTTCCCTCCGGGCCGACCCGCCTGGGATTCCTGCCTTCCAGGTCTAGGCCCGGTGAGAGACTCCACAGAGCGGAGAGCTGCCATTCTTTCCTGGGCATCCCGGGGATCCCAGCACCGGCCCAGGTACCAGCAGGTGGGCCGTCTACTGCGCACGCGCGGGTTCGCGGGCAGCCGCCTAGGCTCTGGGAGCAGCCCGGGCAGAGCTCTCGTGCCTTTCCGCCACCCCACCCCGGCCTGAACAACCCCTCGCCACCCCCAACCCCCACCCCCCACCACACACCCCCGGGAAATGCGTCCTCCCCTGGGCTGGGTGGAGAACCCCGTCCCGCGAAACACCGGGCCCGCGCAGCGTTCGGGCCCGCCATCCCTCCGGCGGCGGCTCGCCTCCTCTGCGCCTCCGCTCCACCGTCGCCCGCCCGCCCGCCCGCCCGTGCCCCTGCAGCCTCCCAGCTGCCACCGTGGAGCGCCTGGCGGCTGAACGCAGACCCCAGGCCCCGCGCACGCCGGCGATGCCGACCGTTCCAGGCGGGAGGGAAGGCGGGCAGAGATGGAGAGACGAACGGGAGACCCAGAGGGGCCGAAGGATGGGCGGAGGGAAGTTGGGAGGGAGGGAGGGAGGGAGGGAGGGAGGGAGGGAGGGAGGGAAGGAGAGAGAGGGAGGCAGTGAGGAACGGAGGGAGAGACAGAGCGACGCAGGGACAGAGGGCGGGCGGGAGGGAGCCAGGGACAGAGGGAGGAAGGCAGAGAGAAAAAACGGTCTCCGGCCTCCGAGAGCAACGAGACCCCCGCGCTCCGAGAAAAGGGTAAGCTCCAGGCCCGGGCTGAGGGCTGGGCCCACGGCCGCCGCGTCGGGCCGGCGGGGCACCCATTCGCCCCGATTCCGTGGCCCAAGGAACGGGCGGCTTCCTCAGAGACAAAAGACCGGGACCCGGGTTGCCGTCGGGTTTTCACCCGCGTGGTTCACAGACCGCACATCCCCAGGCTGAGCCTCGCAACGGAGCGCCAGGCCGACAGCCCCGACCACAGAGGAGCCACACTCAGGACGACTGAACCGTGATTTGGGATTCCACGCTGCTGTGCCCTCTGCAAGGGGGCCTGTTGCTCACTTCGCTCCGGCCCCCGAAAGGCTGAGCATGTTGACTGTTTGCTTCCGGAGCTCTGCGGGCACCCACAGGCATCCAGGAACGGGTGGAAGACCGGCATGGTGTCTCTTCGCTCTCCTTGCCAGTTTCCAAACCGGCCACACTGCAGACTCCCCATGTTGCGGGACACAGGAATCCATCATCAGGCCATCACGCCGGGGATGCATCTTTTCCCTGGGGTCTCGCTCTGGTCTTCTGCGAGAAGACCTCCCAAGGTGCTGGGATTACAGGTCTGAGCCACCGCGCCCGACCTGTACTTGTGTCTTTTCCAAAATTGACTATTTTGGGATAAGCTTAACATCCTCACTGCCTGCCTTTGCCCCCCACAAGTAATTAGCATACGCCTAAATAAAGTTTAAGCAAGCTAGCTCCACTATTCCCAAGCATGTATTATCTAGGGTCTAGTCTTTAGAAGTATAAAGGACAAATCGTACGAGTACAACTACAGAAAATGTTGTACCCAAACTGGAAAGGCTTAAGTGATCAATTGACGGATTTGTGTTTCCTATGGAAGAGGGTAGGAGGCAGAGTGCTAATATAGATATATAGGGGAGAAGAGGACAGGGCTTTTATGAAATGAATGCAGTCAAATCTTGGGAAAAGTTTCTTAAGTAGCATGAATGTTAGAGAGAGGATTCATGCAATTTCAACTTTAGCCGTGTCTAAAAATATCAAGACAAAGCCAGCAGTTTTTGAAAAATAAATTCTTCTCCACAAAACTATTAATGAGACTGATGAGGTGTTTCCTTTATTTTTTTTCTTCCAATTACTTGGGTTTCATAGTCACATATTCAAGGGAGCGTACCGCTGTTTGGTAAAATGAGAGAATTCCACATCATGTTTTTGTTTGTTTGTTTTTAAAGATGAAAGAGCTGAACAACCTTGTTTGGTGTTAGCAATACCACCAGATTGTTCAAATTTCTTTAGAATCGTACTCCTTAAATTACACTGTGATGTAGTTTCAAAAATGGTCTGTAATGGCCTGTGAATTGACAGCTCATTAGGACATTCTTCAGTTTGGCTGAAACCAAAAAACCTGAAACCGTCGAAACTGAAAGAAAATGGGGTTTGCCAAATTCTGCTTCTTACACTTTCACCTACCACGCCGTGTTCAAATAGTGTGCTTGAAAAGTATCGGAAACTTAAGGTACTCTTAATTTCAGTATAGTTTCACCAAAGTGGTATTCGTTGTGAGAAAGCCATAATCTCATCAGTAATGCCTTTCGAAAAGATCCAACGGAAAATATGAACTAGCAACTCATCATGACAAGAAAGTAAAACTCAGGAAAAATGCTAAGGCAGAGCAGCTTCAGGCTTCAGTGTGAAACTATCATAGTCTGGGCGCAGTGGCTCACGCCTATAGTCCCTTCACTTTGGGAAGGCAAGTTGGGGCAGATCACCTGAAGTCGGCAGTTGAAGACCACCCTGGCCCAAACGGTGAAACCTCCTCTACACTTTAAATAAAAGACAAAAATTTGCCTGGCGTGGTGGCGTGCTCATTTAGTCCCAGCTACTCTGGAGGCTGAGGCAGGAGAACGCCTTGTGCCCAGGATGCGGAGGCTGCAGTGAGCTGAGCTCAGGCCACTGTAATCCAGCCTGGGGGACAGAGGGAGACTCTGTCTCAAAAATAAATCAATAAGTACATAAATAAATAAATAAAATGAAATGAAATTGAAATAATATTTTCATATTCCCCTTACCCAGCCCATTTTATTTTCAGAGTACTGGATAAACCACCAGTTTCCCTGTGCGTTAGAGATTTTTTTTTCTCAGACATTGAAGTTTTCTAAGTGCAACTTCATAAAAAGTCTCATTTTTAGCGTAGTTTCTTTATGGTTGTGAAACGTGAACTTTGCGATTCTGTGAGGAAGACTGAATTCTGAAATACCCCCTGCATTTCCCGCCCCTCGCGTCCCAGGGGAGTCCGTGGTGGGGCTGGGGCCAGGGTCCCCAGGTCGCCGGGGCGGCGTGGGAACCCCAAGCCGGGGCAGCCCCACCTCCCCAGCCCGCGCCCCCGGAGGCCTCCGCGCGGCAGGGGCAGGTGCAAGCCATCCGGGCGCCCCCCCAGGCGGGGCTCCTCCAGGAGCCGGAGCGCTCTTCTGCAGTCCCCTCCGGCCTGCTGGATGAGCTCCTGGCGAGCCCGGAGTTTCTGTAGCGGGCGCAACCTTTCCTAGAAACGGAGGCCCCGGGGGAGCTGGAGGCCTCGGAAGAGGCCGCCTCGCTGGAACCACTCCTCAGCGAGGAAGAATACCGGGCTCTGCCGGAGGAGCTTTAAAGGGACGCGGGGCTGGGACGGGGTCGGGGCAGGGCGGTGGCCGGTGGCCTCTCTTTCGCGGGGAACACCTGGCTCGGCGTGGAGGGGCGTGTCTTCCCTCCGGGCCGACCCGCCTGGGATTCCTGCCTTCCAGGTCTAGGCCCGGTGAGAGACTCCACAGAGCGGAGAGCTGCCATTCTTTCCTGGGCATCCCGGGGATCCCAGCGCCGGCCCAGGTACCAGCAGGTGGGCCGTCTACTGCGCACGCGCGGGTTCGCGGGCAGCCGCCTAGGCTCTGGGAGCAGCCCGGGCAGAGCTCTCGTGCCTTTCCGCCACCCCACCCCGGCCTGAACAACCCCTCGCCACCCCCACCCCCCACCCCCGGAAAATGCGTCCTCCCCTGGGCTGGGTGGAGAACCCCGTCCCGCGAAACACCGGGCCCGCGCAGCGTCCGGGCCCGCCATCCCTCCGGCGGCGGCTCGCCTCCTCTGCGCCTCCGCTCCACCGTCGCCCGCCCGGGCCCCTGCAGCCTCCCAGCTGCCACCGTGGAGCGCCTGGCGGCTGAACGCAGACCCCAGGCCCCGCGCACGCCGGCGATGCCGACCGTTCCAGGCGGGAGGGAAGGCGGGCAGAGATGGAGAGACGAACGGGAGACCCAGAGGGGCCGAAGGATGGGCGGAGGGAAGTTGGGAGGGAGGGAGGGAGAGAGAGGGAGGCAGTGAGGAACGGAGGGAGAGACAGAGCGACGCAGGGACAGAGGGCGGGCGGGAGGGAGCCAGGGACAGAGGGAGGAAGGCAGAGAGGAAAAGCGGTCTCCGGCCTCCGGGAGCAACGGGACCCCCGCGCTCCGGGAAAAGGGTAAGCGCCCGGCGCGGGCGGAGGGCTGGGCCCACGGCCGCCGCGTCGGGCCGGCGGGGCACCCGTTCGCCCCGATTCCGTGGCCCAACGAACGGGCGGCTTCCTCAGAGACAAAAGACCGGGACCCGGGTTGCCGTCGGGTTTTCACCCGCGTGGTTCACAGACCGCACATCCCCCGGCTGAGCCTCGCAACGGAGCGCCAGGCCGACAGCCCCGACCACAGAGGAGCCACACTCAGGACGACTGAAGCGTGATTTGGGATTCCACGCTGCTGTGCCCTCTGCAAGGGGGCCTGTTGCTCACGTCTCTCCGGCCCCCGAAAGGCTGAGCATGTTGACTGTTTCCTTCCGGAGCTCTGCGGGCACCCACAGGCATCCAGGGAAGGGTGGAAGACCGGCATGGTGTCTCTTCGCTCTCCTTGCCAGTTTCCAAACCGGCCACACTGCAGACTCCCCACGTTGCGGGACACAGGAATCACATCGTCAGGCCATCACGCCGGGGATGCATCCTTTCCCTGGGGTCTCGCTCTGGTCTTCTGCGTGGGAATGAACGAGAGCCACACGCCTGTGCGTGTGTGAGACTGTCACGGCCACGGCGACACCCACAGGCAGTGCCTCCTTCACGGAGAGAGGGCCTGGAAAACTCAAGACTCCCACGGAGGTTCAGTTCCACACTCCCCTCCACCCTTCCAGGCTGGATTCTCCCTGCTGAAGGCGCGTGGGAGCCCAGAGGGCGGCCTCCAGTTCCCGCGGGATTCCTGGAGAGGTCCGGAGAGCCAGCCCCCGAAACCCGCCCCCCTCACCCCTTCCCCCTCTCCCCCTTCCGCTTCGTCCCTCCCGCCCCCACCACCAGCGTCACCACCACCACCACCACCACCACCACAGCACCCCCTCCCCACGGCCCCAGGGGGCCTCCACGCCCTGGGACCCTTCCGGAGGGCGGGCTGTCCCAGGGCTCACCGCCATTCATGAAGGGGTGGAGCCTGCCTGCCTGTGGGCCTTTATAAGAGCGGCTGGCTGGCTGTCCGGGCCTGCCTCCTGGCTGCACCTGCGCCCAGTGCACAGGCCGGCTGAGGTGCCCGGGAGCCCGCGGGCCTCTCTCTGCCCGTGTCCGTCCGTGAAATTCCGGCCGGGGCTCCCCGCGATGGCTCTCCCGACACCTTCGGACGGCCCCCTCCCCGCGGAAGCCCGAGGACGAGGACGGCGAAGGAGACTCGTCTGGACCCCGAGCCAAAGCGAGGCCCTGCGAGCCTGCTTTGAGCGGAACCCGTACCCGGGCATCGCCACCAGAGAAGGGCTGGCCCAGGCCATCGGCGTTCCGGAGCCCAGGGTCCAGATTTGGTTTCAGAATGAGAGGTCACGCCAGCTGAGGCAGCACCGGCGGGAATCTCGGCCCTGGCCCGGGAGACGCGGCCCGCAAGAAGGCAGGCGAAAGCGGACCGCCGTCACCGGATCCCAGACCGCCCTGCTCCTCCGCGCCTTTGAGAAGGATCGCTTTCCAGGCATCGCCGCCAGGGAAGAACTGGCCAGAGAGACGGGCCTCCCGGAGTCCAGGATTCAGATCTGGTTTCAGAATCGACGGGCCAGGCACCCGGGACAGGGTGGCAGGGCGCCCGCGCACGCAGGCGGCCTGTGCAACGCGGCCCCCGGTGGGTGTCACCCTGCTCCTTCGTGGGTCGCCTTCGCCCACGCCGGGGCGTGGGGAACGGCGCTTCCCGCACCCCGCGTGCCCTGCGCGCCTGGGGCTCTCCCCCAGGGGGCTTTCGTGAGCCAGGGAGCGAGGGCCGTCCCCGTGCTCCAGCCCAGCCAGGCCGCGCCGGCACGAGGGATCTCCCAAGCGGCCCCGGCACGCGCGGATTTTGCCTACGCTGCCCTGGCTCCCCCGGACGGGGCGCTCTCCCACCCTCAGGCTCCTCGGTGGCCTGTGCACCCGAGCAAAGGCCGGGAGGACCGGGACCCGCAGCGCGACGGCCTGCCGGGCCCTTGCGCGGTGGGACAGCCTGGGCCGGCTCAAGCGGGGCCACAGGGCCAAGGTGGGCTTGCGCCACCCGCGTGCCAGGGGAGTCCGTGGTGGGGCTGGGGCCAGGGTCCCCAGGTCGCCGGGGCGGCGTGGGAACCCCAAGCCGGGGCAGCCCCACCTCCCCAACCCGCGCCCCCGGAGGCCTCCGCGGGGCAGGGGCAGGTGCAAGCCATCCGGGCGCCCCCCGAGGCGGGGCTCCTCCAGGAGCCGGGGCGCTCGTCTGCACTCCCCTCCGGCCTGCTGGATGAGCTCCTGGCGAGCCCGGAGTTTCTGCAGCGGGCGCAACCTTTCCTAGAAACGGAGGCCCCGGGGGAGCTGGAGGCCTCGGAAGAGGCGGCCTCGCTGGAACCACCCCTCAGCGAGGAAGAATACCGGGCTCTGCTGGAGGAGCTTTAAAAGGACGCGGGGCTGGGACGGGGTCGGGGCAGGGCGGTGGCCGGTGGCCTCTCTTTCGCGGGGAACACCTGGCTCGGCGTGGCGGGGCGTGTCTTCCCTCCGGGCCGACCCGCCTGGGATTCCTGCCTTCCAGGTCTAGGCCCGGTGAGAGACTCCACAGAGCGGAGAGCTGCCATTCTTTCCTGGGCATCCCGGGGATCCCAGCACCGGCCCAGGTACCAGCAGGTGGGCCGTCTACTGCGCACGCGCGGGTTCGCGGGCAGCCGCCTAGGCTCTGGGAGCAGCCCGGGCAGAGCTCTCGTGCCTTTCCGCCACCCCACCCCGGCCTGAACAACCCCTCGCCACCCCCAACCCCCACCCCCCACCACACACCCCCGGGAAATGCGTCCTCCCCTGGGCTGGGTGGAGAACCCCGTCCCGCGAAACACCGGGCCCGCGCAGCGTTCGGGCCCGCCATCCCTCCGGCGGCGGCTCGCCTCCTCTGCGCCTCCGCTCCACCGTCGCCCGCCCGCCCGCCCGCCCGCCCGTGCCCCTGCAGCCTCCCAGCTGCCACCGTGGAGCGCCTGGCGGCTGAACGCAGACCCCAGGCCCCGCGCACGCCGGCGATGCCGACCGTTCCAGGCGGGAGGGAAGGCGGGCAGAGATGGAGAGACGAACGGGAGACCCAGAGGGGCCGAAGGATGGGCGGAGGGAAGTTGGGAGGGAGGGAGGGAGGGAGGTAGGGAGGGAGGGAGGGAAGGAGAGAGAGGGAGGCAGTGAGGAACGGAGGGAGAGACAGAGCGACGCAGGGACAGAGGGCGGGCGGGAGGGAGCCAGGGACAGAGGGAGGAAGGCAGAGAGAAAAAACGGTCTCCGGCCTCCGAGAGCAACGAGACCCCCGCGCTCCGAGAAAAGGGTAAGCTCCAGGCCCGGGCTGAGGGCTGGGCCCACGGCCGCCGCGTCGGGCCGGCGGGGCACCCATTCGCCCCGATTCCGTGGCCCAAGGAACGGGCGGCTTCCTCAGAGACAAAAGACCGGGACCCGGGTTGCCGTCGGGTTTTCACCCGCGTGGTTCACAGACCGCACATCCCCAGGCTGAGCCTCGCAACGGAGCGCCAGGCCGACAGCCCCGACCACAGAGGAGCCACACTCAGGACGACTGAACCGTGATTTGGGATTCCACGCTGCTGTGCCCTCTGCAAGGGGGCCTGTTGCTCACTTCGCTCCGGCCCCCGAAAGGCTGAGCATGTTGACTGTTTGCTTCCGGAGCTCTGCGGGCACCCACAGGCATCCAGGAACGGGTGGAAGACCGGCATGGTGTCTCTTCGCTCTCCTTGCCAGTTTCCAAACCGGCCACACTGCAGACTCCCCATGTTGCGGGACACAGGAATCCATCATCAGGCCATCACGCCGGGGATGCATCTTTTCCCTGGGGTCTCGCTCTGGTCTTCTGCGAGAAGACCTCCCAAGGTGCTGGGATTACAGGTCTGAGCCACCGCGCCCGACCTGTACTTGTGTCTTTTCCAAAATTGACTATTTTGGGATAAGCTTAACATCCTCACTGCCTGCCTTTGCCCCCCACAAGTAATTAGCATACGCCTAAATAAAGTTTAAGCAAGCTAGCTCCACTATTCCCAAGCATGTATTATCTAGGGTCTAGTCTTTAGAAGTATAAAGGACAAATCGTACGAGTACAACTACAGAAAATGTTGTACCCAAACTGGAAAGGCTTAAGTGATCAATTGACGGATTTGTGTTTCCTATGGAAGAGGGTAGGAGGCAGAGTGCTAATATAGATATATAGGGGAGAAGAGGACAGGGCTTTTATGAAATGAATGCAGTCAAATCTTGGGAAAAGTTTCTTAAGTAGCATGAATGTTAGAGAGAGGATTCATGCAATTTCAACTTTAGCCGTGTCTAAAAATATCAAGACAAAGCCAGCAGTTTTTGAAAAATAAATTCTTCTCCACAAAACTATTAATGAGACAGATGAGGTGTTTCCTTTATTTTTTTTCTTCCAATTACTTGGGTTTCATAGTCACATATTCAAGGGAGCGTACCGCTGTTTGGTAAAATGAGAGAATTCCACATCATGTTTTTGTTTGTTTGTTTTTAAAGATGAAAGAGCTGAACAACCTTGTTTGGTGTTAGCAATACCACCAGATTGTTCAAATTTCTTTAGAATCGTACTCCTTAAATTACACTGTGATGTAGTTTCAAAAATGGTCTGTAATGGCCTGTGAATTGACAGCTCATTAGGACATTCTTCAGTTTGGCTGAAACCAAAAAACCTGAAACCGTCGAAACTGAAAGAAAATGGGGTTTGCCAAATTCTGCTTCTTACACTTTCACCTACCACGCCGTGTTCAAATAGTGTGCTTGAAAAGTATCGGAAACTTAAGGTACTCTTAATTTCAGTATAGTTTCACCAAAGTGGTATTCGTTGTGAGAAAGCCATAATCTCATCAGTAATGCCTTTCGAAAAGATCCAACGGAAAATATGAACTAGCAACTCATCATGACAAGAAAGTAAAACTCAGGAAAAATGCTAAGGCAGAGCAGCTTCAGGCTTCAGTGTGAAACTATCATAGTCTGGGCGCAGTGGCTCACGCCTATAGTCCCTTCACTTTGGGAAGGCAAGTTGGGGCAGATCACCTGAAGTCGGCAGTTGAAGACCACCCTGGCCCAAACGGTGAAACCTCCTCTACACTTTAAACAAAAGACAAAAATTTGCCTGGCGTGGTGGCGTGCTCATTTAGTCCCAGCTACTCTGGATGCTGAGGCAGGAGAACGCCTTGTGCCCAGGATGCGGAGGCTGCAGTGAGCTGAGCTCAGGCCACTGTAATCCAGCCTGGGGGACAGAGGGAGACTCTGTCTCAAAAATAAATCAATAAGTACATAAATAAATAAATAAAATGAAATGAAATTGAAATAATATTTTCATATTCCCCTCACCCAGCCCATTTTATTTTCAGAGTACTGGATAAACCACCAGTTTCCCTGTGCGTTAGAGATTTTTTTTTCTCAGACATTGAAGTTTTCTAAGTGCAACTTCATAAAAAGTCTCATTTTTAGCGTAGATAGTTTCTTTATGGTTGTGAAACGTGACCTTTGCGATTCTGTGAGGAAGACTGAATTCTGAAATACCCCCTGCATTTCCCGCCCCTCGCGTCCCAGGGGAGTCCGTGGTGGGGCTGGGGCCAGGGTCCCCAGGTCGCCGGGGCGGCGTGGGAACCCCAAGCCGGGGCACAGCCCGCGCCCCCGGAGGCCTCCGCGCGGCAGGGGCAGGTGCAAGCCATCCGGGCGCCCCCCCAGGCGGGGCTCCTCCAGGAGCCGGGGCGCTCGTCTGCACTCCCCTCCGGCCTGCTGGATGAGCTCCTGGCGAGCCCGGAGTTTCTGCAGCGGGCGCAACCTTTCCTAGAAACGGAGGCCCCGGGGGAGCTGGAGGCCTCGGAAGAGGCCGCCTCGCTGGAACCACCCCTCAGCGAGGAAGAATACCGGGCTCTGCTGGAGGAGCTTTAAAAGGACGCGGGGCTGGGACGGGGTCGGGGCAGAGCGGTGGCCGGTGGCCTCTCTTTCGCGGGGAACACCTGGCTCGGCGTGGCGGGGCGTGTCTTCCCTCCGGGCCGACCCGCCTGGGATTCCTGCCTTCCAGGTCTAGGCCCGGTGAGAGACTCCACAGAGCGGAGAGCTGCCATTCTTTCCTGGGCATCCCGGGGAACCAAGCGCCGGCCCAGGTACCAGCAGGTGGGCCGTCTACTGCGCACGCGCGGGTTCGCGGGCAGCCGCCTAGGCTCTGGGAGCAGCCCGGGCAGAGCTCTCGTGCCTTTCCGCCACCCCACCCCGGCCTGAACAACCCCTCGCCACCCCCACCCCCCACCCCCGGAAAATGCGTCCTCCCCTGGGCTGGGTGGAGAACCCCGTCCCGCGAAACACCGGGCCCGCGCAGCGTCCGGGCCCGCCATCCCTCCGGCGGCGGCTCGCCTCCTCTGCGCCTCCGCTCCACCGTCGCCCGCCCGGGCCCCTGCAGCCTCCCAGCTGCCACCGTGGAGCGCCTGGCGGCTGAACGCAGACCCCAGGCCCCGCGCACGCCGGCGATGCCGACCGTTCCAGGCGGGAGGGAAGGCGGGCAGAGATGGAGAGACGAACGGGAGACCCAGAGGGGCCGAAGGATGGGCGGAGGGAAGTTGGGAGGGAGGGAGGGAGAGAGAGGGAGGCAGTGAGGAACGGAGGGAGAGACAGAGCGACGCAGGGACAGAGGGCGGGCGGGAGGGAGCCAGGGACAGAGGGAGGAAGGCAGAGAGGAAAAGCGGTCTCCGGCCTCCGGGAGCAACGGGACCCCCGCGCTCCGGGAAAAGGGTAAGCGCCCGGCGCGGGCGGAGGGCTGGGCCCACGGCCGCCGCGTCGGGCCGGCGGGGCACCCGTTCGCCCCGATTCCGTGGCCCAACGAACGGGCGGCTTCCTCAGAGACAAAAGACCGGGACCCGGGTTGCCGTCGGGTTTTCACCCGCGTGGTTCACAGACCGCACATCCCCCGGCTGAGCCTCGCAACGGAGCGCCAGGCCGACAGCCCCGACCACAGAGGAGCCACACTCAGGACGACTGAAGCGTGATTTGGGATTCCACGCTGCTGTGCCCTCTGCAAGGGGGCCTGTTGCTCACGTCTCTCCGGCCCCCGAAAGGCTGAGCATGTTGACTGTTTGCTTCCGGAGCTCTGCGGGCACCCACAGGCATCCAGGGAAGGGTGGAAGACCGGCATGGTGTCTCTTCGCTCTCCTTGCCAGTTTCCAAACCGGCCACACTGCAGACTCCCCACGTTGCGGGACACAGGAATCACATCGTCAGGCCATCACGCCGGGGATGCATCCTTTCCCTGGGGTCTCGCTCTGGTCTTCTGCGTGGGAATGAACGAGAGCCACACGCCTGTGCGTGTGTGAGACTGTCACGGCCACGGCGACACCCACAGGCAGTGCCTCCTTCACGGAGAGAGGGCCTGGAAAACTCAAGACTCCCACGGAGGTTCAGTTCCACACTCCCCTCCACCCTTCCAGGCTGGATTCTCCCTGCTGAAGGCGCGTGGGAGCCCAGAGGGCGGCCTCCAGTTCCCGCGGGATTCCTGGAGAGGTCCGGAGAGCCAGCCCCCGAAACCCGCCCCCCTCACCCCTTCCCCCTCTCCCCCTTCCGCTTCGTCCCTCCCGCCCCCACCACCAGCGTCACCACCACCACCACCACCACCACCACAGCACCCCCTCCCCACGGCCCCAGGGGGCCTCCACGCCCTGGGACCCTTCCGGAGGGCGGGCTGTCCCAGGGCTCACCGCCATTCATGAAGGGGTGGAGCCTGCCTGCCTGTGGGCCTTTATAAGAGCGGCTGGCTGGCTGTCCGGGCCTGCCTCCTGGCTGCACCTGCGCCCAGTGCACAGGCCGGCTGAGGTGCCCGGGAGCCCGCGGGCCTCTCTCTGCCCGTGTCCGTCCGTGAAATTCCGCCCGGGGCTCCCCGCGATGGCTCTCCCGACACCTTCGGACGGCCCCCTCCCCGCGGAAGCCCGAGGACGAGGACGGCGAAGGAGACTCGTCTGGACCCCGAGCCAAAGCGAGGCCCTGCGAGCCTGCTTTGAGCGGAACCCGTACCCGGGCATCGCCACCAGAGAAGGGCTGGCCCAGGCCATCGGCGTTCCGGAGCCCAGGGTCCAGATTTGGTTTCAGAATGAGAGGTCACGCCAGCTGAGGCAGCACCGGCGGGAATCTCGGCCCTGGCCCGGGAGACGCGGCCCGCAAGAAGGCAGGCGAAAGCGGACCGCCGTCACCGGATCCCAGACCGCCCTGCTCCTCCGCGCCTTTGAGAAGGATCGCTTTCCAGGCATCGCCGCCAGGGAAGAACTGGCCAGAGAGACGGGCCTCCCGGAGTCCAGGATTCAGATCTGGTTTCAGAATCGACGGGCCAGGCACCCGGGACAGGGTGGCAGGGCGCCCGCGCACGCAGGCGGCCTGTGCAACGCGGCCCCCGGTGGGTGTCACCCTGCTCCTTCGTGGGTCGCCTTCGCCCACGCCGGGGCGTGGGGAACGGCGCTTCCCGCACCCCGCGTGCCCTGCGCGCCTGGGGCTCTCCCCCAGGGGGCTTTCGTGAGCCAGGGAGCGAGGGCCGTCCCCGTGCTCCAGCCCAGCCAGGCCGCGCCGGCACGAGGGATCTCCCAAGCGGCCCCGGCACGCGCGGATTTTGCCTACGCTGCCCTGGCTCCCCCGGACGGGGCGCTCTCCCACCCTCAGGCTCCTCGGTGGCCTGTGCACCCGAGCAAAGGCCGGGAGGACCGGGACCCGCAGCGCGACGGCCTGCCGGGCCCTTGCGCGGTGGGACAGCCTGGGCCGGCTCAGGCGGGGCCACAGGGCCAAGGTGGGCTTGCGCCACCCGCGTGCCAGGGGAGTCCGTGGTGGGGCTGGGGCCAGGGTCCCCAGGTCGCCGGGGCGGCGTGGGAACCCCAAGCCGGGGCAGCCCCACCTCCCCAACCCGCGCCCCCGGAGGCCTCCGCGGGGCAGGGGCAGGTGCAGGCCATCCGGGCGCCCCCCGAGGCGGGGCTCCTCCAGGAGCCGGGGCGCTCGTCTGCACTCCCCTCCGGCCTGCTGGATGAGCTCCTGGCGAGCCCGGAGTTTCTGCAGCGGGCGCAACCTTTCCTAGAAACGGAGGCCCCGGGGGAGCTGGAGGCCTCGGAAGAGGCGGCCTCGCTGGAACCACCCCTCAGCGAGGAAGAATACCGGGCTCTGCTGGAGGAGCTTTAAAAGGACGCGGGGCTGGGACGGGGTCGGGGCAGGGCGGTGGCCGGTGGCCTCTCTTTCGCGGGGAACACCTGGCTCGGCGTGGCGGGGCGTGTCTTCCCTCCGGGCCGACCCGCCTGGGATTCCTGCCTTCCAGGTCTAGGCCCGGTGAGAGACTCCACAGAGCGGAGAGCTGCCATTCTTTCCTGGGCATCCCGGGGATCCCAGCAC
Source organism: Pongo abelii (assembly GCF_028885655.2). Classification (NCBI taxonomy): domain Eukaryota; kingdom Metazoa; phylum Chordata; class Mammalia; order Primates; family Hominidae; genus Pongo; species Pongo abelii. Next base: position 212,555,454 of record NC_071988.2, read on the forward strand.
CGGCCCAGGTACCAGCAGGTGGGCCGTCTACTGCGCACGCGCGGGTTCGCGGGCAGCCGCCTAGGCTCTGGGAGCAGCCCGGGCAGAGCTCTCGTGCCTTTCCGCCACCCCACCCCGGCCTGAACAACCCCTCGCCACCCCCAACCCCCACCCCCCACCACACACCCCCGGGAAATGCGTCCTCCCCTGGGCTGGGTGGAGAACCCCGTCCCGCGAAACACCGGGCCCGCGCAGCGTTCGGGCCCGCCATCCCTCCGGCGGCGGCTCGCCTCCTCTGCGCCTCCGCTCCACCGTCGCCCGCCCGCCCGCCCGCCCGCCCGTGCCCCTGCAGCCTCCCAGCTGCCACCGTGGAGCGCCTGGCGGCTGAACGCAGACCCCAGGCCCCGCGCACGCCGGCGATGCCGACCGTTCCAGGCGGGAGGGAAGGCGGGCAGAGATGGAGAGACGAACGGGAGACCCAGAGGGGCCGAAGGATGGGCGGAGGGAAGTTGGGAGGGAGGGAGGGAGGGAGGTAGGGAGGGAGGGAGGGAAGGAGAGAGAGGGAGGCAGTGAGGAACGGAGGGAGAGACAGAGCGACGCAGGGACAGAGGGCGGGCGGGAGGGAGCCAGGGACAGAGGGAGGAAGGCAGAGAGAAAAAACGGTCTCCGGCCTCCGAGAGCAACGAGACCCCCGCGCTCCGAGAAAAGGGTAAGCTCCAGGCCCGGGCTGAGGGCTGGGCCCACGGCCGCCGCGTCGGGCCGGCGGGGCACCCATTCGCCCCGATTCCGTGGCCCAAGGAACGGGCGGCTTCCTCAGAGACAAAAGACCGGGACCCGGGTTGCCGTCGGGTTTTCACCCGCGTGGTTCACAGACCGCACATCCCCAGGCTGAGCCTCGCAACGGAGCGCCAGGCCGACAGCCCCGACCACAGAGGAGCCACACTCAGGACGACTGAACCGTGATTTGGGATTCCACGCTGCTGTGCCCTCTGCAAGGGGGCCTGTTGCTCACTTCGCTCCGGCCCCCGAAAGGCTGAGCATGTTGACTGTTTGCTTCCGGAGCTCTGCGGGCACCCACAGGCATCCAGGAACGGGTGGAAGACCGGCATGGTGTCTCTTCGCTCTCCTTGCCAGTTTCCAAACCGGCCACACTGCAGACTCCCCATGTTGCGGGACACAGGAATCCATCATCAGGCCATCACGCCGGGGATGCATCTTTTCCCTGGGGTCTCGCTCTGGTCTTCTGCGAGAAGACCTCCCAAGGTGCTGGGATTACAGGTCTGAGCCACCGCGCCCGACCTGTACTTGTGTCTTTTCCAAAATTGACTATTTTGGGATAAGCTTAACATCCTCACTGCCTGCCTTTGCCCCCCACAAGTAATTAGCATACGCCTAAATAAAGTTTAAGCAAGCTAGCTCCACTATTCCCAAGCATGTATTATCTAGGGTCTAGTCTTTAGAAGTATAAAGGACAAATCGTACGAGTACAACTACAGAAAATGTTGTACCCAAACTGGAAAGGCTTAAGTGATCAATTGACGGATTTGTGTTTCCTATGGAAGAGGGTAGGAGGCAGAGTGCTAATATAGATATATAGGGGAGAAGAGGACAGGGCTTTTATGAAATGAATGCAGTCAAATCTTGGGAAAAGTTTCTTAAGTAGCATGAATGTTAGAGAGAGGATTCATGCAATTTCAACTTTAGCCGTGTCTAAAAATATCAAGACAAAGCCAGCAGTTTTTGAAAAATAAATTCTTCTCCACAAAACTATTAATGAGACAGATGAGGTGTTTCCTTTATTTTTTTTCTTCCAATTACTTGGGTTTCATAGTCACATATTCAAGGGAGCGTACCGCTGTTTGGTAAAATGAGAGAATTCCACATCATGTTTTTGTTTGTTTGTTTTTAAAGATGAAAGAGCTGAACAACCTTGTTTGGTGTTAGCAATACCACCAGATTGTTCAAATTTCTTTAGAATCGTACTCCTTAAATTACACTGTGATGTAGTTTCAAAAATGGTCTGTAATGGCCTGTGAATTGACAGCTCATTAGGACATTCTTCAGTTTGGCTGAAACCAAAAAACCTGAAACCGTCGAAACTGAAAGAAAATGGGGTTTGCCAAATTCTGCTTCTTACACTTTCACCTACCACGCCGTGTTCAAATAGTGTGCTTGAAAAGTATCGGAAACTTAAGGTACTCTTAATTTCAGTATAGTTTCACCAAAGTGGTATTCGTTGTGAGAAAGCCATAATCTCATCAGTAATGCCTTTCGAAAAGATCCAACGGAAAATATGAACTAGCAACTCATCATGACAAGAAAGTAAAACTCAGGAAAAATGCTAAGGCAGAGCAGCTTCAGGCTTCAGTGTGAAACTATCATAGTCTGGGCGCAGTGGCTCACGCCTATAGTCCCTTCACTTTGGGAAGGCAAGTTGGGGCAGATCACCTGAAGTCGGCAGTTGAAGACCACCCTGGCCCAAACGGTGAAACCTCCTCTACACTTTAAACAAAAGACAAAAATTTGCCTGGCGTGGTGGCGTGCTCATTTAGTCCCAGCTACTCTGGATGCTGAGGCAGGAGAACGCCTTGTGCCCAGGATGCGGAGGCTGCAGTGAGCTGAGCTCAGGCCACTGTAATCCAGCCTGGGGGACAGAGGGAGACTCTGTCTCAAAAATAAATCAATAAGTACATAAATAAATAAATAAAATGAAATGAAATTGAAATAATATTTTCATATTCCCCTCACCCAGCCCATTTTATTTTCAGAGTACTGGATAAACCACCAGTTTCCCTGTGCGTTAGAGATTTTTTTTTCTCAGACATTGAAGTTTTCTAAGTGCAACTTCATAAAAAGTCTCATTTTTAGCGTAGATAGTTTCTTTATGGTTGTGAAACGTGACCTTTGCGATTCTGTGAGGAAGACTGAATTCTGAAATACCCCCTGCATTTCCCGCCCCTCGCGTCCCAGGGGAGTCCGTGGTGGGGCTGGGGCCAGGGTCCCCAGGTCGCCGGGCCGGCGTGGGAACCCCAAGCCGGGGCACAGCCCGCGCCCCCGGAGGCCTCCGCGCGGCAGGGGCAGGTGCAAGCCATCCGGGCGCCCCCCCAGGCGGGGCTCCTCCAGGAGCCGGGGCGCTCGTCTGCACTCCCCTCCGGCCTGCTGGATGAGCTCCTGGCGAGCCCGGAGTTTCTGCAGCGGGCGCAACCTTTCCTAGAAACGGAGGCCCCGGGGGAGCTGGAGGCCTCGGAAGAGGCCGCCTCGCTGGAACCACCCCTCAGCGAGGAAGAATACCGGGCTCTGCTGGAGGAGCTTTAAAAGGACGCGGGGCTGGGACGGGGTCGGGGCAGGGCGGTGGCCGGTGGCCTCTCTTTCGCGGGGAACACCTGGCTCGGCGTGGCGGGGCGTGTCTTCCCTCCGGGCCGACCCGCCTGGGATTCCTGCCTTCCAGGTCTAGGCCCGGTGAGAGACTCCACAGAGCGGAGAGCTGCCATTCTTTCCTGGGCATCCCGGGGAACCCAGCGCCGGCCCAGGTACCAGCAGGTGGGCCGTCTACTGCGCACGCGCGGGTTCGCGGGCAGCCGCCTAGGCTCTGGGAGCAGCCCGGGCAGAGCTCTCGTGCCTTTCCGCCACCCCACCCCGGCCTGAACAACCCCTCGCCACCCCCACCCCCCACCCCCGGAAAATGCGTCCTCCCCTGGGCTGGGTGGAGAACCCCGTCCCGCGAAACACCGGGCCCGCGCAGCGTCCGGGCCCGCCATCCCTCCGGCGGCGGCTCGCCTCCTCTGCGCCTCCGCTCCACCGTCGCCCGCCCGGGCCCCTGCAGCCTCCCAGCTGCCACCGTGGAGCGCCTGGCGGCTGAACGCAGACCCCAGGCCCCGCGCACGCCGGCGATGCCGACCGTTCCAGGCGGGAGGGAAGGCGGGCAGAGATGGAGAGACGAACGGGAGACCCAGAGGGGCCGAAGGATGGGCGGAGGGAAGTTGGGAGGGAGGGAGGGAGAGAGAGGGAGGCAGTGAGGAACGGAGGGAGAGACAGAGCGACGCAGGGACAGAGGGCGGGCGGGAGGGAGCCAGGGACAGAGGGAGGAAGGCAGAGAGGAAAAGCGGTCTCCGGCCTCCGGGAGCAACGGGACCCCCGCGCTCCGGGAAAAGGGTAAGCGCCCGGCGCGGGCGGAGGGCTGGGCCCACGGCCGCCGCGTCGGGCCGGCGGGGCACCCGTTCGCCCCGATTCCGTGGCCCAACGAACGGGCGGCTTCCTCAGAGACAAAAGACCGGGACCCGGGTTGCCGTCGGGTTTTCACCCGCGTGGTTCACAGACCGCACATCCCCCGGCTGAGCCTCGCAACGGAGCGCCAGGCCGACAGCCCCGACCACAGAGGAGCCACACTCAGGACGACTGAAGCGTGATTTGGGATTCCACGCTGCTGTGCCCTCTGCAAGGGGGCCTGTTGCTCACGTCTCTCCGGCCCCCGAAAGGCTGAGCATGTTGACTGTTTGCTTCCGGAGCTCTGCGGGCACCCACAGGCATCCAGGGAAGGGTGGAAGACCGGCATGGTGTCTCTTCGCTCTCCTTGCCAGTTTCCAAACCGGCCACACTGCAGACTCCCCACGTTGCGGGACACAGGAATCACATCGTCAGGCCATCACGCCGGGGATGCATCCTTTCCCTGGGGTCTCGCTCTGGTCTTCTGCGTGGGAATGAACGAGAGCCACACGCCTGTGCGTGTGTGAGACTGTCACGGCCACGGCGACACCCACAGGCAGTGCCTCCTTCACGGAGAGAGGGCCTGGAAAACTCAAGACTCCCACGGAGGTTCAGTTCCACACTCCCCTCCACCCTTCCAGGCTGGATTCTCCCTGCTGAAGGCGCGTGGGAGCCCAGAGGGCGGCCTCCAGTTCCCGCGGGATTCCTGGAGAGGTCCGGAGAGCCAGCCCCCGAAACCCGCCCCCCTCACCCCTTCCCCCTCTCCCCCTTCCGCTTCGTCCCTCCCGCCCCCACCACCAGCGTCACCACCACCACCACCACCACCACCACAGCACCCCCTCCCCACGGCCCCAGGGGGCCTCCACGCCCTGGGACCCTTCCGGAGGGCGGGCTGTCCCAGGGCTCACCGCCATTCATGAAGGGGTGGAGCCTGCCTGCCTGTGGGCCTTTATAAGAGCGGCTGGCTGGCTGTCCGGGCCTGCCTCCTGGCTGCACCTGCGCCCAGTGCACAGGCCGGCTGAGGTGCCCGGGAGCCCGCGGGCCTCTCTCTGCCCGTGTCCGTCCGTGAAATTCCGGCCGGGGCTCCCCGCGATGGCTCTCCCGACACCTTCGGACGGCCCCCTCCCCGCGGAAGCCCGAGGACGAGGACGGCGAAGGAGACTCGTCTGGACCCCGAGCCAAAGCGAGGCCCTGCGAGCCTGCTTTGAGCGGAACCCGTACCCGGGCATCGCCACCAGAGAAGGGCTGGCCCAGGCCATCGGCGTTCCGGAGCCCAGGGTCCAGATTTGGTTTCAGAATGAGAGGTCACGCCAGCTGAGGCAGCACCGGCGGGAATCTCGGCCCTGGCCCGGGAGACGCGGCCCGCAAGAAGGCAGGCGAAAGCGGACCGCCGTCACCGGATCCCAGACCGCCCTGCTCCTCCGCGCCTTTGAGAAGGATCGCTTTCCAGGCATCGCCGCCAGGGAAGAACTGGCCAGAGAGACGGGCCTCCCGGAGTCCAGGATTCAGATCTGGTTTCAGAATCGACGGGCCAGGCACCCGGGACAGGGTGGCAGGGCGCCCGCGCACGCAGGCGGCCTGTGCAACGCGGCCCCCGGTGGGTGTCACCCTGCTCCTTCGTGGGTCGCCTTCGCCCACGCCGGGGCGTGGGGAACGGCGCTTCCCGCACCCCGCGTGCCCTGCGCGCCTGGGGCTCTCCCCCAGGGGGCTTTCGTGAGCCAGGGAGCGAGGGCCGTCCCCGTGCTCCAGCCCAGCCAGGCCGCGCCGGCACGAGGGATCTCCCAAGCGGCCCCGGCACGCGCGGATTTTGCCTACGCTGCCCTGGCTCCCGCGGACGGGGCGCTCTCCCACCCTCAGGCTCCTCGGTGGCCTGTGCACCCGAGCAAAGGCCGGGAGGACCGGGACCCGCAGCGCGACGGCCTGCCGGGCCCTTGCGCGGTGGGACAGCCTGGGCCGGCTCAGGCGGGGCCACAGGGCCAAGGTGGGCTTGCGCCACCCGCGTGCCAGGGGAGTCCGTGGTGGGGCTGGGGCCAGGGTCCCCAGGTCGCCGGGGCGGCGTGGGAACCCCAAGCCGGGGCAGCCCCACCTCCCCAACCCGCGCCCCCGGAGGCCTCCGCGGGGCAGGGGCAGGTGCAGGCCATCCGGGCGCCCCCCGAGGCGGGGCTCCTCCAGGAGCCGGGGCGCTCGTCTGCACTCCCCTCCGGCCTGCTGGATGAGCTCCTGGCGAGCCCGGAGTTTCTGCAGCGGGCGCAACCTTTCCTAGAAACGGAGGCCCCGGGGGAGCTGGAGGCCTCGGAAGAGGCGGCCTCGCTGGAACCACCCCTCAGCGAGGAAGAATACCGGGCTCTGCTGGAGGAGCTTTAAAAGGACGCGGGGCTGGGACGGGGTCGGGGCAGGGCGGTGGCCGGTGGCCTCTCTTTCGCGGGGAACACCTGGCTCGGCGTGGCGGGGCGTGTCTTCCCTCCGGGCCGACCCGCCTGGGATTCCTGCCTTCCAGGTCTAGGCCCGGTGAGAGACTCCACAGAGCGGAGAGCTGCCATTCTTTCCTGGGCATCCCGGGGATCCCAGCACCGGCCCAGGTACCAGCAGGTGGGCCGTCTACTGCGCACGCGCGGGTTCGCGGGCAGCCGCCTAGGCTCTGGGAGCAGCCCGGGCAGAGCTCTCGTGCCTTTCCGCCACCCCACCCCGGCCTGAACAACCCCTCGCCACCCCCACCCCCCACCCCCGGAAAATGCGTCCTCCCCTGGGCTGGGTGGAGAACCCCGTCCCGCGAAACACCGGGCCCGCGCAGCGTCCGGGCCCGCCATCCCTCCGGCGGCGGCTCGCCTCCTCTGCGCCTCCGCTCCACCGTCGCCCGCCCGGGCCCCTGCAGCCTCCCAGCTGCCACCGTGGAGCGCCTGGCGGCTGAACGCAGACCCCAGGCCCCGCGCACGCCGGCGATGCCGACCGTTCCAGGCGGGAGGGAAGGCGGGCAGAGATGGAGAGACGAACGGGAGACCCAGAGGGGCCGAAGGATGGGCGGAGGGAAGTTGGGAGGGAGGGAGGGAGAGAGAGGGAGGCAGTGAGGAACGGAGGGAGAGACAGAGCGACGCAGGGACAGAGGGCGGGCGGGAGGGAGCCAGGGACAGAGGGAGGAAGGCAGAGAGGAAAAGCGGTCTCCGGCCTCCGGGAGCAACGGGACCCCCGCGCTCCGGGAAAAGGGTAAGCGCCCGGCGCGGGCGGAGGGCTGGGCCCACGGCCGCCGCGTCGGGCCGGCGGGGCACCCGTTCGCCCCGATTCCGTGGCCCAACGAACGGGCGGCTTCCTCAGAGACAAAAGACCGGGACCCGGGTTGCCGTCGGGTTTTCACCCGCGTGGTTCACAGACCGCACATCCCCCGGCTGAGCCTCGCAACGGAGCGCCAGGCCGACAGCCCCGACCACAGAGGAGCCACACTCAGGACGACTGAAGCGTGATTTGGGATTCCACGCTGCTGTGCCCTCTGCAAGGGGGCCTGTTGCTCACTTCGCTCCGGCCCCCGAAAGGCTGAGCATGTTGACTGTTTGCTTCCGGAGCTCTGCGGGCACCCACAGGCATCCAGGAACGGGTGGAAGACCGGCATGGTGTCTCTTCGCTCTCCTTGCCAGTTTCCAAACCGGCCACACTGCAGACTCCCCATGTTGCGGGACACAGGAATCCATCATCAGGCCATCACGCCGGGGATGCATCTTTTCCCTGGGGTCTCGCTCTGGTCTTCTGCGAGAAGACCTCCCAAGGTGCTGGGATTACAGGTCTGAGCCACCGCGCCCGACCTGTACTTGTGTCTTTTCCAAAATTGACTATTTTGGGATAAGCTTAACATCCTCACTGCCTGCCTTTGCCCCCCACAAGTAATTAGCATACGCCTAAATAAAGTTTAAGCAAGCTAGCTCCACTATTCCCAAGCATGTATTATCTAGGGTCTAGTCTTTAGAAGTATAAAGGACAAATCGTACGAGTACAACTACAGAAAATGTTGTACCCAAACTGGAAAGGCTTAAGTGATCAATTGACGGATTTGTGTTTCCTATGGAAGAGGGTAGGAGGCAGAGTGCTAATATAGATATATAGGGGAGAAGAGGACAGGGCTTTTATGAAATGAATGCAGTCAAATCTTGGGAAAAGTTTCTTAAGTAGCATGAATGTTAGAGAGAGGATTCATGCAATTTCAACTTTAGCCGTGTCTAAAAATATCAAGACAAAGCCAGCAGTTTTTGAAAAATAAATTCTTCTCCACAAAACTATTAATGAGACTGATGAGGTGTTTCCTTTATTTTTTTTCTTCCAATTACTTGGGTTTCATAGTCACATATTCAAGGGAGCGTACCGCTGTTTGGTAAAATGAGAGAATTCCACATCATGTTTTTGTTTGTTTGTTTTTAAAGATGAAAGAGCTGAACAACCTTGTTTGGTGTTAGCAATACCACCAGATTGTTCAAATTTCTTTAGAATCGTACTCCTTAAATTACACTGTGATGTAGTTTCAAAAATGGTCTGTAATGGCCTGTGAATTGACAGCTCATTAGGACATTCTTCAGTTTGGCTGAAACCAAAAAACCTGAAACCGTCGAAACTGAAAGAAAATGGGGTTTGCCAAATTCTGCTTCTTACACTTTCACCTACCACGCCGTGTTCAAATAGTGTGCTTGATAAGTATCGGAAACTTAAGGTACTCTTAATTTCAGTATAGTTTCACCAAAGTGGTATTCGTTGTGAGAAAGCCATAATCTCATCAGTAATGCCTTTCGAAAAGATCCAACGGAAAATATGAACTAGCAACTCATCATGACAAGAAAGTAAAACTCAGGAAAAATGCTAAGGCAGAGCAGCTTCAGGCTTCAGTGTGAAACTATCATAGTCTGGGCGCAGTGGCTCACGCCTATAGTCCCTTCACTTTGGGAAGGCAAGTTGGGGCAGATCACCTGAAGTCGGCAGTTGAAGACCACCCTGGCCCAAACGGTGAAACCTCCTCTACACTTTAAATAAAAGACAAAAATTTGCCTGGCGTGGTGGCGTGCTCATTTAGTCCCAGCTACTCTGGAGGCTGAGGCAGGAGAACGCCTTGTGCCCAGGATGCGGAGGCTGCAGTGAGCTGAGCTCAGGCCACTGTAATCCAGCCTGGGGGACAGAGGGAGACTCTGTCTCAAAAATAAATCAATAAGTACATAAATAAATAAATAAAATGAAATGAAATTGAAATAATATTTTCATATTCCCCTTACCCAGCCCATTTTATTTTCAGAGTACTGGATAAACCACCAGTTTCCCTGTGCGTTAGAGATTTTTTTTTCTCAGACATTGAAGTTTTCTAAGTGCAACTTCATAAAAAGTCTCATTTTTAGCGTAGATAGTTTCTTTATGGTTGTGAAACGTGAACTTTGCGATTCTGTGAGGAAGACTGAATTCTGAAATACCCCCTGCATTTCCCGCCCCTCGCGTCCCAGGGGAGTCCGTGGTGGGGCTGGGGCCAGGGTCCCCAGGTCGCCGGGGAGGCGTGGGAACCCCAAGCCGGGGCAGCCCCACCTCCCCAGCCCGCGCCCCCGGAGGCCTCCGCGCGGCAGGGGCAGGTGCAAGCCATCCGGGCGCCCCCCCAGGCGGGGCTCCTCCAGGAGCCGGGGCGCTCGTCTGCACTCCCCTCCGGCCTGCTGGATGAGCTCCTGGCGAGCCCGGAGTTTCTGCAGCGGGCGCAACCTTTCCTAGAAACGGAGGCCCCGGGGGAGCTGGAGGCCTCGGAAAAGGCCGCCTCGCTGGAACCACCCCTCAGCGAGGAAGAATACCGGGCTCTGCTGGAGGAGCTTTAAAAGGACGCGGGGCTGGGACGGGGTCGGGGCAGGGCGGTGGCCGGTGGCCTCTCTTTCGCGGGGAACACCTGGCTCGGCGTGGAGGGGCGTGTCTTCCCTCCGGGCCGACCCGCCTGGGATTCCTGCCTTCCAGGTCTAGGCCCGGTGAGAGACTCCACAGAGCGGAGAGCTGCCATTCTTTCCTGGGCATCCCGGGGAACCCAGCGCCGGCCCAGGTACCAGCAGGTGGGCCGTCTACTGCGCACGCGCGGGTTCGCGGGCAGCCGCCTAGGCTCTGGGAGCAGCCCGGGCAGAGCTCTCGTGCCTTTCCGCCACCCCACCCCGGCCTGAACAACCCCTCGCCACCCCCACCCCCCACCCCCGGAAAATGCGTCCTCCCCTGGGCTGGGTGGAGAACCCCGTCCCGCGAAACACCGGGCCCGCGCAGCGTCCGGGCCCGCCATCCCTCCGGCGGCGGCTCGCCTCCTCTGCGCCTCCGCTCCACCGTCGCCCGCCCGGGCCCCTGCAGCCTCCCAGCTGCCACCGTGGAGCGCCTGGCGGCTGAACGCAGACCCCAGGCCCCGCGCACGCCGGCGATGCCGACCGTTCCAGGCGGGAGGGAAGGCGGGCAGAGATGGAGAGACGAACGGGAGACCCAGAGGGGCCGAAGGATGGGCGGAGGGAAGTTGGGAGGGAGGGAGGGAGAGAGAGGGAGGCAGTGAGGAACGGAGGGAGAGACAGAGCGACGCAGGGACAGAGGGCGGGCGGGAGGGAGCCAGGGACAGAGGGAGGAAGGCAGAGAGAAAAAACGGTCTCCGGCCTCCGAGAGCAACGAGACCCCCGCGCTCCGAGAAAAGGGTAAGCTCCAGGCGCGGGCTGAGGGCTGGGCCCACGGCCGCCGCGTCGGGCCGGCGGGACACCCATTTGCCCGGATTCCGTGGCCCAACGAACGGGCGGCTTCCTCAGAGACAAAAGACCGGGACCCGGGTTGCCGTCGGGTTTTCACCCGCGTGGTTCACAGACCGCACATCCCCCGGCTGAGCCTCGCAACGGAGCGCCAGGCCGACATCCCCGACCACAGAGGAGCCACACTCAGGACGAGTGAAGCGTGATTTGGGATTCCACGCTGCTGTGCCCTCTGCAAGGGGGCCTGTTGCTCACGTCTCTCCGGCCCCCGAAAGGCTGAGCATGTTGACTGTTTGCTTCCGGAGCTCTGCGGGCACCCACAGGCATCCAGGGAAGGGTGGAAGACCGGCATGGTGTCTCTTCGCTCTCCTTGCCAGTTTCCAAACCGGCCACACTGCAGACTCCCCATGTTGCGGGACACAGGAATCACATCGTCAGGCCATCACGCCGGGGATGCATCCTTTCCCTGGGGTCTCGCTCTGGTCTTCTGCGTGGGAATGAACGAGAGCCACACGCCTGTGCGTGTGTGAGACTGTCACGGCCACGGCGACACCCACAGGCATTGCCTCCTTCACGGAGAGAGGGCCTGGAAAACTCAAGACTCCCACGGAGGTTCAGTTCCACACTCCCCTCCACCCTTCCAGGCTGGATTCTCCCTGCTGAAGGCGCGTGGGAGCCCAGAGGGCGGCCTCCAGTTCCCGCGGGATTCCTGGAGAGGTCCGGAGAGCCAGCCCCCGAAACCCGCCCCCCTCACCCCTTCCCCCTCTCCCCCTTCCGCTTCGTCCCTCCCGCCCCCACCACCAGCGTCACCACCACCACCACCACCACCACCACAGCACCCCCTCCCCACGGCCCCAGGGGGCCTCCACGCCCTGGGACCCTTCCGGAGGGCGGGCTGTCCCAGGGCTCACCGCCATTCATGAAGGGGTGGAGCCTGCCTGCCTGTGGGCCTTTATAAGAGCGGCTGGCTGGCTGTCCGGGCCTGCCTCCTGGCTGCACCTGCGCCCAGTGCACAGGCCGGCTGAGGTGCCCGGGAGCCCGCGGGCCTCTCTCTGCCCGTGTCCGTCCGTGAAATTCCGGCCGGGGCTCCCCGCGATGGCTCTCCCGACACCTTCGGACGGCCCCCTCCCCGCGGAAGCCCGAGGACGAGGACGGCGAAGGAGACTCGTCTGGACCCCGAGCCAAAGCGAGGCCCTGCGAGCCTGCTTTGAGCGGAACCCGTACCCGGGCATCGCCACCAGAGAAGGGCTGGCCCAGGCCATCGGCGTTCCGGAGCCCAGGGTCCAGATTTGGTTTCAGAATGAGAGGTCACGCCAGCTGAGGCAGCACCGGCGGGAATCTCGGCCCTGGCCCGGGAGACGCGGCCCGCAAGAAGGCAGGCGAAAGCGGACCGCCGTCACCGGATCCCAGACCGCCCTGCTCCTCCGCGCCTTTGAGAAGGATCGCTTTCCAGGCATCGCCGCCAGGGAAGAACTGGCCAGAGAGACGGGCCTCCCGGAGTCCAGGATTCAGATCTGGTTTCAGAATCGACGGGCCAGGCACCCGGGACAGGGTGGCAGGGCGCCCGCGCACGCAGGCGGCCTGTGCAACGCGGCCCCCGGTGGGTGTCACCCTGCTCCTTCGTGGGTCGCCTTCGCCCACGCCGGGGCGTGGGGAACGGCGCTTCCCGCACCCCGCGTGCCCTGCGCGCCTGGGGCTCTCCCCCAGGGGGCTTTCGTGAGCCAGGGAGCGAGGGCCGTCCCCGTGCTCCAGCCCAGCCAGGCCGCGCCGGCACGAGGGATCTCCCAAGCGGCCCCGGCACGCGCGGATTTTGCCTACGCTGCCCTGGCTCCCCCGGACGGGGCGCTCTCCCACCCTCAGGCTCCTCGGTGGCCTGTGCACCCGAGCAAAGGCCGGGAGGACCGGGACCCGCAGCGCGACGGCCTGCCGGGCCCTTGCGCGGTGGGACAGCCTGGGCCGGCTCAGGCGGGGCCACAGGGCCAAGGTGGGCTTGCGCCACCCGCGTGCCAGGGGAGTCCGTGGTGGGGCTGGGGCCAGGGTCCCCAGGTCGCCGGGGCGGCGTGGGAACCCCAAGCCGGGGCAGCCCCACCTCCCCAACCCGCGCCCCCGGAGGCCTCCGCGGGGCAGGGGCAGGTGCAAGCCATCCGGGCGCCCCCCGAGGCGGGGCTCCTCCAGGAGCCGGGGCGCTCGTCTGCACTCCCCTCCGGCCTGCTGGATGAGCTCCTGGCGAGCCCGGAGTTTCTGCAGCGGGCGCAACCTTTCCTAGAAACGGAGGCCCCGGGGGAGCTGGAGGCCTCGGAAGAGGCGGCCTCGCTGGAACCACCCCTCAGCGAGGAAGAATACCGGGCTCTGCTGGAGGAGCTTTAAAAGGACGCGGGGCTGGGACGGGGTCGGGGCAGGGCGGTGGCCGGTGGCCTCTCTTTCGCGGGGAACACCTGGCTCGGCGTGGCGGGGCGTGTCTTCCCTCCGGGCCGACCCGCCTGGGATTCCTGCCTTCCAGGTCTAGGCCCGGTGAGAGACTCCACAGAGCGGAGAGCTGCCATTCTTTCCTGGGCATCCCGGGGATCCCAGCACCGGCCCAGGTACCAGCAGGTGGGCCGTCTACTGCGCACGCGCGGGTTCGCGGGCAGCCGCCTAGGCTCTGGGAGCAGCCCGGGCAGAGCTCTCGTGCCTTTCCGCCACCCCACCCCGGCCTGAACAACCCCTCGCCACCCCCAACCCCCACCCCCCACCACACACCCCCGGGAAATGCGTCCTCCCCTGGGCTGGGTGGAGAACCCCGTCCCGCGAAACACCGGGCCCGCGCAGCGTTCGGGCCCGCCATCCCTCCGGCGGCGGCTCGCCTCCTCTGCGCCTCCGCTCCACCGTCGCCCGCCCGCCCGCCCGCCCGCCCGTGCCCCTGCAGCCTCCCAGCTGCCACCGTGGAGCGCCTGGCGGCTGAACGCAGACCCCAGGCCCCGCGCACGCCGGCGATGCCGACCGTTCCAGGCGGGAGGGAAGGCGGGCAGAGATGGAGAGACGAACGGGAGACCCAGAGGGGCCGAAGGATGGGCGGAGGGAAGTTGGGAGGGAGGGAGGGAGGGAGGTAGGGAGGGAGGGAGGGAAGGAGAGAGAGGGAGGCAGTGAGGAACGGAGGGAGAGACAGAGCGACGCAGGGACAGAGGGCGGGCGGGAGGGAGCCAGGGACAGAGGGAGGAAGGCAGAGAGAAAAAACGGTCTCCGGCCTCCGAGAGCAACGAGACCCCCGCGCTCCGAGAAAAGGGTAAGCTCCAGGCCCGGGCTGAGGGCTGGGCCCACGGCCGCCGCGTCGGGCCGGCGGGGCACCCATTCGCCCCGATTCCGTGGCCCAAGGAACGGGCGGCTTCCTCAGAGACAAAAGACCGGGACCCGGGTTGCCGTCGGGTTTTCACCCGCGTGGTTCACAGACCGCACATCCCCAGGCTGAGCCTCGCAACGGAGCGCCAGGCCGACAGCCCCGACCACAGAGGAGCCACACTCAGGACGACTGAAGCGTGATTTGGGATTCCACGCTGCTGTGCCCTCTGCAAGGGGGCCTGTTGCTCACTTCGCTCCGGCCCCCGAAAGGCTGAGCATGTTGACTGTTTGCTTCCGGAGCTCTGCGGGCACCCACAGGCATCCAGGAACGGGTGGAAGACCGGCATGGTGTCTCTTCGCTCTCCTTGCCAGTTTCCAAACCGGCCACACTGCAGACTCCCCATGTTGCGGGACACAGGAATCCATCATCAGGCCATCACGCCGGGGATGCATCTTTTCCCTGGGGTCTCGCTCTGGTCTTCTGCGAGAAGACCTCCCAAGGTGCTGGGATTACAGGTCTGAGCCACCGCGCCCGACCTGTACTTGTGTCTTTTCCAAAATTGACTATTTTGGGATAAGCTTAACATCCTCACTGCCTGCCTTTGCCCCCCACAAGTAATTAGCATACGCCTAAATAAAGTTTAAGCAAGCTAGCTCCACTATTCCCAAGCATGTATTATCTAGGGTCTAGTCTTTAGAAGTATAAAGGACAAATCGTACGAGTACAACTACAGAAAATGTTGTACCCAAACTGGAAAGGCTTAAGTGATCAATTGACGGATTTGTGTTTCCTATGGAAGAGGGTAGGAGGCAGAGTGCTAATATAGATATATAGGGGAGAAGAGGACAGGGCTTTTATGAAATGAATGCAGTCAAATCTTGGGAAAAGTTTCTTAAGTAGCATGAATGTTAGAGAGAGGATTCATGCAATTTCAACTTTAGCCGTGTCTAAAAATATCAAGACAAAGCCAGCAGTTTTTGAAAAATAAATTCTTCTCCACAAAACTATTAATGAGACAGATGAGGTGTTTCCTTTATTTTTTTTCTTCCAATTACTTGGGTTTCATAGTCACATATTCAAGGGAGCGTACCGCTGTTTGGTAAAATGAGAGAATTCCACATCATGTTTTTGTTTGTTTGTTTTTAAAGATGAAAGAGCTGAACAACCTTGTTTGGTGTTAGCAATACCACCAGATTGTTCAAATTTCTTTAGAATCGTACTCCTTAAATTACACTGTGATGTAGTTTCAAAAATGGTCTGTAATGGCCTGTGAATTGACAGCTCATTAGGACATTCTTCAGTTTGGCTGAAACCAAAAAACCTGAAACCGTCGAAACTGAAAGAAAATGGGGTTTGCCAAATTCTGCTTCTTACACTTTCACCTACCACGCCGTGTTCAAATAGTGTGCTTGAAAAGTATCGGAAACTTAAGGTACTCTTAATTTCAGTATAGTTTCACCAAAGTGGTATTCGTTGTGAGAAAGCCATAATCTCATCAGTAATGCCTTTCGAAAAGATCCAACGGAAAATATGAACTAGCAACTCATCATGACAAGAAAGTAAAACTCAGGAAAAATGCTAAGGCAGAGCAGCTTCAGGCTTCAGTGTGAAACTATCATAGTCTGGGCGCAGTGGCTCACGCCTATAGTCCCTTCACTTTGGGAAGGCAAGTTGGGGCAGATCACCTGAAGTCGGCAGTTGAAGACCACCCTGGCCCAAACGGTGAAACCTCCTCTACACTTTAAACAAAAGACAAAAATTTGCCTGGCGTGGTGGCGTGCTCATTTAGTCCCAGCTACTCTGGATGCTGAGGCAGGAGAACGCCTTGTGCCCAGGATGCGGAGGCTGCAGTGAGCTGAGCTCAGGCCACTGTAATCCAGCCTGGGGGACAGAGGGAGACTCTGTCTCAAAAATAAATCAATAAGTACATAAATAAATAAATAAAATGAAATGAAATTGAAATAATATTTTCATATTCCCCTCACCCAGCCCATTTTATTTTCAGAGTACTGGATAAACCACCAGTTTCCCTGTGCGTTAGAGATTTTTTTTTCTCAGACATTGAAGTTTTCTAAGTGCAACTTCATAAAAAGTCTCATTTTTAGCGTAGATAGTTTCTTTATGGTTGTGAAACGTGACCTTTGCGATTCTGTGAGGAAGACTGAATTCTGAAATACCCCCTGCATTTCCCGCCCCTCGCGTCCCAGGGGAGTCCGTGGTGGGGCTGGGGCCAGGGTCCCCAGGTCGCCGGGGCGGCGTGGGAACCCCAAGCCGGGGCACAGCCCGCGCCCCCGGAGGCCTCCGCGCGGCAGGGGCAGGTGCAAGCCATCCGGGCGCCCCCCCAGGCGGGGCTCCTCCAGGAGCCGAGGCGCTCGTCTGCACTCCCCTCCGGCCTGCTGGATGAGCTCCTGGCGAGCCCGGAGTTTCTGCAGCGGGCGCAACCTTTCCTAGAAACGGAGGCCCCGGGGGAGCTGGAGGCCTCGGAAAAGGCCGCCTCGCTGGAACCACCCCTCAGCGAGGAAGAATACCGGGCTCTGCTGGAGGAGCTTTAAAAGGACGCGGGGCTGGGACGGGGTCGGGGCAGGGCGGTGGCCGGTGGCCTCTCTTTCGCGGGGAACACCTGGCTCGGCGTGGAGGGGCGTGTCTTCCCTCCGGGCCGACCCGCCTGGGATTCCTGCCTTCCAGGTCTAGGCCCGGTGAGAGACTCCACAGAGCGGAGAGCTGCCATTCTTTCCTGGGCATCCCGGGGATCCCAGCGCCGGCCCAGGTACCAGCAGGTGGGCCGTCTACTGCGCACGCGCGGGTTCGCGGGCAGCCGCCTAGGCTCTGGGAGCAGCCCGGGCAGAGCTCTCGTGCCTTTCCGCCACCCCACCCCGGCCTGAACAACCCCTCGCCACCCCCACCCCCCACCCCCGGAAAATGCGTCCTCCCCTGGGCTGGGTGGAGAACCCCGTCCCGCGAAACACCGGGCCCGCGCAGCGTCCGGGCCCGCCATCCCTCCGGCGGCGGCTCGCCTCCTCTGCGCCTCCGCTCCACCGTCGCCCGCCCGGGCCCCTGCAGCCTCCCAGCTGCCACCGTGGAGCGCCTGGCGGCTGAACGCAGACCCCAGGCCCCGCGCACGCCGGCGATGCCGACCGTTCCAGGCGGGAGGGAAGGCGGGCAGAGATGGAGAGACGAACGGGAGACCCAGAGGGGCCGAAGGATGGGCGGAGGGAAGTTGGGAGGGAGGGAGGGAGAGAGAGGGAGGCAGTGAGGAACGGAGGGAGAGACAGAGCGACGCAGGGACAGAGGGCGGGCGGGAGGGAGCCAGGGACAGAGGGAGGAAGGCAGAGAGAAAAAACGGTCTCCGGCCTCCGAGAGCAACGAGACCCCCGCGCTCCGAGAAAAGGGTAAGCTCCAGGCGCGGGCTGAGGGCTGGGCCCACGGCCGCCGCGTCGGGCCGGCGGGACACCCATTTGCCCGGATTCCGTGGCCCAACGAACGGGCGGCTTCCTCAGAGACAAAAGACCGGGACCCGGGTTGCCGTCGGGTTTTCACCCGCGTGGTTCACAGACCGCACATCCCCCGGCTGAGCCTCGCAACGGAGCGCCAGGCCGATATCCCCGACCACAGAGGAGCCACACTCAGGACGAGTGAAGCGTGATTTGGGATTCCACGCTGCTGTGCCCTCTGCAAGGGGGCCTGTTGCTCACGTCTCTCCGGCCCCCGAAAGGCTGAGCATGTTGACTGTTTGCTTCCGGAGCTCTGCGGGCACCCACAGGCATCCAGGGAAGGGTGGAAGACCGGCATGGTGTCTCTTCGCTCTCCTTGCCAGTTTCCAAACCGGCCACACTGCAGACTCCCCATGTTGCGGGACACAGGAATCACATCGTCAGGCCATCACGCCGGGGATGCATCCTTTCCCTGGGGTCTCGCTCTGGTCTTCTGCGTGGGAATGAACGAGAGCCACACGCCTGTGCGTGTGTGAGACTGTCACGGCCACGGCGACACCCACAGGCATTGCCTCCTTCACGGAGAGAGGGCCTGGAAAACTCAAGACTCCCACGGAGGTTCAGTTCCACACTCCCCTCCACCCTTCCAGGCTGGATTCTCCCTGCTGAAGGCGCGTGGGAGCCCAGAGGGCGGCCTCCAGTTCCCGCGGGATTCCTGGAGAGGTCCGGAGAGCCAGCCCCCGAAACCCGCCCCCCTCACCCCTTCCCCCTCTCCCCCTTCCGCTTCGTCCCTCCCGCCCCCACCACCAGCGTCACCACCACCACCACCACCACCACCACAGCACCCCCTCCCCACGGCCCCAGGGGGCCTCCACGCCCTGGGACCCTTCCGGAGGGCGGGCTGTCCCAGGGCTCACCGCCATTCATGAAGGGGTGGAGCCTGCCTGCCTGTGGGCCTTTATAAGAGCGGCTGGCTGGCTGTCCGGGCCTGCCTCCTGGCTGCACCTGCGCCCAGTGCACAGGCCGGCTGAGGTGCCCGGGAGCCCGCGGGCCTCTCTCTGCCCGTGTCCGTCCGTGAAATTCCGGCCGGGGCTCCCCGCGATGGCTCTCCCGACACCTTCGGACGGCCCCCTCCCCGCGGAAGCCCGAGGACGAGGACGGCGAAGGAGACTCGTCTGGACCCCGAGCCAAAGCGAGGCCCTGCGAGCCTGCTTTGAGCGGAACCCGTACCCGGGCATCGCCACCAGAGAAGGGCTGGCCCAGGCCATCGGCGTTCCGGAGCCCAGGGTCCAGATTTGGTTTCAGAATGAGAGGTCACGCCAGCTGAGGCAGCACCGGCGGGAATCTCGGCCCTGGCCCGGGAGACGCGGCCCGCAAGAAGGCAGGCGAAAGCGGACCGCCGTCACCGGATCCCAGACCGCCCTGCTCCTCCGCGCCTTTGAGAAGGATCGCTTTCCAGGCATCGCCGCCAGGGAAGAACTGGCCAGAGAGACGGGCCTCCCGGAGTCCAGGATTCAGATCTGGTTTCAGAATCGACGGGCCAGGCACCCGGGACAGGGTGGCAGGGCGCCCGCGCACGCAGGCGGCCTGTGCAACGCGGCCCCCGGTGGGTGTCACCCTGCTCCTTCGTGGGTCGCCTTCGCCCACGCCGGGGCATGGGGAACGGCGCTTCCCGCACCCCGCGTGCCCTGCGCGCCTGGGGCTCTCCCCCAGGGGGCTTTCGTGAGCCAGGGAGCGAGGGCCGTCCCCGTGCTCCAGCCCAGCCAGGCCGCGCCGGCACGAGGGATCTCCCAAGCGGCCCCGGCACGCGCGGATTTTGCCTACACTGCCCTGGCTCCCCCGGACGGGGCGCTCTCCCACCCTCAGGCTCCTCGGTGGCCTGTGCACCCGAGCAAAGGCCGGGAGGACCGGGACCCGCAGCGCGACGGCCTGCCGGGCCCTTGCGCGGTGGGACAGCCTGGGCCGGCTCAGGCGGGGCCACAGGGCCAAGGTGGGCTTGCGCCACCCGCGTGCCAGGGGAGTCCGTGGTGGGGCTGGGGCCAGGGTCCCCAGGTCGCCGGGGCGGCGTGGGAACCCCAAGACGGGGCAGCCCCACCTCCCCAGCCCGCGCCCCCGGAGGCCTCCGCGCGGCAGGGGCAGGTGCAAGCCATCCGGGCGCCCCCCGAGGCGGGGCTCCTCCAGGAGCCGGGGCGCTCGTCTGCACTCCCCTCCGGCCTGCTGGATGAGCTCCTGCCGAGCCCGGAGTTTCTGCAGCGGGCGCAACCTTTCCTAGAAACGGAGGCCCCGGGGGAGCTGGAGGCCTCGGAAGAGGCGGCCTCGCTGGAACCACCCCTCAGCGAGGAAGAATACCGGGCTCTGCTGGAGGAGCTTTAAAAGGACGCGGGGCTGGGACGGGGTCGGGGCAGGGCGGTGGCCGGTGGCCTCTCTTTCGCGGGGAACACCTGGCTCGGCGTGGAGGGGCGTGTCTTCCCTCCGGGCCGACCCGCCTGGGATTCCTGCCTTCCAGGTCTAGGCCCGGTGAGAGACTCCACAGAGCGGAGAGCTGCCATTCTTTCCTGGGCATCCCGGGGATCCCAGCACCGGCCCAGGTACCAGCAGGTGGGCCGTCTACTGCGCACGCGCGGGTTCGCGGGCAGCCGCCTAGGCTCTGGGAGCAGCCCGGGCAGAGCTCTCGTGCCTTTCCGCCACCCCACCCCGGCCTGAACAACCCCTCGCCACCCCCAACCCCCACCCCCCACCACACACCCCCGGGAAATGCGTCCTCCCCTGGGCTGGGTGGAGAACCCCGTCCCGCGAAACACCGGGCCCGCGCAGCGTTCGGGCCCGCCATCCCTCCGGCGGCGGCTCGCCTCCTCTGCGCCTCCGCTCCACCGTCGCCCGCCCGCCCGCCCGCCCGTGCCCCTGCAGCCTCCCAGCTGCCACCGTGGAGCGCCTGGCGGCTGAACGCAGACCCCAGGCCCCGCGCACGCCGGCGATGCCGACCGTTCCAGGCGGGAGGGAAGGCGGGCAGAGATGGAGAGACGAACGGGAGACCCAGAGGGGCCGAAGGATGGGCGGAGGGAAGTTGGGAGGGAGGGAGGGAGGGAGGGAGGGAGGGAGGGAGGGAGGGAGGGAGGGAAGGAGAGAGAGGGAGGCAGTGAGGAACGGAGGGAGAGACAGAGCGACGCAGGGACAGAGGGCGGGCGGGAGGGAGCCAGGGACAGAGGGAGGAAGGCAGAGAGAAAAAACGGTCTCCGGCCTCCGAGAGCAACGAGACCCCCGCGCTCCGAGAAAAGGGTAAGCTCCAGGCCCGGGCTGAGGGCTGGGCCCACGGCCGCCGCGTCGGGCCGGCGGGGCACCCATTCGCCCCGATTCCGTGGCCCAAGGAACGGGCGGCTTCCTCAGAGACAAAAGACCGGGACCCGGGTTGCCGTCGGGTTTTCACCCGCGTGGTTCACAGACCGCACATCCCCAGGCTGAGCCTCGCAACGGAGCGCCAGGCCGACAGCCCCGACCACAGAGGAGCCACACTCAGGACGACTGAAGCGTGATTTGGGATTCCACGCTGCTGTGCCCTCTGCAAGGGGGCCTGTTGCTCACTTCGCTCCGGCCCCCGAAAGGCTGAGCATGTTGACTGTTTGCTTCCGGAGCTCTGCGGGCACCCACAGGCATCCAGGAACGGGTGGAAGACCGGCATGGTGTCTCTTCGCTCTCCTTGCCAGTTTCCAAACCGGCCACACTGCAGACTCCCCATGTTGCGGGACACAGGAATCCATCATCAGGCCATCACGCCGGGGATGCATCTTTTCCCTGGGGTCTCGCTCTGGTCTTCTGCGAGAAGACCTCCCAAGGTGCTGGGATTACAGGTCTGAGCCACCGCGCCCGACCTGTACTTGTGTCTTTTCCAAAATTGACTATTTTGGGATAAGCTTAACATCCTCACTGCCTGCCTTTGCCCCCCACAAGTAATTAGCATACGCCTAAATAAAGTTTAAGCAAGCTAGCTCCACTATTCCCAAGCATGTATTATCTAGGGTCTAGTCTTTAGAAGTATAAAGGACAAATCGTACGAGTACAACTACAGAAAATGTTGTACCCAAACTGGAAAGGCTTAAGTGATCAATTGACGGATTTGTGTTTCCTATGGAAGAGGGTAGGAGGCAGAGTGCTAATATAGATATATAGGGGAGAAGAGGACAGGGCTTTTATGAAATGAATGCAGTCAAATCTTGGGAAAAGTTTCTTAAGTAGCATGAATGTTAGAGAGAGGATTCATGCAATTTCAACTTTAGCCGTGTCTAAAAATATCAAGACAAAGCCAGCAGTTTTTGAAAAATAAATTCTTCTCCACAAAACTATTAATGAGACTGATGAGGTGTTTCCTTTATTTTTTTTCTTCCAATTACTTGGGTTTCATAGTCACATATTCAAGGGAGCGTACCGCTGTTTGGTAAAATGAGAGAATTCCACATCATGTTTTTGTTTGTTTGTTTTTAAAGATGAAAGAGCTGAACAACCTTGTTTGGTGTTAGCAATACCACCAGATTGTTCAAATTTCTTTAGAATCGTACTCCTTAAATTACACTGTGATGTAGTTTCAAAAATGGTCTGTAATGGCCTGTGAATTGACAGCTCATTAGGACATTCTTCAGTTTGGCTGAAACCAAAAAACCTGAAACCGTCGAAACTGAAAGAAAATGGGGTTTGCCAAATTCTGCTTCTTACACTTTCACCTACCACGCCGTGTTCAAATAGTGTGCTTGAAAAGTATCGGAAACTTAAGGTACTCTTAATTTCAGTATAGTTTCACCAAAGTGGTATTCGTTGTGAGAAAGCCATAATCTCATCAGTAATGCCTTTCGAAAAGATCCAACGGAAAATATGAACTAGCAACTCATCATGACAAGAAAGTAAAACTCAGGAAAAATGCTAAGGCAGAGCAGCTTCAGGCTTCAGTGTGAAACTATCATAGTCTGGGCGCAGTGGCTCACGCCTATAGTCCCTTCACTTTGGGAAGGCAAGTTGGGGCAGATCACCTGAAGTCGGCAGTTGAAGACCACCCTGGCCCAAACGGTGAAACCTCCTCTACACTTTAAATAAAAGACAAAAATTTGCCTGGCGTGGTGGCGTGCTCATTTAGTCCCAGCTACTCTGGAGGCTGAGGCAGGAGAACGCCTTGTGCCCAGGATGCGGAGGCTGCAGTGAGCTGAGCTCAGGCCACTGTAATCCAGCCTGGGGGACAGAGGGAGACTCTGTCTCAAAAATAAATCAATAAGTACATAAATAAATAAATAAAATGAAATGAAATTGAAATAATATTTTCATATTCCCCTTACCCAGCCCATTTTATTTTCAGAGTACTGGATAAACCACCAGTTTCCCTGTGCGTTAGAGATTTTTTTTTCTCAGACATTGAAGTTTTCTAAGTGCAACTTCATAAAAAGTCTCATTTTTAGCGTAGTTTCTTTATGGTTGTGAAACGTGAACTTTGCGATTCTGTGAGGAAGACTGAATTCTGAAATACCCCCTGCATTTCCCGCCCCTCGCGTCCCAGGGGAGTCCGTGGTGGGGCTGGGGCCAGGGTCCCCAGGTCGCCGGGGCGGCGTGGGAACCCCAAGCCGGGGCAGCCCCACCTCCCCAGCCCGCGCCCCCGGAGGCCTCCGCGCGGCAGGGGCAGGTGCAAGCCATCCGGGCGCCCCCCCAGGCGGGGCTCCTCCAGGAGCCGGAGCGCTCTT
Organism: Pongo abelii; assembly: GCF_028885655.2. Taxonomy (NCBI): domain Eukaryota; kingdom Metazoa; phylum Chordata; class Mammalia; order Primates; family Hominidae; genus Pongo; species Pongo abelii. The sequence goes on from NC_071988.2 coordinate 212,578,801, forward strand.
CTGCAGTCCCCTCCGGCCTGCTGGATGAGCTCCTGGCGAGCCCGGAGTTTCTGTAGCGGGCGCAACCTTTCCTAGAAACGGAGGCCCCGGGGGAGCTGGAGGCCTCGGAAGAGGCCGCCTCGCTGGAACCACTCCTCAGCGAGGAAGAATACCGGGCTCTGCCGGAGGAGCTTTAAAGGGACGCGGGGCTGGGACGGGGTCGGGGCAGGGCGGTGGCCGGTGGCCTCTCTTTCGCGGGGAACACCTGGCTCGGCGTGGAGGGGCGTGTCTTCCCTCCGGGCCGACCCGCCTGGGATTCCTGCCTTCCAGGTCTAGGCCCGGTGAGAGACTCCACAGAGCGGAGAGCTGCCATTCTTTCCTGGGCATCCCGGGGATCCCAGCGCCGGCCCAGGTACCAGCAGGTGGGCCGTCTACTGCGCACGCGCGGGTTCGCGGGCAGCCGCCTAGGCTCTGGGAGCAGCCCGGGCAGAGCTCTCGTGCCTTTCCGCCACCCCACCCCGGCCTGAACAACCCCTCGCCACCCCCACCCCCCACCCCCGGAAAATGCGTCCTCCCCTGGGCTGGGTGGAGAACCCCGTCCCGCGAAACACCGGGCCCGCGCAGCGTCCGGGCCCGCCATCCCTCCGGCGGCGGCTCGCCTCCTCTGCGCCTCCGCTCCACCGTCGCCCGCCCGGGCCCCTGCAGCCTCCCAGCTGCCACCGTGGAGCGCCTGGCGGCTGAACGCAGACCCCAGGCCCCGCGCACGCCGGCGATGCCGACCGTTCCAGGCGGGAGGGAAGGCGGGCAGAGATGGAGAGACGAACGGGAGACCCAGAGGGGCCGAAGGATGGGCGGAGGGAAGTTGGGAGGGAGGGAGGGAGAGAGAGGGAGGCAGTGAGGAACGGAGGGAGAGACAGAGCGACGCAGGGACAGAGGGCGGGCGGGAGGGAGCCAGGGACAGAGGGAGGAAGGCAGAGAGGAAAAGCGGTCTCCGGCCTCCGGGAGCAACGGGACCCCCGCGCTCCGGGAAAAGGGTAAGCGCCCGGCGCGGGCGGAGGGCTGGGCCCACGGCCGCCGCGTCGGGCCGGCGGGGCACCCGTTCGCCCCGATTCCGTGGCCCAACGAACGGGCGGCTTCCTCAGAGACAAAAGACCGGGACCCGGGTTGCCGTCGGGTTTTCACCCGCGTGGTTCACAGACCGCACATCCCCCGGCTGAGCCTCGCAACGGAGCGCCAGGCCGACAGCCCCGACCACAGAGGAGCCACACTCAGGACGACTGAAGCGTGATTTGGGATTCCACGCTGCTGTGCCCTCTGCAAGGGGGCCTGTTGCTCACGTCTCTCCGGCCCCCGAAAGGCTGAGCATGTTGACTGTTTGCTTCCGGAGCTCTGCGGGCACCCACAGGCATCCAGGGAAGGGTGGAAGACCGGCATGGTGTCTCTTCGCTCTCCTTGCCAGTTTCCAAACCGGCCACACTGCAGACTCCCCACGTTGCGGGACACAGGAATCACATCGTCAGGCCATCACGCCGGGGATGCATCCTTTCCCTGGGGTCTCGCTCTGGTCTTCTGCGTGGGAATGAACGAGAGCCACACGCCTGTGCGTGTGTGAGACTGTCACGGCCACGGCGACACCCACAGGCAGTGCCTCCTTCACGGAGAGAGGGCCTGGAAAACTCAAGACTCCCACGGAGGTTCAGTTCCACACTCCCCTCCACCCTTCCAGGCTGGATTCTCCCTGCTGAAGGCGCGTGGGAGCCCAGAGGGCGGCCTCCAGTTCCCGCGGGATTCCTGGAGAGGTCCGGAGAGCCAGCCCCCGAAACCCGCCCCCCTCACCCCTTCCCCCTCTCCCCCTTCCGCTTCGTCCCTCCCGCCCCCACCACCAGCGTCACCACCACCACCACCACCACCACCACAGCACCCCCTCCCCACGGCCCCAGGGGGCCTCCACGCCCTGGGACCCTTCCGGAGGGCGGGCTGTCCCAGGGCTCACCGCCATTCATGAAGGGGTGGAGCCTGCCTGCCTGTGGGCCTTTATAAGAGCGGCTGGCTGGCTGTCCGGGCCTGCCTCCTGGCTGCACCTGCGCCCAGTGCACAGGCCGGCTGAGGTGCCCGGGAGCCCGCGGGCCTCTCTCTGCCCGTGTCCGTCCGTGAAATTCCGGCCGGGGCTCCCCGCGATGGCTCTCCCGACACCTTCGGACGGCCCCCTCCCCGCGGAAGCCCGAGGACGAGGACGGCGAAGGAGACTCGTCTGGACCCCGAGCCAAAGCGAGGCCCTGCGAGCCTGCTTTGAGCGGAACCCGTACCCGGGCATCGCCACCAGAGAAGGGCTGGCCCAGGCCATCGGCGTTCCGGAGCCCAGGGTCCAGATTTGGTTTCAGAATGAGAGGTCACGCCAGCTGAGGCAGCACCGGCGGGAATCTCGGCCCTGGCCCGGGAGACGCGGCCCGCAAGAAGGCAGGCGAAAGCGGACCGCCGTCACCGGATCCCAGACCGCCCTGCTCCTCCGCGCCTTTGAGAAGGATCGCTTTCCAGGCATCGCCGCCAGGGAAGAACTGGCCAGAGAGACGGGCCTCCCGGAGTCCAGGATTCAGATCTGGTTTCAGAATCGACGGGCCAGGCACCCGGGACAGGGTGGCAGGGCGCCCGCGCACGCAGGCGGCCTGTGCAACGCGGCCCCCGGTGGGTGTCACCCTGCTCCTTCGTGGGTCGCCTTCGCCCACGCCGGGGCGTGGGGAACGGCGCTTCCCGCACCCCGCGTGCCCTGCGCGCCTGGGGCTCTCCCCCAGGGGGCTTTCGTGAGCCAGGGAGCGAGGGCCGTCCCCGTGCTCCAGCCCAGCCAGGCCGCGCCGGCACGAGGGATCTCCCAAGCGGCCCCGGCACGCGCGGATTTTGCCTACACTGCCCTGGCTCCCCCGGACGGGGCGCTCTCCCACCCTCAGGCTCCTCGGTGGCCTGTGCACCCGAGCAAAGGCCGGGAGGACCGGGACCCGCAGCGCGACGGCCTGCCGGGCCCTTGCGCGGTGGGACAGCCTGGGCCGGCTCAGGCGGGGCCACAGGGCCAAGGTGGGCTTGCGCCACCCGCGTGCCAGGGGAGTCCGTGGTGGGGCTGGGGCCAGGGTCCCCAGGTCGCCGGGGCGGCGTGGGAACCCCAAGACGGGGCAGCCCCACCTCCCCAGCCCGCGCCCCCGGAGGCCTCCGCGCGGCAGGGGCAGGTGCAAGCCATCCGGGCGCCCCCCGAGGCGGGGCTCCTCCAGGAGCCGGGGCGCTCGTCTGCACTCCCCTCCGGCCTGCTGGATGAGCTCCTGCCGAGCCCGGAGTTTCTGCAGCGGGCGCAACCTTTCCTAGAAACGGAGGCCCCGGGGGAGCTGGAGGCCTCGGAAGAGGCGGCCTCGCTGGAACCACCCCTCAGCGAGGAAGAATACCGGGCTCTGCTGGAGGAGCTTTAAAAGGACGCGGGGCTGGGACGGGGTCGGGGCAGGGCGGTGGCCGGTGGCCTCTCTTTCGCGGGGAACACCTGGCTCGGCGTGGAGGGGCGTGTCTTCCCTCCGGGCCGACCCGCCTGGGATTCCTGCCTTCCAGGTCTAGGCCCGGTGAGAGACTCCACAGAGCGGAGAGCTGCCATTCTTTCCTGGGCATCCCGGGGATCCCAGCACCGGCCCAGGTACCAGCAGGTGGGCCGTCTACTGCGCACGCGCGGGTTCGCGGGCAGCCGCCTAGGCTCTGGGAGCAGCCCGGGCAGAGCTCTCGTGCCTTTCCGCCACCCCACCCCGGCCTGAACAACCCCTCGCCACCCCCAACCCCCACCCCCCACCACACACCCCCGGGAAATGCGTCCTCCCCTGGGCTGGGTGGAGAACCCCGTCCCGCGAAACACCGGGCCCGCGCAGCGTTCGGGCCCGCCATCCCTCCGGCGGCGGCTCGCCTCCTCTGCGCCTCCGCTCCACCGTCGCCCGCCCGCCCGCCCGCCCGTGCCCCTGCAGCCTCCCAGCTGCCACCGTGGAGCGCCTGGCGGCTGAACGCAGACCCCAGGCCCCGCGCACGCCGGCGATGCCGACCGTTCCAGGCGGGAGGGAAGGCGGGCAGAGATGGAGAGACGAACGGGAGACCCAGAGGGGCCGAAGGATGGGCGGAGGGAAGTTGGGAGGGAGGGAGGGAGGGAGGGAGGGAGGGAGGGAGGGAGGGAGGGAGGGAAGGAGAGAGAGGGAGGCAGTGAGGAACGGAGGGAGAGACAGAGCGACGCAGGGACAGAGGGCGGGCGGGAGGGAGCCAGGGACAGAGGGAGGAAGGCAGAGAGAAAAAACGGTCTCCGGCCTCCGAGAGCAACGAGACCCCCGCGCTCCGAGAAAAGGGTAAGCTCCAGGCCCGGGCTGAGGGCTGGGCCCACGGCCGCCGCGTCGGGCCGGCGGGGCACCCATTCGCCCCGATTCCGTGGCCCAAGGAACGGGCGGCTTCCTCAGAGACAAAAGACCGGGACCCGGGTTGCCGTCGGGTTTTCACCCGCGTGGTTCACAGACCGCACATCCCCAGGCTGAGCCTCGCAACGGAGCGCCAGGCCGACAGCCCCGACCACAGAGGAGCCACACTCAGGACGACTGAAGCGTGATTTGGGATTCCACGCTGCTGTGCCCTCTGCAAGGGGGCCTGTTGCTCACTTCGCTCCGGCCCCCGAAAGGCTGAGCATGTTGACTGTTTGCTTCCGGAGCTCTGCGGGCACCCACAGGCATCCAGGAACGGGTGGAAGACCGGCATGGTGTCTCTTCGCTCTCCTTGCCAGTTTCCAAACCGGCCACACTGCAGACTCCCCATGTTGCGGGACACAGGAATCCATCATCAGGCCATCACGCCGGGGATGCATCTTTTCCCTGGGGTCTCGCTCTGGTCTTCTGCGAGAAGACCTCCCAAGGTGCTGGGATTACAGGTCTGAGCCACCGCGCCCGACCTGTACTTGTGTCTTTTCCAAAATTGACTATTTTGGGATAAGCTTAACATCCTCACTGCCTGCCTTTGCCCCCCACAAGTAATTAGCATACGCCTAAATAAAGTTTAAGCAAGCTAGCTCCACTATTCCCAAGCATGTATTATCTAGGGTCTAGTCTTTAGAAGTATAAAGGACAAATCGTACGAGTACAACTACAGAAAATGTTGTACCCAAACTGGAAAGGCTTAAGTGATCAATTGACGGATTTGTGTTTCCTATGGAAGAGGGTAGGAGGCAGAGTGCTAATATAGATATATAGGGGAGAAGAGGACAGGGCTTTTATGAAATGAATGCAGTCAAATCTTGGGAAAAGTTTCTTAAGTAGCATGAATGTTAGAGAGAGGATTCATGCAATTTCAACTTTAGCCGTGTCTAAAAATATCAAGACAAAGCCAGCAGTTTTTGAAAAATAAATTCTTCTCCACAAAACTATTAATGAGACTGATGAGGTGTTTCCTTTATTTTTTTTCTTCCAATTACTTGGGTTTCATAGTCACATATTCAAGGGAGCGTACCGCTGTTTGGTAAAATGAGAGAATTCCACATCATGTTTTTGTTTGTTTGTTTTTAAAGATGAAAGAGCTGAACAACCTTGTTTGGTGTTAGCAATACCACCAGATTGTTCAAATTTCTTTAGAATCGTACTCCTTAAATTACACTGTGATGTAGTTTCAAAAATGGTCTGTAATGGCCTGTGAATTGACAGCTCATTAGGACATTCTTCAGTTTGGCTGAAACCAAAAAACCTGAAACCGTCGAAACTGAAAGAAAATGGGGTTTGCCAAATTCTGCTTCTTACACTTTCACCTACCACGCCGTGTTCAAATAGTGTGCTTGAAAAGTATCGGAAACTTAAGGTACTCTTAATTTCAGTATAGTTTCACCAAAGTGGTATTCGTTGTGAGAAAGCCATAATCTCATCAGTAATGCCTTTCGAAAAGATCCAACGGAAAATATGAACTAGCAACTCATCATGACAAGAAAGTAAAACTCAGGAAAAATGCTAAGGCAGAGCAGCTTCAGGCTTCAGTGTGAAACTATCATAGTCTGGGCGCAGTGGCTCACGCCTATAGTCCCTTCACTTTGGGAAGGCAAGTTGGGGCAGATCACCTGAAGTCGGCAGTTGAAGACCACCCTGGCCCAAACGGTGAAACCTCCTCTACACTTTAAATAAAAGACAAAAATTTGCCTGGCGTGGTGGCGTGCTCATTTAGTCCCAGCTACTCTGGAGGCTGAGGCAGGAGAACGCCTTGTGCCCAGGATGCGGAGGCTGCAGTGAGCTGAGCTCAGGCCACTGTAATCCAGCCTGGGGGACAGAGGGAGACTCTGTCTCAAAAATAAATCAATAAGTACATAAATAAATAAATAAAATGAAATGAAATTGAAATAATATTTTCATATTCCCCTTACCCAGCCCATTTTATTTTCAGAGTACTGGATAAACCACCAGTTTCCCTGTGCGTTAGAGATTTTTTTTTCTCAGACATTGAAGTTTTCTAAGTGCAACTTCATAAAAAGTCTCATTTTTAGCGTAGTTTCTTTATGGTTGTGAAACGTGAACTTTGCGATTCTGTGAGGAAGACTGAATTCTGAAATACCCCCTGCATTTCCCGCCCCTCGCGTCCCAGGGGAGTCCGTGGTGGGGCTGGGGCCAGGGTCCCCAGGTCGCCGGGGCGGCGTGGGAACCCCAAGCCGGGGCAGCCCCACCTCCCCAGCCCGCGCCCCCGGAGGCCTCCGCGCGGCAGGGGCAGGTGCAAGCCATCCGGGCGCCCCCCCAGGCGGGGCTCCTCCAGGAGCCGGAGCGCTCTTCTGCAGTCCCCTCCGGCCTGCTGGATGAGCTCCTGGCGAGCCCGGAGTTTCTGTAGCGGGCGCAACCTTTCCTAGAAACGGAGGCCCCGGGGGAGCTGGAGGCCTCGGAAGAGGCCGCCTCGCTGGAACCACTCCTCAGCGAGGAAGAATACCGGGCTCTGCCGGAGGAGCTTTAAAGGGACGCGGGGCTGGGACGGGGTCGGGGCAGGGCGGTGGCCGGTGGCCTCTCTTTCGCGGGGAACACCTGGCTCGGCGTGGAGGGGCGTGTCTTCCCTCCGGGCCGACCCGCCTGGGATTCCTGCCTTCCAGGTCTAGGCCCGGTGAGAGACTCCACAGAGCGGAGAGCTGCCATTCTTTCCTGGGCATCCCGGGGATCCCAGCGCCGGCCCAGGTACCAGCAGGTGGGCCGTCTACTGCGCACGCGCGGGTTCGCGGGCAGCCGCCTAGGCTCTGGGAGCAGCCCGGGCAGAGCTCTCGTGCCTTTCCGCCACCCCACCCCGGCCTGAACAACCCCTCGCCACCCCCACCCCCCACCCCCGGAAAATGCGTCCTCCCCTGGGCTGGGTGGAGAACCCCGTCCCGCGAAACACCGGGCCCGCGCAGCGTCCGGGCCCGCCATCCCTCCGGCGGCGGCTCGCCTCCTCTGCGCCTCCGCTCCACCGTCGCCCGCCCGGGCCCCTGCAGCCTCCCAGCTGCCACCGTGGAGCGCCTGGCGGCTGAACGCAGACCCCAGGCCCCGCGCACGCCGGCGATGCCGACCGTTCCAGGCGGGAGGGAAGGCGGGCAGAGATGGAGAGACGAACGGGAGACCCAGAGGGGCCGAAGGATGGGCGGAGGGAAGTTGGGAGGGAGGGAGGGAGAGAGAGGGAGGCAGTGAGGAACGGAGGGAGAGACAGAGCGACGCAGGGACAGAGGGCGGGCGGGAGGGAGCCAGGGACAGAGGGAGGAAGGCAGAGAGGAAAAGCGGTCTCCGGCCTCCGGGAGCAACGGGACCCCCGCGCTCCGGGAAAAGGGTAAGCGCCCGGCGCGGGCGGAGGGCTGGGCCCACGGCCGCCGCGTCGGGCCGGCGGGGCACCCGTTCGCCCCGATTCCGTGGCCCAACGAACGGGCGGCTTCCTCAGAGACAAAAGACCGGGACCCGGGTTGCCGTCGGGTTTTCACCCGCGTGGTTCACAGACCGCACATCCCCCGGCTGAGCCTCGCAACGGAGCGCCAGGCCGACAGCCCCGACCACAGAGGAGCCACACTCAGGACGACTGAAGCGTGATTTGGGATTCCACGCTGCTGTGCCCTCTGCAAGGGGGCCTGTTGCTCACGTCTCTCCGGCCCCCGAAAGGCTGAGCATGTTGACTGTTTGCTTCCGGAGCTCTGCGGGCACCCACAGGCATCCAGGGAAGGGTGGAAGACCGGCATGGTGTCTCTTCGCTCTCCTTGCCAGTTTCCAAACCGGCCACACTGCAGACTCCCCACGTTGCGGGACACAGGAATCACATCGTCAGGCCATCACGCCGGGGATGCATCCTTTCCCTGGGGTCTCGCTCTGGTCTTCTGCGTGGGAATGAACGAGAGCCACACGCCTGTGCGTGTGTGAGACTGTCACGGCCACGGCGACACCCACAGGCAGTGCCTCCTTCACGGAGAGAGGGCCTGGAAAACTCAAGACTCCCACGGAGGTTCAGTTCCACACTCCCCTCCACCCTTCCAGGCTGGATTCTCCCTGCTGAAGGCGCGTGGGAGCCCAGAGGGCGGCCTCCAGTTCCCGCGGGATTCCTGGAGAGGTCCGGAGAGCCAGCCCCCGAAACCCGCCCCCCTCACCCCTTCCCCCTCTCCCCCTTCCGCTTCGTCCCTCCCGCCCCCACCACCAGCGTCACCACCACCACCACCACCACCACCACAGCACCCCCTCCCCACGGCCCCAGGGGGCCTCCACGCCCTGGGACCCTTCCGGAGGGCGGGCTGTCCCAGGGCTCACCGCCATTCATGAAGGGGTGGAGCCTGCCTGCCTGTGGGCCTTTATAAGAGCGGCTGGCTGGCTGTCCGGGCCTGCCTCCTGGCTGCACCTGCGCCCAGTGCACAGGCCGGCTGAGGTGCCCGGGAGCCCGCGGGCCTCTCTCTGCCCGTGTCCGTCCGTGAAATTCCGGCCGGGGCTCCCCGCGATGGCTCTCCCGACACCTTCGGACGGCCCCCTCCCCGCGGAAGCCCGAGGACGAGGACGGCGAAGGAGACTCGTCTGGACCCCGAGCCAAAGCGAGGCCCTGCGAGCCTGCTTTGAGCGGAACCCGTACCCGGGCATCGCCACCAGAGAAGGGCTGGCCCAGGCCATCGGCGTTCCGGAGCCCAGGGTCCAGATTTGGTTTCAGAATGAGAGGTCACGCCAGCTGAGGCAGCACCGGCGGGAATCTCGGCCCTGGCCCGGGAGACGCGGCCCGCAAGAAGGCAGGCGAAAGCGGACCGCCGTCACCGGATCCCAGACCGCCCTGCTCCTCCGCGCCTTTGAGAAGGATCGCTTTCCAGGCATCGCCGCCAGGGAAGAACTGGCCAGAGAGACGGGCCTCCCGGAGTCCAGGATTCAGATCTGGTTTCAGAATCGACGGGCCAGGCACCCGGGACAGGGTGGCAGGGCGCCCGCGCACGCAGGCGGCCTGTGCAACGCGGCCCCCGGTGGGTGTCACCCTGCTCCTTCGTGGGTCGCCTTCGCCCACGCCGGGGCGTGGGGAACGGCGCTTCCCGCACCCCGCGTGCCCTGCGCGCCTGGGGCTCTCCCCCAGGGGGCTTTCGTGAGCCAGGGAGCGAGGGCCGTCCCCGTGCTCCAGCCCAGCCAGGCCGCGCCGGCACGAGGGATCTCCCAAGCGGCCCCGGCACGCGCGGATTTTGCCTACGCTGCCCTGGCTCCCCCGGACGGGGCGCTCTCCCACCCTCAGGCTCCTCGGTGGCCTGTGCACCCGAGCAAAGGCCGGGAGGACCGGGACCCGCAGCGCGACGGCCTGCCGGGCCCTTGCGCGGTGGGACAGCCTGGGCCGGCTCAAGCGGGGCCACAGGGCCAAGGTGGGCTTGCGCCACCCGCGTGCCAGGGGAGTCCGTGGTGGGGCTGGGGCCAGGGTCCCCAGGTCGCCGGGGCGGCGTGGGAACCCCAAGCCGGGGCAGCCCCACCTCCCCAACCCGCGCCCCCGGAGGCCTCCGCGGGGCAGGGGCAGGTGCAAGCCATCCGGGCGCCCCCCGAGGCGGGGCTCCTCCAGGAGCCGGGGCGCTCGTCTGCACTCCCCTCCGGCCTGCTGGATGAGCTCCTGGCGAGCCCGGAGTTTCTGCAGCGGGCGCAACCTTTCCTAGAAACGGAGGCCCCGGGGGAGCTGGAGGCCTCGGAAGAGGCGGCCTCGCTGGAACCACCCCTCAGCGAGGAAGAATACCGGGCTCTGCTGGAGGAGCTTTAAAAGGACGCGGGGCTGGGACGGGGTCGGGGCAGGGCGGTGGCCGGTGGCCTCTCTTTCGCGGGGAACACCTGGCTCGGCGTGGCGGGGCGTGTCTTCCCTCCGGGCCGACCCGCCTGGGATTCCTGCCTTCCAGGTCTAGGCCCGGTGAGAGACTCCACAGAGCGGAGAGCTGCCATTCTTTCCTGGGCATCCCGGGGATCCCAGCACCGGCCCAGGTACCAGCAGGTGGGCCGTCTACTGCGCACGCGCGGGTTCGCGGGCAGCCGCCTAGGCTCTGGGAGCAGCCCGGGCAGAGCTCTCGTGCCTTTCCGCCACCCCACCCCGGCCTGAACAACCCCTCGCCACCCCCAACCCCCACCCCCCACCACACACCCCCGGGAAATGCGTCCTCCCCTGGGCTGGGTGGAGAACCCCGTCCCGCGAAACACCGGGCCCGCGCAGCGTTCGGGCCCGCCATCCCTCCGGCGGCGGCTCGCCTCCTCTGCGCCTCCGCTCCACCGTCGCCCGCCCGCCCGCCCGCCCGCCCGTGCCCCTGCAGCCTCCCAGCTGCCACCGTGGAGCGCCTGGCGGCTGAACGCAGACCCCAGGCCCCGCGCACGCCGGCGATGCCGACCGTTCCAGGCGGGAGGGAAGGCGGGCAGAGATGGAGAGACGAACGGGAGACCCAGAGGGGCCGAAGGATGGGCGGAGGGAAGTTGGGAGGGAGGGAGGGAGGGAGGGAGGGAGGGAGGGAGGGAGGGAAGGAGAGAGAGGGAGGCAGTGAGGAACGGAGGGAGAGACAGAGCGACGCAGGGACAGAGGGCGGGCGGGAGGGAGCCAGGGACAGAGGGAGGAAGGCAGAGAGAAAAAACGGTCTCCGGCCTCCGAGAGCAACGAGACCCCCGCGCTCCGAGAAAAGGGTAAGCTCCAGGCCCGGGCTGAGGGCTGGGCCCACGGCCGCCGCGTCGGGCCGGCGGGGCACCCATTCGCCCCGATTCCGTGGCCCAAGGAACGGGCGGCTTCCTCAGAGACAAAAGACCGGGACCCGGGTTGCCGTCGGGTTTTCACCCGCGTGGTTCACAGACCGCACATCCCCAGGCTGAGCCTCGCAACGGAGCGCCAGGCCGACAGCCCCGACCACAGAGGAGCCACACTCAGGACGACTGAACCGTGATTTGGGATTCCACGCTGCTGTGCCCTCTGCAAGGGGGCCTGTTGCTCACTTCGCTCCGGCCCCCGAAAGGCTGAGCATGTTGACTGTTTGCTTCCGGAGCTCTGCGGGCACCCACAGGCATCCAGGAACGGGTGGAAGACCGGCATGGTGTCTCTTCGCTCTCCTTGCCAGTTTCCAAACCGGCCACACTGCAGACTCCCCATGTTGCGGGACACAGGAATCCATCATCAGGCCATCACGCCGGGGATGCATCTTTTCCCTGGGGTCTCGCTCTGGTCTTCTGCGAGAAGACCTCCCAAGGTGCTGGGATTACAGGTCTGAGCCACCGCGCCCGACCTGTACTTGTGTCTTTTCCAAAATTGACTATTTTGGGATAAGCTTAACATCCTCACTGCCTGCCTTTGCCCCCCACAAGTAATTAGCATACGCCTAAATAAAGTTTAAGCAAGCTAGCTCCACTATTCCCAAGCATGTATTATCTAGGGTCTAGTCTTTAGAAGTATAAAGGACAAATCGTACGAGTACAACTACAGAAAATGTTGTACCCAAACTGGAAAGGCTTAAGTGATCAATTGACGGATTTGTGTTTCCTATGGAAGAGGGTAGGAGGCAGAGTGCTAATATAGATATATAGGGGAGAAGAGGACAGGGCTTTTATGAAATGAATGCAGTCAAATCTTGGGAAAAGTTTCTTAAGTAGCATGAATGTTAGAGAGAGGATTCATGCAATTTCAACTTTAGCCGTGTCTAAAAATATCAAGACAAAGCCAGCAGTTTTTGAAAAATAAATTCTTCTCCACAAAACTATTAATGAGACTGATGAGGTGTTTCCTTTATTTTTTTTCTTCCAATTACTTGGGTTTCATAGTCACATATTCAAGGGAGCGTACCGCTGTTTGGTAAAATGAGAGAATTCCACATCATGTTTTTGTTTGTTTGTTTTTAAAGATGAAAGAGCTGAACAACCTTGTTTGGTGTTAGCAATACCACCAGATTGTTCAAATTTCTTTAGAATCGTACTCCTTAAATTACACTGTGATGTAGTTTCAAAAATGGTCTGTAATGGCCTGTGAATTGACAGCTCATTAGGACATTCTTCAGTTTGGCTGAAACCAAAAAACCTGAAACCGTCGAAACTGAAAGAAAATGGGGTTTGCCAAATTCTGCTTCTTACACTTTCACCTACCACGCCGTGTTCAAATAGTGTGCTTGAAAAGTATCGGAAACTTAAGGTACTCTTAATTTCAGTATAGTTTCACCAAAGTGGTATTCGTTGTGAGAAAGCCATAATCTCATCAGTAATGCCTTTCGAAAAGATCCAACGGAAAATATGAACTAGCAACTCATCATGACAAGAAAGTAAAACTCAGGAAAAATGCTAAGGCAGAGCAGCTTCAGGCTTCAGTGTGAAACTATCATAGTCTGGGCGCAGTGGCTCACGCCTATAGTCCCTTCACTTTGGGAAGGCAAGTTGGGGCAGATCACCTGAAGTCGGCAGTTGAAGACCACCCTGGCCCAAACGGTGAAACCTCCTCTACACTTTAAACAAAAGACAAAAATTTGCCTGGCGTGGTGGCGTGCTCATTTAGTCCCAGCTACTCTGGATGCTGAGGCAGGAGAACGCCTTGTGCCCAGGATGCGGAGGCTGCAGTGAGCTGAGCTCAGGCCACTGTAATCCAGCCTGGGGGACAGAGGGAGACTCTGTCTCAAAAATAAATCAATAAGTACATAAATAAATAAATAAAATGAAATGAAATTGAAATAATATTTTCATATTCCCCTCACCCAGCCCATTTTATTTTCAGAGTACTGGATAAACCACCAGTTTCCCTGTGCGTTAGAGATTTTTTTTTCTCAGACATTGAAGTTTTCTAAGTGCAACTTCATAAAAAGTCTCATTTTTAGCGTAGATAGTTTCTTTATGGTTGTGAAACGTGACCTTTGCGATTCTGTGAGGAAGACTGAATTCTGAAATACCCCCTGCATTTCCCGCCCCTCGCGTCCCAGGGGAGTCCGTGGTGGGGCTGGGGCCAGGGTCCCCAGGTCGCCGGGGCGGCGTGGGAACCCCAAGCCGGGGCACAGCCCGCGCCCCCGGAGGCCTCCGCGCGGCAGGGGCAGGTGCAAGCCATCCGGGCGCCCCCCCAGGCGGGGCTCCTCCAGGAGCCGAGGCGCTCGTCTGCACTCCCCTCCGGCCTGCTGGATGAGCTCCTGGCGAGCCCGGAGTTTCTGCAGCGGGCGCAACCTTTCCTAGAAACGGAGGCCCCGGGGGAGCTGGAGGCCTCGGAAAAGGCCGCCTCGCTGGAACCACCCCTCAGCGAGGAAGAATACCGGGCTCTGCTGGAGGAGCTTTAAAAGGACGCGGGGCTGGGACGGGGTCGGGGCAGGGCGGTGGCCGGTGGCCTCTCTTTCGCGGGGAACACCTGGCTCGGCGTGGAGGGGCGTGTCTTCCCTCCGGGCCGACCCGCCTGGGATTCCTGCCTTCCAGGTCTAGGCCCGGTGAGAGACTCCACAGAGCGGAGAGCTGCCATTCTTTCCTGGGCATCCCGGGGATCCCAGCGCCGGCCCAGGTACCAGCAGGTGGGCCGTCTACTGCGCACGCGCGGGTTCGCGGGCAGCCGCCTAGGCTCTGGGAGCAGCCCGGGCAGAGCTCTCGTGCCTTTCCGCCACCCCACCCCGGCCTGAACAACCCCTCGCCACCCCCACCCCCCACCCCCGGAAAATGCGTCCTCCCCTGGGCTGGGTGGAGAACCCCGTCCCGCGAAACACCGGGCCCGCGCAGCGTCCGGGCCCGCCATCCCTCCGGCGGCGGCTCGCCTCCTCTGCGCCTCCGCTCCACCGTCGCCCGCCCGGGCCCCTGCAGCCTCCCAGCTGCCACCGTGGAGCGCCTGGCGGCTGAACGCAGACCCCAGGCCCCGCGCACGCCGGCGATGCCGACCGTTCCAGGCGGGAGGGAAGGCGGGCAGAGATGGAGAGACGAACGGGAGACCCAGAGGGGCCGAAGGATGGGCGGAGGGAAGTTGGGAGGGAGGGAGGGAGAGAGAGGGAGGCAGTGAGGAACGGAGGGAGAGACAGAGCGACGCAGGGACAGAGGGCGGGCGGGAGGGAGCCAGGGACAGAGGGAGGAAGGCAGAGAGAAAAAACGGTCTCCGGCCTCCGAGAGCAACGAGACCCCCGCGCTCCGAGAAAAGGGTAAGCTCCAGGCGCGGGCTGAGGGCTGGGCCCACGGCCGCCGCGTCGGGCCGGCGGGACACCCATTTGCCCGGATTCCGTGGCCCAACGAACGGGCGGCTTCCTCAGAGACAAAAGACCGGGACCCGGGTTGCCGTCGGGTTTTCACCCGCGTGGTTCACAGACCGCACATCCCCCGGCTGAGCCTCGCAACGGAGCGCCAGGCCGACATCCCCGACCACAGAGGAGCCACACTCAGGACGAGTGAAGCGTGATTTGGGATTCCACGCTGCTGTGCCCTCTGCAAGGGGGCCTGTTGCTCACGTCTCTCCGGCCCCCGAAAGGCTGAGCATGTTGACTGTTTGCTTCCGGAGCTCTGCGGGCACCCACAGGCATCCAGGGAAGGGTGGAAGACCGGCATGGTGTCTCTTCGCTCTCCTTGCCAGTTTCCAAACCGGCCACACTGCAGACTCCCCATGTTGCGGGACACAGGAATCACATCGTCAGGCCATCACGCCGGGGATGCATCCTTTCCCTGGGGTCTCGCTCTGGTCTTCTGCGTGGGAATGAACGAGAGCCACACGCCTGTGCGTGTGTGAGACTGTCACGGCCACGGCGACACCCACAGGCATTGCCTCCTTCACGGAGAGAGGGCCTGGAAAACTCAAGACTCCCACGGAGGTTCAGTTCCACACTCCCCTCCACCCTTCCAGGCTGGATTCTCCCTGCTGAAGGCGCGTGGGAGCCCAGAGGGCGGCCTCCAGTTCCCGCGGGATTCCTGGAGAGGTCCGGAGAGCCAGCCCCCGAAACCCGCCCCCCTCACCCCTTCCCCCTCTCCCCCTTCCGCTTCGTCCCTCCCGCCCCCACCACCAGCGTCACCACCACCACCACCACCACCACCACAGCACCCCCTCCCCACGGCCCCAGGGGGCCTCCACGCCCTGGGACCCTTCCGGAGGGCGGGCTGTCCCAGGGCTCACCGCCATTCATGAAGGGGTGGAGCCTGCCTGCCTGTGGGCCTTTATAAGAGCGGCTGGCTGGCTGTCCGGGCCTGCCTCCTGGCTGCACCTGCGCCCAGTGCACAGGCCGGCTGAGGTGCCCGGGAGCCCGCGGGCCTCTCTCTGCCCGTGTCCGTCCGTGAAATTCCGGCCGGGGCTCCCCGCGATGGCTCTCCCGACACCTTCGGACGGCCCCCTCCCCGCGGAAGCCCGAGGACGAGGACGGCGAAGGAGACTCGTCTGGACCCCGAGCCAAAGCGAGGCCCTGCGAGCCTGCTTTGAGCGGAACCCGTACCCGGGCATCGCCACCAGAGAAGGGCTGGCCCAGGCCATCGGCGTTCCGGAGCCCAGGGTCCAGATTTGGTTTCAGAATGAGAGGTCACGCCAGCTGAGGCAGCACCGGCGGGAATCTCGGCCCTGGCCCGGGAGACGCGGCCCGCAAGAAGGCAGGCGAAAGCGGACCGCCGTCACCGGATCCCAGACCGCCCTGCTCCTCCGCGCCTTTGAGAAGGATCGCTTTCCAGGCATCGCCGCCAGGGAAGAACTGGCCAGAGAGACGGGCCTCCCGGAGTCCAGGATTCAGATCTGGTTTCAGAATCGACGGGCCAGGCACCCGGGACAGGGTGGCAGGGCGCCCGCGCACGCAGGCGGCCTGTGCAACGCGGCCCCCGGTGGGTGTCACCCTGCTCCTTCGTGGGTCGCCTTCGCCCACGCCGGGGCGTGGGGAACGGCGCTTCCCGCACCCCGCGTGCCCTGCGCGCCTGGGGCTCTCCCCCAGGGGGCTTTCGTGAGCCAGGGAGCGAGGGCCGTCCCCGTGCTCCAGCCCAGCCAGGCCGCGCCGGCACGAGGGATCTCCCAAGCGGCCCCGGCACGCGCGGATTTTGCCTACACTGCCCTGGCTCCCCCGGACGGGGCGCTCTCCCACCCTCAGGCTCCTCGGTGGCCTGTGCACCCGAGCAAAGGCCGGGAGGACCGGGACCCGCAGCGCGACGGCCTGCCGGGCCCTTGCGCGGTGGGACAGCCTGGGCCGGCTCAGGCGGGGCCACAGGGCCAAGGTGGGCTTGCGCCACCCGCGTGCCAGGGGAGTCCGTGGTGGGGCTGGGGCCAGGGTCCCCAGGTCGCCGGGGCGGCGTGGGAACCCCAAGACGGGGCAGCCCCACCTCCCCAGCCCGCGCCCCCGGAGGCCTCCGCGCGGCAGGGGCAGGTGCAAGCCATCCGGGCGCCCCCCGAGGCGGGGCTCCTCCAGGAGCCGGGGCGCTCGTCTGCACTCCCCTCCGGCCTGCTGGATGAGCTCCTGCCGAGCCCGGAGTTTCTGCAGCGGGCGCAACCTTTCCTAGAAACGGAGGCCCCGGGGGAGCTGGAGGCCTCGGAAGAGGCGGCCTCGCTGGAACCACCCCTCAGCGAGGAAGAATACCGGGCTCTGCTGGAGGAGCTTTAAAAGGACGCGGGGCTGGGACGGGGTCGGGGCAGGGCGGTGGCCGGTGGCCTCTCTTTCGCGGGGAACACCTGGCTCGGCGTGGAGGGGCGTGTCTTCCCTCCGGGCCGACCCGCCTGGGATTCCTGCCTTCCAGGTCTAGGCCCGGTGAGAGACTCCACAGAGCGGAGAGCTGCCATTCTTTCCTGGGCATCCCGGGGATCCCAGCACCGGCCCAGGTACCAGCAGGTGGGCCGTCTACTGCGCACGCGCGGGTTCGCGGGCAGCCGCCTAGGCTCTGGGAGCAGCCCGGGCAGAGCTCTCGTGCCTTTCCGCCACCCCACCCCGGCCTGAACAACCCCTCGCCACCCCCAACCCCCACCCCCCACCACACACCCCCGGGAAATGCGTCCTCCCCTGGGCTGGGTGGAGAACCCCGTCCCGCGAAACACCGGGCCCGCGCAGCGTTCGGGCCCGCCATCCCTCCGGCGGCGGCTCGCCTCCTCTGCGCCTCCGCTCCACCGTCGCCCGCCCGCCCGCCCGCCCGTGCCCCTGCAGCCTCCCAGCTGCCACCGTGGAGCGCCTGGCGGCTGAACGCAGACCCCAGGCCCCGCGCACGCCGGCGATGCCGACCGTTCCAGGCGGGAGGGAAGGCGGGCAGAGATGGAGAGACGAACGGGAGACCCAGAGGGGCCGAAGGATGGGCGGAGGGAAGTTGGGAGGGAGGGAGGGAGGGAGGGAGGGAGGGAGGGAGGGAGGGAGGGAGGGAAGGAGAGAGAGGGAGGCAGTGAGGAACGGAGGGAGAGACAGAGCGACGCAGGGACAGAGGGCGGGCGGGAGGGAGCCAGGGACAGAGGGAGGAAGGCAGAGAGAAAAAACGGTCTCCGGCCTCCGAGAGCAACGAGACCCCCGCGCTCCGAGAAAAGGGTAAGCTCCAGGCCCGGGCTGAGGGCTGGGCCCACGGCCGCCGCGTCGGGCCGGCGGGGCACCCATTCGCCCCGATTCCGTGGCCCAAGGAACGGGCGGCTTCCTCAGAGACAAAAGACCGGGACCCGGGTTGCCGTCGGGTTTTCACCCGCGTGGTTCACAGACCGCACATCCCCAGGCTGAGCCTCGCAACGGAGCGCCAGGCCGACAGCCCCGACCACAGAGGAGCCACACTCAGGACGACTGAAGCGTGATTTGGGATTCCACGCTGCTGTGCCCTCTGCAAGGGGGCCTGTTGCTCACTTCGCTCCGGCCCCCGAAAGGCTGAGCATGTTGACTGTTTGCTTCCGGAGCTCTGCGGGCACCCACAGGCATCCAGGAACGGGTGGAAGACCGGCATGGTGTCTCTTCGCTCTCCTTGCCAGTTTCCAAACCGGCCACACTGCAGACTCCCCATGTTGCGGGACACAGGAATCCATCATCAGGCCATCACGCCGGGGATGCATCTTTTCCCTGGGGTCTCGCTCTGGTCTTCTGCGAGAAGACCTCCCAAGGTGCTGGGATTACAGGTCTGAGCCACCGCGCCCGACCTGTACTTGTGTCTTTTCCAAAATTGACTATTTTGGGATAAGCTTAACATCCTCACTGCCTGCCTTTGCCCCCCACAAGTAATTAGCATACGCCTAAATAAAGTTTAAGCAAGCTAGCTCCACTATTCCCAAGCATGTATTATCTAGGGTCTAGTCTTTAGAAGTATAAAGGACAAATCGTACGAGTACAACTACAGAAAATGTTGTACCCAAACTGGAAAGGCTTAAGTGATCAATTGACGGATTTGTGTTTCCTATGGAAGAGGGTAGGAGGCAGAGTGCTAATATAGATATATAGGGGAGAAGAGGACAGGGCTTTTATGAAATGAATGCAGTCAAATCTTGGGAAAAGTTTCTTAAGTAGCATGAATGTTAGAGAGAGGATTCATGCAATTTCAACTTTAGCCGTGTCTAAAAATATCAAGACAAAGCCAGCAGTTTTTGAAAAATAAATTCTTCTCCACAAAACTATTAATGAGACTGATGAGGTGTTTCCTTTATTTTTTTTCTTCCAATTACTTGGGTTTCATAGTCACATATTCAAGGGAGCGTACCGCTGTTTGGTAAAATGAGAGAATTCCACATCATGTTTTTGTTTGTTTGTTTTTAAAGATGAAAGAGCTGAACAACCTTGTTTGGTGTTAGCAATACCACCAGATTGTTCAAATTTCTTTAGAATCGTACTCCTTAAATTACACTGTGATGTAGTTTCAAAAATGGTCTGTAATGGCCTGTGAATTGACAGCTCATTAGGACATTCTTCAGTTTGGCTGAAACCAAAAAACCTGAAACCGTCGAAACTGAAAGAAAATGGGGTTTGCCAAATTCTGCTTCTTACACTTTCACCTACCACGCCGTGTTCAAATAGTGTGCTTGAAAAGTATCGGAAACTTAAGGTACTCTTAATTTCAGTATAGTTTCACCAAAGTGGTATTCGTTGTGAGAAAGCCATAATCTCATCAGTAATGCCTTTCGAAAAGATCCAACGGAAAATATGAACTAGCAACTCATCATGACAAGAAAGTAAAACTCAGGAAAAATGCTAAGGCAGAGCAGCTTCAGGCTTCAGTGTGAAACTATCATAGTCTGGGCGCAGTGGCTCACGCCTATAGTCCCTTCACTTTGGGAAGGCAAGTTGGGGCAGATCACCTGAAGTCGGCAGTTGAAGACCACCCTGGCCCAAACGGTGAAACCTCCTCTACACTTTAAATAAAAGACAAAAATTTGCCTGGCGTGGTGGCGTGCTCATTTAGTCCCAGCTACTCTGGAGGCTGAGGCAGGAGAACGCCTTGTGCCCAGGATGCGGAGGCTGCAGTGAGCTGAGCTCAGGCCACTGTAATCCAGCCTGGGGGACAGAGGGAGACTCTGTCTCAAAAATAAATCAATAAGTACATAAATAAATAAATAAAATGAAATGAAATTGAAATAATATTTTCATATTCCCCTTACCCAGCCCATTTTATTTTCAGAGTACTGGATAAACCACCAGTTTCCCTGTGCGTTAGAGATTTTTTTTTCTCAGACATTGAAGTTTTCTAAGTGCAACTTCATAAAAAGTCTCATTTTTAGCGTAGTTTCTTTATGGTTGTGAAACGTGAACTTTGCGATTCTGTGAGGAAGACTGAATTCTGAAATACCCCCTGCATTTCCCGCCCCTCGCGTCCCAGGGGAGTCCGTGGTGGGGCTGGGGCCAGGGTCCCCAGGTCGCCGGGGCGGCGTGGGAACCCCAAGCCGGGGCAGCCCCACCTCCCCAGCCCGCGCCCCCGGAGGCCTCCGCGCGGCAGGGGCAGGTGCAAGCCATCCGGGCGCCCCCCCAGGCGGGGCTCCTCCAGGAGCCGGAGCGCTCTTCTGCAGTCCCCTCCGGCCTGCTGGATGAGCTCCTGGCGAGCCCGGAGTTTCTGTAGCGGGCGCAACCTTTCCTAGAAACGGAGGCCCCGGGGGAGCTGGAGGCCTCGGAAGAGGCCGCCTCGCTGGAACCACTCCTCAGCGAGGAAGAATACCGGGCTCTGCCGGAGGAGCTTTAAAGGGACGCGGGGCTGGGACGGGGTCGGGGCAGGGCGGTGGCCGGTGGCCTCTCTTTCGCGGGGAACACCTGGCTCGGCGTGGAGGGGCGTGTCTTCCCTCCGGGCCGACCCGCCTGGGATTCCTGCCTTCCAGGTCTAGGCCCGGTGAGAGACTCCACAGAGCGGAGAGCTGCCATTCTTTCCTGGGCATCCCGGGGATCCCAGCGCCGGCCCAGGTACCAGCAGGTGGGCCGTCTACTGCGCACGCGCGGGTTCGCGGGCAGCCGCCTAGGCTCTGGGAGCAGCCCGGGCAGAGCTCTCGTGCCTTTCCGCCACCCCACCCCGGCCTGAACAACCCCTCGCCACCCCCACCCCCCACCCCCGGAAAATGCGTCCTCCCCTGGGCTGGGTGGAGAACCCCGTCCCGCGAAACACCGGGCCCGCGCAGCGTCCGGGCCCGCCATCCCTCCGGCGGCGGCTCGCCTCCTCTGCGCCTCCGCTCCACCGTCGCCCGCCCGGGCCCCTGCAGCCTCCCAGCTGCCACCGTGGAGCGCCTGGCGGCTGAACGCAGACCCCAGGCCCCGCGCACGCCGGCGATGCCGACCGTTCCAGGCGGGAGGGAAGGCGGGCAGAGATGGAGAGACGAACGGGAGACCCAGAGGGGCCGAAGGATGGGCGGAGGGAAGTTGGGAGGGAGGGAGGGAGAGAGAGGGAGGCAGTGAGGAACGGAGGGAGAGACAGAGCGACGCAGGGACAGAGGGCGGGCGGGAGGGAGCCAGGGACAGAGGGAGGAAGGCAGAGAGGAAAAGCGGTCTCCGGCCTCCGGGAGCAACGGGACCCCCGCGCTCCGGGAAAAGGGTAAGCGCCCGGCGCGGGCGGAGGGCTGGGTCCACGGCCGCCGCGTCGGGCCGGCGGGGCACCCGTTCGCCCCGATTCCGTGGCCCAACGAACGGGCGGCTTCCTCAGAGACAAAAGACCGGGACCCGGGTTGCCGTCGGGTTTTCACCCGCGTGGTTCACAGACCGCACATCCCCCGGCTGAGCCTCGCAACGGAGCGCCAGGCCGACAGCCCCGACCACAGAGGAGCCACACTCAGGACGACTGAAGCGTGATTTGGGATTCCACGCTGCTGTGCCCTCTGCAAGGGGGCCTGTTGCTCACGTCTCTCCGGCCCCCGAAAGGCTGAGCATGTTGACTGTTTCCTTCCGGAGCTCTGCGGGCACCCACAGGCATCCAGGGAAGGGTGGAAGACCGGCATGGTGTCTCTTCGCTCTCCTTGCCAGTTTCCAAACCGGCCACACTGCAGACTCCCCACGTTGCGGGACACAGGAATCACATCGTCAGGCCATCACGCCGGGGATGCATCCTTTCCCTGGGGTCTCGCTCTGGTCTTCTGCGTGGGAATGAACGAGAGCCACACGCCTGTGCGTGTGTGAGACTGTCACGGCCACGGCGACACCCACAGGCAGTGCCTCCTTCACGGAGAGAGGGCCTGGAAAACTCAAGACTCCCACGGAGGTTCAGTTCCACACTCCCCTCCACCCTTCCAGGCTGGATTCTCCCTGCTGAAGGCGCGTGGGAGCCCAGAGGGCGGCCTCCAGTTCCCGCGGGATTCCTGGAGAGGTCCGGAGAGCCAGCCCCCGAAACCCGCCCCCCTCACCCCTTCCCCCTCTCCCCCTTCCGCTTCGTCCCTCCCGCCCCCACCACCAGCGTCACCACCACCACCACCACCACCACCACAGCACCCCCTCCCCACGGCCCCAGGGGGCCTCCACGCCCTGGGACCCTTCCGGAGGGCGGGCTGTCCCAGGGCTCACCGCCATTCATGAAGGGGTGGAGCCTGCCTGCCTGTGGGCCTTTATAAGAGCGGCTGGCTGGCTGTCCGGGCCTGCCTCCTGGCTGCACCTGCGCCCAGTGCACAGGCCGGCTGAGGTGCCCGGGAGCCCGCGGGCCTCTCTCTGCCCGTGTCCGTCCGTGAAATTCCGGCCGGGGCTCCCCGCGATGGCTCTCCCGACACCTTCGGACGGCCCCCTCCCCGCGGAAGCCCGAGGACGAGGACGGCGAAGGAGACTCGTCTGGACCCCGAGCCAAAGCGAGGCCCTGCGAGCCTGCTTTGAGCGGAACCCGTACCCGGGCATCGCCACCAGAGAAGGGCTGGCCCAGGCCATCGGCGTTCCGGAGCCCAGGGTCCAGATTTGGTTTCAGAATGAGAGGTCACGCCAGCTGAGGCAGCACCGGCGGGAATCTCGGCCCTGGCCCGGGAGACGCGGCCCGCAAGAAGGCAGGCGAAAGCGGACCGCCGTCACCGGATCCCAGACCGCCCTGCTCCTCCGCGCCTTTGAGAAGGATCGCTTTCCAGGCATCGCCGCCAGGGAAGAACTGGCCAGAGAGACGGGCCTCCCGGAGTCCAGGATTCAGATCTGGTTTCAGAATCGACGGGCCAGGCACCCGGGACAGGGTGGCAGGGCGCCCGCGCACGCAGGCGGCCTGTGCAACGCGGCCCCCGGTGGGTGTCACCCTGCTCCTTCGTGGGTCGCCTTCGCCCACGCCGGGGCGTGGGGAACGGCGCTTCCCGCACCCCGCGTGCCCTGCGCGCCTGGGGCTCTCCCCCAGGGGGCTTTCGTGAGCCAGGGAGCGAGGGCCGTCCCCGTGCTCCAGCCCAGCCAGGCCGCGCCGGCACGAGGGATCTCCCAAGCGGCCCCGGCACGCGCGGATTTTGCCTACGCTGCCCTGGCTCCCCCGGACGGGGCGCTCTCCCACCCTCAGGCTCCTCGGTGGCCTGTGCACCCGAGCAAAGGCCGGGAGGACCGGGACCCGCAGCGCGACGGCCTGCCGGGCCCTTGCGCGGTGGGACAGCCTGGGCCGGCTCAAGCGGGGCCACAGGGCCAAGGTGGGCTTGCGCCACCCGCGTGCCAGGGGAGTCCGTGGTGGGGCTGGGGCCAGGGTCCCCAGGTCGCCGGGGCGGCGTGGGAACCCCAAGCCGGGGCAGCCCCACCTCCCCAACCCGCGCCCCCGGAGGCCTCCGCGGGGCAGGGGCAGGTGCAAGCCATCCGGGCGCCCCCCGAGGCGGGGCTCCTCCAGGAGCCGGGGCGCTCGTCTGCACTCCCCTCCGGCCTGCTGGATGAGCTCCTGGCGAGCCCGGAGTTTCTGCAGCGGGCGCAACCTTTCCTAGAAACGGAGGCCCCGGGGGAGCTGGAGGCCTCGGAAGAGGCGGCCTCGCTGGAACCACCCCTCAGCGAGGAAGAATACCGGGCTCTGCTGGAGGAGCTTTAAAAGGACGCGGGGCTGGGACGGGGTCGGGGCAGGGCGGTGGCCGGTGGCCTCTCTTTCGCGGGGAACACCTGGCTCGGCGTGGCGGGGCGTGTCTTCCCTCCGGGCCGACCCGCCTGGGATTCCTGCCTTCCAGGTCTAGGCCCGGTGAGAGACTCCACAGAGCGGAGAGCTGCCATTCTTTCCTGGGCATCCCGGGGATCCCAGCACCGGCCCAGGTACCAGCAGGTGGGCCGTCTACTGCGCACGCGCGGGTTCGCGGGCAGCCGCCTAGGCTCTGGGAGCAGCCCGGGCAGAGCTCTCGTGCCTTTCCGCCACCCCACCCCGGCCTGAACAACCCCTCGCCACCCCCAACCCCCACCCCCCACCACACACCCCCGGGAAATGCGTCCTCCCCTGGGCTGGGTGGAGAACCCCGTCCCGCGAAACACCGGGCCCGCGCAGCGTTCGGGCCCGCCATCCCTCCGGCGGCGGCTCGCCTCCTCTGCGCCTCCGCTCCACCGTCGCCCGCCCGCCCGCCCGCCCGCCCGTGCCCCTGCAGCCTCCCAGCTGCCACCGTGGAGCGCCTGGCGGCTGAACGCAGACCCCAGGCCCCGCGCACGCCGGCGATGCCGACCGTTCCAGGCGGGAGGGAAGGCGGGCAGAGATGGAGAGACGAACGGGAGACCCAGAGGGGCCGAAGGATGGGCGGAGGGAAGTTGGGAGGGAGGGAGGGAGGGAGGGAGGGAGGGAGGGAGGGAGGGAAGGAGAGAGAGGGAGGCAGTGAGGAACGGAGGGAGAGACAGAGCGACGCAGGGACAGAGGGCGGGCGGGAGGGAGCCAGGGACAGAGGGAGGAAGGCAGAGAGAAAAAACGGTCTCCGGCCTCCGAGAGCAACGAGACCCCCGCGCTCCGAGAAAAGGGTAAGCTCCAGGCCCGGGCTGAGGGCTGGGCCCACGGCCGCCGCGTCGGGCCGGCGGGGCACCCATTCGCCCCGATTCCGTGGCCCAAGGAACGGGCGGCTTCCTCAGAGACAAAAGACCGGGACCCGGGTTGCCGTCGGGTTTTCACCCGCGTGGTTCACAGACCGCACATCCCCAGGCTGAGCCTCGCAACGGAGCGCCAGGCCGACAGCCCCGACCACAGAGGAGCCACACTCAGGACGACTGAACCGTGATTTGGGATTCCACGCTGCTGTGCCCTCTGCAAGGGGGCCTGTTGCTCACTTCGCTCCGGCCCCCGAAAGGCTGAGCATGTTGACTGTTTGCTTCCGGAGCTCTGCGGGCACCCACAGGCATCCAGGAACGGGTGGAAGACCGGCATGGTGTCTCTTCGCTCTCCTTGCCAGTTTCCAAACCGGCCACACTGCAGACTCCCCATGTTGCGGGACACAGGAATCCATCATCAGGCCATCACGCCGGGGATGCATCTTTTCCCTGGGGTCTCGCTCTGGTCTTCTGCGAGAAGACCTCCCAAGGTGCTGGGATTACAGGTCTGAGCCACCGCGCCCGACCTGTACTTGTGTCTTTTCCAAAATTGACTATTTTGGGATAAGCTTAACATCCTCACTGCCTGCCTTTGCCCCCCACAAGTAATTAGCATACGCCTAAATAAAGTTTAAGCAAGCTAGCTCCACTATTCCCAAGCATGTATTATCTAGGGTCTAGTCTTTAGAAGTATAAAGGACAAATCGTACGAGTACAACTACAGAAAATGTTGTACCCAAACTGGAAAGGCTTAAGTGATCAATTGACGGATTTGTGTTTCCTATGGAAGAGGGTAGGAGGCAGAGTGCTAATATAGATATATAGGGGAGAAGAGGACAGGGCTTTTATGAAATGAATGCAGTCAAATCTTGGGAAAAGTTTCTTAAGTAGCATGAATGTTAGAGAGAGGATTCATGCAATTTCAACTTTAGCCGTGTCTAAAAATATCAAGACAAAGCCAGCAGTTTTTGAAAAATAAATTCTTCTCCACAAAACTATTAATGAGACTGATGAGGTGTTTCCTTTATTTTTTTTCTTCCAATTACTTGGGTTTCATAGTCACATATTCAAGGGAGCGTACCGCTGTTTGGTAAAATGAGAGAATTCCACATCATGTTTTTGTTTGTTTGTTTTTAAAGATGAAAGAGCTGAACAACCTTGTTTGGTGTTAGCAATACCACCAGATTGTTCAAATTTCTTTAGAATCGTACTCCTTAAATTACACTGTGATGTAGTTTCAAAAATGGTCTGTAATGGCCTGTGAATTGACAGCTCATTAGGACATTCTTCAGTTTGGCTGAAACCAAAAAACCTGAAACCGTCGAAACTGAAAGAAAATGGGGTTTGCCAAATTCTGCTTCTTACACTTTCACCTACCACGCCGTGTTCAAATAGTGTGCTTGAAAAGTATCGGAAACTTAAGGTACTCTTAATTTCAGTATAGTTTCACCAAAGTGGTATTCGTTGTGAGAAAGCCATAATCTCATCAGTAATGCCTTTCGAAAAGATCCAACGGAAAATATGAACTAGCAACTCATCATGACAAGAAAGTAAAACTCAGGAAAAATGCTAAGGCAGAGCAGCTTCAGGCTTCAGTGTGAAACTATCATAGTCTGGGCGCAGTGGCTCACGCCTATAGTCCCTTCACTTTGGGAAGGCAAGTTGGGGCAGATCACCTGAAGTCGGCAGTTGAAGACCACCCTGGCCCAAACGGTGAAACCTCCTCTACACTTTAAATAAAAGACAAAAATTTGCCTGGCGTGGTGGCGTGCTCATTTAGTCCCAGCTACTCTGGAGGCTGAGGCAGGAGAACGCCTTGTGCCCAGGATGCGGAGGCTGCAGTGAGCTGAGCTCAGGCCACTGTAATCCAGCCTGGGGGACAGAGGGAGACTCTGTCTCAAAAATAAATCAATAAGTACATAAATAAATAAATAAAATGAAATGAAATTGAAATAATATTTTCATATTCCCCTTACCCAGCCCATTTTATTTTCAGAGTACTGGATAAACCACCAGTTTCCCTGTGCGTTAGAGATTTTTTTTTCTCAGACATTGAAGTTTTCTAAGTGCAACTTCATAAAAAGTCTCATTTTTAGCGTAGTTTCTTTATGGTTGTGAAACGTGAACTTTGCGATTCTGTGAGGAAGACTGAATTCTGAAATACCCCCTGCATTTCCCGCCCCTCGCGTCCCAGGGGAGTCCGTGGTGGGGCTGGGGCCAGGGTCCCCAGGTCGCCGGGGCGGCGTGGGAACCCCAAGCCGGGGCAGCCCCACCTCCCCAGCCCGCGCCCCCGGAGGCCTCCGCGCGGCAGGGGCAGGTGCAAGCCATCCGGGCGCCCCCCCAGGCGGGGCTCCTCCAGGAGCCGGAGCGCTCTTCTGCAGTCCCCTCCGGCCTGCTGGATGAGCTCCTGGCGAGCCCGGAGTTTCTGTAGCGGGCGCAACCTTTCCTAGAAACGGAGGCCCCGGGGGAGCTGGAGGCCTCGGAAGAGGCCGCCTCGCTGGAACCACTCCTCAGCGAGGAAGAATACCGGGCTCTGCCGGAGGAGCTTTAAAGGGACGCGGGGCTGGGACGGGGTCGGGGCAGGGCGGTGGCCGGTGGCCTCTCTTTCGCGGGGAACACCTGGCTCGGCGTGGAGGGGCGTGTCTTCCCTCCGGGCCGACCCGCCTGGGATTCCTGCCTTCCAGGTCTAGGCCCGGTGAGAGACTCCACAGAGCGGAGAGCTGCCATTCTTTCCTGGGCATCCCGGGGATCCCAGCGCCGGCCCAGGTACCAGCAGGTGGGCCGTCTACTGCGCACGCGCGGGTTCGCGGGCAGCCGCCTAGGCTCTGGGAGCAGCCCGGGCAGAGCTCTCGTGCCTTTCCGCCACCCCACCCCGGCCTGAACAACCCCTCGCCACCCCCACCCCCCACCCCCGGAAAATGCGTCCTCCCCTGGGCTGGGTGGAGAACCCCGTCCCGCGAAACACCGGGCCCGCGCAGCGTCCGGGCCCGCCATCCCTCCGGCGGCGGCTCGCCTCCTCTGCGCCTCCGCTCCACCGTCGCCCGCCCGGGCCCCTGCAGCCTCCCAGCTGCCACCGTGGAGCGCCTGGCGGCTGAACGCAGACCCCAGGCCCCGCGCACGCCGGCGATGCCGACCGTTCCAGGCGGGAGGGAAGGCGGGCAGAGATGGAGAGACGAACGGGAGACCCAGAGGGG
This sequence comes from Pongo abelii, assembly GCF_028885655.2. NCBI lineage: Eukaryota > Metazoa > Chordata > Mammalia > Primates > Hominidae > Pongo > Pongo abelii. Next base: position 212,606,680 of record NC_071988.2, read on the forward strand.
CCGAAGGATGGGCGGAGGGAAGTTGGGAGGGAGGGAGGGAGAGAGAGGGAGGCAGTGAGGAACGGAGGGAGAGACAGAGCGACGCAGGGACAGAGGGCGGGCGGGAGGGAGCCAGGGACAGAGGGAGGAAGGCAGAGAGGAAAAGCGGTCTCCGGCCTCCGGGAGCAACGGGACCCCCGCGCTCCGGGAAAAGGGTAAGCGCCCGGCGCGGGCGGAGGGCTGGGCCCACGGCCGCCGCGTCGGGCCGGCGGGGCACCCGTTCGCCCCGATTCCGTGGCCCAACGAACGGGCGGCTTCCTCAGAGACAAAAGACCGGGACCCGGGTTGCCGTCGGGTTTTCACCCGCGTGGTTCACAGACCGCACATCCCCCGGCTGAGCCTCGCAACGGAGCGCCAGGCCGACAGCCCCGACCACAGAGGAGCCACACTCAGGACGACTGAAGCGTGATTTGGGATTCCACGCTGCTGTGCCCTCTGCAAGGGGGCCTGTTGCTCACGTCTCTCCGGCCCCCGAAAGGCTGAGCATGTTGACTGTTTCCTTCCGGAGCTCTGCGGGCACCCACAGGCATCCAGGGAAGGGTGGAAGACCGGCATGGTGTCTCTTCGCTCTCCTTGCCAGTTTCCAAACCGGCCACACTGCAGACTCCCCACGTTGCGGGACACAGGAATCACATCGTCAGGCCATCACGCCGGGGATGCATCCTTTCCCTGGGGTCTCGCTCTGGTCTTCTGCGTGGGAATGAACGAGAGCCACACGCCTGTGCGTGTGTGAGACTGTCACGGCCACGGCGACACCCACAGGCAGTGCCTCCTTCACGGAGAGAGGGCCTGGAAAACTCAAGACTCCCACGGAGGTTCAGTTCCACACTCCCCTCCACCCTTCCAGGCTGGATTCTCCCTGCTGAAGGCGCGTGGGAGCCCAGAGGGCGGCCTCCAGTTCCCGCGGGATTCCTGGAGAGGTCCGGAGAGCCAGCCCCCGAAACCCGCCCCCCTCACCCCTTCCCCCTCTCCCCCTTCCGCTTCGTCCCTCCCGCCCCCACCACCAGCGTCACCACCACCACCACCACCACCACCACAGCACCCCCTCCCCACGGCCCCAGGGGGCCTCCACGCCCTGGGACCCTTCCGGAGGGCGGGCTGTCCCAGGGCTCACCGCCATTCATGAAGGGGTGGAGCCTGCCTGCCTGTGGGCCTTTATAAGAGCGGCTGGCTGGCTGTCCGGGCCTGCCTCCTGGCTGCACCTGCGCCCAGTGCACAGGCCGGCTGAGGTGCCCGGGAGCCCGCGGGCCTCTCTCTGCCCGTGTCCGTCCGTGAAATTCCGCCCGGGGCTCCCCGCGATGGCTCTCCCGACACCTTCGGACGGCCCCCTCCCCGCGGAAGCCCGAGGACGAGGACGGCGAAGGAGACTCGTCTGGACCCCGAGCCAAAGCGAGGCCCTGCGAGCCTGCTTTGAGCGGAACCCGTACCCGGGCATCGCCACCAGAGAAGGGCTGGCCCAGGCCATCGGCGTTCCGGAGCCCAGGGTCCAGATTTGGTTTCAGAATGAGAGGTCACGCCAGCTGAGGCAGCACCGGCGGGAATCTCGGCCCTGGCCCGGGAGACGCGGCCCGCAAGAAGGCAGGCGAAAGCGGACCGCCGTCACCGGATCCCAGACCGCCCTGCTCCTCCGCGCCTTTGAGAAGGATCGCTTTCCAGGCATCGCCGCCAGGGAAGAACTGGCCAGAGAGACGGGCCTCCCGGAGTCCAGGATTCAGATCTGGTTTCAGAATCGACGGGCCAGGCACCCGGGACAGGGTGGCAGGGCGCCCGCGCACGCAGGCGGCCTGTGCAACGCGGCCCCCGGTGGGTGTCACCCTGCTCCTTCGTGGGTCGCCTTCGCCCACGCCGGGGCGTGGGGAACGGCGCTTCCCGCACCCCGCGTGCCCTGCGCGCCTGGGGCTCTCCCCCAGGGGGCTTTCGTGAGCCAGGGAGCGAGGGCCGTCCCCGTGCTCCAGCCCAGCCAGGCCGCGCCGGCACGAGGGATCTCCCAAGCGGCCCCGGCACGCGCGGATTTTGCCTACGCTGCCCTGGCTCCCCCGGACGGGGCGCTCTCCCACCCTCAGGCTCCTCGGTGGCCTGTGCACCCGAGCAAAGGCCGGGAGGACCGGGACCCGCAGCGCGACGGCCTGCCGGGCCCTTGCGCGGTGGGACAGCCTGGGCCGGCTCAAGCGGGGCCACAGGGCCAAGGTGGGCTTGCGCCACCCGCGTGCCAGGGGAGTCCGTGGTGGGGCTGGGGCCAGGGTCCCCAGGTCGCCGGGGCGGCGTGGGAACCCCAAGCCGGGGCAGCCCCACCTCCCCAACCCGCGCCCCCGGAGGCCTCCGCGAGGCAGGGGCAGGTGCAAGCCATCCGGGCGCCCCCCGAGGCGGGGCTCCTCCAGGAGCCGGGGCGCTCGTCTGCACTCCCCTCCGGCCTGCTGGATGAGCTCCTGGCGAGCCCGGAGTTTCTGCAGCGGGCGCAACCTTTCCTAGAAACGGAGGCCCCGGGGGAGCTGGAGGCCTCGGAAGAGGCGGCCTCGCTGGAACCACCCCTCAGCGAGGAAGAATACCGGGCTCTGCTGGAGGAGCTTTAAAAGGACGCGGGGCTGGGACGGGGTCGGGGCAGGGCGGTGGCCGGTGGCCTCTCTTTCGCGGGGAACACCTGGCTCGGCGTGGCGGGGCGTGTCTTCCCTCCGGGCCGACCCGCCTGGGATTCCTGCCTTCCAGGTCTAGGCCCGGTGAGAGACTCCACAGAGCGGAGAGCTGCCATTCTTTCCTGGGCATCCCGGGGATCCCAGCACCGGCCCAGGTACCAGCAGGTGGGCCGTCTACTGCGCACGCGCGGGTTCGCGGGCAGCCGCCTAGGCTCTGGGAGCAGCCCGGGCAGAGCTCTCGTGCCTTTCCGCCACCCCACCCCGGCCTGAACAACCCCTCGCCACCCCCAACCCCCACCCCCCACCACACACCCCCGGGAAATGCGTCCTCCCCTGGGCTGGGTGGAGAACCCCGTCCCGCGAAACACCGGGCCCGCGCAGCGTTCGGGCCCGCCATCCCTCCGGCGGCGGCTCGCCTCCTCTGCGCCTCCGCTCCACCGTCGCCCGCCCGCCCGCCCGCCCGCCCGTGCCCCTGCAGCCTCCCAGCTGCCACCGTGGAGCGCCTGGCGGCTGAACGCAGACCCCAGGCCCCGCGCACGCCGGCGATGCCGACCGTTCCAGGCGGGAGGGAAGGCGGGCAGAGATGGAGAGACGAACGGGAGACCCAGAGGGGCCGAAGGATGGGCGGAGGGAAGTTGGGAGGGAGGGAGGGAGGGAGGGAGGGAGGGAGGGAGGGAGGGAAGGAGAGAGAGGGAGGCAGTGAGGAACGGAGGGAGAGACAGAGCGACGCAGGGACAGAGGGCGGGCGGGAGGGAGCCAGGGACAGAGGGAGGAAGGCAGAGAGAAAAAACGGTCTCCGGCCTCCGAGAGCAACGAGACCCCCGCGCTCCGAGAAAAGGGTAAGCTCCAGGCCCGGGCTGAGGGCTGGGCCCACGGCCGCCGCGTCGGGCCGGCGGGGCACCCATTCGCCCCGATTCCGTGGCCCAAGGAACGGGCGGCTTCCTCAGAGACAAAAGACCGGGACCCGGGTTGCCGTCGGGTTTTCACCCGCGTGGTTCACAGACCGCACATCCCCAGGCTGAGCCTCGCAACGGAGCGCCAGGCCGACAGCCCCGACCACAGAGGAGCCACACTCAGGACGACTGAACCGTGATTTGGGATTCCACGCTGCTGTGCCCTCTGCAAGGGGGCCTGTTGCTCACTTCGCTCCGGCCCCCGAAAGGCTGAGCATGTTGACTGTTTGCTTCCGGAGCTCTGCGGGCACCCACAGGCATCCAGGAACGGGTGGAAGACCGGCATGGTGTCTCTTCGCTCTCCTTGCCAGTTTCCAAACCGGCCACACTGCAGACTCCCCATGTTGCGGGACACAGGAATCCATCATCAGGCCATCACGCCGGGGATGCATCTTTTCCCTGGGGTCTCGCTCTGGTCTTCTGCGAGAAGACCTCCCAAGGTGCTGGGATTACAGGTCTGAGCCACCGCGCCCGACCTGTACTTGTGTCTTTTCCAAAATTGACTATTTTGGGATAAGCTTAACATCCTCACTGCCTGCCTTTGCCCCCCACAAGTAATTAGCATACGCCTAAATAAAGTTTAAGCAAGCTAGCTCCACTATTCCCAAGCATGTATTATCTAGGGTCTAGTCTTTAGAAGTATAAAGGACAAATCGTACGAGTACAACTACAGAAAATGTTGTACCCAAACTGGAAAGGCTTAAGTGATCAATTGACGGATTTGTGTTTCCTATGGAAGAGGGTAGGAGGCAGAGTGCTAATATAGATATATAGGGGAGAAGAGGACAGGGCTTTTATGAAATGAATGCAGTCAAATCTTGGGAAAAGTTTCTTAAGTAGCATGAATGTTAGAGAGAGGATTCATGCAATTTCAACTTTAGCCGTGTCTAAAAATATCAAGACAAAGCCAGCAGTTTTTGAAAAATAAATTCTTCTCCACAAAACTATTAATGAGACAGATGAGGTGTTTCCTTTATTTTTTTTCTTCCAATTACTTGGGTTTCATAGTCACATATTCAAGGGAGCGTACCGCTGTTTGGTAAAATGAGAGAATTCCACATCATGTTTTTGTTTGTTTGTTTTTAAAGATGAAAGAGCTGAACAACCTTGTTTGGTGTTAGCAATACCACCAGATTGTTCAAATTTCTTTAGAATCGTACTCCTTAAATTACACTGTGATGTAGTTTCAAAAATGGTCTGTAATGGCCTGTGAATTGACAGCTCATTAGGACATTCTTCAGTTTGGCTGAAACCAAAAAACCTGAAACCGTCGAAACTGAAAGAAAATGGGGTTTGCCAAATTCTGCTTCTTACACTTTCACCTACCACGCCGTGTTCAAATAGTGTGCTTGAAAAGTATCGGAAACTTAAGGTACTCTTAATTTCAGTATAGTTTCACCAAAGTGGTATTCGTTGTGAGAAAGCCATAATCTCATCAGTAATGCCTTTCGAAAAGATCCAACGGAAAATATGAACTAGCAACTCATCATGACAAGAAAGTAAAACTCAGGAAAAATGCTAAGGCAGAGCAGCTTCAGGCTTCAGTGTGAAACTATCATAGTCTGGGCGCAGTGGCTCACGCCTATAGTCCCTTCACTTTGGGAAGGCAAGTTGGGGCAGATCACCTGAAGTCGGCAGTTGAAGACCACCCTGGCCCAAACGGTGAAACCTCCTCTACACTTTAAATAAAAGACAAAAATTTGCCTGGCGTGGTGGCGTGCTCATTTAGTCCCAGCTACTCTGGAGGCTGAGGCAGGAGAACGCCTTGTGCCCAGGATGCGGAGGCTGCAGTGAGCTGAGCTCAGGCCACTGTAATCCAGCCTGGGGGACAGAGGGAGACTCTGTCTCAAAAATAAATCAATAAGTACATAAATAAATAAATAAAATGAAATGAAATTGAAATAATATTTTCATATTCCCCTTACCCAGCCCATTTTATTTTCAGAGTACTGGATAAACCACCAGTTTCCCTGTGCGTTAGAGATTTTTTTTTCTCAGACATTGAAGTTTTCTAAGTGCAACTTCATAAAAAGTCTCATTTTTAGCGTAGTTTCTTTATGGTTGTGAAACGTGAACTTTGCGATTCTGTGAGGAAGACTGAATTCTGAAATACCCCCTGCATTTCCCGCCCCTCGCGTCCCAGGGGAGTCCGTGGTGGGGCTGGGGCCAGGGTCCCCAGGTCGCCGGGGCGGCGTGGGAACCCCAAGCCGGGGCAGCCCCACCTCCCCAGCCCGCGCCCCCGGAGGCCTCCGCGCGGCAGGGGCAGGTGCAAGCCATCCGGGCGCCCCCCCAGGCGGGGCTCCTCCAGGAGCCGGAGCGCTCTTCTGCAGTCCCCTCCGGCCTGCTGGATGAGCTCCTGGCGAGCCCGGAGTTTCTGTAGCGGGCGCAACCTTTCCTAGAAACGGAGGCCCCGGGGGAGCTGGAGGCCTCGGAAGAGGCCGCCTCGCTGGAACCACTCCTCAGCGAGGAAGAATACCGGGCTCTGCCGGAGGAGCTTTAAAGGGACGCGGGGCTGGGACGGGGTCGGGGCAGGGCGGTGGCCGGTGGCCTCTCTTTCGCGGGGAACACCTGGCTCGGCGTGGAGGGGCGTGTCTTCCCTCCGGGCCGACCCGCCTGGGATTCCTGCCTTCCAGGTCTAGGCCCGGTGAGAGACTCCACAGAGCGGAGAGCTGCCATTCTTTCCTGGGCATCCCGGGGATCCCAGCGCCGGCCCAGGTACCAGCAGGTGGGCCGTCTACTGCGCACGCGCGGGTTCGCGGGCAGCCGCCTAGGCTCTGGGAGCAGCCCGGGCAGAGCTCTCGTGCCTTTCCGCCACCCCACCCCGGCCTGAACAACCCCTCGCCACCCCCACCCCCCACCCCCGGAAAATGCGTCCTCCCCTGGGCTGGGTGGAGAACCCCGTCCCGCGAAACACCGGGCCCGCGCAGCGTCCGGGCCCGCCATCCCTCCGGCGGCGGCTCGCCTCCTCTGCGCCTCCGCTCCACCGTCGCCCGCCCGGGCCCCTGCAGCCTCCCAGCTGCCACCGTGGAGCGCCTGGCGGCTGAACGCAGACCCCAGGCCCCGCGCACGCCGGCGATGCCGACCGTTCCAGGCGGGAGGGAAGGCGGGCAGAGATGGAGAGACGAACGGGAGACCCAGAGGGGCCGAAGGATGGGCGGAGGGAAGTTGGGAGGGAGGGAGGGAGAGAGAGGGAGGCAGTGAGGAACGGAGGGAGAGACAGAGCGACGCAGGGACAGAGGGCGGGCGGGAGGGAGCCAGGGACAGAGGGAGGAAGGCAGAGAGGAAAAGCGGTCTCCGGCCTCCGGGAGCAACGGGACCCCCGCGCTCCGGGAAAAGGGTAAGCGCCCGGCGCGGGCGGAGGGCTGGGCCCACGGCCGCCGCGTCGGGCCGGCGGGGCACCCGTTCGCCCCGATTCCGTGGCCCAACGAACGGGCGGCTTCCTCAGAGACAAAAGACCGGGACCCGGGTTGCCGTCGGGTTTTCACCCGCGTGGTTCACAGACCGCACATCCCCCGGCTGAGCCTCGCAACGGAGCGCCAGGCCGACAGCCCCGACCACAGAGGAGCCACACTCAGGACGACTGAAGCGTGATTTGGGATTCCACGCTGCTGTGCCCTCTGCAAGGGGGCCTGTTGCTCACGTCTCTCCGGCCCCCGAAAGGCTGAGCATGTTGACTGTTTCCTTCCGGAGCTCTGCGGGCACCCACAGGCATCCAGGGAAGGGTGGAAGACCGGCATGGTGTCTCTTCGCTCTCCTTGCCAGTTTCCAAACCGGCCACACTGCAGACTCCCCACGTTGCGGGACACAGGAATCACATCGTCAGGCCATCACGCCGGGGATGCATCCTTTCCCTGGGGTCTCGCTCTGGTCTTCTGCGTGGGAATGAACGAGAGCCACACGCCTGTGCGTGTGTGAGACTGTCACGGCCACGGCGACACCCACAGGCAGTGCCTCCTTCACGGAGAGAGGGCCTGGAAAACTCAAGACTCCCACGGAGGTTCAGTTCCACACTCCCCTCCACCCTTCCAGGCTGGATTCTCCCTGCTGAAGGCGCGTGGGAGCCCAGAGGGCGGCCTCCAGTTCCCGCGGGATTCCTGGAGAGGTCCGGAGAGCCAGCCCCCGAAACCCGCCCCCCTCACCCCTTCCCCCTCTCCCCCTTCCGCTTCGTCCCTCCCGCCCCCACCACCAGCGTCACCACCACCACCACCACCACCACCACAGCACCCCCTCCCCACGGCCCCAGGGGGCCTCCACGCCCTGGGACCCTTCCGGAGGGCGGGCTGTCCCAGGGCTCACCGCCATTCATGAAGGGGTGGAGCCTGCCTGCCTGTGGGCCTTTATAAGAGCGGCTGGCTGGCTGTCCGGGCCTGCCTCCTGGCTGCACCTGCGCCCAGTGCACAGGCCGGCTGAGGTGCCCGGGAGCCCGCGGGCCTCTCTCTGCCCGTGTCCGTCCGTGAAATTCCGCCCGGGGCTCCCCGCGATGGCTCTCCCGACACCTTCGGACGGCCCCCTCCCCGCGGAAGCCCGAGGACGAGGACGGCGAAGGAGACTCGTCTGGACCCCGAGCCAAAGCGAGGCCCTGCGAGCCTGCTTTGAGCGGAACCCGTACCCGGGCATCGCCACCAGAGAAGGGCTGGCCCAGGCCATCGGCGTTCCGGAGCCCAGGGTCCAGATTTGGTTTCAGAATGAGAGGTCACGCCAGCTGAGGCAGCACCGGCGGGAATCTCGGCCCTGGCCCGGGAGACGCGGCCCGCAAGAAGGCAGGCGAAAGCGGACCGCCGTCACCGGATCCCAGACCGCCCTGCTCCTCCGCGCCTTTGAGAAGGATCGCTTTCCAGGCATCGCCGCCAGGGAAGAACTGGCCAGAGAGACGGGCCTCCCGGAGTCCAGGATTCAGATCTGGTTTCAGAATCGACGGGCCAGGCACCCGGGACAGGGTGGCAGGGCGCCCGCGCACGCAGGCGGCCTGTGCAACGCGGCCCCCGGTGGGTGTCACCCTGCTCCTTCGTGGGTCGCCTTCGCCCACGCCGGGGCGTGGGGAACGGCGCTTCCCGCACCCCGCGTGCCCTGCGCGCCTGGGGCTCTCCCCCAGGGGGCTTTCGTGAGCCAGGGAGCGAGGGCCGTCCCCGTGCTCCAGCCCAGCCAGGCCGCGCCGGCACGAGGGATCTCCCAAGCGGCCCCGGCACGCGCGGATTTTGCCTACGCTGCCCTGGCTCCCCCGGACGGGGCGCTCTCCCACCCTCAGGCTCCTCGGTGGCCTGTGCACCCGAGCAAAGGCCGGGAGGACCGGGACCCGCAGCGCGACGGCCTGCCGGGCCCTTGCGCGGTGGGACAGCCTGGGCCGGCTCAAGCGGGGCCACAGGGCCAAGGTGGGCTTGCGCCACCCGCGTGCCAGGGGAGTCCGTGGTGGGGCTGGGGCCAGGGTCCCCAGGTCGCCGGGGCGGCGTGGGAACCCCAAGCCGGGGCAGCCCCACCTCCCCAACCCGCGCCCCCGGAGGCCTCCGCGGGGCAGGGGCAGGTGCAAGCCATCCGGGCGCCCCCCGAGGCGGGGCTCCTCCAGGAGCCGGGGCGCTCGTCTGCACTCCCCTCCGGCCTGCTGGATGAGCTCCTGGCGAGCCCGGAGTTTCTGCAGCGGGCGCAACCTTTCCTAGAAACGGAGGCCCCGGGGGAGCTGGAGGCCTCGGAAGAGGCGGCCTCGCTGGAACCACCCCTCAGCGAGGAAGAATACCGGGCTCTGCTGGAGGAGCTTTAAAAGGACGCGGGGCTGGGACGGGGTCGGGGCAGGGCGGTGGCCGGTGGCCTCTCTTTCGCGGGGAACACCTGGCTCGGCGTGGCGGGGCGTGTCTTCCCTCCGGGCCGACCCGCCTGGGATTCCTGCCTTCCAGGTCTAGGCCCGGTGAGAGACTCCACAGAGCGGAGAGCTGCCATTCTTTCCTGGGCATCCCGGGGATCCCAGCACCGGCCCAGGTACCAGCAGGTGGGCCGTCTACTGCGCACGCGCGGGTTCGCGGGCAGCCGCCTAGGCTCTGGGAGCAGCCCGGGCAGAGCTCTCGTGCCTTTCCGCCACCCCACCCCGGCCTGAACAACCCCTCGCCACCCCCAACCCCCACCCCCCACCACACACCCCCGGGAAATGCGTCCTCCCCTGGGCTGGGTGGAGAACCCCGTCCCGCGAAACACCGGGCCCGCGCAGCGTTCGGGCCCGCCATCCCTCCGGCGGCGGCTCGCCTCCTCTGCGCCTCCGCTCCACCGTCGCCCGCCCGCCCGCCCGCCCGCCCGTGCCCCTGCAGCCTCCCAGCTGCCACCGTGGAGCGCCTGGCGGCTGAACGCAGACCCCAGGCCCCGCGCACGCCGGCGATGCCGACCGTTCCAGGCGGGAGGGAAGGCGGGCAGAGATGGAGAGACGAACGGGAGACCCAGAGGGGCCGAAGGATGGGCGGAGGGAAGTTGGGAGGGAGGGAGGGAGGGAGGGAGGGAGGGAGGGAGGGAGGGAAGGAGAGAGAGGGAGGCAGTGAGGAACGGAGGGAGAGACAGAGCGACGCAGGGACAGAGGGCGGGCGGGAGGGAGCCAGGGACAGAGGGAGGAAGGCAGAGAGAAAAAACGGTCTCCGGCCTCCGAGAGCAACGAGACCCCCGCGCTCCGAGAAAAGGGTAAGCTCCAGGCCCGGGCTGAGGGCTGGGCCCACGGCCGCCGCGTCGGGCCGGCGGGGCACCCATTCGCCCCGATTCCGTGGCCCAAGGAACGGGCGGCTTCCTCAGAGACAAAAGACCGGGACCCGGGTTGCCGTCGGGTTTTCACCCGCGTGGTTCACAGACCGCACATCCCCAGGCTGAGCCTCGCAACGGAGCGCCAGGCCGACAGCCCCGACCACAGAGGAGCCACACTCAGGACGACTGAACCGTGATTTGGGATTCCACGCTGCTGTGCCCTCTGCAAGGGGGCCTGTTGCTCACTTCGCTCCGGCCCCCGAAAGGCTGAGCATGTTGACTGTTTGCTTCCGGAGCTCTGCGGGCACCCACAGGCATCCAGGAACGGGTGGAAGACCGGCATGGTGTCTCTTCGCTCTCCTTGCCAGTTTCCAAACCGGCCACACTGCAGACTCCCCATGTTGCGGGACACAGGAATCCATCATCAGGCCATCACGCCGGGGATGCATCTTTTCCCTGGGGTCTCGCTCTGGTCTTCTGCGAGAAGACCTCCCAAGGTGCTGGGATTACAGGTCTGAGCCACCGCGCCCGACCTGTACTTGTGTCTTTTCCAAAATTGACTATTTTGGGATAAGCTTAACATCCTCACTGCCTGCCTTTGCCCCCCACAAGTAATTAGCATACGCCTAAATAAAGTTTAAGCAAGCTAGCTCCACTATTCCCAAGCATGTATTATCTAGGGTCTAGTCTTTAGAAGTATAAAGGACAAATCGTACGAGTACAACTACAGAAAATGTTGTACCCAAACTGGAAAGGCTTAAGTGATCAATTGACGGATTTGTGTTTCCTATGGAAGAGGGTAGGAGGCAGAGTGCTAATATAGATATATAGGGGAGAAGAGGACAGGGCTTTTATGAAATGAATGCAGTCAAATCTTGGGAAAAGTTTCTTAAGTAGCATGAATGTTAGAGAGAGGATTCATGCAATTTCAACTTTAGCCGTGTCTAAAAATATCAAGACAAAGCCAGCAGTTTTTGAAAAATAAATTCTTCTCCACAAAACTATTAATGAGACTGATGAGGTGTTTCCTTTATTTTTTTTCTTCCAATTACTTGGGTTTCATAGTCACATATTCAAGGGAGCGTACCGCTGTTTGGTAAAATGAGAGAATTCCACATCATGTTTTTGTTTGTTTGTTTTTAAAGATGAAAGAGCTGAACAACCTTGTTTGGTGTTAGCAATACCACCAGATTGTTCAAATTTCTTTAGAATCGTACTCCTTAAATTACACTGTGATGTAGTTTCAAAAATGGTCTGTAATGGCCTGTGAATTGACAGCTCATTAGGACATTCTTCAGTTTGGCTGAAACCAAAAAACCTGAAACCGTCGAAACTGAAAGAAAATGGGGTTTGCCAAATTCTGCTTCTTACACTTTCACCTACCACGCCGTGTTCAAATAGTGTGCTTGAAAAGTATCGGAAACTTAAGGTACTCTTAATTTCAGTATAGTTTCACCAAAGTGGTATTCGTTGTGAGAAAGCCATAATCTCATCAGTAATGCCTTTCGAAAAGATCCAACGGAAAATATGAACTAGCAACTCATCATGACAAGAAAGTAAAACTCAGGAAAAATGCTAAGGCAGAGCAGCTTCAGGCTTCAGTGTGAAACTATCATAGTCTGGGCGCAGTGGCTCACGCCTATAGTCCCTTCACTTTGGGAAGGCAAGTTGGGGCAGATCACCTGAAGTCGGCAGTTGAAGACCACCCTGGCCCAAACGGTGAAACCTCCTCTACACTTTAAATAAAAGACAAAAATTTGCCTGGCGTGGTGGCGTGCTCATTTAGTCCCAGCTACTCTGGAGGCTGAGGCAGGAGAACGCCTTGTGCCCAGGATGCGGAGGCTGCAGTGAGCTGAGCTCAGGCCACTGTAATCCAGCCTGGGGGACAGAGGGAGACTCTGTCTCAAAAATAAATCAATAAGTACATAAATAAATAAATAAAATGAAATGAAATTGAAATAATATTTTCATATTCCCCTTACCCAGCCCATTTTATTTTCAGAGTACTGGATAAACCACCAGTTTCCCTGTGCGTTAGAGATTTTTTTTTCTCAGACATTGAAGTTTTCTAAGTGCAACTTCATAAAAAGTCTCATTTTTAGCGTAGTTTCTTTATGGTTGTGAAACGTGAACTTTGCGATTCTGTGAGGAAGACTGAATTCTGAAATACCCCCTGCATTTCCCGCCCCTCGCGTCCCAGGGGAGTCCGTGGTGGGGCTGGGGCCAGGGTCCCCAGGTCGCCGGGGCGGCGTGGGAACCCCAAGCCGGGGCAGCCCCACCTCCCCAGCCCGCGCCCCCGGAGGCCTCCGCGCGGCAGGGGCAGGTGCAAGCCATCCGGGCGCCCCCCCAGGCGGGGCTCCTCCAGGAGCCGGAGCGCTCTTCTGCAGTCCCCTCCGGCCTGCTGGATGAGCTCCTGGCGAGCCCGGAGTTTCTGTAGCGGGCGCAACCTTTCCTAGAAACGGAGGCCCCGGGGGAGCTGGAGGCCTCGGAAGAGGCCGCCTCGCTGGAACCACTCCTCAGCGAGGAAGAATACCGGGCTCTGCCGGAGGAGCTTTAAAGGGACGCGGGGCTGGGACGGGGTCGGGGCAGGGCGGTGGCCGGTGGCCTCTCTTTCGCGGGGAACACCTGGCTCGGCGTGGAGGGGCGTGTCTTCCCTCCGGGCCGACCCGCCTGGGATTCCTGCCTTCCAGGTCTAGGCCCGGTGAGAGACTCCACAGAGCGGAGAGCTGCCATTCTTTCCTGGGCATCCCGGGGATCCCAGCGCCGGCCCAGGTACCAGCAGGTGGGCCGTCTACTGCGCACGCGCGGGTTCGCGGGCAGCCGCCTAGGCTCTGGGAGCAGCCCGGGCAGAGCTCTCGTGCCTTTCCGCCACCCCACCCCGGCCTGAACAACCCCTCGCCACCCCCACCCCCCACCCCCGGAAAATGCGTCCTCCCCTGGGCTGGGTGGAGAACCCCGTCCCGCGAAACACCGGGCCCGCGCAGCGTCCGGGCCCGCCATCCCTCCGGCGGCGGCTCGCCTCCTCTGCGCCTCCGCTCCACCGTCGCCCGCCCGGGCCCCTGCAGCCTCCCAGCTGCCACCGTGGAGCGCCTGGCGGCTGAACGCAGACCCCAGGCCCCGCGCACGCCGGCGATGCCGACCGTTCCAGGCGGGAGGGAAGGCGGGCAGAGATGGAGAGACGAACGGGAGACCCAGAGGGGCCGAAGGATGGGCGGAGGGAAGTTGGGAGGGAGGGAGGGAGAGAGAGGGAGGCAGTGAGGAACGGAGGGAGAGACAGAGCGACGCAGGGACAGAGGGCGGGCGGGAGGGAGCCAGGGACAGAGGGAGGAAGGCAGAGAGGAAAAGCGGTCTCCGGCCTCCGGGAGCAACGGGACCCCCGCGCTCCGGGAAAAGGGTAAGCGCCCGGCGCGGGCGGAGGGCTGGGCCCACGGCCGCCGCGTCGGGCCGGCGGGGCACCCGTTCGCCCCGATTCCGTGGCCCAACGAACGGGCGGCTTCCTCAGAGACAAAAGACCGGGACCCGGGTTGCCGTCGGGTTTTCACCCGCGTGGTTCACAGACCGCACATCCCCCGGCTGAGCCTCGCAACGGAGCGCCAGGCCGACAGCCCCGACCACAGAGGAGCCACACTCAGGACGACTGAAGCGTGATTTGGGATTCCACGCTGCTGTGCCCTCTGCAAGGGGGCCTGTTGCTCACGTCTCTCCGGCCCCCGAAAGGCTGAGCATGTTGACTGTTTCCTTCCGGAGCTCTGCGGGCACCCACAGGCATCCAGGGAAGGGTGGAAGACCGGCATGGTGTCTCTTCGCTCTCCTTGCCAGTTTCCAAACCGGCCACACTGCAGACTCCCCACGTTGCGGGACACAGGAATCACATCGTCAGGCCATCACGCCGGGGATGCATCCTTTCCCTGGGGTCTCGCTCTGGTCTTCTGCGTGGGAATGAACGAGAGCCACACGCCTGTGCGTGTGTGAGACTGTCACGGCCACGGCGACACCCACAGGCAGTGCCTCCTTCACGGAGAGAGGGCCTGGAAAACTCAAGACTCCCACGGAGGTTCAGTTCCACACTCCCCTCCACCCTTCCAGGCTGGATTCTCCCTGCTGAAGGCGCGTGGGAGCCCAGAGGGCGGCCTCCAGTTCCCGCGGGATTCCTGGAGAGGTCCGGAGAGCCAGCCCCCGAAACCCGCCCCCCTCACCCCTTCCCCCTCTCCCCCTTCCGCTTCGTCCCTCCCGCCCCCACCACCAGCGTCACCACCACCACCACCACCACCACCACAGCACCCCCTCCCCACGGCCCCAGGGGGCCTCCACGCCCTGGGACCCTTCCGGAGGGCGGGCTGTCCCAGGGCTCACCGCCATTCATGAAGGGGTGGAGCCTGCCTGCCTGTGGGCCTTTATAAGAGCGGCTGGCTGGCTGTCCGGGCCTGCCTCCTGGCTGCACCTGCGCCCAGTGCACAGGCCGGCTGAGGTGCCCGGGAGCCCGCGGGCCTCTCTCTGCCCGTGTCCGTCCGTGAAATTCCGCCCGGGGCTCCCCGCGATGGCTCTCCCGACACCTTCGGACGGCCCCCTCCCCGCGGAAGCCCGAGGACGAGGACGGCGAAGGAGACTCGTCTGGACCCCGAGCCAAAGCGAGGCCCTGCGAGCCTGCTTTGAGCGGAACCCGTACCCGGGCATCGCCACCAGAGAAGGGCTGGCCCAGGCCATCGGCGTTCCGGAGCCCAGGGTCCAGATTTGGTTTCAGAATGAGAGGTCACGCCAGCTGAGGCAGCACCGGCGGGAATCTCGGCCCTGGCCCGGGAGACGCGGCCCGCAAGAAGGCAGGCGAAAGCGGACCGCCGTCACCGGATCCCAGACCGCCCTGCTCCTCCGCGCCTTTGAGAAGGATCGCTTTCCAGGCATCGCCGCCAGGGAAGAACTGGCCAGAGAGACGGGCCTCCCGGAGTCCAGGATTCAGATCTGGTTTCAGAATCGACGGGCCAGGCACCCGGGACAGGGTGGCAGGGCGCCCGCGCACGCAGGCGGCCTGTGCAACGCGGCCCCCGGTGGGTGTCACCCTGCTCCTTCGTGGGTCGCCTTCGCCCACGCCGGGGCGTGGGGAACGGCGCTTCCCGCACCCCGCGTGCCCTGCGCGCCTGGGGCTCTCCCCCAGGGGGCTTTCGTGAGCCAGGGAGCGAGGGCCGTCCCCGTGCTCCAGCCCAGCCAGGCCGCGCCGGCACGAGGGATCTCCCAAGCGGCCCCGGCACGCGCGGATTTTGCCTACGCTGCCCTGGCTCCCCCGGACGGGGCGCTCTCCCACCCTCAGGCTCCTCGGTGGCCTGTGCACCCGAGCAAAGGCCGGGAGGACCGGGACCCGCAGCGCGACGGCCTGCCGGGCCCTTGCGCGGTGGGACAGCCTGGGCCGGCTCAAGCGGGGCCACAGGGCCAAGGTGGGCTTGCGCCACCCGCGTGCCAGGGGAGTCCGTGGTGGGGCTGGGGCCAGGGTCCCCAGGTCGCCGGGGCGGCGTGGGAACCCCAAGCCGGGGCAGCCCCACCTCCCCAACCCGCGCCCCCGGAGGCCTCCGCGGGGCAGGGGCAGGTGCAAGCCATCCGGGCGCCCCCCGAGGCGGGGCTCCTCCAGGAGCCGGGGCGCTCGTCTGCACTCCCCTCCGGCCTGCTGGATGAGCTCCTGGCGAGCCCGGAGTTTCTGCAGCGGGCGCAACCTTTCCTAGAAACGGAGGCCCCGGGGGAGCTGGAGGCCTCGGAAGAGGCGGCCTCGCTGGAACCACCCCTCAGCGAGGAAGAATACCGGGCTCTGCTGGAGGAGCTTTAAAAGGACGCGGGGCTGGGACGGGGTCGGGGCAGGGCGGTGGCCGGTGGCCTCTCTTTCGCGGGGAACACCTGGCTCGGCGTGGCGGGGCGTGTCTTCCCTCCGGGCCGACCCGCCTGGGATTCCTGCCTTCCAGGTCTAGGCCCGGTGAGAGACTCCACAGAGCGGAGAGCTGCCATTCTTTCCTGGGCATCCCGGGGATCCCAGCACCGGCCCAGGTACCAGCAGGTGGGCCGTCTACTGCGCACGCGCGGGTTCGCGGGCAGCCGCCTAGGCTCTGGGAGCAGCCCGGGCAGAGCTCTCGTGCCTTTCCGCCACCCCACCCCGGCCTGAACAACCCCTCGCCACCCCCAACCCCCACCCCCCACCACACACCCCCGGGAAATGCGTCCTCCCCTGGGCTGGGTGGAGAACCCCGTCCCGCGAAACACCGGGCCCGCGCAGCGTTCGGGCCCGCCATCCCTCCGGCGGCGGCTCGCCTCCTCTGCGCCTCCGCTCCACCGTCGCCCGCCCGCCCGCCCGCCCGCCCGTGCCCCTGCAGCCTCCCAGCTGCCACCGTGGAGCGCCTGGCGGCTGAACGCAGACCCCAGGCCCCGCGCACGCCGGCGATGCCGACCGTTCCAGGCGGGAGGGAAGGCGGGCAGAGATGGAGAGACGAACGGGAGACCCAGAGGGGCCGAAGGATGGGCGGAGGGAAGTTGGGAGGGAGGGAGGGAGGGAGGGAGGGAGGGAGGGAGGGAGGGAAGGAGAGAGAGGGAGGCAGTGAGGAACGGAGGGAGAGACAGAGCGACGCAGGGACAGAGGGCGGGCGGGAGGGAGCCAGGGACAGAGGGAGGAAGGCAGAGAGAAAAAACGGTCTCCGGCCTCCGAGAGCAACGAGACCCCCGCGCTCCGAGAAAAGGGTAAGCTCCAGGCCCGGGCTGAGGGCTGGGCCCACGGCCGCCGCGTCGGGCCGGCGGGGCACCCATTCGCCCCGATTCCGTGGCCCAAGGAACGGGCGGCTTCCTCAGAGACAAAAGACCGGGACCCGGGTTGCCGTCGGGTTTTCACCCGCGTGGTTCACAGACCGCACATCCCCAGGCTGAGCCTCGCAACGGAGCGCCAGGCCGACAGCCCCGACCACAGAGGAGCCACACTCAGGACGACTGAACCGTGATTTGGGATTCCACGCTGCTGTGCCCTCTGCAAGGGGGCCTGTTGCTCACTTCGCTCCGGCCCCCGAAAGGCTGAGCATGTTGACTGTTTGCTTCCGGAGCTCTGCGGGCACCCACAGGCATCCAGGAACGGGTGGAAGACCGGCATGGTGTCTCTTCGCTCTCCTTGCCAGTTTCCAAACCGGCCACACTGCAGACTCCCCATGTTGCGGGACACAGGAATCCATCATCAGGCCATCACGCCGGGGATGCATCTTTTCCCTGGGGTCTCGCTCTGGTCTTCTGCGAGAAGACCTCCCAAGGTGCTGGGATTACAGGTCTGAGCCACCGCGCCCGACCTGTACTTGTGTCTTTTCCAAAATTGACTATTTTGGGATAAGCTTAACATCCTCACTGCCTGCCTTTGCCCCCCACAAGTAATTAGCATACGCCTAAATAAAGTTTAAGCAAGCTAGCTCCACTATTCCCAAGCATGTATTATCTAGGGTCTAGTCTTTAGAAGTATAAAGGACAAATCGTACGAGTACAACTACAGAAAATGTTGTACCCAAACTGGAAAGGCTTAAGTGATCAATTGACGGATTTGTGTTTCCTATGGAAGAGGGTAGGAGGCAGAGTGCTAATATAGATATATAGGGGAGAAGAGGACAGGGCTTTTATGAAATGAATGCAGTCAAATCTTGGGAAAAGTTTCTTAAGTAGCATGAATGTTAGAGAGAGGATTCATGCAATTTCAACTTTAGCCGTGTCTAAAAATATCAAGACAAAGCCAGCAGTTTTTGAAAAATAAATTCTTCTCCACAAAACTATTAATGAGACTGATGAGGTGTTTCCTTTATTTTTTTTCTTCCAATTACTTGGGTTTCATAGTCACATATTCAAGGGAGCGTACCGCTGTTTGGTAAAATGAGAGAATTCCACATCATGTTTTTGTTTGTTTGTTTTTAAAGATGAAAGAGCTGAACAACCTTGTTTGGTGTTAGCAATACCACCAGATTGTTCAAATTTCTTTAGAATCGTACTCCTTAAATTACACTGTGATGTAGTTTCAAAAATGGTCTGTAATGGCCTGTGAATTGACAGCTCATTAGGACATTCTTCAGTTTGGCTGAAACCAAAAAACCTGAAACCGTCGAAACTGAAAGAAAATGGGGTTTGCCAAATTCTGCTTCTTACACTTTCACCTACCACGCCGTGTTCAAATAGTGTGCTTGAAAAGTATCGGAAACTTAAGGTACTCTTAATTTCAGTATAGTTTCACCAAAGTGGTATTCGTTGTGAGAAAGCCATAATCTCATCAGTAATGCCTTTCGAAAAGATCCAACGGAAAATATGAACTAGCAACTCATCATGACAAGAAAGTAAAACTCAGGAAAAATGCTAAGGCAGAGCAGCTTCAGGCTTCAGTGTGAAACTATCATAGTCTGGGCGCAGTGGCTCACGCCTATAGTCCCTTCACTTTGGGAAGGCAAGTTGGGGCAGATCACCTGAAGTCGGCAGTTGAAGACCACCCTGGCCCAAACGGTGAAACCTCCTCTACACTTTAAATAAAAGACAAAAATTTGCCTGGCGTGGTGGCGTGCTCATTTAGTCCCAGCTACTCTGGAGGCTGAGGCAGGAGAACGCCTTGTGCCCAGGATGCGGAGGCTGCAGTGAGCTGAGCTCAGGCCACTGTAATCCAGCCTGGGGGACAGAGGGAGACTCTGTCTCAAAAATAAATCAATAAGTACATAAATAAATAAATAAAATGAAATGAAATTGAAATAATATTTTCATATTCCCCTTACCCAGCCCATTTTATTTTCAGAGTACTGGATAAACCACCAGTTTCCCTGTGCGTTAGAGATTTTTTTTTCTCAGACATTGAAGTTTTCTAAGTGCAACTTCATAAAAAGTCTCATTTTTAGCGTAGTTTCTTTATGGTTGTGAAACGTGAACTTTGCGATTCTGTGAGGAAGACTGAATTCTGAAATACCCCCTGCATTTCCCGCCCCTCGCGTCCCAGGGGAGTCCGTGGTGGGGCTGGGGCCAGGGTCCCCAGGTCGCCGGGGCGGCGTGGGAACCCCAAGCCGGGGCAGCCCCACCTCCCCAGCCCGCGCCCCCGGAGGCCTCCGCGCGGCAGGGGCAGGTGCAAGCCATCCGGGCGCCCCCCCAGGCGGGGCTCCTCCAGGAGCCGGAGCGCTCTTCTGCAGTCCCCTCCGGCCTGCTGGATGAGCTCCTGGCGAGCCCGGAGTTTCTGTAGCGGGCGCAACCTTTCCTAGAAACGGAGGCCCCGGGGGAGCTGGAGGCCTCGGAAGAGGCCGCCTCGCTGGAACCACTCCTCAGCGAGGAAGAATACCGGGCTCTGCCGGAGGAGCTTTAAAGGGACGCGGGGCTGGGACGGGGTCGGGGCAGGGCGGTGGCCGGTGGCCTCTCTTTCGCGGGGAACACCTGGCTCGGCGTGGAGGGGCGTGTCTTCCCTCCGGGCCGACCCGCCTGGGATTCCTGCCTTCCAGGTCTAGGCCCGGTGAGAGACTCCACAGAGCGGAGAGCTGCCATTCTTTCCTGGGCATCCCGGGGATCCCAGCGCCGGCCCAGGTACCAGCAGGTGGGCCGTCTACTGCGCACGCGCGGGTTCGCGGGCAGCCGCCTAGGCTCTGGGAGCAGCCCGGGCAGAGCTCTCGTGCCTTTCCGCCACCCCACCCCGGCCTGAACAACCCCTCGCCACCCCCACCCCCCACCCCCGGAAAATGCGTCCTCCCCTGGGCTGGGTGGAGAACCCCGTCCCGCGAAACACCGGGCCCGCGCAGCGTCCGGGCCCGCCATCCCTCCGGCGGCGGCTCGCCTCCTCTGCGCCTCCGCTCCACCGTCGCCCGCCCGGGCCCCTGCAGCCTCCCAGCTGCCACCGTGGAGCGCCTGGCGGCTGAACGCAGACCCCAGGCCCCGCGCACGCCGGCGATGCCGACCGTTCCAGGCGGGAGGGAAGGCGGGCAGAGATGGAGAGACGAACGGGAGACCCAGAGGGGCCGAAGGATGGGCGGAGGGAAGTTGGGAGGGAGGGAGGGAGAGAGAGGGAGGCAGTGAGGAACGGAGGGAGAGACAGAGCGACGCAGGGACAGAGGGCGGGCGGGAGGGAGCCAGGGACAGAGGGAGGAAGGCAGAGAGGAAAAGCGGTCTCCGGCCTCCGGGAGCAACGGGACCCCCGCGCTCCGGGAAAAGGGTAAGCGCCCGGCGCGGGCGGAGGGCTGGGCCCACGGCCGCCGCGTCGGGCCGGCGGGGCACCCGTTCGCCCCGATTCCGTGGCCCAACGAACGGGCGGCTTCCTCAGAGACAAAAGACCGGGACCCGGGTTGCCGTCGGGTTTTCACCCGCGTGGTTCACAGACCGCACATCCCCCGGCTGAGCCTCGCAACGGAGCGCCAGGCCGACAGCCCCGACCACAGAGGAGCCACACTCAGGACGACTGAAGCGTGATTTGGGATTCCACGCTGCTGTGCCCTCTGCAAGGGGGCCTGTTGCTCACGTCTCTCCGGCCCCCGAAAGGCTGAGCATGTTGACTGTTTGCTTCCGGAGCTCTGCGGGCACCCACAGGCATCCAGGGAAGGGTGGAAGACCGGCATGGTGTCTCTTCGCTCTCCTTGCCAGTTTCCAAACCGGCCACACTGCAGACTCCCCACGTTGCGGGACACAGGAATCACATCGTCAGGCCATCACGCCGGGGATGCATCCTTTCCCTGGGGTCTCGCTCTGGTCTTCTGCGTGGGAATGAACGAGAGCCACACGCCTGTGCGTGTGTGAGACTGTCACGGCCACGGCGACACCCACAGGCAGTGCCTCCTTCACGGAGAGAGGGCCTGGAAAACTCAAGACTCCCACGGAGGTTCAGTTCCACACTCCCCTCCACCCTTCCAGGCTGGATTCTCCCTGCTGAAGGCGCGTGGGAGCCCAGAGGGCGGCCTCCAGTTCCCGCGGGATTCCTGGAGAGGTCCGGAGAGCCAGCCCCCGAAACCCGCCCCCCTCACCCCTTCCCCCTCTCCCCCTTCCGCTTCGTCCCTCCCGCCCCCACCACCAGCGTCACCACCACCACCACCACCACCACCACAGCACCCCCTCCCCACGGCCCCAGGGGGCCTCCACGCCCTGGGACCCTTCCGGAGGGCGGGCTGTCCCAGGGCTCACCGCCATTCATGAAGGGGTGGAGCCTGCCTGCCTGTGGGCCTTTATAAGAGCGGCTGGCTGGCTGTCCGGGCCTGCCTCCTGGCTGCACCTGCGCCCAGTGCACAGGCCGGCTGAGGTGCCCGGGAGCCCGCGGGCCTCTCTCTGCCCGTGTCCGTCCGTGAAATTCCGCCCGGGGCTCCCCGCGATGGCTCTCCCGACACCTTCGGACGGCCCCCTCCCCGCGGAAGCCCGAGGACGAGGACGGCGAAGGAGACTCGTCTGGACCCCGAGCCAAAGCGAGGCCCTGCGAGCCTGCTTTGAGCGGAACCCGTACCCGGGCATCGCCACCAGAGAAGGGCTGGCCCAGGCCATCGGCGTTCCGGAGCCCAGGGTCCAGATTTGGTTTCAGAATGAGAGGTCACGCCAGCTGAGGCAGCACCGGCGGGAATCTCGGCCCTGGCCCGGGAGACGCGGCCCGCAAGAAGGCAGGCGAAAGCGGACCGCCGTCACCGGATCCCAGACCGCCCTGCTCCTCCGCGCCTTTGAGAAGGATCGCTTTCCAGGCATCGCCGCCAGGGAAGAACTGGCCAGAGAGACGGGCCTCCCGGAGTCCAGGATTCAGATCTGGTTTCAGAATCGACGGGCCAGGCACCCGGGACAGGGTGGCAGGGCGCCCGCGCACGCAGGCGGCCTGTGCAACGCGGCCCCCGGTGGGTGTCACCCTGCTCCTTCGTGGGTCGCCTTCGCCCACGCCGGGGCGTGGGGAACGGCGCTTCCCGCACCCCGCGTGCCCTGCGCGCCTGGGGCTCTCCCCCAGGGGGCTTTCGTGAGCCAGGGAGCGAGGGCCGTCCCCGTGCTCCAGCCCAGCCAGGCCGCGCCGGCACGAGGGATCTCCCAAGCGGCCCCGGCACGCGCGGATTTTGCCTACGCTGCCCTGGCTCCCCCGGACGGGGCGCTCTCCCACCCTCAGGCTCCTCGGTGGCCTGTGCACCCGAGCAAAGGCCGGGAGGACCGGGACCCGCAGCGCGACGGCCTGCCGGGCCCTTGCGCGGTGGGACAGCCTGGGCCGGCTCAGGCGGGGCCACAGGGCCAAGGTGGGCTTGCGCCACCCGCGTGCCAGGGGAGTCCGTGGTGGGGCTGGGGCCAGGGTCCCCAGGTCGCCGGGGCGGCGTGGGAACCCCAAGCCGGGGCAGCCCCACCTCCCCAACCCGCGCCCCCGGAGGCCTCCGCGGGGCAGGGGCAGGTGCAGGCCATCCGGGCGCCCCCCGAGGCGGGGCTCCTCCAGGAGCCGGGGCGCTCGTCTGCACTCCCCTCCGGCCTGCTGGATGAGCTCCTGGCGAGCCCGGAGTTTCTGCAGCGGGCGCAACCTTTCCTAGAAACGGAGGCCCCGGGGGAGCTGGAGGCCTCGGAAGAGGCGGCCTCGCTGGAACCACCCCTCAGCGAGGAAGAATACCGGGCTCTGCTGGA
This sequence comes from Pongo abelii, assembly GCF_028885655.2. NCBI lineage: Eukaryota > Metazoa > Chordata > Mammalia > Primates > Hominidae > Pongo > Pongo abelii. Next base: position 212,629,574 of record NC_071988.2, read on the forward strand.
GGAGCTTTAAAAGGACGCGGGGCTGGGACGGGGTCGGGGCAGGGCGGTGGCCGGTGGCCTCTCTTTCGCGGGGAACACCTGGCTCGGCGTGGCGGGGCGTGTCTTCCCTCCGGGCCGACCCGCCTGGGATTCCTGCCTTCCAGGTCTAGGCCCGGTGAGAGACTCCACAGAGCGGAGAGCTGCCATTCTTTCCTGGGCATCCCGGGGATCCCAGCACCGGCCCAGGTACCAGCAGGTGGGCCGTCTACTGCGCACGCGCGGGTTCGCGGGCAGCCGCCTAGGCTCTGGGAGCAGCCCGGGCAGAGCTCTCGTGCCTTTCCGCCACCCCACCCCGGCCTGAACAACCCCTCGCCACCCCCAACCCCCACCCCCCACCACACACCCCCGGGAAATGCGTCCTCCCCTGGGCTGGGTGGAGAACCCCGTCCCGCGAAACACCGGGCCCGCGCAGCGTTCGGGCCCGCCATCCCTCCGGCGGCGGCTCGCCTCCTCTGCGCCTCCGCTCCACCGTCGCCCGCCCGCCCGCCCGCCCGCCCGTGCCCCTGCAGCCTCCCAGCTGCCACCGTGGAGCGCCTGGCGGCTGAACGCAGACCCCAGGCCCCGCGCACGCCGGCGATGCCGACCGTTCCAGGCGGGAGGGAAGGCGGGCAGAGATGGAGAGACGAACGGGAGACCCAGAGGGGCCGAAGGATGGGCGGAGGGAAGTTGGGAGGGAGGGAGGGAGGGAGGTAGGGAGGGAGGGAGGGAAGGAGAGAGAGGGAGGCAGTGAGGAACGGAGGGAGAGACAGAGCGACGCAGGGACAGAGGGCGGGCGGGAGGGAGCCAGGGACAGAGGGAGGAAGGCAGAGAGAAAAAACGGTCTCCGGCCTCCGAGAGCAACGAGACCCCCGCGCTCCGAGAAAAGGGTAAGCTCCAGGCCCGGGCTGAGGGCTGGGCCCACGGCCGCCGCGTCGGGCCGGCGGGGCACCCATTCGCCCCGATTCCGTGGCCCAAGGAACGGGCGGCTTCCTCAGAGACAAAAGACCGGGACCCGGGTTGCCGTCGGGTTTTCACCCGCGTGGTTCACAGACCGCACATCCCCAGGCTGAGCCTCGCAACGGAGCGCCAGGCCGACAGCCCCGACCACAGAGGAGCCACACTCAGGACGACTGAACCGTGATTTGGGATTCCACGCTGCTGTGCCCTCTGCAAGGGGGCCTGTTGCTCACTTCGCTCCGGCCCCCGAAAGGCTGAGCATGTTGACTGTTTGCTTCCGGAGCTCTGCGGGCACCCACAGGCATCCAGGAACGGGTGGAAGACCGGCATGGTGTCTCTTCGCTCTCCTTGCCAGTTTCCAAACCGGCCACACTGCAGACTCCCCATGTTGCGGGACACAGGAATCCATCATCAGGCCATCACGCCGGGGATGCATCTTTTCCCTGGGGTCTCGCTCTGGTCTTCTGCGAGAAGACCTCCCAAGGTGCTGGGATTACAGGTCTGAGCCACCGCGCCCGACCTGTACTTGTGTCTTTTCCAAAATTGACTATTTTGGGATAAGCTTAACATCCTCACTGCCTGCCTTTGCCCCCCACAAGTAATTAGCATACGCCTAAATAAAGTTTAAGCAAGCTAGCTCCACTATTCCCAAGCATGTATTATCTAGGGTCTAGTCTTTAGAAGTATAAAGGACAAATCGTACGAGTACAACTACAGAAAATGTTGTACCCAAACTGGAAAGGCTTAAGTGATCAATTGACGGATTTGTGTTTCCTATGGAAGAGGGTAGGAGGCAGAGTGCTAATATAGATATATAGGGGAGAAGAGGACAGGGCTTTTATGAAATGAATGCAGTCAAATCTTGGGAAAAGTTTCTTAAGTAGCATGAATGTTAGAGAGAGGATTCATGCAATTTCAACTTTAGCCGTGTCTAAAAATATCAAGACAAAGCCAGCAGTTTTTGAAAAATAAATTCTTCTCCACAAAACTATTAATGAGACAGATGAGGTGTTTCCTTTATTTTTTTTCTTCCAATTACTTGGGTTTCATAGTCACATATTCAAGGGAGCGTACCGCTGTTTGGTAAAATGAGAGAATTCCACATCATGTTTTTGTTTGTTTGTTTTTAAAGATGAAAGAGCTGAACAACCTTGTTTGGTGTTAGCAATACCACCAGATTGTTCAAATTTCTTTAGAATCGTACTCCTTAAATTACACTGTGATGTAGTTTCAAAAATGGTCTGTAATGGCCTGTGAATTGACAGCTCATTAGGACATTCTTCAGTTTGGCTGAAACCAAAAAACCTGAAACCGTCGAAACTGAAAGAAAATGGGGTTTGCCAAATTCTGCTTCTTACACTTTCACCTACCACGCCGTGTTCAAATAGTGTGCTTGAAAAGTATCGGAAACTTAAGGTACTCTTAATTTCAGTATAGTTTCACCAAAGTGGTATTCGTTGTGAGAAAGCCATAATCTCATCAGTAATGCCTTTCGAAAAGATCCAACGGAAAATATGAACTAGCAACTCATCATGACAAGAAAGTAAAACTCAGGAAAAATGCTAAGGCAGAGCAGCTTCAGGCTTCAGTGTGAAACTATCATAGTCTGGGCGCAGTGGCTCACGCCTATAGTCCCTTCACTTTGGGAAGGCAAGTTGGGGCAGATCACCTGAAGTCGGCAGTTGAAGACCACCCTGGCCCAAACGGTGAAACCTCCTCTACACTTTAAACAAAAGACAAAAATTTGCCTGGCGTGGTGGCGTGCTCATTTAGTCCCAGCTACTCTGGATGCTGAGGCAGGAGAACGCCTTGTGCCCAGGATGCGGAGGCTGCAGTGAGCTGAGCTCAGGCCACTGTAATCCAGCCTGGGGGACAGAGGGAGACTCTGTCTCAAAAATAAATCAATAAGTACATAAATAAATAAATAAAATGAAATGAAATTGAAATAATATTTTCATATTCCCCTCACCCAGCCCATTTTATTTTCAGAGTACTGGATAAACCACCAGTTTCCCTGTGCGTTAGAGATTTTTTTTTCTCAGACATTGAAGTTTTCTAAGTGCAACTTCATAAAAAGTCTCATTTTTAGCGTAGATAGTTTCTTTATGGTTGTGAAACGTGACCTTTGCGATTCTGTGAGGAAGACTGAATTCTGAAATACCCCCTGCATTTCCCGCCCCTCGCGTCCCAGGGGAGTCCGTGGTGGGGCTGGGGCCAGGGTCCCCAGGTCGCCGGGGCGGCGTGGGAACCCCAAGCCGGGGCACAGCCCGCGCCCCCGGAGGCCTCCGCGCGGCAGGGGCAGGTGCAAGCCATCCGGGCGCCCCCCCAGGCGGGGCTCCTCCAGGAGCCGGGGCGCTCGTCTGCACTCCCCTCCGGCCTGCTGGATGAGCTCCTGGCGAGCCCGGAGTTTCTGCAGCGGGCGCAACCTTTCCTAGAAACGGAGGCCCCGGGGGAGCTGGAGGCCTCGGAAGAGGCCGCCTCGCTGGAACCACCCCTCAGCGAGGAAGAATACCGGGCTCTGCTGGAGGAGCTTTAAAAGGACGCGGGGCTGGGACGGGGTCGGGGCAGAGCGGTGGCCGGTGGCCTCTCTTTCGCGGGGAACACCTGGCTCGGCGTGGCGGGGCGTGTCTTCCCTCCGGGCCGACCCGCCTGGGATTCCTGCCTTCCAGGTCTAGGCCCGGTGAGAGACTCCACAGAGCGGAGAGCTGCCATTCTTTCCTGGGCATCCCGGGGAACCCAGCGCCGGCCCAGGTACCAGCAGGTGGGCCGTCTACTGCGCACGCGCGGGTTCGCGGGCAGCCGCCTAGGCTCTGGGAGCAGCCCGGGCAGAGCTCTCGTGCCTTTCCGCCACCCCACCCCGGCCTGAACAACCCCTCGCCACCCCCACCCCCCACCCCCGGAAAATGCGTCCTCCCCTGGGCTGGGTGGAGAACCCCGTCCCGCGAAACACCGGGCCCGCGCAGCGTCCGGGCCCGCCATCCCTCCGGCGGCGGCTCGCCTCCTCTGCGCCTCCGCTCCACCGTCGCCCGCCCGGGCCCCTGCAGCCTCCCAGCTGCCACCGTGGAGCGCCTGGCGGCTGAACGCAGACCCCAGGCCCCGCGCACGCCGGCGATGCCGACCGTTCCAGGCGGGAGGGAAGGCGGGCAGAGATGGAGAGACGAACGGGAGACCCAGAGGGGCCGAAGGATGGGCGGAGGGAAGTTGGGAGGGAGGGAGGGAGAGAGAGGGAGGCAGTGAGGAACGGAGGGAGAGACAGAGCGACGCAGGGACAGAGGGCGGGCGGGAGGGAGCCAGGGACAGAGGGAGGAAGGCAGAGAGGAAAAGCGGTCTCCGGCCTCCGGGAGCAACGGGACCCCCGCGCTCCGGGAAAAGGGTAAGCGCCCGGCGCGGGCGGAGGGCTGGGCCCACGGCCGCCGCGTCGGGCCGGCGGGGCACCCGTTCGCCCCGATTCCGTGGCCCAACGAACGGGCGGCTTCCTCAGAGACAAAAGACCGGGACCCGGGTTGCCGTCGGGTTTTCACCCGCGTGGTTCACAGACCGCACATCCCCCGGCTGAGCCTCGCAACGGAGCGCCAGGCCGACAGCCCCGACCACAGAGGAGCCACACTCAGGACGACTGAAGCGTGATTTGGGATTCCACGCTGCTGTGCCCTCTGCAAGGGGGCCTGTTGCTCACGTCTCTCCGGCCCCCGAAAGGCTGAGCATGTTGACTGTTTGCTTCCGGAGCTCTGCGGGCACCCACAGGCATCCAGGGAAGGGTGGAAGACCGGCATGGTGTCTCTTCGCTCTCCTTGCCAGTTTCCAAACCGGCCACACTGCAGACTCCCCACGTTGCGGGACACAGGAATCACATCGTCAGGCCATCACGCCGGGGATGCATCCTTTCCCTGGGGTCTCGCTCTGGTCTTCTGCGTGGGAATGAACGAGAGCCACACGCCTGTGCGTGTGTGAGACTGTCACGGCCACGGCGACACCCACAGGCAGTGCCTCCTTCACGGAGAGAGGGCCTGGAAAACTCAAGACTCCCACGGAGGTTCAGTTCCACACTCCCCTCCACCCTTCCAGGCTGGATTCTCCCTGCTGAAGGCGCGTGGGAGCCCAGAGGGCGGCCTCCAGTTCCCGCGGGATTCCTGGAGAGGTCCGGAGAGCCAGCCCCCGAAACCCGCCCCCCTCACCCCTTCCCCCTCTCCCCCTTCCGCTTCGTCCCTCCCGCCCCCACCACCAGCGTCACCACCACCACCACCACCACCACCACAGCACCCCCTCCCCACGGCCCCAGGGGGCCTCCACGCCCTGGGACCCTTCCGGAGGGCGGGCTGTCCCAGGGCTCACCGCCATTCATGAAGGGGTGGAGCCTGCCTGCCTGTGGGCCTTTATAAGAGCGGCTGGCTGGCTGTCCGGGCCTGCCTCCTGGCTGCACCTGCGCCCAGTGCACAGGCCGGCTGAGGTGCCCGGGAGCCCGCGGGCCTCTCTCTGCCCGTGTCCGTCCGTGAAATTCCGCCCGGGGCTCCCCGCGATGGCTCTCCCGACACCTTCGGACGGCCCCCTCCCCGCGGAAGCCCGAGGACGAGGACGGCGAAGGAGACTCGTCTGGACCCCGAGCCAAAGCGAGGCCCTGCGAGCCTGCTTTGAGCGGAACCCGTACCCGGGCATCGCCACCAGAGAAGGGCTGGCCCAGGCCATCGGCGTTCCGGAGCCCAGGGTCCAGATTTGGTTTCAGAATGAGAGGTCACGCCAGCTGAGGCAGCACCGGCGGGAATCTCGGCCCTGGCCCGGGAGACGCGGCCCGCAAGAAGGCAGGCGAAAGCGGACCGCCGTCACCGGATCCCAGACCGCCCTGCTCCTCCGCGCCTTTGAGAAGGATCGCTTTCCAGGCATCGCCGCCAGGGAAGAACTGGCCAGAGAGACGGGCCTCCCGGAGTCCAGGATTCAGATCTGGTTTCAGAATCGACGGGCCAGGCACCCGGGACAGGGTGGCAGGGCGCCCGCGCACGCAGGCGGCCTGTGCAACGCGGCCCCCGGTGGGTGTCACCCTGCTCCTTCGTGGGTCGCCTTCGCCCACGCCGGGGCGTGGGGAACGGCGCTTCCCGCACCCCGCGTGCCCTGCGCGCCTGGGGCTCTCCCCCAGGGGGCTTTCGTGAGCCAGGGAGCGAGGGCCGTCCCCGTGCTCCAGCCCAGCCAGGCCGCGCCGGCACGAGGGATCTCCCAAGCGGCCCCGGCACGCGCGGATTTTGCCTACGCTGCCCTGGCTCCCCCGGACGGGGCGCTCTCCCACCCTCAGGCTCCTCGGTGGCCTGTGCACCCGAGCAAAGGCCGGGAGGACCGGGACCCGCAGCGCGACGGCCTGCCGGGCCCTTGCGCGGTGGGACAGCCTGGGCCGGCTCAGGCGGGGCCACAGGGCCAAGGTGGGCTTGCGCCACCCGCGTGCCAGGGGAGTCCGTGGTGGGGCTGGGGCCAGGGTCCCCAGGTCGCCGGGGCGGCGTGGGAACCCCAAGCCGGGGCAGCCCCACCTCCCCAACCCGCGCCCCCGGAGGCCTCCGCGGGGCAGGGGCAGGTGCAGGCCATCCGGGCGCCCCCCGAGGCGGGGCTCCTCCAGGAGCCGGGGCGCTCGTCTGCACTCCCCTCCGGCCTGCTGGATGAGCTCCTGGCGAGCCCGGAGTTTCTGCAGCGGGCGCAACCTTTCCTAGAAACGGAGGCCCCGGGGGAGCTGGAGGCCTCGGAAGAGGCGGCCTCGCTGGAACCACCCCTCAGCGAGGAAGAATACCGGGCTCTGCTGGAGGAGCTTTAAAAGGACGCGGGGCTGGGACGGGGTCGGGGCAGGGCGGTGGCCGGTGGCCTCTCTTTCGCGGGGAACACCTGGCTCGGCGTGGCGGGGCGTGTCTTCCCTCCGGGCCGACCCGCCTGGGATTCCTGCCTTCCAGGTCTAGGCCCGGTGAGAGACTCCACAGAGCGGAGAGCTGCCATTCTTTCCTGGGCATCCCGGGGATCCCAGCACCGGCCCAGGTACCAGCAGGTGGGCCGTCTACTGCGCACGCGCGGGTTCGCGGGCAGCCGCCTAGGCTCTGGGAGCAGCCCGGGCAGAGCTCTCGTGCCTTTCCGCCACCCCACCCCGGCCTGAACAACCCCTCGCCACCCCCAACCCCCACCCCCCACCACACACCCCCGGGAAATGCGTCCTCCCCTGGGCTGGGTGGAGAACCCCGTCCCGCGAAACACCGGGCCCGCGCAGCGTTCGGGCCCGCCATCCCTCCGGCGGCGGCTCGCCTCCTCTGCGCCTCCGCTCCACCGTCGCCCGCCCGCCCGCCCGCCCGCCCGTGCCCCTGCAGCCTCCCAGCTGCCACCGTGGAGCGCCTGGCGGCTGAACGCAGACCCCAGGCCCCGCGCACGCCGGCGATGCCGACCGTTCCAGGCGGGAGGGAAGGCGGGCAGAGATGGAGAGACGAACGGGAGACCCAGAGGGGCCGAAGGATGGGCGGAGGGAAGTTGGGAGGGAGGGAGGGAGGGAGGTAGGGAGGGAGGGAGGGAAGGAGAGAGAGGGAGGCAGTGAGGAACGGAGGGAGAGACAGAGCGACGCAGGGACAGAGGGCGGGCGGGAGGGAGCCAGGGACAGAGGGAGGAAGGCAGAGAGAAAAAACGGTCTCCGGCCTCCGAGAGCAACGAGACCCCCGCGCTCCGAGAAAAGGGTAAGCTCCAGGCCCGGGCTGAGGGCTGGGCCCACGGCCGCCGCGTCGGGCCGGCGGGGCACCCATTCGCCCCGATTCCGTGGCCCAAGGAACGGGCGGCTTCCTCAGAGACAAAAGACCGGGACCCGGGTTGCCGTCGGGTTTTCACCCGCGTGGTTCACAGACCGCACATCCCCAGGCTGAGCCTCGCAACGGAGCGCCAGGCCGACAGCCCCGACCACAGAGGAGCCACACTCAGGACGACTGAACCGTGATTTGGGATTCCACGCTGCTGTGCCCTCTGCAAGGGGGCCTGTTGCTCACTTCGCTCCGGCCCCCGAAAGGCTGAGCATGTTGACTGTTTGCTTCCGGAGCTCTGCGGGCACCCACAGGCATCCAGGAACGGGTGGAAGACCGGCATGGTGTCTCTTCGCTCTCCTTGCCAGTTTCCAAACCGGCCACACTGCAGACTCCCCATGTTGCGGGACACAGGAATCCATCATCAGGCCATCACGCCGGGGATGCATCTTTTCCCTGGGGTCTCGCTCTGGTCTTCTGCGAGAAGACCTCCCAAGGTGCTGGGATTACAGGTCTGAGCCACCGCGCCCGACCTGTACTTGTGTCTTTTCCAAAATTGACTATTTTGGGATAAGCTTAACATCCTCACTGCCTGCCTTTGCCCCCCACAAGTAATTAGCATACGCCTAAATAAAGTTTAAGCAAGCTAGCTCCACTATTCCCAAGCATGTATTATCTAGGGTCTAGTCTTTAGAAGTATAAAGGACAAATCGTACGAGTACAACTACAGAAAATGTTGTACCCAAACTGGAAAGGCTTAAGTGATCAATTGACGGATTTGTGTTTCCTATGGAAGAGGGTAGGAGGCAGAGTGCTAATATAGATATATAGGGGAGAAGAGGACAGGGCTTTTATGAAATGAATGCAGTCAAATCTTGGGAAAAGTTTCTTAAGTAGCATGAATGTTAGAGAGAGGATTCATGCAATTTCAACTTTAGCCGTGTCTAAAAATATCAAGACAAAGCCAGCAGTTTTTGAAAAATAAATTCTTCTCCACAAAACTATTAATGAGACAGATGAGGTGTTTCCTTTATTTTTTTTCTTCCAATTACTTGGGTTTCATAGTCACATATTCAAGGGAGCGTACCGCTGTTTGGTAAAATGAGAGAATTCCACATCATGTTTTTGTTTGTTTGTTTTTAAAGATGAAAGAGCTGAACAACCTTGTTTGGTGTTAGCAATACCACCAGATTGTTCAAATTTCTTTAGAATCGTACTCCTTAAATTACACTGTGATGTAGTTTCAAAAATGGTCTGTAATGGCCTGTGAATTGACAGCTCATTAGGACATTCTTCAGTTTGGCTGAAACCAAAAAACCTGAAACCGTCGAAACTGAAAGAAAATGGGGTTTGCCAAATTCTGCTTCTTACACTTTCACCTACCACGCCGTGTTCAAATAGTGTGCTTGAAAAGTATCGGAAACTTAAGGTACTCTTAATTTCAGTATAGTTTCACCAAAGTGGTATTCGTTGTGAGAAAGCCATAATCTCATCAGTAATGCCTTTCGAAAAGATCCAACGGAAAATATGAACTAGCAACTCATCATGACAAGAAAGTAAAACTCAGGAAAAATGCTAAGGCAGAGCAGCTTCAGGCTTCAGTGTGAAACTATCATAGTCTGGGCGCAGTGGCTCACGCCTATAGTCCCTTCACTTTGGGAAGGCAAGTTGGGGCAGATCACCTGAAGTCGGCAGTTGAAGACCACCCTGGCCCAAACGGTGAAACCTCCTCTACACTTTAAACAAAAGACAAAAATTTGCCTGGCGTGGTGGCGTGCTCATTTAGTCCCAGCTACTCTGGATGCTGAGGCAGGAGAACGCCTTGTGCCCAGGATGCGGAGGCTGCAGTGAGCTGAGCTCAGGCCACTGTAATCCAGCCTGGGGGACAGAGGGAGACTCTGTCTCAAAAATAAATCAATAAGTACATAAATAAATAAATAAAATGAAATGAAATTGAAATAATATTTTCATATTCCCCTCACCCAGCCCATTTTATTTTCAGAGTACTGGATAAACCACCAGTTTCCCTGTGCGTTAGAGATTTTTTTTTCTCAGACATTGAAGTTTTCTAAGTGCAACTTCATAAAAAGTCTCATTTTTAGCGTAGATAGTTTCTTTATGGTTGTGAAACGTGACCTTTGCGATTCTGTGAGGAAGACTGAATTCTGAAATACCCCCTGCATTTCCCGCCCCTCGCGTCCCAGGGGAGTCCGTGGTGGGGCTGGGGCCAGGGTCCCCAGGTCGCCGGGCCGGCGTGGGAACCCCAAGCCGGGGCACAGCCCGCGCCCCCGGAGGCCTCCGCGCGGCAGGGGCAGGTGCAAGCCATCCGGGCGCCCCCCCAGGCGGGGCTCCTCCAGGAGCCGGGGCGCTCGTCTGCACTCCCCTCCGGCCTGCTGGATGAGCTCCTGGCGAGCCCGGAGTTTCTGCAGCGGGCGCAACCTTTCCTAGAAACGGAGGCCCCGGGGGAGCTGGAGGCCTCGGAAGAGGCCGCCTCGCTGGAACCACCCCTCAGCGAGGAAGAATACCGGGCTCTGCTGGAGGAGCTTTAAAAGGACGCGGGGCTGGGACGGGGTCGGGGCAGAGCGGTGGCCGGTGGCCTCTCTTTCGCGGGGAACACCTGGCTCGGCGTGGCGGGGCGTGTCTTCCCTCCGGGCCGACCCGCCTGGGATTCCTGCCTTCCAGGTCTAGGCCCGGTGAGAGACTCCACAGAGCGGAGAGCTGCCATTCTTTCCTGGGCATCCCGGGGAACCCAGCGCCGGCCCAGGTACCAGCAGGTGGGCCGTCTACTGCGCACGCGCGGGTTCGCGGGCAGCCGCCTAGGCTCTGGGAGCAGCCCGGGCAGAGCTCTCGTGCCTTTCCGCCACCCCACCCCGGCCTGAACAACCCCTCGCCACCCCCACCCCCCACCCCCGGAAAATGCGTCCTCCCCTGGGCTGGGTGGAGAACCCCGTCCCGCGAAACACCGGGCCCGCGCAGCGTCCGGGCCCGCCATCCCTCCGGCGGCGGCTCGCCTCCTCTGCGCCTCCGCTCCACCGTCGCCCGCCCGGGCCCCTGCAGCCTCCCAGCTGCCACCGTGGAGCGCCTGGCGGCTGAACGCAGACCCCAGGCCCCGCGCACGCCGGCGATGCCGACCGTTCCAGGCGGGAGGGAAGGCGGGCAGAGATGGAGAGACGAACGGGAGACCCAGAGGGGCCGAAGGATGGGCGGAGGGAAGTTGGGAGGGAGGGAGGGAGAGAGAGGGAGGCAGTGAGGAACGGAGGGAGAGACAGAGCGACGCAGGGACAGAGGGCGGGCGGGAGGGAGCCAGGGACAGAGGGAGGAAGGCAGAGAGGAAAAGCGGTCTCCGGCCTCCGGGAGCAACGGGACCCCCGCGCTCCGGGAAAAGGGTAAGCGCCCGGCGCGGGCGGAGGGCTGGGCCCACGGCCGCCGCGTCGGGCCGGCGGGGCACCCGTTCGCCCCGATTCCGTGGCCCAACGAACGGGCGGCTTCCTCAGAGACAAAAGACCGGGACCCGGGTTGCCGTCGGGTTTTCACCCGCGTGGTTCACAGACCGCACATCCCCCGGCTGAGCCTCGCAACGGAGCGCCAGGCCGACAGCCCCGACCACAGAGGAGCCACACTCAGGACGACTGAAGCGTGATTTGGGATTCCACGCTGCTGTGCCCTCTGCAAGGGGGCCTGTTGCTCACGTCTCTCCGGCCCCCGAAAGGCTGAGCATGTTGACTGTTTGCTTCCGGAGCTCTGCGGGCACCCACAGGCATCCAGGGAAGGGTGGAAGACCGGCATGGTGTCTCTTCGCTCTCCTTGCCAGTTTCCAAACCGGCCACACTGCAGACTCCCCACGTTGCGGGACACAGGAATCACATCGTCAGGCCATCACGCCGGGGATGCATCCTTTCCCTGGGGTCTCGCTCTGGTCTTCTGCGTGGGAATGAACGAGAGCCACACGCCTGTGCGTGTGTGAGACTGTCACGGCCACGGCGACACCCACAGGCAGTGCCTCCTTCACGGAGAGAGGGCCTGGAAAACTCAAGACTCCCACGGAGGTTCAGTTCCACACTCCCCTCCACCCTTCCAGGCTGGATTCTCCCTGCTGAAGGCGCGTGGGAGCCCAGAGGGCGGCCTCCAGTTCCCGCGGGATTCCTGGAGAGGTCCGGAGAGCCAGCCCCCGAAACCCGCCCCCCTCACCCCTTCCCCCTCTCCCCCTTCCGCTTCGTCCCTCCCGCCCCCACCACCAGCGTCACCACCACCACCACCACCACCACCACAGCACCCCCTCCCCACGGCCCCAGGGGGCCTCCACGCCCTGGGACCCTTCCGGAGGGCGGGCTGTCCCAGGGCTCACCGCCATTCATGAAGGGGTGGAGCCTGCCTGCCTGTGGGCCTTTATAAGAGCGGCTGGCTGGCTGTCCGGGCCTGCCTCCTGGCTGCACCTGCGCCCAGTGCACAGGCCGGCTGAGGTGCCCGGGAGCCCGCGGGCCTCTCTCTGCCCGTGTCCGTCCGTGAAATTCCGGCCGGGGCTCCCCGCGATGGCTCTCCCGACACCTTCGGACGGCCCCCTCCCCGCGGAAGCCCGAGGACGAGGACGGCGAAGGAGACTCGTCTGGACCCCGAGCCAAAGCGAGGCCCTGCGAGCCTGCTTTGAGCGGAACCCGTACCCGGGCATCGCCACCAGAGAAGGGCTGGCCCAGGCCATCGGCGTTCCGGAGCCCAGGGTCCAGATTTGGTTTCAGAATGAGAGGTCACGCCAGCTGAGGCAGCACCGGCGGGAATCTCGGCCCTGGCCCGGGAGACGCGGCCCGCAAGAAGGCAGGCGAAAGCGGACCGCCGTCACCGGATCCCAGACCGCCCTGCTCCTCCGCGCCTTTGAGAAGGATCGCTTTCCAGGCATCGCCGCCAGGGAAGAACTGGCCAGAGAGACGGGCCTCCCGGAGTCCAGGATTCAGATCTGGTTTCAGAATCGACGGGCCAGGCACCCGGGACAGGGTGGCAGGGCGCCCGCGCACGCAGGCGGCCTGTGCAACGCGGCCCCCGGTGGGTGTCACCCTGCTCCTTCGTGGGTCGCCTTCGCCCACGCCGGGGCGTGGGGAACGGCGCTTCCCGCACCCCGCGTGCCCTGCGCGCCTGGGGCTCTCCCCCAGGGGGCTTTCGTGAGCCAGGGAGCGAGGGCCGTCCCCGTGCTCCAGCCCAGCCAGGCCGCGCCGGCACGAGGGATCTCCCAAGCGGCCCCGGCACGCGCGGATTTTGCCTACGCTGCCCTGGCTCCCCCGGACGGGGCGCTCTCCCACCCTCAGGCTCCTCGGTGGCCTGTGCACCCGAGCAAAGGCCGGGAGGACCGGGACCCGCAGCGCGACGGCCTGCCGGGCCCTTGCGCGGTGGGACAGCCTGGGCCGGCTCAGGCGGGGCCACAGGGCCAAGGTGGGCTTGCGCCACCCGCGTGCCAGGGGAGTCCGTGGTGGGGCTGGGGCCAGGGTCCCCAGGTCGCCGGGGCGGCGTGGGAACCCCAAGCCGGGGCAGCCCCACCTCCCCAACCCGCGCCCCCGGAGGCCTCCGCGGGGCAGGGGCAGGTGCAGGCCATCCGGGCGCCCCCCGAGGCGGGGCTCCTCCAGGAGCCGGGGCGCTCGTCTGCACTCCCCTCCGGCCTGCTGGATGAGCTCCTGGCGAGCCCGGAGTTTCTGCAGCGGGCGCAACCTTTCCTAGAAACGGAGGCCCCGGGGGAGCTGGAGGCCTCGGAAGAGGCGGCCTCGCTGGAACCACCCCTCAGCGAGGAAGAATACCGGGCTCTGCTGGAGGAGCTTTAAAAGGACGCGGGGCTGGGACGGGGTCGGGGCAGGGCGGTGGCCGGTGGCCTCTCTTTCGCGGGGAACACCTGGCTCGGCGTGGCGGGGCGTGTCTTCCCTCCGGGCCGACCCGCCTGGGATTCCTGCCTTCCAGGTCTAGGCCCGGTGAGAGACTCCACAGAGCGGAGAGCTGCCATTCTTTCCTGGGCATCCCGGGGATCCCAGCACCGGCCCAGGTACCAGCAGGTGGGCCGTCTACTGCGCACGCGCGGGTTCGCGGGCAGCCGCCTAGGCTCTGGGAGCAGCCCGGGCAGAGCTCTCGTGCCTTTCCGCCACCCCACCCCGGCCTGAACAACCCCTCGCCACCCCCAACCCCCACCCCCCACCACACACCCCCGGGAAATGCGTCCTCCCCTGGGCTGGGTGGAGAACCCCGTCCCGCGAAACACCGGGCCCGCGCAGCGTTCGGGCCCGCCATCCCTCCGGCGGCGGCTCGCCTCCTCTGCGCCTCCGCTCCACCGTCGCCCGCCCGCCCGCCCGCCCGCCCGTGCCCCTGCAGCCTCCCAGCTGCCACCGTGGAGCGCCTGGCGGCTGAACGCAGACCCCAGGCCCCGCGCACGCCGGCGATGCCGACCGTTCCAGGCGGGAGGGAAGGCGGGCAGAGATGGAGAGACGAACGGGAGACCCAGAGGGGCCGAAGGATGGGCGGAGGGAAGTTGGGAGGGAGGGAGGGAGGGAGGGAGGGAGGGAGGGAGGGAGGGAAGGAGAGAGAGGGAGGCAGTGAGGAACGGAGGGAGAGACAGAGCGACGCAGGGACAGAGGGCGGGCGGGAGGGAGCCAGGGACAGAGGGAGGAAGGCAGAGAGAAAAAACGGTCTCCGGCCTCCGAGAGCAACGAGACCCCCGCGCTCCGAGAAAAGGGTAAGCTCCAGGCCCGGGCTGAGGGCTGGGCCCACGGCCGCCGCGTCGGGCCGGCGGGGCACCCATTCGCCCCGATTCCGTGGCCCAAGGAACGGGCGGCTTCCTCAGAGACAAAAGACCGGGACCCGGGTTGCCGTCGGGTTTTCACCCGCGTGGTTCACAGACCGCACATCCCCAGGCTGAGCCTCGCAACGGAGCGCCAGGCCGACAGCCCCGACCACAGAGGAGCCACACTCAGGACGACTGAACCGTGATTTGGGATTCCACGCTGCTGTGCCCTCTGCAAGGGGGCCTGTTGCTCACTTCGCTCCGGCCCCCGAAAGGCTGAGCATGTTGACTGTTTGCTTCCGGAGCTCTGCGGGCACCCACAGGCATCCAGGAACGGGTGGAAGACCGGCATGGTGTCTCTTCGCTCTCCTTGCCAGTTTCCAAACCGGCCACACTGCAGACTCCCCATGTTGCGGGACACAGGAATCCATCATCAGGCCATCACGCCGGGGATGCATCTTTTCCCTGGGGTCTCGCTCTGGTCTTCTGCGAGAAGACCTCCCAAGGTGCTGGGATTACAGGTCTGAGCCACCGCGCCCGACCTGTACTTGTGTCTTTTCCAAAATTGACTATTTTGGGATAAGCTTAACATCCTCACTGCCTGCCTTTGCCCCCCACAAGTAATTAGCATACGCCTAAATAAAGTTTAAGCAAGCTAGCTCCACTATTCCCAAGCATGTATTATCTAGGGTCTAGTCTTTAGAAGTATAAAGGACAAATCGTACGAGTACAACTACAGAAAATGTTGTACCCAAACTGGAAAGGCTTAAGTGATCAATTGACGGATTTGTGTTTCCTATGGAAGAGGGTAGGAGGCAGAGTGCTAATATAGATATATAGGGGAGAAGAGGACAGGGCTTTTATGAAATGAATGCAGTCAAATCTTGGGAAAAGTTTCTTAAGTAGCATGAATGTTAGAGAGAGGATTCATGCAATTTCAACTTTAGCCGTGTCTAAAAATATCAAGACAAAGCCAGCAGTTTTTGAAAAATAAATTCTTCTCCACAAAACTATTAATGAGACAGATGAGGTGTTTCCTTTATTTTTTTTCTTCCAATTACTTGGGTTTCATAGTCACATATTCAAGGGAGCGTACCGCTGTTTGGTAAAATGAGAGAATTCCACATCATGTTTTTGTTTGTTTGTTTTTAAAGATGAAAGAGCTGAACAACCTTGTTTGGTGTTAGCAATACCACCAGATTGTTCAAATTTCTTTAGAATCGTACTCCTTAAATTACACTGTGATGTAGTTTCAAAAATGGTCTGTAATGGCCTGTGAATTGACAGCTCATTAGGACATTCTTCAGTTTGGCTGAAACCAAAAAACCTGAAACCGTCGAAACTGAAAGAAAATGGGGTTTGCCAAATTCTGCTTCTTACACTTTCACCTACCACGCCGTGTTCAAATAGTGTGCTTGAAAAGTATCGGAAACTTAAGGTACTCTTAATTTCAGTATAGTTTCACCAAAGTGGTATTCGTTGTGAGAAAGCCATAATCTCATCAGTAATGCCTTTCGAAAAGATCCAACGGAAAATATGAACTAGCAACTCATCATGACAAGAAAGTAAAACTCAGGAAAAATGCTAAGGCAGAGCAGCTTCAGGCTTCAGTGTGAAACTATCATAGTCTGGGCGCAGTGGCTCACGCCTATAGTCCCTTCACTTTGGGAAGGCAAGTTGGGGCAGATCACCTGAAGTCGGCAGTTGAAGACCACCCTGGCCCAAACGGTGAAACCTCCTCTACACTTTAAACAAAAGACAAAAATTTGCCTGGCGTGGTGGCGTGCTCATTTAGTCCCAGCTACTCTGGATGCTGAGGCAGGAGAACGCCTTGTGCCCAGGATGCGGAGGCTGCAGTGAGCTGAGCTCAGGCCACTGTAATCCAGCCTGGGGGACAGAGGGAGACTCTGTCTCAAAAATAAATCAATAAGTACATAAATAAATAAATAAAATGAAATGAAATTGAAATAATATTTTCATATTCCCCTCACCCAGCCCATTTTATTTTCAGAGTACTGGATAAACCACCAGTTTCCCTGTGCGTTAGAGATTTTTTTTTCTCAGACATTGAAGTTTTCTAAGTGCAACTTCATAAAAAGTCTCATTTTTAGCGTAGATAGTTTCTTTATGGTTGTGAAACGTGACCTTTGCGATTCTGTGAGGAAGACTGAATTCTGAAATACCCCCTGCATTTCCCGCCCCTCGCGTCCCAGGGGAGTCCGTGGTGGGGCTGGGGCCAGGGTCCCCAGGTCGCCGGGCCGGCGTGGGAACCCCAAGCCGGGGCACAGCCCGCGCCCCCGGAGGCCTCCGCGCGGCAGGGGCAGGTGCAAGCCATCCGGGCGCCCCCCCAGGCGGGGCTCCTCCAGGAGCCGGGGCGCTCGTCTGCACTCCCCTCCGGCCTGCTGGATGAGCTCCTGGCGAGCCCGGAGTTTCTGCAGCGGGCGCAACCTTTCCTAGAAACGGAGGCCCCGGGGGAGCTGGAGGCCTCGGAAGAGGCCGCCTCGCTGGAACCACCCCTCAGCGAGGAAGAATACCGGGCTCTGCTGGAGGAGCTTTAAAAGGACGCGGGGCTGGGACGGGGTCGGGGCAGGGCGGTGGCCGGTGGCCTCTCTTTCGCGGGGAACACCTGGCTCGGCGTGGCGGGGCGTGTCTTCCCTCCGGGCCGACCCGCCTGGGATTCCTGCCTTCCAGGTCTAGGCCCGGTGAGAGACTCCACAGAGCGGAGAGCTGCCATTCTTTCCTGGGCATCCCGGGGAACCCAGCGCCGGCCCAGGTACCAGCAGGTGGGCCGTCTACTGCGCACGCGCGGGTTCGCGGGCAGCCGCCTAGGCTCTGGGAGCAGCCCGGGCAGAGCTCTCGTGCCTTTCCGCCACCCCACCCCGGCCTGAACAACCCCTCGCCACCCCCACCCCCCACCCCCGGAAAATGCGTCCTCCCCTGGGCTGGGTGGAGAACCCCGTCCCGCGAAACACCGGGCCCGCGCAGCGTCCGGGCCCGCCATCCCTCCGGCGGCGGCTCGCCTCCTCTGCGCCTCCGCTCCACCGTCGCCCGCCCGGGCCCCTGCAGCCTCCCAGCTGCCACCGTGGAGCGCCTGGCGGCTGAACGCAGACCCCAGGCCCCGCGCACGCCGGCGATGCCGACCGTTCCAGGCGGGAGGGAAGGCGGGCAGAGATGGAGAGACGAACGGGAGACCCAGAGGGGCCGAAGGATGGGCGGAGGGAAGTTGGGAGGGAGGGAGAGAGAGGGAGGCAGTGAGGAACGGAGGGAGAGACAGAGCGACGCAGGGACAGAGGGCGGGCGGGAGGGAGCCAGGGACAGAGGGAGGAAGGCAGAGAGGAAAAGCGGTCTCCGGCCTCCGGGAGCAACGGGACCCCCGCGCTCCGGGAAAAGGGTAAGCGCCCGGCGCGGGCGGAGGGCTGGGCCCACGGCCGCCGCGTCGGGCCGGCGGGGCACCCGTTCGCCCCGATTCCGTGGCCCAACGAACGGGCGGCTTCCTCAGAGACAAAAGACCGGGACCCGGGTTGCCGTCGGGTTTTCACCCGCGTGGTTCACAGACCGCACATCCCCCGGCTGAGCCTCGCAACGGAGCGCCAGGCCGACAGCCCCGACCACAGAGGAGCCACACTCAGGACGACTGAAGCGTGATTTGGGATTCCACGCTGCTGTGCCCTCTGCAAGGGGGCCTGTTGCTCACGTCTCTCCGGCCCCCGAAAGGCTGAGCATGTTGACTGTTTGCTTCCGGAGCTCTGCGGGCACCCACAGGCATCCAGGGAAGGGTGGAAGACCGGCATGGTGTCTCTTCGCTCTCCTTGCCAGTTTCCAAACCGGCCACACTGCAGACTCCCCACGTTGCGGGACACAGGAATCACATCGTCAGGCCATCACGCCGGGGATGCATCCTTTCCCTGGGGTCTCGCTCTGGTCTTCTGCGTGGGAATGAACGAGAGCCACACGCCTGTGCGTGTGTGAGACTGTCACGGCCACGGCGACACCCACAGGCAGTGCCTCCTTCACGGAGAGAGGGCCTGGAAAACTCAAGACTCCCACGGAGGTTCAGTTCCACACTCCCCTCCACCCTTCCAGGCTGGATTCTCCCTGCTGAAGGCGCGTGGGAGCCCAGAGGGCGGCCTCCAGTTCCCGCGGGATTCCTGGAGAGGTCCGGAGAGCCAGCCCCCGAAACCCGCCCCCCTCACCCCTTCCCCCTCTCCCCCTTCCGCTTCGTCCCTCCCGCCCCCACCACCAGCGTCACCACCACCACCACCACCACCACCACAGCACCCCCTCCCCACGGCCCCAGGGGGCCTCCACGCCCTGGGACCCTTCCGGAGGGCGGGCTGTCCCAGGGCTCACCGCCATTCATGAAGGGGTGGAGCCTGCCTGCCTGTGGGCCTTTATAAGAGCGGCTGGCTGGCTGTCCGGGCCTGCCTCCTGGCTGCACCTGCGCCCAGTGCACAGGCCGGCTGAGGTGCCCGGGAGCCCGCGGGCCTCTCTCTGCCCGTGTCCGTCCGTGAAATTCCGGCCGGGGCTCCCCGCGATGGCTCTCCCGACACCTTCGGACGGCCCCCTCCCCGCGGAAGCCCGAGGACGAGGACGGCGAAGGAGACTCGTCTGGACCCCGAGCCAAAGCGAGGCCCTGCGAGCCTGCTTTGAGCGGAACCCGTACCCGGGCATCGCCACCAGAGAAGGGCTGGCCCAGGCCATCGGCGTTCCGGAGCCCAGGGTCCAGATTTGGTTTCAGAATGAGAGGTCACGCCAGCTGAGGCAGCACCGGCGGGAATCTCGGCCCTGGCCCGGGAGACGCGGCCCGCAAGAAGGCAGGCGAAAGCGGACCGCCGTCACCGGATCCCAGACCGCCCTGCTCCTCCGCGCCTTTGAGAAGGATCGCTTTCCAGGCATCGCCGCCAGGGAAGAACTGGCCAGAGAGACGGGCCTCCCGGAGTCCAGGATTCAGATCTGGTTTCAGAATCGACGGGCCAGGCACCCGGGACAGGGTGGCAGGGCGCCCGCGCACGCAGGCGGCCTGTGCAACGCGGCCCCCGGTGGGTGTCACCCTGCTCCTTCGTGGGTCGCCTTCGCCCACGCCGGGGCGTGGGGAACGGCGCTTCCCGCACCCCGCGTGCCCTGCGCGCCTGGGGCTCTCCCCCAGGGGGCTTTCGTGAGCCAGGGAGCGAGGGCCGTCCCCGTGCTCCAGCCCAGCCAGGCCGCGCCGGCACGAGGGATCTCCCAAGCGGCCCCGGCACGCGCGGATTTTGCCTACGCTGCCCTGGCTCCCCCGGACGGGGCGCTCTCCCACCCTCAGGCTCCTCGGTGGCCTGTGCACCCGAGCAAAGGCCGGGAGGACCGGGACCCGCAGCGCGACGGCCTGCCGGGCCCTTGCGCGGTGGGACAGCCTGGGCCGGCTCAGGCGGGGCCACAGGGCCAAGGTGGGCTTGCGCCACCCGCGTGCCAGGGGAGTCCGTGGTGGGGCTGGGGCCAGGGTCCCCAGGTCGCCGGGGCGGCGTGGGAACCCCAAGCCGGGGCAGCCCCACCTCCCCAACCCGCGCCCCCGGAGGCCTCCGCGGGGCAGGGGCAGGTGCAGGCCATCCGGGCGCCCCCCGAGGCGGGGCTCCTCCAGGAGCCGGGGCGCTCGTCTGCACTCCCCTCCGGCCTGCTGGATGAGCTCCTGGCGAGCCCGGAGTTTCTGCAGCGGGCGCAACCTTTCCTAGAAACGGAGGCCCCGGGGGAGCTGGAGGCCTCGGAAGAGGCGGCCTCGCTGGAACCACCCCTCAGCGAGGAAGAATACCGGGCTCTGCTGGAGGAGCTTTAAAAGGACGCGGGGCTGGGACGGGGTCGGGGCAGGGCGGTGGCCGGTGGCCTCTCTTTCGCGGGGAACACCTGGCTCGGCGTGGCGGGGCGTGTCTTCCCTCCGGGCCGACCCGCCTGGGATTCCTGCCTTCCAGGTCTAGGCCCGGTGAGAGACTCCACAGAGCGGAGAGCTGCCATTCTTTCCTGGGCATCCCGGGGATCCCAGCACCGGCCCAGGTACCAGCAGGTGGGCCGTCTACTGCGCACGCGCGGGTTCGCGGGCAGCCGCCTAGGCTCTGGGAGCAGCCCGGGCAGAGCTCTCGTGCCTTTCCGCCACCCCACCCCGGCCTGAACAACCCCTCGCCACCCCCAACCCCCACCCCCCACCACACACCCCCGGGAAATGCGTCCTCCCCTGGGCTGGGTGGAGAACCCCGTCCCGCGAAACACCGGGCCCGCGCAGCGTTCGGGCCCGCCATCCCTCCGGCGGCGGCTCGCCTCCTCTGCGCCTCCGCTCCACCGTCGCCCGCCCGCCCGCCCGCCCGCCCGTGCCCCTGCAGCCTCCCAGCTGCCACCGTGGAGCGCCTGGCGGCTGAACGCAGACCCCAGGCCCCGCGCACGCCGGCGATGCCGACCGTTCCAGGCGGGAGGGAAGGCGGGCAGAGATGGAGAGACGAACGGGAGACCCAGAGGGGCCGAAGGATGGGCGGAGGGAAGTTGGGAGGGAGGGAGGGAGGGAGGGAGGGAGGGAGGGAGGGAGGGAAGGAGAGAGAGGGAGGCAGTGAGGAACGGAGGGAGAGACAGAGCGACGCAGGGACAGAGGGCGGGCGGGAGGGAGCCAGGGACAGAGGGAGGAAGGCAGAGAGAAAAAACGGTCTCCGGCCTCCGAGAGCAACGAGACCCCCGCGCTCCGAGAAAAGGGTAAGCTCCAGGCCCGGGCTGAGGGCTGGGCCCACGGCCGCCGCGTCGGGCCGGCGGGGCACCCATTCGCCCCGATTCCGTGGCCCAAGGAACGGGCGGCTTCCTCAGAGACAAAAGACCGGGACCCGGGTTGCCGTCGGGTTTTCACCCGCGTGGTTCACAGACCGCACATCCCCAGGCTGAGCCTCGCAACGGAGCGCCAGGCCGACAGCCCCGACCACAGAGGAGCCACACTCAGGACGACTGAACCGTGATTTGGGATTCCACGCTGCTGTGCCCTCTGCAAGGGGGCCTGTTGCTCACTTCGCTCCGGCCCCCGAAAGGCTGAGCATGTTGACTGTTTGCTTCCGGAGCTCTGCGGGCACCCACAGGCATCCAGGAACGGGTGGAAGACCGGCATGGTGTCTCTTCGCTCTCCTTGCCAGTTTCCAAACCGGCCACACTGCAGACTCCCCATGTTGCGGGACACAGGAATCCATCATCAGGCCATCACGCCGGGGATGCATCTTTTCCCTGGGGTCTCGCTCTGGTCTTCTGCGAGAAGACCTCCCAAGGTGCTGGGATTACAGGTCTGAGCCACCGCGCCCGACCTGTACTTGTGTCTTTTCCAAAATTGACTATTTTGGGATAAGCTTAACATCCTCACTGCCTGCCTTTGCCCCCCACAAGTAATTAGCATACGCCTAAATAAAGTTTAAGCAAGCTAGCTCCACTATTCCCAAGCATGTATTATCTAGGGTCTAGTCTTTAGAAGTATAAAGGACAAATCGTACGAGTACAACTACAGAAAATGTTGTACCCAAACTGGAAAGGCTTAAGTGATCAATTGACGGATTTGTGTTTCCTATGGAAGAGGGTAGGAGGCAGAGTGCTAATATAGATATATAGGGGAGAAGAGGACAGGGCTTTTATGAAATGAATGCAGTCAAATCTTGGGAAAAGTTTCTTAAGTAGCATGAATGTTAGAGAGAGGATTCATGCAATTTCAACTTTAGCCGTGTCTAAAAATATCAAGACAAAGCCAGCAGTTTTTGAAAAATAAATTCTTCTCCACAAAACTATTAATGAGACAGATGAGGTGTTTCCTTTATTTTTTTTCTTCCAATTACTTGGGTTTCATAGTCACATATTCAAGGGAGCGTACCGCTGTTTGGTAAAATGAGAGAATTCCACATCATGTTTTTGTTTGTTTGTTTTTAAAGATGAAAGAGCTGAACAACCTTGTTTGGTGTTAGCAATACCACCAGATTGTTCAAATTTCTTTAGAATCGTACTCCTTAAATTACACTGTGATGTAGTTTCAAAAATGGTCTGTAATGGCCTGTGAATTGACAGCTCATTAGGACATTCTTCAGTTTGGCTGAAACCAAAAAACCTGAAACCGTCGAAACTGAAAGAAAATGGGGTTTGCCAAATTCTGCTTCTTACACTTTCACCTACCACGCCGTGTTCAAATAGTGTGCTTGAAAAGTATCGGAAACTTAAGGTACTCTTAATTTCAGTATAGTTTCACCAAAGTGGTATTCGTTGTGAGAAAGCCATAATCTCATCAGTAATGCCTTTCGAAAAGATCCAACGGAAAATATGAACTAGCAACTCATCATGACAAGAAAGTAAAACTCAGGAAAAATGCTAAGGCAGAGCAGCTTCAGGCTTCAGTGTGAAACTATCATAGTCTGGGCGCAGTGGCTCACGCCTATAGTCCCTTCACTTTGGGAAGGCAAGTTGGGGCAGATCACCTGAAGTCGGCAGTTGAAGACCACCCTGGCCCAAACGGTGAAACCTCCTCTACACTTTAAACAAAAGACAAAAATTTGCCTGGCGTGGTGGCGTGCTCATTTAGTCCCAGCTACTCTGGATGCTGAGGCAGGAGAACGCCTTGTGCCCAGGATGCGGAGGCTGCAGTGAGCTGAGCTCAGGCCACTGTAATCCAGCCTGGGGGACAGAGGGAGACTCTGTCTCAAAAATAAATCAATAAGTACATAAATAAATAAATAAAATGAAATGAAATTGAAATAATATTTTCATATTCCCCTCACCCAGCCCATTTTATTTTCAGAGTACTGGATAAACCACCAGTTTCCCTGTGCGTTAGAGATTTTTTTTTCTCAGACATTGAAGTTTTCTAAGTGCAACTTCATAAAAAGTCTCATTTTTAGCGTAGATAGTTTCTTTATGGTTGTGAAACGTGACCTTTGCGATTCTGTGAGGAAGACTGAATTCTGAAATACCCCCTGCATTTCCCGCCCCTCGCGTCCCAGGGGAGTCCGTGGTGGGGCTGGGGCCAGGGTCCCCAGGTCGCCGGGGCGGCGTGGGAACCCCAAGCCGGGGCACAGCCCGCGCCCCCGGAGGCCTCCGCGCGGCAGGGGCAGGTGCAAGCCATCCGGGCGCCCCCCCAGGCGGGGCTCCTCCAGGAGCCGGGGCGCTCGTCTGCACTCCCCTCCGGCCTGCTGGATGAGCTCCTGGCGAGCCCGGAGTTTCTGCAGCGGGCGCAACCTTTCCTAGAAACGGAGGCCCCGGGGGAGCTGGAGGCCTCGGAAGAGGCCGCCTCGCTGGAACCACCCCTCAGCGAGGAAGAATACCGGGCTCTGCTGGAGGAGCTTTAAAAGGACGCGGGGCTGGGACGGGGTCGGGGCAGGGCGGTGGCCGGTGGCCTCTCTTTCGCGGGGAACACCTGGCTCGGCGTGGCGGGGCGTGTCTTCCCTCCGGGCCGACCCGCCTGGGATTCCTGCCTTCCAGGTCTAGGCCCGGTGAGAGACTCCACAGAGCGGAGAGCTGCCATTCTTTCCTGGGCATCCCGGGGAACCCAGCGCCGGCCCAGGTACCAGCAGGTGGGCCGTCTACTGCGCACGCGCGGGTTCGCGGGCAGCCGCCTAGGCTCTGGGAGCAGCCCGGGCAGAGCTCTCGTGCCTTTCCGCCACCCCACCCCGGCCTGAACAACCCCTCGCCACCCCCACCCCCCACCCCCGGAAAATGCGTCCTCCCCTGGGCTGGGTGGAGAACCCCGTCCCGCGAAACACCGGGCCCGCGCAGCGTCCGGGCCCGCCATCCCTCCGGCGGCGGCTCGCCTCCTCTGCGCCTCCGCTCCACCGTCGCCCGCCCGGGCCCCTGCAGCCTCCCAGCTGCCACCGTGGAGCGCCTGGCGGCTGAACGCAGACCCCAGGCCCCGCGCACGCCGGCGATGCCGACCGTTCCAGGCGGGAGGGAAGGCGGGCAGAGATGGAGAGACGAACGGGAGACCCAGAGGGGCCGAAGGATGGGCGGAGGGAAGTTGGGAGGGAGGGAGGGAGAGAGAGGGAGGCAGTGAGGAACGGAGGGAGAGACAGAGCGACGCAGGGACAGAGGGCGGGCGGGAGGGAGCCAGGGACAGAGGGAGGAAGGCAGAGAGGAAAAGCGGTCTCCGGCCTCCGGGAGCAACGGGACCCCCGCGCTCCGGGAAAAGGGTAAGCGCCCGGCGCGGGCGGAGGGCTGGGCCCACGGCCGCCGCGTCGGGCCGGCGGGGCACCCGTTCGCCCCGATTCCGTGGCCCAACGAACGGGCGGCTTCCTCAGAGACAAAAGACCGGGACCCGGGTTGCCGTCGGGTTTTCACCCGCGTGGTTCACAGACCGCACATCCCCCGGCTGAGCCTCGCAACGGAGCGCCAGGCCGACAGCCCCGACCACAGAGGAGCCACACTCAGGACGACTGAAGCGTGATTTGGGATTCCACGCTGCTGTGCCCTCTGCAAGGGGGCCTGTTGCTCACGTCTCTCCGGCCCCCGAAAGGCTGAGCATGTTGACTGTTTGCTTCCGGAGCTCTGCGGGCACCCACAGGCATCCAGGGAAGGGTGGAAGACCGGCATGGTGTCTCTTCGCTCTCCTTGCCAGTTTCCAAACCGGCCACACTGCAGACTCCCCACGTTGCGGGACACAGGAATCACATCGTCAGGCCATCACGCCGGGGATGCATCCTTTCCCTGGGGTCTCGCTCTGGTCTTCTGCGTGGGAATGAACGAGAGCCACACGCCTGTGCGTGTGTGAGACTGTCACGGCCACGGCGACACCCACAGGCAGTGCCTCCTTCACGGAGAGAGGGCCTGGAAAACTCAAGACTCCCACGGAGGTTCAGTTCCACACTCCCCTCCACCCTTCCAGGCTGGATTCTCCCTGCTGAAGGCGCGTGGGAGCCCAGAGGGCGGCCTCCAGTTCCCGCGGGATTCCTGGAGAGGTCCGGAGAGCCAGCCCCCGAAACCCGCCCCCCTCACCCCTTCCCCCTCTCCCCCTTCCGCTTCGTCCCTCCCGCCCCCACCACCAGCGTCACCACCACCACCACCACCACCACCACAGCACCCCCTCCCCACGGCCCCAGGGGGCCTCCACGCCCTGGGACCCTTCCGGAGGGCGGGCTGTCCCAGGGCTCACCGCCATTCATGAAGGGGTGGAGCCTGCCTGCCTGTGGGCCTTTATAAGAGCGGCTGGCTGGCTGTCCGGGCCTGCCTCCTGGCTGCACCTGCGCCCAGTGCACAGGCCGGCTGAGGTGCCCGGGAGCCCGCGGGCCTCTCTCTGCCCGTGTCCGTCCGTGAAATTCCGGCCGGGGCTCCCCGCGATGGCTCTCCCGACACCTTCGGACGGCCCCCTCCCCGCGGAAGCCCGAGGACGAGGACGGCGAAGGAGACTCGTCTGGACCCCGAGCCAAAGCGAGGCCCTGCGAGCCTGCTTTGAGCGGAACCCGTACCCGGGCATCGCCACCAGAGAAGGGCTGGCCCAGGCCATCGGCGTTCCGGAGCCCAGGGTCCAGATTTGGTTTCAGAATGAGAGGTCACGCCAGCTGAGGCAGCACCGGCGGGAATCTCGGCCCTGGCCCGGGAGACGCGGCCCGCAAGAAGGCAGGCGAAAGCGGACCGCCGTCACCGGATCCCAGACCGCCCTGCTCCTCCGCGCCTTTGAGAAGGATCGCTTTCCAGGCATCGCCGCCAGGGAAGAACTGGCCAGAGAGACGGGCCTCCCGGAGTCCAGGATTCAGATCTGGTTTCAGAATCGACGGGCCAGGCACCCGGGACAGGGTGGCAGGGCGCCCGCGCACGCAGGCGGCCTGTGCAACGCGGCCCCCGGTGGGTGTCACCCTGCTCCTTCGTGGGTCGCCTTCGCCCACGCCGGGGCGTGGGGAACGGCGCTTCCCGCACCCCGCGTGCCCTGCGCGCCTGGGGCTCTCCCCCAGGGGGCTTTCGTGAGCCAGGGAGCGAGGGCCGTCCCCGTGCTCCAGCCCAGCCAGGCCGCGCCGGCACGAGGGATCTCCCAAGCGGCCCCGGCACGCGCGGATTTTGCCTACGCTGCCCTGGCTCCCCCGGACGGGGCGCTCTCCCACCCTCAGGCTCCTCGGTGGCCTGTGCACCCGAGCAAAGGCCGGGAGGACCGGGACCCGCAGCGCGACGGCCTGCCGGGCCCTTGCGCGGTGGGACAGCCTGGGCCGGCTCAGGCGGGGCCACAGGGCCAAGGTGGGCTTGCGCCACCCGCGTGCCAGGGGAGTCCGTGGTGGGGCTGGGGCCAGGGTCCCCAGGTCGCCGGGGCGGCGTGGGAACCCCAAGCCGGGGCAGCCCCACCTCCCCAACCCGCGCCCCCGGAGGCCTCCGCGGGGCAGGGGCAGGTGCAGGCCATCCGGGCGCCCCCCGAGGCGGGGCTCCTCCAGGAGCCGGGGCGCTCGTCTGCACTCCCCTCCGGCCTGCTGGATGAGCTCCTGGCGAGCCCGGAGTTTCTGCAGCGGGCGCAACCTTTCCTAGAAACGGAGGCCCCGGGGGAGCTGGAGGCCTCGGAAGAGGCGGCCTCGCTGGAACCACCCCTCAGCGAGGAAGAATACCGGGCTCTGCTGGAGGAGCTTTAAAAGGACGCGGGGCTGGGACGGGGTCGGGGCAGGGCGGTGGCCGGTGGCCTCTCTTTCGCGGGGAACACCTGGCTCGGCGTGGCGGGGCGTGTCTTCCCTCCGGGCCGACCCGCCTGGGATTCCTGCCTTCCAGGTCTAGGCCCGGTGAGAGACTCCACAGAGCGGAGAGCTGCCATTCTTTCCTGGGCATCCCGGGGATCCCAGCACCGGCCCAGGTACCAGCAGGTGGGCCGTCTACTGCGCACGCGCGGGTTCGCGGGCAGCCGCCTAGGCTCTGGGAGCAGCCCGGGCAGAGCTCTCGTGCCTTTCCGCCACCCCACCCCGGCCTGAACAACCCCTCGCCACCCCCAACCCCCACCCCCCACCACACACCCCCGGGAAATGCGTCCTCCCCTGGGCTGGGTGGAGAACCCCGTCCCGCGAAACACCGGGCCCGCGCAGCGTTCGGGCCCGCCATCCCTCCGGCGGCGGCTCGCCTCCTCTGCGCCTCCGCTCCACCGTCGCCCGCCCGCCCGCCCGCCCGCCCGTGCCCCTGCAGCCTCCCAGCTGCCACCGTGGAGCGCCTGGCGGCTGAACGCAGACCCCAGGCCCCGCGCACGCCGGCGATGCCGACCGTTCCAGGCGGGAGGGAAGGCGGGCAGAGATGGAGAGACGAACGGGAGACCCAGAGGGGCCGAAGGATGGGCGGAGGGAAGTTGGGAGGGAGGGAGGGAGGGAGGTAGGGAGGGAGGGAGGGAAGGAGAGAGAGGGAGGCAGTGAGGAACGGAGGGAGAGACAGAGCGACGCAGGGACAGAGGGCGGGCGGGAGGGAGCCAGGGACAGAGGGAGGAAGGCAGAGAGAAAAAACGGTCTCCGGCCTCCGAGAGCAACGAGACCCCCGCGCTCCGAGAAAAGGGTAAGCTCCAGGCCCGGGCTGAGGGCTGGGCCCACGGCCGCCGCGTCGGGCCGGCGGGGCACCCATTCGCCCCGATTCCGTGGCCCAAGGAACGGGCGGCTTCCTCAGAGACAAAAGACCGGGACCCGGGTTGCCGTCGGGTTTTCACCCGCGTGGTTCACAGACCGCACATCCCCAGGCTGAGCCTCGCAACGGAGCGCCAGGCCGACAGCCCCGACCACAGAGGAGCCACACTCAGGACGACTGAACCGTGATTTGGGATTCCACGCTGCTGTGCCCTCTGCAAGGGGGCCTGTTGCTCACTTCGCTCCGGCCCCCGAAAGGCTGAGCATGTTGACTGTTTGCTTCCGGAGCTCTGCGGGCACCCACAGGCATCCAGGAACGGGTGGAAGACCGGCATGGTGTCTCTTCGCTCTCCTTGCCAGTTTCCAAACCGGCCACACTGCAGACTCCCCATGTTGCGGGACACAGGAATCCATCATCAGGCCATCACGCCGGGGATGCATCTTTTCCCTGGGGTCTCGCTCTGGTCTTCTGCGAGAAGACCTCCCAAGGTGCTGGGATTACAGGTCTGAGCCACCGCGCCCGACCTGTACTTGTGTCTTTTCCAAAATTGACTATTTTGGGATAAGCTTAACATCCTCACTGCCTGCCTTTGCCCCCCACAAGTAATTAGCATACGCCTAAATAAAGTTTAAGCAAGCTAGCTCCACTATTCCCAAGCATGTATTATCTAGGGTCTAGTCTTTAGAAGTATAAAGGACAAATCGTACGAGTACAACTACAGAAAATGTTGTACCCAAACTGGAAAGGCTTAAGTGATCAATTGACGGATTTGTGTTTCCTATGGAAGAGGGTAGGAGGCAGAGTGCTAATATAGATATATAGGGGAGAAGAGGACAGGGCTTTTATGAAATGAATGCAGTCAAATCTTGGGAAAAGTTTCTTAAGTAGCATGAATGTTAGAGAGAGGATTCATGCAATTTCAACTTTAGCCGTGTCTAAAAATATCAAGACAAAGCCAGCAGTTTTTGAAAAATAAATTCTTCTCCACAAAACTATTAATGAGACAGATGAGGTGTTTCCTTTATTTTTTTTCTTCCAATTACTTGGGTTTCATAGTCACATATTCAAGGGAGCGTACCGCTGTTTGGTAAAATGAGAGAATTCCACATCATGTTTTTGTTTGTTTGTTTTTAAAGATGAAAGAGCTGAACAACCTTGTTTGGTGTTAGCAATACCACCAGATTGTTCAAATTTCTTTAGAATCGTACTCCTTAAATTACACTGTGATGTAGTTTCAAAAATGGTCTGTAATGGCCTGTGAATTGACAGCTCATTAGGACATTCTTCAGTTTGGCTGAAACCAAAAAACCTGAAACCGTCGAAACTGAAAGAAAATGGGGTTTGCCAAATTCTGCTTCTTACACTTTCACCTACCACGCCGTGTTCAAATAGTGTGCTTGAAAAGTATCGGAAACTTAAGGTACTCTTAATTTCAGTATAGTTTCACCAAAGTGGTATTCGTTGTGAGAAAGCCATAATCTCATCAGTAATGCCTTTCGAAAAGATCCAACGGAAAATATGAACTAGCAACTCATCATGACAAGAAAGTAAAACTCAGGAAAAATGCTAAGGCAGAGCAGCTTCAGGCTTCAGTGTGAAACTATCATAGTCTGGGCGCAGTGGCTCACGCCTATAGTCCCTTCACTTTGGGAAGGCAAGTTGGGGCAGATCACCTGAAGTCGGCAGTTGAAGACCACCCTGGCCCAAACGGTGAAACCTCCTCTACACTTTAAACAAAAGACAAAAATTTGCCTGGCGTGGTGGCGTGCTCATTTAGTCCCAGCTACTCTGGATGCTGAGGCAGGAGAACGCCTTGTGCCCAGGATGCGGAGGCTGCAGTGAGCTGAGCTCAGGCCACTGTAATCCAGCCTGGGGGACAGAGGGAGACTCTGTCTCAAAAATAAATCAATAAGTACATAAATAAATAAATAAAATGAAATGAAATTGAAATAATATTTTCATATTCCCCTCACCCAGCCCATTTTATTTTCAGAGTACTGGATAAACCACCAGTTTCCCTGTGCGTTAGAGATTTTTTTTTCTCAGACATTGAAGTTTTCTAAGTGCAACTTCATAAAAAGTCTCATTTTTAGCGTAGATAGTTTCTTTATGGTTGTGAAACGTGACCTTTGCGATTCTGTGAGGAAGACTGAATTCTGAAATACCCCCTGCATTTCCCGCCCCTCGCGTCCCAGGGGAGTCCGTGGTGGGGCTGGGGCCAGGGTCCCCAGGTCGCCGGGGCGGCGTGGGAACCCCAAGCCGGGGCACAGCCCGCGCCCCCGGAGGCCTCCGCGCGGCAGGGGCAGGTGCAAGCCATCCGGGCGCCCCCCCAGGCGGGGCTCCTCCAGGAGCCGGGGCGCTCGTCTGCACTCCCCTCCGGCCTGCTGGATGAGCTCCTGGCGAGCCCGGAGTTTCTGCAGCGGGCGCAACCTTTCCTAGAAACGGAGGCCCCGGGGGAGCTGGAGGCCTCGGAAGAGGCCGCCTCGCTGGAACCACCCCTCAGCGAGGAAGAATACCGGGCTCTGCTGGAGGAGCTTTAAAAGGACGCGGGGCTGGGACGGGGTCGGGGCAGGGCGGTGGCCGGTGGCCTCTCTTTCGCGGGGAACACCTGGCTCGGCGTGGCGGGGCGTGTCTTCCCTCCGGGCCGACCCGCCTGGGATTCCTGCCTTCCAGGTCTAGGCCCGGTGAGAGACTCCACAGAGCGGAGAGCTGCCATTCTTTCCTGGGCATCCCGGGGAACCCAGCGCCGGCCCAGGTACCAGCAGGTGGGCCGTCTACTGCGCACGCGCGGGTTCGCGGGCAGCCGCCTAGGCTCTGGGAGCAGCCCGGGCAGAGCTCTCGTGCCTTTCCGCCACCCCACCCCGGCCTGAACAACCCCTCGCCACCCCCACCCCCCACCCCCGGAAAATGCGTCCTCCCCTGGGCTGGGTGGAGAACCCCGTCCCGCGAAACACCGGGCCCGCGCAGCGTCCGGGCCCGCCATCCCTCCGGCGGCGGCTCGCCTCCTCTGCGCCTCCGCTCCACCGTCGCCCGCCCGGGCCCCTGCAGCCTCCCAGCTGCCACCGTGGAGCGCCTGGCGGCTGAACGCAGACCCCAGGCCCCGCGCACGCCGGCGATGCCGACCGTTCCAGGCGGGAGGGAAGGCGGGCAGAGATGGAGAGACGAACGGGAGACCCAGAGGGGCCGAAGGATGGGCGGAGGGAAGTTGGGAGGGAGGGAGGGAGAGAGAGGGAGGCAGTGAGGAACGGAGGGAGAGACAGAGCGACGCAGGGACAGAGGGCGGGCGGGAGGGAGCCAGGGACAGAGGGAGGAAGGCAGAGAGGAAAAGCGGTCTCCGGCCTCCGGGAGCAACGGGACCCCCGCGCTCCGGGAAAAGGGTAAGCGCCCGGCGCGGGCGGAGGGCTGGGCCCACGGCCGCCGCGTCGGGCCGGCGGGGCACCCGTTCGCCCCGATTCCGTGGCCCAACGAACGGGCGGCTTCCTCAGAGACAAAAGACCGGGACCCGGGTTGCCGTCGGGTTTTCACCCGCGTGGTTCACAGACCGCACATCCCCCGGCTGAGCCTCGCAACGGAGCGCCAGGCCGACAGCCCCGACCACAGAGGAGCCACACTCAGGACGACTGAAGCGTGATTTGGGATTCCACGCTGCTGTGCCCTCTGCAAGGGGGCCTGTTGCTCACGTCTCTCCGGCCCCCGAAAGGCTGAGCATGTTGACTGTTTGCTTCCGGAGCTCTGCGGGCACCCACAGGCATCCAGGGAAGGGTGGAAGACCGGCATGGTGTCTCTTCGCTCTCCTTGCCAGTTTCCAAACCGGCCACACTGCAGACTCCCCACGTTGCGGGACACAGGAATCACATCGTCAGGCCATCACGCCGGGGATGCATCCTTTCCCTGGGGTCTCGCTCTGGTCTTCTGCGTGGGAATGAACGAGAGCCACACGCCTGTGCGTGTGTGAGACTGTCACGGCCACGGCGACACCCACAGGCAGTGCCTCCTTCACGGAGAGAGGGCCTGGAAAACTCAAGACTCCCACGGAGGTTCAGTTCCACACTCCCCTCCACCCTTCCAGGCTGGATTCTCCCTGCTGAAGGCGCGTGGGAGCCCAGAGGGCGGCCTCCAGTTCCCGCGGGATTCCTGGAGAGGTCCGGAGAGCCAGCCCCCGAAACCCGCCCCCCTCACCCCTTCCCCCTCTCCCCCTTCCGCTTCGTCCCTCCCGCCCCCACCACCAGCGTCACCACCACCACCACCACCACCACCACAGCACCCCCTCCCCACGGCCCCAGGGGGCCTCCACGCCCTGGGACCCTTCCGGAGGGCGGGCTGTCCCAGGGCTCACCGCCATTCATGAAGGGGTGGAGCCTGCCTGCCTGTGGGCCTTTATAAGAGCGGCTGGCTGGCTGTCCGGGCCTGCCTCCTGGCTGCACCTGCGCCCAGTGCACAGGCCGGCTGAGGTGCCCGGGAGCCCGCGGGCCTCTCTCTGCCCGTGTCCGTCCGTGAAATTCCGCCCGGGGCTCCCCGCGATGGCTCTCCCGACACCTTCGGACGGCCCCCTCCCCGCGGAAGCCCGAGGACGAGGACGGCGAAGGAGACTCGTCTGGACCCCGAGCCAAAGCGAGGCCCTGCGAGCCTGCTTTGAGCGGAACCCGTACCCGGGCATCGCCACCAGAGAAGGGCTGGCCCAGGCCATCGGCGTTCCGGAGCCCAGGGTCCAGATTTGGTTTCAGAATGAGAGGTCACGCCAGCTGAGGCAGCACCGGCGGGAATCTCGGCCCTGGCCCGGGAGACGCGGCCCGCAAGAAGGCAGGCGAAAGCGGACCGCCGTCACCGGATCCCAGACCGCCCTGCTCCTCCGCGCCTTTGAGAAGGATCGCTTTCCAGGCATCGCCGCCAGGGAAGAACTGGCCAGAGAGACGGGCCTCCCGGAGTCCAGGATTCAGATCTGGTTTCAGAATCGACGGGCCAGGCACCCGGGACAGGGTGGCAGGGCGCCCGCGCACGCAGGCGGCCTGTGCAACGCGGCCCCCGGTGGGTGTCACCCTGCTCCTTCGTGGGTCGCCTTCGCCCACGCCGGGGCGTGGGGAACGGCGCTTCCCGCACCCCGCGTGCCCTGCGCGCCTGGGGCTCTCCCCCAGGGGGCTTTCGTGAGCCAGGGAGCGAGGGCCGTCCCCGTGCTCCAGCCCAGCCAGGCCGCGCCGGCACGAGGGATCTCCCAAGCGGCCCCGGCACGCGCGGATTTTGCCTACGCTGCCCTGGCTCCCCCGGACGGGGCGCTCTCCCACCCTCAGGCTCCTCGGTGGCCTGTGCACCCGAGCAAAGGCCGGGAGGACCGGGACCCGCAGCGCGACGGCCTGCCGGGCCCTTGCGCGGTGGGACAGCCTGGGCCGGCTCAGGCGGGGCCACAGGGCCAAGGTGGGCTTGCGCCACCCGCGTGCCAGGGGAGTCCGTGGTGGGGCTGGGGCCAGGGTCCCCAGGTCGCCGGGGCGGCGTGGGAACCCCAAGCCGGGGCAGCCCCACCTCCCCAACCCGCGCCCCCGGAGGCCTCCGCGGGGCAGGGGCAGGTGCAGGCCATCCGGGCGCCCCCCGAGGCGGGGCTCCTCCAGGAGCCGGGGCGCTCGTCTGCACTCCCCTCCGGCCTGCTGGATGAGCTCCTGGCGAGCCCGGAGTTTCTGCAGCGGGCGCAACCTTTCCTAGAAACGGAGGCCCCGGGGGAGCTGGAGGCCTCGGAAGAGGCGGCCTCGCTGGAACCACCCCTCAGCGAGGAAGAATACCGGGCTCTGCTGGAGGAGCTTTAAAAGGACGCGGGGCTGGGACGGGGTCGGGGCAGGGCGGTGGCCGGTGGCCTCTCTTTCGCGGGGAACACCTGGCTCGGCGTGGCGGGGCGTGTCTTCCCTCCGGGCCGACCCGCCTGGGATTCCTGCCTTCCAGGTCTAGGCCCGGTGAGAGACTCCACAGAGCGGAGAGCTGCCATTCTTTCCTGGGCATCCCGGGGATCCCAGCACCGGCCCAGGTACCAGCAGGTGGGCCGTCTACTGCGCACGCGCGGGTTCGCGGGCAGCCGCCTAGGCTCTGGGAGCAGCCCGGGCAGAGCTCTCGTGCCTTTCCGCCACCCCACCCCGGCCTGAACAACCCCTCGCCACCCCCAACCCCCACCCCCCACCACACACCCCCGGGAAATGCGTCCTCCCCTGGGCTGGGTGGAGAACCCCGTCCCGCGAAACACCGGGCCCGCGCAGCGTTCGGGCCCGCCATCCCTCCGGCGGCGGCTCGCCTCCTCTGCGCCTCCGCTCCACCGTCGCCCGCCCGCCCGCCCGCCCGCCCGTGCCCCTGCAGCCTCCC
Organism: Pongo abelii; assembly: GCF_028885655.2. Lineage (NCBI taxonomy): Eukaryota > Metazoa > Chordata > Mammalia > Primates > Hominidae > Pongo > Pongo abelii. Next base: position 212,663,897 of record NC_071988.2, read on the forward strand.
AGCTGCCACCGTGGAGCGCCTGGCGGCTGAACGCAGACCCCAGGCCCCGCGCACGCCGGCGATGCCGACCGTTCCAGGCGGGAGGGAAGGCGGGCAGAGATGGAGAGACGAACGGGAGACCCAGAGGGGCCGAAGGATGGGCGGAGGGAAGTTGGGAGGGAGGGAGGGAGGGAGGGAGGGAGGGAGGGAGGGAGGGAAGGAGAGAGAGGGAGGCAGTGAGGAACGGAGGGAGAGACAGAGCGACGCAGGGACAGAGGGCGGGCGGGAGGGAGCCAGGGACAGAGGGAGGAAGGCAGAGAGAAAAAACGGTCTCCGGCCTCCGAGAGCAACGAGACCCCCGCGCTCCGAGAAAAGGGTAAGCTCCAGGCCCGGGCTGAGGGCTGGGCCCACGGCCGCCGCGTCGGGCCGGCGGGGCACCCATTCGCCCCGATTCCGTGGCCCAAGGAACGGGCGGCTTCCTCAGAGACAAAAGACCGGGACCCGGGTTGCCGTCGGGTTTTCACCCGCGTGGTTCACAGACCGCACATCCCCAGGCTGAGCCTCGCAACGGAGCGCCAGGCCGACAGCCCCGACCACAGAGGAGCCACACTCAGGACGACTGAACCGTGATTTGGGATTCCACGCTGCTGTGCCCTCTGCAAGGGGGCCTGTTGCTCACTTCGCTCCGGCCCCCGAAAGGCTGAGCATGTTGACTGTTTGCTTCCGGAGCTCTGCGGGCACCCACAGGCATCCAGGAACGGGTGGAAGACCGGCATGGTGTCTCTTCGCTCTCCTTGCCAGTTTCCAAACCGGCCACACTGCAGACTCCCCATGTTGCGGGACACAGGAATCCATCATCAGGCCATCACGCCGGGGATGCATCTTTTCCCTGGGGTCTCGCTCTGGTCTTCTGCGAGAAGACCTCCCAAGGTGCTGGGATTACAGGTCTGAGCCACCGCGCCCGACCTGTACTTGTGTCTTTTCCAAAATTGACTATTTTGGGATAAGCTTAACATCCTCACTGCCTGCCTTTGCCCCCCACAAGTAATTAGCATACGCCTAAATAAAGTTTAAGCAAGCTAGCTCCACTATTCCCAAGCATGTATTATCTAGGGTCTAGTCTTTAGAAGTATAAAGGACAAATCGTACGAGTACAACTACAGAAAATGTTGTACCCAAACTGGAAAGGCTTAAGTGATCAATTGACGGATTTGTGTTTCCTATGGAAGAGGGTAGGAGGCAGAGTGCTAATATAGATATATAGGGGAGAAGAGGACAGGGCTTTTATGAAATGAATGCAGTCAAATCTTGGGAAAAGTTTCTTAAGTAGCATGAATGTTAGAGAGAGGATTCATGCAATTTCAACTTTAGCCGTGTCTAAAAATATCAAGACAAAGCCAGCAGTTTTTGAAAAATAAATTCTTCTCCACAAAACTATTAATGAGACAGATGAGGTGTTTCCTTTATTTTTTTTCTTCCAATTACTTGGGTTTCATAGTCACATATTCAAGGGAGCGTACCGCTGTTTGGTAAAATGAGAGAATTCCACATCATGTTTTTGTTTGTTTGTTTTTAAAGATGAAAGAGCTGAACAACCTTGTTTGGTGTTAGCAATACCACCAGATTGTTCAAATTTCTTTAGAATCGTACTCCTTAAATTACACTGTGATGTAGTTTCAAAAATGGTCTGTAATGGCCTGTGAATTGACAGCTCATTAGGACATTCTTCAGTTTGGCTGAAACCAAAAAACCTGAAACCGTCGAAACTGAAAGAAAATGGGGTTTGCCAAATTCTGCTTCTTACACTTTCACCTACCACGCCGTGTTCAAATAGTGTGCTTGAAAAGTATCGGAAACTTAAGGTACTCTTAATTTCAGTATAGTTTCACCAAAGTGGTATTCGTTGTGAGAAAGCCATAATCTCATCAGTAATGCCTTTCGAAAAGATCCAACGGAAAATATGAACTAGCAACTCATCATGACAAGAAAGTAAAACTCAGGAAAAATGCTAAGGCAGAGCAGCTTCAGGCTTCAGTGTGAAACTATCATAGTCTGGGCGCAGTGGCTCACGCCTATAGTCCCTTCACTTTGGGAAGGCAAGTTGGGGCAGATCACCTGAAGTCGGCAGTTGAAGACCACCCTGGCCCAAACGGTGAAACCTCCTCTACACTTTAAACAAAAGACAAAAATTTGCCTGGCGTGGTGGCGTGCTCATTTAGTCCCAGCTACTCTGGATGCTGAGGCAGGAGAACGCCTTGTGCCCAGGATGCGGAGGCTGCAGTGAGCTGAGCTCAGGCCACTGTAATCCAGCCTGGGGGACAGAGGGAGACTCTGTCTCAAAAATAAATCAATAAGTACATAAATAAATAAATAAAATGAAATGAAATTGAAATAATATTTTCATATTCCCCTCACCCAGCCCATTTTATTTTCAGAGTACTGGATAAACCACCAGTTTCCCTGTGCGTTAGAGATTTTTTTTTCTCAGACATTGAAGTTTTCTAAGTGCAACTTCATAAAAAGTCTCATTTTTAGCGTAGATAGTTTCTTTATGGTTGTGAAACGTGACCTTTGCGATTCTGTGAGGAAGACTGAATTCTGAAATACCCCCTGCATTTCCCGCCCCTCGCGTCCCAGGGGAGTCCGTGGTGGGGCTGGGGCCAGGGTCCCCAGGTCGCCGGGGCGGCGTGGGAACCCCAAGCCGGGGCACAGCCCGCGCCCCCGGAGGCCTCCGCGCGGCAGGGGCAGGTGCAAGCCATCCGGGCGCCCCCCCAGGCGGGGCTCCTCCAGGAGCCGGGGCGCTCGTCTGCACTCCCCTCCGGCCTGCTGGATGAGCTCCTGGCGAGCCCGGAGTTTCTGCAGCGGGCGCAACCTTTCCTAGAAACGGAGGCCCCGGGGGAGCTGGAGGCCTCGGAAGAGGCCGCCTCGCTGGAACCACCCCTCAGCGAGGAAGAATACCGGGCTCTGCTGGAGGAGCTTTAAAAGGACGCGGGGCTGGGACGGGGTCGGGGCAGAGCGGTGGCCGGTGGCCTCTCTTTCGCGGGGAACACCTGGCTCGGCGTGGCGGGGCGTGTCTTCCCTCCGGGCCGACCCGCCTGGGATTCCTGCCTTCCAGGTCTAGGCCCGGTGAGAGACTCCACAGAGCGGAGAGCTGCCATTCTTTCCTGGGCATCCCGGGGAACCCAGCGCCGGCCCAGGTACCAGCAGGTGGGCCGTCTACTGCGCACGCGCGGGTTCGCGGGCAGCCGCCTAGGCTCTGGGAGCAGCCCGGGCAGAGCTCTCGTGCCTTTCCGCCACCCCACCCCGGCCTGAACAACCCCTCGCCACCCCCACCCCCCACCCCCGGAAAATGCGTCCTCCCCTGGGCTGGGTGGAGAACCCCGTCCCGCGAAACACCGGGCCCGCGCAGCGTCCGGGCCCGCCATCCCTCCGGCGGCGGCTCGCCTCCTCTGCGCCTCCGCTCCACCGTCGCCCGCCCGGGCCCCTGCAGCCTCCCAGCTGCCACCGTGGAGCGCCTGGCGGCTGAACGCAGACCCCAGGCCCCGCGCACGCCGGCGATGCCGACCGTTCCAGGCGGGAGGGAAGGCGGGCAGAGATGGAGAGACGAACGGGAGACCCAGAGGGGCCGAAGGATGGGCGGAGGGAAGTTGGGAGGGAGGGAGGGAGAGAGAGGGAGGCAGTGAGGAACGGAGGGAGAGACAGAGCGACGCAGGGACAGAGGGCGGGCGGGAGGGAGCCAGGGACAGAGGGAGGAAGGCAGAGAGGAAAAGCGGTCTCCGGCCTCCGGGAGCAACGGGACCCCCGCGCTCCGGGAAAAGGGTAAGCGCCCGGCGCGGGCGGAGGGCTGGGCCCACGGCCGCCGCGTCGGGCCGGCGGGGCACCCGTTCGCCCCGATTCCGTGGCCCAACGAACGGGCGGCTTCCTCAGAGACAAAAGACCGGGACCCGGGTTGCCGTCGGGTTTTCACCCGCGTGGTTCACAGACCGCACATCCCCCGGCTGAGCCTCGCAACGGAGCGCCAGGCCGACAGCCCCGACCACAGAGGAGCCACACTCAGGACGACTGAAGCGTGATTTGGGATTCCACGCTGCTGTGCCCTCTGCAAGGGGGCCTGTTGCTCACGTCTCTCCGGCCCCCGAAAGGCTGAGCATGTTGACTGTTTCCTTCCGGAGCTCTGCGGGCACCCACAGGCATCCAGGGAAGGGTGGAAGACCGGCATGGTGTCTCTTCGCTCTCCTTGCCAGTTTCCAAACCGGCCACACTGCAGACTCCCCACGTTGCGGGACACAGGAATCACATCGTCAGGCCATCACGCCGGGGATGCATCCTTTCCCTGGGGTCTCGCTCTGGTCTTCTGCGTGGGAATGAACGAGAGCCACACGCCTGTGCGTGTGTGAGACTGTCACGGCCACGGCGACACCCACAGGCAGTGCCTCCTTCACGGAGAGAGGGCCTGGAAAACTCAAGACTCCCACGGAGGTTCAGTTCCACACTCCCCTCCACCCTTCCAGGCTGGATTCTCCCTGCTGAAGGCGCGTGGGAGCCCAGAGGGCGGCCTCCAGTTCCCGCGGGATTCCTGGAGAGGTCCGGAGAGCCAGCCCCCGAAACCCGCCCCCCTCACCCCTTCCCCCTCTCCCCCTTCCGCTTCGTCCCTCCCGCCCCCACCACCAGCGTCACCACCACCACCACCACCACCACCACAGCACCCCCTCCCCACGGCCCCAGGGGGCCTCCACGCCCTGGGACCCTTCCGGAGGGCGGGCTGTCCCAGGGCTCACCGCCATTCATGAAGGGGTGGAGCCTGCCTGCCTGTGGGCCTTTATAAGAGCGGCTGGCTGGCTGTCCGGGCCTGCCTCCTGGCTGCACCTGCGCCCAGTGCACAGGCCGGCTGAGGTGCCCGGGAGCCCGCGGGCCTCTCTCTGCCCGTGTCCGTCCGTGAAATTCCGCCCGGGGCTCCCCGCGATGGCTCTCCCGACACCTTCGGACGGCCCCCTCCCCGCGGAAGCCCGAGGACGAGGACGGCGAAGGAGACTCGTCTGGACCCCGAGCCAAAGCGAGGCCCTGCGAGCCTGCTTTGAGCGGAACCCGTACCCGGGCATCGCCACCAGAGAAGGGCTGGCCCAGGCCATCGGCGTTCCGGAGCCCAGGGTCCAGATTTGGTTTCAGAATGAGAGGTCACGCCAGCTGAGGCAGCACCGGCGGGAATCTCGGCCCTGGCCCGGGAGACGCGGCCCGCAAGAAGGCAGGCGAAAGCGGACCGCCGTCACCGGATCCCAGACCGCCCTGCTCCTCCGCGCCTTTGAGAAGGATCGCTTTCCAGGCATCGCCGCCAGGGAAGAACTGGCCAGAGAGACGGGCCTCCCGGAGTCCAGGATTCAGATCTGGTTTCAGAATCGACGGGCCAGGCACCCGGGACAGGGTGGCAGGGCGCCCGCGCACGCAGGCGGCCTGTGCAACGCGGCCCCCGGTGGGTGTCACCCTGCTCCTTCGTGGGTCGCCTTCGCCCACGCCGGGGCGTGGGGAACGGCGCTTCCCGCACCCCGCGTGCCCTGCGCGCCTGGGGCTCTCCCCCAGGGGGCTTTCGTGAGCCAGGGAGCGAGGGCCGTCCCCGTGCTCCAGCCCAGCCAGGCCGCGCCGGCACGAGGGATCTCCCAAGCGGCCCCGGCACGCGCGGATTTTGCCTACGCTGCCCTGGCTCCCCCGGACGGGGCGCTCTCCCACCCTCAGGCTCCTCGGTGGCCTGTGCACCCGAGCAAAGGCCGGGAGGACCGGGACCCGCAGCGCGACGGCCTGCCGGGCCCTTGCGCGGTGGGACAGCCTGGGCCGGCTCAAGCGGGGCCACAGGGCCAAGGTGGGCTTGCGCCACCCGCGTGCCAGGGGAGTCCGTGGTGGGGCTGGGGCCAGGGTCCCCAGGTCGCCGGGGCGGCGTGGGAACCCCAAGCCGGGGCAGCCCCACCTCCCCAACCCGCGCCCCCGGAGGCCTCCGCGGGGCAGGGGCAGGTGCAAGCCATCCGGGCGCCCCCCGAGGCGGGGCTCCTCCAGGAGCCGGGGCGCTCGTCTGCACTCCCCTCCGGCCTGCTGGATGAGCTCCTGGCGAGCCCGGAGTTTCTGCAGCGGGCGCAACCTTTCCTAGAAACGGAGGCCCCGGGGGAGCTGGAGGCCTCGGAAGAGGCGGCCTCGCTGGAACCACCCCTCAGCGAGGAAGAATACCGGGCTCTGCTGGAGGAGCTTTAAAAGGACGCGGGGCTGGGACGGGGTCGGGGCAGGGCGGTGGCCGGTGGCCTCTCTTTCGCGGGGAACACCTGGCTCGGCGTGGCGGGGCGTGTCTTCCCTCCGGGCCGACCCGCCTGGGATTCCTGCCTTCCAGGTCTAGGCCCGGTGAGAGACTCCACAGAGCGGAGAGCTGCCATTCTTTCCTGGGCATCCCGGGGATCCCAGCACCGGCCCAGGTACCAGCAGGTGGGCCGTCTACTGCGCACGCGCGGGTTCGCGGGCAGCCGCCTAGGCTCTGGGAGCAGCCCGGGCAGAGCTCTCGTGCCTTTCCGCCACCCCACCCCGGCCTGAACAACCCCTCGCCACCCCCAACCCCCACCCCCCACCACACACCCCCGGGAAATGCGTCCTCCCCTGGGCTGGGTGGAGAACCCCGTCCCGCGAAACACCGGGCCCGCGCAGCGTTCGGGCCCGCCATCCCTCCGGCGGCGGCTCGCCTCCTCTGCGCCTCCGCTCCACCGTCGCCCGCCCGCCCGCCCGCCCGCCCGTGCCCCTGCAGCCTCCCAGCTGCCACCGTGGAGCGCCTGGCGGCTGAACGCAGACCCCAGGCCCCGCGCACGCCGGCGATGCCGACCGTTCCAGGCGGGAGGGAAGGCGGGCAGAGATGGAGAGACGAACGGGAGACCCAGAGGGGCCGAAGGATGGGCGGAGGGAAGTTGGGAGGGAGGGAGGGAGGGAGGGAGGGAGGGAGGGAGGGAGGGAAGGAGAGAGAGGGAGGCAGTGAGGAACGGAGGGAGAGACAGAGCGACGCAGGGACAGAGGGCGGGCGGGAGGGAGCCAGGGACAGAGGGAGGAAGGCAGAGAGAAAAAACGGTCTCCGGCCTCCGAGAGCAACGAGACCCCCGCGCTCCGAGAAAAGGGTAAGCTCCAGGCCCGGGCTGAGGGCTGGGCCCACGGCCGCCGCGTCGGGCCGGCGGGGCACCCATTCGCCCCGATTCCGTGGCCCAAGGAACGGGCGGCTTCCTCAGAGACAAAAGACCGGGACCCGGGTTGCCGTCGGGTTTTCACCCGCGTGGTTCACAGACCGCACATCCCCAGGCTGAGCCTCGCAACGGAGCGCCAGGCCGACAGCCCCGACCACAGAGGAGCCACACTCAGGACGACTGAACCGTGATTTGGGATTCCACGCTGCTGTGCCCTCTGCAAGGGGGCCTGTTGCTCACTTCGCTCCGGCCCCCGAAAGGCTGAGCATGTTGACTGTTTGCTTCCGGAGCTCTGCGGGCACCCACAGGCATCCAGGAACGGGTGGAAGACCGGCATGGTGTCTCTTCGCTCTCCTTGCCAGTTTCCAAACCGGCCACACTGCAGACTCCCCATGTTGCGGGACACAGGAATCCATCATCAGGCCATCACGCCGGGGATGCATCTTTTCCCTGGGGTCTCGCTCTGGTCTTCTGCGAGAAGACCTCCCAAGGTGCTGGGATTACAGGTCTGAGCCACCGCGCCCGACCTGTACTTGTGTCTTTTCCAAAATTGACTATTTTGGGATAAGCTTAACATCCTCACTGCCTGCCTTTGCCCCCCACAAGTAATTAGCATACGCCTAAATAAAGTTTAAGCAAGCTAGCTCCACTATTCCCAAGCATGTATTATCTAGGGTCTAGTCTTTAGAAGTATAAAGGACAAATCGTACGAGTACAACTACAGAAAATGTTGTACCCAAACTGGAAAGGCTTAAGTGATCAATTGACGGATTTGTGTTTCCTATGGAAGAGGGTAGGAGGCAGAGTGCTAATATAGATATATAGGGGAGAAGAGGACAGGGCTTTTATGAAATGAATGCAGTCAAATCTTGGGAAAAGTTTCTTAAGTAGCATGAATGTTAGAGAGAGGATTCATGCAATTTCAACTTTAGCCGTGTCTAAAAATATCAAGACAAAGCCAGCAGTTTTTGAAAAATAAATTCTTCTCCACAAAACTATTAATGAGACAGATGAGGTGTTTCCTTTATTTTTTTTCTTCCAATTACTTGGGTTTCATAGTCACATATTCAAGGGAGCGTACCGCTGTTTGGTAAAATGAGAGAATTCCACATCATGTTTTTGTTTGTTTGTTTTTAAAGATGAAAGAGCTGAACAACCTTGTTTGGTGTTAGCAATACCACCAGATTGTTCAAATTTCTTTAGAATCGTACTCCTTAAATTACACTGTGATGTAGTTTCAAAAATGGTCTGTAATGGCCTGTGAATTGACAGCTCATTAGGACATTCTTCAGTTTGGCTGAAACCAAAAAACCTGAAACCGTCGAAACTGAAAGAAAATGGGGTTTGCCAAATTCTGCTTCTTACACTTTCACCTACCACGCCGTGTTCAAATAGTGTGCTTGAAAAGTATCGGAAACTTAAGGTACTCTTAATTTCAGTATAGTTTCACCAAAGTGGTATTCGTTGTGAGAAAGCCATAATCTCATCAGTAATGCCTTTCGAAAAGATCCAACGGAAAATATGAACTAGCAACTCATCATGACAAGAAAGTAAAACTCAGGAAAAATGCTAAGGCAGAGCAGCTTCAGGCTTCAGTGTGAAACTATCATAGTCTGGGCGCAGTGGCTCACGCCTATAGTCCCTTCACTTTGGGAAGGCAAGTTGGGGCAGATCACCTGAAGTCGGCAGTTGAAGACCACCCTGGCCCAAACGGTGAAACCTCCTCTACACTTTAAATAAAAGACAAAAATTTGCCTGGCGTGGTGGCGTGCTCATTTAGTCCCAGCTACTCTGGAGGCTGAGGCAGGAGAACGCCTTGTGCCCAGGATGCGGAGGCTGCAGTGAGCTGAGCTCAGGCCACTGTAATCCAGCCTGGGGGACAGAGGGAGACTCTGTCTCAAAAATAAATCAATAAGTACATAAATAAATAAATAAAATGAAATGAAATTGAAATAATATTTTCATATTCCCCTTACCCAGCCCATTTTATTTTCAGAGTACTGGATAAACCACCAGTTTCCCTGTGCGTTAGAGATTTTTTTTTCTCAGACATTGAAGTTTTCTAAGTGCAACTTCATAAAAAGTCTCATTTTTAGCGTAGTTTCTTTATGGTTGTGAAACGTGAACTTTGCGATTCTGTGAGGAAGACTGAATTCTGAAATACCCCCTGCATTTCCCGCCCCTCGCGTCCCAGGGGAGTCCGTGGTGGGGCTGGGGCCAGGGTCCCCAGGTCGCCGGGGCGGCGTGGGAACCCCAAGCCGGGGCAGCCCCACCTCCCCAGCCCGCGCCCCCGGAGGCCTCCGCGCGGCAGGGGCAGGTGCAAGCCATCCGGGCGCCCCCCCAGGCGGGGCTCCTCCAGGAGCCGGAGCGCTCTTCTGCAGTCCCCTCCGGCCTGCTGGATGAGCTCCTGGCGAGCCCGGAGTTTCTGTAGCGGGCGCAACCTTTCCTAGAAACGGAGGCCCCGGGGGAGCTGGAGGCCTCGGAAGAGGCCGCCTCGCTGGAACCACTCCTCAGCGAGGAAGAATACCGGGCTCTGCCGGAGGAGCTTTAAAGGGACGCGGGGCTGGGACGGGGTCGGGGCAGGGCGGTGGCCGGTGGCCTCTCTTTCGCGGGGAACACCTGGCTCGGCGTGGAGGGGCGTGTCTTCCCTCCGGGCCGACCCGCCTGGGATTCCTGCCTTCCAGGTCTAGGCCCGGTGAGAGACTCCACAGAGCGGAGAGCTGCCATTCTTTCCTGGGCATCCCGGGGATCCCAGCGCCGGCCCAGGTACCAGCAGGTGGGCCGTCTACTGCGCACGCGCGGGTTCGCGGGCAGCCGCCTAGGCTCTGGGAGCAGCCCGGGCAGAGCTCTCGTGCCTTTCCGCCACCCCACCCCGGCCTGAACAACCCCTCGCCACCCCCACCCCCCACCCCCGGAAAATGCGTCCTCCCCTGGGCTGGGTGGAGAACCCCGTCCCGCGAAACACCGGGCCCGCGCAGCGTCCGGGCCCGCCATCCCTCCGGCGGCGGCTCGCCTCCTCTGCGCCTCCGCTCCACCGTCGCCCGCCCGGGCCCCTGCAGCCTCCCAGCTGCCACCGTGGAGCGCCTGGCGGCTGAACGCAGACCCCAGGCCCCGCGCACGCCGGCGATGCCGACCGTTCCAGGCGGGAGGGAAGGCGGGCAGAGATGGAGAGACGAACGGGAGACCCAGAGGGGCCGAAGGATGGGCGGAGGGAAGTTGGGAGGGAGGGAGGGAGAGAGAGGGAGGCAGTGAGGAACGGAGGGAGAGACAGAGCGACGCAGGGACAGAGGGCGGGCGGGAGGGAGCCAGGGACAGAGGGAGGAAGGCAGAGAGGAAAAGCGGTCTCCGGCCTCCGGGAGCAACGGGACCCCCGCGCTCCGGGAAAAGGGTAAGCGCCCGGCGCGGGCGGAGGGCTGGGCCCACGGCCGCCGCGTCGGGCCGGCGGGGCACCCGTTCGCCCCGATTCCGTGGCCCAACGAACGGGCGGCTTCCTCAGAGACAAAAGACCGGGACCCGGGTTGCCGTCGGGTTTTCACCCGCGTGGTTCACAGACCGCACATCCCCCGGCTGAGCCTCGCAACGGAGCGCCAGGCCGACAGCCCCGACCACAGAGGAGCCACACTCAGGACGACTGAAGCGTGATTTGGGATTCCACGCTGCTGTGCCCTCTGCAAGGGGGCCTGTTGCTCACGTCTCTCCGGCCCCCGAAAGGCTGAGCATGTTGACTGTTTGCTTCCGGAGCTCTGCGGGCACCCACAGGCATCCAGGGAAGGGTGGAAGACCGGCATGGTGTCTCTTCGCTCTCCTTGCCAGTTTCCAAACCGGCCACACTGCAGACTCCCCACGTTGCGGGACACAGGAATCACATCGTCAGGCCATCACGCCGGGGATGCATCCTTTCCCTGGGGTCTCGCTCTGGTCTTCTGCGTGGGAATGAACGAGAGCCACACGCCTGTGCGTGTGTGAGACTGTCACGGCCACGGCGACACCCACAGGCAGTGCCTCCTTCACGGAGAGAGGGCCTGGAAAACTCAAGACTCCCACGGAGGTTCAGTTCCACACTCCCCTCCACCCTTCCAGGCTGGATTCTCCCTGCTGAAGGCGCGTGGGAGCCCAGAGGGCGGCCTCCAGTTCCCGCGGGATTCCTGGAGAGGTCCGGAGAGCCAGCCCCCGAAACCCGCCCCCCTCACCCCTTCCCCCTCTCCCCCTTCCGCTTCGTCCCTCCCGCCCCCACCACCAGCGTCACCACCACCACCACCACCACCACCACAGCACCCCCTCCCCACGGCCCCAGGGGGCCTCCACGCCCTGGGACCCTTCCGGAGGGCGGGCTGTCCCAGGGCTCACCGCCATTCATGAAGGGGTGGAGCCTGCCTGCCTGTGGGCCTTTATAAGAGCGGCTGGCTGGCTGTCCGGGCCTGCCTCCTGGCTGCACCTGCGCCCAGTGCACAGGCCGGCTGAGGTGCCCGGGAGCCCGCGGGCCTCTCTCTGCCCGTGTCCGTCCGTGAAATTCCGCCCGGGGCTCCCCGCGATGGCTCTCCCGACACCTTCGGACGGCCCCCTCCCCGCGGAAGCCCGAGGACGAGGACGGCGAAGGAGACTCGTCTGGACCCCGAGCCAAAGCGAGGCCCTGCGAGCCTGCTTTGAGCGGAACCCGTACCCGGGCATCGCCACCAGAGAAGGGCTGGCCCAGGCCATCGGCGTTCCGGAGCCCAGGGTCCAGATTTGGTTTCAGAATGAGAGGTCACGCCAGCTGAGGCAGCACCGGCGGGAATCTCGGCCCTGGCCCGGGAGACGCGGCCCGCAAGAAGGCAGGCGAAAGCGGACCGCCGTCACCGGATCCCAGACCGCCCTGCTCCTCCGCGCCTTTGAGAAGGATCGCTTTCCAGGCATCGCCGCCAGGGAAGAACTGGCCAGAGAGACGGGCCTCCCGGAGTCCAGGATTCAGATCTGGTTTCAGAATCGACGGGCCAGGCACCCGGGACAGGGTGGCAGGGCGCCCGCGCACGCAGGCGGCCTGTGCAACGCGGCCCCCGGTGGGTGTCACCCTGCTCCTTCGTGGGTCGCCTTCGCCCACGCCGGGGCGTGGGGAACGGCGCTTCCCGCACCCCGCGTGCCCTGCGCGCCTGGGGCTCTCCCCCAGGGGGCTTTCGTGAGCCAGGGAGCGAGGGCCGTCCCCGTGCTCCAGCCCAGCCAGGCCGCGCCGGCACGAGGGATCTCCCAAGCGGCCCCGGCACGCGCGGATTTTGCCTACGCTGCCCTGGCTCCCCCGGACGGGGCGCTCTCCCACCCTCAGGCTCCTCGGTGGCCTGTGCACCCGAGCAAAGGCCGGGAGGACCGGGACCCGCAGCGCGACGGCCTGCCGGGCCCTTGCGCGGTGGGACAGCCTGGGCCGGCTCAAGCGGGGCCACAGGGCCAAGGTGGGCTTGCGCCACCCGCGTGCCAGGGGAGTCCGTGGTGGGGCTGGGGCCAGGGTCCCCAGGTCGCCGGGGCGGCGTGGGAACCCCAAGCCGGGGCAGCCCCACCTCCCCAACCCGCGCCCCCGGAGGCCTCCGCGGGGCAGGGGCAGGTGCAAGCCATCCGGGCGCCCCCCGAGGCGGGGCTCCTCCAGGAGCCGGGGCGCTCGTCTGCACTCCCCTCCGGCCTGCTGGATGAGCTCCTGGCGAGCCCGGAGTTTCTGCAGCGGGCGCAACCTTTCCTAGAAACGGAGGCCCCGGGGGAGCTGGAGGCCTCGGAAGAGGCGGCCTCGCTGGAACCACCCCTCAGCGAGGAAGAATACCCGGCTCTGCTGGAGGAGCTTTAAAAGGACGCGGGGCTGGGACGGGGTCGGGGCAGGGCGGTGGCCGGTGGCCTCTCTTTCGCGGGGAACACCTGGCTCGGCGTGGCGGGGCGTGTCTTCCCTCCGGGCCGACCCGCCTGGGATTCCTGCCTTCCAGGTCTAGGCCCGGTGAGAGACTCCACAGAGCGGAGAGCTGCCATTCTTTCCTGGGCATCCCGGGGATCCCAGCACCGGCCCAGGTACCAGCAGGTGGGCCGTCTACTGCGCACGCGCGGGTTCGCGGGCAGCCGCCTAGGCTCTGGGAGCAGCCCGGGCAGAGCTCTCGTGCCTTTCCGCCACCCCACCCCGGCCTGAACAACCCCTCGCCACCCCCAACCCCCACCCCCCACCACACACCCCCGGGAAATGCGTCCTCCCCTGGGCTGGGTGGAGAACCCCGTCCCGCGAAACACCGGGCCCGCGCAGCGTTCGGGCCCGCCATCCCTCCGGCGGCGGCTCGCCTCCTCTGCGCCTCCGCTCCACCGTCGCCCGCCCGCCCGCCCGCCCGCCCGTGCCCCTGCAGCCTCCCAGCTGCCACCGTGGAGCGCCTGGCGGCTGAACGCAGACCCCAGGCCCCGCGCACGCCGGCGATGCCGACCGTTCCAGGCGGGAGGGAAGGCGGGCAGAGATGGAGAGACGAACGGGAGACCCAGAGGGGCCGAAGGATGGGCGGAGGGAAGTTGGGAGGGAGGGAGGGAGGGAGGGAGGGAGGGAGGGAGGGAGGGAAGGAGAGAGAGGGAGGCAGTGAGGAACGGAGGGAGAGACAGAGCGACGCAGGGACAGAGGGCGGGCGGGAGGGAGCCAGGGACAGAGGGAGGAAGGCAGAGAGAAAAAACGGTCTCCGGCCTCCGAGAGCAACGAGACCCCCGCGCTCCGAGAAAAGGGTAAGCTCCAGGCCCGGGCTGAGGGCTGGGCCCACGGCCGCCGCGTCGGGCCGGCGGGGCACCCATTCGCCCCGATTCCGTGGCCCAAGGAACGGGCGGCTTCCTCAGAGACAAAAGACCGGGACCCGGGTTGCCGTCGGGTTTTCACCCGCGTGGTTCACAGACCGCACATCCCCAGGCTGAGCCTCGCAACGGAGCGCCAGGCCGACAGCCCCGACCACAGAGGAGCCACACTCAGGACGACTGAACCGTGATTTGGGATTCCACGCTGCTGTGCCCTCTGCAAGGGGGCCTGTTGCTCACTTCGCTCCGGCCCCCGAAAGGCTGAGCATGTTGACTGTTTGCTTCCGGAGCTCTGCGGGCACCCACAGGCATCCAGGAACGGGTGGAAGACCGGCATGGTGTCTCTTCGCTCTCCTTGCCAGTTTCCAAACCGGCCACACTGCAGACTCCCCATGTTGCGGGACACAGGAATCCATCATCAGGCCATCACGCCGGGGATGCATCTTTTCCCTGGGGTCTCGCTCTGGTCTTCTGCGAGAAGACCTCCCAAGGTGCTGGGATTACAGGTCTGAGCCACCGCGCCCGACCTGTACTTGTGTCTTTTCCAAAATTGACTATTTTGGGATAAGCTTAACATCCTCACTGCCTGCCTTTGCCCCCCACAAGTAATTAGCATACGCCTAAATAAAGTTTAAGCAAGCTAGCTCCACTATTCCCAAGCATGTATTATCTAGGGTCTAGTCTTTAGAAGTATAAAGGACAAATCGTACGAGTACAACTACAGAAAATGTTGTACCCAAACTGGAAAGGCTTAAGTGATCAATTGACGGATTTGTGTTTCCTATGGAAGAGGGTAGGAGGCAGAGTGCTAATATAGATATATAGGGGAGAAGAGGACAGGGCTTTTATGAAATGAATGCAGTCAAATCTTGGGAAAAGTTTCTTAAGTAGCATGAATGTTAGAGAGAGGATTCATGCAATTTCAACTTTAGCCGTGTCTAAAAATATCAAGACAAAGCCAGCAGTTTTTGAAAAATAAATTCTTCTCCACAAAACTATTAATGAGACTGATGAGGTGTTTCCTTTATTTTTTTTCTTCCAATTACTTGGGTTTCATAGTCACATATTCAAGGGAGCGTACCGCTGTTTGGTAAAATGAGAGAATTCCACATCATGTTTTTGTTTGTTTGTTTTTAAAGATGAAAGAGCTGAACAACCTTGTTTGGTGTTAGCAATACCACCAGATTGTTCAAATTTCTTTAGAATCGTACTCCTTAAATTACACTGTGATGTAGTTTCAAAAATGGTCTGTAATGGCCTGTGAATTGACAGCTCATTAGGACATTCTTCAGTTTGGCTGAAACCAAAAAACCTGAAACCGTCGAAACTGAAAGAAAATGGGGTTTGCCAAATTCTGCTTCTTACACTTTCACCTACCACGCCGTGTTCAAATAGTGTGCTTGAAAAGTATCGGAAACTTAAGGTACTCTTAATTTCAGTATAGTTTCACCAAAGTGGTATTCGTTGTGAGAAAGCCATAATCTCATCAGTAATGCCTTTCGAAAAGATCCAACGGAAAATATGAACTAGCAACTCATCATGACAAGAAAGTAAAACTCAGGAAAAATGCTAAGGCAGAGCAGCTTCAGGCTTCAGTGTGAAACTATCATAGTCTGGGCGCAGTGGCTCACGCCTATAGTCCCTTCACTTTGGGAAGGCAAGTTGGGGCAGATCACCTGAAGTCGGCAGTTGAAGACCACCCTGGCCCAAACGGTGAAACCTCCTCTACACTTTAAATAAAAGACAAAAATTTGCCTGGCGTGGTGGCGTGCTCATTTAGTCCCAGCTACTCTGGAGGCTGAGGCAGGAGAACGCCTTGTGCCCAGGATGCGGAGGCTGCAGTGAGCTGAGCTCAGGCCACTGTAATCCAGCCTGGGGGACAGAGGGAGACTCTGTCTCAAAAATAAATCAATAAGTACATAAATAAATAAATAAAATGAAATGAAATTGAAATAATATTTTCATATTCCCCTTACCCAGCCCATTTTATTTTCAGAGTACTGGATAAACCACCAGTTTCCCTGTGCGTTAGAGATTTTTTTTTCTCAGACATTGAAGTTTTCTAAGTGCAACTTCATAAAAAGTCTCATTTTTAGCGTAGTTTCTTTATGGTTGTGAAACGTGAACTTTGCGATTCTGTGAGGAAGACTGAATTCTGAAATACCCCCTGCATTTCCCGCCCCTCGCGTCCCAGGGGAGTCCGTGGTGGGGCTGGGGCCAGGGTCCCCAGGTCGCCGGGGCGGCGTGGGAACCCCAAGCCGGGGCAGCCCCACCTCCCCAGCCCGCGCCCCCGGAGGCCTCCGCGCGGCAGGGGCAGGTGCAAGCCATCCGGGCGCCCCCCCAGGCGGGGCTCCTCCAGGAGCCGGAGCGCTCTTCTGCAGTCCCCTCCGGCCTGCTGGATGAGCTCCTGGCGAGCCCGGAGTTTCTGTAGCGGGCGCAACCTTTCCTAGAAACGGAGGCCCCGGGGGAGCTGGAGGCCTCGGAAGAGGCCGCCTCGCTGGAACCACTCCTCAGCGAGGAAGAATACCGGGCTCTGCCGGAGGAGCTTTAAAGGGACGCGGGGCTGGGACGGGGTCGGGGCAGGGCGGTGGCCGGTGGCCTCTCTTTCGCGGGGAACACCTGGCTCGGCGTGGAGGGGCGTGTCTTCCCTCCGGGCCGACCCGCCTGGGATTCCTGCCTTCCAGGTCTAGGCCCGGTGAGAGACTCCACAGAGCGGAGAGCTGCCATTCTTTCCTGGGCATCCCGGGGATCCCAGCGCCGGCCCAGGTACCAGCAGGTGGGCCGTCTACTGCGCACGCGCGGGTTCGCGGGCAGCCGCCTAGGCTCTGGGAGCAGCCCGGGCAGAGCTCTCGTGCCTTTCCGCCACCCCACCCCGGCCTGAACAACCCCTCGCCACCCCCACCCCCCACCCCCGGAAAATGCGTCCTCCCCTGGGCTGGGTGGAGAACCCCGTCCCGCGAAACACCGGGCCCGCGCAGCGTCCGGGCCCGCCATCCCTCCGGCGGCGGCTCGCCTCCTCTGCGCCTCCGCTCCACCGTCGCCCGCCCGGGCCCCTGCAGCCTCCCAGCTGCCACCGTGGAGCGCCTGGCGGCTGAACGCAGACCCCAGGCCCCGCGCACGCCGGCGATGCCGACCGTTCCAGGCGGGAGGGAAGGCGGGCAGAGATGGAGAGACGAACGGGAGACCCAGAGGGGCCGAAGGATGGGCGGAGGGAAGTTGGGAGGGAGGGAGGGAGAGAGAGGGAGGCAGTGAGGAACGGAGGGAGAGACAGAGCGACGCAGGGACAGAGGGCGGGCGGGAGGGAGCCAGGGACAGAGGGAGGAAGGCAGAGAGGAAAAGCGGTCTCCGGCCTCCGGGAGCAACGGGACCCCCGCGCTCCGGGAAAAGGGTAAGCGCCCGGCGCGGGCGGAGGGCTGGGCCCACGGCCGCCGCGTCGGGCCGGCGGGGCACCCGTTCGCCCCGATTCCGTGGCCCAACGAACGGGCGGCTTCCTCAGAGACAAAAGACCGGGACCCGGGTTGCCGTCGGGTTTTCACCCGCGTGGTTCACAGACCGCACATCCCCCGGCTGAGCCTCGCAACGGAGCGCCAGGCCGACAGCCCCGACCACAGAGGAGCCACACTCAGGACGACTGAAGCGTGATTTGGGATTCCACGCTGCTGTGCCCTCTGCAAGGGGGCCTGTTGCTCACGTCTCTCCGGCCCCCGAAAGGCTGAGCATGTTGACTGTTTCCTTCCGGAGCTCTGCGGGCACCCACAGGCATCCAGGGAAGGGTGGAAGACCGGCATGGTGTCTCTTCGCTCTCCTTGCCAGTTTCCAAACCGGCCACACTGCAGACTCCCCACGTTGCGGGACACAGGAATCACATCGTCAGGCCATCACGCCGGGGATGCATCCTTTCCCTGGGGTCTCGCTCTGGTCTTCTGCGTGGGAATGAACGAGAGCCACACGCCTGTGCGTGTGTGAGACTGTCACGGCCACGGCGACACCCACAGGCAGTGCCTCCTTCACGGAGAGAGGGCCTGGAAAACTCAAGACTCCCACGGAGGTTCAGTTCCACACTCCCCTCCACCCTTCCAGGCTGGATTCTCCCTGCTGAAGGCGCGTGGGAGCCCAGAGGGCGGCCTCCAGTTCCCGCGGGATTCCTGGAGAGGTCCGGAGAGCCAGCCCCCGAAACCCGCCCCCCTCACCCCTTCCCCCTCTCCCCCTTCCGCTTCGTCCCTCCCGCCCCCACCACCAGCGTCACCACCACCACCACCACCACCACCACAGCACCCCCTCCCCACGGCCCCAGGGGGCCTCCACGCCCTGGGACCCTTCCGGAGGGCGGGCTGTCCCAGGGCTCACCGCCATTCATGAAGGGGTGGAGCCTGCCTGCCTGTGGGCCTTTATAAGAGCGGCTGGCTGGCTGTCCGGGCCTGCCTCCTGGCTGCACCTGCGCCCAGTGCACAGGCCGGCTGAGGTGCCCGGGAGCCCGCGGGCCTCTCTCTGCCCGTGTCCGTCCGTGAAATTCCGGCCGGGGCTCCCCGCGATGGCTCTCCCGACACCTTCGGACGGCCCCCTCCCCGCGGAAGCCCGAGGACGAGGACGGCGAAGGAGACTCGTCTGGACCCCGAGCCAAAGCGAGGCCCTGCGAGCCTGCTTTGAGCGGAACCCGTACCCGGGCATCGCCACCAGAGAAGGGCTGGCCCAGGCCATCGGCGTTCCGGAGCCCAGGGTCCAGATTTGGTTTCAGAATGAGAGGTCACGCCAGCTGAGGCAGCACCGGCGGGAATCTCGGCCCTGGCCCGGGAGACGCGGCCCGCAAGAAGGCAGGCGAAAGCGGACCGCCGTCACCGGATCCCAGACCGCCCTGCTCCTCCGCGCCTTTGAGAAGGATCGCTTTCCAGGCATCGCCGCCAGGGAAGAACTGGCCAGAGAGACGGGCCTCCCGGAGTCCAGGATTCAGATCTGGTTTCAGAATCGACGGGCCAGGCACCCGGGACAGGGTGGCAGGGCGCCCGCGCACGCAGGCGGCCTGTGCAACGCGGCCCCCGGTGGGTGTCACCCTGCTCCTTCGTGGGTCGCCTTCGCCCACGCCGGGGCGTGGGGAACGGCGCTTCCCGCACCCCGCGTGCCCTGCGCGCCTGGGGCTCTCCCCCAGGGGGCTTTCGTGAGCCAGGGAGCGAGGGCCGTCCCCGTGCTCCAGCCCAGCCAGGCCGCGCCGGCACGAGGGATCTCCCAAGCGGCCCCGGCACGCGCGGATTTTGCCTACGCTGCCCTGGCTCCCCCGGACGGGGCGCTCTCCCACCCTCAGGCTCCTCGGTGGCCTGTGCACCCGAGCAAAGGCCGGGAGGACCGGGACCCGCAGCGCGACGGCCTGCCGGGCCCTTGCGCGGTGGGACAGCCTGGGCCGGCTCAGGCGGGGCCACAGGGCCAAGGTGGGCTTGCGCCACCCGCGTGCCAGGGGAGTCCGTGGTGGGGCTGGGGCCAGGGTCCCCAGGTCGCCGGGGCGGCGTGGGAACCCCAAGCCGGGGCAGCCCCACCTCCCCAACCCGCGCCCCCGGAGGCCTCCGCGGGGCAGGGGCAGGTGCAGGCCATCCGGGCGCCCCCCGAGGCGGGGCTCCTCCAGGAGCCGGGGCGCTCGTCTGCACTCCCCTCCGGCCTGCTGGATGAGCTCCTGGCGAGCCCGGAGTTTCTGCAGCGGGCGCAACCTTTCCTAGAAACGGAGGCCCCGGGGGAGCTGGAGGCCTCGGAAGAGGCGGCCTCGCTGGAACCACCCCTCAGCGAGGAAGAATACCGGGCTCTGCTGGAGGAGCTTTAAAAGGACGCGGGGCTGGGACGGGGTCGGGGCAGGGCGGTGGCCGGTGGCCTCTCTTTCGCGGGGAACACCTGGCTCGGCGTGGCGGGGCGTGTCTTCCCTCCGGGCCGACCCGCCTGGGATTCCTGCCTTCCAGGTCTAGGCCCGGTGAGAGACTCCACAGAGCGGAGAGCTGCCATTCTTTCCTGGGCATCCCGGGGATCCCAGCACCGGCCCAGGTACCAGCAGGTGGGCCGTCTACTGCGCACGCGCGGGTTCGCGGGCAGCCGCCTAGGCTCTGGGAGCAGCCCGGGCAGAGCTCTCGTGCCTTTCCGCCACCCCACCCCGGCCTGAACAACCCCTCGCCACCCCCAACCCCCACCCCCCACCACACACCCCCGGGAAATGCGTCCTCCCCTGGGCTGGGTGGAGAACCCCGTCCCGCGAAACACCGGGCCCGCGCAGCGTTCGGGCCCGCCATCCCTCCGGCGGCGGCTCGCCTCCTCTGCGCCTCCGCTCCACCGTCGCCCGCCCGCCCGCCCGCCCGCCCGTGCCCCTGCAGCCTCCCAGCTGCCACCGTGGAGCGCCTGGCGGCTGAACGCAGACCCCAGGCCCCGCGCACGCCGGCGATGCCGACCGTTCCAGGCGGGAGGGAAGGCGGGCAGAGATGGAGAGACGAACGGGAGACCCAGAGGGGCCGAAGGATGGGCGGAGGGAAGTTGGGAGGGAGGGAGGGAGGGAGGGAGGGAGGGAGGGAGGGAAGGAGAGAGAGGGAGGCAGTGAGGAACGGAGGGAGAGACAGAGCGACGCAGGGACAGAGGGCGGGCGGGAGGGAGCCAGGGACAGAGGGAGGAAGGCAGAGAGAAAAAACGGTCTCCGGCCTCCGAGAGCAACGAGACCCCCGCGCTCCGAGAAAAGGGTAAGCTCCAGGCCCGGGCTGAGGGCTGGGCCCACGGCCGCCGCGTCGGGCCGGCGGGGCACCCATTCGCCCCGATTCCGTGGCCCAAGGAACGGGCGGCTTCCTCAGAGACAAAAGACCGGGACCCGGGTTGCCGTCGGGTTTTCACCCGCGTGGTTCACAGACCGCACATCCCCAGGCTGAGCCTCGCAACGGAGCGCCAGGCCGACAGCCCCGACCACAGAGGAGCCACACTCAGGACGACTGAACCGTGATTTGGGATTCCACGCTGCTGTGCCCTCTGCAAGGGGGCCTGTTGCTCACTTCGCTCCGGCCCCCGAAAGGCTGAGCATGTTGACTGTTTGCTTCCGGAGCTCTGCGGGCACCCACAGGCATCCAGGAACGGGTGGAAGACCGGCATGGTGTCTCTTCGCTCTCCTTGCCAGTTTCCAAACCGGCCACACTGCAGACTCCCCATGTTGCGGGACACAGGAATCCATCATCAGGCCATCACGCCGGGGATGCATCTTTTCCCTGGGGTCTCGCTCTGGTCTTCTGCGAGAAGACCTCCCAAGGTGCTGGGATTACAGGTCTGAGCCACCGCGCCCGACCTGTACTTGTGTCTTTTCCAAAATTGACTATTTTGGGATAAGCTTAACATCCTCACTGCCTGCCTTTGCCCCCCACAAGTAATTAGCATACGCCTAAATAAAGTTTAAGCAAGCTAGCTCCACTATTCCCAAGCATGTATTATCTAGGGTCTAGTCTTTAGAAGTATAAAGGACAAATCGTACGAGTACAACTACAGAAAATGTTGTACCCAAACTGGAAAGGCTTAAGTGATCAATTGACGGATTTGTGTTTCCTATGGAAGAGGGTAGGAGGCAGAGTGCTAATATAGATATATAGGGGAGAAGAGGACAGGGCTTTTATGAAATGAATGCAGTCAAATCTTGGGAAAAGTTTCTTAAGTAGCATGAATGTTAGAGAGAGGATTCATGCAATTTCAACTTTAGCCGTGTCTAAAAATATCAAGACAAAGCCAGCAGTTTTTGAAAAATAAATTCTTCTCCACAAAACTATTAATGAGACAGATGAGGTGTTTCCTTTATTTTTTTTCTTCCAATTACTTGGGTTTCATAGTCACATATTCAAGGGAGCGTACCGCTGTTTGGTAAAATGAGAGAATTCCACATCATGTTTTTGTTTGTTTGTTTTTAAAGATGAAAGAGCTGAACAACCTTGTTTGGTGTTAGCAATACCACCAGATTGTTCAAATTTCTTTAGAATCGTACTCCTTAAATTACACTGTGATGTAGTTTCAAAAATGGTCTGTAATGGCCTGTGAATTGACAGCTCATTAGGACATTCTTCAGTTTGGCTGAAACCAAAAAACCTGAAACCGTCGAAACTGAAAGAAAATGGGGTTTGCCAAATTCTGCTTCTTACACTTTCACCTACCACGCCGTGTTCAAATAGTGTGCTTGAAAAGTATCGGAAACTTAAGGTACTCTTAATTTCAGTATAGTTTCACCAAAGTGGTATTCGTTGTGAGAAAGCCATAATCTCATCAGTAATGCCTTTCGAAAAGATCCAACGGAAAATATGAACTAGCAACTCATCATGACAAGAAAGTAAAACTCAGGAAAAATGCTAAGGCAGAGCAGCTTCAGGCTTCAGTGTGAAACTATCATAGTCTGGGCGCAGTGGCTCACGCCTATAGTCCCTTCACTTTGGGAAGGCAAGTTGGGGCAGATCACCTGAAGTCGGCAGTTGAAGACCACCCTGGCCCAAACGGTGAAACCTCCTCTACACTTTAAACAAAAGACAAAAATTTGCCTGGCGTGGTGGCGTGCTCATTTAGTCCCAGCTACTCTGGATGCTGAGGCAGGAGAACGCCTTGTGCCCAGGATGCGGAGGCTGCAGTGAGCTGAGCTCAGGCCACTGTAATCCAGCCTGGGGGACAGAGGGAGACTCTGTCTCAAAAATAAATCAATAAGTACATAAATAAATAAATAAAATGAAATGAAATTGAAATAATATTTTCATATTCCCCTCACCCAGCCCATTTTATTTTCAGAGTACTGGATAAACCACCAGTTTCCCTGTGCGTTAGAGATTTTTTTTTCTCAGACATTGAAGTTTTCTAAGTGCAACTTCATAAAAAGTCTCATTTTTAGCGTAGATAGTTTCTTTATGGTTGTGAAACGTGACCTTTGCGATTCTGTGAGGAAGACTGAATTCTGAAATACCCCCTGCATTTCCCGCCCCTCGCGTCCCAGGGGAGTCCGTGGTGGGGCTGGGGCCAGGGTCCCCAGGTCGCCGGGGCGGCGTGGGAACCCCAAGCCGGGGCACAGCCCGCGCCCCCGGAGGCCTCCGCGCGGCAGGGGCAGGTGCAAGCCATCCGGGCGCCCCCCCAGGCGGGGCTCCTCCAGGAGCCGGGGCGCTCGTCTGCACTCCCCTCCGGCCTGCTGGATGAGCTCCTGGCGAGCCCGGAGTTTCTGCAGCGGGCGCAACCTTTCCTAGAAACGGAGGCCCCGGGGGAGCTGGAGGCCTCGGAAGAGGCCGCCTCGCTGGAACCACCCCTCAGCGAGGAAGAATACCGGGCTCTGCTGGAGGAGCTTTAAAAGGACGCGGGGCTGGGACGGGGTCGGGGCAGAGCGGTGGCCGGTGGCCTCTCTTTCGCGGGGAACACCTGGCTCGGCGTGGCGGGGCGTGTCTTCCCTCCGGGCCGACCCGCCTGGGATTCCTGCCTTCCAGGTCTAGGCCCGGTGAGAGACTCCACAGAGCGGAGAGCTGCCATTCTTTCCTGGGCATCCCGGGGAACCCAGCGCCGGCCCAGGTACCAGCAGGTGGGCCGTCTACTGCGCACGCGCGGGTTCGCGGGCAGCCGCCTAGGCTCTGGGAGCAGCCCGGGCAGAGCTCTCGTGCCTTTCCGCCACCCCACCCCGGCCTGAACAACCCCTCGCCACCCCCACCCCCCACCCCCGGAAAATGCGTCCTCCCCTGGGCTGGGTGGAGAACCCCGTCCCGCGAAACACCGGGCCCGCGCAGCGTCCGGGCCCGCCATCCCTCCGGCGGCGGCTCGCCTCCTCTGCGCCTCCGCTCCACCGTCGCCCGCCCGGGCCCCTGCAGCCTCCCAGCTGCCACCGTGGAGCGCCTGGCGGCTGAACGCAGACCCCAGGCCCCGCGCACGCCGGCGATGCCGACCGTTCCAGGCGGGAGGGAAGGCGGGCAGAGATGGAGAGACGAACGGGAGACCCAGAGGGGCCGAAGGATGGGCGGAGGGAAGTTGGGAGGGAGGGAGGGAGAGAGAGGGAGGCAGTGAGGAACGGAGGGAGAGACAGAGCGACGCAGGGACAGAGGGCGGGCGGGAGGGAGCCAGGGACAGAGGGAGGAAGGCAGAGAGGAAAAGCGGTCTCCGGCCTCCGGGAGCAACGGGACCCCCGCGCTCCGGGAAAAGGGTAAGCGCCCGGCGCGGGCGGAGGGCTGGGCCCACGGCCGCCGCGTCGGGCCGGCGGGGCACCCGTTCGCCCCGATTCCGTGGCCCAACGAACGGGCGGCTTCCTCAGAGACAAAAGACCGGGACCCGGGTTGCCGTCGGGTTTTCACCCGCGTGGTTCACAGACCGCACATCCCCCGGCTGAGCCTCGCAACGGAGCGCCAGGCCGACAGCCCCGACCACAGAGGAGCCACACTCAGGACGACTGAAGCGTGATTTGGGATTCCACGCTGCTGTGCCCTCTGCAAGGGGGCCTGTTGCTCACGTCTCTCCGGCCCCCGAAAGGCTGAGCATGTTGACTGTTTGCTTCCGGAGCTCTGCGGGCACCCACAGGCATCCAGGGAAGGGTGGAAGACCGGCATGGTGTCTCTTCGCTCTCCTTGCCAGTTTCCAAACCGGCCACACTGCAGACTCCCCACGTTGCGGGACACAGGAATCACATCGTCAGGCCATCACGCCGGGGATGCATCCTTTCCCTGGGGTCTCGCTCTGGTCTTCTGCGTGGGAATGAACGAGAGCCACACGCCTGTGCGTGTGTGAGACTGTCACGGCCACGGCGACACCCACAGGCAGTGCCTCCTTCACGGAGAGAGGGCCTGGAAAACTCAAGACTCCCACGGAGGTTCAGTTCCACACTCCCCTCCACCCTTCCAGGCTGGATTCTCCCTGCTGAAGGCGCGTGGGAGCCCAGAGGGCGGCCTCCAGTTCCCGCGGGATTCCTGGAGAGGTCCGGAGAGCCAGCCCCCGAAACCCGCCCCCCTCACCCCTTCCCCCTCTCCCCCTTCCGCTTCGTCCCTCCCGCCCCCACCACCAGCGTCACCACCACCACCACCACCACCACCACAGCACCCCCTCCCCACGGCCCCAGGGGGCCTCCACGCCCTGGGACCCTTCCGGAGGGCGGGCTGTCCCAGGGCTCACCGCCATTCATGAAGGGGTGGAGCCTGCCTGCCTGTGGGCCTTTATAAGAGCGGCTGGCTGGCTGTCCGGGCCTGCCTCCTGGCTGCACCTGCGCCCAGTGCACAGGCCGGCTGAGGTGCCCGGGAGCCCGCGGGCCTCTCTCTGCCCGTGTCCGTCCGTGAAATTCCGCCCGGGGCTCCCCGCGATGGCTCTCCCGACACCTTCGGACGGCCCCCTCCCCGCGGAAGCCCGAGGACGAGGACGGCGAAGGAGACTCGTCTGGACCCCGAGCCAAAGCGAGGCCCTGCGAGCCTGCTTTGAGCGGAACCCGTACCCGGGCATCGCCACCAGAGAAGGGCTGGCCCAGGCCATCGGCGTTCCGGAGCCCAGGGTCCAGATTTGGTTTCAGAATGAGAGGTCACGCCAGCTGAGGCAGCACCGGCGGGAATCTCGGCCCTGGCCCGGGAGACGCGGCCCGCAAGAAGGCAGGCGAAAGCGGACCGCCGTCACCGGATCCCAGACCGCCCTGCTCCTCCGCGCCTTTGAGAAGGATCGCTTTCCAGGCATCGCCGCCAGGGAAGAACTGGCCAGAGAGACGGGCCTCCCGGAGTCCAGGATTCAGATCTGGTTTCAGAATCGACGGGCCAGGCACCCGGGACAGGGTGGCAGGGCGCCCGCGCACGCAGGCGGCCTGTGCAACGCGGCCCCCGGTGGGTGTCACCCTGCTCCTTCGTGGGTCGCCTTCGCCCACGCCGGGGCGTGGGGAACGGCGCTTCCCGCACCCCGCGTGCCCTGCGCGCCTGGGGCTCTCCCCCAGGGGGCTTTCGTGAGCCAGGGAGCGAGGGCCGTCCCCGTGCTCCAGCCCAGCCAGGCCGCGCCGGCACGAGGGATCTCCCAAGCGGCCCCGGCACGCGCGGATTTTGCCTACGCTGCCCTGGCTCCCCCGGACGGGGCGCTCTCCCACCCTCAGGCTCCTCGGTGGCCTGTGCACCCGAGCAAAGGCCGGGAGGACCGGGACCCGCAGCGCGACGGCCTGCCGGGCCCTTGCGCGGTGGGACAGCCTGGGCCGGCTCAGGCGGGGCCACAGGGCCAAGGTGGGCTTGCGCCACCCGCGTGCCAGGGGAGTCCGTGGTGGGGCTGGGGCCAGGGTCCCCAGGTCGCCGGGGCGGCGTGGGAACCCCAAGCCGGGGCAGCCCCACCTCCCCAACCCGCGCCCCCGGAGGCCTCCGCGGGGCAGGGGCAGGTGCAGGCCATCCGGGCGCCCCCCGAGGCGGGGCTCCTCCAGGAGCCGGGGCGCTCGTCTGCACTCCCCTCCGGCCTGCTGGATGAGCTCCTGGCGAGCCCGGAGTTTCTGCAGCGGGCGCAACCTTTCCTAGAAACGGAGGCCCCGGGGGAGCTGGAGGCCTCGGAAGAGGCGGCCTCGCTGGAACCACCCCTCAGCGAGGAAGAATACCGGGCTCTGCTGGAGGAGCTTTAAAAGGACGCGGGGCTGGGACGGGGTCGGGGCAGGGCGGTGGCCGGTGGCCTCTCTTTCGCGGGGAACACCTGGCTCGGCGTGGCGGGGCGTGTCTTCCCTCCGGGCCGACCCGCCTGGGATTCCTGCCTTCCAGGTCTAGGCCCGGTGAGAGACTCCACAGAGCGGAGAGCTGCCATTCTTTCCTGGGCATCCCGGGGATCCCAGCACCGGCCCAGGTACCAGCAGGTGGGCCGTCTACTGCGCACGCGCGGGTTCGCGGGCAGCCGCCTAGGCTCTGGGAGCAGCCCGGGCAGAGCTCTCGTGCCTTTCCGCCACCCCACCCCGGCCTGAACAACCCCTCGCCACCCCCAACCCCCACCCCCCACCACACACCCCCGGGAAATGCGTCCTCCCCTGGGCTGGGTGGAGAACCCCGTCCCGCGAAACACCGGGCCCGCGCAGCGTTCGGGCCCGCCATCCCTCCGGCGGCGGCTCGCCTCCTCTGCGCCTCCGCTCCACCGTCGCCCGCCCGCCCGCCCGCCCGCCCGTGCCCCTGCAGCCTCCCAGCTGCCACCGTGGAGCGCCTGGCGGCTGAACGCAGACCCCAGGCCCCGCGCACGCCGGCGATGCCGACCGTTCCAGGCGGGAGGGAAGGCGGGCAGAGATGGAGAGACGAACGGGAGACCCAGAGGGGCCGAAGGATGGGCGGAGGGAAGTTGGGAGGGAGGGAGGGAGGGAGGTAGGGAGGGAGGGAGGGAAGGAGAGAGAGGGAGGCAGTGAGGAACGGAGGGAGAGACAGAGCGACGCAGGGACAGAGGGCGGGCGGGAGGGAGCCAGGGACAGAGGGAGGAAGGCAGAGAGAAAAAACGGTCTCCGGCCTCCGAGAGCAACGAGACCCCCGCGCTCCGAGAAAAGGGTAAGCTCCAGGCCCGGGCTGAGGGCTGGGCCCACGGCCGCCGCGTCGGGCCGGCGGGGCACCCATTCGCCCCGATTCCGTGGCCCAAGGAACGGGCGGCTTCCTCAGAGACAAAAGACCGGGACCCGGGTTGCCGTCGGGTTTTCACCCGCGTGGTTCACAGACCGCACATCCCCAGGCTGAGCCTCGCAACGGAGCGCCAGGCCGACAGCCCCGACCACAGAGGAGCCACACTCAGGACGACTGAACCGTGATTTGGGATTCCACGCTGCTGTGCCCTCTGCAAGGGGGCCTGTTGCTCACTTCGCTCCGGCCCCCGAAAGGCTGAGCATGTTGACTGTTTGCTTCCGGAGCTCTGCGGGCACCCACAGGCATCCAGGAACGGGTGGAAGACCGGCATGGTGTCTCTTCGCTCTCCTTGCCAGTTTCCAAACCGGCCACACTGCAGACTCCCCATGTTGCGGGACACAGGAATCCATCATCAGGCCATCACGCCGGGGATGCATCTTTTCCCTGGGGTCTCGCTCTGGTCTTCTGCGAGAAGACCTCCCAAGGTGCTGGGATTACAGGTCTGAGCCACCGCGCCCGACCTGTACTTGTGTCTTTTCCAAAATTGACTATTTTGGGATAAGCTTAACATCCTCACTGCCTGCCTTTGCCCCCCACAAGTAATTAGCATACGCCTAAATAAAGTTTAAGCAAGCTAGCTCCACTATTCCCAAGCATGTATTATCTAGGGTCTAGTCTTTAGAAGTATAAAGGACAAATCGTACGAGTACAACTACAGAAAATGTTGTACCCAAACTGGAAAGGCTTAAGTGATCAATTGACGGATTTGTGTTTCCTATGGAAGAGGGTAGGAGGCAGAGTGCTAATATAGATATATAGGGGAGAAGAGGACAGGGCTTTTATGAAATGAATGCAGTCAAATCTTGGGAAAAGTTTCTTAAGTAGCATGAATGTTAGAGAGAGGATTCATGCAATTTCAACTTTAGCCGTGTCTAAAAATATCAAGACAAAGCCAGCAGTTTTTGAAAAATAAATTCTTCTCCACAAAACTATTAATGAGACAGATGAGGTGTTTCCTTTATTTTTTTTCTTCCAATTACTTGGGTTTCATAGTCACATATTCAAGGGAGCGTACCGCTGTTTGGTAAAATGAGAGAATTCCACATCATGTTTTTGTTTGTTTGTTTTTAAAGATGAAAGAGCTGAACAACCTTGTTTGGTGTTAGCAATACCACCAGATTGTTCAAATTTCTTTAGAATCGTACTCCTTAAATTACACTGTGATGTAGTTTCAAAAATGGTCTGTAATGGCCTGTGAATTGACAGCTCATTAGGACATTCTTCAGTTTGGCTGAAACCAAAAAACCTGAAACCGTCGAAACTGAAAGAAAATGGGGTTTGCCAAATTCTGCTTCTTACACTTTCACCTACCACGCCGTGTTCAAATAGTGTGCTTGAAAAGTATCGGAAACTTAAGGTACTCTTAATTTCAGTATAGTTTCACCAAAGTGGTATTCGTTGTGAGAAAGCCATAATCTCATCAGTAATGCCTTTCGAAAAGATCCAACGGAAAATATGAACTAGCAACTCATCATGACAAGAAAGTAAAACTCAGGAAAAATGCTAAGGCAGAGCAGCTTCAGGCTTCAGTGTGAAACTATCATAGTCTGGGCGCAGTGGCTCACGCCTATAGTCCCTTCACTTTGGGAAGGCAAGTTGGGGCAGATCACCTGAAGTCGGCAGTTGAAGACCACCCTGGCCCAAACGGTGAAACCTCCTCTACACTTTAAACAAAAGACAAAAATTTGCCTGGCGTGGTGGCGTGCTCATTTAGTCCCAGCTACTCTGGATGCTGAGGCAGGAGAACGCCTTGTGCCCAGGATGCGGAGGCTGCAGTGAGCTGAGCTCAGGCCACTGTAATCCAGCCTGGGGGACAGAGGGAGACTCTGTCTCAAAAATAAATCAATAAGTACATAAATAAATAAATAAAATGAAATGAAATTGAAATAATATTTTCATATTCCCCTCACCCAGCCCATTTTATTTTCAGAGTACTGGATAAACCACCAGTTTCCCTGTGCGTTAGAGATTTTTTTTTCTCAGACATTGAAGTTTTCTAAGTGCAACTTCATAAAAAGTCTCATTTTTAGCGTAGATAGTTTCTTTATGGTTGTGAAACGTGACCTTTGCGATTCTGTGAGGAAGACTGAATTCTGAAATACCCCCTGCATTTCCCGCCCCTCGCGTCCCAGGGGAGTCCGTGGTGGGGCTGGGGCCAGGGTCCCCAGGTCGCCGGGCCGGCGTGGGAACCCCAAGCCGGGGCACAGCCCGCGCCCCCGGAGGCCTCCGCGCGGCAGGGGCAGGTGCAAGCCATCCGGGCGCCCCCCCAGGCGGGGCTCCTCCAGGAGCCGGGGCGCTCGTCTGCACTCCCCTCCGGCCTGCTGGATGAGCTCCTGGCGAGCCCGGAGTTTCTGCAGCGGGCGCAACCTTTCCTAGAAACGGAGGCCCCGGGGGAGCTGGAGGCCTCGGAAGAGGCCGCCTCGCTGGAACCACCCCTCAGCGAGGAAGAATACCGGGCTCTGCTGGAGGAGCTTTAAAAGGACGCGGGGCTGGGACGGGGTCGGGGCAGGGCGGTGGCCGGTGGCCTCTCTTTCGCGGGGAACACCTGGCTCGGCGTGGCGGGGCGTGTCTTCCCTCCGGGCCGACCCGCCTGGGATTCCTGCCTTCCAGGTCTAGGCCCGGTGAGAGACTCCACAGAGCGGAGAGCTGCCATTCTTTCCTGGGCATCCCGGGGAACCCAGCGCCGGCCCAGGTACCAGCAGGTGGGCCGTCTACTGCGCACGCGCGGGTTCGCGGGCAGCCGCCTAGGCTCTGGGAGCAGCCCGGGCAGAGCTCTCGTGCCTTTCCGCCACCCCACCCCGGCCTGAACAACCCCTCGCCACCCCCACCCCCCACCCCCGGAAAATGCGTCCTCCCCTGGGCTGGGTGGAGAACCCCGTCCCGCGAAACACCGGGCCCGCGCAGCGTCCGGGCCCGCCATCCCTCCGGCGGCGGCTCGCCTCCTCTGCGCCTCCGCTCCACCGTCGCCCGCCCGGGCCCCTGCAGCCTCCCAGCTGCCACCGTGGAGCGCCTGGCGGCTGAACGCAGACCCCAGGCCCCGCGCACGCCGGCGATGCCGACCGTTCCAGGCGGGAGGGAAGGCGGGCAGAGATGGAGAGACGAACGGGAGACCCAGAGGGGCCGAAGGATGGGCGGAGGGAAGTTGGGAGGGAGGGAGGGAGAGAGAGGGAGGCAGTGAGGAACGGAGGGAGAGACAGAGCGACGCAGGGACAGAGGGCGGGCGGGAGGGAGCCAGGGACAGAGGGAGGAAGGCAGAGAGGAAAAGCGGTCTCCGGCCTCCGGGAGCAACGGGACCCCCGCGCTCCGGGAAAAGGGTAAGCGCCCGGCGCGGGCGGAGGGCTGGGCCCACGGCCGCCGCGTCGGGCCGGCGGGGCACCCGTTCGCCCCGATTCCGTGGCCCAACGAACGGGCGGCTTCCTCAGAGACAAAAGACCGGGACCCGGGTTGCCGTCGGGTTTTCACCCGCGTGGTTCACAGACCGCACATCCCCCGGCTGAGCCTCGCAATGGAGCGCCAGGCCGACAGCCCCGACCACAGAGGAGCCACACTCAGGACGACTGAAGCGTGATTTGGGATTCCACGCTGCTGTGCCCTCTGCAAGGGGGCCTGTTGCTCACGTCTCTCCGGCCCCCGAAAGGCTGAGCATGTTGACTGTTTGCTTCCGGAGCTCTGCGGGCACCCACAGGCATCCAGGGAAGGGTGGAAGACCGGCATGGTGTCTCTTCGCTCTCCTTGCCAGTTTCCAAACCGGCCACACTGCAGACTCCCCACGTTGCGGGACACAGGAATCACATCGTCAGGCCATCACGCCGGGGATGCATCCTTTCCCTGGGGTCTCGCTCTGGTCTTCTGCGTGGGAATGAACGAGAGCCACACGCCTGTGCGTGTGTGAGACTGTCACGGCCACGGCGACACCCACAGGCAGTGCCTCCTTCACGGAGAGAGGGCCTGGAAAACTCAAGACTCCCACGGAGGTTCAGTTCCACACTCCCCTCCACCCTTCCAGGCTGGATTCTCCCTGCTGAAGGCGCGTGGGAGCCCAGAGGGCGGCCTCCAGTTCCCGCGGGATTCCTGGAGAGGTCCGGAGAGCCAGCCCCCGAAACCCGCCCCCCTCACCCCTTCCCCCTCTCCCCCTTCCGCTTCGTCCCTCCCGCCCCCACCACCAGCGTCACCACCACCACCACCACCACCACCACAGCACCCCCTCCCCACGGCCCCAGGGGGCCTCCACGCCCTGGGACCCTTCCGGAGGGCGGGCTGTCCCAGGGCTCACCGCCATTCATGAAGGGGTGGAGCCTGCCTGCCTGTGGGCCTTTATAAGAGCGGCTGGCTGGCTGTCCGGGCCTGCCTCCTGGCTGCACCTGCGCCCAGTGCACAGGCCGGCTGAGGTGCCCGGGAGCCCGCGGGCCTCTCTCTGCCCGTGTCCGTCCGTGAAATTCCGGCCGGGGCTCCCCGCGATGGCTCTCCCGACACCTTCGGACGGCCCCCTCCCCGCGGAAGCCCGAGGACGAGGACGGCGAAGGAGACTCGTCTGGACCCCGAGCCAAAGCGAGGCCCTGCGAGCCTGCTTTGAGCGGAACCCGTACCCGGGCATCGCCACCAGAGAAGGGCTGGCCCAGGCCATCGGCGTTCCGGAGCCCAGGGTCCAGATTTGGTTTCAGAATGAGAGGTCACGCCAGCTGAGGCAGCACCGGCGGGAATCTCGGCCCTGGCCCGGGAGACGCGGCCCGCAAGAAGGCAGGCGAAAGCGGACCGCCGTCACCGGATCCCAGACCGCCCTGCTCCTCCGCGCCTTTGAGAAGGATCGCTTTCCAGGCATCGCCGCCAGGGAAGAACTGGCCAGAGAGACGGGCCTCCCGGAGTCCAGGATTCAGATCTGGTTTCAGAATCGACGGGCCAGGCACCCGGGACAGGGTGGCAGGGCGCCCGCGCACGCAGGCGGCCTGTGCAACGCGGCCCCCGGTGGGTGTCACCCTGCTCCTTCGTGGGTCGCCTTCGCCCACGCCGGGGCGTGGGGAACGGCGCTTCCCGCACCCCGCGTGCCCTGCGCGCCTGGGGCTCTCCCCCAGGGGGCTTTCGTGAGCCAGGGAGCGAGGGCCGTCCCCGTGCTCCAGCCCAGCCAGGCCGCGCCGGCACGAGGGATCTCCCAAGCGGCCCCGGCACGCGCGGATTTTGCCTACGCTGCCCTGGCTCCCCCGGACGGGGCGCTCTCCCACCCTCAGGCTCCTCGGTGGCCTGTGCACCCGAGCAAAGGCCGGGAGGACCGGGACCCGCAGCGCGACGGCCTGCCGGGCCCTTGCGCGGTGGGACAGCCTGGGCCGGCTCAGGCGGGGCCACAGGGCCAAGGTGGGCTTGCGCCACCCGCGTGCCAGGGGAGTCCGTGGTGGGGCTGGGGCCAGGGTCCCCAGGTCGCCGGGGCGGCGTGGGAACCCCAAGCCGGGGCAGCCCCACCTCCCCAACCCGCGCCCCCGGAGGCCTCCGCGGGGCAGGGGCAGGTGCAGGCCATCCGGGCGCCCCCCGAGGCGGGGCTCCTCCAGGAGCCGGGGCGCTCGTCTGCACTCCCCTCCGGCCTGCTGGATGAGCTCCTGGCGAGCCCGGAGTTTCTGCAGCGGGCGCAACCTTTCCTAGAAACGGAGGCCCCGGGGGAGCTGGAGGCCTCGGAAGAGGCGGCCTCGCTGGAACCACCCCTCAGCGAGGAAGAATACCGGGCTCTGCTGGAGGAGCTTTAAAAGGACGCGGGGCTGGGACGGGGTCGGGGCAGGGCGGTGGCCGGTGGCCTCTCTTTCGCGGGGAACACCTGGCTCGGCGTGGCGGGGCGTGTCTTCCCTCCGGGCCGACCCGCCTGGGATTCCTGCCTTCCAGGTCTAGGCCCGGTGAGAGACTCCACAGAGCGGAGAGCTGCCATTCTTTCCTGGGCATCCCGGGGATCCCAGCACCGGCCCAGGTACCAGCAGGTGGGCCGTCTACTGCGCACGCGCGGGTTCGCGGGCAGCCGCCTAGGCTCTGGGAGCAGCCCGGGCAGAGCTCTCGTGCCTTTCCGCCACCCCACCCCGGCCTGAACAACCCCTCGCCACCCCCAACCCCCACCCCCCACCACACACCCCCGGGAAATGCGTCCTCCCCTGGGCTGGGTGGAGAACCCCGTCCCGCGAAACACCGGGCCCGCGCAGCGTTCGGGCCCGCCATCCCTCCGGCGGCGGCTCGCCTCCTCTGCGCCTCCGCTCCACCGTCGCCCGCCCGCCCGCCCGCCCGCCCGTGCCCCTGCAGCCTCCCAGCTGCCACCGTGGAGCGCCTGGCGGCTGAACGCAGACCCCAGGCCCCGCGCACGCCGGCGATGCCGACCGTTCCAGGCGGGAGGGAAGGCGGGCAGAGATGGAGAGACGAACGGGAGACCCAGAGGGGCCGAAGGATGGGCGGAGGGAAGTTGGGAGGGAGGGAGGGAGGGAGGTAGGGAGGGAGGGAGGGAAGGAGAGAGAGGGAGGCAGTGAGGAACAGAGGGAGAGACAGAGCGACGCAGGGACAGAGGGCGGGCGGGAGGGAGCCAGGGACAGAGGGAGGAAGGCAGAGAGAAAAAACGGTCTCCGGCCTCCGAGAGCAACGAGACCCCCGCGCTCCGAGAAAAGGGTAAGCTCCAGGCCCGGGCTGAGGGCTGGGCCCACGGCCGCCGCGTCGGGCCGGCGGGGCACCCATTCGCCCCGATTCCGTGGCCCAAGGAACGGGCGGCTTCCTCAGAGACAAAAGACCGGGACCCGGGTTGCCGTCGGGTTTTCACCCGCGTGGTTCACAGACCGCACATCCCCAGGCTGAGCCTCGCAACGGAGCGCCAGGCCGACAGCCCCGACCACAGAGGAGCCACACTCAGGACGACTGAACCGTGATTTGGGATTCCACGCTGCTGTGCCCTCTGCAAGGGGGCCTGTTGCTCACTTCGCTCCGGCCCCCGAAAGGCTGAGCATGTTGACTGTTTGCTTCCGGAGCTCTGCGGGCACCCACAGGCATCCAGGAACGGGTGGAAGACCGGCATGGTGTCTCTTCGCTCTCCTTGCCAGTTTCCAAACCGGCCACACTGCAGACTCCCCATGTTGCGGGACACAGGAATCCATCATCAGGCCATCACGCCGGGGATGCATCTTTTCCCTGGGGTCTCGCTCTGGTCTTCTGCGAGAAGACCTCCCAAGGTGCTGGGATTACAGGTCTGAGCCACCGCGCCCGACCTGTACTTGTGTCTTTTCCAAAATTGACTATTTTGGGATAAGCTTAACATCCTCACTGCCTGCCTTTGCCCCCCACAAGTAATTAGCATACGCCTAAATAAAGTTTAAGCAAGCTAGCTCCACTATTCCCAAGCATGTATTATCTAGGGTCTAGTCTTTAGAAGTATAAAGGACAAATCGTACGAGTACAACTACAGAAAATGTTGTACCCAAACTGGAAAGGCTTAAGTGATCAATTGACGGATTTGTGTTTCCTATGGAAGAGGGTAGGAGGCAGAGTGCTAATATAGATATATAGGGGAGAAGAGGACAGGGCTTTTATGAAATGAATGCAG
This sequence comes from Pongo abelii, assembly GCF_028885655.2. NCBI lineage: Eukaryota > Metazoa > Chordata > Mammalia > Primates > Hominidae > Pongo > Pongo abelii. Next base: position 212,698,966 of record NC_071988.2, read on the forward strand.
TCAAATCTTGGGAAAAGTTTCTTAAGTAGCATGAATGTTAGAGAGAGGATTCATGCAATTTCAACTTTAGCCGTGTCTAAAAATATCAAGACAAAGCCAGCAGTTTTTGAAAAATAAATTCTTCTCCACAAAACTATTAATGAGACAGATGAGGTGTTTCCTTTATTTTTTTTCTTCCAATTACTTGGGTTTCATAGTCACATATTCAAGGGAGCGTACCGCTGTTTGGTAAAATGAGAGAATTCCACATCATGTTTTTGTTTGTTTGTTTTTAAAGATGAAAGAGCTGAACAACCTTGTTTGGTGTTAGCAATACCACCAGATTGTTCAAATTTCTTTAGAATCGTACTCCTTAAATTACACTGTGATGTAGTTTCAAAAATGGTCTGTAATGGCCTGTGAATTGACAGCTCATTAGGACATTCTTCAGTTTGGCTGAAACCAAAAAACCTGAAACCGTCGAAACTGAAAGAAAATGGGGTTTGCCAAATTCTGCTTCTTACACTTTCACCTACCACGCCGTGTTCAAATAGTGTGCTTGAAAAGTATCGGAAACTTAAGGTACTCTTAATTTCAGTATAGTTTCACCAAAGTGGTATTCGTTGTGAGAAAGCCATAATCTCATCAGTAATGCCTTTCGAAAAGATCCAACGGAAAATATGAACTAGCAACTCATCATGACAAGAAAGTAAAACTCAGGAAAAATGCTAAGGCAGAGCAGCTTCAGGCTTCAGTGTGAAACTATCATAGTCTGGGCGCAGTGGCTCACGCCTATAGTCCCTTCACTTTGGGAAGGCAAGTTGGGGCAGATCACCTGAAGTCGGCAGTTGAAGACCACCCTGGCCCAAACGGTGAAACCTCCTCTACACTTTAAACAAAAGACAAAAATTTGCCTGGCGTGGTGGCGTGCTCATTTAGTCCCAGCTACTCTGGATGCTGAGGCAGGAGAACGCCTTGTGCCCAGGATGCGGAGGCTGCAGTGAGCTGAGCTCAGGCCACTGTAATCCAGCCTGGGGGACAGAGGGAGACTCTGTCTCAAAAATAAATCAATAAGTACATAAATAAATAAATAAAATGAAATGAAATTGAAATAATATTTTCATATTCCCCTCACCCAGCCCATTTTATTTTCAGAGTACTGGATAAACCACCAGTTTCCCTGTGCGTTAGAGATTTTTTTTTCTCAGACATTGAAGTTTTCTAAGTGCAACTTCATAAAAAGTCTCATTTTTAGCGTAGATAGTTTCTTTATGGTTGTGAAACGTGACCTTTGCGATTCTGTGAGGAAGACTGAATTCTGAAATACCCCCTGCATTTCCCGCCCCTCGCGTCCCAGGGGAGTCCGTGGTGGGGCTGGGGCCAGGGTCCCCAGGTCGCCGGGCCGGCGTGGGAACCCCAAGCCGGGGCACAGCCCGCGCCCCCGGAGGCCTCCGCGCGGCAGGGGCAGGTGCAAGCCATCCGGGCGCCCCCCCAGGCGGGGCTCCTCCAGGAGCCGGGGCGCTCGTCTGCACTCCCCTCCGGCCTGCTGGATGAGCTCCTGGCGAGCCCGGAGTTTCTGCAGCGGGCGCAACCTTTCCTAGAAACGGAGGCCCCGGGGGAGCTGGAGGCCTCGGAAGAGGCCGCCTCGCTGGAACCACCCCTCAGCGAGGAAGAATACCGGGCTCTGCTGGAGGAGCTTTAAAAGGACGCGGGGCTGGGACGGGGTCGGGGCAGGGCGGTGGCCGGTGGCCTCTCTTTCGCGGGGAACACCTGGCTCGGCGTGGCGGGGCGTGTCTTCCCTCCGGGCCGACCCGCCTGGGATTCCTGCCTTCCAGGTCTAGGCCCGGTGAGAGACTCCACAGAGCGGAGAGCTGCCATTCTTTCCTGGGCATCCCGGGGAACCCAGCGCCGGCCCAGGTACCAGCAGGTGGGCCGTCTACTGCGCACGCGCGGGTTCGCGGGCAGCCGCCTAGGCTCTGGGAGCAGCCCGGGCAGAGCTCTCGTGCCTTTCCGCCACCCCACCCCGGCCTGAACAACCCCTCGCCACCCCCACCCCCCACCCCCGGAAAATGCGTCCTCCCCTGGGCTGGGTGGAGAACCCCGTCCCGCGAAACACCGGGCCCGCGCAGCGTCCGGGCCCGCCATCCCTCCGGCGGCGGCTCGCCTCCTCTGCGCCTCCGCTCCACCGTCGCCCGCCCGGGCCCCTGCAGCCTCCCAGCTGCCACCGTGGAGCGCCTGGCGGCTGAACGCAGACCCCAGGCCCCGCGCACGCCGGCGATGCCGACCGTTCCAGGCGGGAGGGAAGGCGGGCAGAGATGGAGAGACGAACGGGAGACCCAGAGGGGCCGAAGGATGGGCGGAGGGAAGTTGGGAGGGAGGGAGGGAGAGAGAGGGAGGCAGTGAGGAACGGAGGGAGAGACAGAGCGACGCAGGGACAGAGGGCGGGCGGGAGGGAGCCAGGGACAGAGGGAGGAAGGCAGAGAGGAAAAGCGGTCTCCGGCCTCCGGGAGCAACGGGACCCCCGCGCTCCGGGAAAAGGGTAAGCGCCCGGCGCGGGCGGAGGGCTGGGCCCACGGCCGCCGCGTCGGGCCGGCGGGGCACCCGTTCGCCCCGATTCCGTGGCCCAACGAACGGGCGGCTTCCTCAGAGACAAAAGACCGGGACCCGGGTTGCCGTCGGGTTTTCACCCGCGTGGTTCACAGACCGCACATCCCCCGGCTGAGCCTCGCAACGGAGCGCCAGGCCGACAGCCCCGACCACAGAGGAGCCACACTCAGGACGACTGAAGCGTGATTTGGGATTCCACGCTGCTGTGCCCTCTGCAAGGGGGCCTGTTGCTCACGTCTCTCCGGCCCCCGAAAGGCTGAGCATGTTGACTGTTTGCTTCCGGAGCTCTGCGGGCACCCACAGGCATCCAGGGAAGGGTGGAAGACCGGCATGGTGTCTCTTCGCTCTCCTTGCCAGTTTCCAAACCGGCCACACTGCAGACTCCCCACGTTGCGGGACACAGGAATCACATCGTCAGGCCATCACGCCGGGGATGCATCCTTTCCCTGGGGTCTCGCTCTGGTCTTCTGCGTGGGAATGAACGAGAGCCACACGCCTGTGCGTGTGTGAGACTGTCACGGCCACGGCGACACCCACAGGCAGTGCCTCCTTCACGGAGAGAGGGCCTGGAAAACTCAAGACTCCCACGGAGGTTCAGTTCCACACTCCCCTCCACCCTTCCAGGCTGGATTCTCCCTGCTGAAGGCGCGTGGGAGCCCAGAGGGCGGCCTCCAGTTCCCGCGGGATTCCTGGAGAGGTCCGGAGAGCCAGCCCCCGAAACCCGCCCCCCTCACCCCTTCCCCCTCTCCCCCTTCCGCTTCGTCCCTCCCGCCCCCACCACCAGCGTCACCACCACCACCACCACCACCACCACAGCACCCCCTCCCCACGGCCCCAGGGGGCCTCCACGCCCTGGGACCCTTCCGGAGGGCGGGCTGTCCCAGGGCTCACCGCCATTCATGAAGGGGTGGAGCCTGCCTGCCTGTGGGCCTTTATAAGAGCGGCTGGCTGGCTGTCCGGGCCTGCCTCCTGGCTGCACCTGCGCCCAGTGCACAGGCCGGCTGAGGTGCCCGGGAGCCCGCGGGCCTCTCTCTGCCCGTGTCCGTCCGTGAAATTCCGGCCGGGGCTCCCCGCGATGGCTCTCCCGACACCTTCGGACGGCCCCCTCCCCGCGGAAGCCCGAGGACGAGGACGGCGAAGGAGACTCGTCTGGACCCCGAGCCAAAGCGAGGCCCTGCGAGCCTGCTTTGAGCGGAACCCGTACCCGGGCATCGCCACCAGAGAAGGGCTGGCCCAGGCCATCGGCGTTCCGGAGCCCAGGGTCCAGATTTGGTTTCAGAATGAGAGGTCACGCCAGCTGAGGCAGCACCGGCGGGAATCTCGGCCCTGGCCCGGGAGACGCGGCCCGCAAGAAGGCAGGCGAAAGCGGACCGCCGTCACCGGATCCCAGACCGCCCTGCTCCTCCGCGCCTTTGAGAAGGATCGCTTTCCAGGCATCGCCGCCAGGGAAGAACTGGCCAGAGAGACGGGCCTCCCGGAGTCCAGGATTCAGATCTGGTTTCAGAATCGACGGGCCAGGCACCCGGGACAGGGTGGCAGGGCGCCCGCGCACGCAGGCGGCCTGTGCAACGCGGCCCCCGGTGGGTGTCACCCTGCTCCTTCGTGGGTCGCCTTCGCCCACGCCGGGGCGTGGGGAACGGCGCTTCCCGCACCCCGCGTGCCCTGCGCGCCTGGGGCTCTCCCCCAGGGGGCTTTCGTGAGCCAGGGAGCGAGGGCCGTCCCCGTGCTCCAGCCCAGCCAGGCCGCGCCGGCACGAGGGATCTCCCAAGCGGCCCCGGCACGCGCGGATTTTGCCTACGCTGCCCTGGCTCCCCCGGACGGGGCGCTCTCCCACCCTCAGGCTCCTCGGTGGCCTGTGCACCCGAGCAAAGGCCGGGAGGACCGGGACCCGCAGCGCGACGGCCTGCCGGGCCCTTGCGCGGTGGGACAGCCTGGGCCGGCTCAGGCGGGGCCACAGGGCCAAGGTGGGCTTGCGCCACCCGCGTGCCAGGGGAGTCCGTGGTGGGGCTGGGGCCAGGGTCCCCAGGTCGCCGGGGCGGCGTGGGAACCCCAAGCCGGGGCAGCCCCACCTCCCCAACCCGCGCCCCCGGAGGCCTCCGCGGGGCAGGGGCAGGTGCAGGCCATCCGGGCGCCCCCCGAGGCGGGGCTCCTCCAGGAGCCGGGGCGCTCGTCTGCACTCCCCTCCGGCCTGCTGGATGAGCTCCTGGCGAGCCCGGAGTTTCTGCAGCGGGCGCAACCTTTCCTAGAAACGGAGGCCCCGGGGGAGCTGGAGGCCTCGGAAGAGGCGGCCTCGCTGGAACCACCCCTCAGCGAGGAAGAATACCGGGCTCTGCTGGAGGAGCTTTAAAAGGACGCGGGGCTGGGACGGGGTCGGGGCAGGGCGGTGGCCGGTGGCCTCTCTTTCGCGGGGAACACCTGGCTCGGCGTGGCGGGGCGTGTCTTCCCTCCGGGCCGACCCGCCTGGGATTCCTGCCTTCCAGGTCTAGGCCCGGTGAGAGACTCCACAGAGCGGAGAGCTGCCATTCTTTCCTGGGCATCCCGGGGATCCCAGCACCGGCCCAGGTACCAGCAGGTGGGCCGTCTACTGCGCACGCGCGGGTTCGCGGGCAGCCGCCTAGGCTCTGGGAGCAGCCCGGGCAGAGCTCTCGTGCCTTTCCGCCACCCCACCCCGGCCTGAACAACCCCTCGCCACCCCCAACCCCCACCCCCCACCACACACCCCCGGGAAATGCGTCCTCCCCTGGGCTGGGTGGAGAACCCCGTCCCGCGAAACACCGGGCCCGCGCAGCGTTCGGGCCCGCCATCCCTCCGGCGGCGGCTCGCCTCCTCTGCGCCTCCGCTCCACCGTCGCCCGCCCGCCCGCCCGCCCGCCCGTGCCCCTGCAGCCTCCCAGCTGCCACCGTGGAGCGCCTGGCGGCTGAACGCAGACCCCAGGCCCCGCGCACGCCGGCGATGCCGACCGTTCCAGGCGGGAGGGAAGGCGGGCAGAGATGGAGAGACGAACGGGAGACCCAGAGGGGCCGAAGGATGGGCGGAGGGAAGTTGGGAGGGAGGGAGGGAGGGAGGTAGGGAGGGAGGGAGGGAAGGAGAGAGAGGGAGGCAGTGAGGAACGGAGGGAGAGACAGAGCGACGCAGGGACAGAGGGCGGGCGGGAGGGAGCCAGGGACAGAGGGAGGAAGGCAGAGAGAAAAAACGGTCTCCGGCCTCCGAGAGCAACGAGACCCCCGCGCTCCGAGAAAAGGGTAAGCTCCAGGCCCGGGCTGAGGGCTGGGCCCACGGCCGCCGCGTCGGGCCGGCGGGGCACCCATTCGCCCCGATTCCGTGGCCCAAGGAACGGGCGGCTTCCTCAGAGACAAAAGACCGGGACCCGGGTTGCCGTCGGGTTTTCACCCGCGTGGTTCACAGACCGCACATCCCCAGGCTGAGCCTCGCAACGGAGCGCCAGGCCGACAGCCCCGACCACAGAGGAGCCACACTCAGGACGACTGAACCGTGATTTGGGATTCCACGCTGCTGTGCCCTCTGCAAGGGGGCCTGTTGCTCACTTCGCTCCGGCCCCCGAAAGGCTGAGCATGTTGACTGTTTGCTTCCGGAGCTCTGCGGGCACCCACAGGCATCCAGGAACGGGTGGAAGACCGGCATGGTGTCTCTTCGCTCTCCTTGCCAGTTTCCAAACCGGCCACACTGCAGACTCCCCATGTTGCGGGACACAGGAATCCATCATCAGGCCATCACGCCGGGGATGCATCTTTTCCCTGGGGTCTCGCTCTGGTCTTCTGCGAGAAGACCTCCCAAGGTGCTGGGATTACAGGTCTGAGCCACCGCGCCCGACCTGTACTTGTGTCTTTTCCAAAATTGACTATTTTGGGATAAGCTTAACATCCTCACTGCCTGCCTTTGCCCCCCACAAGTAATTAGCATACGCCTAAATAAAGTTTAAGCAAGCTAGCTCCACTATTCCCAAGCATGTATTATCTAGGGTCTAGTCTTTAGAAGTATAAAGGACAAATCGTACGAGTACAACTACAGAAAATGTTGTACCCAAACTGGAAAGGCTTAAGTGATCAATTGACGGATTTGTGTTTCCTATGGAAGAGGGTAGGAGGCAGAGTGCTAATATAGATATATAGGGGAGAAGAGGACAGGGCTTTTATGAAATGAATGCAGTCAAATCTTGGGAAAAGTTTCTTAAGTAGCATGAATGTTAGAGAGAGGATTCATGCAATTTCAACTTTAGCCGTGTCTAAAAATATCAAGACAAAGCCAGCAGTTTTTGAAAAATAAATTCTTCTCCACAAAACTATTAATGAGACAGATGAGGTGTTTCCTTTATTTTTTTTCTTCCAATTACTTGGGTTTCATAGTCACATATTCAAGGGAGCGTACCGCTGTTTGGTAAAATGAGAGAATTCCACATCATGTTTTTGTTTGTTTGTTTTTAAAGATGAAAGAGCTGAACAACCTTGTTTGGTGTTAGCAATACCACCAGATTGTTCAAATTTCTTTAGAATCGTACTCCTTAAATTACACTGTGATGTAGTTTCAAAAATGGTCTGTAATGGCCTGTGAATTGACAGCTCATTAGGACATTCTTCAGTTTGGCTGAAACCAAAAAACCTGAAACCGTCGAAACTGAAAGAAAATGGGGTTTGCCAAATTCTGCTTCTTACACTTTCACCTACCACGCCGTGTTCAAATAGTGTGCTTGAAAAGTATCGGAAACTTAAGGTACTCTTAATTTCAGTATAGTTTCACCAAAGTGGTATTCGTTGTGAGAAAGCCATAATCTCATCAGTAATGCCTTTCGAAAAGATCCAACGGAAAATATGAACTAGCAACTCATCATGACAAGAAAGTAAAACTCAGGAAAAATGCTAAGGCAGAGCAGCTTCAGGCTTCAGTGTGAAACTATCATAGTCTGGGCGCAGTGGCTCACGCCTATAGTCCCTTCACTTTGGGAAGGCAAGTTGGGGCAGATCACCTGAAGTCGGCAGTTGAAGACCACCCTGGCCCAAACGGTGAAACCTCCTCTACACTTTAAACAAAAGACAAAAATTTGCCTGGCGTGGTGGCGTGCTCATTTAGTCCCAGCTACTCTGGATGCTGAGGCAGGAGAACGCCTTGTGCCCAGGATGCGGAGGCTGCAGTGAGCTGAGCTCAGGCCACTGTAATCCAGCCTGGGGGACAGAGGGAGACTCTGTCTCAAAAATAAATCAATAAGTACATAAATAAATAAATAAAATGAAATGAAATTGAAATAATATTTTCATATTCCCCTCACCCAGCCCATTTTATTTTCAGAGTACTGGATAAACCACCAGTTTCCCTGTGCGTTAGAGATTTTTTTTTCTCAGACATTGAAGTTTTCTAAGTGCAACTTCATAAAAAGTCTCATTTTTAGCGTAGATAGTTTCTTTATGGTTGTGAAACGTGACCTTTGCGATTCTGTGAGGAAGACTGAATTCTGAAATACCCCCTGCATTTCCCGCCCCTCGCGTCCCAGGGGAGTCCGTGGTGGGGCTGGGGCCAGGGTCCCCAGGTCGCCGGGGCGGCGTGGGAACCCCAAGCCGGGGCACAGCCCGCGCCCCCGGAGGCCTCCGCGCGGCAGGGGCAGGTGCAAGCCATCCGGGCGCCCCCCCAGGCGGGGCTCCTCCAGGAGCCGGGGCGCTCGTCTGCACTCCCCTCCGGCCTGCTGGATGAGCTCCTGGCGAGCCCGGAGTTTCTGCAGCGGGCGCAACCTTTCCTAGAAACGGAGGCCCCGGGGGAGCTGGAGGCCTCGGAAGAGGCCGCCTCGCTGGAACCACCCCTCAGCGAGGAAGAATACCGGGCTCTGCTGGAGGAGCTTTAAAAGGACGCGGGGCTGGGACGGGGTCGGGGCAGGGCGGTGGCCGGTGGCCTCTCTTTCGCGGGGAACACCTGGCTCGGCGTGGCGGGGCGTGTCTTCCCTCCGGGCCGACCCGCCTGGGATTCCTGCCTTCCAGGTCTAGGCCCGGTGAGAGACTCCACAGAGCGGAGAGCTGCCATTCTTTCCTGGGCATCCCGGGGAACCCAGCGCCGGCCCAGGTACCAGCAGGTGGGCCGTCTACTGCGCACGCGCGGGTTCGCGGGCAGCCGCCTAGGCTCTGGGAGCAGCCCGGGCAGAGCTCTCGTGCCTTTCCGCCACCCCACCCCGGCCTGAACAACCCCTCGCCACCCCCACCCCCCACCCCCGGAAAATGCGTCCTCCCCTGGGCTGGGTGGAGAACCCCGTCCCGCGAAACACCGGGCCCGCGCAGCGTCCGGGCCCGCCATCCCTCCGGCGGCGGCTCGCCTCCTCTGCGCCTCCGCTCCACCGTCGCCCGCCCGGGCCCCTGCAGCCTCCCAGCTGCCACCGTGGAGCGCCTGGCGGCTGAACGCAGACCCCAGGCCCCGCGCACGCCGGCGATGCCGACCGTTCCAGGCGGGAGGGAAGGCGGGCAGAGATGGAGAGACGAACGGGAGACCCAGAGGGGCCGAAGGATGGGCGGAGGGAAGTTGGGAGGGAGGGAGGGAGAGAGAGGGAGGCAGTGAGGAACGGAGGGAGAGACAGAGCGACGCAGGGACAGAGGGCGGGCGGGAGGGAGCCAGGGACAGAGGGAGGAAGGCAGAGAGGAAAAGCGGTCTCCGGCCTCCGGGAGCAACGGGACCCCCGCGCTCCGGGAAAAGGGTAAGCGCCCGGCGCGGGCGGAGGGCTGGGCCCACGGCCGCCGCGTCGGGCCGGCGGGGCACCCGTTCGCCCCGATTCCGTGGCCCAACGAACGGGCGGCTTCCTCAGAGACAAAAGACCGGGACCCGGGTTGCCGTCGGGTTTTCACCCGCGTGGTTCACAGACCGCACATCCCCCGGCTGAGCCTCGCAACGGAGCGCCAGGCCGACAGCCCCGACCACAGAGGAGCCACACTCAGGACGACTGAAGCGTGATTTGGGATTCCACGCTGCTGTGCCCTCTGCAAGGGGGCCTGTTGCTCACGTCTCTCCGGCCCCCGAAAGGCTGAGCATGTTGACTGTTTGCTTCCGGAGCTCTGCGGGCACCCACAGGCATCCAGGGAAGGGTGGAAGACCGGCATGGTGTCTCTTCGCTCTCCTTGCCAGTTTCCAAACCGGCCACACTGCAGACTCCCCACGTTGCGGGACACAGGAATCACATCGTCAGGCCATCACGCCGGGGATGCATCCTTTCCCTGGGGTCTCGCTCTGGTCTTCTGCGTGGGAATGAACGAGAGCCACACGCCTGTGCGTGTGTGAGACTGTCACGGCCACGGCGACACCCACAGGCAGTGCCTCCTTCACGGAGAGAGGGCCTGGAAAACTCAAGACTCCCACGGAGGTTCAGTTCCACACTCCCCTCCACCCTTCCAGGCTGGATTCTCCCTGCTGAAGGCGCGTGGGAGCCCAGAGGGCGGCCTCCAGTTCCCGCGGGATTCCTGGAGAGGTCCGGAGAGCCAGCCCCCGAAACCCGCCCCCCTCACCCCTTCCCCCTCTCCCCCTTCCGCTTCGTCCCTCCCGCCCCCACCACCAGCGTCACCACCACCACCACCACCACCACCACAGCACCCCCTCCCCACGGCCCCAGGGGGCCTCCACGCCCTGGGACCCTTCCGGAGGGCGGGCTGTCCCAGGGCTCACCGCCATTCATGAAGGGGTGGAGCCTGCCTGCCTGTGGGCCTTTATAAGAGCGGCTGGCTGGCTGTCCGGGCCTGCCTCCTGGCTGCACCTGCGCCCAGTGCACAGGCCGGCTGAGGTGCCCGGGAGCCCGCGGGCCTCTCTCTGCCCGTGTCCGTCCGTGAAATTCCGGCCGGGGCTCCCCGCGATGGCTCTCCCGACACCTTCGGACGGCCCCCTCCCCGCGGAAGCCCGAGGACGAGGACGGCGAAGGAGACTCGTCTGGACCCCGAGCCAAAGCGAGGCCCTGCGAGCCTGCTTTGAGCGGAACCCGTACCCGGGCATCGCCACCAGAGAAGGGCTGGCCCAGGCCATCGGCGTTCCGGAGCCCAGGGTCCAGATTTGGTTTCAGAATGAGAGGTCACGCCAGCTGAGGCAGCACCGGCGGGAATCTCGGCCCTGGCCCGGGAGACGCGGCCCGCAAGAAGGCAGGCGAAAGCGGACCGCCGTCACCGGATCCCAGACCGCCCTGCTCCTCCGCGCCTTTGAGAAGGATCGCTTTCCAGGCATCGCCGCCAGGGAAGAACTGGCCAGAGAGACGGGCCTCCCGGAGTCCAGGATTCAGATCTGGTTTCAGAATCGACGGGCCAGGCACCCGGGACAGGGTGGCAGGGCGCCCGCGCACGCAGGCGGCCTGTGCAACGCGGCCCCCGGTGGGTGTCACCCTGCTCCTTCGTGGGTCGCCTTCGCCCACGCCGGGGCGTGGGGAACGGCGCTTCCCGCACCCCGCGTGCCCTGCGCGCCTGGGGCTCTCCCCCAGGGGGCTTTCGTGAGCCAGGGAGCGAGGGCCGTCCCCGTGCTCCAGCCCAGCCAGGCCGCGCCGGCACGAGGGATCTCCCAAGCGGCCCCGGCACGCGCGGATTTTGCCTACGCTGCCCTGGCTCCCCCGGACGGGGCGCTCTCCCACCCTCAGGCTCCTCGGTGGCCTGTGCACCCGAGCAAAGGCCGGGAGGACCGGGACCCGCAGCGCGACGGCCTGCCGGGCCCTTGCGCGGTGGGACAGCCTGGGCCGGCTCAGGCGGGGCCACAGGGCCAAGGTGGGCTTGCGCCACCCGCGTGCCAGGGGAGTCCGTGGTGGGGCTGGGGCCAGGGTCCCCAGGTCGCTGGGGCGGCGTGGGAACCCCAAGCCGGGGCAGCCCCACCTCCCCAACCCGCGCCCCCGGAGGCCTCCGCGGGGCAGGGGCAGGTGCAGGCCATCCGGGCGCCCCCCGAGGCGGGGCTCCTCCAGGAGCCGGGGCGCTCGTCTGCACTCCCCTCCGGCCTGCTGGATGAGCTCCTGGCGAGCCCGGAGTTTCTGCAGCGGGCGCAACCTTTCCTAGAAACGGAGGCCCCGGGGGAGCTGGAGGCCTCGGAAGAGGCGGCCTCGCTGGAACCACCCCTCAGCGAGGAAGAATACCGGGCTCTGCTGGAGGAGCTTTAAAAGGACGCGGGGCTGGGACGGGGTCGGGGCAGGGCGGTGGCCGGTGGCCTCTCTTTCGCGGGGAACACCTGGCTCGGCGTGGCGGGGCGTGTCTTCCCTCCGGGCCGACCCGCCTGGGATTCCTGCCTTCCAGGTCTAGGCCCGGTGAGAGACTCCACAGAGCGGAGAGCTGCCATTCTTTCCTGGGCATCCCGGGGATCCCAGCACCGGCCCAGGTACCAGCAGGTGGGCCGTCTACTGCGCACGCGCGGGTTCGCGGGCAGCCGCCTAGGCTCTGGGAGCAGCCCGGGCAGAGCTCTCGTGCCTTTCCGCCACCCCACCCCGGCCTGAACAACCCCTCGCCACCCCCAACCCCCACCCCCCACCACACACCCCCGGGAAATGCGTCCTCCCCTGGGCTGGGTGGAGAACCCCGTCCCGCGAAACACCGGGCCCGCGCAGCGTTCGGGCCCGCCATCCCTCCGGCGGCGGCTCGCCTCCTCTGCGCCTCCGCTCCACCGTCGCCCGCCCGCCCGCCCGCCCGCCCGTGCCCCTGCAGCCTCCCAGCTGCCACCGTGGAGCGCCTGGCGGCTGAACGCAGACCCCAGGCCCCGCGCACGCCGGCGATGCCGACCGTTCCAGGCGGGAGGGAAGGCGGGCAGAGATGGAGAGACGAACGGGAGACCCAGAGGGGCCGAAGGATGGGCGGAGGGAAGTTGGGAGGGAGGGAGGGAGGGAGGTAGGGAGGGAGGGAGGGAAGGAGAGAGAGGGAGGCAGTGAGGAACGGAGGGAGAGACAGAGCGACGCAGGGACAGAGGGCGGGCGGGAGGGAGCCAGGGACAGAGGGAGGAAGGCAGAGAGAAAAAACGGTCTCCGGCCTCCGAGAGCAACGAGACCCCCGCGCTCCGAGAAAAGGGTAAGCTCCAGGCCCGGGCTGAGGGCTGGGCCCACGGCCGCCGCGTCGGGCCGGCGGGGCACCCATTCGCCCCGATTCCGTGGCCCAAGGAACGGGCGGCTTCCTCAGAGACAAAAGACCGGGACCCGGGTTGCCGTCGGGTTTTCACCCGCGTGGTTCACAGACCGCACATCCCCAGGCTGAGCCTCGCAACGGAGCGCCAGGCCGACAGCCCCGACCACAGAGGAGCCACACTCAGGACGACTGAACCGTGATTTGGGATTCCACGCTGCTGTGCCCTCTGCAAGGGGGCCTGTTGCTCACTTCGCTCCGGCCCCCGAAAGGCTGAGCATGTTGACTGTTTGCTTCCGGAGCTCTGCGGGCACCCACAGGCATCCAGGAACGGGTGGAAGACCGGCATGGTGTCTCTTCGCTCTCCTTGCCAGTTTCCAAACCGGCCACACTGCAGACTCCCCATGTTGCGGGACACAGGAATCCATCATCAGGCCATCACGCCGGGGATGCATCTTTTCCCTGGGGTCTCGCTCTGGTCTTCTGCGAGAAGACCTCCCAAGGTGCTGGGATTACAGGTCTGAGCCACCGCGCCCGACCTGTACTTGTGTCTTTTCCAAAATTGACTATTTTGGGATAAGCTTAACATCCTCACTGCCTGCCTTTGCCCCCCACAAGTAATTAGCATACGCCTAAATAAAGTTTAAGCAAGCTAGCTCCACTATTCCCAAGCATGTATTATCTAGGGTCTAGTCTTTAGAAGTATAAAGGACAAATCGTACGAGTACAACTACAGAAAATGTTGTACCCAAACTGGAAAGGCTTAAGTGATCAATTGACGGATTTGTGTTTCCTATGGAAGAGGGTAGGAGGCAGAGTGCTAATATAGATATATAGGGGAGAAGAGGACAGGGCTTTTATGAAATGAATGCAGTCAAATCTTGGGAAAAGTTTCTTAAGTAGCATGAATGTTAGAGAGAGGATTCATGCAATTTCAACTTTAGCCGTGTCTAAAAATATCAAGACAAAGCCAGCAGTTTTTGAAAAATAAATTCTTCTCCACAAAACTATTAATGAGACAGATGAGGTGTTTCCTTTATTTTTTTTCTTCCAATTACTTGGGTTTCATAGTCACATATTCAAGGGAGCGTACCGCTGTTTGGTAAAATGAGAGAATTCCACATCATGTTTTTGTTTGTTTGTTTTTAAAGATGAAAGAGCTGAACAACCTTGTTTGGTGTTAGCAATACCACCAGATTGTTCAAATTTCTTTAGAATCGTACTCCTTAAATTACACTGTGATGTAGTTTCAAAAATGGTCTGTAATGGCCTGTGAATTGACAGCTCATTAGGACATTCTTCAGTTTGGCTGAAACCAAAAAACCTGAAACCGTCGAAACTGAAAGAAAATGGGGTTTGCCAAATTCTGCTTCTTACACTTTCACCTACCACGCCGTGTTCAAATAGTGTGCTTGAAAAGTATCGGAAACTTAAGGTACTCTTAATTTCAGTATAGTTTCACCAAAGTGGTATTCGTTGTGAGAAAGCCATAATCTCATCAGTAATGCCTTTCGAAAAGATCCAACGGAAAATATGAACTAGCAACTCATCATGACAAGAAAGTAAAACTCAGGAAAAATGCTAAGGCAGAGCAGCTTCAGGCTTCAGTGTGAAACTATCATAGTCTGGGCGCAGTGGCTCACGCCTATAGTCCCTTCACTTTGGGAAGGCAAGTTGGGGCAGATCACCTGAAGTCGGCAGTTGAAGACCACCCTGGCCCAAACGGTGAAACCTCCTCTACACTTTAAACAAAAGACAAAAATTTGCCTGGCGTGGTGGCGTGCTCATTTAGTCCCAGCTACTCTGGATGCTGAGGCAGGAGAACGCCTTGTGCCCAGGATGCGGAGGCTGCAGTGAGCTGAGCTCAGGCCACTGTAATCCAGCCTGGGGGACAGAGGGAGACTCTGTCTCAAAAATAAATCAATAAGTACATAAATAAATAAATAAAATGAAATGAAATTGAAATAATATTTTCATATTCCCCTCACCCAGCCCATTTTATTTTCAGAGTACTGGATAAACCACCAGTTTCCCTGTGCGTTAGAGATTTTTTTTTCTCAGACATTGAAGTTTTCTAAGTGCAACTTCATAAAAAGTCTCATTTTTAGCGTAGATAGTTTCTTTATGGTTGTGAAACGTGACCTTTGCGATTCTGTGAGGAAGACTGAATTCTGAAATACCCCCTGCATTTCCCGCCCCTCGCGTCCCAGGGGAGTCCGTGGTGGGGCTGGGGCCAGGGTCCCCAGGTCGCCGGGGCGGCGTGGGAACCCCAAGCCGGGGCACAGCCCGCGCCCCCGGAGGCCTCCGCGCGGCAGGGGCAGGTGCAAGCCATCCGGGCGCCCCCCCAGGCGGGGCTCCTCCAGGAGCCGGGGCGCTCGTCTGCACTCCCCTCCGGCCTGCTGGATGAGCTCCTGGCGAGCCCGGAGTTTCTGCAGCGGGCGCAACCTTTCCTAGAAACGGAGGCCCCGGGGGAGCTGGAGGCCTCGGAAGAGGCCGCCTCGCTGGAACCACCCCTCAGCGAGGAAGAATACCGGGCTCTGCTGGAGGAGCTTTAAAAGGACGCGGGGCTGGGACGGGGTCGGGGCAGGGCGGTGGCCGGTGGCCTCTCTTTCGCGGGGAACACCTGGCTCGGCGTGGCGGGGCGTGTCTTCCCTCCGGGCCGACCCGCCTGGGATTCCTGCCTTCCAGGTCTAGGCCCGGTGAGAGACTCCACAGAGCGGAGAGCTGCCATTCTTTCCTGGGCATCCCGGGGAACCCAGCGCCGGCCCAGGTACCAGCAGGTGGGCCGTCTACTGCGCACGCGCGGGTTCGCGGGCAGCCGCCTAGGCTCTGGGAGCAGCCCGGGCAGAGCTCTCGTGCCTTTCCGCCACCCCACCCCGGCCTGAACAACCCCTCGCCACCCCCACCCCCCACCCCCGGAAAATGCGTCCTCCCCTGGGCTGGGTGGAGAACCCCGTCCCGCGAAACACCGGGCCCGCGCAGCGTCCGGGCCCGCCATCCCTCCGGCGGCGGCTCGCCTCCTCTGCGCCTCCGCTCCACCGTCGCCCGCCCGGGCCCCTGCAGCCTCCCAGCTGCCACCGTGGAGCGCCTGGCGGCTGAACGCAGACCCCAGGCCCCGCGCACGCCGGCGATGCCGACCGTTCCAGGCGGGAGGGAAGGCGGGCAGAGATGGAGAGACGAACGGGAGACCCAGAGGGGCCGAAGGATGGGCGGAGGGAAGTTGGGAGGGAGGGAGGGAGAGAGAGGGAGGCAGTGAGGAACGGAGGGAGAGACAGAGCGACGCAGGGACAGAGGGCGGGCGGGAGGGAGCCAGGGACAGAGGGAGGAAGGCAGAGAGGAAAAGCGGTCTCCGGCCTCCGGGAGCAACGGGACCCCCGCGCTCCGGGAAAAGGGTAAGCGCCCGGCGCGGGCGGAGGGCTGGGCCCACGGCCGCCGCGTCGGGCCGGCGGGGCACCCGTTCGCCCCGATTCCGTGGCCCAACGAACGGGCGGCTTCCTCAGAGACAAAAGACCGGGACCCGGGTTGCCGTCGGGTTTTCACCCGCGTGGTTCACAGACCGCACATCCCCCGGCTGAGCCTCGCAACGGAGCGCCAGGCCGACAGCCCCGACCACAGAGGAGCCACACTCAGGACGACTGAAGCGTGATTTGGGATTCCACGCTGCTGTGCCCTCTGCAAGGGGGCCTGTTGCTCACGTCTCTCCGGCCCCCGAAAGGCTGAGCATGTTGACTGTTTGCTTCCGGAGCTCTGCGGGCACCCACAGGCATCCAGGGAAGGGTGGAAGACCGGCATGGTGTCTCTTCGCTCTCCTTGCCAGTTTCCAAACCGGCCACACTGCAGACTCCCCACGTTGCGGGACACAGGAATCACATCGTCAGGCCATCACGCCGGGGATGCATCCTTTCCCTGGGGTCTCGCTCTGGTCTTCTGCGTGGGAATGAACGAGAGCCACACGCCTGTGCGTGTGTGAGACTGTCACGGCCACGGCGACACCCACAGGCAGTGCCTCCTTCACGGAGAGAGGGCCTGGAAAACTCAAGACTCCCACGGAGGTTCAGTTCCACACTCCCCTCCACCCTTCCAGGCTGGATTCTCCCTGCTGAAGGCGCGTGGGAGCCCAGAGGGCGGCCTCCAGTTCCCGCGGGATTCCTGGAGAGGTCCGGAGAGCCAGCCCCCGAAACCCGCCCCCCTCACCCCTTCCCCCTCTCCCCCTTCCGCTTCGTCCCTCCCGCCCCCACCACCAGCGTCACCACCACCACCACCACCACCACCACAGCAACCCCTCCCCACGGCCCCAGGGGGCCTCCACGCCCTGGGACCCTTCCGGAGGGCGGGCTGTCCCAGGGCTCACCGCCATTCATGAAGGGGTGGAGCCTGCCTGCCTGTGGGCCTTTATAAGAGCGGCTGGCTGGCTGTCCGGGCCTGCCTCCTGGCTGCACCTGCGCCCAGTGCACAGGCCGGCTGAGGTGCCCGGGAGCCCGCGGGCCTCTCTCTGCCCGTGTCCGTCCGTGAAATTCCGGCCGGGGCTCCCCGCGATGGCTCTCCCGACACCTTCGGACGGCCCCCTCCCCGCGGAAGCCCGAGGACGAGGACGGCGAAGGAGACTCGTCTGGACCCCGAGCCAAAGCGAGGCCCTGCGAGCCTGCTTTGAGCGGAACCCGTACCCGGGCATCGCCACCAGAGAAGGGCTGGCCCAGGCCATCGGCGTTCCGGAGCCCAGGGTCCAGATTTGGTTTCAGAATGAGAGGTCACGCCAGCTGAGGCAGCACCGGCGGGAATCTCGGCCCTGGCCCGGGAGACGCGGCCCGCAAGAAGGCAGGCGAAAGCGGACCGCCGTCACCGGATCCCAGACCGCCCTGCTCCTCCGCGCCTTTGAGAAGGATCGCTTTCCAGGCATCGCCGCCAGGGAAGAACTGGCCAGAGAGACGGGCCTCCCGGAGTCCAGGATTCAGATCTGGTTTCAGAATCGACGGGCCAGGCACCCGGGACAGGGTGGCAGGGCGCCCGCGCACGCAGGCGGCCTGTGCAACGCGGCCCCCGGTGGGTGTCACCCTGCTCCTTCGTGGGTCGCCTTCGCCCACGCCGGGGCGTGGGGAACGGCGCTTCCCGCACCCCGCGTGCCCTGCGCGCCTGGGGCTCTCCCCCAGGGGGCTTTCGTGAGCCAGGGAGCGAGGGCCGTCCCCGTGCTCCAGCCCAGCCAGGCCGCGCCGGCACGAGGGATCTCCCAAGCGGCCCCGGCACGCGCGGATTTTGCCTACGCTGCCCTGGCTCCCCCGGACGGGGCGCTCTCCCACCCTCAGGCTCCTCGGTGGCCTGTGCACCCGAGCAAAGGCCGGGAGGACCGGGACCCGCAGCGCGACGGCCTGCCGGGCCCTTGCGCGGTGGGACAGCCTGGGCCGGCTCAGGCGGGGCCACAGGGCCAAGGTGGGCTTGCGCCACCCGCGTGCCAGGGGAGTCCGTGGTGGGGCTGGGGCCAGGGTCCCCAGGTCGCCGGGGCGGCGTGGGAACCCCAAGCCGGGGCAGCCCCACCTCCCCAACCCGCGCCCCCGGAGGCCTCCGCGGGGCAGGGGCAGGTGCAAGCCATCCGGGCGCCCCCCGAGGCGGGGCTCCTCCAGGAGCCGGGGCGCTCGTCTGCACTCCCCTCCGGCCTGCTGGATGAGCTCCTGGCGAGCCCGGAGTTTCTGCAGCGGGCGCAACCTTTCCTAGAAACGGAGGCCCCGGGGGAGCTGGAGGCCTCGGAAGAGGCGGCCTCGCTGGAACCACCCCTCAGCGAGGAAGAATACCGGGCTCTGCTGGAGGAGCTTTAAAAGGACGCGGGGCTGGGACGGGGTCGGGGCAGGGCGGTGGCCGGTGGCCTCTCTTTCGCGGGGAACACCTGGCTCGGCGTGGCGGGGCGTGTCTTCCCTCCGGGCCGACCCGCCTGGGATTCCTGCCTTCCAGGTCTAGGCCCGGTGAGAGACTCCACAGAGCGGAGAGCTGCCATTCTTTCCTGGGCATCCCGGGGATCCCAGCACCGGCCCAGGTACCAGCAGGTGGGCCGTCTACTGCGCACGCGCGGGTTCGCGGGCAGCCGCCTAGGCTCTGGGAGCAGCCCGGGCAGAGCTCTCGTGCCTTTCCGCCACCCCACCCCGGCCTGAACAACCCCTCGCCACCCCCAACCCCCACCCCCCACCACACACCCCCGGGAAATGCGTCCTCCCCTGGGCTGGGTGGAGAACCCCGTCCCGCGAAACACCGGGCCCGCGCAGCGTTCGGGCCCGCCATCCCTCCGGCGGCGGCTCGCCTCCTCTGCGCCTCCGCTCCACCGTCGCCCGCCCGCCCGCCCGCCCGCCCGTGCCCCTGCAGCCTCCCAGCTGCCACCGTGGAGCGCCTGGCGGCTGAACGCAGACCCCAGGCCCCGCGCACGCCGGCGATGCCGACCGTTCCAGGCGGGAGGGAAGGCGGGCAGAGATGGAGAGACGAACGGGAGACCCAGAGGGGCCGAAGGATGGGCGGAGGGAAGTTGGGAGGGAGGGAGGGAGGGAGGTAGGGAGGGAGGGAGGGAAGGAGAGAGAGGGAGGCAGTGAGGAACGGAGGGAGAGACAGAGCGACGCAGGGACAGAGGGCGGGCGGGAGGGAGCCAGGGACAGAGGGAGGAAGGCAGAGAGAAAAAACGGTCTCCGGCCTCCGAGAGCAACGAGACCCCCGCGCTCCGAGAAAAGGGTAAGCTCCAGGCCCGGGCTGAGGGCTGGGCCCACGGCCGCCGCGTCGGGCCGGCGGGGCACCCATTCGCCCCGATTCCGTGGCCCAAGGAACGGGCGGCTTCCTCAGAGACAAAAGACCGGGACCCGGGTTGCCGTCGGGTTTTCACCCGCGTGGTTCACAGACCGCACATCCCCAGGCTGAGCCTCGCAACGGAGCGCCAGGCCGACAGCCCCGACCACAGAGGAGCCACACTCAGGACGACTGAACCGTGATTTGGGATTCCACGCTGCTGTGCCCTCTGCAAGGGGGCCTGTTGCTCACTTCGCTCCGGCCCCCGAAAGGCTGAGCATGTTGACTGTTTGCTTCCGGAGCTCTGCGGGCACCCACAGGCATCCAGGAACGGGTGGAAGACCGGCATGGTGTCTCTTCGCTCTCCTTGCCAGTTTCCAAACCGGCCACACTGCAGACTCCCCATGTTGCGGGACACAGGAATCCATCATCAGGCCATCACGCCGGGGATGCATCTTTTCCCTGGGGTCTCGCTCTGGTCTTCTGCGAGAAGACCTCCCAAGGTGCTGGGATTACAGGTCTGAGCCACCGCGCCCGACCTGTACTTGTGTCTTTTCCAAAATTGACTATTTTGGGATAAGCTTAACATCCTCACTGCCTGCCTTTGCCCCCCACAAGTAATTAGCATACGCCTAAATAAAGTTTAAGCAAGCTAGCTCCACTATTCCCAAGCATGTATTATCTAGGGTCTAGTCTTTAGAAGTATAAAGGACAAATCGTACGAGTACAACTACAGAAAATGTTGTACCCAAACTGGAAAGGCTTAAGTGATCAATTGACGGATTTGTGTTTCCTATGGAAGAGGGTAGGAGGCAGAGTGCTAATATAGATATATAGGGGAGAAGAGGACAGGGCTTTTATGAAATGAATGCAGTCAAATCTTGGGAAAAGTTTCTTAAGTAGCATGAATGTTAGAGAGAGGATTCATGCAATTTCAACTTTAGCCGTGTCTAAAAATATCAAGACAAAGCCAGCAGTTTTTGAAAAATAAATTCTTCTCCACAAAACTATTAATGAGACAGATGAGGTGTTTCCTTTATTTTTTTTCTTCCAATTACTTGGGTTTCATAGTCACATATTCAAGGGAGCGTACCGCTGTTTGGTAAAATGAGAGAATTCCACATCATGTTTTTGTTTGTTTGTTTTTAAAGATGAAAGAGCTGAACAACCTTGTTTGGTGTTAGCAATACCACCAGATTGTTCAAATTTCTTTAGAATCGTACTCCTTAAATTACACTGTGATGTAGTTTCAAAAATGGTCTGTAATGGCCTGTGAATTGACAGCTCATTAGGACATTCTTCAGTTTGGCTGAAACCAAAAAACCTGAAACCGTCGAAACTGAAAGAAAATGGGGTTTGCCAAATTCTGCTTCTTACACTTTCACCTACCACGCCGTGTTCAAATAGTGTGCTTGAAAAGTATCGGAAACTTAAGGTACTCTTAATTTCAGTATAGTTTCACCAAAGTGGTATTCGTTGTGAGAAAGCCATAATCTCATCAGTAATGCCTTTCGAAAAGATCCAACGGAAAATATGAACTAGCAACTCATCATGACAAGAAAGTAAAACTCAGGAAAAATGCTAAGGCAGAGCAGCTTCAGGCTTCAGTGTGAAACTATCATAGTCTGGGCGCAGTGGCTCACGCCTATAGTCCCTTCACTTTGGGAAGGCAAGTTGGGGCAGATCACCTGAAGTCGGCAGTTGAAGACCACCCTGGCCCAAACGGTGAAACCTCCTCTACACTTTAAACAAAAGACAAAAATTTGCCTGGCGTGGTGGCGTGCTCATTTAGTCCCAGCTACTCTGGATGCTGAGGCAGGAGAACGCCTTGTGCCCAGGATGCGGAGGCTGCAGTGAGCTGAGCTCAGGCCACTGTAATCCAGCCTGGGGGACAGAGGGAGACTCTGTCTCAAAAATAAATCAATAAGTACATAAATAAATAAATAAAATGAAATGAAATTGAAATAATATTTTCATATTCCCCTCACCCAGCCCATTTTATTTTCAGAGTACTGGATAAACCACCAGTTTCCCTGTGCGTTAGAGATTTTTTTTTCTCAGACATTGAAGTTTTCTAAGTGCAACTTCATAAAAAGTCTCATTTTTAGCGTAGATAGTTTCTTTATGGTTGTGAAACGTGACCTTTGCGATTCTGTGAGGAAGACTGAATTCTGAAATACCCCCTGCATTTCCCGCCCCTCGCGTCCCAGGGGAGTCCGTGGTGGGGCTGGGGCCAGGGTCCCCAGGTCGCCGGGGCGGCGTGGGAACCCCAAGCCGGGGCACAGCCCGCGCCCCCGGAGGCCTCCGCGCGGCAGGGGCAGGTGCAAGCCATCCGGGCGCCCCCCCAGGCGGGGCTCCTCCAGGAGCCGGGGCGCTCGTCTGCACTCCCCTCCGGCCTGCTGGATGAGCTCCTGGCGAGCCCGGAGTTTCTGCAGCGGGCGCAACCTTTCCTAGAAACGGAGGCCCCGGGGGAGCTGGAGGCCTCGGAAGAGGCCGCCTCGCTGGAACCACCCCTCAGCGAGGAAGAATACCGGGCTCTGCTGGAGGAGCTTTAAAAGGACGCGGGGCTGGGACGGGGTCGGGGCAGGGCGGTGGCCGGTGGCCTCTCTTTCGCGGGGAACACCTGGCTCGGCGTGGCGGGGCGTGTCTTCCCTCCGGGCCGACCCGCCTGGGATTCCTGCCTTCCAGGTCTAGGCCCGGTGAGAGACTCCACAGAGCGGAGAGCTGCCATTCTTTCCTGGGCATCCCGGGGAACCCAGCGCCGGCCCAGGTACCAGCAGGTGGGCCGTCTACTGCGCACGCGCGGGTTCGCGGGCAGCCGCCTAGGCTCTGGGAGCAGCCCGGGCAGAGCTCTCGTGCCTTTCCGCCACCCCACCCCGGCCTGAACAACCCCTCGCCACCCCCACCCCCCACCCCCGGAAAATGCGTCCTCCCCTGGGCTGGGTGGAGAACCCCGTCCCGCGAAACACCGGGCCCGCGCAGCGTCCGGGCCCGCCATCCCTCCGGCGGCGGCTCGCCTCCTCTGCGCCTCCGCTCCACCGTCGCCCGCCCGGGCCCCTGCAGCCTCCCAGCTGCCACCGTGGAGCGCCTGGCGGCTGAACGCAGACCCCAGGCCCCGCGCACGCCGGCGATGCCGACCGTTCCAGGCGGGAGGGAAGGCGGGCAGAGATGGAGAGACGAACGGGAGACCCAGAGGGGCCGAAGGATGGGCGGAGGGAAGTTGGGAGGGAGGGAGGGAGGGAGGTAGGGAGGGAGGGAGGGAAGGAGAGAGAGGGAGGCAGTGAGGAACGGAGGGAGAGACAGAGCGACGCAGGGACAGAGGGCGGGCGGGAGGGAGCCAGGGACAGAGGGAGGAAGGCAGAGAGGAAAAGCGGTCTCCGGCCTCCGGGAGCAACGGGACCCCCGCGCTCCGGGAAAAGGGTAAGCGCCCGGCGCGGGCGGAGGGCTGGGCCCACGGCCGCCGCGTCGGGCCGGCGGGGCACCCGTTCGCCCCGATTCCGTGGCCCAACGAACGGGCGGCTTCCTCAGAGACAAAAGACCGGGACCCGGGTTGCCGTCGGGTTTTCACCCGCGTGGTTCACAGACCGCACATCCCCCGGCTGAGCCTCGCAACGGAGCGCCAGGCCGACAGCCCCGACCACAGAGGAGCCACACTCAGGACGACTGAAGCGTGATTTGGGATTCCACGCTGCTGTGCCCTCTGCAAGGGGGCCTGTTGCTCACGTCTCTCCGGCCCCCGAAAGGCTGAGCATGTTGACTGTTTGCTTCCGGAGCTCTGCGGGCACCCACAGGCATCCAGGGAAGGGTGGAAGACCGGCATGGTGTCTCTTCGCTCTCCTTGCCAGTTTCCAAACCGGCCACACTGCAGACTCCCCACGTTGCGGGACACAGGAATCACATCGTCAGGCCATCACGCCGGGGATGCATCCTTTCCCTGGGGTCTCGCTCTGGTCTTCTGCGTGGGAATGAACGAGAGCCACACGCCTGTGCGTGTGTGAGACTGTCACGGCCACGGCGACACCCACAGGCAGTGCCTCCTTCACGGAGAGAGGGCCTGGAAAACTCAAGACTCCCACGGAGGTTCAGTTCCACACTCCCCTCCACCCTTCCAGGCTGGATTCTCCCTGCTGAAGGCGCGTGGGAGCCCAGAGGGCGGCCTCCAGTTCCCGCGGGATTCCTGGAGAGGTCCGGAGAGCCAGCCCCCGAAACCCGCCCCCCT
Organism: Pongo abelii; assembly: GCF_028885655.2. Taxonomy (NCBI): domain Eukaryota; kingdom Metazoa; phylum Chordata; class Mammalia; order Primates; family Hominidae; genus Pongo; species Pongo abelii. Next base: position 212,722,570 of record NC_071988.2, read on the forward strand.
CACCCCTTCCCCCTCTCCCCCTTCCGCTTCGTCCCTCCCGCCCCCACCACCAGCGTCACCACCACCACCACCACCACCACCACAGCACCCCCTCCCCACGGCCCCAGGGGGCCTCCACGCCCTGGGACCCTTCCGGAGGGCGGGCTGTCCCAGGGCTCACCGCCATTCATGAAGGGGTGGAGCCTGCCTGCCTGTGGGCCTTTATAAGAGCGGCTGGCTGGCTGTCCGGGCCTGCCTCCTGGCTGCACCTGCGCCCAGTGCACAGGCCGGCTGAGGTGCCCGGGAGCCCGCGGGCCTCTCTCTGCCCGTGTCCGTCCGTGAAATTCCGGCCGGGGCTCCCCGCGATGGCTCTCCCGACACCTTCGGACGGCCCCCTCCCCGCGGAAGCCCGAGGACGAGGACGGCGAAGGAGACTCGTCTGGACCCCGAGCCAAAGCGAGGCCCTGCGAGCCTGCTTTGAGCGGAACCCGTACCCGGGCATCGCCACCAGAGAAGGGCTGGCCCAGGCCATCGGCGTTCCGGAGCCCAGGGTCCAGATTTGGTTTCAGAATGAGAGGTCACGCCAGCTGAGGCAGCACCGGCGGGAATCTCGGCCCTGGCCCGGGAGACGCGGCCCGCAAGAAGGCAGGCGAAAGCGGACCGCCGTCACCGGATCCCAGACCGCCCTGCTCCTCCGCGCCTTTGAGAAGGATCGCTTTCCAGGCATCGCCGCCAGGGAAGAACTGGCCAGAGAGACGGGCCTCCCGGAGTCCAGGATTCAGATCTGGTTTCAGAATCGACGGGCCAGGCACCCGGGACAGGGTGGCAGGGCGCCCGCGCACGCAGGCGGCCTGTGCAACGCGGCCCCCGGTGGGTGTCACCCTGCTCCTTCGTGGGTCGCCTTCGCCCACGCCGGGGCGTGGGGAACGGCGCTTCCCGCACCCCGCGTGCCCTGCGCGCCTGGGGCTCTCCCCCAGGGGGCTTTCGTGAGCCAGGGAGCGAGGGCCGTCCCCGTGCTCCAGCCCAGCCAGGCCGCGCCGGCACGAGGGATCTCCCAAGCGGCCCCGGCACGCGCGGATTTTGCCTACGCTGCCCTGGCTCCCCCGGACGGGGCGCTCTCCCACCCTCAGGCTCCTCGGTGGCCTGTGCACCCGAGCAAAGGCCGGGAGGACCGGGACCCGCAGCGCGACGGCCTGCCGGGCCCTTGCGCGGTGGGACAGCCTGGGCCGGCTCAGGCGGGGCCACAGGGCCAAGGTGGGCTTGCGCCACCCGCGTGCCAGGGGAGTCCGTGGTGGGGCTGGGGCCAGGGTCCCCAGGTCGCTGGGGCGGCGTGGGAACCCCAAGCCGGGGCAGCCCCACCTCCCCAACCCGCGCCCCCGGAGGCCTCCGCGGGGCAGGGGCAGGTGCAAGCCATCCGGGCGCCCCCCGAGGCGGGGCTCCTCCAGGAGCCGGGGCGCTCGTCTGCACTCCCCTCCGGCCTGCTGGATGAGCTCCTGGCGAGCCCGGAGTTTCTGCAGCGGGCGCAACCTTTCCTAGAAACGGAGGCCCCGGGGGAGCTGGAGGCCTCGGAAGAGGCGGCCTCGCTGGAACCACCCCTCAGCGAGGAAGAATACCGGGCTCTGCTGGAGGAGCTTTAAAAGGACGCGGGGCTGGGACGGGGTCGGGGCAGGGCGGTGGCCGGTGGCCTCTCTTTCGCGGGGAACACCTGGCTCGGCGTGGCGGGGCGTGTCTTCCCTCCGGGCCGACCCGCCTGGGATTCCTGCCTTCCAGGTCTAGGCCCGGTGAGAGACTCCACAGAGCGGAGAGCTGCCATTCTTTCCTGGGCATCCCGGGGATCCCAGCACCGGCCCAGGTACCAGCAGGTGGGCCGTCTACTGCGCACGCGCGGGTTCGCGGGCAGCCGCCTAGGCTCTGGGAGCAGCCCGGGCAGAGCTCTCGTGCCTTTCCGCCACCCCACCCCGGCCTGAACAACCCCTCGCCACCCCCAACCCCCACCCCCCACCACACACCCCCGGGAAATGCGTCCTCCCCTGGGCTGGGTGGAGAACCCCGTCCCGCGAAACACCGGGCCCGCGCAGCGTTCGGGCCCGCCATCCCTCCGGCGGCGGCTCGCCTCCTCTGCGCCTCCGCTCCACCGTCGCCCGCCCGCCCGCCCGCCCGCCCGTGCCCCTGCAGCCTCCCAGCTGCCACCGTGGAGCGCCTGGCGGCTGAACGCAGACCCCAGGCCCCGCGCACGCCGGCGATGCCGACCGTTCCAGGCGGGAGGGAAGGCGGGCAGAGATGGAGAGACGAACGGGAGACCCAGAGGGGCCGAAGGATGGGCGGAGGGAAGTTGGGAGGGAGGGAGGGAGGGAGGTAGGGAGGGAGGGAGGGAAGGAGAGAGAGGGAGGCAGTGAGGAACGGAGGGAGAGACAGAGCGACGCAGGGACAGAGGGCGGGCGGGAGGGAGCCAGGGACAGAGGGAGGAAGGCAGAGAGAAAAAACGGTCTCCGGCCTCCGAGAGCAACGAGACCCCCGCGCTCCGAGAAAAGGGTAAGCTCCAGGCCCGGGCTGAGGGCTGGGCCCACGGCCGCCGCGTCGGGCCGGCGGGGCACCCATTCGCCCCGATTCCGTGGCCCAAGGAACGGGCGGCTTCCTCAGAGACAAAAGACCGGGACCCGGGTTGCCGTCGGGTTTTCACCCGCGTGGTTCACAGACCGCACATCCCCAGGCTGAGCCTCGCAACGGAGCGCCAGGCCGACAGCCCCGACCACAGAGGAGCCACACTCAGGACGACTGAACCGTGATTTGGGATTCCACGCTGCTGTGCCCTCTGCAAGGGGGCCTGTTGCTCACTTCGCTCCGGCCCCCGAAAGGCTGAGCATGTTGACTGTTTGCTTCCGGAGCTCTGCGGGCACCCACAGGCATCCAGGAACGGGTGGAAGACCGGCATGGTGTCTCTTCGCTCTCCTTGCCAGTTTCCAAACCGGCCACACTGCAGACTCCCCATGTTGCGGGACACAGGAATCCATCATCAGGCCATCACGCCGGGGATGCATCTTTTCCCTGGGGTCTCGCTCTGGTCTTCTGCGAGAAGACCTCCCAAGGTGCTGGGATTACAGGTCTGAGCCACCGCGCCCGACCTGTACTTGTGTCTTTTCCAAAATTGACTATTTTGGGATAAGCTTAACATCCTCACTGCCTGCCTTTGCCCCCCACAAGTAATTAGCATACGCCTAAATAAAGTTTAAGCAAGCTAGCTCCACTATTCCCAAGCATGTATTATCTAGGGTCTAGTCTTTAGAAGTATAAAGGACAAATCGTACGAGTACAACTACAGAAAATGTTGTACCCAAACTGGAAAGGCTTAAGTGATCAATTGACGGATTTGTGTTTCCTATGGAAGAGGGTAGGAGGCAGAGTGCTAATATAGATATATAGGGGAGAAGAGGACAGGGCTTTTATGAAATGAATGCAGTCAAATCTTGGGAAAAGTTTCTTAAGTAGCATGAATGTTAGAGAGAGGATTCATGCAATTTCAACTTTAGCCGTGTCTAAAAATATCAAGACAAAGCCAGCAGTTTTTGAAAAATAAATTCTTCTCCACAAAACTATTAATGAGACAGATGAGGTGTTTCCTTTATTTTTTTTCTTCCAATTACTTGGGTTTCATAGTCACATATTCAAGGGAGCGTACCGCTGTTTGGTAAAATGAGAGAATTCCACATCATGTTTTTGTTTGTTTGTTTTTAAAGATGAAAGAGCTGAACAACCTTGTTTGGTGTTAGCAATACCACCAGATTGTTCAAATTTCTTTAGAATCGTACTCCTTAAATTACACTGTGATGTAGTTTCAAAAATGGTCTGTAATGGCCTGTGAATTGACAGCTCATTAGGACATTCTTCAGTTTGGCTGAAACCAAAAAACCTGAAACCGTCGAAACTGAAAGAAAATGGGGTTTGCCAAATTCTGCTTCTTACACTTTCACCTACCACGCCGTGTTCAAATAGTGTGCTTGAAAAGTATCGGAAACTTAAGGTACTCTTAATTTCAGTATAGTTTCACCAAAGTGGTATTCGTTGTGAGAAAGCCATAATCTCATCAGTAATGCCTTTCGAAAAGATCCAACGGAAAATATGAACTAGCAACTCATCATGACAAGAAAGTAAAACTCAGGAAAAATGCTAAGGCAGAGCAGCTTCAGGCTTCAGTGTGAAACTATCATAGTCTGGGCGCAGTGGCTCACGCCTATAGTCCCTTCACTTTGGGAAGGCAAGTTGGGGCAGATCACCTGAAGTCGGCAGTTGAAGACCACCCTGGCCCAAACGGTGAAACCTCCTCTACACTTTAAACAAAAGACAAAAATTTGCCTGGCGTGGTGGCGTGCTCATTTAGTCCCAGCTACTCTGGATGCTGAGGCAGGAGAACGCCTTGTGCCCAGGATGCGGAGGCTGCAGTGAGCTGAGCTCAGGCCACTGTAATCCAGCCTGGGGGACAGAGGGAGACTCTGTCTCAAAAATAAATCAATAAGTACATAAATAAATAAATAAAATGAAATGAAATTGAAATAATATTTTCATATTCCCCTCACCCAGCCCATTTTATTTTCAGAGTACTGGATAAACCACCAGTTTCCCTGTGCGTTAGAGATTTTTTTTTCTCAGACATTGAAGTTTTCTAAGTGCAACTTCATAAAAAGTCTCATTTTTAGCGTAGATAGTTTCTTTATGGTTGTGAAACGTGACCTTTGCGATTCTGTGAGGAAGACTGAATTCTGAAATACCCCCTGCATTTCCCGCCCCTCGCGTCCCAGGGGAGTCCGTGGTGGGGCTGGGGCCAGGGTCCCCAGGTCGCCGGGGCGGCGTGGGAACCCCAAGCCGGGGCACAGCCCGCGCCCCCGGAGGCCTCCGCGCGGCAGGGGCAGGTGCAAGCCATCCGGGCGCCCCCCCAGGCGGGGCTCCTCCAGGAGCCGGGGCGCTCGTCTGCACTCCCCTCCGGCCTGCTGGATGAGCTCCTGGCGAGCCCGGAGTTTCTGCAGCGGGCGCAACCTTTCCTAGAAACGGAGGCCCCGGGGGAGCTGGAGGCCTCGGAAGAGGCCGCCTCGCTGGAACCACCCCTCAGCGAGGAAGAATACCGGGCTCTGCTGGAGGAGCTTTAAAAGGACGCGGGGCTGGGACGGGGTCGGGGCAGGGCGGTGGCCGGTGGCCTCTCTTTCGCGGGGAACACCTGGCTCGGCGTGGCGGGGCGTGTCTTCCCTCCGGGCCGACCCGCCTGGGATTCCTGCCTTCCAGGTCTAGGCCCGGTGAGAGACTCCACAGAGCGGAGAGCTGCCATTCTTTCCTGGGCATCCCGGGGAACCCAGCGCCGGCCCAGGTACCAGCAGGTGGGCCGTCTACTGCGCACGCGCGGGTTCGCGGGCAGCCGCCTAGGCTCTGGGAGCAGCCCGGGCAGAGCTCTCGTGCCTTTCCGCCACCCCACCCCGGCCTGAACAACCCCTCGCCACCCCCACCCCCCACCCCCGGAAAATGCGTCCTCCCCTGGGCTGGGTGGAGAACCCCGTCCCGCGAAACACCGGGCCCGCGCAGCGTCCGGGCCCGCCATCCCTCCGGCGGCGGCTCGCCTCCTCTGCGCCTCCGCTCCACCGTCGCCCGCCCGGGCCCCTGCAGCCTCCCAGCTGCCACCGTGGAGCGCCTGGCGGCTGAACGCAGACCCCAGGCCCCGCGCACGCCGGCGATGCCGACCGTTCCAGGCGGGAGGGAAGGCGGGCAGAGATGGAGAGACGAACGGGAGACCCAGAGGGGCCGAAGGATGGGCGGAGGGAAGTTGGGAGGGAGGGAGGGAGAGAGAGGGAGGCAGTGAGGAACGGAGGGAGAGACAGAGCGACGCAGGGACAGAGGGCGGGCGGGAGGGAGCCAGGGACAGAGGGAGGAAGGCAGAGAGGAAAAGCGGTCTCCGGCCTCCGGGAGCAACGGGACCCCCGCGCTCCGGGAAAAGGGTAAGCGCCCGGCGCGGGCGGAGGGCTGGGCCCACGGCCGCCGCGTCGGGCCGGCGGGGCACCCGTTCGCCCCGATTCCGTGGCCCAACGAACGGGCGGCTTCCTCAGAGACAAAAGACCGGGACCCGGGTTGCCGTCGGGTTTTCACCCGCGTGGTTCACAGACCGCACATCCCCCGGCTGAGCCTCGCAACGGAGCGCCAGGCCGACAGCCCCGACCACAGAGGAGCCACACTCAGGACGACTGAAGCGTGATTTGGGATTCCACGCTGCTGTGCCCTCTGCAAGGGGGCCTGTTGCTCACGTCTCTCCGGCCCCCGAAAGGCTGAGCATGTTGACTGTTTGCTTCCGGAGCTCTGCGGGCACCCACAGGCATCCAGGGAAGGGTGGAAGACCGGCATGGTGTCTCTTCGCTCTCCTTGCCAGTTTCCAAACCGGCCACACTGCAGACTCCCCACGTTGCGGGACACAGGAATCACATCGTCAGGCCATCACGCCGGGGATGCATCCTTTCCCTGGGGTCTCGCTCTGGTCTTCTGCGTGGGAATGAACGAGAGCCACACGCCTGTGCGTGTGTGAGACTGTCACGGCCACGGCGACACCCACAGGCAGTGCCTCCTTCACGGAGAGAGGGCCTGGAAAACTCAAGACTCCCACGGAGGTTCAGTTCCACACTCCCCTCCACCCTTCCAGGCTGGATTCTCCCTGCTGAAGGCGCGTGGGAGCCCAGAGGGCGGCCTCCAGTTCCCGCGGGATTCCTGGAGAGGTCCGGAGAGCCAGCCCCCGAAACCCGCCCCCCTCACCCCTTCCCCCTCTCCCCCTTCCGCTTCGTCCCTCCCGCCCCCACCACCAGCGTCACCACCACCACCACCACCACCACCACAGCACCCCCTCCCCACGGCCCCAGGGGGCCTCCACGCCCTGGGACCCTTCCGGAGGGCGGGCTGTCCCAGGGCTCACCGCCATTCATGAAGGGGTGGAGCCTGCCTGCCTGTGGGCCTTTATAAGAGCGGCTGGCTGGCTGTCCGGGCCTGCCTCCTGGCTGCACCTGCGCCCAGTGCACAGGCCGGCTGAGGTGCCCGGGAGCCCGCGGGCCTCTCTCTGCCCGTGTCCGTCCGTGAAATTCCGGCCGGGGCTCCCCGCGATGGCTCTCCCGACACCTTCGGACGGCCCCCTCCCCGCGGAAGCCCGAGGACGAGGACGGCGAAGGAGACTCGTCTGGACCCCGAGCCAAAGCGAGGCCCTGCGAGCCTGCTTTGAGCGGAACCCGTACCCGGGCATCGCCACCAGAGAAGGGCTGGCCCAGGCCATCGGCGTTCCGGAGCCCAGGGTCCAGATTTGGTTTCAGAATGAGAGGTCACGCCAGCTGAGGCAGCACCGGCGGGAATCTCGGCCCTGGCCCGGGAGACGCGGCCCGCAAGAAGGCAGGCGAAAGCGGACCGCCGTCACCGGATCCCAGACCGCCCTGCTCCTCCGCGCCTTTGAGAAGGATCGCTTTCCAGGCATCGCCGCCAGGGAAGAACTGGCCAGAGAGACGGGCCTCCCGGAGTCCAGGATTCAGATCTGGTTTCAGAATCGACGGGCCAGGCACCCGGGACAGGGTGGCAGGGCGCCCGCGCACGCAGGCGGCCTGTGCAACGCGGCCCCCGGTGGGTGTCACCCTGCTCCTTCGTGGGTCGCCTTCGCCCACGCCGGGGCGTGGGGAACGGCGCTTCCCGCACCCCGCGTGCCCTGCGCGCCTGGGGCTCTCCCCCAGGGGGCTTTCGTGAGCCAGGGAGCGAGGGCCGTCCCCGTGCTCCAGCCCAGCCAGGCCGCGCCGGCACGAGGGATCTCCCAAGCGGCCCCGGCACGCGCGGATTTTGCCTACGCTGCCCTGGCTCCCCCGGACGGGGCGCTCTCCCACCCTCAGGCTCCTCGGTGGCCTGTGCACCCGAGCAAAGGCCGGGAGGACCGGGACCCGCAGCGCGACGGCCTGCCGGGCCCTTGCGCGGTGGGACAGCCTGGGCCGGCTCAGGCGGGGCCACAGGGCCAAGGTGGGCTTGCGCCACCCGCGTGCCAGGGGAGTCCGTGGTGGGGCTGGGGCCAGGGTCCCCAGGTCGCCGGGGCGGCGTGGGAACCCCAAGCCGGGGCAGCCCCACCTCCCCAACCCGCGCCCCCGGAGGCCTCCGCGGGGCAGGGGCAGGTGCAGGCCATCCGGGCGCCCCCCGAGGCGGGGCTCCTCCAGGAGCCGGGGCGCTCGTCTGCACTCCCCTCCGGCCTGCTGGATGAGCTCCTGGCGAGCCCGGAGTTTCTGCAGCGGGCGCAACCTTTCCTAGAAACGGAGGCCCCGGGGGAGCTGGAGGCCTCGGAAGAGGCGGCCTCGCTGGAACCACCCCTCAGCGAGGAAGAATACCGGGCTCTGCTGGAGGAGCTTTAAAAGGACGCGGGGCTGGGACGGGGTCGGGGCAGGGCGGTGGCCGGTGGCCTCTCTTTCGCGGGGAACACCTGGCTCGGCGTGGCGGGGCGTGTCTTCCCTCCGGGCCGACCCGCCTGGGATTCCTGCCTTCCAGGTCTAGGCCCGGTGAGAGACTCCACAGAGCGGAGAGCTGCCATTCTTTCCTGGGCATCCCGGGGATCCCAGCACCGGCCCAGGTACCAGCAGGTGGGCCGTCTACTGCGCACGCGCGGGTTCGCGGGCAGCCGCCTAGGCTCTGGGAGCAGCCCGGGCAGAGCTCTCGTGCCTTTCCGCCACCCCACCCCGGCCTGAACAACCCCTCGCCACCCCCAACCCCCACCCCCCACCACACACCCCCGGGAAATGCGTCCTCCCCTGGGCTGGGTGGAGAACCCCGTCCCGCGAAACACCGGGCCCGCGCAGCGTTCGGGCCCGCCATCCCTCCGGCGGCGGCTCGCCTCCTCTGCGCCTCCGCTCCACCGTCGCCCGCCCGCCCGCCCGCCCGCCCGTGCCCCTGCAGCCTCCCAGCTGCCACCGTGGAGCGCCTGGCGGCTGAACGCAGACCCCAGGCCCCGCGCACGCCGGCGATGCCGACCGTTCCAGGCGGGAGGGAAGGCGGGCAGAGATGGAGAGACGAACGGGAGACCCAGAGGGGCCGAAGGATGGGCGGAGGGAAGTTGGGAGGGAGGGAGGGAGGGAGGTAGGGAGGGAGGGAGGGAAGGAGAGAGAGGGAGGCAGTGAGGAACGGAGGGAGAGACAGAGCGACGCAGGGACAGAGGGCGGGCGGGAGGGAGCCAGGGACAGAGGGAGGAAGGCAGAGAGAAAAAACGGTCTCCGGCCTCCGAGAGCAACGAGACCCCCGCGCTCCGAGAAAAGGGTAAGCTCCAGGCCCGGGCTGAGGGCTGGGCCCACGGCCGCCGCGTCGGGCCGGCGGGGCACCCATTCGCCCCGATTCCGTGGCCCAAGGAACGGGCGGCTTCCTCAGAGACAAAAGACCGGGACCCGGGTTGCCGTCGGGTTTTCACCCGCGTGGTTCACAGACCGCACATCCCCAGGCTGAGCCTCGCAACGGAGCGCCAGGCCGACAGCCCCGACCACAGAGGAGCCACACTCAGGACGACTGAACCGTGATTTGGGATTCCACGCTGCTGTGCCCTCTGCAAGGGGGCCTGTTGCTCACTTCGCTCCGGCCCCCGAAAGGCTGAGCATGTTGACTGTTTGCTTCCGGAGCTCTGCGGGCACCCACAGGCATCCAGGAACGGGTGGAAGACCGGCATGGTGTCTCTTCGCTCTCCTTGCCAGTTTCCAAACCGGCCACACTGCAGACTCCCCATGTTGCGGGACACAGGAATCCATCATCAGGCCATCACGCCGGGGATGCATCTTTTCCCTGGGGTCTCGCTCTGGTCTTCTGCGAGAAGACCTCCCAAGGTGCTGGGATTACAGGTCTGAGCCACCGCGCCCGACCTGTACTTGTGTCTTTTCCAAAATTGACTATTTTGGGATAAGCTTAACATCCTCACTGCCTGCCTTTGCCCCCCACAAGTAATTAGCATACGCCTAAATAAAGTTTAAGCAAGCTAGCTCCACTATTCCCAAGCATGTATTATCTAGGGTCTAGTCTTTAGAAGTATAAAGGACAAATCGTACGAGTACAACTACAGAAAATGTTGTACCCAAACTGGAAAGGCTTAAGTGATCAATTGACGGATTTGTGTTTCCTATGGAAGAGGGTAGGAGGCAGAGTGCTAATATAGATATATAGGGGAGAAGAGGACAGGGCTTTTATGAAATGAATGCAGTCAAATCTTGGGAAAAGTTTCTTAAGTAGCATGAATGTTAGAGAGAGGATTCATGCAATTTCAACTTTAGCCGTGTCTAAAAATATCAAGACAAAGCCAGCAGTTTTTGAAAAATAAATTCTTCTCCACAAAACTATTAATGAGACAGATGAGGTGTTTCCTTTATTTTTTTTCTTCCAATTACTTGGGTTTCATAGTCACATATTCAAGGGAGCGTACCGCTGTTTGGTAAAATGAGAGAATTCCACATCATGTTTTTGTTTGTTTGTTTTTAAAGATGAAAGAGCTGAACAACCTTGTTTGGTGTTAGCAATACCACCAGATTGTTCAAATTTCTTTAGAATCGTACTCCTTAAATTACACTGTGATGTAGTTTCAAAAATGGTCTGTAATGGCCTGTGAATTGACAGCTCATTAGGACATTCTTCAGTTTGGCTGAAACCAAAAAACCTGAAACCGTCGAAACTGAAAGAAAATGGGGTTTGCCAAATTCTGCTTCTTACACTTTCACCTACCACGCCGTGTTCAAATAGTGTGCTTGAAAAGTATCGGAAACTTAAGGTACTCTTAATTTCAGTATAGTTTCACCAAAGTGGTATTCGTTGTGAGAAAGCCATAATCTCATCAGTAATGCCTTTCGAAAAGATCCAACGGAAAATATGAACTAGCAACTCATCATGACAAGAAAGTAAAACTCAGGAAAAATGCTAAGGCAGAGCAGCTTCAGGCTTCAGTGTGAAACTATCATAGTCTGGGCGCAGTGGCTCACGCCTATAGTCCCTTCACTTTGGGAAGGCAAGTTGGGGCAGATCACCTGAAGTCGGCAGTTGAAGACCACCCTGGCCCAAACGGTGAAACCTCCTCTACACTTTAAACAAAAGACAAAAATTTGCCTGGCGTGGTGGCGTGCTCATTTAGTCCCAGCTACTCTGGATGCTGAGGCAGGAGAACGCCTTGTGCCCAGGATGCGGAGGCTGCAGTGAGCTGAGCTCAGGCCACTGTAATCCAGCCTGGGGGACAGAGGGAGACTCTGTCTCAAAAATAAATCAATAAGTACATAAATAAATAAATAAAATGAAATGAAATTGAAATAATATTTTCATATTCCCCTCACCCAGCCCATTTTATTTTCAGAGTACTGGATAAACCACCAGTTTCCCTGTGCGTTAGAGATTTTTTTTTCTCAGACATTGAAGTTTTCTAAGTGCAACTTCATAAAAAGTCTCATTTTTAGCGTAGATAGTTTCTTTATGGTTGTGAAACGTGACCTTTGCGATTCTGTGAGGAAGACTGAATTCTGAAATACCCCCTGCATTTCCCGCCCCTCGCGTCCCAGGGGAGTCCGTGGTGGGGCTGGGGCCAGGGTCCCCAGGTCGCCGGGGCGGCGTGGGAACCCCAAGCCGGGGCACAGCCCGCGCCCCCGGAGGCCTCCGCGCGGCAGGGGCAGGTGCAAGCCATCCGGGCGCCCCCCCAGGCGGGGCTCCTCCAGGAGCCGGGGCGCTCGTCTGCACTCCCCTCCGGCCTGCTGGATGAGCTCCTGGCGAGCCCGGAGTTTCTGCAGCGGGCGCAACCTTTCCTAGAAACGGAGGCCCCGGGGGAGCTGGAGGCCTCGGAAGAGGCCGCCTCGCTGGAACCACCCCTCAGCGAGGAAGAATACCGGGCTCTGCTGGAGGAGCTTTAAAAGGACGCGGGGCTGGGACGGGGTCGGGGCAGGGCGGTGGCCGGTGGCCTCTCTTTCGCGGGGAACACCTGGCTCGGCGTGGCGGGGCGTGTCTTCCCTCCGGGCCGACCCGCCTGGGATTCCTGCCTTCCAGGTCTAGGCCCGGTGAGAGACTCCACAGAGCGGAGAGCTGCCATTCTTTCCTGGGCATCCCGGGGAACCCAGCGCCGGCCCAGGTACCAGCAGGTGGGCCGTCTACTGCGCACGCGCGGGTTCGCGGGCAGCCGCCTAGGCTCTGGGAGCAGCCCGGGCAGAGCTCTCGTGCCTTTCCGCCACCCCACCCCGGCCTGAACAACCCCTCGCCACCCCCACCCCCCACCCCCGGAAAATGCGTCCTCCCCTGGGCTGGGTGGAGAACCCCGTCCCGCGAAACACCGGGTCCGCGCAGCGTCCGGGCCCGCCATCCCTCCGGCGGCGGCTCGCCTCCTCTGCGCCTCCGCTCCACCGTCGCCCGCCCGGGCCCCTGCAGCCTCCCAGCTGCCACCGTGGAGCGCCTGGCGGCTGAACGCAGACCCCAGGCCCCGCGCACGCCGGCGATGCCGACCGTTCCAGGCGGGAGGGAAGGCGGGCAGAGATGGAGAGACGAACGGGAGACCCAGAGGGGCCGAAGGATGGGCGGAGGGAAGTTGGGAGGGAGGGAGGGAGAGAGAGGGAGGCAGTGAGGAACGGAGGGAGAGACAGAGCGACGCAGGGACAGAGGGCGGGCGGGAGGGAGCCAGGGACAGAGGGAGGAAGGCAGAGAGGAAAAGCGGTCTCCGGCCTCCGGGAGCAACGGGACCCCCGCGCTCCGGGAAAAGGGTAAGCGCCCGGCGCGGGCGGAGGGCTGGGCCCACGGCCGCCGCGTCGGGCCGGCGGGGCACCCGTTCGCCCCGATTCCGTGGCCCAACGAACGGGCGGCTTCCTCAGAGACAAAAGACCGGGACCCGGGTTGCCGTCGGGTTTTCACCCGCGTGGTTCACAGACCGCACATCCCCCGGCTGAGCCTCGCAACGGAGCGCCAGGCCGACAGCCCCGACCACAGAGGAGCCACACTCAGGACGACTGAAGCGTGATTTGGGATTCCACGCTGCTGTGCCCTCTGCAAGGGGGCCTGTTGCTCACGTCTCTCCGGCCCCCGAAAGGCTGAGCATGTTGACTGTTTGCTTCCGGAGCTCTGCGGGCACCCACAGGCATCCAGGGAAGGGTGGAAGACCGGCATGGTGTCTCTTCGCTCTCCTTGCCAGTTTCCAAACCGGCCACACTGCAGACTCCCCACGTTGCGGGACACAGGAATCACATCGTCAGGCCATCACGCCGGGGATGCATCCTTTCCCTGGGGTCTCGCTCTGGTCTTCTGCGTGGGAATGAACGAGAGCCACACGCCTGTGCGTGTGTGAGACTGTCACGGCCACGGCGACACCCACAGGCAGTGCCTCCTTCACGGAGAGAGGGCCTGGAAAACTCAAGACTCCCACGGAGGTTCAGTTCCACACTCCCCTCCACCCTTCCAGGCTGGATTCTCCCTGCTGAAGGCGCGTGGGAGCCCAGAGGGCGGCCTCCAGTTCCCGCGGGATTCCTGGAGAGGTCCGGAGAGCCAGCCCCCGAAACCCGCCCCCCTCACCCCTTCCCCCTCTCCCCCTTCCGCTTCGTCCCTCCCGCCCCCACCACCAGCGTCACCACCACCACCACCACCACCACCACAGCACCCCCTCCCCACGGCCCCAGGGGGCCTCCACGCCCTGGGACCCTTCCGGAGGGCGGGCTGTCCCAGGGCTCACCGCCATTCATGAAGGGGTGGAGCCTGCCTGCCTGTGGGCCTTTATAAGAGCGGCTGGCTGGCTGTCCGGGCCTGCCTCCTGGCTGCACCTGCGCCCAGTGCACAGGCCGGCTGAGGTGCCCGGGAGCCCGCGGGCCTCTCTCTGCCCGTGTCCGTCCGTGAAATTCCGGCCGGGGCTCCCCGCGATGGCTCTCCCGACACCTTCGGACGGCCCCCTCCCCGCGGAAGCCCGAGGACGAGGACGGCGAAGGAGACTCGTCTGGACCCCGAGCCAAAGCGAGGCCCTGCGAGCCTGCTTTGAGCGGAACCCGTACCCGGGCATCGCCACCAGAGAAGGGCTGGCCCAGGCCATCGGCGTTCCGGAGCCCAGGGTCCAGATTTGGTTTCAGAATGAGAGGTCACGCCAGCTGAGGCAGCACCGGCGGGAATCTCGGCCCTGGCCCGGGAGACGCGGCCCGCAAGAAGGCAGGCGAAAGCGGACCGCCGTCACCGGATCCCAGACCGCCCTGCTCCTCCGCGCCTTTGAGAAGGATCGCTTTCCAGGCATCGCCGCCAGGGAAGAACTGGCCAGAGAGACGGGCCTCCCGGAGTCCAGGATTCAGATCTGGTTTCAGAATCGACGGGCCAGGCACCCGGGACAGGGTGGCAGGGCGCCCGCGCACGCAGGCGGCCTGTGCAACGCGGCCCCCGGTGGGTGTCACCCTGCTCCTTCGTGGGTCGCCTTCGCCCACGCCGGGGCGTGGGGAACGGCGCTTCCCGCACCCCGCGTGCCCTGCGCGCCTGGGGCTCTCCCCCAGGGGGCTTTCGTGAGCCAGGGAGCGAGGGCCGTCCCCGTGCTCCAGCCCAGCCAGGCCGCGCCGGCACGAGGGATCTCCCAAGCGGCCCCGGCACGCGCGGATTTTGCCTACGCTGCCCTGGCTCCCCCGGACGGGGCGCTCTCCCACCCTCAGGCTCCTCGGTGGCCTGTGCACCCGAGCAAAGGCCGGGAGGACCGGGACCCGCAGCGCGACGGCCTGCCGGGCCCTTGCGCGGTGGGACAGCCTGGGCCGGCTCAGGCGGGGCCACAGGGCCAAGGTGGGCTTGCGCCACCCGCGTGCCAGGGGAGTCCGTGGTGGGGCTGGGGCCAGGGTCCCCAGGTCGCCGGGGCGGCGTGGGAACCCCAAGCCGGGGCAGCCCCACCTCCCCAACCCGCGCCCCCGGAGGCCTCCGCGGGGCAGGGGCAGGTGCAGGCCATCCGGGCGCCCCCCGAGGCGGGGCTCCTCCAGGAGCCGGGGCGCTCGTCTGCACTCCCCTCCGGCCTGCTGGATGAGCTCCTGGCGAGCCCGGAGTTTCTGCAGCGGGCGCAACCTTTCCTAGAAACGGAGGCCCCGGGGGAGCTGGAGGCCTCGGAAGAGGCGGCCTCGCTGGAACCACCCCTCAGCGAGGAAGAATACCGGGCTCTGCTGGAGGAGCTTTAAAAGGACGCGGGGCTGGGACGGGGTCGGGGCAGGGCGGTGGCCGGTGGCCTCTCTTTCGCGGGGAACACCTGGCTCGGCGTGGCGGGGCGTGTCTTCCCTCCGGGCCGACCCGCCTGGGATTCCTGCCTTCCAGGTCTAGGCCCGGTGAGAGACTCCACAGAGCGGAGAGCTGCCATTCTTTCCTGGGCATCCCGGGGATCCCAGCACCGGCCCAGGTACCAGCAGGTGGGCCGTCTACTGCGCACGCGCGGGTTCGCGGGCAGCCGCCTAGGCTCTGGGAGCAGCCCGGGCAGAGCTCTCGTGCCTTTCCGCCACCCCACCCCGGCCTGAACAACCCCTCGCCACCCCCAACCCCCACCCCCCACCACACACCCCCGGGAAATGCGTCCTCCCCTGGGCTGGGTGGAGAACCCCGTCCCGCGAAACACCGGGCCCGCGCAGCGTTCGGGCCCGCCATCCCTCCGGCGGCGGCTCGCCTCCTCTGCGCCTCCGCTCCACCGTCGCCCGCCCGCCCGCCCGCCCGCCCGTGCCCCTGCAGCCTCCCAGCTGCCACCGTGGAGCGCCTGGCGGCTGAACGCAGACCCCAGGCCCCGCGCACGCCGGCGATGCCGACCGTTCCAGGCGGGAGGGAAGGCGGGCAGAGATGGAGAGACGAACGGGAGACCCAGAGGGGCCGAAGGATGGGCGGAGGGAAGTTGGGAGGGAGGGAGGGAGGGAGGTAGGGAGGGAGGGAGGGAAGGAGAGAGAGGGAGGCAGTGAGGAACGGAGGGAGAGACAGAGCGACGCAGGGACAGAGGGCGGGCGGGAGGGAGCCAGGGACAGAGGGAGGAAGGCAGAGAGAAAAAACGGTCTCCGGCCTCCGAGAGCAACGAGACCCCCGCGCTCCGAGAAAAGGGTAAGCTCCAGGCCCGGGCTGAGGGCTGGGCCCACGGCCGCCGCGTCGGGCCGGCGGGGCACCCATTCGCCCCGATTCCGTGGCCCAAGGAACGGGCGGCTTCCTCAGAGACAAAAGACCGGGACCCGGGTTGCCGTCGGGTTTTCACCCGCGTGGTTCACAGACCGCACATCCCCAGGCTGAGCCTCGCAACGGAGCGCCAGGCCGACAGCCCCGACCACAGAGGAGCCACACTCAGGACGACTGAACCGTGATTTGGGATTCCACGCTGCTGTGCCCTCTGCAAGGGGGCCTGTTGCTCACTTCGCTCCGGCCCCCGAAAGGCTGAGCATGTTGACTGTTTGCTTCCGGAGCTCTGCGGGCACCCACAGGCATCCAGGAACGGGTGGAAGACCGGCATGGTGTCTCTTCGCTCTCCTTGCCAGTTTCCAAACCGGCCACACTGCAGACTCCCCATGTTGCGGGACACAGGAATCCATCATCAGGCCATCACGCCGGGGATGCATCTTTTCCCTGGGGTCTCGCTCTGGTCTTCTGCGAGAAGACCTCCCAAGGTGCTGGGATTACAGGTCTGAGCCACCGCGCCCGACCTGTACTTGTGTCTTTTCCAAAATTGACTATTTTGGGATAAGCTTAACATCCTCACTGCCTGCCTTTGCCCCCCACAAGTAATTAGCATACGCCTAAATAAAGTTTAAGCAAGCTAGCTCCACTATTCCCAAGCATGTATTATCTAGGGTCTAGTCTTTAGAAGTATAAAGGACAAATCGTACGAGTACAACTACAGAAAATGTTGTACCCAAACTGGAAAGGCTTAAGTGATCAATTGACGGATTTGTGTTTCCTATGGAAGAGGGTAGGAGGCAGAGTGCTAATATAGATATATAGGGGAGAAGAGGACAGGGCTTTTATGAAATGAATGCAGTCAAATCTTGGGAAAAGTTTCTTAAGTAGCATGAATGTTAGAGAGAGGATTCATGCAATTTCAACTTTAGCCGTGTCTAAAAATATCAAGACAAAGCCAGCAGTTTTTGAAAAATAAATTCTTCTCCACAAAACTATTAATGAGACAGATGAGGTGTTTCCTTTATTTTTTTTCTTCCAATTACTTGGGTTTCATAGTCACATATTCAAGGGAGCGTACCGCTGTTTGGTAAAATGAGAGAATTCCACATCATGTTTTTGTTTGTTTGTTTTTAAAGATGAAAGAGCTGAACAACCTTGTTTGGTGTTAGCAATACCACCAGATTGTTCAAATTTCTTTAGAATCGTACTCCTTAAATTACACTGTGATGTAGTTTCAAAAATGGTCTGTAATGGCCTGTGAATTGACAGCTCATTAGGACATTCTTCAGTTTGGCTGAAACCAAAAAACCTGAAACCGTCGAAACTGAAAGAAAATGGGGTTTGCCAAATTCTGCTTCTTACACTTTCACCTACCACGCCGTGTTCAAATAGTGTGCTTGAAAAGTATCGGAAACTTAAGGTACTCTTAATTTCAGTATAGTTTCACCAAAGTGGTATTCGTTGTGAGAAAGCCATAATCTCATCAGTAATGCCTTTCGAAAAGATCCAACGGAAAATATGAACTAGCAACTCATCATGACAAGAAAGTAAAACTCAGGAAAAATGCTAAGGCAGAGCAGCTTCAGGCTTCAGTGTGAAACTATCATAGTCTGGGCGCAGTGGCTCACGCCTATAGTCCCTTCACTTTGGGAAGGCAAGTTGGGGCAGATCACCTGAAGTCGGCAGTTGAAGACCACCCTGGCCCAAACGGTGAAACCTCCTCTACACTTTAAACAAAAGACAAAAATTTGCCTGGCGTGGTGGCGTGCTCATTTAGTCCCAGCTACTCTGGATGCTGAGGCAGGAGAACGCCTTGTGCCCAGGATGCGGAGGCTGCAGTGAGCTGAGCTCAGGCCACTGTAATCCAGCCTGGGGGACAGAGGGAGACTCTGTCTCAAAAATAAATCAATAAGTACATAAATAAATAAATAAAATGAAATGAAATTGAAATAATATTTTCATATTCCCCTCACCCAGCCCATTTTATTTTCAGAGTACTGGATAAACCACCAGTTTCCCTGTGCGTTAGAGATTTTTTTTTCTCAGACATTGAAGTTTTCTAAGTGCAACTTCATAAAAAGTCTCATTTTTAGCGTAGATAGTTTCTTTATGGTTGTGAAACGTGACCTTTGCGATTCTGTGAGGAAGACTGAATTCTGAAATACCCCCTGCATTTCCCGCCCCTCGCGTCCCAGGGGAGTCCGTGGTGGGGCTGGGGCCAGGGTCCCCAGGTCGCCGGGGCGGCGTGGGAACCCCAAGCCGGGGCACAGCCCGCGCCCCCGGAGGCCTCCGCGCGGCAGGGGCAGGTGCAAGCCATCCGGGCGCCCCCCCAGGCGGGGCTCCTCCAGGAGCCGGGGCGCTCGTCTGCACTCCCCTCCGGCCTGCTGGATGAGCTCCTGGCGAGCCCGGAGTTTCTGCAGCGGGCGCAACCTTTCCTAGAAACGGAGGCCCCGGGGGAGCTGGAGGCCTCGGAAGAGGCCGCCTCGCTGGAACCACCCCTCAGCGAGGAAGAATACCGGGCTCTGCTGGAGGAGCTTTAAAAGGACGCGGGGCTGGGACGGGGTCGGGGCAGGGCGGTGGCCGGTGGCCTCTCTTTCGCGGGGAACACCTGGCTCGGCGTGGCGGGGCGTGTCTTCCCTCCGGGCCGACCCGCCTGGGATTCCTGCCTTCCAGGTCTAGGCCCGGTGAGAGACTCCACAGAGCGGAGAGCTGCCATTCTTTCCTGGGCATCCCGGGGAACCCAGCGCCGGCCCAGGTACCAGCAGGTGGGCCGTCTACTGCGCACGCGCGGGTTCGCGGGCAGCCGCCTAGGCTCTGGGAGCAGCCCGGGCAGAGCTCTCGTGCCTTTCCGCCACCCCACCCCGGCCTGAACAACCCCTCGCCACCCCCACCCCCCACCCCCGGAAAATGCGTCCTCCCCTGGGCTGGGTGGAGAACCCCGTCCCGCGAAACACCGGGCCCGCGCAGCGTCCGGGCCCGCCATCCCTCCGGCGGCGGCTCGCCTCCTCTGCGCCTCCGCTCCACCGTCGCCCGCCCGGGCCCCTGCAGCCTCCCAGCTGCCACCGTGGAGCGCCTGGCGGCTGAACGCAGACCCCAGGCCCCGCGCACGCCGGCGATGCCGACCGTTCCAGGCGGGAGGGAAGGCGGGCAGAGATGGAGAGACGAACGGGAGACCCAGAGGGGCCGAAGGATGGGCGGAGGGAAGTTGGGAGGGAGGGAGGGAGAGAGAGGGAGGCAGTGAGGAACGGAGGGAGAGACAGAGCGACGCAGGGACAGAGGGCGGGCGGGAGGGAGCCAGGGACAGAGGGAGGAAGGCAGAGAGGAAAAGCGGTCTCCGGCCTCCGGGAGCAACGGGACCCCCGCGCTCCGGGAAAAGGGTAAGCGCCCGGCGCGGGCGGAGGGCTGGGCCCACGGCCGCCGCGTCGGGCCGGCGGGGCACCCGTTCGCCCCGATTCCGTGGCCCAACGAACGGGCGGCTTCCTCAGAGACAAAAGACCGGGACCCGGGTTGCCGTCGGGTTTTCACCCGCGTGGTTCACAGACCGCACATCCCCCGGCTGAGCCTCGCAACGGAGCGCCAGGCCGACAGCCCCGACCACAGAGGAGCCACACTCAGGACGACTGAAGCGTGATTTGGGATTCCACGCTGCTGTGCCCTCTGCAAGGGGGCCTGTTGCTCACGTCTCTCCGGCCCCCGAAAGGCTGAGCATGTTGACTGTTTGCTTCCGGAGCTCTGCGGGCACCCACAGGCATCCAGGGAAGGGTGGAAGACCGGCATGGTGTCTCTTCGCTCTCCTTGCGAGTTTCCAAACCGGCCACACTGCAGACTCCCCACGTTGCGGGACACAGGAATCACATCGTCAGGCCATCACGCCGGGGATGCATCCTTTCCCTGGGGTCTCGCTCTGGTCTTCTGCGTGGGAATGAACGAGAGCCACACGCCTGTGCGTGTGTGAGACTGTCACGGCCACGGCGACACCCACAGGCAGTGCCTCCTTCACGGAGAGAGGGCCTGGAAAACTCAAGACTCCCACGGAGGTTCAGTTCCACACTCCCCTCCACCCTTCCAGGCTGGATTCTCCCTGCTGAAGGCGCGTGGGAGCCCAGAGGGCGGCCTCCAGTTCCCGCGGGATTCCTGGAGAGGTCCGGAGAGCCAGCCCCCGAAACCCGCCCCCCTCACCCCTTCCCCCTCTCCCCCTTCCGCTTCGTCCCTCCCGCCCCCACCACCAGCGTCACCACCACCACCACCACCACCACCACAGCACCCCCTCCCCACGGCCCCAGGGGGCCTCCACGCCCTGGGACCCTTCCGGAGGGCGGGCTGTCCCAGGGCTCACCGCCATTCATGAAGGGGTGGAGCCTGCCTGCCTGTGGGCCTTTATAAGAGCGGCTGGCTGGCTGTCCGGGCCTGCCTCCTGGCTGCACCTGCGCCCAGTGCACAGGCCGGCTGAGGTGCCCGGGAGCCCGCGGGCCTCTCTCTGCCCGTGTCCGTCCGTGAAATTCCGGCCGGGGCTCCCCGCGATGGCTCTCCCGACACCTTCGGACGGCCCCCTCCCCGCGGAAGCCCGAGGACGAGGACGGCGAAGGAGACTCGTCTGGACCCCGAGCCAAAGCGAGGCCCTGCGAGCCTGCTTTGAGCGGAACCCGTACCCGGGCATCGCCACCAGAGAAGGGCTGGCCCAGGCCATCGGCGTTCCGGAGCCCAGGGTCCAGATTTGGTTTCAGAATGAGAGGTCACGCCAGCTGAGGCAGCACCGGCGGGAATCTCGGCCCTGGCCCGGGAGACGCGGCCCGCAAGAAGGCAGGCGAAAGCGGACCGCCGTCACCGGATCCCAGACCGCCCTGCTCCTCCGCGCCTTTGAGAAGGATCGCTTTCCAGGCATCGCCGCCAGGGAAGAACTGGCCAGAGAGACGGGCCTCCCGGAGTCCAGGATTCAGATCTGGTTTCAGAATCGACGGGCCAGGCACCCGGGACAGGGTGGCAGGGCGCCCGCGCACGCAGGCGGCCTGTGCAACGCGGCCCCCGGTGGGTGTCACCCTGCTCCTTCGTGGGTCGCCTTCGCCCACGCCGGGGCGTGGGGAACGGCGCTTCCCGCACCCCGCGTGCCCTGCGCGCCTGGGGCTCTCCCCCAGGGGGCTTTCGTGAGCCAGGGAGCGAGGGCCGTCCCCGTGCTCCAGCCCAGCCAGGCCGCGCCGGCACGAGGGATCTCCCAAGCGGCCCCGGCACGCGCGGATTTTGCCTACGCTGCCCTGGCTCCCCCGGACGGGGCGCTCTCCCACCCTCAGGCTCCTCGGTGGCCTGTGCACCCGAGCAAAGGCCGGGAGGACCGGGACCCGCAGCGCGACGGCCTGCCGGGCCCTTGCGCGGTGGGACAGCCTGGGCCGGCTCAGGCGGGGCCACAGGGCCAAGGTGGGCTTGCGCCACCCGCGTGCCAGGGGAGTCCGTGGTGGGGCTGGGGCCAGGGTCCCCAGGTCGCCGGGGCGGCGTGGGAACCCCAAGCCGGGGCAGCCCCACCTCCCCAACCCGCGCCCCCGGAGGCCTCCGCGGGGCAGGGGCAGGTGCAAGCCATCCGGGCGCCCCCCGAGGCGGGGCTCCTCCAGGAGCCGGGGCGCTCGTCTGCACTCCCCTCCGGCCTGCTGGATGAGCTCCTGGCGAGCCCGGAGTTTCTGCAGCGGGCGCAACCTTTCCTAGAAACGGAGGCCCCGGGGGAGCTGGAGGCCTCGGAAGAGGCGGCCTCGCTGGAACCACCCCTCAGCGAGGAAGAATACCGGGCTCTGCTGGAGGAGCTTTAAAAGGACGCGGGGCTGGGACGGGGTCGGGGCAGGGCGGTGGCCGGTGGCCTCTCTTTCGCGGGGAACACCTGGCTCGGCGTGGCGGGGCGTGTCTTCCCTCCGGGCCGACCCGCCTGGGATTCCTGCCTTCCAGGTCTAGGCCCGGTGAGAGACTCCACAGAGCGGAGAGCTGCCATTCTTTCCTGGGCATCCCGGGGATCCCAGCACCGGCCCAGGTACCAGCAGGTGGGCCGTCTACTGCGCACGCGCGGGTTCGCGGGCAGCCGCCTAGGCTCTGGGAGCAGCCCGGGCAGAGCTCTCGTGCCTTTCCGCCACCCCACCCCGGCCTGAACAACCCCTCGCCACCCCCAACCCCCACCCCCCACCACACACCCCCGGGAAATGCGTCCTCCCCTGGGCTGGGTGGAGAACCCCGTCCCGCGAAACACCGGGCCCGCGCAGCGTTCGGGCCCGCCATCCCTCCGGCGGCGGCTCGCCTCCTCTGCGCCTCCGCTCCACCGTCGCCCGCCCGCCCGCCCGCCCGCCCGTGCCCCTGCAGCCTCCCAGCTGCCACCGTGGAGCGCCTGGCGGCTGAACGCAGACCCCAGGCCCCGCGCACGCCGGCGATGCCGACCGTTCCAGGCGGGAGGGAAGGCGGGCAGAGATGGAGAGACGAACGGGAGACCCAGAGGGGCCGAAGGATGGGCGGAGGGAAGTTGGGAGGGAGGGAGGGAGGGAGGTAGGGAGGGAGGGAGGGAAGGAGAGAGAGGGAGGCAGTGAGGAACGGAGGGAGAGACAGAGCGACGCAGGGACAGAGGGCGGGCGGGAGGGAGCCAGGGACAGAGGGAGGAAGGCAGAGAGAAAAAACGGTCTCCGGCCTCCGAGAGCAACGAGACCCCCGCGCTCCGAGAAAAGGGTAAGCTCCAGGCCCGGGCTGAGGGCTGGGCCCACGGCCGCCGCGTCGGGCCGGCGGGGCACCCATTCGCCCCGATTCCGTGGCCCAAGGAACGGGCGGCTTCCTCAGAGACAAAAGACCGGGACCCGGGTTGCCGTCGGGTTTTCACCCGCGTGGTTCACAGACCGCACATCCCCAGGCTGAGCCTCGCAACGGAGCGCCAGGCCGACAGCCCCGACCACAGAGGAGCCACACTCAGGACGACTGAACCGTGATTTGGGATTCCACGCTGCTGTGCCCTCTGCAAGGGGGCCTGTTGCTCACTTCGCTCCGGCCCCCGAAAGGCTGAGCATGTTGACTGTTTGCTTCCGGAGCTCTGCGGGCACCCACAGGCATCCAGGAACGGGTGGAAGACCGGCATGGTGTCTCTTCGCTCTCCTTGCCAGTTTCCAAACCGGCCACACTGCAGACTCCCCATGTTGCGGGACACAGGAATCCATCATCAGGCCATCACGCCGGGGATGCATCTTTTCCCTGGGGTCTCGCTCTGGTCTTCTGCGAGAAGACCTCCCAAGGTGCTGGGATTACAGGTCTGAGCCACCGCGCCCGACCTGTACTTGTGTCTTTTCCAAAATTGACTATTTTGGGATAAGCTTAACATCCTCACTGCCTGCCTTTGCCCCCCACAAGTAATTAGCATACGCCTAAATAAAGTTTAAGCAAGCTAGCTCCACTATTCCCAAGCATGTATTATCTAGGGTCTAGTCTTTAGAAGTATAAAGGACAAATCGTACGAGTACAACTACAGAAAATGTTGTACCCAAACTGGAAAGGCTTAAGTGATCAATTGACGGATTTGTGTTTCCTATGGAAGAGGGTAGGAGGCAGAGTGCTAATATAGATATATAGGGGAGAAGAGGACAGGGCTTTTATGAAATGAATGCAGTCAAATCTTGGGAAAAGTTTCTTAAGTAGCATGAATGTTAGAGAGAGGATTCATGCAATTTCAACTTTAGCCGTGTCTAAAAATATCAAGACAAAGCCAGCAGTTTTTGAAAAATAAATTCTTCTCCACAAAACTATTAATGAGACAGATGAGGTGTTTCCTTTATTTTTTTTCTTCCAATTACTTGGGTTTCATAGTCACATATTCAAGGGAGCGTACCGCTGTTTGGTAAAATGAGAGAATTCCACATCATGTTTTTGTTTGTTTGTTTTTAAAGATGAAAGAGCTGAACAACCTTGTTTGGTGTTAGCAATACCACCAGATTGTTCAAATTTCTTTAGAATCGTACTCCTTAAATTACACTGTGATGTAGTTTCAAAAATGGTCTGTAATGGCCTGTGAATTGACAGCTCATTAGGACATTCTTCAGTTTGGCTGAAACCAAAAAACCTGAAACCGTCGAAACTGAAAGAAAATGGGGTTTGCCAAATTCTGCTTCTTACACTTTCACCTACCACGCCGTGTTCAAATAGTGTGCTTGAAAAGTATCGGAAACTTAAGGTACTCTTAATTTCAGTATAGTTTCACCAAAGTGGTATTCGTTGTGAGAAAGCCATAATCTCATCAGTAATGCCTTTCGAAAAGATCCAACGGAAAATATGAACTAGCAACTCATCATGACAAGAAAGTAAAACTCAGGAAAAATGCTAAGGCAGAGCAGCTTCAGGCTTCAGTGTGAAACTATCATAGTCTGGGCGCAGTGGCTCACGCCTATAGTCCCTTCACTTTGGGAAGGCAAGTTGGGGCAGATCACCTGAAGTCGGCAGTTGAAGACCACCCTGGCCCAAACGGTGAAACCTCCTCTACACTTTAAACAAAAGACAAAAATTTGCCTGGCGTGGTGGCGTGCTCATTTAGTCCCAGCTACTCTGGATGCTGAGGCAGGAGAACGCCTTGTGCCCAGGATGCGGAGGCTGCAGTGAGCTGAGCTCAGGCCACTGTAATCCAGCCTGGGGGACAGAGGGAGACTCTGTCTCAAAAATAAATCAATAAGTACATAAATAAATAAATAAAATGAAATGAAATTGAAATAATATTTTCATATTCCCCTCACCCAGCCCATTTTATTTTCAGAGTACTGGATAAACCACCAGTTTCCCTGTGCGTTAGAGATTTTTTTTTCTCAGACATTGAAGTTTTCTAAGTGCAACTTCATAAAAAGTCTCATTTTTAGCGTAGATAGTTTCTTTATGGTTGTGAAACGTGACCTTTGCGATTCTGTGAGGAAGACTGAATTCTGAAATACCCCCTGCATTTCCCGCCCCTCGCGTCCCAGGGGAGTCCGTGGTGGGGCTGGGGCCAGGGTCCCCAGGTCGCCGGGGCGGCGTGGGAACCCCAAGCCGGGGCACAGCCCGCGCCCCCGGAGGCCTCCGCGCGGCAGGGGCAGGTGCAAGCCATCCGGGCGCCCCCCCAGGCGGGGCTCCTCCAGGAGCCGGGGCGCTCGTCTGCACTCCCCTCCGGCCTGCTGGATGAGCTCCTGGCGAGCCCGGAGTTTCTGCAGCGGGCGCAACCTTTCCTAGAAACGGAGGCCCCGGGGGAGCTGGAGGCCTCGGAAGAGGCCGCCTCGCTGGAACCACCCCTCAGCGAGGAAGAATACCGGGCTCTGCTGGAGGAGCTTTAAAAGGACGCGGGGCTGGGACGGGGTCGGGGCAGGGCGGTGGCCGGTGGCCTCTCTTTCGCGGGGAACACCTGGCTCGGCGTGGCGGGGCGTGTCTTCCCTCCGGGCCGACCCGCCTGGGATTCCTGCCTTCCAGGTCTAGGCCCGGTGAGAGACTCCACAGAGCGGAGAGCTGCCATTCTTTCCTGGGCATCCTGGGGAACCCAGCGCCGGCCCAGGTACCAGCAGGTGGGCCGTCTACTGCGCACGCGCGGGTTCGCGGGCAGCCGCCTAGGCTCTGGGAGCAGCCCGGGCAGAGCTCTCGTGCCTTTCCGCCACCCCACCCCGGCCTGAACAACCCCTCGCCACCCCCACCCCCCACCCCCGGAAAATGCGTCCTCCCCTGGGCTGGGTGGAGAACCCCGTCCCGCGAAACACCGGGCCCGCGCAGCGTCCGGGCCCGCCATCCCTCCGGCGGCGGCTCGCCTCCTCTGCGCCTCCGCTCCACCGTCGCCCGCCCGGGCCCCTGCAGCCTCCCAGCTGCCACCGTGGAGCGCCTGGCGGCTGAACGCAGACCCCAGGCCCCGCGCACGCCGGCGATGCCGACCGTTCCAGGCGGGAGGGAAGGCGGGCAGAGATGGAGAGACGAACGGGAGACCCAGAGGGGCCGAAGGATGGGCGGAGGGAAGTTGGGAGGGAGGGAGGGAGAGAGAGGGAGGCAGTGAGGAACGGAGGGAGAGACAGAGCGACGCAGGGACAGAGGGCGGGCGGGAGGGAGCCAGGGACAGAGGGAGGAAGGCAGAGAGGAAAAGCGGTCTCCGGCCTCCGGGAGCAACGGGACCCCCGCGCTCCGGGAAAAGGGTAAGCGCCCGGCGCGGGCGGAGGGCTGGGCCCACGGCCGCCGCGTCGGGCCGGCGGGGCACCCGTTCGCCCCGATTCCGTGGCCCAACGAACGGGCGGCTTCCTCAGAGACAAAAGACCGGGACCCGGGTTGCCGTCGGGTTTTCACCCGCGTGGTTCACAGACCGCACATCCCCCGGCTGAGCCTCGCAACGGAGCGCCAGGCCGACAGCCCCGACCACAGAGGAGCCACACTCAGGACGACTGAAGCGTGATTTGGGATTCCACGCTGCTGTGCCCTCTGCAAGGGGGCCTGTTGCTCACGTCTCTCCGGCCCCCGAAAGGCTGAGCATGTTGACTGTTTGCTTCCGGAGCTCTGCGGGCACCCACAGGCATCCAGGGAAGGGTGGAAGACCGGCATGGTGTCTCTTCGCTCTCCTTGCGAGTTTCCAAACCGGCCACACTGCAGACTCCCCACGTTGCGGGACACAGGAATCACATCGTCAGGCCATCACGCCGGGGATGCATCCTTTCCCTGGGGTCTCGCTCTGGTCTTCTGCGTGGGAATGAACGAGAGCCACACGCCTGTGCGTGTGTGAGACTGTCACGGCCACGGCGACACCCACAGGCAGTGCCTCCTTCACGGAGAGAGGGCCTGGAAAACTCAAGACTCCCACGGAGGTTCAGTTCCACACTCCCCTCCACCCTTCCAGGCTGGATTCTCCCTGCTGAAGGCGCGTGGGAGCCCAGAGGGCGGCCTCCAGTTCCCGCGGGATTCCTGGAGAGGTCCGGAGAGCCAGCCCCCGAAACCCGCCCCCCTCACCCCTTCCCCCTCTCCCCCTTCCGCTTCGTCCCTCCCGCCCCCACCACCAGCGTCACCACCACCACCACCACCACCACCACCACAGCACCCCCTCCCCACGGCCCCAGGGGGCCTCCACGCCCTGGGACCCTTCCGGAGGGCGGGCTGTCCCAGGGCTCACCGCCATTCATGAAGGGGTGGAGCCTGCCTGCCTGTGGGCCTTTATAAGAGCGGCTGGCTGGCTGTCCGGGCCTGCCTCCTGGCTGCACCTGCGCCCAGTGCACAGGCCGGCTGAGGTGCCCGGGAGCCCGCGGGCCTCTCTCTGCCCGTGTCCGTCCGTGAAATTCCGGCCGGGGCTCCCCGCGATGGCTCTCCCGACACCTTCGGACGGCCCCCTCCCCGCGGAAGCCCGAGGACGAGGACGGCGAAGGAGACTCGTCTGGACCCCGAGCCAAAGCGAGGCCCTGCGAGCCTGCTTTGAGCGGAACCCGTACCCGGGCATCGCCACCAGAGAAGGGCTGGCCCAGGCCATCGGCGTTCCGGAGCCCAGGGTCCAGATTTGGTTTCAGAATGAGAGGTCACGCCAGCTGAGGCAGCACCGGCGGGAATCTCGGCCCTGGCCCGGGAGACGCGGCCCGCAAGAAGGCAGGCGAAAGCGGACCGCCGTCACCGGATCCCAGACCGCCCTGCTCCTCCGCGCCTTTGAGAAGGATCGCTTTCCAGGCATCGCCGCCAGGGAAGAACTGGCCAGAGAGACGGGCCTCCCGGAGTCCAGGATTCAGATCTGGTTTCAGAATCGACGGGCCAGGCACCCGGGACAGGGTGGCAGGGCGCCCGCGCACGCAGGCGGCCTGTGCAACGCGGCCCCCGGTGGGTGTCACCCTGCTCCTTCGTGGGTCGCCTTCGCCCACGCCGGGGCGTGGGGAACGGCGCTTCCCGCACCCCGCGTGCCCTGCGCGCCTGGGGCTCTCCCCCAGGGGGCTTTCGTGAGCCAGGGAGCGAGGGCCGTCCCCGTGCTCCAGCCCAGCCAGGCCGCGCCGGCACGAGGGATCTCCCAAGCGGCCCCGGCACGCGCGGATTTTGCCTACGCTGCCCTGGCTCCCCCGGACGGGGCGCTCTCCCACCCTCAGGCTCCTCGGTGGCCTGTGCACCCGAGCAAAGGCCGGGAGGACCGGGACCCGCAGCGCGACGGCCTGCCGGGCCCTTGCGCGGTGGGACAGCCTGGGCCGGCTCAGGCGGGGCCACAGGGCCAAGGTGGGCTTGCGCCACCCGCGTGCCAGGGGAGTCCGTGGTGGGGCTGGGGCCAGGGTCCCCAGGTCGCCGGGGCGGCGTGGGAACCCCAAGCCGGGGCAGCCCCACCTCCCCAACCCGCGCCCCCGGAGGCCTCCGCGGGGCAGGGGCAGGTGCAGGCCATCCGGGCGCCCCCCGAGGCGGGGCTCCTCCAGGAGCCGGGGCGCTCGTCTGCACTCCCCTCCGGCCTGCTGGATGAGCTCCTGGCGAGCCCGGAGTTTCTGCAGCGGGCGCAACCTTTCCTAGAAACGGAGGCCCCGGGGGAGCTGGAGGCCTCGGAAGAGGCGGCCTCGCTGGAACCACCCCTCAGCGAGGAAGAATACCGGGCTCTGCTGGAGGAGCTTTAAAAGGACGCGGGGCTGGGACGGGGTCGGGGCAGGGCGGTGGCCGGTGGCCTCTCTTTCGCGGGGAACACCTGGCTCGGCGTGGCGGGGCGTGTCTTCCCTCCGGGCCGACCCGCCTGGGATTCCTGCCTTCCAGGTCTAGGCCCGGTGAGAGACTCCACAGAGCGGAGAGCTGCCATTCTTTCCTGGGCATCCCGGGGATCCCAGCACCGGCCCAGGTACCAGCAGGTGGGCCGTCTACTGCGCACGCGCGGGTTCGCGGGCAGCCGCCTAGGCTCTGGGAGCAGCCCGGGCAGAGCTCTCGTGCCTTTCCGCCACCCCACCCCGGCCTGAACAACCCCTCGCCACCCCCAACCCCCACCCCCCACCACACACCCCCGGGAAATGCGTCCTCCCCTGGGCTGGGTGGAGAACCCCGTCCCGCGAAACACCGGGCCCGCGCAGCGTTCGGGCCCGCCATCCCTCCGGCGGCGGCTCGCCTCCTCTGCGCCTCCGCTCCACCGTCGCCCGCCCGCCCGCCCGCCCGCCCGTGCCCCTGCAGCCTCCCAGCTGCCACCGTGGAGCGCCTGGCGGCTGAACGCAGACCCCAGGCCCCGCGCACGCCGGCGATGCCGACCGTTCCAGGCGGGAGGGAAGGCGGGCAGAGATGGAGAGACGAACGGGAGACCCAGAGGGGCCGAAGGATGGGCGGAGGGAAGTTGGGAGGGAGGGAGGGAGGGAGGTAGGGAGGGAGGGAGGGAAGGAGAGAGAGGGAGGCAGTGAGGAACGGAGGGAGAGACAGAGCGACGCAGGGACAGAGGGCGGGCGGGAGGGAGCCAGGGACAGAGGGAGGAAGGCAGAGAGAAAAAACGGTCTCCGGCCTCCGAGAGCAACGAGACCCCCGCGCTCCGAGAAAAGGGTAAGCTCCAGGCCCGGGCTGAGGGCTGGGCCCACGGCCGCCGCGTCGGGCCGGCGGGGCACCCATTCGCCCCGATTCCGTGGCCCAAGGAACGGGCGGCTTCCTCAGAGACAAAAGACCGGGACCCGGGTTGCCGTCGGGTTTTCACCCGCGTGGTTCACAGACCGCACATCCCCAGGCTGAGCCTCGCAACGGAGCGCCAGGCCGACAGCCCCGACCACAGAGGAGCCACACTCAGGACGACTGAACCGTGATTTGGGATTCCACGCTGCTGTGCCCTCTGCAAGGGGGCCTGTTGCTCACTTCGCTCCGGCCCCCGAAAGGCTGAGCATGTTGACTGTTTGCTTCCGGAGCTCTGCGGGCACCCACAGGCATCCAGGAACGGGTGGAAGACCGGCATGGTGTCTCTTCGCTCTCCTTGCCAGTTTCCAAACCGGCCACACTGCAGACTCCCCATGTTGCGGGACACAGGAATCCATCATCAGGCCATCACGCCGGGGATGCATCTTTTCCCTGGGGTCTCGCTCTGGTCTTCTGCGAGAAGACCTCCCAAGGTGCTGGGATTACAGGTCTGAGCCACCGCGCCCGACCTGTACTTGTGTCTTTTCCAAAATTGACTATTTTGGGATAAGCTTAACATCCTCACTGCCTGCCTTTGCCCCCCACAAGTAATTAGCATACGCCTAAATAAAGTTTAAGCAAGCTAGCTCCACTATTCCCAAGCATGTATTATCTAGGGTCTAGTCTTTAGAAGTATAAAGGACAAATCGTACGAGTACAACTACAGAAAATGTTGTACCCAAACTGGAAAGGCTTAAGTGATCAATTGACGGATTTGTGTTTCCTATGGAAGAGGGTAGGAGGCAGAGTGCTAATATAGATATATAGGGGAGAAGAGGACAGGGCTTTTATGAAATGAATGCAGTCAAATCTTGGGAAAAGTTTCTTAAGTAGCATGAATGTTAGAGAGAGGATTCATGCAATTTCAACTTTAGCCGTGTCTAAAAATATCAAGACAAAGCCAGCAGTTTTTGAAAAATAAATTCTTCTCCACAAAACTATTAATGAGACAGATGAGGTGTTTCCTTTATTTTTTTTCTTCCAATTACTTGGGTTTCATAGTCACATATTCAAGGGAGCGTACCGCTGTTTGGTAAAATGAGAGAATTCCACATCATGTTTTTGTTTGTTTGTTTTTAAAGATGAAAGAGCTGAACAACCTTGTTTGGTGTTAGCAATACCACCAGATTGTTCAAATTTCTTTAGAATCGTACTCCTTAAATTACACTGTGATGTAGTTTCAAAAATGGTCTGTAATGGCCTGTGAATTGACAGCTCATTAGGACATTCTTCAGTTTGGCTGAAACCAAAAAACCTGAAACCGTCGAAACTGAAAGAAAATGGGGTTTGCCAAATTCTGCTTCTTACACTTTCACCTACCACGCCGTGTTCAAATAGTGTGCTTGAAAAGTATCGGAAACTTAAGGTACTCTTAATTTCAGTATAGTTTCACCAAAGTGGTATTCGTTGTGAGAAAGCCATAATCTCATCAGTAATGCCTTTCGAAAAGATCCAACGGAAAATATGAACTAGCAACTCATCATGACAAGAAAGTAAAACTCAGGAAAAATGCTAAGGCAGAGCAGCTTCAGGCTTCAGTGTGAAACTATCATAGTCTGGGCGCAGTGGCTCACGCCTATAGTCCCTTCACTTTGGGAAGGCAAGTTGGGGCAGATCACCTGAAGTCGGCAGTTGAAGACCACCCTGGCCCAAACGGTGAAACCTCCTCTACACTTTAAACAAAAGACAAAAATTTGCCTGGCGTGGTGGCGTGCTCATTTAGTCCCAGCTACTCTGGATGCTGAGGCAGGAGAACGCCTTGTGCCCAGGATGCGGAGGCTGCAGTGAGCTGAGCTCAGGCCACTGTAATCCAGCCTGGGGGACAGAGGGAGACTCTGTCTCAAAAATAAATCAATAAGTACATAAATAAATAAATAAAATGAAATGAAATTGAAATAATATTTTCATATTCCCCTCACCCAGCCCATTTTATTTTCAGAGTACTGGATAAACCACCAGTTTCCCTGTGCGTTAGAGATTTTTTTTTCTCAGACATTGAAGTTTTCTAAGTGCAACTTCATAAAAAGTCTCATTTTTAGCGTAGATAGTTTCTTTATGGTTGTGAAACGTGACCTTTGCGATTCTGTGAGGAAGACTGAATTCTGAAATACCCCCTGCATTTCCCGCCCCTCGCGTCCCAGGGGAGTCCGTGGTGGGGCTGGGGCCAGGGTCCCCAGGTCGCCGGGGCGGCGTGGGAACCCCAAGCCGGGGCACAGCCCGCGCCCCCGGAGGCCTCCGCGCGGCAGGGGCAGGTGCAAGCCATCCGGGCGCCCCCCCAGGCGGGGCTCCTCCAGGAGCCGGGGCGCTCGTCTGCACTCCCCTCCGGCCTGCTGGATGAGCTCCTGGCGAGCCCGGAGTTTCTGCAGCGGGCGCAACCTTTCCTAGAAACGGAGGCCCCGGGGGAGCTGGAGGCCTCGGAAGAGGCCGCCTCGCTGGAACCACCCCTCAGCGAGGAAGAATACCGGGCTCTGCTGGAGGAGCTTTAAAAGGACGCGGGGCTGGGACGGGGTCGGGGCAGGGCGGTGGCCGGTGGCCTCTCTTTCGCGGGGAACACCTGGCTCGGCGTGGCGGGGCGTGTCTTCCCTCCGGGCCGACCCGCCTGGGATTCCTGCCTTCCAGGTCTAGGCCCGGTGAGAGACTCCACAGAGCGGAGAGCTGCCATTCTTTCCTGGGCATCCCGGGGAACCCAGCGCCGGCCCAGGTACCAGCAGGTGGGCCGTCTACTGCGCACGCGCGGGTTCGCGGGCAGCCGCCTAGGCTCTGGGAGCAGCCCGGGCAGAGCTCTCGTGCCTTTCCGCCACCCCACCCCGGCCTGAACAACCCCTCGCCACCCCCACCCCCCACCCCCGGAAAATGCGTCCTCCCCTGGGCTGGGTGGAGAACCCCGTCCCGCGAAACACCGGGCCCGCGCAGCGTCCGGGCCCGCCATCCCTCCGGCGGCGGCTCGCCTCCTCTGCGCCTCCGCTCCACCGTCGCCCGCCCGGGCCCCTGCAGCCTCCCAGCTGCCACCGTGGAGCGCCTGGCGGCTGAACGCAGACCCCAGGCCCCGCGCACGCCGGCGATGCCGACCGTTCCAGGCGGGAGGGAAGGCGGGCAGAGATGGAGAGACGAACGGGAGACCCAGAGGGGCCGAAGGATGGGCGGAGGGAAGTTGGGAGGGAGGGAGGGAGAGAGAGGGAGGCAGTGAGGAACGGAGGGAGAGACAGAGCGACGCAGGGACAGAGGGCGGGCGGGAGGGAGCCAGGGACAGAGGGAGGAAGGCAGAGAGGAAAAGCGGTCTCCGGCCTCCGGGAGCAACGGGACCCCCGCGCTCCGGGAAAAGGGTAAGCGCCCGGCGCGGGCGGAGGGCTGGGCCCACGGCCGCCGCGTCGGGCCGGCGGGGCACCCGTTCGCCCCGATTCCGTGGCCCAACGAACGGGCGGCTTCCTCAGAGACAAAAGACCGGGACCCGGGTTGCCGTCGGGTTTTCACCCGCGTGGTTCACAGACCGCACATCCCCCGGCTGAGCCTCGCAACGGAGCGCCAGGCCGACAGCCCCGACCACAGAGGAGCCACACTCAGGACGACTGAAGCGTGATTTGGGATTCCACGCTGCTGTGCCCTCTGCAAGGGGG
Source organism: Pongo abelii (assembly GCF_028885655.2). Classification (NCBI taxonomy): domain Eukaryota; kingdom Metazoa; phylum Chordata; class Mammalia; order Primates; family Hominidae; genus Pongo; species Pongo abelii. The sequence continues at coordinate 212,755,830 of NC_071988.2, forward strand.
CCTGTTGCTCACGTCTCTCCGGCCCCCGAAAGGCTGAGCATGTTGACTGTTTGCTTCCGGAGCTCTGCGGGCACCCACAGGCATCCAGGGAAGGGTGGAAGACCGGCATGGTGTCTCTTCGCTCTCCTTGCGAGTTTCCAAACCGGCCACACTGCAGACTCCCCACGTTGCGGGACACAGGAATCACATCGTCAGGCCATCACGCCGGGGATGCATCCTTTCCCTGGGGTCTCGCTCTGGTCTTCTGCGTGGGAATGAACGAGAGCCACACGCCTGTGCGTGTGTGAGACTGTCACGGCCACGGCGACACCCACAGGCAGTGCCTCCTTCACGGAGAGAGGGCCTGGAAAACTCAAGACTCCCACGGAGGTTCAGTTCCACACTCCCCTCCACCCTTCCAGGCTGGATTCTCCCTGCTGAAGGCGCGTGGGAGCCCAGAGGGCGGCCTCCAGTTCCCGCGGGATTCCTGGAGAGGTCCGGAGAGCCAGCCCCCGAAACCCGCCCCCCTCACCCCTTCCCCCTCTCCCCCTTCCGCTTCGTCCCTCCCGCCCCCACCACCAGCGTCACCACCACCACCACCACCACCACCACCACAGCACCCCCTCCCCACGGCCCCAGGGGGCCTCCACGCCCTGGGACCCTTCCGGAGGGCGGGCTGTCCCAGGGCTCACCGCCATTCATGAAGGGGTGGAGCCTGCCTGCCTGTGGGCCTTTATAAGAGCGGCTGGCTGGCTGTCCGGGCCTGCCTCCTGGCTGCACCTGCGCCCAGTGCACAGGCCGGCTGAGGTGCCCGGGAGCCCGCGGGCCTCTCTCTGCCCGTGTCCGTCCGTGAAATTCCGGCCGGGGCTCCCCGCGATGGCTCTCCCGACACCTTCGGACGGCCCCCTCCCCGCGGAAGCCCGAGGACGAGGACGGCGAAGGAGACTCGTCTGGACCCCGAGCCAAAGCGAGGCCCTGCGAGCCTGCTTTGAGCGGAACCCGTACCCGGGCATCGCCACCAGAGAAGGGCTGGCCCAGGCCATCGGCGTTCCGGAGCCCAGGGTCCAGATTTGGTTTCAGAATGAGAGGTCACGCCAGCTGAGGCAGCACCGGCGGGAATCTCGGCCCTGGCCCGGGAGACGCGGCCCGCAAGAAGGCAGGCGAAAGCGGACCGCCGTCACCGGATCCCAGACCGCCCTGCTCCTCCGCGCCTTTGAGAAGGATCGCTTTCCAGGCATCGCCGCCAGGGAAGAACTGGCCAGAGAGACGGGCCTCCCGGAGTCCAGGATTCAGATCTGGTTTCAGAATCGACGGGCCAGGCACCCGGGACAGGGTGGCAGGGCGCCCGCGCACGCAGGCGGCCTGTGCAACGCGGCCCCCGGTGGGTGTCACCCTGCTCCTTCGTGGGTCGCCTTCGCCCACGCCGGGGCGTGGGGAACGGCGCTTCCCGCACCCCGCGTGCCCTGCGCGCCTGGGGCTCTCCCCCAGGGGGCTTTCGTGAGCCAGGGAGCGAGGGCCGTCCCCGTGCTCCAGCCCAGCCAGGCCGCGCCGGCACGAGGGATCTCCCAAGCGGCCCCGGCACGCGCGGATTTTGCCTACGCTGCCCTGGCTCCCCCGGACGGGGCGCTCTCCCACCCTCAGGCTCCTCGGTGGCCTGTGCACCCGAGCAAAGGCCGGGAGGACCGGGACCCGCAGCGCGACGGCCTGCCGGGCCCTTGCGCGGTGGGACAGCCTGGGCCGGCTCAGGCGGGGCCACAGGGCCAAGGTGGGCTTGCGCCACCCGCGTGCCAGGGGAGTCCGTGGTGGGGCTGGGGCCAGGGTCCCCAGGTCGCCGGGGCGGCGTGGGAACCCCAAGCCGGGGCAGCCCCACCTCCCCAACCCGCGCCCCCGGAGGCCTCCGCGGGGCAGGGGCAGGTGCAGGCCATCCGGGCGCCCCCCGAGGCGGGGCTCCTCCAGGAGCCGGGGCGCTCGTCTGCACTCCCCTCCGGCCTGCTGGATGAGCTCCTGGCGAGCCCGGAGTTTCTGCAGCGGGCGCAACCTTTCCTAGAAACGGAGGCCCCGGGGGAGCTGGAGGCCTCGGAAGAGGCGGCCTCGCTGGAACCACCCCTCAGCGAGGAAGAATACCGGGCTCTGCTGGAGGAGCTTTAAAAGGACGCGGGGCTGGGACGGGGTCGGGGCAGGGCGGTGGCCGGTGGCCTCTCTTTCGCGGGGAACACCTGGCTCGGCGTGGCGGGGCGTGTCTTCCCTCCGGGCCGACCCGCCTGGGATTCCTGCCTTCCAGGTCTAGGCCCGGTGAGAGACTCCACAGAGCGGAGAGCTGCCATTCTTTCCTGGGCATCCCGGGGATCCCAGCACCGGCCCAGGTACCAGCAGGTGGGCCGTCTACTGCGCACGCGCGGGTTCGCGGGCAGCCGCCTAGGCTCTGGGAGCAGCCCGGGCAGAGCTCTCGTGCCTTTCCGCCACCCCACCCCGGCCTGAACAACCCCTCGCCACCCCCAACCCCCACCCCCCACCACACACCCCCGGGAAATGCGTCCTCCCCTGGGCTGGGTGGAGAACCCCGTCCCGCGAAACACCGGGCCCGCGCAGCGTTCGGGCCCGCCATCCCTCCGGCGGCGGCTCGCCTCCTCTGCGCCTCCGCTCCACCGTCGCCCGCCCGCCCGCCCGCCCGCCCGTGCCCCTGCAGCCTCCCAGCTGCCACCGTGGAGCGCCTGGCGGCTGAACGCAGACCCCAGGCCCCGCGCACGCCGGCGATGCCGACCGTTCCAGGCGGGAGGGAAGGCGGGCAGAGATGGAGAGACGAACGGGAGACCCAGAGGGGCCGAAGGATGGGCGGAGGGAAGTTGGGAGGGAGGGAGGGAGGGAGGTAGGGAGGGAGGGAGGGAAGGAGAGAGAGGGAGGCAGTGAGGAACGGAGGGAGAGACAGAGCGACGCAGGGACAGAGGGCGGGCGGGAGGGAGCCAGGGACAGAGGGAGGAAGGCAGAGAGAAAAAACGGTCTCCGGCCTCCGAGAGCAACGAGACCCCCGCGCTCCGAGAAAAGGGTAAGCTCCAGGCCCGGGCTGAGGGCTGGGCCCACGGCCGCCGCGTCGGGCCGGCGGGGCACCCATTCGCCCCGATTCCGTGGCCCAAGGAACGGGCGGCTTCCTCAGAGACAAAAGACCGGGACCCGGGTTGCCGTCGGGTTTTCACCCGCGTGGTTCACAGACCGCACATCCCCAGGCTGAGCCTCGCAACGGAGCGCCAGGCCGACAGCCCCGACCACAGAGGAGCCACACTCAGGACGACTGAACCGTGATTTGGGATTCCACGCTGCTGTGCCCTCTGCAAGGGGGCCTGTTGCTCACTTCGCTCCGGCCCCCGAAAGGCTGAGCATGTTGACTGTTTGCTTCCGGAGCTCTGCGGGCACCCACAGGCATCCAGGAACGGGTGGAAGACCGGCATGGTGTCTCTTCGCTCTCCTTGCCAGTTTCCAAACCGGCCACACTGCAGACTCCCCATGTTGCGGGACACAGGAATCCATCATCAGGCCATCACGCCGGGGATGCATCTTTTCCCTGGGGTCTCGCTCTGGTCTTCTGCGAGAAGACCTCCCAAGGTGCTGGGATTACAGGTCTGAGCCACCGCGCCCGACCTGTACTTGTGTCTTTTCCAAAATTGACTATTTTGGGATAAGCTTAACATCCTCACTGCCTGCCTTTGCCCCCCACAAGTAATTAGCATACGCCTAAATAAAGTTTAAGCAAGCTAGCTCCACTATTCCCAAGCATGTATTATCTAGGGTCTAGTCTTTAGAAGTATAAAGGACAAATCGTACGAGTACAACTACAGAAAATGTTGTACCCAAACTGGAAAGGCTTAAGTGATCAATTGACGGATTTGTGTTTCCTATGGAAGAGGGTAGGAGGCAGAGTGCTAATATAGATATATAGGGGAGAAGAGGACAGGGCTTTTATGAAATGAATGCAGTCAAATCTTGGGAAAAGTTTCTTAAGTAGCATGAATGTTAGAGAGAGGATTCATGCAATTTCAACTTTAGCCGTGTCTAAAAATATCAAGACAAAGCCAGCAGTTTTTGAAAAATAAATTCTTCTCCACAAAACTATTAATGAGACAGATGAGGTGTTTCCTTTATTTTTTTTCTTCCAATTACTTGGGTTTCATAGTCACATATTCAAGGGAGCGTACCGCTGTTTGGTAAAATGAGAGAATTCCACATCATGTTTTTGTTTGTTTGTTTTTAAAGATGAAAGAGCTGAACAACCTTGTTTGGTGTTAGCAATACCACCAGATTGTTCAAATTTCTTTAGAATCGTACTCCTTAAATTACACTGTGATGTAGTTTCAAAAATGGTCTGTAATGGCCTGTGAATTGACAGCTCATTAGGACATTCTTCAGTTTGGCTGAAACCAAAAAACCTGAAACCGTCGAAACTGAAAGAAAATGGGGTTTGCCAAATTCTGCTTCTTACACTTTCACCTACCACGCCGTGTTCAAATAGTGTGCTTGAAAAGTATCGGAAACTTAAGGTACTCTTAATTTCAGTATAGTTTCACCAAAGTGGTATTCGTTGTGAGAAAGCCATAATCTCATCAGTAATGCCTTTCGAAAAGATCCAACGGAAAATATGAACTAGCAACTCATCATGACAAGAAAGTAAAACTCAGGAAAAATGCTAAGGCAGAGCAGCTTCAGGCTTCAGTGTGAAACTATCATAGTCTGGGCGCAGTGGCTCACGCCTATAGTCCCTTCACTTTGGGAAGGCAAGTTGGGGCAGATCACCTGAAGTCGGCAGTTGAAGACCACCCTGGCCCAAACGGTGAAACCTCCTCTACACTTTAAACAAAAGACAAAAATTTGCCTGGCGTGGTGGCGTGCTCATTTAGTCCCAGCTACTCTGGATGCTGAGGCAGGAGAACGCCTTGTGCCCAGGATGCGGAGGCTGCAGTGAGCTGAGCTCAGGCCACTGTAATCCAGCCTGGGGGACAGAGGGAGACTCTGTCTCAAAAATAAATCAATAAGTACATAAATAAATAAATAAAATGAAATGAAATTGAAATAATATTTTCATATTCCCCTCACCCAGCCCATTTTATTTTCAGAGTACTGGATAAACCACCAGTTTCCCTGTGCGTTAGAGATTTTTTTTTCTCAGACATTGAAGTTTTCTAAGTGCAACTTCATAAAAAGTCTCATTTTTAGCGTAGATAGTTTCTTTATGGTTGTGAAACGTGACCTTTGCGATTCTGTGAGGAAGACTGAATTCTGAAATACCCCCTGCATTTCCCGCCCCTCGCGTCCCAGGGGAGTCCGTGGTGGGGCTGGGGCCAGGGTCCCCAGGTCGCCGGGGCGGCGTGGGAACCCCAAGCCGGGGCACAGCCCGCGCCCCCGGAGGCCTCCGCGCGGCAGGGGCAGGTGCAAGCCATCCGGGCGCCCCCCCAGGCGGGGCTCCTCCAGGAGCCGGGGCGCTCGTCTGCACTCCCCTCCGGCCTGCTGGATGAGCTCCTGGCGAGCCCGGAGTTTCTGCAGCGGGCGCAACCTTTCCTAGAAACGGAGGCCCCGGGGGAGCTGGAGGCCTCGGAAGAGGCCGCCTCGCTGGAACCACCCCTCAGCGAGGAAGAATACCGGGCTCTGCTGGAGGAGCTTTAAAAGGACGCGGGGCTGGGACGGGGTCGGGGCAGGGCGGTGGCCGGTGGCCTCTCTTTCGCGGGGAACACCTGGCTCGGCGTGGCGGGGCGTGTCTTCCCTCCGGGCCGACCCGCCTGGGATTCCTGCCTTCCAGGTCTAGGCCCGGTGAGAGACTCCACAGAGCGGAGAGCTGCCATTCTTTCCTGGGCATCCCGGGGAACCCAGCGCCGGCCCAGGTACCAGCAGGTGGGCCGTCTACTGCGCACGCGCGGGTTCGCGGGCAGCCGCCTAGGCTCTGGGAGCAGCCCGGGCAGAGCTCTCGTGCCTTTCCGCCACCCCACCCCGGCCTGAACAACCCCTCGCCACCCCCACCCCCCACCCCCGGAAAATGCGTCCTCCCCTGGGCTGGGTGGAGAACCCCGTCCCGCGAAACACCGGGCCCGCGCAGCGTCCGGGCCCGCCATCCCTCCGGCGGCGGCTCGCCTCCTCTGCGCCTCCGCTCCACCGTCGCCCGCCCGGGCCCCTGCAGCCTCCCAGCTGCCACCGTGGAGCGCCTGGCGGCTGAACGCAGACCCCAGGCCCCGCGCACGCCGGCGATGCCGACCGTTCCAGGCGGGAGGGAAGGCGGGCAGAGATGGAGAGACGAACGGGAGACCCAGAGGGGCCGAAGGATGGGCGGAGGGAAGTTGGGAGGGAGGGAGGGAGAGAGAGGGAGGCAGTGAGGAACGGAGGGAGAGACAGAGCGACGCAGGGACAGAGGGCGGGCGGGAGGGAGCCAGGGACAGAGGGAGGAAGGCAGAGAGGAAAAGCGGTCTCCGGCCTCCGGGAGCAACGGGACCCCCGCGCTCCGGGAAAAGGGTAAGCGCCCGGCGCGGGCGGAGGGCTGGGCCCACGGCCGCCGCGTCGGGCCGGCGGGGCACCCGTTCGCCCCGATTCCGTGGCCCAACGAACGGGCGGCTTCCTCAGAGACAAAAGACCGGGACCCGGGTTGCCGTCGGGTTTTCACCCGCGTGGTTCACAGACCGCACATCCCCCGGCTGAGCCTCGCAACGGAGCGCCAGGCCGACAGCCCCGACCACAGAGGAGCCACACTCAGGACGACTGAAGCGTGATTTGGGATTCCACGCTGCTGTGCCCTCTGCAAGGGGGCCTGTTGCTCACGTCTCTCCGGCCCCCGAAAGGCTGAGCATGTTGACTGTTTGCTTCCGGAGCTCTGCGGGCACCCACAGGCATCCAGGGAAGGGTGGAAGACCGGCATGGTGTCTCTTCGCTCTCCTTGCGAGTTTCCAAACCGGCCACACTGCAGACTCCCCACGTTGCGGGACACAGGAATCACATCGTCAGGCCATCACGCCGGGGATGCATCCTTTCCCTGGGGTCTCGCTCTGGTCTTCTGCGTGGGAATGAACGAGAGCCACACGCCTGTGCGTGTGTGAGACTGTCACGGCCACGGCGACACCCACAGGCAGTGCCTCCTTCACGGAGAGAGGGCCTGGAAAACTCAAGACTCCCACGGAGGTTCAGTTCCACACTCCCCTCCACCCTTCCAGGCTGGATTCTCCCTGCTGAAGGCGCGTGGGAGCCCAGAGGGCGGCCTCCAGTTCCCGCGGGATTCCTGGAGAGGTCCGGAGAGCCAGCCCCCGAAACCCGCCCCCCTCACCCCTTCCCCCTCTCCCCCTTCCGCTTCGTCCCTCCCGCCCCCACCACCAGCGTCACCACCACCACCACCACCACCACCACAGCACCCCCTCCCCACGGCCCCAGGGGGCCTCCACGCCCTGGGACCCTTCCGGAGGGCGGGCTGTCCCAGGGCTCACCGCCATTCATGAAGGGGTGGAGCCTGCCTGCCTGTGGGCCTTTATAAGAGCGGCTGGCTGGCTGTCCGGGCCTGCCTCCTGGCTGCACCTGCGCCCAGTGCACAGGCCGGCTGAGGTGCCCGGGAGCCCGCGGGCCTCTCTCTGCCCGTGTCCGTCCGTGAAATTCCGGCCGGGGCTCCCCGCGATGGCTCTCCCGACACCTTCGGACGGCCCCCTCCCCGCGGAAGCCCGAGGACGAGGACGGCGAAGGAGACTCGTCTGGACCCCGAGCCAAAGCGAGGCCCTGCGAGCCTGCTTTGAGCGGAACCCGTACCCGGGCATCGCCACCAGAGAAGGGCTGGCCCAGGCCATCGGCGTTCCGGAGCCCAGGGTCCAGATTTGGTTTCAGAATGAGAGGTCACGCCAGCTGAGGCAGCACCGGCGGGAATCTCGGCCCTGGCCCGGGAGACGCGGCCCGCAAGAAGGCAGGCGAAAGCGGACCGCCGTCACCGGATCCCAGACCGCCCTGCTCCTCCGCGCCTTTGAGAAGGATCGCTTTCCAGGCATCGCCGCCAGGGAAGAACTGGCCAGAGAGACGGGCCTCCCGGAGTCCAGGATTCAGATCTGGTTTCAGAATCGACGGGCCAGGCACCCGGGACAGGGTGGCAGGGCGCCCGCGCACGCAGGCGGCCTGTGCAACGCGGCCCCCGGTGGGTGTCACCCTGCTCCTTCGTGGGTCGCCTTCGCCCACGCCGGGGCGTGGGGAACGGCGCTTCCCGCACCCCGCGTGCCCTGCGCGCCTGGGGCTCTCCCCCAGGGGGCTTTCGTGAGCCAGGGAGCGAGGGCCGTCCCCGTGCTCCAGCCCAGCCAGGCCGCGCCGGCACGAGGGATCTCCCAAGCGGCCCCGGCACGCGCGGATTTTGCCTACGCTGCCCTGGCTCCCCCGGACGGGGCGCTCTCCCACCCTCAGGCTCCTCGGTGGCCTGTGCACCCGAGCAAAGGCCGGGAGGACCGGGACCCGCAGCGCGACGGCCTGCCGGGCCCTTGCGCGGTGGGACAGCCTGGGCCGGCTCAGGCGGGGCCACAGGGCCAAGGTGGGCTTGCGCCACCCGCGTGCCAGGGGAGTCCGTGGTGGGGCTGGGGCCAGGGTCCCCAGGTCGCCGGGGCGGCGTGGGAACCCCAAGCCGGGGCAGCCCCACCTCCCCAACCCGCGCCCCCGGAGGCCTCCGCGGGGCAGGGGCAGGTGCAGGCCATCCGGGCGCCCCCCGAGGCGGGGCTCCTCCAGGAGCCGGGGCGCTCGTCTGCACTCCCCTCCGGCCTGCTGGATGAGCTCCTGGCGAGCCCGGAGTTTCTGCAGCGGGCGCAACCTTTCCTAGAAACGGAGGCCCCGGGGGAGCTGGAGGCCTCGGAAGAGGCGGCCTCGCTGGAACCACCCCTCAGCGAGGAAGAATACCGGGCTCTGCTGGAGGAGCTTTAAAAGGACGCGGGGCTGGGACGGGGTCGGGGCAGGGCGGTGGCCGGTGGCCTCTCTTTCGCGGGGAACACCTGGCTCGGCGTGGCGGGGCGTGTCTTCCCTCCGGGCCGACCCGCCTGGGATTCCTGCCTTCCAGGTCTAGGCCCGGTGAGAGACTCCACAGAGCGGAGAGCTGCCATTCTTTCCTGGGCATCCCGGGGATCCCAGCACCGGCCCAGGTACCAGCAGGTGGGCCGTCTACTGCGCACGCGCGGGTTCGCGGGCAGCCGCCTAGGCTCTGGGAGCAGCCCGGGCAGAGCTCTCGTGCCTTTCCGCCACCCCACCCCGGCCTGAACAACCCCTCGCCACCCCCAACCCCCACCCCCCACCACACACCCCCGGGAAATGCGTCCTCCCCTGGGCTGGGTGGAGAACCCCGTCCCGCGAAACACCGGGCCCGCGCAGCGTTCGGGCCCGCCATCCCTCCGGCGGCGGCTCGCCTCCTCTGCGCCTCCGCTCCACCGTCGCCCGCCCGCCCGCCCGCCCGCCCGTGCCCCTGCAGCCTCCCAGCTGCCACCGTGGAGCGCCTGGCGGCTGAACGCAGACCCCAGGCCCCGCGCACGCCGGCGATGCCGACCGTTCCAGGCGGGAGGGAAGGCGGGCAGAGATGGAGAGACGAACGGGAGACCCAGAGGGGCCGAAGGATGGGCGGAGGGAAGTTGGGAGGGAGGGAGGGAGGGAGGTAGGGAGGGAGGGAGGGAAGGAGAGAGAGGGAGGCAGTGAGGAACGGAGGGAGAGACAGAGCGACGCAGGGACAGAGGGCGGGCGGGAGGGAGCCAGGGACAGAGGGAGGAAGGCAGAGAGAAAAAACGGTCTCCGGCCTCCGAGAGCAACGAGACCCCCGCGCTCCGAGAAAAGGGTAAGCTCCAGGCCCGGGCTGAGGGCTGGGCCCACGGCCGCCGCGTCGGGCCGGCGGGGCACCCATTCGCCCCGATTCCGTGGCCCAAGGAACGGGCGGCTTCCTCAGAGACAAAAGACCGGGACCCGGGTTGCCGTCGGGTTTTCACCCGCGTGGTTCACAGACCGCACATCCCCAGGCTGAGCCTCGCAACGGAGCGCCAGGCCGACAGCCCCGACCACAGAGGAGCCACACTCAGGACGACTGAACCGTGATTTGGGATTCCACGCTGCTGTGCCCTCTGCAAGGGGGCCTGTTGCTCACTTCGCTCCGGCCCCCGAAAGGCTGAGCATGTTGACTGTTTGCTTCCGGAGCTCTGCGGGCACCCACAGGCATCCAGGAACGGGTGGAAGACCGGCATGGTGTCTCTTCGCTCTCCTTGCCAGTTTCCAAACCGGCCACACTGCAGACTCCCCATGTTGCGGGACACAGGAATCCATCATCAGGCCATCACGCCGGGGATGCATCTTTTCCCTGGGGTCTCGCTCTGGTCTTCTGCGAGAAGACCTCCCAAGGTGCTGGGATTACAGGTCTGAGCCACCGCGCCCGACCTGTACTTGTGTCTTTTCCAAAATTGACTATTTTGGGATAAGCTTAACATCCTCACTGCCTGCCTTTGCCCCCCACAAGTAATTAGCATACGCCTAAATAAAGTTTAAGCAAGCTAGCTCCACTATTCCCAAGCATGTATTATCTAGGGTCTAGTCTTTAGAAGTATAAAGGACAAATCGTACGAGTACAACTACAGAAAATGTTGTACCCAAACTGGAAAGGCTTAAGTGATCAATTGACGGATTTGTGTTTCCTATGGAAGAGGGTAGGAGGCAGAGTGCTAATATAGATATATAGGGGAGAAGAGGACAGGGCTTTTATGAAATGAATGCAGTCAAATCTTGGGAAAAGTTTCTTAAGTAGCATGAATGTTAGAGAGAGGATTCATGCAATTTCAACTTTAGCCGTGTCTAAAAATATCAAGACAAAGCCAGCAGTTTTTGAAAAATAAATTCTTCTCCACAAAACTATTAATGAGACAGATGAGGTGTTTCCTTTATTTTTTTTCTTCCAATTACTTGGGTTTCATAGTCACATATTCAAGGGAGCGTACCGCTGTTTGGTAAAATGAGAGAATTCCACATCATGTTTTTGTTTGTTTGTTTTTAAAGATGAAAGAGCTGAACAACCTTGTTTGGTGTTAGCAATACCACCAGATTGTTCAAATTTCTTTAGAATCGTACTCCTTAAATTACACTGTGATGTAGTTTCAAAAATGGTCTGTAATGGCCTGTGAATTGACAGCTCATTAGGACATTCTTCAGTTTGGCTGAAACCAAAAAACCTGAAACCGTCGAAACTGAAAGAAAATGGGGTTTGCCAAATTCTGCTTCTTACACTTTCACCTACCACGCCGTGTTCAAATAGTGTGCTTGAAAAGTATCGGAAACTTAAGGTACTCTTAATTTCAGTATAGTTTCACCAAAGTGGTATTCGTTGTGAGAAAGCCATAATCTCATCAGTAATGCCTTTCGAAAAGATCCAACGGAAAATATGAACTAGCAACTCATCATGACAAGAAAGTAAAACTCAGGAAAAATGCTAAGGCAGAGCAGCTTCAGGCTTCAGTGTGAAACTATCATAGTCTGGGCGCAGTGGCTCACGCCTATAGTCCCTTCACTTTGGGAAGGCAAGTTGGGGCAGATCACCTGAAGTCGGCAGTTGAAGACCACCCTGGCCCAAACGGTGAAACCTCCTCTACACTTTAAACAAAAGACAAAAATTTGCCTGGCGTGGTGGCGTGCTCATTTAGTCCCAGCTACTCTGGATGCTGAGGCAGGAGAACGCCTTGTGCCCAGGATGCGGAGGCTGCAGTGAGCTGAGCTCAGGCCACTGTAATCCAGCCTGGGGGACAGAGGGAGACTCTGTCTCAAAAATAAATCAATAAGTACATAAATAAATAAATAAAATGAAATGAAATTGAAATAATATTTTCATATTCCCCTCACCCAGCCCATTTTATTTTCAGAGTACTGGATAAACCACCAGTTTCCCTGTGCGTTAGAGATTTTTTTTTCTCAGACATTGAAGTTTTCTAAGTGCAACTTCATAAAAAGTCTCATTTTTAGCGTAGATAGTTTCTTTATGGTTGTGAAACGTGACCTTTGCGATTCTGTGAGGAAGACTGAATTCTGAAATACCCCCTGCATTTCCCGCCCCTCGCGTCCCAGGGGAGTCCGTGGTGGGGCTGGGGCCAGGGTCCCCAGGTCGCCGGGGCGGCGTGGGAACCCCAAGCCGGGGCACAGCCCGCGCCCCCGGAGGCCTCCGCGCGGCAGGGGCAGGTGCAAGCCATCCGGGCGCCCCCCCAGGCGGGGCTCCTCCAGGAGCCGGGGCGCTCGTCTGCACTCCCCTCCGGCCTGCTGGATGAGCTCCTGGCGAGCCCGGAGTTTCTGCAGCGGGCGCAACCTTTCCTAGAAACGGAGGCCCCGGGGGAGCTGGAGGCCTCGGAAGAGGCCGCCTCGCTGGAACCACCCCTCAGCGAGGAAGAATACCGGGCTCTGCTGGAGGAGCTTTAAAAGGACGCGGGGCTGGGACGGGGTCGGGGCAGGGCGGTGGCCGGTGGCCTCTCTTTCGCGGGGAACACCTGGCTCGGCGTGGCGGGGCGTGTCTTCCCTCCGGGCCGACCCGCCTGGGATTCCTGCCTTCCAGGTCTAGGCCCGGTGAGAGACTCCACAGAGCGGAGAGCTGCCATTCTTTCCTGGGCATCCCGGGGAACCCAGCGCCGGCCCAGGTACCAGCAGGTGGGCCGTCTACTGCGCACGCGCGGGTTCGCGGGCAGCCGCCTAGGCTCTGGGAGCAGCCCGGGCAGAGCTCTCGTGCCTTTCCGCCACCCCACCCCGGCCTGAACAACCCCTCGCCACCCCCACCCCCCACCCCCGGAAAATGCGTCCTCCCCTGGGCTGGGTGGAGAACCCCGTCCCGCGAAACACCGGGCCCGCGCAGCGTCCGGGCCCGCCATCCCTCCGGCGGCGGCTCGCCTCCTCTGCGCCTCCGCTCCACCGTCGCCCGCCCGGGCCCCTGCAGCCTCCCAGCTGCCACCGTGGAGCGCCTGGCGGCTGAACGCAGACCCCAGGCCCCGCGCACGCCGGCGATGCCGACCGTTCCAGGCGGGAGGGAAGGCGGGCAGAGATGGAGAGACGAACGGGAGACCCAGAGGGGCCGAAGGATGGGCGGAGGGAAGTTGGGAGGGAGGGAGGGAGAGAGAGGGAGGCAGTGAGGAACGGAGGGAGAGACAGAGCGACGCAGGGACAGAGGGCGGGCGGGAGGGAGCCAGGGACAGAGGGAGGAAGGCAGAGAGGAAAAGCGGTCTCCGGCCTCCGGGAGCAACGGGACCCCCGCGCTCCGGGAAAAGGGTAAGCGCCCGGCGCGGGCGGAGGGCTGGGCCCACGGCCGCCGCGTCGGGCCGGCGGGGCACCCGTTCGCCCCGATTCCGTGGCCCAACGAACGGGCGGCTTCCTCAGAGACAAAAGACCGGGACCCGGGTTGCCGTCGGGTTTTCACCCGCGTGGTTCACAGACCGCACATCCCCCGGCTGAGCCTCGCAACGGAGCGCCAGGCCGACAGCCCCGACCACAGAGGAGCCACACTCAGGACGACTGAAGCGTGATTTGGGATTCCACGCTGCTGTGCCCTCTGCAAGGGGGCCTGTTGCTCACGTCTCTCCGGCCCCCGAAAGGCTGAGCATGTTGACTGTTTGCTTCCGGAGCTCTGCGGGCACCCACAGGCATCCAGGGAAGGGTGGAAGACCGGCATGGTGTCTCTTCGCTCTCCTTGCGAGTTTCCAAACCGGCCACACTGCAGACTCCCCACGTTGCGGGACACAGGAATCACATCGTCAGGCCATCACGCCGGGGATGCATCCTTTCCCTGGGGTCTCGCTCTGGTCTTCTGCGTGGGAATGAACGAGAGCCACACGCCTGTGCGTGTGTGAGACTGTCACGGCCACGGCGACACCCACAGGCAGTGCCTCCTTCACGGAGAGAGGGCCTGGAAAACTCAAGACTCCCACGGAGGTTCAGTTCCACACTCCCCTCCACCCTTCCAGGCTGGATTCTCCCTGCTGAAGGCGCGTGGGAGCCCAGAGGGCGGCCTCCAGTTCCCGCGGGATTCCTGGAGAGGTCCGGAGAGCCAGCCCCCGAAACCCGCCCCCCTCACCCCTTCCCCCTCTCCCCCTTCCGCTTCGTCCCTCCCGCCCCCACCACCAGCGTCACCACCACCACCACCACCACCACCACAGCACCCCCTCCCCACGGCCCCAGGGGGCCTCCACGCCCTGGGACCCTTCCGGAGGGCGGGCTGTCCCAGGGCTCACCGCCATTCATGAAGGGGTGGAGCCTGCCTGCCTGTGGGCCTTTATAAGAGCGGCTGGCTGGCTGTCCGGGCCTGCCTCCTGGCTGCACCTGCGCCCAGTGCACAGGCCGGCTGAGGTGCCCGGGAGCCCGCGGGCCTCTCTCTGCCCGTGTCCGTCCGTGAAATTCCGGCCGGGGCTCCCCGCGATGGCTCTCCCGACACCTTCGGACGGCCCCCTCCCCGCGGAAGCCCGAGGACGAGGACGGCGAAGGAGACTCGTCTGGACCCCGAGCCAAAGCGAGGCCCTGCGAGCCTGCTTTGAGCGGAACCCGTACCCGGGCATCGCCACCAGAGAAGGGCTGGCCCAGGCCATCGGCGTTCCGGAGCCCAGGGTCCAGATTTGGTTTCAGAATGAGAGGTCACGCCAGCTGAGGCAGCACCGGCGGGAATCTCGGCCCTGGCCCGGGAGACGCGGCCCGCAAGAAGGCAGGCGAAAGCGGACCGCCGTCACCGGATCCCAGACCGCCCTGCTCCTCCGCGCCTTTGAGAAGGATCGCTTTCCAGGCATCGCCGCCAGGGAAGAACTGGCCAGAGAGACGGGCCTCCCGGAGTCCAGGATTCAGATCTGGTTTCAGAATCGACGGGCCAGGCACCCGGGACAGGGTGGCAGGGCGCCCGCGCACGCAGGCGGCCTGTGCAACGCGGCCCCCGGTGGGTGTCACCCTGCTCCTTCGTGGGTCGCCTTCGCCCACGCCGGGGCGTGGGGAACGGCGCTTCCCGCACCCCGCGTGCCCTGCGCGCCTGGGGCTCTCCCCCAGGGGGCTTTCGTGAGCCAGGGAGCGAGGGCCGTCCCCGTGCTCCAGCCCAGCCAGGCCGCGCCGGCACGAGGGATCTCCCAAGCGGCCCCGGCACGCGCGGATTTTGCCTACGCTGCCCTGGCTCCCCCGGACGGGGCGCTCTCCCACCCTCAGGCTCCTCGGTGGCCTGTGCACCCGAGCAAAGGCCGGGAGGACCGGGACCCGCAGCGCGACGGCCTGCCGGGCCCTTGCGCGGTGGGACAGCCTGGGCCGGCTCAGGCGGGGCCACAGGGCCAAGGTGGGCTTGCGCCACCCGCGTGCCAGGGGAGTCCGTGGTGGGGCTGGGGCCAGGGTCCCCAGGTCGCCGGGGCGGCGTGGGAACCCCAAGCCGGGGCAGCCCCACCTCCCCAACCCGCGCCCCCGGAGGCCTCCGCGGGGCAGGGGCAGGTGCAAGCCATCCGGGCGCCCCCCGAGGCGGGGCTCCTCCAGGAGCCGGGGCGCTCGTCTGCACTCCCCTCCGGCCTGCTGGATGAGCTCCTGGCGAGCCCGGAGTTTCTGCAGCGGGCGCAACCTTTCCTAGAAACGGAGGCCCCGGGGGAGCTGGAGGCCTCGGAAGAGGCGGCCTCGCTGGAACCACCCCTCAGCGAGGAAGAATACCGGGCTCTGCTGGAGGAGCTTTAAAAGGACGCGGGGCTGGGACGGGGTCGGGGCAGGGCGGTGGCCGGTGGCCTCTCTTTCGCGGGGAACACCTGGCTCGGCGTGGCGGGGCGTGTCTTCCCTCCGGGCCGACCCGCCTGGGATTCCTGCCTTCCAGGTCTAGGCCCGGTGAGAGACTCCACAGAGCGGAGAGCTGCCATTCTTTCCTGGGCATCCCGGGGATCCCAGCACCGGCCCAGGTACCAGCAGGTGGGCCGTCTACTGCGCACGCGCGGGTTCGCGGGCAGCCGCCTAGGCTCTGGGAGCAGCCCGGGCAGAGCTCTCGTGCCTTTCCGCCACCCCACCCCGGCCTGAACAACCCCTCGCCACCCCCAACCCCCACCCCCCACCACACACCCCCGGGAAATGCGTCCTCCCCTGGGCTGGGTGGAGAACCCCGTCCCGCGAAACACCGGGCCCGCGCAGCGTTCGGGCCCGCCATCCCTCCGGCGGCGGCTCGCCTCCTCTGCGCCTCCGCTCCACCGTCGCCCGCCCGCCCGCCCGCCCGCCCGTGCCCCTGCAGCCTCCCAGCTGCCACCGTGGAGCGCCTGGCGGCTGAACGCAGACCCCAGGCCCCGCGCACGCCGGCGATGCCGACCGTTCCAGGCGGGAGGGAAGGCGGGCAGAGATGGAGAGACGAACGGGAGACCCAGAGGGGCCGAAGGATGGGCGGAGGGAAGTTGGGAGGGAGGGAGGGAGGGAGGTAGGGAGGGAGGGAGGGAAGGAGAGAGAGGGAGGCAGTGAGGAACGGAGGGAGAGACAGAGCGACGCAGGGACAGAGGGCGGGCGGGAGGGAGCCAGGGACAGAGGGAGGAAGGCAGAGAGAAAAAACGGTCTCCGGCCTCCGAGAGCAACGAGACCCCCGCGCTCCGAGAAAAGGGTAAGCTCCAGGCCCGGGCTGAGGGCTGGGCCCACGGCCGCCGCGTCGGGCCGGCGGGGCACCCATTCGCCCCGATTCCGTGGCCCAAGGAACGGGCGGCTTCCTCAGAGACAAAAGACCGGGACCCGGGTTGCCGTCGGGTTTTCACCCGCGTGGTTCACAGACCGCACATCCCCAGGCTGAGCCTCGCAACGGAGCGCCAGGCCGACAGCCCCGACCACAGAGGAGCCACACTCAGGACGACTGAACCGTGATTTGGGATTCCACGCTGCTGTGCCCTCTGCAAGGGGGCCTGTTGCTCACTTCGCTCCGGCCCCCGAAAGGCTGAGCATGTTGACTGTTTGCTTCCGGAGCTCTGCGGGCACCCACAGGCATCCAGGAACGGGTGGAAGACCGGCATGGTGTCTCTTCGCTCTCCTTGCCAGTTTCCAAACCGGCCACACTGCAGACTCCCCATGTTGCGGGACACAGGAATCCATCATCAGGCCATCACGCCGGGGATGCATCTTTTCCCTGGGGTCTCGCTCTGGTCTTCTGCGAGAAGACCTCCCAAGGTGCTGGGATTACAGGTCTGAGCCACCGCGCCCGACCTGTACTTGTGTCTTTTCCAAAATTGACTATTTTGGGATAAGCTTAACATCCTCACTGCCTGCCTTTGCCCCCCACAAGTAATTAGCATACGCCTAAATAAAGTTTAAGCAAGCTAGCTCCACTATTCCCAAGCATGTATTATCTAGGGTCTAGTCTTTAGAAGTATAAAGGACAAATCGTACGAGTACAACTACAGAAAATGTTGTACCCAAACTGGAAAGGCTTAAGTGATCAATTGACGGATTTGTGTTTCCTATGGAAGAGGGTAGGAGGCAGAGTGCTAATATAGATATATAGGGGAGAAGAGGACAGGGCTTTTATGAAATGAATGCAGTCAAATCTTGGGAAAAGTTTCTTAAGTAGCATGAATGTTAGAGAGAGGATTCATGCAATTTCAACTTTAGCCGTGTCTAAAAATATCAAGACAAAGCCAGCAGTTTTTGAAAAATAAATTCTTCTCCACAAAACTATTAATGAGACAGATGAGGTGTTTCCTTTATTTTTTTTCTTCCAATTACTTGGGTTTCATAGTCACATATTCAAGGGAGCGTACCGCTGTTTGGTAAAATGAGAGAATTCCACATCATGTTTTTGTTTGTTTGTTTTTAAAGATGAAAGAGCTGAACAACCTTGTTTGGTGTTAGCAATACCACCAGATTGTTCAAATTTCTTTAGAATCGTACTCCTTAAATTACACTGTGATGTAGTTTCAAAAATGGTCTGTAATGGCCTGTGAATTGACAGCTCATTAGGACATTCTTCAGTTTGGCTGAAACCAAAAAACCTGAAACCGTCGAAACTGAAAGAAAATGGGGTTTGCCAAATTCTGCTTCTTACACTTTCACCTACCACGCCGTGTTCAAATAGTGTGCTTGAAAAGTATCGGAAACTTAAGGTACTCTTAATTTCAGTATAGTTTCACCAAAGTGGTATTCGTTGTGAGAAAGCCATAATCTCATCAGTAATGCCTTTCGAAAAGATCCAACGGAAAATATGAACTAGCAACTCATCATGACAAGAAAGTAAAACTCAGGAAAAATGCTAAGGCAGAGCAGCTTCAGGCTTCAGTGTGAAACTATCATAGTCTGGGCGCAGTGGCTCACGCCTATAGTCCCTTCACTTTGGGAAGGCAAGTTGGGGCAGATCACCTGAAGTCGGCAGTTGAAGACCACCCTGGCCCAAACGGTGAAACCTCCTCTACACTTTAAACAAAAGACAAAAATTTGCCTGGCGTGGTGGCGTGCTCATTTAGTCCCAGCTACTCTGGATGCTGAGGCAGGAGAACGCCTTGTGCCCAGGATGCGGAGGCTGCAGTGAGCTGAGCTCAGGCCACTGTAATCCAGCCTGGGGGACAGAGGGAGACTCTGTCTCAAAAATAAATCAATAAGTACATAAATAAATAAATAAAATGAAATGAAATTGAAATAATATTTTCATATTCCCCTCACCCAGCCCATTTTATTTTCAGAGTACTGGATAAACCACCAGTTTCCCTGTGCGTTAGAGATTTTTTTTTCTCAGACATTGAAGTTTTCTAAGTGCAACTTCATAAAAAGTCTCATTTTTAGCGTAGATAGTTTCTTTATGGTTGTGAAACGTGACCTTTGCGATTCTGTGAGGAAGACTGAATTCTGAAATACCCCCTGCATTTCCCGCCCCTCGCGTCCCAGGGGAGTCCGTGGTGGGGCTGGGGCCAGGGTCCCCAGGTCGCCGGGGCGGCGTGGGAACCCCAAGCCGGGGCACAGCCCGCGCCCCCGGAGGCCTCCGCGCGGCAGGGGCAGGTGCAAGCCATCCGGGCGCCCCCCCAGGCGGGGCTCCTCCAGGAGCCGGGGCGCTCGTCTGCACTCCCCTCCGGCCTGCTGGATGAGCTCCTGGCGAGCCCGGAGTTTCTGCAGCGGGCGCAACCTTTCCTAGAAACGGAGGCCCCGGGGGAGCTGGAGGCCTCGGAAGAGGCCGCCTCGCTGGAACCACCCCTCAGCGAGGAAGAATACCGGGCTCTGCTGGAGGAGCTTTAAAAGGACGCGGGGCTGGGACGGGGTCGGGGCAGGGCGGTGGCCGGTGGCCTCTCTTTCGCGGGGAACACCTGGCTCGGCGTGGCGGGGCGTGTCTTCCCTCCGGGCCGACCCGCCTGGGATTCCTGCCTTCCAGGTCTAGGCCCGGTGAGAGACTCCACAGAGCGGAGAGCTGCCATTCTTTCCTGGGCATCCCGGGGAACCCAGCGCCGGCCCAGGTACCAGCAGGTGGGCCGTCTACTGCGCACGCGCGGGTTCGCGGGCAGCCGCCTAGGCTCTGGGAGCAGCCCGGGCAGAGCTCTCGTGCCTTTCCGCCACCCCACCCCGGCCTGAACAACCCCTCGCCACCCCCACCCCCCACCCCCGGAAAATGCGTCCTCCCCTGGGCTGGGTGGAGAACCCCGTCCCGCGAAACACCGGGCCCGCGCAGCGTCCGGGCCCGCCATCCCTCCGGCGGCGGCTCGCCTCCTCTGCGCCTCCGCTCCACCGTCGCCCGCCCGGGCCCCTGCAGCCTCCCAGCTGCCACCGTGGAGCGCCTGGCGGCTGAACGCAGACCCCAGGCCCCGCGCACGCCGGCGATGCCGACCGTTCCAGGCGGGAGGGAAGGCGGGCAGAGATGGAGAGACGAACGGGAGACCCAGAGGGGCCGAAGGATGGGCGGAGGGAAGTTGGGAGGGAGGGAGGGAGAGAGAGGGAGGCAGTGAGGAACGGAGGGAGAGACAGAGCGACGCAGGGACAGAGGGCGGGCGGGAGGGAGCCAGGGACAGAGGGAGGAAGGCAGAGAGGAAAAGCGGTCTCCGGCCTCCGGGAGCAACGGGACCCCCGCGCTCCGGGAAAAGGGTAAGCGCCCGGCGCGGGCGGAGGGCTGGGCCCACGGCCGCCGCGTCGGGCCGGCGGGGCACCCGTTCGCCCCGATTCCGTGGCCCAACGAACGGGCGGCTTCCTCAGAGACAAAAGACCGGGACCCGGGTTGCCGTCGGGTTTTCACCCGCGTGGTTCACAGACCGCACATCCCCCGGCTGAGCCTCGCAACGGAGCGCCAGGCCGACAGCCCCGACCACAGAGGAGCCACACTCAGGACGACTGAAGCGTGATTTGGGATTCCACGCTGCTGTGCCCTCTGCAAGGGGGCCTGTTGCTCACGTCTCTCCGGCCCCCGAAAGGCTGAGCATGTTGACTGTTTGCTTCCGGAGCTCTGCGGGCACCCACAGGCATCCAGGGAAGGGTGGAAGACCGGCATGGTGTCTCTTCGCTCTCCTTGCGAGTTTCCAAACCGGCCACACTGCAGACTCCCCACGTTGCGGGACACAGGAATCACATCGTCAGGCCATCACGCCGGGGATGCATCCTTTCCCTGGGGTCTCGCTCTGGTCTTCTGCGTGGGAATGAACGAGAGCCACACGCCTGTGCGTGTGTGAGACTGTCACGGCCACGGCGACACCCACAGGCAGTGCCTCCTTCACGGAGAGAGGGCCTGGAAAACTCAAGACTCCCACGGAGGTTCAGTTCCACACTCCCCTCCACCCTTCCAGGCTGGATTCTCCCTGCTGAAGGCGCGTGGGAGCCCAGAGGGCGGCCTCCAGTTCCCGCGGGATTCCTGGAGAGGTCCGGAGAGCCAGCCCCCGAAACCCGCCCCCCTCACCCCTTCCCCCTCTCCCCCTTCCGCTTCGTCCCTCCCGCCCCCACCACCAGCGTCACCACCACCACCACCACCACCACCACCACAGCACCCCCTCCCCACGGCCCCAGGGGGCCTCCACGCCCTGGGACCCTTCCGGAGGGCGGGCTGTCCCAGGGCTCACCGCCATTCATGAAGGGGTGGAGCCTGCCTGCCTGTGGGCCTTTATAAGAGCGGCTGGCTGGCTGTCCGGGCCTGCCTCCTGGCTGCACCTGCGCCCAGTGCACAGGCCGGCTGAGGTGCCCGGGAGCCCGCGGGCCTCTCTCTGCCCGTGTCCGTCCGTGAAATTCCGGCCGGGGCTCCCCGCGATGGCTCTCCCGACACCTTCGGACGGCCCCCTCCCCGCGGAAGCCCGAGGACGAGGACGGCGAAGGAGACTCGTCTGGACCCCGAGCCAAAGCGAGGCCCTGCGAGCCTGCTTTGAGCGGAACCCGTACCCGGGCATCGCCACCAGAGAAGGGCTGGCCCAGGCCATCGGCGTTCCGGAGCCCAGGGTCCAGATTTGGTTTCAGAATGAGAGGTCACGCCAGCTGAGGCAGCACCGGCGGGAATCTCGGCCCTGGCCCGGGAGACGCGGCCCGCAAGAAGGCAGGCGAAAGCGGACCGCCGTCACCGGATCCCAGACCGCCCTGCTCCTCCGCGCCTTTGAGAAGGATCGCTTTCCAGGCATCGCCGCCAGGGAAGAACTGGCCAGAGAGACGGGCCTCCCGGAGTCCAGGATTCAGATCTGGTTTCAGAATCGACGGGCCAGGCACCCGGGACAGGGTGGCAGGGCGCCCGCGCACGCAGGCGGCCTGTGCAACGCGGCCCCCGGTGGGTGTCACCCTGCTCCTTCGTGGGTCGCCTTCGCCCACGCCGGGGCGTGG
This sequence comes from Pongo abelii, assembly GCF_028885655.2. Lineage (NCBI taxonomy): Eukaryota > Metazoa > Chordata > Mammalia > Primates > Hominidae > Pongo > Pongo abelii. The sequence continues at coordinate 212,777,505 of NC_071988.2, forward strand.
GGAACGGCGCTTCCCGCACCCCGCGTGCCCTGCGCGCCTGGGGCTCTCCCCCAGGGGGCTTTCGTGAGCCAGGGAGCGAGGGCCGTCCCCGTGCTCCAGCCCAGCCAGGCCGCGCCGGCACGAGGGATCTCCCAAGCGGCCCCGGCACGCGCGGATTTTGCCTACGCTGCCCTGGCTCCCCCGGACGGGGCGCTCTCCCACCCTCAGGCTCCTCGGTGGCCTGTGCACCCGAGCAAAGGCCGGGAGGACCGGGACCCGCAGCGCGACGGCCTGCCGGGCCCTTGCGCGGTGGGACAGCCTGGGCCGGCTCAGGCGGGGCCACAGGGCCAAGGTGGGCTTGCGCCACCCGCGTGCCAGGGGAGTCCGTGGTGGGGCTGGGGCCAGGGTCCCCAGGTCGCCGGGGCGGCGTGGGAACCCCAAGCCGGGGCAGCCCCACCTCCCCAACCCGCGCCCCCGGAGGCCTCCGCGGGGCAGGGGCAGGTGCAGGCCATCCGGGCGCCCCCCGAGGCGGGGCTCCTCCAGGAGCCGGGGCGCTCGTCTGCACTCCCCTCCGGCCTGCTGGATGAGCTCCTGGCGAGCCCGGAGTTTCTGCAGCGGGCGCAACCTTTCCTAGAAACGGAGACCCCGGGGGAGCTGGAGGCCTCGGAAGAGGCGGCCTCGCTGGAACCACCCCTCAGCGAGGAAGAATACCGGGCTCTGCTGGAGGAGCTTTAAAAGGACGCGGGGCTGGGACGGGGTCGGGGCAGGGCGGTGGCCGGTGGCCTCTCTTTCGCGGGGAACACCTGGCTCGGCGTGGCGGGGCGTGTCTTCCCTCCGGGCCGACCCGCCTGGGATTCCTGCCTTCCAGGTCTAGGCCCGGTGAGAGACTCCACAGAGCGGAGAGCTGCCATTCTTTCCTGGGCATCCCGGGGATCCCAGCACCGGCCCAGGTACCAGCAGGTGGGCCGTCTACTGCGCACGCGCGGGTTCGCGGGCAGCCGCCTAGGCTCTGGGAGCAGCCCGGGCAGAGCTCTCGTGCCTTTCCGCCACCCCACCCCGGCCTGAACAACCCCTCGCCACCCCCAACCCCCACCCCCCACCACACACCCCCGGGAAATGCGTCCTCCCCTGGGCTGGGTGGAGAACCCCGTCCCGCGAAACACCGGGCCCGCGCAGCGTTCGGGCCCGCCATCCCTCCGGCGGCGGCTCGCCTCCTCTGCGCCTCCGCTCCACCGTCGCCCGCCCGCCCGCCCGCCCGCCCGTGCCCCTGCAGCCTCCCAGCTGCCACCGTGGAGCGCCTGGCGGCTGAACGCAGACCCCAGGCCCCGCGCACGCCGGCGATGCCGACCGTTCCAGGCGGGAGGGAAGGCGGGCAGAGATGGAGAGACGAACGGGAGACCCAGAGGGGCCGAAGGATGGGCGGAGGGAAGTTGGGAGGGAGGGAGGGAGGGAGGTAGGGAGGGAGGGAGGGAAGGAGAGAGAGGGAGGCAGTGAGGAACGGAGGGAGAGACAGAGCGACGCAGGGACAGAGGGCGGGCGGGAGGGAGCCAGGGACAGAGGGAGGAAGGCAGAGAGAAAAAACGGTCTCCGGCCTCCGAGAGCAACGAGACCCCCGCGCTCCGAGAAAAGGGTAAGCTCCAGGCCCGGGCTGAGGGCTGGGCCCACGGCCGCCGCGTCGGGCCGGCGGGGCACCCATTCGCCCCGATTCCGTGGCCCAAGGAACGGGCGGCTTCCTCAGAGACAAAAGACCGGGACCCGGGTTGCCGTCGGGTTTTCACCCGCGTGGTTCACAGACCGCACATCCCCAGGCTGAGCCTCGCAACGGAGCGCCAGGCCGACAGCCCCGACCACAGAGGAGCCACACTCAGGACGACTGAACCGTGATTTGGGATTCCACGCTGCTGTGCCCTCTGCAAGGGGGCCTGTTGCTCACTTCGCTCCGGCCCCCGAAAGGCTGAGCATGTTGACTGTTTGCTTCCGGAGCTCTGCGGGCACCCACAGGCATCCAGGAACGGGTGGAAGACCGGCATGGTGTCTCTTCGCTCTCCTTGCCAGTTTCCAAACCGGCCACACTGCAGACTCCCCATGTTGCGGGACACAGGAATCCATCATCAGGCCATCACGCCGGGGATGCATCTTTTCCCTGGGGTCTCGCTCTGGTCTTCTGCGAGAAGACCTCCCAAGGTGCTGGGATTACAGGTCTGAGCCACCGCGCCCGACCTGTACTTGTGTCTTTTCCAAAATTGACTATTTTGGGATAAGCTTAACATCCTCACTGCCTGCCTTTGCCCCCCACAAGTAATTAGCATACGCCTAAATAAAGTTTAAGCAAGCTAGCTCCACTATTCCCAAGCATGTATTATCTAGGGTCTAGTCTTTAGAAGTATAAAGGACAAATCGTACGAGTACAACTACAGAAAATGTTGTACCCAAACTGGAAAGGCTTAAGTGATCAATTGACGGATTTGTGTTTCCTATGGAAGAGGGTAGGAGGCAGAGTGCTAATATAGATATATAGGGGAGAAGAGGACAGGGCTTTTATGAAATGAATGCAGTCAAATCTTGGGAAAAGTTTCTTAAGTAGCATGAATGTTAGAGAGAGGATTCATGCAATTTCAACTTTAGCCGTGTCTAAAAATATCAAGACAAAGCCAGCAGTTTTTGAAAAATAAATTCTTCTCCACAAAACTATTAATGAGACAGATGAGGTGTTTCCTTTATTTTTTTTCTTCCAATTACTTGGGTTTCATAGTCACATATTCAAGGGAGCGTACCGCTGTTTGGTAAAATGAGAGAATTCCACATCATGTTTTTGTTTGTTTGTTTTTAAAGATGAAAGAGCTGAACAACCTTGTTTGGTGTTAGCAATACCACCAGATTGTTCAAATTTCTTTAGAATCGTACTCCTTAAATTACACTGTGATGTAGTTTCAAAAATGGTCTGTAATGGCCTGTGAATTGACAGCTCATTAGGACATTCTTCAGTTTGGCTGAAACCAAAAAACCTGAAACCGTCGAAACTGAAAGAAAATGGGGTTTGCCAAATTCTGCTTCTTACACTTTCACCTACCACGCCGTGTTCAAATAGTGTGCTTGAAAAGTATCGGAAACTTAAGGTACTCTTAATTTCAGTATAGTTTCACCAAAGTGGTATTCGTTGTGAGAAAGCCATAATCTCATCAGTAATGCCTTTCGAAAAGATCCAACGGAAAATATGAACTAGCAACTCATCATGACAAGAAAGTAAAACTCAGGAAAAATGCTAAGGCAGAGCAGCTTCAGGCTTCAGTGTGAAACTATCATAGTCTGGGCGCAGTGGCTCACGCCTATAGTCCCTTCACTTTGGGAAGGCAAGTTGGGGCAGATCACCTGAAGTCGGCAGTTGAAGACCACCCTGGCCCAAACGGTGAAACCTCCTCTACACTTTAAACAAAAGACAAAAATTTGCCTGGCGTGGTGGCGTGCTCATTTAGTCCCAGCTACTCTGGATGCTGAGGCAGGAGAACGCCTTGTGCCCAGGATGCGGAGGCTGCAGTGAGCTGAGCTCAGGCCACTGTAATCCAGCCTGGGGGACAGAGGGAGACTCTGTCTCAAAAATAAATCAATAAGTACATAAATAAATAAATAAAATGAAATGAAATTGAAATAATATTTTCATATTCCCCTCACCCAGCCCATTTTATTTTCAGAGTACTGGATAAACCACCAGTTTCCCTGTGCGTTAGAGATTTTTTTTTCTCAGACATTGAAGTTTTCTAAGTGCAACTTCATAAAAAGTCTCATTTTTAGCGTAGATAGTTTCTTTATGGTTGTGAAACGTGACCTTTGCGATTCTGTGAGGAAGACTGAATTCTGAAATACCCCCTGCATTTCCCGCCCCTCGCGTCCCAGGGGAGTCCGTGGTGGGGCTGGGGCCAGGGTCCCCAGGTCGCCGGGGCGGCGTGGGAACCCCAAGCCGGGGCACAGCCCGCGCCCCCGGAGGCCTCCGCGCGGCAGGGGCAGGTGCAAGCCATCCGGGCGCCCCCCCAGGCGGGGCTCCTCCAGGAGCCGGGGCGCTCGTCTGCACTCCCCTCCGGCCTGCTGGATGAGCTCCTGGCGAGCCCGGAGTTTCTGCAGCGGGCGCAACCTTTCCTAGAAACGGAGGCCCCGGGGGAGCTGGAGGCCTCGGAAGAGGCCGCCTCGCTGGAACCACCCCTCAGCGAGGAAGAATACCGGGCTCTGCTGGAGGAGCTTTAAAAGGACGCGGGGCTGGGACGGGGTCGGGGCAGGGCGGTGGCCGGTGGCCTCTCTTTCGCGGGGAACACCTGGCTCGGCGTGGCGGGGCGTGTCTTCCCTCCGGGCCGACCCGCCTGGGATTCCTGCCTTCCAGGTCTAGGCCCGGTGAGAGACTCCACAGAGCGGAGAGCTGCCATTCTTTCCTGGGCATCCCGGGGAACCCAGCGCCGGCCCAGGTACCAGCAGGTGGGCCGTCTACTGCGCACGCGCGGGTTCGCGGGCAGCCGCCTAGGCTCTGGGAGCAGCCCGGGCAGAGCTCTCGTGCCTTTCCGCCACCCCACCCCGGCCTGAACAACCCCTCGCCACCCCCACCCCCCACCCCCGGAAAATGCGTCCTCCCCTGGGCTGGGTGGAGAACCCCGTCCCGCGAAACACCGGGCCCGCGCAGCGTCCGGGCCCGCCATCCCTCCGGCGGCGGCTCGCCTCCTCTGCGCCTCCGCTCCACCGTCGCCCGCCCGGGCCCCTGCAGCCTCCCAGCTGCCACCGTGGAGCGCCTGGCGGCTGAACGCAGACCCCAGGCCCCGCGCACGCCGGCGATGCCGACCGTTCCAGGCGGGAGGGAAGGCGGGCAGAGATGGAGAGACGAACGGGAGACCCAGAGGGGCCGAAGGATGGGCGGAGGGAAGTTGGGAGGGAGGGAGGGAGAGAGAGGGAGGCAGTGAGGAACGGAGGGAGAGACAGAGCGACGCAGGGACAGAGGGCGGGCGGGAGGGAGCCAGGGACAGAGGGAGGAAGGCAGAGAGGAAAAGCGGTCTCCGGCCTCCGGGAGCAACGGGACCCCCGCGCTCCGGGAAAAGGGTAAGCGCCCGGCGCGGGCGGAGGGCTGGGCCCACGGCCGCCGCGTCGGGCCGGCGGGGCACCCGTTCGCCCCGATTCCGTGGCCCAACGAACGGGCGGCTTCCTCAGAGACAAAAGACCGGGACCCGGGTTGCCGTCGGGTTTTCACCCGCGTGGTTCACAGACCGCACATCCCCCGGCTGAGCCTCGCAACGGAGCGCCAGGCCGACAGCCCCGACCACAGAGGAGCCACACTCAGGACGACTGAAGCGTGATTTGGGATTCCACGCTGCTGTGCCCTCTGCAAGGGGGCCTGTTGCTCACGTCTCTCCGGCCCCCGAAAGGCTGAGCATGTTGACTGTTTGCTTCCGGAGCTCTGCGGGCACCCACAGGCATCCAGGGAAGGGTGGAAGACCGGCATGGTGTCTCTTCGCTCTCCTTGCGAGTTTCCAAACCGGCCACACTGCAGACTCCCCACGTTGCGGGACACAGGAATCACATCGTCAGGCCATCACGCCGGGGATGCATCCTTTCCCTGGGGTCTCGCTCTGGTCTTCTGCGTGGGAATGAACGAGAGCCACACGCCTGTGCGTGTGTGAGACTGTCACGGCCACGGCGACACCCACAGGCAGTGCCTCCTTCACGGAGAGAGGGCCTGGAAAACTCAAGACTCCCACGGAGGTTCAGTTCCACACTCCCCTCCACCCTTCCAGGCTGGATTCTCCCTGCTGAAGGCGCGTGGGAGCCCAGAGGGCGGCCTCCAGTTCCCGCGGGATTCCTGGAGAGGTCCGGAGAGCCAGCCCCCGAAACCCGCCCCCCTCACCCCTTCCCCCTCTCCCCCTTCCGCTTCGTCCCTCCCGCCCCCACCACCAGCGTCACCACCACCACCACCACCACCACCACCACAGCACCCCCTCCCCACGGCCCCAGGGGGCCTCCACGCCCTGGGACCCTTCCGGAGGGCGGGCTGTCCCAGGGCTCACCGCCATTCATGAAGGGGTGGAGCCTGCCTGCCTGTGGGCCTTTATAAGAGCGGCTGGCTGGCTGTCCGGGCCTGCCTCCTGGCTGCACCTGCGCCCAGTGCACAGGCCGGCTGAGGTGCCCGGGAGCCCGCGGGCCTCTCTCTGCCCGTGTCCGTCCGTGAAATTCCGGCCGGGGCTCCCCGCGATGGCTCTCCCGACACCTTCGGACGGCCCCCTCCCCGCGGAAGCCCGAGGACGAGGACGGCGAAGGAGACTCGTCTGGACCCCGAGCCAAAGCGAGGCCCTGCGAGCCTGCTTTGAGCGGAACCCGTACCCGGGCATCGCCACCAGAGAAGGGCTGGCCCAGGCCATCGGCGTTCCGGAGCCCAGGGTCCAGATTTGGTTTCAGAATGAGAGGTCACGCCAGCTGAGGCAGCACCGGCGGGAATCTCGGCCCTGGCCCGGGAGACGCGGCCCGCAAGAAGGCAGGCGAAAGCGGACCGCCGTCACCGGATCCCAGACCGCCCTGCTCCTCCGCGCCTTTGAGAAGGATCGCTTTCCAGGCATCGCCGCCAGGGAAGAACTGGCCAGAGAGACGGGCCTCCCGGAGTCCAGGATTCAGATCTGGTTTCAGAATCGACGGGCCAGGCACCCGGGACAGGGTGGCAGGGCGCCCGCGCACGCAGGCGGCCTGTGCAACGCGGCCCCCGGTGGGTGTCACCCTGCTCCTTCGTGGGTCGCCTTCGCCCACGCCGGGGCGTGGGGAACGGCGCTTCCCGCACCCCGCGTGCCCTGCGCGCCTGGGGCTCTCCCCCAGGGGGCTTTCGTGAGCCAGGGAGCGAGGGCCGTCCCCGTGCTCCAGCCCAGCCAGGCCGCGCCGGCACGAGGGATCTCCCAAGCGGCCCCGGCACGCGCGGATTTTGCCTACGCTGCCCTGGCTCCCCCGGACGGGGCGCTCTCCCACCCTCAGGCTCCTCGGTGGCCTGTGCACCCGAGCAAAGGCCGGGAGGACCGGGACCCGCAGCGCGACGGCCTGCCGGGCCCTTGCGCGGTGGGACAGCCTGGGCCGGCTCAGGCGGGGCCACAGGGCCAAGGTGGGCTTGCGCCACCCGCGTGCCAGGGGAGTCCGTGGTGGGGCTGGGGCCAGGGTCCCCAGGTCGCCGGGGCGGCGTGGGAACCCCAAGCCGGGGCAGCCCCACCTCCCCAACCCGCGCCCCCGGAGGCCTCCGCGGGGCAGGGGCAGGTGCAGGCCATCCGGGCGCCCCCCGAGGCGGGGCTCCTCCAGGAGCCGGGGCGCTCGTCTGCACTCCCCTCCGGCCTGCTGGATGAGCTCCTGGCGAGCCCGGAGTTTCTGCAGCGGGCGCAACCTTTCCTAGAAACGGAGGCCCCGGGGGAGCTGGAGGCCTCGGAAGAGGCGGCCTCGCTGGAACCACCCCTCAGCGAGGAAGAATACCGGGCTCTGCTGGAGGAGCTTTAAAAGGACGCGGGGCTGGGACGGGGTCGGGGCAGGGCGGTGGCCGGTGGCCTCTCTTTCGCGGGGAACACCTGGCTCGGCGTGGCGGGGCGTGTCTTCCCTCCGGGCCGACCCGCCTGGGATTCCTGCCTTCCAGGTCTAGGCCCGGTGAGAGACTCCACAGAGCGGAGAGCTGCCATTCTTTCCTGGGCATCCCGGGGATCCCAGCACCGGCCCAGGTACCAGCAGGTGGGCCGTCTACTGCGCACGCGCGGGTTCGCGGGCAGCCGCCTAGGCTCTGGGAGCAGCCCGGGCAGAGCTCTCGTGCCTTTCCGCCACCCCACCCCGGCCTGAACAACCCCTCGCCACCCCCAACCCCCACCCCCCACCACACACCCCCGGGAAATGCGTCCTCCCCTGGGCTGGGTGGAGAACCCCGTCCCGCGAAACACCGGGCCCGCGCAGCGTTCGGGCCCGCCATCCCTCCGGCGGCGGCTCGCCTCCTCTGCGCCTCCGCTCCACCGTCGCCCGCCCGCCCGCCCGCCCGCCCGTGCCCCTGCAGCCTCCCAGCTGCCACCGTGGAGCGCCTGGCGGCTGAACGCAGACCCCAGGCCCCGCGCACGCCGGCGATGCCGACCGTTCCAGGCGGGAGGGAAGGCGGGCAGAGATGGAGAGACGAACGGGAGACCCAGAGGGGCCGAAGGATGGGCGGAGGGAAGTTGGGAGGGAGGGAGGGAGGGAGGTAGGGAGGGAGGGAGGGAAGGAGAGAGAGGGAGGCAGTGAGGAACGGAGGGAGAGACAGAGCGACGCAGGGACAGAGGGCGGGCGGGAGGGAGCCAGGGACAGAGGGAGGAAGGCAGAGAGAAAAAACGGTCTCCGGCCTCCGAGAGCAACGAGACCCCCGCGCTCCGAGAAAAGGGTAAGCTCCAGGCCCGGGCTGAGGGCTGGGCCCACGGCCGCCGCGTCGGGCCGGCGGGGCACCCATTCGCCCCGATTCCGTGGCCCAAGGAACGGGCGGCTTCCTCAGAGACAAAAGACCGGGACCCGGGTTGCCGTCGGGTTTTCACCCGCGTGGTTCACAGACCGCACATCCCCAGGCTGAGCCTCGCAACGGAGCGCCAGGCCGACAGCCCCGACCACAGAGGAGCCACACTCAGGACGACTGAACCGTGATTTGGGATTCCACGCTGCTGTGCCCTCTGCAAGGGGGCCTGTTGCTCACTTCGCTCCGGCCCCCGAAAGGCTGAGCATGTTGACTGTTTGCTTCCGGAGCTCTGCGGGCACCCACAGGCATCCAGGAACGGGTGGAAGACCGGCATGGTGTCTCTTCGCTCTCCTTGCCAGTTTCCAAACCGGCCACACTGCAGACTCCCCATGTTGCGGGACACAGGAATCCATCATCAGGCCATCACGCCGGGGATGCATCTTTTCCCTGGGGTCTCGCTCTGGTCTTCTGCGAGAAGACCTCCCAAGGTGCTGGGATTACAGGTCTGAGCCACCGCGCCCGACCTGTACTTGTGTCTTTTCCAAAATTGACTATTTTGGGATAAGCTTAACATCCTCACTGCCTGCCTTTGCCCCCCACAAGTAATTAGCATACGCCTAAATAAAGTTTAAGCAAGCTAGCTCCACTATTCCCAAGCATGTATTATCTAGGGTCTAGTCTTTAGAAGTATAAAGGACAAATCGTACGAGTACAACTACAGAAAATGTTGTACCCAAACTGGAAAGGCTTAAGTGATCAATTGACGGATTTGTGTTTCCTATGGAAGAGGGTAGGAGGCAGAGTGCTAATATAGATATATAGGGGAGAAGAGGACAGGGCTTTTATGAAATGAATGCAGTCAAATCTTGGGAAAAGTTTCTTAAGTAGCATGAATGTTAGAGAGAGGATTCATGCAATTTCAACTTTAGCCGTGTCTAAAAATATCAAGACAAAGCCAGCAGTTTTTGAAAAATAAATTCTTCTCCACAAAACTATTAATGAGACAGATGAGGTGTTTCCTTTATTTTTTTTCTTCCAATTACTTGGGTTTCATAGTCACATATTCAAGGGAGCGTACCGCTGTTTGGTAAAATGAGAGAATTCCACATCATGTTTTTGTTTGTTTGTTTTTAAAGATGAAAGAGCTGAACAACCTTGTTTGGTGTTAGCAATACCACCAGATTGTTCAAATTTCTTTAGAATCGTACTCCTTAAATTACACTGTGATGTAGTTTCAAAAATGGTCTGTAATGGCCTGTGAATTGACAGCTCATTAGGACATTCTTCAGTTTGGCTGAAACCAAAAAACCTGAAACCGTCGAAACTGAAAGAAAATGGGGTTTGCCAAATTCTGCTTCTTACACTTTCACCTACCACGCCGTGTTCAAATAGTGTGCTTGAAAAGTATCGGAAACTTAAGGTACTCTTAATTTCAGTATAGTTTCACCAAAGTGGTATTCGTTGTGAGAAAGCCATAATCTCATCAGTAATGCCTTTCGAAAAGATCCAACGGAAAATATGAACTAGCAACTCATCATGACAAGAAAGTAAAACTCAGGAAAAATGCTAAGGCAGAGCAGCTTCAGGCTTCAGTGTGAAACTATCATAGTCTGGGCGCAGTGGCTCACGCCTATAGTCCCTTCACTTTGGGAAGGCAAGTTGGGGCAGATCACCTGAAGTCGGCAGTTGAAGACCACCCTGGCCCAAACGGTGAAACCTCCTCTACACTTTAAACAAAAGACAAAAATTTGCCTGGCGTGGTGGCGTGCTCATTTAGTCCCAGCTACTCTGGATGCTGAGGCAGGAGAACGCCTTGTGCCCAGGATGCGGAGGCTGCAGTGAGCTGAGCTCAGGCCACTGTAATCCAGCCTGGGGGACAGAGGGAGACTCTGTCTCAAAAATAAATCAATAAGTACATAAATAAATAAATAAAATGAAATGAAATTGAAATAATATTTTCATATTCCCCTCACCCAGCCCATTTTATTTTCAGAGTACTGGATAAACCACCAGTTTCCCTGTGCGTTAGAGATTTTTTTTTCTCAGACATTGAAGTTTTCTAAGTGCAACTTCATAAAAAGTCTCATTTTTAGCGTAGATAGTTTCTTTATGGTTGTGAAACGTGACCTTTGCGATTCTGTGAGGAAGACTGAATTCTGAAATACCCCCTGCATTTCCCGCCCCTCGCGTCCCAGGGGAGTCCGTGGTGGGGCTGGGGCCAGGGTCCCCAGGTCGCCGGGGCGGCGTGGGAACCCCAAGCCGGGGCACAGCCCGCGCCCCCGGAGGCCTCCGCGCGGCAGGGGCAGGTGCAAGCCATCCGGGCGCCCCCCCAGGCGGGGCTCCTCCAGGAGCCGGGGCGCTCGTCTGCACTCCCCTCCGGCCTGCTGGATGAGCTCCTGGCGAGCCCGGAGTTTCTGCAGCGGGCGCAACCTTTCCTAGAAACGGAGGCCCCGGGGGAGCTGGAGGCCTCGGAAGAGGCCGCCTCGCTGGAACCACCCCTCAGCGAGGAAGAATACCGGGCTCTGCTGGAGGAGCTTTAAAAGGACGCGGGGCTGGGACGGGGTCGGGGCAGGGCGGTGGCCGGTGGCCTCTCTTTCGCGGGGAACACCTGGCTCGGCGTGGCGGGGCGTGTCTTCCCTCCGGGCCGACCCGCCTGGGATTCCTGCCTTCCAGGTCTAGGCCCGGTGAGAGACTCCACAGAGCGGAGAGCTGCCATTCTTTCCTGGGCATCCCGGGGAACCCAGCGCCGGCCCAGGTACCAGCAGGTGGGCCGTCTACTGCGCACGCGCGGGTTCGCGGGCAGCCGCCTAGGCTCTGGGAGCAGCCCGGGCAGAGCTCTCGTGCCTTTCCGCCACCCCACCCCGGCCTGAACAACCCCTCGCCACCCCCACCCCCCACCCCCGGAAAATGCGTCCTCCCCTGGGCTGGGTGGAGAACCCCGTCCCGCGAAACACCGGGCCCGCGCAGCGTCCGGGCCCGCCATCCCTCCGGCGGCGGCTCGCCTCCTCTGCGCCTCCGCTCCACCGTCGCCCGCCCGGGCCCCTGCAGCCTCCCAGCTGCCACCGTGGAGCGCCTGGCGGCTGAACGCAGACCCCAGGCCCCGCGCACGCCGGCGATGCCGACCGTTCCAGGCGGGAGGGAAGGCGGGCAGAGATGGAGAGACGAACGGGAGACCCAGAGGGGCCGAAGGATGGGCGGAGGGAAGTTGGGAGGGAGGGAGGGAGAGAGAGGGAGGCAGTGAGGAACGGAGGGAGAGACAGAGCGACGCAGGGACAGAGGGCGGGCGGGAGGGAGCCAGGGACAGAGGGAGGAAGGCAGAGAGGAAAAGCGGTCTCCGGCCTCCGGGAGCAACGGGACCCCCGCGCTCCGGGAAAAGGGTAAGCGCCCGGCGCGGGCGGAGGGCTGGGCCCACGGCCGCCGCGTCGGGCCGGCGGGGCACCCGTTCGCCCCGATTCCGTGGCCCAACGAACGGGCGGCTTCCTCAGAGACAAAAGACCGGGACCCGGGTTGCCGTCGGGTTTTCACCCGCGTGGTTCACAGACCGCACATCCCCCGGCTGAGCCTCGCAACGGAGCGCCAGGCCGACAGCCCCGACCACAGAGGAGCCACACTCAGGACGACTGAAGCGTGATTTGGGATTCCACGCTGCTGTGCCCTCTGCAAGGGGGCCTGTTGCTCACGTCTCTCCGGCCCCCGAAAGGCTGAGCATGTTGACTGTTTGCTTCCGGAGCTCTGCGGGCACCCACAGGCATCCAGGGAAGGGTGGAAGACCGGCATGGTGTCTCTTCGCTCTCCTTGCGAGTTTCCAAACCGGCCACACTGCAGACTCCCCACGTTGCGGGACACAGGAATCACATCGTCAGGCCATCACGCCGGGGATGCATCCTTTCCCTGGGGTCTCGCTCTGGTCTTCTGCGTGGGAATGAACGAGAGCCACACGCCTGTGCGTGTGTGAGACTGTCACGGCCACGGCGACACCCACAGGCAGTGCCTCCTTCACGGAGAGAGGGCCTGGAAAACTCAAGACTCCCACGGAGGTTCAGTTCCACACTCCCCTCCACCCTTCCAGGCTGGATTCTCCCTGCTGAAGGCGCGTGGGAGCCCAGAGGGCGGCCTCCAGTTCCCGCGGGATTCCTGGAGAGGTCCGGAGAGCCAGCCCCCGAAACCCGCCCCCCTCACCCCTTCCCCCTCTCCCCCTTCCGCTTCGTCCCTCCCGCCCCCACCACCAGCGTCACCACCACCACCACCACCACCACCACAGCACCCCCTCCCCACGGCCCCAGGGGGCCTCCACGCCCTGGGACCCTTCCGGAGGGCGGGCTGTCCCAGGGCTCACCGCCATTCATGAAGGGGTGGAGCCTGCCTGCCTGTGGGCCTTTATAAGAGCGGCTGGCTGGCTGTCCGGGCCTGCCTCCTGGCTGCACCTGCGCCCAGTGCACAGGCCGGCTGAGGTGCCCGGGAGCCCGCGGGCCTCTCTCTGCCCGTGTCCGTCCGTGAAATTCCGGCCGGGGCTCCCCGCGATGGCTCTCCCGACACCTTCGGACGGCCCCCTCCCCGCGGAAGCCCGAGGACGAGGACGGCGAAGGAGACTCGTCTGGACCCCGAGCCAAAGCGAGGCCCTGCGAGCCTGCTTTGAGCGGAACCCGTACCCGGGCATCGCCACCAGAGAAGGGCTGGCCCAGGCCATCGGCGTTCCGGAGCCCAGGGTCCAGATTTGGTTTCAGAATGAGAGGTCACGCCAGCTGAGGCAGCACCGGCGGGAATCTCGGCCCTGGCCCGGGAGACGCGGCCCGCAAGAAGGCAGGCGAAAGCGGACCGCCGTCACCGGATCCCAGACCGCCCTGCTCCTCCGCGCCTTTGAGAAGGATCGCTTTCCAGGCATCGCCGCCAGGGAAGAACTGGCCAGAGAGACGGGCCTCCCGGAGTCCAGGATTCAGATCTGGTTTCAGAATCGACGGGCCAGGCACCCGGGACAGGGTGGCAGGGCGCCCGCGCACGCAGGCGGCCTGTGCAACGCGGCCCCCGGTGGGTGTCACCCTGCTCCTTCGTGGGTCGCCTTCGCCCACGCCGGGGCGTGGGGAACGGCGCTTCCCGCACCCCGCGTGCCCTGCGCGCCTGGGGCTCTCCCCCAGGGGGCTTTCGTGAGCCAGGGAGCGAGGGCCGTCCCCGTGCTCCAGCCCAGCCAGGCCGCGCCGGCACGAGGGATCTCCCAAGCGGCCCCGGCACGCGCGGATTTTGCCTACGCTGCCCTGGCTCCCCCGGACGGGGCGCTCTCCCACCCTCAGGCTCCTCGGTGGCCTGTGCACCCGAGCAAAGGCCGGGAGGACCGGGACCCGCAGCGCGACGGCCTGCCGGGCCCTTGCGCGGTGGGACAGCCTGGGCCGGCTCAGGCGGGGCCACAGGGCCAAGGTGGGCTTGCGCCACCCGCGTGCCAGGGGAGTCCGTGGTGGGGCTGGGGCCAGGGTCCCCAGGTCGCCGGGGCGGCGTGGGAACCCCAAGCCGGGGCAGCCCCACCTCCCCAACCCGCGCCCCCGGAGGCCTCCGCGGGGCAGGGGCAGGTGCAAGCCATCCGGGCGCCCCCCGAGGCGGGGCTCCTCCAGGAGCCGGGGCGCTCGTCTGCACTCCCCTCCGGCCTGCTGGATGAGCTCCTGGCGAGCCCGGAGTTTCTGCAGCGGGCGCAACCTTTCCTAGAAACGGAGGCCCCGGGGGAGCTGGAGGCCTCGGAAGAGGCGGCCTCGCTGGAACCACCCCTCAGCGAGGAAGAATACCGGGCTCTGCTGGAGGAGCTTTAAAAGGACGCGGGGCTGGGACGGGGTCGGGGCAGGGCGGTGGCCGGTGGCCTCTCTTTCGCGGGGAACACCTGGCTCGGCGTGGCGGGGCGTGTCTTCCCTCCGGGCCGACCCGCCTGGGATTCCTGCCTTCCAGGTCTAGGCCCGGTGAGAGACTCCACAGAGCGGAGAGCTGCCATTCTTTCCTGGGCATCCCGGGGATCCCAGCACCGGCCCAGGTACCAGCAGGTGGGCCGTCTACTGCGCACGCGCGGGTTCGCGGGCAGCCGCCTAGGCTCTGGGAGCAGCCCGGGCAGAGCTCTCGTGCCTTTCCGCCACCCCACCCCGGCCTGAACAACCCCTCGCCACCCCCAACCCCCACCCCCCACCACACACCCCCGGGAAATGCGTCCTCCCCTGGGCTGGGTGGAGAACCCCGTCCCGCGAAACACCGGGCCCGCGCAGCGTTCGGGCCCGCCATCCCTCCGGCGGCGGCTCGCCTCCTCTGCGCCTCCGCTCCACCGTCGCCCGCCCGCCCGCCCGCCCGCCCGTGCCCCTGCAGCCTCCCAGCTGCCACCGTGGAGCGCCTGGCGGCTGAACGCAGACCCCAGGCCCCGCGCACGCCGGCGATGCCGACCGTTCCAGGCGGGAGGGAAGGCGGGCAGAGATGGAGAGACGAACGGGAGACCCAGAGGGGCCGAAGGATGGGCGGAGGGAAGTTGGGAGGGAGGGAGGGAGGGAGGTAGGGAGGGAGGGAGGGAAGGAGAGAGAGGGAGGCAGTGAGGAACGGAGGGAGAGACAGAGCGACGCAGGGACAGAGGGCGGGCGGGAGGGAGCCAGGGACAGAGGGAGGAAGGCAGAGAGAAAAAACGGTCTCCGGCCTCCGAGAGCAACGAGACCCCCGCGCTCCGAGAAAAGGGTAAGCTCCAGGCCCGGGCTGAGGGCTGGGCCCACGGCCGCCGCGTCGGGCCGGCGGGGCACCCATTCGCCCCGATTCCGTGGCCCAAGGAACGGGCGGCTTCCTCAGAGACAAAAGACCGGGACCCGGGTTGCCGTCGGGTTTTCACCCGCGTGGTTCACAGACCGCACATCCCCAGGCTGAGCCTCGCAACGGAGCGCCAGGCCGACAGCCCCGACCACAGAGGAGCCACACTCAGGACGACTGAACCGTGATTTGGGATTCCACGCTGCTGTGCCCTCTGCAAGGGGGCCTGTTGCTCACTTCGCTCCGGCCCCCGAAAGGCTGAGCATGTTGACTGTTTGCTTCCGGAGCTCTGCGGGCACCCACAGGCATCCAGGAACGGGTGGAAGACCGGCATGGTGTCTCTTCGCTCTCCTTGCCAGTTTCCAAACCGGCCACACTGCAGACTCCCCATGTTGCGGGACACAGGAATCCATCATCAGGCCATCACGCCGGGGATGCATCTTTTCCCTGGGGTCTCGCTCTGGTCTTCTGCGAGAAGACCTCCCAAGGTGCTGGGATTACAGGTCTGAGCCACCGCGCCCGACCTGTACTTGTGTCTTTTCCAAAATTGACTATTTTGGGATAAGCTTAACATCCTCACTGCCTGCCTTTGCCCCCCACAAGTAATTAGCATACGCCTAAATAAAGTTTAAGCAAGCTAGCTCCACTATTCCCAAGCATGTATTATCTAGGGTCTAGTCTTTAGAAGTATAAAGGACAAATCGTACGAGTACAACTACAGAAAATGTTGTACCCAAACTGGAAAGGCTTAAGTGATCAATTGACGGATTTGTGTTTCCTATGGAAGAGGGTAGGAGGCAGAGTGCTAATATAGATATATAGGGGAGAAGAGGACAGGGCTTTTATGAAATGAATGCAGTCAAATCTTGGGAAAAGTTTCTTAAGTAGCATGAATGTTAGAGAGAGGATTCATGCAATTTCAACTTTAGCCGTGTCTAAAAATATCAAGACAAAGCCAGCAGTTTTTGAAAAATAAATTCTTCTCCACAAAACTATTAATGAGACAGATGAGGTGTTTCCTTTATTTTTTTTCTTCCAATTACTTGGGTTTCATAGTCACATATTCAAGGGAGCGTACCGCTGTTTGGTAAAATGAGAGAATTCCACATCATGTTTTTGTTTGTTTGTTTTTAAAGATGAAAGAGCTGAACAACCTTGTTTGGTGTTAGCAATACCACCAGATTGTTCAAATTTCTTTAGAATCGTACTCCTTAAATTACACTGTGATGTAGTTTCAAAAATGGTCTGTAATGGCCTGTGAATTGACAGCTCATTAGGACATTCTTCAGTTTGGCTGAAACCAAAAAACCTGAAACCGTCGAAACTGAAAGAAAATGGGGTTTGCCAAATTCTGCTTCTTACACTTTCACCTACCACGCCGTGTTCAAATAGTGTGCTTGAAAAGTATCGGAAACTTAAGGTACTCTTAATTTCAGTATAGTTTCACCAAAGTGGTATTCGTTGTGAGAAAGCCATAATCTCATCAGTAATGCCTTTCGAAAAGATCCAACGGAAAATATGAACTAGCAACTCATCATGACAAGAAAGTAAAACTCAGGAAAAATGCTAAGGCAGAGCAGCTTCAGGCTTCAGTGTGAAACTATCATAGTCTGGGCGCAGTGGCTCACGCCTATAGTCCCTTCACTTTGGGAAGGCAAGTTGGGGCAGATCACCTGAAGTCGGCAGTTGAAGACCACCCTGGCCCAAACGGTGAAACCTCCTCTACACTTTAAACAAAAGACAAAAATTTGCCTGGCGTGGTGGCGTGCTCATTTAGTCCCAGCTACTCTGGATGCTGAGGCAGGAGAACGCCTTGTGCCCAGGATGCGGAGGCTGCAGTGAGCTGAGCTCAGGCCACTGTAATCCAGCCTGGGGGACAGAGGGAGACTCTGTCTCAAAAATAAATCAATAAGTACATAAATAAATAAATAAAATGAAATGAAATTGAAATAATATTTTCATATTCCCCTCACCCAGCCCATTTTATTTTCAGAGTACTGGATAAACCACCAGTTTCCCTGTGCGTTAGAGATTTTTTTTTCTCAGACATTGAAGTTTTCTAAGTGCAACTTCATAAAAAGTCTCATTTTTAGCGTAGATAGTTTCTTTATGGTTGTGAAACGTGACCTTTGCGATTCTGTGAGGAAGACTGAATTCTGAAATACCCCCTGCATTTCCCGCCCCTCGCGTCCCAGGGGAGTCCGTGGTGGGGCTGGGGCCAGGGTCCCCAGGTCGCCGGGGCGGCGTGGGAACCCCAAGCCGGGGCACAGCCCGCGCCCCCGGAGGCCTCCGCGCGGCAGGGGCAGGTGCAAGCCATCCGGGCGCCCCCCCAGGCGGGGCTCCTCCAGGAGCCGGGGCGCTCGTCTGCACTCCCCTCCGGCCTGCTGGATGAGCTCCTGGCGAGCCCGGAGTTTCTGCAGCGGGCGCAACCTTTCCTAGAAACGGAGGCCCCGGGGGAGCTGGAGGCCTCGGAAGAGGCCGCCTCGCTGGAACCACCCCTCAGCGAGGAAGAATACCGGGCTCTGCTGGAGGAGCTTTAAAAGGACGCGGGGCTGGGACGGGGTCGGGGCAGGGCGGTGGCCGGTGGCCTCTCTTTCGCGGGGAACACCTGGCTCGGCGTGGCGGGGCGTGTCTTCCCTCCGGGCCGACCCGCCTGGGATTCCTGCCTTCCAGGTCTAGGCCCGGTGAGAGACTCCACAGAGCGGAGAGCTGCCATTCTTTCCTGGGCATCCCGGGGAACCCAGCGCCGGCCCAGGTACCAGCAGGTGGGCCGTCTACTGCGCACGCGCGGGTTCGCGGGCAGCCGCCTAGGCTCTGGGAGCAGCCCGGGCAGAGCTCTCGTGCCTTTCCGCCACCCCACCCCGGCCTGAACAACCCCTCGCCACCCCCACCCCCCACCCCCGGAAAATGCGTCCTCCCCTGGGCTGGGTGGAGAACCCCGTCCCGCGAAACACCGGGCCCGCGCAGCGTCCGGGCCCGCCATCCCTCCGGCGGCGGCTCGCCTCCTCTGCGCCTCCGCTCCACCGTCGCCCGCCCGGGCCCCTGCAGCCTCCCAGCTGCCACCGTGGAGCGCCTGGCGGCTGAACGCAGACCCCAGGCCCCGCGCACGCCGGCGATGCCGACCGTTCCAGGCGGGAGGGAAGGCGGGCAGAGATGGAGAGACGAACGGGAGACCCAGAGGGGCCGAAGGATGGGCGGAGGGAAGTTGGGAGGGAGGGAGGGAGAGAGAGGGAGGCAGTGAGGAACGGAGGGAGAGACAGAGCGACGCAGGGACAGAGGGCGGGCGGGAGGGAGCCAGGGACAGAGGGAGGAAGGCAGAGAGGAAAAGCGGTCTCCGGCCTCCGGGAGCAACGGGACCCCCGCGCTCCGGGAAAAGGGTAAGCGCCCGGCGCGGGCGGAGGGCTGGGCCCACGGCCGCCGCGTCGGGCCGGCGGGGCACCCGTTCGCCCCGATTCCGTGGCCCAACGAACGGGCGGCTTCCTCAGAGACAAAAGACCGGGACCCGGGTTGCCGTCGGGTTTTCACCCGCGTGGTTCACAGACCGCACATCCCCCGGCTGAGCCTCGCAACGGAGCGCCAGGCCGACAGCCCCGACCACAGAGGAGCCACACTCAGGACGACTGAAGCGTGATTTGGGATTCCACGCTGCTGTGCCCTCTGCAAGGGGGCCTGTTGCTCACGTCTCTCCGGCCCCCGAAAGGCTGAGCATGTTGACTGTTTGCTTCCGGAGCTCTGCGGGCACCCACAGGCATCCAGGGAAGGGTGGAAGACCGGCATGGTGTCTCTTCGCTCTCCTTGCGAGTTTCCAAACCGGCCACACTGCAGACTCCCCACGTTGCGGGACACAGGAATCACATCGTCAGGCCATCACGCCGGGGATGCATCCTTTCCCTGGGGTCTCGCTCTGGTCTTCTGCGTGGGAATGAACGAGAGCCACACGCCTGTGCGTGTGTGAGACTGTCACGGCCACGGCGACACCCACAGGCAGTGCCTCCTTCACGGAGAGAGGGCCTGGAAAACTCAAGACTCCCACGGAGGTTCAGTTCCACACTCCCCTCCACCCTTCCAGGCTGGATTCTCCCTGCTGAAGGCGCGTGGGAGCCCAGAGGGCGGCCTCCAGTTCCCGCGGGATTCCTGGAGAGGTCCGGAGAGCCAGCCCCCGAAACCCGCCCCCCTCACCCCTTCCCCCTCTCCCCCTTCCGCTTCGTCCCTCCCGCCCCCACCACCAGCGTCACCACCACCACCACCACCACCACCACAGCACCCCCTCCCCACGGCCCCAGGGGGCCTCCACGCCCTGGGACCCTTCCGGAGGGCGGGCTGTCCCAGGGCTCACCGCCATTCATGAAGGGGTGGAGCCTGCCTGCCTGTGGGCCTTTATAAGAGCGGCTGGCTGGCTGTCCGGGCCTGCCTCCTGGCTGCACCTGCGCCCAGTGCACAGGCCGGCTGAGGTGCCCGGGAGCCCGCGGGCCTCTCTCTGCCCGTGTCCGTCCGTGAAATTCCGGCCGGGGCTCCCCGCGATGGCTCTCCCGACACCTTCGGACGGCCCCCTCCCCGCGGAAGCCCGAGGACGAGGACGGCGAAGGAGACTCGTCTGGACCCCGAGCCAAAGCGAGGCCCTGCGAGCCTGCTTTGAGCGGAACCCGTACCCGGGCATCGCCACCAGAGAAGGGCTGGCCCAGGCCATCGGCGTTCCGGAGCCCAGGGTCCAGATTTGGTTTCAGAATGAGAGGTCACGCCAGCTGAGGCAGCACCGGCGGGAATCTCGGCCCTGGCCCGGGAGACGCGGCCCGCAAGAAGGCAGGCGAAAGCGGACCGCCGTCACCGGATCCCAGACCGCCCTGCTCCTCCGCGCCTTTGAGAAGGATCGCTTTCCAGGCATCGCCGCCAGGGAAGAACTGGCCAGAGAGACGGGCCTCCCGGAGTCCAGGATTCAGATCTGGTTTCAGAATCGACGGGCCAGGCACCCGGGACAGGGTGGCAGGGCGCCCGCGCACGCAGGCGGCCTGTGCAACGCGGCCCCCGGTGGGTGTCACCCTGCTCCTTCGTGGGTCGCCTTCGCCCACGCCGGGGCGTGGGGAACGGCGCTTCCCGCACCCCGCGTGCCCTGCGCGCCTGGGGCTCTCCCCCAGGGGGCTTTCGTGAGCCAGGGAGCGAGGGCCGTCCCCGTGCTCCAGCCCAGCCAGGCCGCGCCGGCACGAGGGATCTCCCAAGCGGCCCCGGCACGCGCGGATTTTGCCTACGCTGCCCTGGCTCCCCCGGACGGGGCGCTCTCCCACCCTCAGGCTCCTCGGTGGCCTGTGCACCCGAGCAAAGGCCGGGAGGACCGGGACCCGCAGCGCGACGGCCTGCCGGGCCCTTGCGCGGTGGGACAGCCTGGGCCGGCTCAGGCGGGGCCACAGGGCCAAGGTGGGCTTGCGCCACCCGCGTGCCAGGGGAGTCCGTGGTGGGGCTGGGGCCAGGGTCCCCAGGTCGCCGGGGCGGCGTGGGAACCCCAAGCCGGGGCAGCCCCACCTCCCCAACCCGCGCCCCCGGAGGCCTCCGCGGGGCAGGGGCAGGTGCAAGCCATCCGGGCGCCCCCCGAGGCGGGGCTCCTCCAGGAGCCGGGGCGCTCGTCTGCACTCCCCTCCGGCCTGCTGGATGAGCTCCTGGCGAGCCCGGAGTTTCTGCAGCGGGCGCAACCTTTCCTAGAAACGGAGGCCCCGGGGGAGCTGGAGGCCTCGGAAGAGGCGGCCTCGCTGGAACCACCCCTCAGCGAGGAAGAATACCGGGCTCTGCTGGAGGAGCTTTAAAAGGACGCGGGGCTGGGACGGGGTCGGGGCAGGGCGGTGGCCGGTGGCCTCTCTTTCGCGGGGAACACCTGGCTCGGCGTGGCGGGGCGTGTCTTCCCTCCGGGCCGACCCGCCTGGGATTCCTGCCTTCCAGGTCTAGGCCCGGTGAGAGACTCCACAGAGCGGAGAGCTGCCATTCTTTCCTGGGCATCCCGGGGATCCCAGCACCGGCCCAGGTACCAGCAGGTGGGCCGTCTACTGCGCACGCGCGGGTTCGCGGGCAGCCGCCTAGGCTCTGGGAGCAGCCCGGGCAGAGCTCTCGTGCCTTTCCGCCACCCCACCCCGGCCTGAACAACCCCTCGCCACCCCCAACCCCCACCCCCCACCACACACCCCCGGGAAATGCGTCCTCCCCTGGGCTGGGTGGAGAACCCCGTCCCGCGAAACACCGGGCCCGCGCAGCGTTCGGGCCCGCCATCCCTCCGGCGGCGGCTCGCCTCCTCTGCGCCTCCGCTCCACCGTCGCCCGCCCGCCCGCCCGCCCGCCCGTGCCCCTGCAGCCTCCCAGCTGCCACCGTGGAGCGCCTGGCGGCTGAACGCAGACCCCAGGCCCCGCGCACGCCGGCGATGCCGACCGTTCCAGGCGGGAGGGAAGGCGGGCAGAGATGGAGAGACGAACGGGAGACCCAGAGGGGCCGAAGGATGGGCGGAGGGAAGTTGGGAGGGAGGGAGGGAGGGAGGTAGGGAGGGAGGGAGGGAAGGAGAGAGAGGGAGGCAGTGAGGAACGGAGGGAGAGACAGAGCGACGCAGGGACAGAGGGCGGGCGGGAGGGAGCCAGGGACAGAGGGAGGAAGGCAGAGAGAAAAAACGGTCTCCGGCCTCCGAGAGCAACGAGACCCCCGCGCTCCGAGAAAAGGGTAAGCTCCAGGCCCGGGCTGAGGGCTGGGCCCACGGCCGCCGCGTCGGGCCGGCGGGGCACCCATTCGCCCCGATTCCGTGGCCCAAGGAACGGGCGGCTTCCTCAGAGACAAAAGACCGGGACCCGGGTTGCCGTCGGGTTTTCACCCGCGTGGTTCACAGACCGCACATCCCCAGGCTGAGCCTCGCAACGGAGCGCCAGGCCGACAGCCCCGACCACAGAGGAGCCACACTCAGGACGACTGAACCGTGATTTGGGATTCCACGCTGCTGTGCCCTCTGCAAGGGGGCCTGTTGCTCACTTCGCTCCGGCCCCCGAAAGGCTGAGCATGTTGACTGTTTGCTTCCGGAGCTCTGCGGGCACCCACAGGCATCCAGGAACGGGTGGAAGACCGGCATGGTGTCTCTTCGCTCTCCTTGCCAGTTTCCAAACCGGCCACACTGCAGACTCCCCATGTTGCGGGACACAGGAATCCATCATCAGGCCATCACGCCGGGGATGCATCTTTTCCCTGGGGTCTCGCTCTGGTCTTCTGCGAGAAGACCTCCCAAGGTGCTGGGATTACAGGTCTGAGCCACCGCGCCCGACCTGTACTTGTGTCTTTTCCAAAATTGACTATTTTGGGATAAGCTTAACATCCTCACTGCCTGCCTTTGCCCCCCACAAGTAATTAGCATACGCCTAAATAAAGTTTAAGCAAGCTAGCTCCACTATTCCCAAGCATGTATTATCTAGGGTCTAGTCTTTAGAAGTATAAAGGACAAATCGTACGAGTACAACTACAGAAAATGTTGTACCCAAACTGGAAAGGCTTAAGTGATCAATTGACGGATTTGTGTTTCCTATGGAAGAGGGTAGGAGGCAGAGTGCTAATATAGATATATAGGGGAGAAGAGGACAGGGCTTTTATGAAATGAATGCAGTCAAATCTTGGGAAAAGTTTCTTAAGTAGCATGAATGTTAGAGAGAGGATTCATGCAATTTCAACTTTAGCCGTGTCTAAAAATATCAAGACAAAGCCAGCAGTTTTTGAAAAATAAATTCTTCTCCACAAAACTATTAATGAGACAGATGAGGTGTTTCCTTTATTTTTTTTCTTCCAATTACTTGGGTTTCATAGTCACATATTCAAGGGAGCGTACCGCTGTTTGGTAAAATGAGAGAATTCCACATCATGTTTTTGTTTGTTTGTTTTTAAAGATGAAAGAGCTGAACAACCTTGTTTGGTGTTAGCAATACCACCAGATTGTTCAAATTTCTTTAGAATCGTACTCCTTAAATTACACTGTGATGTAGTTTCAAAAATGGTCTGTAATGGCCTGTGAATTGACAGCTCATTAGGACATTCTTCAGTTTGGCTGAAACCAAAAAACCTGAAACCGTCGAAACTGAAAGAAAATGGGGTTTGCCAAATTCTGCTTCTTACACTTTCACCTACCACGCCGTGTTCAAATAGTGTGCTTGAAAAGTATCGGAAACTTAAGGTACTCTTAATTTCAGTATAGTTTCACCAAAGTGGTATTCGTTGTGAGAAAGCCATAATCTCATCAGTAATGCCTTTCGAAAAGATCCAACGGAAAATATGAACTAGCAACTCATCATGACAAGAAAGTAAAACTCAGGAAAAATGCTAAGGCAGAGCAGCTTCAGGCTTCAGTGTGAAACTATCATAGTCTGGGCGCAGTGGCTCACGCCTATAGTCCCTTCACTTTGGGAAGGCAAGTTGGGGCAGATCACCTGAAGTCGGCAGTTGAAGACCACCCTGGCCCAAACGGTGAAACCTCCTCTACACTTTAAACAAAAGACAAAAATTTGCCTGGCGTGGTGGCGTGCTCATTTAGTCCCAGCTACTCTGGATGCTGAGGCAGGAGAACGCCTTGTGCCCAGGATGCGGAGGCTGCAGTGAGCTGAGCTCAGGCCACTGTAATCCAGCCTGGGGGACAGAGGGAGACTCTGTCTCAAAAATAAATCAATAAGTACATAAATAAATAAATAAAATGAAATGAAATTGAAATAATATTTTCATATTCCCCTCACCCAGCCCATTTTATTTTCAGAGTACTGGATAAACCACCAGTTTCCCTGTGCGTTAGAGATTTTTTTTTCTCAGACATTGAAGTTTTCTAAGTGCAACTTCATAAAAAGTCTCATTTTTAGCGTAGATAGTTTCTTTATGGTTGTGAAACGTGACCTTTGCGATTCTGTGAGGAAGACTGAATTCTGAAATACCCCCTGCATTTCCCGCCCCTCGCGTCCCAGGGGAGTCCGTGGTGGGGCTGGGGCCAGGGTCCCCAGGTCGCCGGGGCGGCGTGGGAACCCCAAGCCGGGGCACAGCCCGCGCCCCCGGAGGCCTCCGCGCGGCAGGGGCAGGTGCAAGCCATCCGGGCGCCCCCCCAGGCGGGGCTCCTCCAGGAGCCGGGGCGCTCGTCTGCACTCCCCTCCGGCCTGCTGGATGAGCTCCTGGCGAGCCCGGAGTTTCTGCAGCGGGCGCAACCTTTCCTAGAAACGGAGGCCCCGGGGGAGCTGGAGGCCTCGGAAGAGGCCGCCTCGCTGGAACCACCCCTCAGCGAGGAAGAATACCGGGCTCTGCTGGAGGAGCTTTAAAAGGACGCGGGGCTGGGACGGGGTCGGGGCAGGGCGGTGGCCGGTGGCCTCTCTTTCGCGGGGAACACCTGGCTCGGCGTGGCGGGGCGTGTCTTCCCTCCGGGCCGACCCGCCTGGGATTCCTGCCTTCCAGGTCTAGGCCCGGTGAGAGACTCCACAGAGCGGAGAGCTGCCATTCTTTCCTGGGCATCCCGGGGAACCCAGCGCCGGCCCAGGTACCAGCAGGTGGGCCGTCTACTGCGCACGCGCGGGTTCGCGGGCAGCCGCCTAGGCTCTGGGAGCAGCCCGGGCAGAGCTCTCGTGCCTTTCCGCCACCCCACCCCGGCCTGAACAACCCCTCGCCACCCCCACCCCCCACCCCCGGAAAATGCGTCCTCCCCTGGGCTGGGTGGAGAACCCCGTCCCGCGAAACACCGGGCCCGCGCAGCGTCCGGGCCCGCCATCCCTCCGGCGGCGGCTCGCCTCCTCTGCGCCTCCGCTCCACCGTCGCCCGCCCGGGCCCCTGCAGCCTCCCAGCTGCCACCGTGGAGCGCCTGGCGGCTGAACGCAGACCCCAGGCCCCGCGCACGCCGGCGATGCCGACCGTTCCAGGCGGGAGGGAAGGCGGGCAGAGATGGAGAGACGAACGGGAGACCCAGAGGGGCCGAAGGATGGGCGGAGGGAAGTTGGGAGGGAGGGAGGGAGAGAGAGGGAGGCAGTGAGGAACGGAGGGAGAGACAGAGCGACGCAGGGACAGAGGGCGGGCGGGAGGGAGCCAGGGACAGAGGGAGGAAGGCAGAGAGGAAAAGCGGTCTCCGGCCTCCGGGAGCAACGGGACCCCCGCGCTCCGGGAAAAGGGTAAGCGCCCGGCGCGGGCGGAGGGCTGGGCCCACGGCCGCCGCGTCGGGCCGGCGGGGCACCCGTTCGCCCCGATTCCGTGGCCCAACGAACGGGCGGCTTCCTCAGAGACAAAAGACCGGGACCCGGGTTGCCGTCGGGTTTTCACCCGCGTGGTTCACAGACCGCACATCCCCCGGCTGAGCCTCGCAACGGAGCGCCAGGCCGACAGCCCCGACCACAGAGGAGCCACACTCAGGACGACTGAAGCGTGATTTGGGATTCCACGCTGCTGTGCCCTCTGCAAGGGGGCCTGTTGCTCACGTCTCTCCGGCCCCCGAAAGGCTGAGCATGTTGACTGTTTGCTTCCGGAGCTCTGCGGGCACCCACAGGCATCCAGGGAAGGGTGGAAGACCGGCATGGTGTCTCTTCGCTCTCCTTGCGAGTTTCCAAACCGGCCACACTGCAGACTCCCCACGTTGCGGGACACAGGAATCACATCGTCAGGCCATCACGCCGGGGATGCATCCTTTCCCTGGGGTCTCGCTCTGGTCTTCTGCGTGGGAATGAACGAGAGCCACACGCCTGTGCGTGTGTGAGACTGTCACGGCCACGGCGACACCCACAGGCAGTGCCTCCTTCACGGAGAGAGGGCCTGGAAAACTCAAGACTCCCACGGAGGTTCAGTTCCACACTCCCCTCCACCCTTCCAGGCTGGATTCTCCCTGCTGAAGGCGCGTGGGAGCCCAGAGGGCGGCCTCCAGTTCCCGCGGGATTCCTGGAGAGGTCCGGAGAGCCAGCCCCCGAAACCCGCCCCCCTCACCCCTTCCCCCTCTCCCCCTTCCGCTTCGTCCCTCCCGCCCCCACCACCAGCGTCACCACCACCACCACCACCACCACCACCACAGCACCCCCTCCCCACGGCCCCAGGGGGCCTCCACGCCCTGGGACCCTTCCGGAGGGCGGGCTGTCCCAGGGCTCACCGCCATTCATGAAGGGGTGGAGCCTGCCTGCCTGTGGGCCTTTATAAGAGCGGCTGGCTGGCTGTCCGGGCCTGCCTCCTGGCTGCACCTGCGCCCAGTGCACAGGCCGGCTGAGGTGCCCGGGAGCCCGCGGGCCTCTCTCTGCCCGTGTCCGTCCGTGAAATTCCGGCCGGGGCTCCCCGCGATGGCTCTCCCGACACCTTCGGACGGCCCCCTCCCCGCGGAAGCCCGAGGACGAGGACGGCGAAGGAGACTCGTCTGGACCCCGAGCCAAAGCGAGGCCCTGCGAGCCTGCTTTGAGCGGAACCCGTACCCGGGCATCGCCACCAGAGAAGGGCTGGCCCAGGCCATCGGCGTTCCGGAGCCCAGGGTCCAGATTTGGTTTCAGAATGAGAGGTCACGCCAGCTGAGGCAGCACCGGCGGGAATCTCGGCCCTGGCCCGGGAGACGCGGCCCGCAAGAAGGCAGGCGAAAGCGGACCGCCGTCACCGGATCCCAGACCGCCCTGCTCCTCCGCGCCTTTGAGAAGGATCGCTTTCCAGGCATCGCCGCCAGGGAAGAACTGGCCAGAGAGACGGGCCTCCCGGAGTCCAGGATTCAGATCTGGTTTCAGAATCGACGGGCCAGGCACCCGGGACAGGGTGGCAGGGCGCCCGCGCACGCAGGCGGCCTGTGCAACGCGGCCCCCGGTGGGTGTCACCCTGCTCCTTCGTGGGTCGCCTTCGCCCACGCCGGGGCGTGGGGAACGGCGCTTCCCGCACCCCGCGTGCCCTGCGCGCCTGGGGCTCTCCCCCAGGGGGCTTTCGTGAGCCAGGGAGCGAGGGCCGTCCCCGTGCTCCAGCCCAGCCAGGCCGCGCCGGCACGAGGGATCTCCCAAGCGGCCCCGGCACGCGCGGATTTTGCCTACGCTGCCCTGGCTCCCCCGGACGGGGCGCTCTCCCACCCTCAGGCTCCTCGGTGGCCTGTGCACCCGAGCAAAGGCCGGGAGGACCGGGACCCGCAGCGCGACGGCCTGCCGGGCCCTTGCGCGGTGGGACAGCCTGGGCCGGCTCAGGCGGGGCCACAGGGCCAAGGTGGGCTTGCGCCACCCGCGTGCCAGGGGAGTCCGTGGTGGGGCTGGGGCCAGGGTCCCCAGGTCGCCGGGGCGGCGTGGGAACCCCAAGCCGGGGCAGCCCCACCTCCCCAACCCGCGCCCCCGGAGGCCTCCGCGGGGCAGGGGCAGGTGCAGGCCATCCGGGCGCCCCCCGAGGCGGGGCTCCTCCAGGAGCCGGGGCGCTCGTCTGCACTCCCCTCCGGCCTGCTGGATGAGCTCCTGGCGAGCCCGGAGTTTCTGCAGCGGGCGCAACCTTTCCTAGAAACGGAGACCCCGGGGGAGCTGGAGGCCTCGGAAGAGGCGGCCTCGCTGGAACCACCCCTCAGCGAGGAAGAATACCGGGCTCTGCTGGAGGAGCTTTAAAAGGACGCGGGGCTGGGACGGGGTCGGGGCAGGGCGGTGGCCGGTGGCCTCTCTTTCGCGGGGAACACCTGGCTCGGCGTGGCGGGGCGTGTCTTCCCTCCGGGCCGACCCGCCTGGGATTCCTGCCTTCCAGGTCTAGGCCCGGTGAGAGACTCCACAGAGCGGAGAGCTGCCATTCTTTCCTGGGCATCCCGGGGATCCCAGCACCGGCCCAGGTACCAGCAGGTGGGCCGTCTACTGCGCACGCGCGGGTTCGCGGGCAGCCGCCTAGGCTCTGGGAGCAGCCCGGGCAGAGCTCTCGTGCCTTTCCGCCACCCCACCCCGGCCTGAACAACCCCTCGCCACCCCCAACCCCCACCCCCCACCACACACCCCCGGGAAATGCGTCCTCCCCTGGGCTGGGTGGAGAACCCCGTCCCGCGAAACACCGGGCCCGCGCAGCGTTCGGGCCCGCCATCCCTCCGGCGGCGGCTCGCCTCCTCTGCGCCTCCGCTCCACCGTCGCCCGCCCGCCCGCCCGCCCGCCCGTGCCCCTGCAGCCTCCCAGCTGCCACCGTGGAGCGCCTGGCGGCTGAACGCAGACCCCAGGCCCCGCGCACGCCGGCGATGCCGACCGTTCCAGGCGGGAGGGAAGGCGGGCAGAGATGGAGAGACGAACGGGAGACCCAGAGGGGCCGAAGGATGGGCGGAGGGAAGTTGGGAGGGAGGGAGGGAGGGAGGTAGGGAGGGAGGGAGGGAAGGAGAGAGAGGGAGGCAGTGAGGAACGGAGGGAGAGACAGAGCGACGCAGGGACAGAGGGCGGGCGGGAGGGAGCCAGGGACAGAGGGAGGAAGGCAGAGAGAAAAAACGGTCTCCGGCCTCCGAGAGCAACGAGACCCCCGCGCTCCGAGAAAAGGGTAAGCTCCAGGCCCGGGCTGAGGGCTGGGCCCACGGCCGCCGCGTCGGGCCGGCGGGGCACCCATTCGCCCCGATTCCGTGGCCCAAGGAACGGGCGGCTTCCTCAGAGACAAAAGACCGGGACCCGGGTTGCCGTCGGGTTTTCACCCGCGTGGTTCACAGACCGCACATCCCCAGGCTGAGCCTCGCAACGGAGCGCCAGGCCGACAGCCCCGACCACAGAGGAGCCACACTCAGGACGACTGAACCGTGATTTGGGATTCCACGCTGCTGTGCCCTCTGCAAGGGGGCCTGTTGCTCACTTCGCTCCGGCCCCCGAAAGGCTGAGCATGTTGACTGTTTGCTTCCGGAGCTCTGCGGGCACCCACAGGCATCCAGGAACGGGTGGAAGACCGGCATGGTGTCTCTTCGCTCTCCTTGCCAGTTTCCAAACCGGCCACACTGCAGACTCCCCATGTTGCGGGACACAGGAATCCATCATCAGGCCATCACGCCGGGGATGCATCTTTTCCCTGGGGTCTCGCTCTGGTCTTCTGCGAGAAGACCTCCCAAGGTGCTGGGATTACAGGTCTGAGCCACCGCGCCCGACCTGTACTTGTGTCTTTTCCAAAATTGACTATTTTGGGATAAGCTTAACATCCTCACTGCCTGCCTTTGCCCCCCACAAGTAATTAGCATACGCCTAAATAAAGTTTAAGCAAGCTAGCTCCACTATTCCCAAGCATGTATTATCTAGGGTCTAGTCTTTAGAAGTATAAAGGACAAATCGTACGAGTACAACTACAGAAAATGTTGTACCCAAACTGGAAAGGCTTAAGTGATCAATTGACGGATTTGTGTTTCCTATGGAAGAGGGTAGGAGGCAGAGTGCTAATATAGATATATAGGGGAGAAGAGGACAGGGCTTTTATGAAATGAATGCAGTCAAATCTTGGGAAAAGTTTCTTAAGTAGCATGAATGTTAGAGAGAGGATTCATGCAATTTCAACTTTAGCCGTGTCTAAAAATATCAAGACAAAGCCAGCAGTTTTTGAAAAATAAATTCTTCTCCACAAAACTATTAATGAGACAGATGAGGTGTTTCCTTTATTTTTTTTCTTCCAATTACTTGGGTTTCATAGTCACATATTCAAGGGAGCGTACCGCTGTTTGGTAAAATGAGAGAATTCCACATCATGTTTTTGTTTGTTTGTTTTTAAAGATGAAAGAGCTGAACAACCTTGTTTGGTGTTAGCAATACCACCAGATTGTTCAAATTTCTTTAGAATCGTACTCCTTAAATTACACTGTGATGTAGTTTCAAAAATGGTCTGTAATGGCCTGTGAATTGACAGCTCATTAGGACATTCTTCAGTTTGGCTGAAACCAAAAAACCTGAAACCGTCGAAACTGAAAGAAAATGGGGTTTGCCAAATTCTGCTTCTTACACTTTCACCTACCACGCCGTGTTCAAATAGTGTGCTTGAAAAGTATCGGAAACTTAAGGTACTCTTAATTTCAGTATAGTTTCACCAAAGTGGTATTCGTTGTGAGAAAGCCATAATCTCATCAGTAATGCCTTTCGAAAAGATCCAACGGAAAATATGAACTAGCAACTCATCATGACAAGAAAGTAAAACTCAGGAAAAATGCTAAGGCAGAGCAGCTTCAGGCTTCAGTGTGAAACTATCATAGTCTGGGCGCAGTGGCTCACGCCTATAGTCCCTTCACTTTGGGAAGGCAAGTTGGGGCAGATCACCTGAAGTCGGCAGTTGAAGACCACCCTGGCCCAAACGGTGAAACCTCCTCTACACTTTAAACAAAAGACAAAAATTTGCCTGGCGTGGTGGCGTGCTCATTTAGTCCCAGCTACTCTGGATGCTGAGGCAGGAGAACGCCTTGTGCCCAGGATGCGGAGGCTGCAGTGAGCTGAGCTCAGGCCACTGTAATCCAGCCTGGGGGACAGAGGGAGACTCTGTCTCAAAAATAAATCAATAAGTACATAAATAAATAAATAAAATGAAATGAAATTGAAATAATATTTTCATATTCCCCTCACCCAGCCCATTTTATTTTCAGAGTACTGGATAAACCACCAGTTTCCCTGTGCGTTAGAGATTTTTTTTTCTCAGACATTGAAGTTTTCTAAGTGCAACTTCATAAAAAGTCTCATTTTTAGCGTAGATAGTTTCTTTATGGTTGTGAAACGTGACCTTTGCGATTCTGTGAGGAAGACTGAATTCTGAAATACCCCCTGCATTTCCCGCCCCTCGCGTCCCAGGGGAGTCCGTGGTGGGGCTGGGGCCAGGGTCCCCAGGTCGCCGGGGCGGCGTGGGAACCCCAAGCCGGGGCACAGCCCGCGCCCCCGGAGGCCTCCGCGCGGCAGGGGCAGGTGCAAGCCATCCGGGCGCCCCCCCAGGCGGGGCTCCTCCAGGAGCCGGGGCGCTCGTCTGCACTCCCCTCCGGCCTGCTGGATGAGCTCCTGGCGAGCCCGGAGTTTCTGCAGCGGGCGCAACCTTTCCTAGAAACGGAGGCCCCGGGGGAGCTGGAGGCCTCGGAAGAGGCCGCCTCGCTGGAACCACCCCTCAGCGAGGAAGAATACCGGGCTCTGCTGGAGGAGCTTTAAAAGGACGCGGGGCTGGGACGGGGTCGGGGCAGGGCGGTGGCCGGTGGCCTCTCTTTCGCGGGGAACACCTGGCTCGGCGTGGCGGGGCGTGTCTTCCCTCCGGGCCGACCCGCCTGGGATTCCTGCCTTCCAGGTCTAGGCCCGGTGAGAGACTCCACAGAGCGGAGAGCTGCCATTCTTTCCTGGGCATCCCGGGGAACCCAGCGCCGGCCCAGGTACCAGCAGGTGGGCCGTCTACTGCGCACGCGCGGGTTCGCGGGCAGCCGCCTAGGCTCTGGGAGCAGCCCGGGCAGAGCTCTCGTGCCTTTCCGCCACCCCACCCCGGCCTGAACAACCCCTCGCCACCCCCACCCCCCACCCCCGGAAAATGCGTCCTCCCCTGGGCTGGGTGGAGAACCCCGTCCCGCGAAACACCGGGCCCGCGCAGCGTCCGGGCCCGCCATCCCTCCGGCGGCGGCTCGCCTCCTCTGCGCCTCCGCTCCACCGTCGCCCGCCCGGGCCCCTGCAGCCTCCCAGCTGCCACCGTGGAGCGCCTGGCGGCTGAACGCAGACCCCAGGCCCCGCGCACGCCGGCGATGCCGACCGTTCCAGGCGGGAGGGAAGGCGGGCAGAGATGGAGAGACGAACGGGAGACCCAGAGGGGCCGAAGGATGGGCGGAGGGAAGTTGGGAGGGAGGGAGGGAGAGAGAGGGAGGCAGTGAGGAACGGAGGGAGAGACAGAGCGACGCAGGGACAGAGGGCGGGCGGGAGGGAGCCAGGGACAGAGGGAGGAAGGCAGAGAGGAAAAGCGGTCTCCGGCCTCCGGGAGCAACGGGACCCCCGCGCTCCGGGAAAAGGGTAAGCGCCCGGCGCGGGCGGAGGGCTGGGCCCACGGCCGCCGCGTCGGGCCGGCGGGGCACCCGTTCGCCCCGATTCCGTGGCCCAACGAACGGGCGGCTTCCTCAGAGACAAAAGACCGGGACCCGGGTTGCCGTCGGGTTTTCACCCGCGTGGTTCACAGACCGCACATCCCCCGGCTGAGCCTCGCAACGGAGCGCCAGGCCGACAGCCCCGACCACAGAGGAGCCACACTCAGGACGACTGAAGCGTGATTTGGGATTCCACGCTGCTGTGCCCTCTGCAAGGGGGCCTGTTGCTCACGTCTCTCCGGCCCCCGAAAGGCTGAGCATGTTGACTGTTTGCTTCCGGAGCTCTGCGGGCACCCACAGGCATCCAGGGAAGGGTGGAAGACCGGCATGGTGTCTCTTCGCTCTCCTTGCGAGTTTCCAAACCGGCCACACTGCAGACTCCCCACGTTGCGGGACACAGGAATCACATCGTCAGGCCATCACGCCGGGGATGCATCCTTTCCCTGGGGTCTCGCTCTGGTCTTCTGCGTGGGAATGAACGAGAGCCACACGCCTGTGCGTGTGTGAGACTGTCACGGCCACGGCGACACCCACAGGCAGTGCCTCCTTCACGGAGAGAGGGCCTGGAAAACTCAAGACTCCCACGGAGGTTCAGTTCCACACTCCCCTCCACCCTTCCAGGCTGGATTCTCCCTGCTGAAGGCGCGTGGGAGCCCAGAGGGCGGCCTCCAGTTCCCGCGGGATTCCTGGAGAGGTCCGGAGAGCCAGCCCCCGAAACCCGCCCCCCTCACCCCTTCCCCCTCTCCCCCTTCCGCTTCGTCCCTCCCGCCCCCACCACCAGCGTCACCACCACCACCACCACCACCACCACCACAGCACCCCCTCCCCACGGCCCCAGGGGGCCTCCACGCCCTGGGACCCTTCCGGAGGGCGGGCTGTCCCAGGGCTCACCGCCATTCATGAAGGGGTGGAGCCTGCCTGCCTGTGGGCCTTTATAAGAGCGGCTGGCTGGCTGTCCGGGCCTGCCTCCTGGCTGCACCTGCGCCCAGTGCACAGGCCGGCTGAGGTGCCCGGGAGCCCGCGGGCCTCTCTCTGCCCGTGTCCGTCCGTGAAATTCCGGCCGGGGCTCCCCGCGATGGCTCTCCCGACACCTTCGGACGGCCCCCTCCCCGCGGAAGCCCGAGGACGAGGACGGCGAAGGAGACTCGTCTGGACCCCGAGCCAAAGCGAGGCCCTGCGAGCCTGCTTTGAGCGGAACCCGTACCCGGGCATCGCCACCAGAGAAGGGCTGGCCCAGGCCATCGGCGTTCCGGAGCCCAGGGTCCAGATTTGGTTTCAGAATGAGAGGTCACGCCAGCTGAGGCAGCACCGGCGGGAATCTCGGCCCTGGCCCGGGAGACGCGGCCCGCAAGAAGGCAGGCGAAAGCGGACCGCCGTCACCGGATCCCAGACCGCCCTGCTCCTCCGCGCCTTTGAGAAGGATCGCTTTCCAGGCATCGCCGCCAGGGAAGAACTGGCCAGAGAGACGGGCCTCCCGGAGTCCAGGATTCAGATCTGGTTTCAGAATCGACGGGCCAGGCACCCGGGACAGGGTGGCAGGGCGCCCGCGCACGCAGGCGGCCTGTGCAACGCGGCCCCCGGTGGGTGTCACCCTGCTCCTTCGTGGGTCGCCTTCGCCCACGCCGGGGCGTGGGGAACGGCGCTTCCCGCACCCCGCGTGCCCTGCGCGCCTGGGGCTCTCCCCCAGGGGGCTTTCGTGAGCCAGGGAGCGAGGGCCGTCCCCGTGCTCCAGCCCAGCCAGGCCGCGCCGGCACGAGGGATCTCCCAAGCGGCCCCGGCACGCGCGGATTTTGCCTACGCTGCCCTGGCTCCCCCGGACGGGGCGCTCTCCCACCCTCAGGCTCCTCGGTGGCCTGTGCACCCGAGCAAAGGCCGGGAGGACCGGGACCCGCAGCGCGACGGCCTGCCGGGCCCTTGCGCGGTGGGACAGCCTGGGCCGGCTCAGGCGGGGCCACAGGGCCAAGGTGGGCTTGCGCCACCCGCGTGCCAGGGGAGTCCGTGGTGGGGCTGGGGCCAGGGTCCCCAGGTCGCCGGGGCGGCGTGGGAACCCCAAGCCGGGGCAGCCCCACCTCCCCAACCCGCGCCCCCGGAGGCCTCCGCGGGGCAGGGGCAGGTGCAGGCCATCCGGGCGCCCCCCGAGGCGGGGCTCCTCCAGGAGCCGGGGCGCTCGTCTGCACTCCCCTCCGGCCTGCTGGATGAGCTCCTGGCGAGCCCGGAGTTTCTGCAGCGGGCGCAACCTTTCCTAGAAACGGAGGCCCCGGGGGAGCTGGAGGCCTCGGAAGAGGCGGCCTCGCTGGAACCACCCCTCAGCGAGGAAGAATACCGGGCTCTGCTGGAGGAGCTTTAAAAGGACGCGGGGCTGGGACGGGGTCGGGGCAGGGCGGTGGCCGGTGGCCTCTCTTTCGCGGGGAACACCTGGCTCGGCGTGGCGGGGCGTGTCTTCCCTCCGGGCCGACCCGCCTGGGATTCCTGCCTTCCAGGTCTAGGCCCGGTGAGAGACTCCACAGAGCGGAGAGCTGCCATTCTTTCCTGGGCATCCCGGGGATCCCAGCACCGGCCCAGGTACCAGCAGGTGGGCCGTCTACTGCGCACGCGCGGGTTCGCGGGCAGCCGCCTAGGCTCTGGGAGCAGCCCGGGCAGAGCTCTCGTGCCTTTCCGCCACCCCACCCCGGCCTGAACAACCCCTCGCCACCCCCAACCCCCACCCCCCACCACACACCCCCGGGAAATGCGTCCTCCCCTGGGCTGGGTGGAGAACCCCGTCCCGCGAAACACCGGGCCCGCGCAGCGTTCGGGCCCGCCATCCCTCCGGCGGCGGCTCGCCTCCTCTGCGCCTCCGCTCCACCGTCGCCCGCCCGCCCGCCCGCCCGCCCGTGCCCCTGCAGCCTCCCAGCTGCCACCGTGGAGCGCCTGGCGGCTGAACGCAGACCCCAGGCCCCGCGCACGCCGGCGATGCCGACCGTTCCAGGCGGGAGGGAAGGCGGGCAGAGATGGAGAGACGAACGGGAGACCCAGAGGGGCCGAAGGATGGGCGGAGGGAAGTTGGGAGGGAGGGAGGGAGGGAGGTAGGGAGGGAGGGAGGGAAGGAGAGAGAGGGAGGCAGTGAGGAACGGAGGGAGAGACAGAGCGACGCAGGGACAGAGGGCGGGCGGGAGGGAGCCAGGGACAGAGGGAGGAAGGCAGAGAGAAAAAACGGTCTCCGGCCTCCGAGAGCAACGAGACCCCCGCGCTCCGAGAAAAGGGTAAGCTCCAGGCCCGGGCTGAGGGCTGGGCCCACGGCCGCCGCGTCGGGCCGGCGGGGCACCCATTCGCCCCGATTCCGTGGCCCAAGGAACGGGCGGCTTCCTCAGAGACAAAAGACCGGGACCCGGGTTGCCGTCGGGTTTTCACCCGCGTGGTTCACAGACCGCACATCCCCAGGCTGAGCCTCGCAACGGAGCGCCAGGCCGACAGCCCCGACCACAGAGGAGCCACACTCAGGACGACTGAACCGTGATTTGGGATTCCACGCTGCTGTGCCCTCTGCAAGGGGGCCTGTTGCTCACTTCGCTCCGGCCCCCGAAAGGCTGAGCATGTTGACTGTTTGCTTCCGGAGCTCTGCGGGCACCCACAGGCATCCAGGAACGGGTGGAAGACCGGCATGGTGTCTCTTCGCTCTCCTTGCCAGTTTCCAAACCGGCCACACTGCAGACTCCCCATGTTGCGGGACACAGGAATCCATCATCAGGCCATCACGCCGGGGATGCATCTTTTCCCTGGGGTCTCGCTCTGGTCTTCTGCGAGAAGACCTCCCAAGGTGCTGGGATTACAGGTCTGAGCCACCGCGCCCGACCTGTACTTGTGTCTTTTCCAAAATTGACTATTTTGGGATAAGCTTAACATCCTCACTGCCTGCCTTTGCCCCCCACAAGTAATTAGCATACGCCTAAATAAAGTTTAAGCAAGCTAGCTCCACTATTCCCAAGCATGTATTATCTAGGGTCTAGTCTTTAGAAGTATAAAGGACAAATCGTACGAGTACAACTACAGAAAATGTTGTACCCAAACTGGAAAGGCTTAAGTGATCAATTGACGGATTTGTGTTTCCTATGGAAGAGGGTAGGAGGCAGAGTGCTAATATAGATATATAGGGGAGAAGAGGACAGGGCTTTTATGAAATGAATGCAGTCAAATCTTGGGAAAAGTTTCTTAAGTAGCATGAATGTTAGAGAGAGGATTCATGCAATTTCAACTTTAGCCGTGTCTAAAAATATCAAGACAAAGCCAGCAGTTTTTGAAAAATAAATTCTTCTCCACAAAACTATTAATGAGACAGATGAGGTGTTTCCTTTATTTTTTTTCTTCCAATTACTTGGGTTTCATAGTCACATATTCAAGGGAGCGTACCGCTGTTTGGTAAAATGAGAGAATTCCACATCATGTTTTTGTTTGTTTGTTTTTAAAGATGAAAGAGCTGAACAACCTTGTTTGGTGTTAGCAATACCACCAGATTGTTCAAATTTCTTTAGAATCGTACTCCTTAAATTACACTGTGATGTAGTTTCAAAAATGGTCTGTAATGGCCTGTGAATTGACAGCTCATTAGGACATTCTTCAGTTTGGCTGAAACCAAAAAACCTGAAACCGTCGAAACTGAAAGAAAATGGGGTTTGCCAAATTCTGCTTCTTACACTTTCACCTACCACGCCGTGTTCAAATAGTGTGCTTGAAAAGTATCGGAAACTTAAGGTACTCTTAATTTCAGTATAGTTTCACCAAAGTGGTATTCGTTGTGAGAAAGCCATAATCTCATCAGTAATGCCTTTCGAAAAGATCCAACGGAAAATATGAACTAGCAACTCATCATGACAAGAAAGTAAAACTCAGGAAAAATGCTAAGGCAGAGCAGCTTCAGGCTTCAGTGTGAAACTATCATAGTCTGGGCGCAGTGGCTCACGCCTATAGTCCCTTCACTTTGGGAAGGCAAGTTGGGGCAGATCACCTGAAGTCGGCAGTTGAAGACCACCCTGGCCCAAACGGTGAAACCTCCTCTACACTTTAAACAAAAGACAAAAATTTGCCTGGCGTGGTGGCGTGCTCATTTAGTCCCAGCTACTCTGGATGCTGAGGCAGGAGAACGCCTTGTGCCCAGGATGCGGAGGCTGCAGTGAGCTGAGCTCAGGCCACTGTAATCCAGCCTGGGGGACAGAGGGAGACTCTGTCTCAAAAATAAATCAATAAGTACATAAATAAATAAATAAAATGAAATGAAATTGAAATAATATTTTCATATTCCCCTCACCCAGCCCATTTTATTTTCAGAGTACTGGATAAACCACCAGTTTCCCTGTGCGTTAGAGATTTTTTTTTCTCAGACATTGAAGTTTTCTAAGTGCAACTTCATAAAAAGTCTCATTTTTAGCGTAGATAGTTTCTTTATGGTTGTGAAACGTGACCTTTGCGATTCTGTGAGGAAGACTGAATTCTGAAATACCCCCTGCATTTCCCGCCCCTCGCGTCCCAGGGGAGTCCGTGGTGGGGCTGGGGCCAGGGTCCCCAGGTCGCCGGGGCGGCGTGGGAACCCCAAGCCGGGGCACAGCCCGCGCCCCCGGAGGCCTCCGCGCGGCAGGGGCAGGTGCAAGCCATCCGGGCGCCCCCCCAGGCGGGGCTCCTCCAGGAGCCGGGGCGCTCGTCTGCACTCCCCTCCGGCCTGCTGGATGAGCTCCTGGCGAGCCCGGAGTTTCTGCAGCGGGCGCAACCTTTCCTAGAAACGGAGGCCCCGGGGGAGCTGGAGGCCTCGGAAGAGGCCGCCTCGCTGGAACCACCCCTCAGCGAGGAAGAATACCGGGCTCTGCTGGAGGAGCTTTAAAAGGACGCGGGGCTGGGACGGGGTCGGGGCAGGGCGGTGGCCGGTGGCCTCTCTTTCGCGGGGAACACCTGGCTCGGCGTGGCGGGGCGTGTCTTCCCTCCGGGCCGACCCGCCTGGGATTCCTGCCTTCCAGGTCTAGGCCCGGTGAGAGACTCCACAGAGCGGAGAGCTGCCATTCTTTCCTGGGCATCCCGGGGAACCCAGCGCCGGCCCAGGTACCAGCAGGTGGGCCGTCTACTGCGCACGCGCGGGTTCGCGGGCAGCCGCCTAGGCTCTGGGAGCAGCCCGGGCAGAGCTCTCGTGCCTTTCCGCCACCCCACCCCGGCCTGAACAACCCCTCGCCACCCCCACCCCCCACCCCCGGAAAATGCGTCCTCCCCTGGGCTGGGTGGAGAACCCCGTCCCGCGAAACACCGGGCCCGCGCAGCGTCCGGGCCCGCCATCCCTCCGGCGGCGGCTCGCCTCCTCTGCGCCTCCGCTCCACCGTCGCCCGCCCGGGCCCCTGCAGCCTCCCAGCTGCCACCGTGGAGCGCCTGGCGGCTGAACGCAGACCCCAGGCCCCGCGCACGCCGGCGATGCCGACCGTTCCAGGCGGGAGGGAAGGCGGGCAGAGATGGAGAGACGAACGGGAGACCCAGAGGGGCCGAAGGATGGGCGGAGGGAAGTTGGGAGGGAGGGAGGGAGAGAGAGGGAGGCAGTGAGGAACGGAGGGAGAGACAGAG
This sequence comes from Pongo abelii, assembly GCF_028885655.2. Classification (NCBI taxonomy): domain Eukaryota; kingdom Metazoa; phylum Chordata; class Mammalia; order Primates; family Hominidae; genus Pongo; species Pongo abelii. The sequence goes on from NC_071988.2 coordinate 212,816,216, forward strand.
CGACGCAGGGACAGAGGGCGGGCGGGAGGGAGCCAGGGACAGAGGGAGGAAGGCAGAGAGGAAAAGCGGTCTCCGGCCTCCGGGAGCAACGGGACCCCCGCGCTCCGGGAAAAGGGTAAGCGCCCGGCGCGGGCGGAGGGCTGGGCCCACGGCCGCCGCGTCGGGCCGGCGGGGCACCCGTTCGCCCCGATTCCGTGGCCCAACGAACGGGCGGCTTCCTCAGAGACAAAAGACCGGGACCCGGGTTGCCGTCGGGTTTTCACCCGCGTGGTTCACAGACCGCACATCCCCCGGCTGAGCCTCGCAACGGAGCGCCAGGCCGACAGCCCCGACCACAGAGGAGCCACACTCAGGACGACTGAAGCGTGATTTGGGATTCCACGCTGCTGTGCCCTCTGCAAGGGGGCCTGTTGCTCACGTCTCTCCGGCCCCCGAAAGGCTGAGCATGTTGACTGTTTGCTTCCGGAGCTCTGCGGGCACCCACAGGCATCCAGGGAAGGGTGGAAGACCGGCATGGTGTCTCTTCGCTCTCCTTGCGAGTTTCCAAACCGGCCACACTGCAGACTCCCCACGTTGCGGGACACAGGAATCACATCGTCAGGCCATCACGCCGGGGATGCATCCTTTCCCTGGGGTCTCGCTCTGGTCTTCTGCGTGGGAATGAACGAGAGCCACACGCCTGTGCGTGTGTGAGACTGTCACGGCCACGGCGACACCCACAGGCAGTGCCTCCTTCACGGAGAGAGGGCCTGGAAAACTCAAGACTCCCACGGAGGTTCAGTTCCACACTCCCCTCCACCCTTCCAGGCTGGATTCTCCCTGCTGAAGGCGCGTGGGAGCCCAGAGGGCGGCCTCCAGTTCCCGCGGGATTCCTGGAGAGGTCCGGAGAGCCAGCCCCCGAAACCCGCCCCCCTCACCCCTTCCCCCTCTCCCCCTTCCGCTTCGTCCCTCCCGCCCCCACCACCAGCGTCACCACCACCACCACCACCACCACCACCACAGCACCCCCTCCCCACGGCCCCAGGGGGCCTCCACGCCCTGGGACCCTTCCGGAGGGCGGGCTGTCCCAGGGCTCACCGCCATTCATGAAGGGGTGGAGCCTGCCTGCCTGTGGGCCTTTATAAGAGCGGCTGGCTGGCTGTCCGGGCCTGCCTCCTGGCTGCACCTGCGCCCAGTGCACAGGCCGGCTGAGGTGCCCGGGAGCCCGCGGGCCTCTCTCTGCCCGTGTCCGTCCGTGAAATTCCGGCCGGGGCTCCCCGCGATGGCTCTCCCGACACCTTCGGACGGCCCCCTCCCCGCGGAAGCCCGAGGACGAGGACGGCGAAGGAGACTCGTCTGGACCCCGAGCCAAAGCGAGGCCCTGCGAGCCTGCTTTGAGCGGAACCCGTACCCGGGCATCGCCACCAGAGAAGGGCTGGCCCAGGCCATCGGCGTTCCGGAGCCCAGGGTCCAGATTTGGTTTCAGAATGAGAGGTCACGCCAGCTGAGGCAGCACCGGCGGGAATCTCGGCCCTGGCCCGGGAGACGCGGCCCGCAAGAAGGCAGGCGAAAGCGGACCGCCGTCACCGGATCCCAGACCGCCCTGCTCCTCCGCGCCTTTGAGAAGGATCGCTTTCCAGGCATCGCCGCCAGGGAAGAACTGGCCAGAGAGACGGGCCTCCCGGAGTCCAGGATTCAGATCTGGTTTCAGAATCGACGGGCCAGGCACCCGGGACAGGGTGGCAGGGCGCCCGCGCACGCAGGCGGCCTGTGCAACGCGGCCCCCGGTGGGTGTCACCCTGCTCCTTCGTGGGTCGCCTTCGCCCACGCCGGGGCGTGGGGAACGGCGCTTCCCGCACCCCGCGTGCCCTGCGCGCCTGGGGCTCTCCCCCAGGGGGCTTTCGTGAGCCAGGGAGCGAGGGCCGTCCCCGTGCTCCAGCCCAGCCAGGCCGCGCCGGCACGAGGGATCTCCCAAGCGGCCCCGGCACGCGCGGATTTTGCCTACGCTGCCCTGGCTCCCCCGGACGGGGCGCTCTCCCACCCTCAGGCTCCTCGGTGGCCTGTGCACCCGAGCAAAGGCCGGGAGGACCGGGACCCGCAGCGCGACGGCCTGCCGGGCCCTTGCGCGGTGGGACAGCCTGGGCCGGCTCAGGCGGGGCCACAGGGCCAAGGTGGGCTTGCGCCACCCGCGTGCCAGGGGAGTCCGTGGTGGGGCTGGGGCCAGGGTCCCCAGGTCGCCGGGGCGGCGTGGGAACCCCAAGCCGGGGCAGCCCCACCTCCCCAACCCGCGCCCCCGGAGGCCTCCGCGGGGCAGGGGCAGGTGCAGGCCATCCGGGCGCCCCCCGAGGCGGGGCTCCTCCAGGAGCCGGGGCGCTCGTCTGCACTCCCCTCCGGCCTGCTGGATGAGCTCCTGGCGAGCCCGGAGTTTCTGCAGCGGGCGCAACCTTTCCTAGAAACGGAGGCCCCGGGGGAGCTGGAGGCCTCGGAAGAGGCGGCCTCGCTGGAACCACCCCTCAGCGAGGAAGAATACCGGGCTCTGCTGGAGGAGCTTTAAAAGGACGCGGGGCTGGGACGGGGTCGGGGCAGGGCGGTGGCCGGTGGCCTCTCTTTCGCGGGGAACACCTGGCTCGGCGTGGCGGGGCGTGTCTTCCCTCCGGGCCGACCCGCCTGGGATTCCTGCCTTCCAGGTCTAGGCCCGGTGAGAGACTCCACAGAGCGGAGAGCTGCCATTCTTTCCTGGGCATCCCGGGGATCCCAGCACCGGCCCAGGTACCAGCAGGTGGGCCGTCTACTGCGCACGCGCGGGTTCGCGGGCAGCCGCCTAGGCTCTGGGAGCAGCCCGGGCAGAGCTCTCGTGCCTTTCCGCCACCCCACCCCGGCCTGAACAACCCCTCGCCACCCCCAACCCCCACCCCCCACCACACACCCCCGGGAAATGCGTCCTCCCCTGGGCTGGGTGGAGAACCCCGTCCCGCGAAACACCGGGCCCGCGCAGCGTTCGGGCCCGCCATCCCTCCGGCGGCGGCTCGCCTCCTCTGCGCCTCCGCTCCACCGTCGCCCGCCCGCCCGCCCGCCCGCCCGTGCCCCTGCAGCCTCCCAGCTGCCACCGTGGAGCGCCTGGCGGCTGAACGCAGACCCCAGGCCCCGCGCACGCCGGCGATGCCGACCGTTCCAGGCGGGAGGGAAGGCGGGCAGAGATGGAGAGACGAACGGGAGACCCAGAGGGGCCGAAGGATGGGCGGAGGGAAGTTGGGAGGGAGGGAGGGAGGGAGGTAGGGAGGGAGGGAGGGAAGGAGAGAGAGGGAGGCAGTGAGGAACGGAGGGAGAGACAGAGCGACGCAGGGACAGAGGGCGGGCGGGAGGGAGCCAGGGACAGAGGGAGGAAGGCAGAGAGAAAAAACGGTCTCCGGCCTCCGAGAGCAACGAGACCCCCGCGCTCCGAGAAAAGGGTAAGCTCCAGGCCCGGGCTGAGGGCTGGGCCCACGGCCGCCGCGTCGGGCCGGCGGGGCACCCATTCGCCCCGATTCCGTGGCCCAAGGAACGGGCGGCTTCCTCAGAGACAAAAGACCGGGACCCGGGTTGCCGTCGGGTTTTCACCCGCGTGGTTCACAGACCGCACATCCCCAGGCTGAGCCTCGCAACGGAGCGCCAGGCCGACAGCCCCGACCACAGAGGAGCCACACTCAGGACGACTGAACCGTGATTTGGGATTCCACGCTGCTGTGCCCTCTGCAAGGGGGCCTGTTGCTCACTTCGCTCCGGCCCCCGAAAGGCTGAGCATGTTGACTGTTTGCTTCCGGAGCTCTGCGGGCACCCACAGGCATCCAGGAACGGGTGGAAGACCGGCATGGTGTCTCTTCGCTCTCCTTGCCAGTTTCCAAACCGGCCACACTGCAGACTCCCCATGTTGCGGGACACAGGAATCCATCATCAGGCCATCACGCCGGGGATGCATCTTTTCCCTGGGGTCTCGCTCTGGTCTTCTGCGAGAAGACCTCCCAAGGTGCTGGGATTACAGGTCTGAGCCACCGCGCCCGACCTGTACTTGTGTCTTTTCCAAAATTGACTATTTTGGGATAAGCTTAACATCCTCACTGCCTGCCTTTGCCCCCCACAAGTAATTAGCATACGCCTAAATAAAGTTTAAGCAAGCTAGCTCCACTATTCCCAAGCATGTATTATCTAGGGTCTAGTCTTTAGAAGTATAAAGGACAAATCGTACGAGTACAACTACAGAAAATGTTGTACCCAAACTGGAAAGGCTTAAGTGATCAATTGACGGATTTGTGTTTCCTATGGAAGAGGGTAGGAGGCAGAGTGCTAATATAGATATATAGGGGAGAAGAGGACAGGGCTTTTATGAAATGAATGCAGTCAAATCTTGGGAAAAGTTTCTTAAGTAGCATGAATGTTAGAGAGAGGATTCATGCAATTTCAACTTTAGCCGTGTCTAAAAATATCAAGACAAAGCCAGCAGTTTTTGAAAAATAAATTCTTCTCCACAAAACTATTAATGAGACAGATGAGGTGTTTCCTTTATTTTTTTTCTTCCAATTACTTGGGTTTCATAGTCACATATTCAAGGGAGCGTACCGCTGTTTGGTAAAATGAGAGAATTCCACATCATGTTTTTGTTTGTTTGTTTTTAAAGATGAAAGAGCTGAACAACCTTGTTTGGTGTTAGCAATACCACCAGATTGTTCAAATTTCTTTAGAATCGTACTCCTTAAATTACACTGTGATGTAGTTTCAAAAATGGTCTGTAATGGCCTGTGAATTGACAGCTCATTAGGACATTCTTCAGTTTGGCTGAAACCAAAAAACCTGAAACCGTCGAAACTGAAAGAAAATGGGGTTTGCCAAATTCTGCTTCTTACACTTTCACCTACCACGCCGTGTTCAAATAGTGTGCTTGAAAAGTATCGGAAACTTAAGGTACTCTTAATTTCAGTATAGTTTCACCAAAGTGGTATTCGTTGTGAGAAAGCCATAATCTCATCAGTAATGCCTTTCGAAAAGATCCAACGGAAAATATGAACTAGCAACTCATCATGACAAGAAAGTAAAACTCAGGAAAAATGCTAAGGCAGAGCAGCTTCAGGCTTCAGTGTGAAACTATCATAGTCTGGGCGCAGTGGCTCACGCCTATAGTCCCTTCACTTTGGGAAGGCAAGTTGGGGCAGATCACCTGAAGTCGGCAGTTGAAGACCACCCTGGCCCAAACGGTGAAACCTCCTCTACACTTTAAACAAAAGACAAAAATTTGCCTGGCGTGGTGGCGTGCTCATTTAGTCCCAGCTACTCTGGATGCTGAGGCAGGAGAACGCCTTGTGCCCAGGATGCGGAGGCTGCAGTGAGCTGAGCTCAGGCCACTGTAATCCAGCCTGGGGGACAGAGGGAGACTCTGTCTCAAAAATAAATCAATAAGTACATAAATAAATAAATAAAATGAAATGAAATTGAAATAATATTTTCATATTCCCCTCACCCAGCCCATTTTATTTTCAGAGTACTGGATAAACCACCAGTTTCCCTGTGCGTTAGAGATTTTTTTTTCTCAGACATTGAAGTTTTCTAAGTGCAACTTCATAAAAAGTCTCATTTTTAGCGTAGATAGTTTCTTTATGGTTGTGAAACGTGACCTTTGCGATTCTGTGAGGAAGACTGAATTCTGAAATACCCCCTGCATTTCCCGCCCCTCGCGTCCCAGGGGAGTCCGTGGTGGGGCTGGGGCCAGGGTCCCCAGGTCGCCGGGGCGGCGTGGGAACCCCAAGCCGGGGCACAGCCCGCGCCCCCGGAGGCCTCCGCGCGGCAGGGGCAGGTGCAAGCCATCCGGGCGCCCCCCCAGGCGGGGCTCCTCCAGGAGCCGGGGCGCTCGTCTGCACTCCCCTCCGGCCTGCTGGATGAGCTCCTGGCGAGCCCGGAGTTTCTGCAGCGGGCGCAACCTTTCCTAGAAACGGAGGCCCCGGGGGAGCTGGAGGCCTCGGAAGAGGCCGCCTCGCTGGAACCACCCCTCAGCGAGGAAGAATACCGGGCTCTGCTGGAGGAGCTTTAAAAGGACGCGGGGCTGGGACGGGGTCGGGGCAGGGCGGTGGCCGGTGGCCTCTCTTTCGCGGGGAACACCTGGCTCGGCGTGGCGGGGCGTGTCTTCCCTCCGGGCCGACCCGCCTGGGATTCCTGCCTTCCAGGTCTAGGCCCGGTGAGAGACTCCACAGAGCGGAGAGCTGCCATTCTTTCCTGGGCATCCCGGGGAACCCAGCGCCGGCCCAGGTACCAGCAGGTGGGCCGTCTACTGCGCACGCGCGGGTTCGCGGGCAGCCGCCTAGGCTCTGGGAGCAGCCCGGGCAGAGCTCTCGTGCCTTTCCGCCACCCCACCCCGGCCTGAACAACCCCTCGCCACCCCCACCCCCCACCCCCGGAAAATGCGTCCTCCCCTGGGCTGGGTGGAGAACCCCGTCCCGCGAAACACCGGGCCCGCGCAGCGTCCGGGCCCGCCATCCCTCCGGCGGCGGCTCGCCTCCTCTGCGCCTCCGCTCCACCGTCGCCCGCCCGGGCCCCTGCAGCCTCCCAGCTGCCACCGTGGAGCGCCTGGCGGCTGAACGCAGACCCCAGGCCCCGCGCACGCCGGCGATGCCGACCGTTCCAGGCGGGAGGGAAGGCGGGCAGAGATGGAGAGACGAACGGGAGACCCAGAGGGGCCGAAGGATGGGCGGAGGGAAGTTGGGAGGGAGGGAGGGAGAGAGAGGGAGGCAGTGAGGAACGGAGGGAGAGACAGAGCGACGCAGGGACAGAGGGCGGGCGGGAGGGAGCCAGGGACAGAGGGAGGAAGGCAGAGAGGAAAAGCGGTCTCCGGCCTCCGGGAGCAACGGGACCCCCGCGCTCCGGGAAAAGGGTAAGCGCCCGGCGCGGGCGGAGGGCTGGGCCCACGGCCGCCGCGTCGGGCCGGCGGGGCACCCGTTCGCCCCGATTCCGTGGCCCAACGAACGGGCGGCTTCCTCAGAGACAAAAGACCGGGACCCGGGTTGCCGTCGGGTTTTCACCCGCGTGGTTCACAGACCGCACATCCCCCGGCTGAGCCTCGCAACGGAGCGCCAGGCCGACAGCCCCGACCACAGAGGAGCCACACTCAGGACGACTGAAGCGTGATTTGGGATTCCACGCTGCTGTGCCCTCTGCAAGGGGGCCTGTTGCTCACGTCTCTCCGGCCCCCGAAAGGCTGAGCATGTTGACTGTTTGCTTCCGGAGCTCTGCGGGCACCCACAGGCATCCAGGGAAGGGTGGAAGACCGGCATGGTGTCTCTTCGCTCTCCTTGCGAGTTTCCAAACCGGCCACACTGCAGACTCCCCACGTTGCGGGACACAGGAATCACATCGTCAGGCCATCACGCCGGGGATGCATCCTTTCCCTGGGGTCTCGCTCTGGTCTTCTGCGTGGGAATGAACGAGAGCCACACGCCTGTGCGTGTGTGAGACTGTCACGGCCACGGCGACACCCACAGGCAGTGCCTCCTTCACGGAGAGAGGGCCTGGAAAACTCAAGACTCCCACGGAGGTTCAGTTCCACACTCCCCTCCACCCTTCCAGGCTGGATTCTCCCTGCTGAAGGCGCGTGGGAGCCCAGAGGGCGGCCTCCAGTTCCCGCGGGATTCCTGGAGAGGTCCGGAGAGCCAGCCCCCGAAACCCGCCCCCCTCACCCCTTCCCCCTCTCCCCCTTCCGCTTCGTCCCTCCCGCCCCCACCACCAGCGTCACCACCACCACCACCACCACCACCACAGCACCCCCTCCCCACGGCCCCAGGGGGCCTCCACGCCCTGGGACCCTTCCGGAGGGCGGGCTGTCCCAGGGCTCACCGCCATTCATGAAGGGGTGGAGCCTGCCTGCCTGTGGGCCTTTATAAGAGCGGCTGGCTGGCTGTCCGGGCCTGCCTCCTGGCTGCACCTGCGCCCAGTGCACAGGCCGGCTGAGGTGCCCGGGAGCCCGCGGGCCTCTCTCTGCCCGTGTCCGTCCGTGAAATTCCGGCCGGGGCTCCCCGCGATGGCTCTCCCGACACCTTCGGACGGCCCCCTCCCCGCGGAAGCCCGAGGACGAGGACGGCGAAGGAGACTCGTCTGGACCCCGAGCCAAAGCGAGGCCCTGCGAGCCTGCTTTGAGCGGAACCCGTACCCGGGCATCGCCACCAGAGAAGGGCTGGCCCAGGCCATCGGCGTTCCGGAGCCCAGGGTCCAGATTTGGTTTCAGAATGAGAGGTCACGCCAGCTGAGGCAGCACCGGCGGGAATCTCGGCCCTGGCCCGGGAGACGCGGCCCGCAAGAAGGCAGGCGAAAGCGGACCGCCGTCACCGGATCCCAGACCGCCCTGCTCCTCCGCGCCTTTGAGAAGGATCGCTTTCCAGGCATCGCCGCCAGGGAAGAACTGGCCAGAGAGACGGGCCTCCCGGAGTCCAGGATTCAGATCTGGTTTCAGAATCGACGGGCCAGGCACCCGGGACAGGGTGGCAGGGCGCCCGCGCACGCAGGCGGCCTGTGCAACGCGGCCCCCGGTGGGTGTCACCCTGCTCCTTCGTGGGTCGCCTTCGCCCACGCCGGGGCGTGGGGAACGGCGCTTCCCGCACCCCGCGTGCCCTGCGCGCCTGGGGCTCTCCCCCAGGGGGCTTTCGTGAGCCAGGGAGCGAGGGCCGTCCCCGTGCTCCAGCCCAGCCAGGCCGCGCCGGCACGAGGGATCTCCCAAGCGGCCCCGGCACGCGCGGATTTTGCCTACGCTGCCCTGGCTCCCCCGGACGGGGCGCTCTCCCACCCTCAGGCTCCTCGGTGGCCTGTGCACCCGAGCAAAGGCCGGGAGGACCGGGACCCGCAGCGCGACGGCCTGCCGGGCCCTTGCGCGGTGGGACAGCCTGGGCCGGCTCAGGCGGGGCCACAGGGCCAAGGTGGGCTTGCGCCACCCGCGTGCCAGGGGAGTCCGTGGTGGGGCTGGGGCCAGGGTCCCCAGGTCGCCGGGGCGGCGTGGGAACCCCAAGCCGGGGCAGCCCCACCTCCCCAACCCGCGCCCCCGGAGGCCTCCGCGGGGCAGGGGCAGGTGCAGGCCATCCGGGCGCCCCCCGAGGCGGGGCTCCTCCAGGAGCCGGGGCGCTCGTCTGCACTCCCCTCCGGCCTGCTGGATGAGCTCCTGGCGAGCCCGGAGTTTCTGCAGCGGGCGCAACCTTTCCTAGAAACGGAGGCCCCGGGGGAGCTGGAGGCCTCGGAAGAGGCGGCCTCGCTGGAACCACCCCTCAGCGAGGAAGAATACCGGGCTCTGCTGGAGGAGCTTTAAAAGGACGCGGGGCTGGGACGGGGTCGGGGCAGGGCGGTGGCCGGTGGCCTCTCTTTCGCGGGGAACACCTGGCTCGGCGTGGCGGGGCGTGTCTTCCCTCCGGGCCGACCCGCCTGGGATTCCTGCCTTCCAGGTCTAGGCCCGGTGAGAGACTCCACAGAGCGGAGAGCTGCCATTCTTTCCTGGGCATCCCGGGGATCCCAGCACCGGCCCAGGTACCAGCAGGTGGGCCGTCTACTGCGCACGCGCGGGTTCGCGGGCAGCCGCCTAGGCTCTGGGAGCAGCCCGGGCAGAGCTCTCGTGCCTTTCCGCCACCCCACCCCGGCCTGAACAACCCCTCGCCACCCCCAACCCCCACCCCCCACCACACACCCCCGGGAAATGCGTCCTCCCCTGGGCTGGGTGGAGAACCCCGTCCCGCGAAACACCGGGCCCGCGCAGCGTTCGGGCCCGCCATCCCTCCGGCGGCGGCTCGCCTCCTCTGCGCCTCCGCTCCACCGTCGCCCGCCCGCCCGCCCGCCCGCCCGTGCCCCTGCAGCCTCCCAGCTGCCACCGTGGAGCGCCTGGCGGCTGAACGCAGACCCCAGGCCCCGCGCACGCCGGCGATGCCGACCGTTCCAGGCGGGAGGGAAGGCGGGCAGAGATGGAGAGACGAACGGGAGACCCAGAGGGGCCGAAGGATGGGCGGAGGGAAGTTGGGAGGGAGGGAGGGAGGGAGGTAGGGAGGGAGGGAGGGAAGGAGAGAGAGGGAGGCAGTGAGGAACGGAGGGAGAGACAGAGCGACGCAGGGACAGAGGGCGGGCGGGAGGGAGCCAGGGACAGAGGGAGGAAGGCAGAGAGAAAAAACGGTCTCCGGCCTCCGAGAGCAACGAGACCCCCGCGCTCCGAGAAAAGGGTAAGCTCCAGGCCCGGGCTGAGGGCTGGGCCCACGGCCGCCGCGTCGGGCCGGCGGGGCACCCATTCGCCCCGATTCCGTGGCCCAAGGAACGGGCGGCTTCCTCAGAGACAAAAGACCGGGACCCGGGTTGCCGTCGGGTTTTCACCCGCGTGGTTCACAGACCGCACATCCCCAGGCTGAGCCTCGCAACGGAGCGCCAGGCCGACAGCCCCGACCACAGAGGAGCCACACTCAGGACGACTGAACCGTGATTTGGGATTCCACGCTGCTGTGCCCTCTGCAAGGGGGCCTGTTGCTCACTTCGCTCCGGCCCCCGAAAGGCTGAGCATGTTGACTGTTTGCTTCCGGAGCTCTGCGGGCACCCACAGGCATCCAGGAACGGGTGGAAGACCGGCATGGTGTCTCTTCGCTCTCCTTGCCAGTTTCCAAACCGGCCACACTGCAGACTCCCCATGTTGCGGGACACAGGAATCCATCATCAGGCCATCACGCCGGGGATGCATCTTTTCCCTGGGGTCTCGCTCTGGTCTTCTGCGAGAAGACCTCCCAAGGTGCTGGGATTACAGGTCTGAGCCACCGCGCCCGACCTGTACTTGTGTCTTTTCCAAAATTGACTATTTTGGGATAAGCTTAACATCCTCACTGCCTGCCTTTGCCCCCCACAAGTAATTAGCATACGCCTAAATAAAGTTTAAGCAAGCTAGCTCCACTATTCCCAAGCATGTATTATCTAGGGTCTAGTCTTTAGAAGTATAAAGGACAAATCGTACGAGTACAACTACAGAAAATGTTGTACCCAAACTGGAAAGGCTTAAGTGATCAATTGACGGATTTGTGTTTCCTATGGAAGAGGGTAGGAGGCAGAGTGCTAATATAGATATATAGGGGAGAAGAGGACAGGGCTTTTATGAAATGAATGCAGTCAAATCTTGGGAAAAGTTTCTTAAGTAGCATGAATGTTAGAGAGAGGATTCATGCAATTTCAACTTTAGCCGTGTCTAAAAATATCAAGACAAAGCCAGCAGTTTTTGAAAAATAAATTCTTCTCCACAAAACTATTAATGAGACAGATGAGGTGTTTCCTTTATTTTTTTTCTTCCAATTACTTGGGTTTCATAGTCACATATTCAAGGGAGCGTACCGCTGTTTGGTAAAATGAGAGAATTCCACATCATGTTTTTGTTTGTTTGTTTTTAAAGATGAAAGAGCTGAACAACCTTGTTTGGTGTTAGCAATACCACCAGATTGTTCAAATTTCTTTAGAATCGTACTCCTTAAATTACACTGTGATGTAGTTTCAAAAATGGTCTGTAATGGCCTGTGAATTGACAGCTCATTAGGACATTCTTCAGTTTGGCTGAAACCAAAAAACCTGAAACCGTCGAAACTGAAAGAAAATGGGGTTTGCCAAATTCTGCTTCTTACACTTTCACCTACCACGCCGTGTTCAAATAGTGTGCTTGAAAAGTATCGGAAACTTAAGGTACTCTTAATTTCAGTATAGTTTCACCAAAGTGGTATTCGTTGTGAGAAAGCCATAATCTCATCAGTAATGCCTTTCGAAAAGATCCAACGGAAAATATGAACTAGCAACTCATCATGACAAGAAAGTAAAACTCAGGAAAAATGCTAAGGCAGAGCAGCTTCAGGCTTCAGTGTGAAACTATCATAGTCTGGGCGCAGTGGCTCACGCCTATAGTCCCTTCACTTTGGGAAGGCAAGTTGGGGCAGATCACCTGAAGTCGGCAGTTGAAGACCACCCTGGCCCAAACGGTGAAACCTCCTCTACACTTTAAACAAAAGACAAAAATTTGCCTGGCGTGGTGGCGTGCTCATTTAGTCCCAGCTACTCTGGATGCTGAGGCAGGAGAACGCCTTGTGCCCAGGATGCGGAGGCTGCAGTGAGCTGAGCTCAGGCCACTGTAATCCAGCCTGGGGGACAGAGGGAGACTCTGTCTCAAAAATAAATCAATAAGTACATAAATAAATAAATAAAATGAAATGAAATTGAAATAATATTTTCATATTCCCCTCACCCAGCCCATTTTATTTTCAGAGTACTGGATAAACCACCAGTTTCCCTGTGCGTTAGAGATTTTTTTTTCTCAGACATTGAAGTTTTCTAAGTGCAACTTCATAAAAAGTCTCATTTTTAGCGTAGATAGTTTCTTTATGGTTGTGAAACGTGACCTTTGCGATTCTGTGAGGAAGACTGAATTCTGAAATACCCCCTGCATTTCCCGCCCCTCGCGTCCCAGGGGAGTCCGTGGTGGGGCTGGGGCCAGGGTCCCCAGGTCGCCGGGGCGGCGTGGGAACCCCAAGCCGGGGCACAGCCCGCGCCCCCGGAGGCCTCCGCGCGGCAGGGGCAGGTGCAAGCCATCCGGGCGCCCCCCCAGGCGGGGCTCCTCCAGGAGCCGGGGCGCTCGTCTGCACTCCCCTCCGGCCTGCTGGATGAGCTCCTGGCGAGCCCGGAGTTTCTGCAGCGGGCGCAACCTTTCCTAGAAACGGAGGCCCCGGGGGAGCTGGAGGCCTCGGAAGAGGCCGCCTCGCTGGAACCACCCCTCAGCGAGGAAGAATACCGGGCTCTGCTGGAGGAGCTTTAAAAGGACGCGGGGCTGGGACGGGGTCGGGGCAGGGCGGTGGCCGGTGGCCTCTCTTTCGCGGGGAACACCTGGCTCGGCGTGGCGGGGCGTGTCTTCCCTCCGGGCCGACCCGCCTGGGATTCCTGCCTTCCAGGTCTAGGCCCGGTGAGAGACTCCACAGAGCGGAGAGCTGCCATTCTTTCCTGGGCATCCCGGGGAACCCAGCGCCGGCCCAGGTACCAGCAGGTGGGCCGTCTACTGCGCACGCGCGGGTTCGCGGGCAGCCGCCTAGGCTCTGGGAGCAGCCCGGGCAGAGCTCTCGTGCCTTTCCGCCACCCCACCCCGGCCTGAACAACCCCTCGCCACCCCCACCCCCCACCCCCGGAAAATGCGTCCTCCCCTGGGCTGGGTGGAGAACCCCGTCCCGCGAAACACCGGGCCCGCGCAGCGTCCGGGCCCGCCATCCCTCCGGCGGCGGCTCGCCTCCTCTGCGCCTCCGCTCCACCGTCGCCCGCCCGGGCCCCTGCAGCCTCCCAGCTGCCACCGTGGAGCGCCTGGCGGCTGAACGCAGACCCCAGGCCCCGCGCACGCCGGCGATGCCGACCGTTCCAGGCGGGAGGGAAGGCGGGCAGAGATGGAGAGACGAACGGGAGACCCAGAGGGGCCGAAGGATGGGCGGAGGGAAGTTGGGAGGGAGGGAGGGAGAGAGAGGGAGGCAGTGAGGAACGGAGGGAGAGACAGAGCGACGCAGGGACAGAGGGCGGGCGGGAGGGAGCCAGGGACAGAGGGAGGAAGGCAGAGAGGAAAAGCGGTCTCCGGCCTCCGGGAGCAACGGGACCCCCGCGCTCCGGGAAAAGGGTAAGCGCCCGGCGCGGGCGGAGGGCTGGGCCCACGGCCGCCGCGTCGGGCCGGCGGGGCACCCGTTCGCCCCGATTCCGTGGCCCAACGAACGGGCGGCTTCCTCAGAGACAAAAGACCGGGACCCGGGTTGCCGTCGGGTTTTCACCCGCGTGGTTCACAGACCGCACATCCCCCGGCTGAGCCTCGCAACGGAGCGCCAGGCCGACAGCCCCGACCACAGAGGAGCCACACTCAGGACGACTGAAGCGTGATTTGGGATTCCACGCTGCTGTGCCCTCTGCAAGGGGGCCTGTTGCTCACGTCTCTCCGGCCCCCGAAAGGCTGAGCATGTTGACTGTTTGCTTCCGGAGCTCTGCGGGCACCCACAGGCATCCAGGGAAGGGTGGAAGACCGGCATGGTGTCTCTTCGCTCTCCTTGCGAGTTTCCAAACCGGCCACACTGCAGACTCCCCACGTTGCGGGACACAGGAATCACATCGTCAGGCCATCACGCCGGGGATGCATCCTTTCCCTGGGGTCTCGCTCTGGTCTTCTGCGTGGGAATGAACGAGAGCCACACGCCTGTGCGTGTGTGAGACTGTCACGGCCACGGCGACACCCACAGGCAGTGCCTCCTTCACGGAGAGAGGGCCTGGAAAACTCAAGACTCCCACGGAGGTTCAGTTCCACACTCCCCTCCACCCTTCCAGGCTGGATTCTCCCTGCTGAAGGCGCGTGGGAGCCCAGAGGGCGGCCTCCAGTTCCCGCGGGATTCCTGGAGAGGTCCGGAGAGCCAGCCCCCGAAACCCGCCCCCCTCACCCCTTCCCCCTCTCCCCCTTCCGCTTCGTCCCTCCCGCCCCCACCACCAGCGTCACCACCACCACCACCACCACCACCACAGCACCCCCTCCCCACGGCCCCAGGGGGCCTCCACGCCCTGGGACCCTTCCGGAGGGCGGGCTGTCCCAGGGCTCACCGCCATTCATGAAGGGGTGGAGCCTGCCTGCCTGTGGGCCTTTATAAGAGCGGCTGGCTGGCTGTCCGGGCCTGCCTCCTGGCTGCACCTGCGCCCAGTGCACAGGCCGGCTGAGGTGCCCGGGAGCCCGCGGGCCTCTCTCTGCCCGTGTCCGTCCGTGAAATTCCGGCCGGGGCTCCCCGCGATGGCTCTCCCGACACCTTCGGACGGCCCCCTCCCCGCGGAAGCCCGAGGACGAGGACGGCGAAGGAGACTCGTCTGGACCCCGAGCCAAAGCGAGGCCCTGCGAGCCTGCTTTGAGCGGAACCCGTACCCGGGCATCGCCACCAGAGAAGGGCTGGCCCAGGCCATCGGCGTTCCGGAGCCCAGGGTCCAGATTTGGTTTCAGAATGAGAGGTCACGCCAGCTGAGGCAGCACCGGCGGGAATCTCGGCCCTGGCCCGGGAGACGCGGCCCGCAAGAAGGCAGGCGAAAGCGGACCGCCGTCACCGGATCCCAGACCGCCCTGCTCCTCCGCGCCTTTGAGAAGGATCGCTTTCCAGGCATCGCCGCCAGGGAAGAACTGGCCAGAGAGACGGGCCTCCCGGAGTCCAGGATTCAGATCTGGTTTCAGAATCGACGGGCCAGGCACCCGGGACAGGGTGGCAGGGCGCCCGCGCACGCAGGCGGCCTGTGCAACGCGGCCCCCGGTGGGTGTCACCCTGCTCCTTCGTGGGTCGCCTTCGCCCACGCCGGGGCGTGGGGAACGGCGCTTCCCGCACCCCGCGTGCCCTGCGCGCCTGGGGCTCTCCCCCAGGGGGCTTTCGTGAGCCAGGGAGCGAGGGCCGTCCCCGTGCTCCAGCCCAGCCAGGCCGCGCCGGCACGAGGGATCTCCCAAGCGGCCCCGGCACGCGCGGATTTTGCCTACGCTGCCCTGGCTCCCCCGGACGGGGCGCTCTCCCACCCTCAGGCTCCTCGGTGGCCTGTGCACCCGAGCAAAGGCCGGGAGGACCGGGACCCGCAGCGCGACGGCCTGCCGGGCCCTTGCGCGGTGGGACAGCCTGGGCCGGCTCAGGCGGGGCCACAGGGCCAAGGTGGGCTTGCGCCACCCGCGTGCCAGGGGAGTCCGTGGTGGGGCTGGGGCCAGGGTCCCCAGGTCGCCGGGGCGGCGTGGGAACCCCAAGCCGGGGCAGCCCCACCTCCCCAACCCGCGCCCCCGGAGGCCTCCGCGGGGCAGGGGCAGGTGCAGGCCATCCGGGCGCCCCCCGAGGCGGGGCTCCTCCAGGAGCCGGGGCGCTCGTCTGCACTCCCCTCCGGCCTGCTGGATGAGCTCCTGGCGAGCCCGGAGTTTCTGCAGCGGGCGCAACCTTTCCTAGAAACGGAGGCCCCGGGGGAGCTGGAGGCCTCGGAAGAGGCGGCCTCGCTGGAACCACCCCTCAGCGAGGAAGAATACCGGGCTCTGCTGGAGGAGCTTTAAAAGGACGCGGGGCTGGGACGGGGTCGGGGCAGGGCGGTGGCCGGTGGCCTCTCTTTCGCGGGGAACACCTGGCTCGGCGTGGCGGGGCGTGTCTTCCCTCCGGGCCGACCCGCCTGGGATTCCTGCCTTCCAGGTCTAGGCCCGGTGAGAGACTCCACAGAGCGGAGAGCTGCCATTCTTTCCTGGGCATCCCGGGGATCCCAGCACCGGCCCAGGTACCAGCAGGTGGGCCGTCTACTGCGCACGCGCGGGTTCGCGGGCAGCCGCCTAGGCTCTGGGAGCAGCCCGGGCAGAGCTCTCGTGCCTTTCCGCCACCCCACCCCGGCCTGAACAACCCCTCGCCACCCCCAACCCCCACCCCCCACCACACACCCCCGGGAAATGCGTCCTCCCCTGGGCTGGGTGGAGAACCCCGTCCCGCGAAACACCGGGCCCGCGCAGCGTTCGGGCCCGCCATCCCTCCGGCGGCGGCTCGCCTCCTCTGCGCCTCCGCTCCACCGTCGCCCGCCCGCCCGCCCGCCCGCCCGTGCCCCTGCAGCCTCCCAGCTGCCACCGTGGAGCGCCTGGCGGCTGAACGCAGACCCCAGGCCCCGCGCACGCCGGCGATGCCGACCGTTCCAGGCGGGAGGGAAGGCGGGCAGAGATGGAGAGACGAACGGGAGACCCAGAGGGGCCGAAGGATGGGCGGAGGGAAGTTGGGAGGGAGGGAGGGAGGGAGGTAGGGAGGGAGGGAGGGAAGGAGAGAGAGGGAGGCAGTGAGGAACGGAGGGAGAGACAGAGCGACGCAGGGACAGAGGGCGGGCGGGAGGGAGCCAGGGACAGAGGGAGGAAGGCAGAGAGAAAAAACGGTCTCCGGCCTCCGAGAGCAACGAGACCCCCGCGCTCCGAGAAAAGGGTAAGCTCCAGGCCCGGGCTGAGGGCTGGGCCCACGGCCGCCGCGTCGGGCCGGCGGGGCACCCATTCGCCCCGATTCCGTGGCCCAAGGAACGGGCGGCTTCCTCAGAGACAAAAGACCGGGACCCGGGTTGCCGTCGGGTTTTCACCCGCGTGGTTCACAGACCGCACATCCCCAGGCTGAGCCTCGCAACGGAGCGCCAGGCCGACAGCCCCGACCACAGAGGAGCCACACTCAGGACGACTGAACCGTGATTTGGGATTCCACGCTGCTGTGCCCTCTGCAAGGGGGCCTGTTGCTCACTTCGCTCCGGCCCCCGAAAGGCTGAGCATGTTGACTGTTTGCTTCCGGAGCTCTGCGGGCACCCACAGGCATCCAGGAACGGGTGGAAGACCGGCATGGTGTCTCTTCGCTCTCCTTGCCAGTTTCCAAACCGGCCACACTGCAGACTCCCCATGTTGCGGGACACAGGAATCCATCATCAGGCCATCACGCCGGGGATGCATCTTTTCCCTGGGGTCTCGCTCTGGTCTTCTGCGAGAAGACCTCCCAAGGTGCTGGGATTACAGGTCTGAGCCACCGCGCCCGACCTGTACTTGTGTCTTTTCCAAAATTGACTATTTTGGGATAAGCTTAACATCCTCACTGCCTGCCTTTGCCCCCCACAAGTAATTAGCATACGCCTAAATAAAGTTTAAGCAAGCTAGCTCCACTATTCCCAAGCATGTATTATCTAGGGTCTAGTCTTTAGAAGTATAAAGGACAAATCGTACGAGTACAACTACAGAAAATGTTGTACCCAAACTGGAAAGGCTTAAGTGATCAATTGACGGATTTGTGTTTCCTATGGAAGAGGGTAGGAGGCAGAGTGCTAATATAGATATATAGGGGAGAAGAGGACAGGGCTTTTATGAAATGAATGCAGTCAAATCTTGGGAAAAGTTTCTTAAGTAGCATGAATGTTAGAGAGAGGATTCATGCAATTTCAACTTTAGCCGTGTCTAAAAATATCAAGACAAAGCCAGCAGTTTTTGAAAAATAAATTCTTCTCCACAAAACTATTAATGAGACAGATGAGGTGTTTCCTTTATTTTTTTTCTTCCAATTACTTGGGTTTCATAGTCACATATTCAAGGGAGCGTACCGCTGTTTGGTAAAATGAGAGAATTCCACATCATGTTTTTGTTTGTTTGTTTTTAAAGATGAAAGAGCTGAACAACCTTGTTTGGTGTTAGCAATACCACCAGATTGTTCAAATTTCTTTAGAATCGTACTCCTTAAATTACACTGTGATGTAGTTTCAAAAATGGTCTGTAATGGCCTGTGAATTGACAGCTCATTAGGACATTCTTCAGTTTGGCTGAAACCAAAAAACCTGAAACCGTCGAAACTGAAAGAAAATGGGGTTTGCCAAATTCTGCTTCTTACACTTTCACCTACCACGCCGTGTTCAAATAGTGTGCTTGAAAAGTATCGGAAACTTAAGGTACTCTTAATTTCAGTATAGTTTCACCAAAGTGGTATTCGTTGTGAGAAAGCCATAATCTCATCAGTAATGCCTTTCGAAAAGATCCAACGGAAAATATGAACTAGCAACTCATCATGACAAGAAAGTAAAACTCAGGAAAAATGCTAAGGCAGAGCAGCTTCAGGCTTCAGTGTGAAACTATCATAGTCTGGGCGCAGTGGCTCACGCCTATAGTCCCTTCACTTTGGGAAGGCAAGTTGGGGCAGATCACCTGAAGTCGGCAGTTGAAGACCACCCTGGCCCAAACGGTGAAACCTCCTCTACACTTTAAACAAAAGACAAAAATTTGCCTGGCGTGGTGGCGTGCTCATTTAGTCCCAGCTACTCTGGATGCTGAGGCAGGAGAACGCCTTGTGCCCAGGATGCGGAGGCTGCAGTGAGCTGAGCTCAGGCCACTGTAATCCAGCCTGGGGGACAGAGGGAGACTCTGTCTCAAAAATAAATCAATAAGTACATAAATAAATAAATAAAATGAAATGAAATTGAAATAATATTTTCATATTCCCCTCACCCAGCCCATTTTATTTTCAGAGTACTGGATAAACCACCAGTTTCCCTGTGCGTTAGAGATTTTTTTTTCTCAGACATTGAAGTTTTCTAAGTGCAACTTCATAAAAAGTCTCATTTTTAGCGTAGATAGTTTCTTTATGGTTGTGAAACGTGACCTTTGCGATTCTGTGAGGAAGACTGAATTCTGAAATACCCCCTGCATTTCCCGCCCCTCGCGTCCCAGGGGAGTCCGTGGTGGGGCTGGGGCCAGGGTCCCCAGGTCGCCGGGGCGGCGTGGGAACCCCAAGCCGGGGCACAGCCCGCGCCCCCGGAGGCCTCCGCGCGGCAGGGGCAGGTGCAAGCCATCCGGGCGCCCCCCCAGGCGGGGCTCCTCCAGGAGCCGGGGCGCTCGTCTGCACTCCCCTCCGGCCTGCTGGATGAGCTCCTGGCGAGCCCGGAGTTTCTGCAGCGGGCGCAACCTTTCCTAGAAACGGAGGCCCCGGGGGAGCTGGAGGCCTCGGAAGAGGCCGCCTCGCTGGAACCACCCCTCAGCGAGGAAGAATACCGGGCTCTGCTGGAGGAGCTTTAAAAGGACGCGGGGCTGGGACGGGGTCGGGGCAGGGCGGTGGCCGGTGGCCTCTCTTTCGCGGGGAACACCTGGCTCGGCGTGGCGGGGCGTGTCTTCCCTCCGGGCCGACCCGCCTGGGATTCCTGCCTTCCAGGTCTAGGCCCGGTGAGAGACTCCACAGAGCGGAGAGCTGCCATTCTTTCCTGGGCATCCCGGGGAACCCAGCGCCGGCCCAGGTACCAGCAGGTGGGCCGTCTACTGCGCACGCGCGGGTTCGCGGGCAGCCGCCTAGGCTCTGGGAGCAGCCCGGGCAGAGCTCTCGTGCCTTTCCGCCACCCCACCCCGGCCTGAACAACCCCTCGCCACCCCCACCCCCCACCCCCGGAAAATGCGTCCTCCCCTGGGCTGGGTGGAGAACCCCGTCCCGCGAAACACCGGGCCCGCGCAGCGTCCGGGCCCGCCATCCCTCCGGCGGCGGCTCGCCTCCTCTGCGCCTCCGCTCCACCGTCGCCCGCCCGGGCCCCTGCAGCCTCCCAGCTGCCACCGTGGAGCGCCTGGCGGCTGAACGCAGACCCCAGGCCCCGCGCACGCCGGCGATGCCGACCGTTCCAGGCGGGAGGGAAGGCGGGCAGAGATGGAGAGACGAACGGGAGACCCAGAGGGGCCGAAGGATGGGCGGAGGGAAGTTGGGAGGGAGGGAGGGAGAGAGAGGGAGGCAGTGAGGAACGGAGGGAGAGACAGAGCGACGCAGGGACAGAGGGCGGGCGGGAGGGAGCCAGGGACAGAGGGAGGAAGGCAGAGAGGAAAAGCGGTCTCCGGCCTCCGGGAGCAACGGGACCCCCGCGCTCCGGGAAAAGGGTAAGCGCCCGGCGCGGGCGGAGGGCTGGGCCCACGGCCGCCGCGTCGGGCCGGCGGGGCACCCGTTCGCCCCGATTCCGTGGCCCAACGAACGGGCGGCTTCCTCAGAGACAAAAGACCGGGACCCGGGTTGCCGTCGGGTTTTCACCCGCGTGGTTCACAGACCGCACATCCCCCGGCTGAGCCTCGCAACGGAGCGCCAGGCCGACAGCCCCGACCACAGAGGAGCCACACTCAGGACGACTGAAGCGTGATTTGGGATTCCACGCTGCTGTGCCCTCTGCAAGGGGGCCTGTTGCTCACGTCTCTCCGGCCCCCGAAAGGCTGAGCATGTTGACTGTTTGCTTCCGGAGCTCTGCGGGCACCCACAGGCATCCAGGGAAGGGTGGAAGACCGGCATGGTGTCTCTTCGCTCTCCTTGCGAGTTTCCAAACCGGCCACACTGCAGACTCCCCACGTTGCGGGACACAGGAATCACATCGTCAGGCCATCACGCCGGGGATGCATCCTTTCCCTGGGGTCTCGCTCTGGTCTTCTGCGTGGGAATGAACGAGAGCCACACGCCTGTGCGTGTGTGAGACTGTCACGGCCACGGCGACACCCACAGGCAGTGCCTCCTTCACGGAGAGAGGGCCTGGAAAACTCAAGACTCCCACGGAGGTTCAGTTCCACACTCCCCTCCACCCTTCCAGGCTGGATTCTCCCTGCTGAAGGCGCGTGGGAGCCCAGAGGGCGGCCTCCAGTTCCCGCGGGATTCCTGGAGAGGTCCGGAGAGCCAGCCCCCGAAACCCGCCCCCCTCACCCCTTCCCCCTCTCCCCCTTCCGCTTCGTCCCTCCCGCCCCCACCACCAGCGTCACCACCACCACCACCACCACCACCACCACAGCACCCCCTCCCCACGGCCCCAGGGGGCCTCCACGCCCTGGGACCCTTCCGGAGGGCGGGCTGTCCCAGGGCTCACCGCCATTCATGAAGGGGTGGAGCCTGCCTGCCTGTGGGCCTTTATAAGAGCGGCTGGCTGGCTGTCCGGGCCTGCCTCCTGGCTGCACCTGCGCCCAGTGCACAGGCCGGCTGAGGTGCCCGGGAGCCCGCGGGCCTCTCTCTGCCCGTGTCCGTCCGTGAAATTCCGGCCGGGGCTCCCCGCGATGGCTCTCCCGACACCTTCGGACGGCCCCCTCCCCGCGGAAGCCCGAGGACGAGGACGGCGAAGGAGACTCGTCTGGACCCCGAGCCAAAGCGAGGCCCTGCGAGCCTGCTTTGAGCGGAACCCGTACCCGGGCATCGCCACCAGAGAAGGGCTGGCCCAGGCCATCGGCGTTCCGGAGCCCAGGGTCCAGATTTGGTTTCAGAATGAGAGGTCACGCCAGCTGAGGCAGCACCGGCGGGAATCTCGGCCCTGGCCCGGGAGACGCGGCCCGCAAGAAGGCAGGCGAAAGCGGACCGCCGTCACCGGATCCCAGACCGCCCTGCTCCTCCGCGCCTTTGAGAAGGATCGCTTTCCAGGCATCGCCGCCAGGGAAGAACTGGCCAGAGAGACGGGCCTCCCGGAGTCCAGGATTCAGATCTGGTTTCAGAATCGACGGGCCAGGCACCCGGGACAGGGTGGCAGGGCGCCCGCGCACGCAGGCGGCCTGTGCAACGCGGCCCCCGGTGGGTGTCACCCTGCTCCTTCGTGGGTCGCCTTCGCCCACGCCGGGGCGTGGGGAACGGCGCTTCCCGCACCCCGCGTGCCCTGCGCGCCTGGGGCTCTCCCCCAGGGGGCTTTCGTGAGCCAGGGAGCGAGGGCCGTCCCCGTGCTCCAGCCCAGCCAGGCCGCGCCGGCACGAGGGATCTCCCAAGCGGCCCCGGCACGCGCGGATTTTGCCTACGCTGCCCTGGCTCCCCCGGACGGGGCGCTCTCCCACCCTCAGGCTCCTCGGTGGCCTGTGCACCCGAGCAAAGGCCGGGAGGACCGGGACCCGCAGCGCGACGGCCTGCCGGGCCCTTGCGCGGTGGGACAGCCTGGGCCGGCTCAGGCGGGGCCACAGGGCCAAGGTGGGCTTGCGCCACCCGCGTGCCAGGGGAGTCCGTGGTGGGGCTGGGGCCAGGGTCCCCAGGTCGCCGGGGCGGCGTGGGAACCCCAAGCCGGGGCAGCCCCACCTCCCCAACCCGCGCCCCCGGAGGCCTCCGCGGGGCAGGGGCAGGTGCAGGCCATCCGGGCGCCCCCCGAGGCGGGGCTCCTCCAGGAGCCGGGGCGCTCGTCTGCACTCCCCTCCGGCCTGCTGGATGAGCTCCTGGCGAGCCCGGAGTTTCTGCAGCGGGCGCAACCTTTCCTAGAAACGGAGACCCCGGGGGAGCTGGAGGCCTCGGAAGAGGCGGCCTCGCTGGAACCACCCCTCAGCGAGGAAGAATACCGGGCTCTGCTGGAGGAGCTTTAAAAGGACGCGGGGCTGGGACGGGGTCGGGGCAGGGCGGTGGCCGGTGGCCTCTCTTTCGCGGGGAACACCTGGCTCGGCGTGGCGGGGCGTGTCTTCCCTCCGGGCCGACCCGCCTGGGATTCCTGCCTTCCAGGTCTAGGCCCGGTGAGAGACTCCACAGAGCGGAGAGCTGCCATTCTTTCCTGGGCATCCCGGGGATCCCAGCACCGGCCCAGGTACCAGCAGGTGGGCCGTCTACTGCGCACGCGCGGGTTCGCGGGCAGCCGCCTAGGCTCTGGGAGCAGCCCGGGCAGAGCTCTCGTGCCTTTCCGCCACCCCACCCCGGCCTGAACAACCCCTCGCCACCCCCAACCCCCACCCCCCACCACACACCCCCGGGAAATGCGTCCTCCCCTGGGCTGGGTGGAGAACCCCGTCCCGCGAAACACCGGGCCCGCGCAGCGTTCGGGCCCGCCATCCCTCCGGCGGCGGCTCGCCTCCTCTGCGCCTCCGCTCCACCGTCGCCCGCCCGCCCGCCCGCCCGCCCGTGCCCCTGCAGCCTCCCAGCTGCCACCGTGGAGCGCCTGGCGGCTGAACGCAGACCCCAGGCCCCGCGCACGCCGGCGATGCCGACCGTTCCAGGCGGGAGGGAAGGCGGGCAGAGATGGAGAGACGAACGGGAGACCCAGAGGGGCCGAAGGATGGGCGGAGGGAAGTTGGGAGGGAGGGAGGGAGGGAGGTAGGGAGGGAGGGAGGGAAGGAGAGAGAGGGAGGCAGTGAGGAACGGAGGGAGAGACAGAGCGACGCAGGGACAGAGGGCGGGCGGGAGGGAGCCAGGGACAGAGGGAGGAAGGCAGAGAGAAAAAACGGTCTCCGGCCTCCGAGAGCAACGAGACCCCCGCGCTCCGAGAAAAGGGTAAGCTCCAGGCCCGGGCTGAGGGCTGGGCCCACGGCCGCCGCGTCGGGCCGGCGGGGCACCCATTCGCCCCGATTCCGTGGCCCAAGGAACGGGCGGCTTCCTCAGAGACAAAAGACCGGGACCCGGGTTGCCGTCGGGTTTTCACCCGCGTGGTTCACAGACCGCACATCCCCAGGCTGAGCCTCGCAACGGAGCGCCAGGCCGACAGCCCCGACCACAGAGGAGCCACACTCAGGACGACTGAACCGTGATTTGGGATTCCACGCTGCTGTGCCCTCTGCAAGGGGGCCTGTTGCTCACTTCGCTCCGGCCCCCGAAAGGCTGAGCATGTTGACTGTTTGCTTCCGGAGCTCTGCGGGCACCCACAGGCATCCAGGAACGGGTGGAAGACCGGCATGGTGTCTCTTCGCTCTCCTTGCCAGTTTCCAAACCGGCCACACTGCAGACTCCCCATGTTGCGGGACACAGGAATCCATCATCAGGCCATCACGCCGGGGATGCATCTTTTCCCTGGGGTCTCGCTCTGGTCTTCTGCGAGAAGACCTCCCAAGGTGCTGGGATTACAGGTCTGAGCCACCGCGCCCGACCTGTACTTGTGTCTTTTCCAAAATTGACTATTTTGGGATAAGCTTAACATCCTCACTGCCTGCCTTTGCCCCCCACAAGTAATTAGCATACGCCTAAATAAAGTTTAAGCAAGCTAGCTCCACTATTCCCAAGCATGTATTATCTAGGGTCTAGTCTTTAGAAGTATAAAGGACAAATCGTACGAGTACAACTACAGAAAATGTTGTACCCAAACTGGAAAGGCTTAAGTGATCAATTGACGGATTTGTGTTTCCTATGGAAGAGGGTAGGAGGCAGAGTGCTAATATAGATATATAGGGGAGAAGAGGACAGGGCTTTTATGAAATGAATGCAGTCAAATCTTGGGAAAAGTTTCTTAAGTAGCATGAATGTTAGAGAGAGGATTCATGCAATTTCAACTTTAGCCGTGTCTAAAAATATCAAGACAAAGCCAGCAGTTTTTGAAAAATAAATTCTTCTCCACAAAACTATTAATGAGACAGATGAGGTGTTTCCTTTATTTTTTTTCTTCCAATTACTTGGGTTTCATAGTCACATATTCAAGGGAGCGTACCGCTGTTTGGTAAAATGAGAGAATTCCACATCATGTTTTTGTTTGTTTGTTTTTAAAGATGAAAGAGCTGAACAACCTTGTTTGGTGTTAGCAATACCACCAGATTGTTCAAATTTCTTTAGAATCGTACTCCTTAAATTACACTGTGATGTAGTTTCAAAAATGGTCTGTAATGGCCTGTGAATTGACAGCTCATTAGGACATTCTTCAGTTTGGCTGAAACCAAAAAACCTGAAACCGTCGAAACTGAAAGAAAATGGGGTTTGCCAAATTCTGCTTCTTACACTTTCACCTACCACGCCGTGTTCAAATAGTGTGCTTGAAAAGTATCGGAAACTTAAGGTACTCTTAATTTCAGTATAGTTTCACCAAAGTGGTATTCGTTGTGAGAAAGCCATAATCTCATCAGTAATGCCTTTCGAAAAGATCCAACGGAAAATATGAACTAGCAACTCATCATGACAAGAAAGTAAAACTCAGGAAAAATGCTAAGGCAGAGCAGCTTCAGGCTTCAGTGTGAAACTATCATAGTCTGGGCGCAGTGGCTCACGCCTATAGTCCCTTCACTTTGGGAAGGCAAGTTGGGGCAGATCACCTGAAGTCGGCAGTTGAAGACCACCCTGGCCCAAACGGTGAAACCTCCTCTACACTTTAAACAAAAGACAAAAATTTGCCTGGCGTGGTGGCGTGCTCATTTAGTCCCAGCTACTCTGGATGCTGAGGCAGGAGAACGCCTTGTGCCCAGGATGCGGAGGCTGCAGTGAGCTGAGCTCAGGCCACTGTAATCCAGCCTGGGGGACAGAGGGAGACTCTGTCTCAAAAATAAATCAATAAGTACATAAATAAATAAATAAAATGAAATGAAATTGAAATAATATTTTCATATTCCCCTCACCCAGCCCATTTTATTTTCAGAGTACTGGATAAACCACCAGTTTCCCTGTGCGTTAGAGATTTTTTTTTCTCAGACATTGAAGTTTTCTAAGTGCAACTTCATAAAAAGTCTCATTTTTAGCGTAGATAGTTTCTTTATGGTTGTGAAACGTGACCTTTGCGATTCTGTGAGGAAGACTGAATTCTGAAATACCCCCTGCATTTCCCGCCCCTCGCGTCCCAGGGGAGTCCGTGGTGGGGCTGGGGCCAGGGTCCCCAGGTCGCCGGGGCGGCGTGGGAACCCCAAGCCGGGGCACAGCCCGCGCCCCCGGAGGCCTCCGCGCGGCAGGGGCAGGTGCAAGCCATCCGGGCGCCCCCCCAGGCGGGGCTCCTCCAGGAGCCGGGGCGCTCGTCTGCACTCCCCTCCGGCCTGCTGGATGAGCTCCTGGCGAGCCCGGAGTTTCTGCAGCGGGCGCAACCTTTCCTAGAAACGGAGGCCCCGGGGGAGCTGGAGGCCTCGGAAGAGGCCGCCTCGCTGGAACCACCCCTCAGCGAGGAAGAATACCGGGCTCTGCTGGAGGAGCTTTAAAAGGACGCGGGGCTGGGACGGGGTCGGGGCAGGGCGGTGGCCGGTGGCCTCTCTTTCGCGGGGAACACCTGGCTCGGCGTGGCGGGGCGTGTCTTCCCTCCGGGCCGACCCGCCTGGGATTCCTGCCTTCCAGGTCTAGGCCCGGTGAGAGACTCCACAGAGCGGAGAGCTGCCATTCTTTCCTGGGCATCCCGGGGAACCCAGCGCCGGCCCAGGTACCAGCAGGTGGGCCGTCTACTGCGCACGCGCGGGTTCGCGGGCAGCCGCCTAGGCTCTGGGAGCAGCCCGGGCAGAGCTCTCGTGCCTTTCCGCCACCCCACCCCGGCCTGAACAACCCCTCGCCACCCCCACCCCCCACCCCCGGAAAATGCGTCCTCCCCTGGGCTGGGTGGAGAACCCCGTCCCGCGAAACACCGGGCCCGCGCAGCGTCCGGGCCCGCCATCCCTCCGGCGGCGGCTCGCCTCCTCTGCGCCTCCGCTCCACCGTCGCCCGCCCGGGCCCCTGCAGCCTCCCAGCTGCCACCGTGGAGCGCCTGGCGGCTGAACGCAGACCCCAGGCCCCGCGCACGCCGGCGATGCCGACCGTTCCAGGCGGGAGGGAAGGCGGGCAGAGATGGAGAGACGAACGGGAGACCCAGAGGGGCCGAAGGATGGGCGGAGGGAAGTTGGGAGGGAGGGAGGGAGAGAGAGGGAGGCAGTGAGGAACGGAGGGAGAGACAGAGCGACGCAGGGACAGAGGGCGGGCGGGAGGGAGCCAGGGACAGAGGGAGGAAGGCAGAGAGGAAAAGCGGTCTCCGGCCTCCGGGAGCAACGGGACCCCCGCGCTCCGGGAAAAGGGTAAGCGCCCGGCGCGGGCGGAGGGCTGGGCCCACGGCCGCCGCGTCGGGCCGGCGGGGCACCCGTTCGCCCCGATTCCGTGGCCCAACGAACGGGCGGCTTCCTCAGAGACAAAAGACCGGGACCCGGGTTGCCGTCGGGTTTTCACCCGCGTGGTTCACAGACCGCACATCCCCCGGCTGAGCCTCGCAACGGAGCGCCAGGCCGACAGCCCCGACCACAGAGGAGCCACACTCAGGACGACTGAAGCGTGATTTGGGATTCCACGCTGCTGTGCCCTCTGCAAGGGGGCCTGTTGCTCACGTCTCTCCGGCCCCCGAAAGGCTGAGCATGTTGACTGTTTGCTTCCGGAGCTCTGCGGGCACCCACAGGCATCCAGGGAAGGGTGGAAGACCGGCATGGTGTCTCTTCGCTCTCCTTGCGAGTTTCCAAACCGGCCACACTGCAGACTCCCCACGTTGCGGGACACAGGAATCACATCGTCAGGCCATCACGCCGGGGATGCATCCTTTCCCTGGGGTCTCGCTCTGGTCTTCTGCGTGGGAATGAACGAGAGCCACACGCCTGTGCGTGTGTGAGACTGTCACGGCCACGGCGACACCCACAGGCAGTGCCTCCTTCACGGAGAGAGGGCCTGGAAAACTCAAGACTCCCACGGAGGTTCAGTTCCACACTCCCCTCCACCCTTCCAGGCTGGATTCTCCCTGCTGAAGGCGCGTGGGAGCCCAGAGGGCGGCCTCCAGTTCCCGCGGGATTCCTGGAGAGGTCCGGAGAGCCAGCCCCCGAAACCCGCCCCCCTCACCCCTTCCCCCTCTCCCCCTTCCGCTTCGTCCCTCCCGCCCCCACCACCAGCGTCACCACCACCACCACCACCACCACCACCACAGCACCCCCTCCCCACGGCCCCAGGGGGCCTCCACGCCCTGGGACCCTTCCGGAGGGCGGGCTGTCCCAGGGCTCACCGCCATTCATGAAGGGGTGGAGCCTGCCTGCCTGTGGGCCTTTATAAGAGCGGCTGGCTGGCTGTCCGGGCCTGCCTCCTGGCTGCACCTGCGCCCAGTGCACAGGCCGGCTGAGGTGCCCGGGAGCCCGCGGGCCTCTCTCTGCCCGTGTCCGTCCGTGAAATTCCGGCCGGGGCTCCCCGCGATGGCTCTCCCGACACCTTCGGACGGCCCCCTCCCCGCGGAAGCCCGAGGACGAGGACGGCGAAGGAGACTCGTCTGGACCCCGAGCCAAAGCGAGGCCCTGCGAGCCTGCTTTGAGCGGAACCCGTACCCGGGCATCGCCACCAGAGAAGGGCTGGCCCAGGCCATCGGCGTTCCGGAGCCCAGGGTCCAGATTTGGTTTCAGAATGAGAGGTCACGCCAGCTGAGGCAGCACCGGCGGGAATCTCGGCCCTGGCCCGGGAGACGCGGCCCGCAAGAAGGCAGGCGAAAGCGGACCGCCGTCACCGGATCCCAGACCGCCCTGCTCCTCCGCGCCTTTGAGAAGGATCGCTTTCCAGGCATCGCCGCCAGGGAAGAACTGGCCAGAGAGACGGGCCTCCCGGAGTCCAGGATTCAGATCTGGTTTCAGAATCGACGGGCCAGGCACCCGGGACAGGGTGGCAGGGCGCCCGCGCACGCAGGCGGCCTGTGCAACGCGGCCCCCGGTGGGTGTCACCCTGCTCCTTCGTGGGTCGCCTTCGCCCACGCCGGGGCGTGGGGAACGGCGCTTCCCGCACCCCGCGTGCCCTGCGCGCCTGGGGCTCTCCCCCAGGGGGCTTTCGTGAGCCAGGGAGCGAGGGCCGTCCCCGTGCTCCAGCCCAGCCAGGCCGCGCCGGCACGAGGGATCTCCCAAGCGGCCCCGGCACGCGCGGATTTTGCCTACGCTGCCCTGGCTCCCCCGGACGGGGCGCTCTCCCACCCTCAGGCTCCTCGGTGGCCTGTGCACCCGAGCAAAGGCCGGGAGGACCGGGACCCGCAGCGCGACGGCCTGCCGGGCCCTTGCGCGGTGGGACAGCCTGGGCCGGCTCAGGCGGGGCCACAGGGCCAAGGTGGGCTTGCGCCACCCGCGTGCCAGGGGAGTCCGTGGTGGGGCTGGGGCCAGGGTCCCCAGGTCGCCGGGGCGGCGTGGGAACCCCAAGCCGGGGCAGCCCCACCTCCCCAACCCGCGCCCCCGGAGGCCTCCGCGGGGCAGGGGCAGGTGCAGGCCATCCGGGCGCCCCCCGAGGCGGGGCTCCTCCAGGAGCCGGGGCGCTCGTCTGCACTCCCCTCCGGCCTGCTGGATGAGCTCCTGGCGAGCCCGGAGTTTCTGCAGCGGGCGCAACCTTTCCTAGAAACGGAGGCCCCGGGGGAGCTGGAGGCCTCGGAAGAGGCGGCCTCGCTGGAACCACCCCTCAGCGAGGAAGAATACCGGGCTCTGCTGGAGGAGCTTTAAAAGGACGCGGGGCTGGGACGGGGTCGGGGCAGGGCGGTGGCCGGTGGCCTCTCTTTCGCGGGGAACACCTGGCTCGGCGTGGCGGGGCGTGTCTTCCCTCCGGGCCGACCCGCCTGGGATTCCTGCCTTCCAGGTCTAGGCCCGGTGAGAGACTCCACAGAGCGGAGAGCTGCCATTCTTTCCTGGGCATCCCGGGGATCCCAGCACCGGCCCAGGTACCAGCAGGTGGGCCGTCTACTGCGCACGCGCGGGTTCGCGGGCAGCCGCCTAGGCTCTGGGAGCAGCCCGGGCAGAGCTCTCGTGCCTTTCCGCCACCCCACCCCGGCCTGAACAACCCCTCGCCACCCCCAACCCCCACCCCCCACCACACACCCCCGGGAAATGCGTCCTCCCCTGGGCTGGGTGGAGAACCCCGTCCCGCGAAACACCGGGCCCGCGCAGCGTTCGGGCCCGCCATCCCTCCGGCGGCGGCTCGCCTCCTCTGCGCCTCCGCTCCACCGTCGCCCGCCCGCCCGCCCGCCCGCCCGTGCCCCTGCAGCCTCCCAGCTGCCACCGTGGAGCGCCTGGCGGCTGAACGCAGACCCCAGGCCCCGCGCACGCCGGCGATGCCGACCGTTCCAGGCGGGAGGGAAGGCGGGCAGAGATGGAGAGACGAACGGGAGACCCAGAGGGGCCGAAGGATGGGCGGAGGGAAGTTGGGAGGGAGGGAGGGAGGGAGGTAGGGAGGGAGGGAGGGAAGGAGAGAGAGGGAGGCAGTGAGGAACGGAGGGAGAGACAGAGCGACGCAGGGACAGAGGGCGGGCGGGAGGGAGCCAGGGACAGAGGGAGGAAGGCAGAGAGAAAAAACGGTCTCCGGCCTCCGAGAGCAACGAGACCCCCGCGCTCCGAGAAAAGGGTAAGCTCCAGGCCCGGGCTGAGGGCTGGGCCCACGGCCGCCGCGTCGGGCCGGCGGGGCACCCATTCGCCCCGATTCCGTGGCCCAAGGAACGGGCGGCTTCCTCAGAGACAAAAGACCGGGACCCGGGTTGCCGTCGGGTTTTCACCCGCGTGGTTCACAGACCGCACATCCCCAGGCTGAGCCTCGCAACGGAGCGCCAGGCCGACAGCCCCGACCACAGAGGAGCCACACTCAGGACGACTGAACCGTGATTTGGGATTCCACGCTGCTGTGCCCTCTGCAAGGGGGCCTGTTGCTCACTTCGCTCCGGCCCCCGAAAGGCTGAGCATGTTGACTGTTTGCTTCCGGAGCTCTGCGGGCACCCACAGGCATCCAGGAACGGGTGGAAGACCGGCATGGTGTCTCTTCGCTCTCCTTGCCAGTTTCCAAACCGGCCACACTGCAGACTCCCCATGTTGCGGGACACAGGAATCCATCATCAGGCCATCACGCCGGGGATGCATCTTTTCCCTGGGGTCTCGCTCTGGTCTTCTGCGAGAAGACCTCCCAAGGTGCTGGGATTACAGGTCTGAGCCACCGCGCCCGACCTGTACTTGTGTCTTTTCCAAAATTGACTATTTTGGGATAAGCTTAACATCCTCACTGCCTGCCTTTGCCCCCCACAAGTAATTAGCATACGCCTAAATAAAGTTTAAGCAAGCTAGCTCCACTATTCCCAAGCATGTATTATCTAGGGTCTAGTCTTTAGAAGTATAAAGGACAAATCGTACGAGTACAACTACAGAAAATGTTGTACCCAAACTGGAAAGGCTTAAGTGATCAATTGACGGATTTGTGTTTCCTATGGAAGAGGGTAGGAGGCAGAGTGCTAATATAGATATATAGGGGAGAAGAGGACAGGGCTTTTATGAAATGAATGCAGTCAAATCTTGGGAAAAGTTTCTTAAGTAGCATGAATGTTAGAGAGAGGATTCATGCAATTTCAACTTTAGCCGTGTCTAAAAATATCAAGACAAAGCCAGCAGTTTTTGAAAAATAAATTCTTCTCCACAAAACTATTAATGAGACAGATGAGGTGTTTCCTTTATTTTTTTTCTTCCAATTACTTGGGTTTCATAGTCACATATTCAAGGGAGCGTACCGCTGTTTGGTAAAATGAGAGAATTCCACATCATGTTTTTGTTTGTTTGTTTTTAAAGATGAAAGAGCTGAACAACCTTGTTTGGTGTTAGCAATACCACCAGATTGTTCAAATTTCTTTAGAATCGTACTCCTTAAATTACACTGTGATGTAGTTTCAAAAATGGTCTGTAATGGCCTGTGAATTGACAGCTCATTAGGACATTCTTCAGTTTGGCTGAAACCAAAAAACCTGAAACCGTCGAAACTGAAAGAAAATGGGGTTTGCCAAATTCTGCTTCTTACACTTTCACCTACCACGCCGTGTTCAAATAGTGTGCTTGAAAAGTATCGGAAACTTAAGGTACTCTTAATTTCAGTATAGTTTCACCAAAGTGGTATTCGTTGTGAGAAAGCCATAATCTCATCAGTAATGCCTTTCGAAAAGATCCAACGGAAAATATGAACTAGCAACTCATCATGACAAGAAAGTAAAACTCAGGAAAAATGCTAAGGCAGAGCAGCTTCAGGCTTCAGTGTGAAACTATCATAGTCTGGGCGCAGTGGCTCACGCCTATAGTCCCTTCACTTTGGGAAGGCAAGTTGGGGCAGATCACCTGAAGTCGGCAGTTGAAGACCACCCTGGCCCAAACGGTGAAACCTCCTCTACACTTTAAACAAAAGACAAAAATTTGCCTGGCGTGGTGGCGTGCTCATTTAGTCCCAGCTACTCTGGATGCTGAGGCAGGAGAACGCCTTGTGCCCAGGATGCGGAGGCTGCAGTGAGCTGAGCTCAGGCCACTGTAATCCAGCCTGGGGGACAGAGGGAGACTCTGTCTCAAAAATAAATCAATAAGTACATAAATAAATAAATAAAATGAAATGAAATTGAAATAATATTTTCATATTCCCCTCACCCAGCCCATTTTATTTTCAGAGTACTGGATAAACCACCAGTTTCCCTGTGCGTTAGAGATTTTTTTTTCTCAGACATTGAAGTTTTCTAAGTGCAACTTCATAAAAAGTCTCATTTTTAGCGTAGATAGTTTCTTTATGGTTGTGAAACGTGACCTTTGCGATTCTGTGAGGAAGACTGAATTCTGAAATACCCCCTGCATTTCCCGCCCCTCGCGTCCCAGGGGAGTCCGTGGTGGGGCTGGGGCCAGGGTCCCCAGGTCGCCGGGGCGGCGTGGGAACCCCAAGCCGGGGCACAGCCCGCGCCCCCGGAGGCCTCCGCGCGGCAGGGGCAGGTGCAAGCCATCCGGGCGCCCCCCCAGGCGGGGCTCCTCCAGGAGCCGGGGCGCTCGTCTGCACTCCCCTCCGGCCTGCTGGATGAGCTCCTGGCGAGCCCGGAGTTTCTGCAGCGGGCGCAACCTTTCCTAGAAACGGAGGCCCCGGGGGAGCTGGAGGCCTCGGAAGAGGCCGCCTCGCTGGAACCACCCCTCAGCGAGGAAGAATACCGGGCTCTGCTGGAGGAGCTTTAAAAGGACGCGGGGCTGGGACGGGGTCGGGGCAGGGCGGTGGCCGGTGGCCTCTCTTTCGCGGGGAACACCTGGCTCGGCGTGGCGGGGCGTGTCTTCCCTCCGGGCCGACCCGCCTGGGATTCCTGCCTTCCAGGTCTAGGCCCGGTGAGAGACTCCACAGAGCGGAGAGCTGCCATTCTTTCCTGGGCATCCCGGGGAACCCAGCGCCGGCCCAGGTACCAGCAGGTGGGCCGTCTACTGCGCACGCGCGGGTTCGCGGGCAGCCGCCTAGGCTCTGGGAGCAGCCCGGGCAGAGCTCTCGTGCCTTTCCGCCACCCCACCCCGGCCTGAACAACCCCTCGCCACCCCCACCCCCCACCCCCGGAAAATGCGTCCTCCCCTGGGCTGGGTGGAGAACCCCGTCCCGCGAAACACCGGGCCCGCGCAGCGTCCGGGCCCGCCATCCCTCCGGCGGCGGCTCGCCTCCTCTGCGCCTCCGCTCCACCGTCGCCCGCCCGGGCCCCTGCAGCCTCCCAGCTGCCACCGTGGAGCGCCTGGCGGCTGAACGCAGACCCCAGGCCCCGCGCACGCCGGCGATGCCGACCGTTCCAGGCGGGAGGGAAGGCGGGCAGAGATGGAGAGACGAACGGGAGACCCAGAGGGGCCGAAGGATGGGCGGAGGGAAGTTGGGAGGGAGGGAGGGAGAGAGAGGGAGGCAGTGAGGAACGGAGGGAGAGACAGAGCGACGCAGGGACAGAGGGCGGGCGGGAGGGAGCCAGGGACAGAGGGAGGAAGGCAGAGAGGAAAAGCGGTCTCCGGCCTCCGGGAGCAACGGGACCCCCGCGCTCCGGGAAAAGGGTAAGCGCCCGGCGCGGGCGGAGGGCTGGGCCCACGGCCGCCGCGTCGGGCCGGCGGGGCACCCGTTCGCCCCGATTCCGTGGCCCAACGAACGGGCGGCTTCCTCAGAGACAAAAGACCGGGACCCGGGTTGCCGTCGGGTTTTCACCCGCGTGGTTCACAGACCGCACATCCCCCGGCTGAGCCTCGCAACGGAGCGCCAGGCCGACAGCCCCGACCACAGAGGAGCCACACTCAGGACGACTGAAGCGTGATTTGGGATTCCACGCTGCTGTGCCCTCTGCAAGGGGGCCTGTTGCTCACGTCTCTCCGGCCCCCGAAAGGCTGAGCATGTTGACTGTTTGCTTCCGGAGCTCTGCGGGCACCCACAGGCATCCAGGGAAGGGTGGAAGACCGGCATGGTGTCTCTTCGCTCTCCTTGCGAGTTTCCAAACCGGCCACACTGCAGACTCCCCACGTTGCGGGACACAGGAATCACATCGTCAGGCCATCACGCCGGGGATGCATCCTTTCCCTGGGGTCTCGCTCTGGTCTTCTGCGTGGGAATGAACGAGAGCCACACGCCTGTGCGTGTGTGAGACTGTCACGGCCACGGCGACACCCACAGGCAGTGCCTCCTTCACGGAGAGAGGGCCTGGAAAACTCAAGACTCCCACGGAGGTTCAGTTCCACACTCCCCTCCACCCTTCCAGGCTGGATTCTCCCTGCTGAAGGCGCGTGGGAGCCCAGAGGGCGGCCTCCAGTTCCCGCGGGATTCCTGGAGAGGTCCGGAGAGCCAGCCCCCGAAACCCGCCCCCCTCACCCCTTCCCCCTCTCCCCCTTCCGCTTCGTCCCTCCCGCCCCCACCACCAGCGTCACCACCACCACCACCACCACCACCACCACAGCACCCCCTCCCCACGGCCCCAGGGGGCCTCCACGCCCTGGGACCCTTCCGGAGGGCGGGCTGTCCCAGGGCTCACCGCCATTCATGAAGGGGTGGAGCCTGCCTGCCTGTGGGCCTTTATAAGAGCGGCTGGCTGGCTGTCCGGGCCTGCCTCCTGGCTGCACCTGCGCCCAGTGCACAGGCCGGCTGAGGTGCCCGGGAGCCCGCGGGCCTCTCTCTGCCCGTGTCCGTCCGTGAAATTCCGGCCGGGGCTCCCCGCGATGGCTCTCCCGACACCTTCGGACGGCCCCCTCCCCGCGGAAGCCCGAGGACGAGGACGGCGAAGGAGACTCGTCTGGACCCCGAGCCAAAGCGAGGCCCTGCGAGCCTGCTTTGAGCGGAACCCGTACCCGGGCATCGCCACCAGAGAAGGGCTGGCCCAGGCCATCGGCGTTCCGGAGCCCAGGGTCCAGATTTGGTTTCAGAATGAGAGGTCACGCCAGCTGAGGCAGCACCGGCGGGAATCTCGGCCCTGGCCCGGGAGACGCGGCCCGCAAGAAGGCAGGCGAAAGCGGACCGCCGTCACCGGATCCCAGACCGCCCTGCTCCTCCGCGCCTTTGAGAAGGATCGCTTTCCAGGCATCGCCGCCAGGGAAGAACTGGCCAGAGAGACGGGCCTCCCGGAGTCCAGGATTCAGATCTGGTTTCAGAATCGACGGGCCAGGCACCCGGGACAGGGTGGCAGGGCGCCCGCGCACGCAGGCGGCCTGTGCAACGCGGCCCCCGGTGGGTGTCACCCTGCTCCTTCGTGGGTCGCCTTCGCCCACGCCGGGGCGTGGGGAACGGCGCTTCCCGCACCCCGCGTGCCCTGCGCGCCTGGGGCTCTCCCCCAGGGGGCTTTCGTGAGCCAGGGAGCGAGGGCCGTCCCCGTGCTCCAGCCCAGCCAGGCCGCGCCGGCACGAGGGATCTCCCAAGCGGCCCCGGCACGCGCGGATTTTGCCTACGCTGCCCTGGCTCCCCCGGACGGGGCGCTCTCCCACCCTCAGGCTCCTCGGTGGCCTGTGCACCCGAGCAAAGGCCGGGAGGACCGGGACCCGCAGCGCGACGGCCTGCCGGGCCCTTGCGCGGTGGGACAGCCTGGGCCGGCTCAGGCGGGGCCACAGGGCCAAGGTGGGCTTGCGCCACCCGCGTGCCAGGGGAGTCCGTGGTGGGGCTGGGGCCAGGGTCCCCAGGTCGCCGGGGCGGCGTGGGAACCCCAAGCCGGGGCAGCCCCACCTCCCCAACCCGCGCCCCCGGAGGCCTCCGCGGGGCAGGGGCAGGTGCAGGCCATCCGGGCGCCCCCCGAGGCGGGGCTCCTCCAGGAGCCGGGGCGCTCGTCTGCACTCCCCTCCGGCCTGCTGGATGAGCTCCTGGCGAGCCCGGAGTTTCTGCAGCGGGCGCAACCTTTCCTAGAAACGGAGGCCCCGGGGGAGCTGGAGGCCTCGGAAGAGGCGGCCTCGCTGGAACCACCCCTCAGCGAGGAAGAATACCGGGCTCTGCTGGAGGAGCTTTAAAAGGACGCGGGGCTGGGACGGGGTCGGGGCAGGGCGGTGGCCGGTGGCCTCTCTTTCGCGGGGAACACCTGGCTCGGCGTGGCGGGGCGTGTCTTCCCTCCGGGCCGACCCGCCTGGGATTCCTGCCTTCCAGGTCTAGGCCCGGTGAGAGACTCCACAGAGCGGAGAGCTGCCATTCTTTCCTGGGCATCCCGGGGATCCCAGCACCGGCCCAGGTACCAGCAGGTGGGCCGTCTACTGCGCACGCGCGGGTTCGCGGGCAGCCGCCTAGGCTCTGGGAGCAGCCCGGGCAGAGCTCTCGTGCCTTTCCGCCACCCCACCCCGGCCTGAACAACCCCTCGCCACCCCCAACCCCCACCCCCCACCACACACCCCCGGGAAATGCGTCCTCCCCTGGGCTGGGTGGAGAACCCCGTCCCGCGAAACACCGGGCCCGCGCAGCGTTCGGGCCCGCCATCCCTCCGGCGGCGGCTCGCCTCCTCTGCGCCTCCGCTCCACCGTCGCCCGCCCGCCCGCCCGCCCGCCCGTGCCCCTGCAGCCTCCCAGCTGCCACCGTGGAGCGCCTGGCGGCTGAACGCAGACCCCAGGCCCCGCGCACGCCGGCGATGCCGACCGTTCCAGGCGGGAGGGAAGGCGGGCAGAGATGGAGAGACGAACGGGAGACCCAGAGGGGCCGAAGGATGGGCGGAGGGAAGTTGGGAGGGAGGGAGGGAGGGAGGTAGGGAGGGAGGGAGGGAAGGAGAGAGAGGGAGGCAGTGAGGAACGGAGGGAGAGACAGAGCGACGCAGGGACAGAGGGCGGGCGGGAGGGAGCCAGGGACAGAGGGAGGAAGGCAGAGAGAAAAAACGGTCTCCGGCCTCCGAGAGCAACGAGACCCCCGCGCTCCGAGAAAAGGGTAAGCTCCAGGCCCGGGCTGAGGGCTGGGCCCACGGCCGCCGCGTCGGGCCGGCGGGGCACCCATTCGCCCCGATTCCGTGGCCCAAGGAACGGGCGGCTTCCTCAGAGACAAAAGACCGGGACCCGGGTTGCCGTCGGGTTTTCACCCGCGTGGTTCACAGACCGCACATCCCCAGGCTGAGCCTCGCAACGGAGCGCCAGGCCGACAGCCCCGACCACAGAGGAGCCACACTCAGGACGACTGAACCGTGATTTGGGATTCCACGCTGCTGTGCCCTCTGCAAGGGGGCCTGTTGCTCACTTCGCTCCGGCCCCCGAAAGGCTGAGCATGTTGACTGTTTGCTTCCGGAGCTCTGCGGGCACCCACAGGCATCCAGGAACGGGTGGAAGACCGGCATGGTGTCTCTTCGCTCTCCTTGCCAGTTTCCAAACCGGCCACACTGCAGACTCCCCATGTTGCGGGACACAGGAATCCATCATCAGGCCATCACGCCGGGGATGCATCTTTTCCCTGGGGTCTCGCTCTGGTCTTCTGCGAGAAGACCTCCCAAGGTGCTGGGATTACAGGTCTGAGCCACCGCGCCCGACCTGTACTTGTGTCTTTTCCAAAATTGACTATTTTGGGATAAGCTTAACATCCTCACTGCCTGCCTTTGCCCCCCACAAGTAATTAGCATACGCCTAAATAAAGTTTAAGCAAGCTAGCTCCACTATTCCCAAGCATGTATTATCTAGGGTCTAGTCTTTAGAAGTATAAAGGACAAATCGTACGAGTACAACTACAGAAAATGTTGTACCCAAACTGGAAAGGCTTAAGTGATCAATTGACGGATTTGTGTTTCCTATGGAAGAGGGTAGGAGGCAGAGTGCTAATATAGATATATAGGGGAGAAGAGGACAGGGCTTTTATGAAATGAATGCAGTCAAATCTTGGGAAAAGTTTCTTAAGTAGCATGAATGTTAGAGAGAGGATTCATGCAATTTCAACTTTAGCCGTGTCTAAAAATATCAAGACAAAGCCAGCAGTTTTTGAAAAATAAATTCTTCTCCACAAAACTATTAATGAGACAGATGAGGTGTTTCCTTTATTTTTTTTCTTCCAATTACTTGGGTTTCATAGTCACATATTCAAGGGAGCGTACCGCTGTTTGGTAAAATGAGAGAATTCCACATCATGTTTTTGTTTGTTTGTTTTTAAAGATGAAAGAGCTGAACAACCTTGTTTGGTGTTAGCAATACCACCAGATTGTTCAAATTTCTTTAGAATCGTACTCCTTAAATTACACTGTGATGTAGTTTCAAAAATGGTCTGTAATGGCCTGTGAATTGACAGCTCATTAGGACATTCTTCAGTTTGGCTGAAACCAAAAAACCTGAAACCGTCGAAACTGAAAGAAAATGGGGTTTGCCAAATTCTGCTTCTTACACTTTCACCTACCACGCCGTGTTCAAATAGTGTGCTTGAAAAGTATCGGAAACTTAAGGTACTCTTAATTTCAGTATAGTTTCACCAAAGTGGTATTCGTTGTGAGAAAGCCATAATCTCATCAGTAATGCCTTTCGAAAAGATCCAACGGAAAATATGAACTAGCAACTCATCATGACAAGAAAGTAAAACTCAGGAAAAATGCTAAGGCAGAGCAGCTTCAGGCTTCAGTGTGAAACTATCATAGTCTGGGCGCAGTGGCTCACGCCTATAGTCCCTTCACTTTGGGAAGGCAAGTTGGGGCAGATCACCTGAAGTCGGCAGTTGAAGACCACCCTGGCCCAAACGGTGAAACCTCCTCTACACTTTAAACAAAAGACAAAAATTTGCCTGGCGTGGTGGCGTGCTCATTTAGTCCCAGCTACTCTGGATGCTGAGGCAGGAGAACGCCTTGTGCCCAGGATGCGGAGGCTGCAGTGAGCTGAGCTCAGGCCACTGTAATCCAGCCTGGGGGACAGAGGGAGACTCTGTCTCAAAAATAAATCAATAAGTACATAAATAAATAAATAAAATGAAATGAAATTGAAATAATATTTTCATATTCCCCTCACCCAGCCCATTTTATTTTCAGAGTACTGGATAAACCACCAGTTTCCCTGTGCGTTAGAGATTTTTTTTTCTCAGACATTGAAGTTTTCTAAGTGCAACTTCATAAAAAGTCTCATTTTTAGCGTAGATAGTTTCTTTATGGTTGTGAAACGTGACCTTTGCGATTCTGTGAGGAAGACTGAATTCTGAAATACCCCCTGCATTTCCCGCCCCTCGCGTCCCAGGGGAGTCCGTGGTGGGGCTGGGGCCAGGGTCCCCAGGTCGCCGGGGCGGCGTGGGAACCCCAAGCCGGGGCACAGCCCGCGCCCCCGGAGGCCTCCGCGCGGCAGGGGCAGGTGCAAGCCATCCGGGCGCCCCCCCAGGCGGGGCTCCTCCAGGAGCCGGGGCGCTCGTCTGCACTCCCCTCCGGCCTGCTGGATGAGCTCCTGGCGAGCCCGGAGTTTCTGCAGCGGGCGCAACCTTTCCTAGAAACGGAGGCCCCGGGGGAGCTGGAGGCCTCGGAAGAGGCCGCCTCGCTGGAACCACCCCTCAGCGAGGAAGAATACCGGGCTCTGCTGGAGGAGCTTTAAAAGGACGCGGGGCTGGGACGGGGTCGGGGCAGGGCGGTGGCCGGTGGCCTCTCTTTCGCGGGGAACACCTGGCTCGGCGTGGCGGGGCGTGTCTTCCCTCCGGGCCGACCCGCCTGGGATTCCTGCCTTCCAGGTCTAGGCCCGGTGAGAGACTCCACAGAGCGGAGAGCTGCCATTCTTTCCTGGGCATCCCGGGGAACCCAGCGCCGGCCCAGGTACCAGCAGGTGGGCCGTCTACTGCGCACGCGCGGGTTCGCGGGCAGCCGCCTAGGCTCTGGGAGCAGCCCGGGCAGAGCTCTCGTGCCTTTCCGCCACCCCACCCCGGCCTGAACAACCCCTCGCCACCCCCACCCCCCACCCCCGGAAAATGCGTCCTCCCCTGGGCTGGGTGGAGAACCCCGTCCCGCGAAACACCGGGCCCGCGCAGCGTCCGGGCCCGCCATCCCTCCGGCGGCGGCTCGCCTCCTCTGCGCCTCCGCTCCACCGTCGCCCGCCCGGGCCCCTGCAGCCTCCCAGCTGCCACCGTGGAGCGCCTGGCGGCTGAACGCAGACCCCAGGCCCCGCGCACGCCGGCGATGCCGACCGTTCCAGGCGGGAGGGAAGGCGGGCAGAGATGGAGAGACGAACGGGAGACCCAGAGGGGCCGAAGGATGGGCGGAGGGAAGTTGGGAGGGAGGGAGGGAGAG
This sequence comes from Pongo abelii, assembly GCF_028885655.2. Lineage (NCBI taxonomy): Eukaryota > Metazoa > Chordata > Mammalia > Primates > Hominidae > Pongo > Pongo abelii. Next base: position 212,856,710 of record NC_071988.2, read on the forward strand.
AGAGGGAGGCAGTGAGGAACGGAGGGAGAGACAGAGCGACGCAGGGACAGAGGGCGGGCGGGAGGGAGCCAGGGACAGAGGGAGGAAGGCAGAGAGGAAAAGCGGTCTCCGGCCTCCGGGAGCAACGGGACCCCCGCGCTCCGGGAAAAGGGTAAGCGCCCGGCGCGGGCGGAGGGCTGGGCCCACGGCCGCCGCGTCGGGCCGGCGGGGCACCCGTTCGCCCCGATTCCGTGGCCCAACGAACGGGCGGCTTCCTCAGAGACAAAAGACCGGGACCCGGGTTGCCGTCGGGTTTTCACCCGCGTGGTTCACAGACCGCACATCCCCCGGCTGAGCCTCGCAACGGAGCGCCAGGCCGACAGCCCCGACCACAGAGGAGCCACACTCAGGACGACTGAAGCGTGATTTGGGATTCCACGCTGCTGTGCCCTCTGCAAGGGGGCCTGTTGCTCACGTCTCTCCGGCCCCCGAAAGGCTGAGCATGTTGACTGTTTGCTTCCGGAGCTCTGCGGGCACCCACAGGCATCCAGGGAAGGGTGGAAGACCGGCATGGTGTCTCTTCGCTCTCCTTGCGAGTTTCCAAACCGGCCACACTGCAGACTCCCCACGTTGCGGGACACAGGAATCACATCGTCAGGCCATCACGCCGGGGATGCATCCTTTCCCTGGGGTCTCGCTCTGGTCTTCTGCGTGGGAATGAACGAGAGCCACACGCCTGTGCGTGTGTGAGACTGTCACGGCCACGGCGACACCCACAGGCAGTGCCTCCTTCACGGAGAGAGGGCCTGGAAAACTCAAGACTCCCACGGAGGTTCAGTTCCACACTCCCCTCCACCCTTCCAGGCTGGATTCTCCCTGCTGAAGGCGCGTGGGAGCCCAGAGGGCGGCCTCCAGTTCCCGCGGGATTCCTGGAGAGGTCCGGAGAGCCAGCCCCCGAAACCCGCCCCCCTCACCCCTTCCCCCTCTCCCCCTTCCGCTTCGTCCCTCCCGCCCCCACCACCAGCGTCACCACCACCACCACCACCACCACCACCACAGCACCCCCTCCCCACGGCCCCAGGGGGCCTCCACGCCCTGGGACCCTTCCGGAGGGCGGGCTGTCCCAGGGCTCACCGCCATTCATGAAGGGGTGGAGCCTGCCTGCCTGTGGGCCTTTATAAGAGCGGCTGGCTGGCTGTCCGGGCCTGCCTCCTGGCTGCACCTGCGCCCAGTGCACAGGCCGGCTGAGGTGCCCGGGAGCCCGCGGGCCTCTCTCTGCCCGTGTCCGTCCGTGAAATTCCGGCCGGGGCTCCCCGCGATGGCTCTCCCGACACCTTCGGACGGCCCCCTCCCCGCGGAAGCCCGAGGACGAGGACGGCGAAGGAGACTCGTCTGGACCCCGAGCCAAAGCGAGGCCCTGCGAGCCTGCTTTGAGCGGAACCCGTACCCGGGCATCGCCACCAGAGAAGGGCTGGCCCAGGCCATCGGCGTTCCGGAGCCCAGGGTCCAGATTTGGTTTCAGAATGAGAGGTCACGCCAGCTGAGGCAGCACCGGCGGGAATCTCGGCCCTGGCCCGGGAGACGCGGCCCGCAAGAAGGCAGGCGAAAGCGGACCGCCGTCACCGGATCCCAGACCGCCCTGCTCCTCCGCGCCTTTGAGAAGGATCGCTTTCCAGGCATCGCCGCCAGGGAAGAACTGGCCAGAGAGACGGGCCTCCCGGAGTCCAGGATTCAGATCTGGTTTCAGAATCGACGGGCCAGGCACCCGGGACAGGGTGGCAGGGCGCCCGCGCACGCAGGCGGCCTGTGCAACGCGGCCCCCGGTGGGTGTCACCCTGCTCCTTCGTGGGTCGCCTTCGCCCACGCCGGGGCGTGGGGAACGGCGCTTCCCGCACCCCGCGTGCCCTGCGCGCCTGGGGCTCTCCCCCAGGGGGCTTTCGTGAGCCAGGGAGCGAGGGCCGTCCCCGTGCTCCAGCCCAGCCAGGCCGCGCCGGCACGAGGGATCTCCCAAGCGGCCCCGGCACGCGCGGATTTTGCCTACGCTGCCCTGGCTCCCCCGGACGGGGCGCTCTCCCACCCTCAGGCTCCTCGGTGGCCTGTGCACCCGAGCAAAGGCCGGGAGGACCGGGACCCGCAGCGCGACGGCCTGCCGGGCCCTTGCGCGGTGGGACAGCCTGGGCCGGCTCAGGCGGGGCCACAGGGCCAAGGTGGGCTTGCGCCACCCGCGTGCCAGGGGAGTCCGTGGTGGGGCTGGGGCCAGGGTCCCCAGGTCGCCGGGGCGGCGTGGGAACCCCAAGCCGGGGCAGCCCCACCTCCCCAACCCGCGCCCCCGGAGGCCTCCGCGGGGCAGGGGCAGGTGCAGGCCATCCGGGCGCCCCCCGAGGCGGGGCTCCTCCAGGAGCCGGGGCGCTCGTCTGCACTCCCCTCCGGCCTGCTGGATGAGCTCCTGGCGAGCCCGGAGTTTCTGCAGCGGGCGCAACCTTTCCTAGAAACGGAGGCCCCGGGGGAGCTGGAGGCCTCGGAAGAGGCGGCCTCGCTGGAACCACCCCTCAGCGAGGAAGAATACCGGGCTCTGCTGGAGGAGCTTTAAAAGGACGCGGGGCTGGGACGGGGTCGGGGCAGGGCGGTGGCCGGTGGCCTCTCTTTCGCGGGGAACACCTGGCTCGGCGTGGCGGGGCGTGTCTTCCCTCCGGGCCGACCCGCCTGGGATTCCTGCCTTCCAGGTCTAGGCCCGGTGAGAGACTCCACAGAGCGGAGAGCTGCCATTCTTTCCTGGGCATCCCGGGGATCCCAGCACCGGCCCAGGTACCAGCAGGTGGGCCGTCTACTGCGCACGCGCGGGTTCGCGGGCAGCCGCCTAGGCTCTGGGAGCAGCCCGGGCAGAGCTCTCGTGCCTTTCCGCCACCCCACCCCGGCCTGAACAACCCCTCGCCACCCCCAACCCCCACCCCCCACCACACACCCCCGGGAAATGCGTCCTCCCCTGGGCTGGGTGGAGAACCCCGTCCCGCGAAACACCGGGCCCGCGCAGCGTTCGGGCCCGCCATCCCTCCGGCGGCGGCTCGCCTCCTCTGCGCCTCCGCTCCACCGTCGCCCGCCCGCCCGCCCGCCCGCCCGTGCCCCTGCAGCCTCCCAGCTGCCACCGTGGAGCGCCTGGCGGCTGAACGCAGACCCCAGGCCCCGCGCACGCCGGCGATGCCGACCGTTCCAGGCGGGAGGGAAGGCGGGCAGAGATGGAGAGACGAACGGGAGACCCAGAGGGGCCGAAGGATGGGCGGAGGGAAGTTGGGAGGGAGGGAGGGAGGGAGGTAGGGAGGGAGGGAGGGAAGGAGAGAGAGGGAGGCAGTGAGGAACGGAGGGAGAGACAGAGCGACGCAGGGACAGAGGGCGGGCGGGAGGGAGCCAGGGACAGAGGGAGGAAGGCAGAGAGAAAAAACGGTCTCCGGCCTCCGAGAGCAACGAGACCCCCGCGCTCCGAGAAAAGGGTAAGCTCCAGGCCCGGGCTGAGGGCTGGGCCCACGGCCGCCGCGTCGGGCCGGCGGGGCACCCATTCGCCCCGATTCCGTGGCCCAAGGAACGGGCGGCTTCCTCAGAGACAAAAGACCGGGACCCGGGTTGCCGTCGGGTTTTCACCCGCGTGGTTCACAGACCGCACATCCCCAGGCTGAGCCTCGCAACGGAGCGCCAGGCCGACAGCCCCGACCACAGAGGAGCCACACTCAGGACGACTGAACCGTGATTTGGGATTCCACGCTGCTGTGCCCTCTGCAAGGGGGCCTGTTGCTCACTTCGCTCCGGCCCCCGAAAGGCTGAGCATGTTGACTGTTTGCTTCCGGAGCTCTGCGGGCACCCACAGGCATCCAGGAACGGGTGGAAGACCGGCATGGTGTCTCTTCGCTCTCCTTGCCAGTTTCCAAACCGGCCACACTGCAGACTCCCCATGTTGCGGGACACAGGAATCCATCATCAGGCCATCACGCCGGGGATGCATCTTTTCCCTGGGGTCTCGCTCTGGTCTTCTGCGAGAAGACCTCCCAAGGTGCTGGGATTACAGGTCTGAGCCACCGCGCCCGACCTGTACTTGTGTCTTTTCCAAAATTGACTATTTTGGGATAAGCTTAACATCCTCACTGCCTGCCTTTGCCCCCCACAAGTAATTAGCATACGCCTAAATAAAGTTTAAGCAAGCTAGCTCCACTATTCCCAAGCATGTATTATCTAGGGTCTAGTCTTTAGAAGTATAAAGGACAAATCGTACGAGTACAACTACAGAAAATGTTGTACCCAAACTGGAAAGGCTTAAGTGATCAATTGACGGATTTGTGTTTCCTATGGAAGAGGGTAGGAGGCAGAGTGCTAATATAGATATATAGGGGAGAAGAGGACAGGGCTTTTATGAAATGAATGCAGTCAAATCTTGGGAAAAGTTTCTTAAGTAGCATGAATGTTAGAGAGAGGATTCATGCAATTTCAACTTTAGCCGTGTCTAAAAATATCAAGACAAAGCCAGCAGTTTTTGAAAAATAAATTCTTCTCCACAAAACTATTAATGAGACAGATGAGGTGTTTCCTTTATTTTTTTTCTTCCAATTACTTGGGTTTCATAGTCACATATTCAAGGGAGCGTACCGCTGTTTGGTAAAATGAGAGAATTCCACATCATGTTTTTGTTTGTTTGTTTTTAAAGATGAAAGAGCTGAACAACCTTGTTTGGTGTTAGCAATACCACCAGATTGTTCAAATTTCTTTAGAATCGTACTCCTTAAATTACACTGTGATGTAGTTTCAAAAATGGTCTGTAATGGCCTGTGAATTGACAGCTCATTAGGACATTCTTCAGTTTGGCTGAAACCAAAAAACCTGAAACCGTCGAAACTGAAAGAAAATGGGGTTTGCCAAATTCTGCTTCTTACACTTTCACCTACCACGCCGTGTTCAAATAGTGTGCTTGAAAAGTATCGGAAACTTAAGGTACTCTTAATTTCAGTATAGTTTCACCAAAGTGGTATTCGTTGTGAGAAAGCCATAATCTCATCAGTAATGCCTTTCGAAAAGATCCAACGGAAAATATGAACTAGCAACTCATCATGACAAGAAAGTAAAACTCAGGAAAAATGCTAAGGCAGAGCAGCTTCAGGCTTCAGTGTGAAACTATCATAGTCTGGGCGCAGTGGCTCACGCCTATAGTCCCTTCACTTTGGGAAGGCAAGTTGGGGCAGATCACCTGAAGTCGGCAGTTGAAGACCACCCTGGCCCAAACGGTGAAACCTCCTCTACACTTTAAACAAAAGACAAAAATTTGCCTGGCGTGGTGGCGTGCTCATTTAGTCCCAGCTACTCTGGATGCTGAGGCAGGAGAACGCCTTGTGCCCAGGATGCGGAGGCTGCAGTGAGCTGAGCTCAGGCCACTGTAATCCAGCCTGGGGGACAGAGGGAGACTCTGTCTCAAAAATAAATCAATAAGTACATAAATAAATAAATAAAATGAAATGAAATTGAAATAATATTTTCATATTCCCCTCACCCAGCCCATTTTATTTTCAGAGTACTGGATAAACCACCAGTTTCCCTGTGCGTTAGAGATTTTTTTTTCTCAGACATTGAAGTTTTCTAAGTGCAACTTCATAAAAAGTCTCATTTTTAGCGTAGATAGTTTCTTTATGGTTGTGAAACGTGACCTTTGCGATTCTGTGAGGAAGACTGAATTCTGAAATACCCCCTGCATTTCCCGCCCCTCGCGTCCCAGGGGAGTCCGTGGTGGGGCTGGGGCCAGGGTCCCCAGGTCGCCGGGCCGGCGTGGGAACCCCAAGCCGGGGCACAGCCCGCGCCCCCGGAGGCCTCCGCGCGGCAGGGGCAGGTGCAAGCCATCCGGGCGCCCCCCCAGGCGGGGCTCCTCCAGGAGCCGGGGCGCTCGTCTGCACTCCCCTCCGGCCTGCTGGATGAGCTCCTGGCGAGCCCGGAGTTTCTGCAGCGGGCGCAACCTTTCCTAGAAACGGAGGCCCCGGGGGAGCTGGAGGCCTCGGAAGAGGCCGCCTCGCTGGAACCACCCCTCAGCGAGGAAGAATACCGGGCTCTGCTGGAGGAGCTTTAAAAGGACGCGGGGCTGGGACGGGGTCGGGGCAGGGCGGTGGCCGGTGGCCTCTCTTTCGCGGGGAACACCTGGCTCGGCGTGGCGGGGCGTGTCTTCCCTCCGGGCCGACCCGCCTGGGATTCCTGCCTTCCAGGTCTAGGCCCGGTGAGAGACTCCACAGAGCGGAGAGCTGCCATTCTTTCCTGGGCATCCCGGGGAACCCAGCGCCGGCCCAGGTACCAGCAGGTGGGCCGTCTACTGCGCACGCGCGGGTTCGCGGGCAGCCGCCTAGGCTCTGGGAGCAGCCCGGGCAGAGCTCTCGTGCCTTTCCGCCACCCCACCCCGGCCTGAACAACCCCTCGCCACCCCCACCCCCCACCCCCGGAAAATGCGTCCTCCCCTGGGCTGGGTGGAGAACCCCGTCCCGCGAAACACCGGGCCCGCGCAGCGTCCGGGCCCGCCATCCCTCCGGCGGCGGCTCGCCTCCTCTGCGCCTCCGCTCCACCGTCGCCCGCCCGGGCCCCTGCAGCCTCCCAGCTGCCACCGTGGAGCGCCTGGCGGCTGAACGCAGACCCCAGGCCCCGCGCACGCCGGCGATGCCGACCGTTCCAGGCGGGAGGGAAGGCGGGCAGAGATGGAGAGACGAACGGGAGACCCAGAGGGGCCGAAGGATGGGCGGAGGGAAGTTGGGAGGGAGGGAGGGAGAGAGAGGGAGGCAGTGAGGAACGGAGGGAGAGACAGAGCGACGCAGGGACAGAGGGCGGGCGGGAGGGAGCCAGGGACAGAGGGAGGAAGGCAGAGAGGAAAAGCGGTCTCCGGCCTCCGGGAGCAACGGGACCCCCGCGCTCCGGGAAAAGGGTAAGCGCCCGGCGCGGGCGGAGGGCTGGGCCCACGGCCGCCGCGTCGGGCCGGCGGGGCACCCGTTCGCCCCGATTCCGTGGCCCAACGAACGGGCGGCTTCCTCAGAGACAAAAGACCGGGACCCGGGTTGCCGTCGGGTTTTCACCCGCGTGGTTCACAGACCGCACATCCCCCGGCTGAGCCTCGCAACGGAGCGCCAGGCCGACAGCCCCGACCACAGAGGAGCCACACTCAGGACGACTGAAGCGTGATTTGGGATTCCACGCTGCTGTGCCCTCTGCAAGGGGGCCTGTTGCTCACGTCTCTCCGGCCCCCGAAAGGCTGAGCATGTTGACTGTTTGCTTCCGGAGCTCTGCGGGCACCCACAGGCATCCAGGGAAGGGTGGAAGACCGGCATGGTGTCTCTTCGCTCTCCTTGCGAGTTTCCAAACCGGCCACACTGCAGACTCCCCACGTTGCGGGACACAGGAATCACATCGTCAGGCCATCACGCCGGGGATGCATCCTTTCCCTGGGGTCTCGCTCTGGTCTTCTGCGTGGGAATGAACGAGAGCCACACGCCTGTGCGTGTGTGAGACTGTCACGGCCACGGCGACACCCACAGGCAGTGCCTCCTTCACGGAGAGAGGGCCTGGAAAACTCAAGACTCCCACGGAGGTTCAGTTCCACACTCCCCTCCACCCTTCCAGGCTGGATTCTCCCTGCTGAAGGCGCGTGGGAGCCCAGAGGGCGGCCTCCAGTTCCCGCGGGATTCCTGGAGAGGTCCGGAGAGCCAGCCCCCGAAACCCGCCCCCCTCACCCCTTCCCCCTCTCCCCCTTCCGCTTCGTCCCTCCCGCCCCCACCACCAGCGTCACCACCACCACCACCACCACCACCACAGCACCCCCTCCCCACGGCCCCAGGGGGCCTCCACGCCCTGGGACCCTTCCGGAGGGCGGGCTGTCCCAGGGCTCACCGCCATTCATGAAGGGGTGGAGCCTGCCTGCCTGTGGGCCTTTATAAGAGCGGCTGGCTGGCTGTCCGGGCCTGCCTCCTGGCTGCACCTGCGCCCAGTGCACAGGCCGGCTGAGGTGCCCGGGAGCCCGCGGGCCTCTCTCTGCCCGTGTCCGTCCGTGAAATTCCGGCCGGGGCTCCCCGCGATGGCTCTCCCGACACCTTCGGACGGCCCCCTCCCCGCGGAAGCCCGAGGACGAGGACGGCGAAGGAGACTCGTCTGGACCCCGAGCCAAAGCGAGGCCCTGCGAGCCTGCTTTGAGCGGAACCCGTACCCGGGCATCGCCACCAGAGAAGGGCTGGCCCAGGCCATCGGCGTTCCGGAGCCCAGGGTCCAGATTTGGTTTCAGAATGAGAGGTCACGCCAGCTGAGGCAGCACCGGCGGGAATCTCGGCCCTGGCCCGGGAGACGCGGCCCGCAAGAAGGCAGGCGAAAGCGGACCGCCGTCACCGGATCCCAGACCGCCCTGCTCCTCCGCGCCTTTGAGAAGGATCGCTTTCCAGGCATCGCCGCCAGGGAAGAACTGGCCAGAGAGACGGGCCTCCCGGAGTCCAGGATTCAGATCTGGTTTCAGAATCGACGGGCCAGGCACCCGGGACAGGGTGGCAGGGCGCCCGCGCACGCAGGCGGCCTGTGCAACGCGGCCCCCGGTGGGTGTCACCCTGCTCCTTCGTGGGTCGCCTTCGCCCACGCCGGGGCGTGGGGAACGGCGCTTCCCGCACCCCGCGTGCCCTGCGCGCCTGGGGCTCTCCCCCAGGGGGCTTTCGTGAGCCAGGGAGCGAGGGCCGTCCCCGTGCTCCAGCCCAGCCAGGCCGCGCCGGCACGAGGGATCTCCCAAGCGGCCCCGGCACGCGCGGATTTTGCCTACGCTGCCCTGGCTCCCCCGGACGGGGCGCTCTCCCACCCTCAGGCTCCTCGGTGGCCTGTGCACCCGAGCAAAGGCCGGGAGGACCGGGACCCGCAGCGCGACGGCCTGCCGGGCCCTTGCGCGGTGGGACAGCCTGGGCCGGCTCAGGCGGGGCCACAGGGCCAAGGTGGGCTTGCGCCACCCGCGTGCCAGGGGAGTCCGTGGTGGGGCTGGGGCCAGGGTCCCCAGGTCGCCGGGGCGGCGTGGGAACCCCAAGCCGGGGCAGCCCCACCTCCCCAACCCGCGCCCCCGGAGGCCTCCGCGGGGCAGGGGCAGGTGCAGGCCATCCGGGCGCCCCCCGAGGCGGGGCTCCTCCAGGAGCCGGGGCGCTCGTCTGCACTCCCCTCCGGCCTGCTGGATGAGCTCCTGGCGAGCCCGGAGTTTCTGCAGCGGGCGCAACCTTTCCTAGAAACGGAGGCCCCGGGGGAGCTGGAGGCCTCGGAAGAGGCGGCCTCGCTGGAACCACCCCTCAGCGAGGAAGAATACCGGGCTCTGCTGGAGGAGCTTTAAAAGGACGCGGGGCTGGGACGGGGTCGGGGCAGGGCGGTGGCCGGTGGCCTCTCTTTCGCGGGGAACACCTGGCTCGGCGTGGCGGGGCGTGTCTTCCCTCCGGGCCGACCCGCCTGGGATTCCTGCCTTCCAGGTCTAGGCCCGGTGAGAGACTCCACAGAGCGGAGAGCTGCCATTCTTTCCTGGGCATCCCGGGGATCCCAGCACCGGCCCAGGTACCAGCAGGTGGGCCGTCTACTGCGCACGCGCGGGTTCGCGGGCAGCCGCCTAGGCTCTGGGAGCAGCCCGGGCAGAGCTCTCGTGCCTTTCCGCCACCCCACCCCGGCCTGAACAACCCCTCGCCACCCCCAACCCCCACCCCCCACCACACACCCCCGGGAAATGCGTCCTCCCCTGGGCTGGGTGGAGAACCCCGTCCCGCGAAACACCGGGCCCGCGCAGCGTTCGGGCCCGCCATCCCTCCGGCGGCGGCTCGCCTCCTCTGCGCCTCCGCTCCACCGTCGCCCGCCCGCCCGCCCGCCCGCCCGTGCCCCTGCAGCCTCCCAGCTGCCACCGTGGAGCGCCTGGCGGCTGAACGCAGACCCCAGGCCCCGCGCACGCCGGCGATGCCGACCGTTCCAGGCGGGAGGGAAGGCGGGCAGAGATGGAGAGACGAACGGGAGACCCAGAGGGGCCGAAGGATGGGCGGAGGGAAGTTGGGAGGGAGGGAGGGAGGGAGGTAGGGAGGGAGGGAGGGAAGGAGAGAGAGGGAGGCAGTGAGGAACGGAGGGAGAGACAGAGCGACGCAGGGACAGAGGGCGGGCGGGAGGGAGCCAGGGACAGAGGGAGGAAGGCAGAGAGAAAAAACGGTCTCCGGCCTCCGAGAGCAACGAGACCCCCGCGCTCCGAGAAAAGGGTAAGCTCCAGGCCCGGGCTGAGGGCTGGGCCCACGGCCGCCGCGTCGGGCCGGCGGGGCACCCATTCGCCCCGATTCCGTGGCCCAAGGAACGGGCGGCTTCCTCAGAGACAAAAGACCGGGACCCGGGTTGCCGTCGGGTTTTCACCCGCGTGGTTCACAGACCGCACATCCCCAGGCTGAGCCTCGCAACGGAGCGCCAGGCCGACAGCCCCGACCACAGAGGAGCCACACTCAGGACGACTGAACCGTGATTTGGGATTCCACGCTGCTGTGCCCTCTGCAAGGGGGCCTGTTGCTCACTTCGCTCCGGCCCCCGAAAGGCTGAGCATGTTGACTGTTTGCTTCCGGAGCTCTGCGGGCACCCACAGGCATCCAGGAACGGGTGGAAGACCGGCATGGTGTCTCTTCGCTCTCCTTGCCAGTTTCCAAACCGGCCACACTGCAGACTCCCCATGTTGCGGGACACAGGAATCCATCATCAGGCCATCACGCCGGGGATGCATCTTTTCCCTGGGGTCTCGCTCTGGTCTTCTGCGAGAAGACCTCCCAAGGTGCTGGGATTACAGGTCTGAGCCACCGCGCCCGACCTGTACTTGTGTCTTTTCCAAAATTGACTATTTTGGGATAAGCTTAACATCCTCACTGCCTGCCTTTGCCCCCCACAAGTAATTAGCATACGCCTAAATAAAGTTTAAGCAAGCTAGCTCCACTATTCCCAAGCATGTATTATCTAGGGTCTAGTCTTTAGAAGTATAAAGGACAAATCGTACGAGTACAACTACAGAAAATGTTGTACCCAAACTGGAAAGGCTTAAGTGATCAATTGACGGATTTGTGTTTCCTATGGAAGAGGGTAGGAGGCAGAGTGCTAATATAGATATATAGGGGAGAAGAGGACAGGGCTTTTATGAAATGAATGCAGTCAAATCTTGGGAAAAGTTTCTTAAGTAGCATGAATGTTAGAGAGAGGATTCATGCAATTTCAACTTTAGCCGTGTCTAAAAATATCAAGACAAAGCCAGCAGTTTTTGAAAAATAAATTCTTCTCCACAAAACTATTAATGAGACAGATGAGGTGTTTCCTTTATTTTTTTTCTTCCAATTACTTGGGTTTCATAGTCACATATTCAAGGGAGCGTACCGCTGTTTGGTAAAATGAGAGAATTCCACATCATGTTTTTGTTTGTTTGTTTTTAAAGATGAAAGAGCTGAACAACCTTGTTTGGTGTTAGCAATACCACCAGATTGTTCAAATTTCTTTAGAATCGTACTCCTTAAATTACACTGTGATGTAGTTTCAAAAATGGTCTGTAATGGCCTGTGAATTGACAGCTCATTAGGACATTCTTCAGTTTGGCTGAAACCAAAAAACCTGAAACCGTCGAAACTGAAAGAAAATGGGGTTTGCCAAATTCTGCTTCTTACACTTTCACCTACCACGCCGTGTTCAAATAGTGTGCTTGAAAAGTATCGGAAACTTAAGGTACTCTTAATTTCAGTATAGTTTCACCAAAGTGGTATTCGTTGTGAGAAAGCCATAATCTCATCAGTAATGCCTTTCGAAAAGATCCAACGGAAAATATGAACTAGCAACTCATCATGACAAGAAAGTAAAACTCAGGAAAAATGCTAAGGCAGAGCAGCTTCAGGCTTCAGTGTGAAACTATCATAGTCTGGGCGCAGTGGCTCACGCCTATAGTCCCTTCACTTTGGGAAGGCAAGTTGGGGCAGATCACCTGAAGTCGGCAGTTGAAGACCACCCTGGCCCAAACGGTGAAACCTCCTCTACACTTTAAACAAAAGACAAAAATTTGCCTGGCGTGGTGGCGTGCTCATTTAGTCCCAGCTACTCTGGATGCTGAGGCAGGAGAACGCCTTGTGCCCAGGATGCGGAGGCTGCAGTGAGCTGAGCTCAGGCCACTGTAATCCAGCCTGGGGGACAGAGGGAGACTCTGTCTCAAAAATAAATCAATAAGTACATAAATAAATAAATAAAATGAAATGAAATTGAAATAATATTTTCATATTCCCCTCACCCAGCCCATTTTATTTTCAGAGTACTGGATAAACCACCAGTTTCCCTGTGCGTTAGAGATTTTTTTTTCTCAGACATTGAAGTTTTCTAAGTGCAACTTCATAAAAAGTCTCATTTTTAGCGTAGATAGTTTCTTTATGGTTGTGAAACGTGACCTTTGCGATTCTGTGAGGAAGACTGAATTCTGAAATACCCCCTGCATTTCCCGCCCCTCGCGTCCCAGGGGAGTCCGTGGTGGGGCTGGGGCCAGGGTCCCCAGGTCGCCGGGGCGGCGTGGGAACCCCAAGCCGGGGCACAGCCCGCGCCCCCGGAGGCCTCCGCGCGGCAGGGGCAGGTGCAAGCCATCCGGGCGCCCCCCCAGGCGGGGCTCCTCCAGGAGCCGGGGCGCTCGTCTGCACTCCCCTCCGGCCTGCTGGATGAGCTCCTGGCGAGCCCGGAGTTTCTGCAGCGGGCGCAACCTTTCCTAGAAACGGAGGCCCCGGGGGAGCTGGAGGCCTCGGAAGAGGCCGCCTCGCTGGAACCACCCCTCAGCGAGGAAGAATACCGGGCTCTGCTGGAGGAGCTTTAAAAGGACGCGGGGCTGGGACGGGGTCGGGGCAGGGCGGTGGCCGGTGGCCTCTCTTTCGCGGGGAACACCTGGCTCGGCGTGGCGGGGCGTGTCTTCCCTCCGGGCCGACCCGCCTGGGATTCCTGCCTTCCAGGTCTAGGCCCGGTGAGAGACTCCACAGAGCGGAGAGCTGCCATTCTTTCCTGGGCATCCCGGGGAACCCAGCGCCGGCCCAGGTACCAGCAGGTGGGCCGTCTACTGCGCACGCGCGGGTTCGCGGGCAGCCGCCTAGGCTCTGGGAGCAGCCCGGGCAGAGCTCTCGTGCCTTTCCGCCACCCCACCCCGGCCTGAACAACCCCTCGCCACCCCCACCCCCCACCCCCGGAAAATGCGTCCTCCCCTGGGCTGGGTGGAGAACCCCGTCCCGCGAAACACCGGGCCCGCGCAGCGTCCGGGCCCGCCATCCCTCCGGCGGCGGCTCGCCTCCTCTGCGCCTCCGCTCCACCGTCGCCCGCCCGGGCCCCTGCAGCCTCCCAGCTGCCACCGTGGAGCGCCTGGCGGCTGAACGCAGACCCCAGGCCCCGCGCACGCCGGCGATGCCGACCGTTCCAGGCGGGAGGGAAGGCGGGCAGAGATGGAGAGACGAACGGGAGACCCAGAGGGGCCGAAGGATGGGCGGAGGGAAGTTGGGAGGGAGGGAGGGAGAGAGAGGGAGGCAGTGAGGAACGGAGGGAGAGACAGAGCGACGCAGGGACAGAGGGCGGGCGGGAGGGAGCCAGGGACAGAGGGAGGAAGGCAGAGAGGAAAAGCGGTCTCCGGCCTCCGGGAGCAACGGGACCCCCGCGCTCCGGGAAAAGGGTAAGCGCCCGGCGCGGGCGGAGGGCTGGGCCCACGGCCGCCGCGTCGGGCCGGCGGGGCACCCGTTCGCCCCGATTCCGTGGCCCAACGAACGGGCGGCTTCCTCAGAGACAAAAGACCGGGACCCGGGTTGCCGTCGGGTTTTCACCCGCGTGGTTCACAGACCGCACATCCCCCGGCTGAGCCTCGCAACGGAGCGCCAGGCCGACAGCCCCGACCACAGAGGAGCCACACTCAGGACGACTGAAGCGTGATTTGGGATTCCACGCTGCTGTGCCCTCTGCAAGGGGGCCTGTTGCTCACGTCTCTCCGGCCCCCGAAAGGCTGAGCATGTTGACTGTTTGCTTCCGGAGCTCTGCGGGCACCCACAGGCATCCAGGGAAGGGTGGAAGACCGGCATGGTGTCTCTTCGCTCTCCTTGCCAGTTTCCAAACCGGCCACACTGCAGACTCCCCACGTTGCGGGACACAGGAATCACATCGTCAGGCCATCACGCCGGGGATGCATCCTTTCCCTGGGGTCTCGCTCTGGTCTTCTGCGTGGGAATGAACGAGAGCCACACGCCTGTGCGTGTGTGAGACTGTCACGGCCACGGCGACACCCACAGGCAGTGCCTCCTTCACGGAGAGAGGGCCTGGAAAACTCAAGACTCCCACGGAGGTTCAGTTCCACACTCCCCTCCACCCTTCCAGGCTGGATTCTCCCTGCTGAAGGCGCGTGGGAGCCCAGAGGGCGGCCTCCAGTTCCCGCGGGATTCCTGGAGAGGTCCGGAGAGCCAGCCCCCGAAACCCGCCCCCCTCACCCCTTCCCCCTCTCCCCCTTCCGCTTCGTCCCTCCCGCCCCCACCACCAGCGTCACCACCACCACCACCACCACCACCACAGCACCCCCTCCCCACGGCCCCAGGGGGCCTCCACGCCCTGGGACCCTTCCGGAGGGCGGGCTGTCCCAGGGCTCACCGCCATTCATGAAGGGGTGGAGCCTGCCTGCCTGTGGGCCTTTATAAGAGCGGCTGGCTGGCTGTCCGGGCCTGCCTCCTGGCTGCACCTGCGCCCAGTGCACAGGCCGGCTGAGGTGCCCGGGAGCCCGCGGGCCTCTCTCTGCCCGTGTCCGTCCGTGAAATTCCGGCCGGGGCTCCCCGCGATGGCTCTCCCGACACCTTCGGACGGCCCCCTCCCCGCGGAAGCCCGAGGACGAGGACGGCGAAGGAGACTCGTCTGGACCCCGAGCCAAAGCGAGGCCCTGCGAGCCTGCTTTGAGCGGAACCCGTACCCGGGCATCGCCACCAGAGAAGGGCTGGCCCAGGCCATCGGCGTTCCGGAGCCCAGGGTCCAGATTTGGTTTCAGAATGAGAGGTCACGCCAGCTGAGGCAGCACCGGCGGGAATCTCGGCCCTGGCCCGGGAGACGCGGCCCGCAAGAAGGCAGGCGAAAGCGGACCGCCGTCACCGGATCCCAGACCGCCCTGCTCCTCCGCGCCTTTGAGAAGGATCGCTTTCCAGGCATCGCCGCCAGGGAAGAACTGGCCAGAGAGACGGGCCTCCCGGAGTCCAGGATTCAGATCTGGTTTCAGAATCGACGGGCCAGGCACCCGGGACAGGGTGGCAGGGCGCCCGCGCACGCAGGCGGCCTGTGCAACGCGGCCCCCGGTGGGTGTCACCCTGCTCCTTCGTGGGTCGCCTTCGCCCACGCCGGGGCGTGGGGAACGGCGCTTCCCGCACCCCGCGTGCCCTGCGCGCCTGGGGCTCTCCCCCAGGGGGCTTTCGTGAGCCAGGGAGCGAGGGCCGTCCCCGTGCTCCAGCCCAGCCAGGCCGCGCCGGCACGAGGGATCTCCCAAGCGGCCCCGGCACGCGCGGATTTTGCCTACGCTGCCCTGGCTCCCCCGGACGGGGCGCTCTCCCACCCTCAGGCTCCTCGGTGGCCTGTGCACCCGAGCAAAGGCCGGGAGGACCGGGACCCGCAGCGCGACGGCCTGCCGGGCCCTTGCGCGGTGGGACAGCCTGGGCCGGCTCAGGCGGGGCCACAGGGCCAAGGTGGGCTTGCGCCACCCGCGTGCCAGGGGAGTCCGTGGTGGGGCTGGGGCCAGGGTCCCCAGGTCGCCGGGGCGGCGTGGGAACCCCAAGCCGGGGCAGCCCCACCTCCCCAACCCGCGCCCCCGGAGGCCTCCGCGGGGCAGGGGCAGGTGCAGGCCATCCGGGCGCCCCCCGAGGCGGGGCTCCTCCAGGAGCCGGGGCGCTCGTCTGCACTCCCCTCCGGCCTGCTGGATGAGCTCCTGGCGAGCCCGGAGTTTCTGCAGCGGGCGCAACCTTTCCTAGAAACGGAGGCCCCGGGGGAGCTGGAGGCCTCGGAAGAGGCGGCCTCGCTGGAACCACCCCTCAGCGAGGAAGAATACCGGGCTCTGCTGGAGGAGCTTTAAAAGGACGCGGGGCTGGGACGGGGTCGGGGCAGGGCGGTGGCCGGTGGCCTCTCTTTCGCGGGGAACACCTGGCTCGGCGTGGCGGGGCGTGTCTTCCCTCCGGGCCGACCCGCCTGGGATTCCTGCCTTCCAGGTCTAGGCCCGGTGAGAGACTCCACAGAGCGGAGAGCTGCCATTCTTTCCTGGGCATCCCGGGGATCCCAGCACCGGCCCAGGTACCAGCAGGTGGGCCGTCTACTGCGCACGCGCGGGTTCGCGGGCAGCCGCCTAGGCTCTGGGAGCAGCCCGGGCAGAGCTCTCGTGCCTTTCCGCCACCCCACCCCGGCCTGAACAACCCCTCGCCACCCCCAACCCCCACCCCCCACCACACACCCCCGGGAAATGCGTCCTCCCCTGGGCTGGGTGGAGAACCCCGTCCCGCGAAACACCGGGCCCGCGCAGCGTTCGGGCCCGCCATCCCTCCGGCGGCGGCTCGCCTCCTCTGCGCCTCCGCTCCACCGTCGCCCGCCCGCCCGCCCGCCCGCCCGTGCCCCTGCAGCCTCCCAGCTGCCACCGTGGAGCGCCTGGCGGCTGAACGCAGACCCCAGGCCCCGCGCACGCCGGCGATGCCGACCGTTCCAGGCGGGAGGGAAGGCGGGCAGAGATGGAGAGACGAACGGGAGACCCAGAGGGGCCGAAGGATGGGCGGAGGGAAGTTGGGAGGGAGGGAGGGAGGGAGGTAGGGAGGGAGGGAGGGAAGGAGAGAGAGGGAGGCAGTGAGGAACGGAGGGAGAGACAGAGCGACGCAGGGACAGAGGGCGGGCGGGAGGGAGCCAGGGACAGAGGGAGGAAGGCAGAGAGAAAAAACGGTCTCCGGCCTCCGAGAGCAACGAGACCCCCGCGCTCCGAGAAAAGGGTAAGCTCCAGGCCCGGGCTGAGGGCTGGGCCCACGGCCGCCGCGTCGGGCCGGCGGGGCACCCATTCGCCCCGATTCCGTGGCCCAAGGAACGGGCGGCTTCCTCAGAGACAAAAGACCGGGACCCGGGTTGCCGTCGGGTTTTCACCCGCGTGGTTCACAGACCGCACATCCCCAGGCTGAGCCTCGCAACGGAGCGCCAGGCCGACAGCCCCGACCACAGAGGAGCCACACTCAGGACGACTGAACCGTGATTTGGGATTCCACGCTGCTGTGCCCTCTGCAAGGGGGCCTGTTGCTCACTTCGCTCCGGCCCCCGAAAGGCTGAGCATGTTGACTGTTTGCTTCCGGAGCTCTGCGGGCACCCACAGGCATCCAGGAACGGGTGGAAGACCGGCATGGTGTCTCTTCGCTCTCCTTGCCAGTTTCCAAACCGGCCACACTGCAGACTCCCCATGTTGCGGGACACAGGAATCCATCATCAGGCCATCACGCCGGGGATGCATCTTTTCCCTGGGGTCTCGCTCTGGTCTTCTGCGAGAAGACCTCCCAAGGTGCTGGGATTACAGGTCTGAGCCACCGCGCCCGACCTGTACTTGTGTCTTTTCCAAAATTGACTATTTTGGGATAAGCTTAACATCCTCACTGCCTGCCTTTGCCCCCCACAAGTAATTAGCATACGCCTAAATAAAGTTTAAGCAAGCTAGCTCCACTATTCCCAAGCATGTATTATCTAGGGTCTAGTCTTTAGAAGTATAAAGGACAAATCGTACGAGTACAACTACAGAAAATGTTGTACCCAAACTGGAAAGGCTTAAGTGATCAATTGACGGATTTGTGTTTCCTATGGAAGAGGGTAGGAGGCAGAGTGCTAATATAGATATATAGGGGAGAAGAGGACAGGGCTTTTATGAAATGAATGCAGTCAAATCTTGGGAAAAGTTTCTTAAGTAGCATGAATGTTAGAGAGAGGATTCATGCAATTTCAACTTTAGCCGTGTCTAAAAATATCAAGACAAAGCCAGCAGTTTTTGAAAAATAAATTCTTCTCCACAAAACTATTAATGAGACAGATGAGGTGTTTCCTTTATTTTTTTTCTTCCAATTACTTGGGTTTCATAGTCACATATTCAAGGGAGCGTACCGCTGTTTGGTAAAATGAGAGAATTCCACATCATGTTTTTGTTTGTTTGTTTTTAAAGATGAAAGAGCTGAACAACCTTGTTTGGTGTTAGCAATACCACCAGATTGTTCAAATTTCTTTAGAATCGTACTCCTTAAATTACACTGTGATGTAGTTTCAAAAATGGTCTGTAATGGCCTGTGAATTGACAGCTCATTAGGACATTCTTCAGTTTGGCTGAAACCAAAAAACCTGAAACCGTCGAAACTGAAAGAAAATGGGGTTTGCCAAATTCTGCTTCTTACACTTTCACCTACCACGCCGTGTTCAAATAGTGTGCTTGAAAAGTATCGGAAACTTAAGGTACTCTTAATTTCAGTATAGTTTCACCAAAGTGGTATTCGTTGTGAGAAAGCCATAATCTCATCAGTAATGCCTTTCGAAAAGATCCAACGGAAAATATGAACTAGCAACTCATCATGACAAGAAAGTAAAACTCAGGAAAAATGCTAAGGCAGAGCAGCTTCAGGCTTCAGTGTGAAACTATCATAGTCTGGGCGCAGTGGCTCACGCCTATAGTCCCTTCACTTTGGGAAGGCAAGTTGGGGCAGATCACCTGAAGTCGGCAGTTGAAGACCACCCTGGCCCAAACGGTGAAACCTCCTCTACACTTTAAACAAAAGACAAAAATTTGCCTGGCGTGGTGGCGTGCTCATTTAGTCCCAGCTACTCTGGATGCTGAGGCAGGAGAACGCCTTGTGCCCAGGATGCGGAGGCTGCAGTGAGCTGAGCTCAGGCCACTGTAATCCAGCCTGGGGGACAGAGGGAGACTCTGTCTCAAAAATAAATCAATAAGTACATAAATAAATAAATAAAATGAAATGAAATTGAAATAATATTTTCATATTCCCCTCACCCAGCCCATTTTATTTTCAGAGTACTGGATAAACCACCAGTTTCCCTGTGCGTTAGAGATTTTTTTTTCTCAGACATTGAAGTTTTCTAAGTGCAACTTCATAAAAAGTCTCATTTTTAGCGTAGATAGTTTCTTTATGGTTGTGAAACGTGACCTTTGCGATTCTGTGAGGAAGACTGAATTCTGAAATACCCCCTGCATTTCCCGCCCCTCGCGTCCCAGGGGAGTCCGTGGTGGGGCTGGGGCCAGGGTCCCCAGGTCGCCGGGGCGGCGTGGGAACCCCAAGCCGGGGCACAGCCCGCGCCCCCGGAGGCCTCCGCGCGGCAGGGGCAGGTGCAAGCCATCCGGGCGCCCCCCCAGGCGGGGCTCCTCCAGGAGCCGGGGCGCTCGTCTGCACTCCCCTCCGGCCTGCTGGATGAGCTCCTGGCGAGCCCGGAGTTTCTGCAGCGGGCGCAACCTTTCCTAGAAACGGAGGCCCCGGGGGAGCTGGAGGCCTCGGAAGAGGCCGCCTCGCTGGAACCACCCCTCAGCGAGGAAGAATACCGGGCTCTGCTGGAGGAGCTTTAAAAGGACGCGGGGCTGGGACGGGGTCGGGGCAGGGCGGTGGCCGGTGGCCTCTCTTTCGCGGGGAACACCTGGCTCGGCGTGGCGGGGCGTGTCTTCCCTCCGGGCCGACCCGCCTGGGATTCCTGCCTTCCAGGTCTAGGCCCGGTGAGAGACTCCACAGAGCGGAGAGCTGCCATTCTTTCCTGGGCATCCCGGGGAACCCAGCGCCGGCCCAGGTACCAGCAGGTGGGCCGTCTACTGCGCACGCGCGGGTTCGCGGGCAGCCGCCTAGGCTCTGGGAGCAGCCCGGGCAGAGCTCTCGTGCCTTTCCGCCACCCCACCCCGGCCTGAACAACCCCTCGCCACCCCCACCCCCCACCCCCGGAAAATGCGTCCTCCCCTGGGCTGGGTGGAGAACCCCGTCCCGCGAAACACCGGGCCCGCGCAGCGTCCGGGCCCGCCATCCCTCCGGCGGCGGCTCGCCTCCTCTGCGCCTCCGCTCCACCGTCGCCCGCCCGGGCCCCTGCAGCCTCCCAGCTGCCACCGTGGAGCGCCTGGCGGCTGAACGCAGACCCCAGGCCCCGCGCACGCCGGCGATGCCGACCGTTCCAGGCGGGAGGGAAGGCGGGCAGAGATGGAGAGACGAACGGGAGACCCAGAGGGGCCGAAGGATGGGCGGAGGGAAGTTGGGAGGGAGGGAGGGAGAGAGAGGGAGGCAGTGAGGAACGGAGGGAGAGACAGAGCGACGCAGGGACAGAGGGCGGGCGGGAGGGAGCCAGGGACAGAGGGAGGAAGGCAGAGAGGAAAAGCGGTCTCCGGCCTCCGGGAGCAACGGGACCCCCGCGCTCCGGGAAAAGGGTAAGCGCCCGGCGCGGGCGGAGGGCTGGGCCCACGGCCGCCGCGTCGGGCCGGCGGGGCACCCGTTCGCCCCGATTCCGTGGCCCAACGAACGGGCGGCTTCCTCAGAGACAAAAGACCGGGACCCGGGTTGCCGTCGGGTTTTCACCCGCGTGGTTCACAGACCGCACATCCCCCGGCTGAGCCTCGCAACGGAGCGCCAGGCCGACAGCCCCGACCACAGAGGAGCCACACTCAGGACGACTGAAGCGTGATTTGGGATTCCACGCTGCTGTGCCCTCTGCAAGGGGGCCTGTTGCTCACGTCTCTCCGGCCCCCGAAAGGCTGAGCATGTTGACTGTTTGCTTCCGGAGCTCTGCGGGCACCCACAGGCATCCAGGGAAGGGTGGAAGACCGGCATGGTGTCTCTTCGCTCTCCTTGCCAGTTTCCAAACCGGCCACACTGCAGACTCCCCACGTTGCGGGACACAGGAATCACATCGTCAGGCCATCACGCCGGGGATGCATCCTTTCCCTGGGGTCTCGCTCTGGTCTTCTGCGTGGGAATGAACGAGAGCCACACGCCTGTGCGTGTGTGAGACTGTCACGGCCACGGCGACACCCACAGGCAGTGCCTCCTTCACGGAGAGAGGGCCTGGAAAACTCAAGACTCCCACGGAGGTTCAGTTCCACACTCCCCTCCACCCTTCCAGGCTGGATTCTCCCTGCTGAAGGCGCGTGGGAGCCCAGAGGGCGGCCTCCAGTTCCCGCGGGATTCCTGGAGAGGTCCGGAGAGCCAGCCCCCGAAACCCGCCCCCCTCACCCCTTCCCCCTCTCCCCCTTCCGCTTCGTCCCTCCCGCCCCCACCACCAGCGTCACCACCACCACCACCACCACCACCACAGCACCCCCTCCCCACGGCCCCAGGGGGCCTCCACGCCCTGGGACCCTTCCGGAGGGCGGGCTGTCCCAGGGCTCACCGCCATTCATGAAGGGGTGGAGCCTGCCTGCCTGTGGGCCTTTATAAGAGCGGCTGGCTGGCTGTCCGGGCCTGCCTCCTGGCTGCACCTGCGCCCAGTGCACAGGCCGGCTGAGGTGCCCGGGAGCCCGCGGGCCTCTCTCTGCCCGTGTCCGTCCGTGAAATTCCGGCCGGGGCTCCCCGCGATGGCTCTCCCGACACCTTCGGACGGCCCCCTCCCCGCGGAAGCCCGAGGACGAGGACGGCGAAGGAGACTCGTCTGGACCCCGAGCCAAAGCGAGGCCCTGCGAGCCTGCTTTGAGCGGAACCCGTACCCGGGCATCGCCACCAGAGAAGGGCTGGCCCAGGCCATCGGCGTTCCGGAGCCCAGGGTCCAGATTTGGTTTCAGAATGAGAGGTCACGCCAGCTGAGGCAGCACCGGCGGGAATCTCGGCCCTGGCCCGGGAGACGCGGCCCGCAAGAAGGCAGGCGAAAGCGGACCGCCGTCACCGGATCCCAGACCGCCCTGCTCCTCCGCGCCTTTGAGAAGGATCGCTTTCCAGGCATCGCCGCCAGGGAAGAACTGGCCAGAGAGACGGGCCTCCCGGAGTCCAGGATTCAGATCTGGTTTCAGAATCGACGGGCCAGGCACCCGGGACAGGGTGGCAGGGCGCCCGCGCACGCAGGCGGCCTGTGCAACGCGGCCCCCGGTGGGTGTCACCCTGCTCCTTCGTGGGTCGCCTTCGCCCACGCCGGGGCGTGGGGAACGGCGCTTCCCGCACCCCGCGTGCCCTGCGCGCCTGGGGCTCTCCCCCAGGGGGCTTTCGTGAGCCAGGGAGCGAGGGCCGTCCCCGTGCTCCAGCCCAGCCAGGCCGCGCCGGCACGAGGGATCTCCCAAGCGGCCCCGGCACGCGCGGATTTTGCCTACGCTGCCCTGGCTCCCCCGGACGGGGCGCTCTCCCACCCTCAGGCTCCTCGGTGGCCTGTGCACCCGAGCAAAGGCCGGGAGGACCGGGACCCGCAGCGCGACGGCCTGCCGGGCCCTTGCGCGGTGGGACAGCCTGGGCCGGCTCAGGCGGGGCCACAGGGCCAAGGTGGGCTTGCGCCACCCGCGTGCCAGGGGAGTCCGTGGTGGGGCTGGGGCCAGGGTCCCCAGGTCGCCGGGGCGGCGTGGGAACCCCAAGCCGGGGCAGCCCCACCTCCCCAACCCGCGCCCCCGGAGGCCTCCGCGGGGCAGGGGCAGGTGCAGGCCATCCGGGCGCCCCCCGAGGCGGGGCTCCTCCAGGAGCCGGGGCGCTCGTCTGCACTCCCCTCCGGCCTGCTGGATGAGCTCCTGGCGAGCCCGGAGTTTCTGCAGCGGGCGCAACCTTTCCTAGAAACGGAGGCCCCGGGGGAGCTGGAGGCCTCGGAAGAGGCGGCCTCGCTGGAACCACCCCTCAGCGAGGAAGAATACCGGGCTCTGCTGGAGGAGCTTTAAAAGGACGCGGGGCTGGGACGGGGTCGGGGCAGGGCGGTGGCCGGTGGCCTCTCTTTCGCGGGGAACACCTGGCTCGGCGTGGCGGGGCGTGTCTTCCCTCCGGGCCGACCCGCCTGGGATTCCTGCCTTCCAGGTCTAGGCCCGGTGAGAGACTCCACAGAGCGGAGAGCTGCCATTCTTTCCTGGGCATCCCGGGGATCCCAGCACCGGCCCAGGTACCAGCAGGTGGGCCGTCTACTGCGCACGCGCGGGTTCGCGGGCAGCCGCCTAGGCTCTGGGAGCAGCCCGGGCAGAGCTCTCGTGCCTTTCCGCCACCCCACCCCGGCCTGAACAACCCCTCGCCACCCCCAACCCCCACCCCCCACCACACACCCCCGGGAAATGCGTCCTCCCCTGGGCTGGGTGGAGAACCCCGTCCCGCGAAACACCGGGCCCGCGCAGCGTTCGGGCCCGCCATCCCTCCGGCGGCGGCTCGCCTCCTCTGCGCCTCCGCTCCACCGTCGCCCGCCCGCCCGCCCGCCCGCCCGTGCCCCTGCAGCCTCCCAGCTGCCACCGTGGAGCGCCTGGCGGCTGAACGCAGACCCCAGGCCCCGCGCACGCCGGCGATGCCGACCGTTCCAGGCGGGAGGGAAGGCGGGCAGAGATGGAGAGACGAACGGGAGACCCAGAGGGGCCGAAGGATGGGCGGAGGGAAGTTGGGAGGGAGGGAGGGAGGGAGGTAGGGAGGGAGGGAGGGAAGGAGAGAGAGGGAGGCAGTGAGGAACGGAGGGAGAGACAGAGCGACGCAGGGACAGAGGGCGGGCGGGAGGGAGCCAGGGACAGAGGGAGGAAGGCAGAGAGAAAAAACGGTCTCCGGCCTCCGAGAGCAACGAGACCCCCGCGCTCCGAGAAAAGGGTAAGCTCCAGGCCCGGGCTGAGGGCTGGGCCCACGGCCGCCGCGTCGGGCCGGCGGGGCACCCATTCGCCCCGATTCCGTGGCCCAAGGAACGGGCGGCTTCCTCAGAGACAAAAGACCGGGACCCGGGTTGCCGTCGGGTTTTCACCCGCGTGGT
The DNA here is from genome assembly GCF_028885655.2 of Pongo abelii. Taxonomy (NCBI): domain Eukaryota; kingdom Metazoa; phylum Chordata; class Mammalia; order Primates; family Hominidae; genus Pongo; species Pongo abelii. The sequence goes on from NC_071988.2 coordinate 212,880,590, forward strand.
TCACAGACCGCACATCCCCAGGCTGAGCCTCGCAACGGAGCGCCAGGCCGACAGCCCCGACCACAGAGGAGCCACACTCAGGACGACTGAACCGTGATTTGGGATTCCACGCTGCTGTGCCCTCTGCAAGGGGGCCTGTTGCTCACTTCGCTCCGGCCCCCGAAAGGCTGAGCATGTTGACTGTTTGCTTCCGGAGCTCTGCGGGCACCCACAGGCATCCAGGAACGGGTGGAAGACCGGCATGGTGTCTCTTCGCTCTCCTTGCCAGTTTCCAAACCGGCCACACTGCAGACTCCCCATGTTGCGGGACACAGGAATCCATCATCAGGCCATCACGCCGGGGATGCATCTTTTCCCTGGGGTCTCGCTCTGGTCTTCTGCGAGAAGACCTCCCAAGGTGCTGGGATTACAGGTCTGAGCCACCGCGCCCGACCTGTACTTGTGTCTTTTCCAAAATTGACTATTTTGGGATAAGCTTAACATCCTCACTGCCTGCCTTTGCCCCCCACAAGTAATTAGCATACGCCTAAATAAAGTTTAAGCAAGCTAGCTCCACTATTCCCAAGCATGTATTATCTAGGGTCTAGTCTTTAGAAGTATAAAGGACAAATCGTACGAGTACAACTACAGAAAATGTTGTACCCAAACTGGAAAGGCTTAAGTGATCAATTGACGGATTTGTGTTTCCTATGGAAGAGGGTAGGAGGCAGAGTGCTAATATAGATATATAGGGGAGAAGAGGACAGGGCTTTTATGAAATGAATGCAGTCAAATCTTGGGAAAAGTTTCTTAAGTAGCATGAATGTTAGAGAGAGGATTCATGCAATTTCAACTTTAGCCGTGTCTAAAAATATCAAGACAAAGCCAGCAGTTTTTGAAAAATAAATTCTTCTCCACAAAACTATTAATGAGACAGATGAGGTGTTTCCTTTATTTTTTTTCTTCCAATTACTTGGGTTTCATAGTCACATATTCAAGGGAGCGTACCGCTGTTTGGTAAAATGAGAGAATTCCACATCATGTTTTTGTTTGTTTGTTTTTAAAGATGAAAGAGCTGAACAACCTTGTTTGGTGTTAGCAATACCACCAGATTGTTCAAATTTCTTTAGAATCGTACTCCTTAAATTACACTGTGATGTAGTTTCAAAAATGGTCTGTAATGGCCTGTGAATTGACAGCTCATTAGGACATTCTTCAGTTTGGCTGAAACCAAAAAACCTGAAACCGTCGAAACTGAAAGAAAATGGGGTTTGCCAAATTCTGCTTCTTACACTTTCACCTACCACGCCGTGTTCAAATAGTGTGCTTGAAAAGTATCGGAAACTTAAGGTACTCTTAATTTCAGTATAGTTTCACCAAAGTGGTATTCGTTGTGAGAAAGCCATAATCTCATCAGTAATGCCTTTCGAAAAGATCCAACGGAAAATATGAACTAGCAACTCATCATGACAAGAAAGTAAAACTCAGGAAAAATGCTAAGGCAGAGCAGCTTCAGGCTTCAGTGTGAAACTATCATAGTCTGGGCGCAGTGGCTCACGCCTATAGTCCCTTCACTTTGGGAAGGCAAGTTGGGGCAGATCACCTGAAGTCGGCAGTTGAAGACCACCCTGGCCCAAACGGTGAAACCTCCTCTACACTTTAAACAAAAGACAAAAATTTGCCTGGCGTGGTGGCGTGCTCATTTAGTCCCAGCTACTCTGGATGCTGAGGCAGGAGAACGCCTTGTGCCCAGGATGCGGAGGCTGCAGTGAGCTGAGCTCAGGCCACTGTAATCCAGCCTGGGGGACAGAGGGAGACTCTGTCTCAAAAATAAATCAATAAGTACATAAATAAATAAATAAAATGAAATGAAATTGAAATAATATTTTCATATTCCCCTCACCCAGCCCATTTTATTTTCAGAGTACTGGATAAACCACCAGTTTCCCTGTGCGTTAGAGATTTTTTTTTCTCAGACATTGAAGTTTTCTAAGTGCAACTTCATAAAAAGTCTCATTTTTAGCGTAGATAGTTTCTTTATGGTTGTGAAACGTGACCTTTGCGATTCTGTGAGGAAGACTGAATTCTGAAATACCCCCTGCATTTCCCGCCCCTCGCGTCCCAGGGGAGTCCGTGGTGGGGCTGGGGCCAGGGTCCCCAGGTCGCCGGGCCGGCGTGGGAACCCCAAGCCGGGGCACAGCCCGCGCCCCCGGAGGCCTCCGCGCGGCAGGGGCAGGTGCAAGCCATCCGGGCGCCCCCCCAGGCGGGGCTCCTCCAGGAGCCGGGGCGCTCGTCTGCACTCCCCTCCGGCCTGCTGGATGAGCTCCTGGCGAGCCCGGAGTTTCTGCAGCGGGCGCAACCTTTCCTAGAAACGGAGGCCCCGGGGGAGCTGGAGGCCTCGGAAGAGGCCGCCTCGCTGGAACCACCCCTCAGCGAGGAAGAATACCGGGCTCTGCTGGAGGAGCTTTAAAAGGACGCGGGGCTGGGACGGGGTCGGGGCAGGGCGGTGGCCGGTGGCCTCTCTTTCGCGGGGAACACCTGGCTCGGCGTGGCGGGGCGTGTCTTCCCTCCGGGCCGACCCGCCTGGGATTCCTGCCTTCCAGGTCTAGGCCCGGTGAGAGACTCCACAGAGCGGAGAGCTGCCATTCTTTCCTGGGCATCCCGGGGAACCCAGCGCCGGCCCAGGTACCAGCAGGTGGGCCGTCTACTGCGCACGCGCGGGTTCGCGGGCAGCCGCCTAGGCTCTGGGAGCAGCCCGGGCAGAGCTCTCGTGCCTTTCCGCCACCCCACCCCGGCCTGAACAACCCCTCGCCACCCCCACCCCCCACCCCCGGAAAATGCGTCCTCCCCTGGGCTGGGTGGAGAACCCCGTCCCGCGAAACACCGGGCCCGCGCAGCGTCCGGGCCCGCCATCCCTCCGGCGGCGGCTCGCCTCCTCTGCGCCTCCGCTCCACCGTCGCCCGCCCGGGCCCCTGCAGCCTCCCAGCTGCCACCGTGGAGCGCCTGGCGGCTGAACGCAGACCCCAGGCCCCGCGCACGCCGGCGATGCCGACCGTTCCAGGCGGGAGGGAAGGCGGGCAGAGATGGAGAGACGAACGGGAGACCCAGAGGGGCCGAAGGATGGGCGGAGGGAAGTTGGGAGGGAGGGAGGGAGAGAGAGGGAGGCAGTGAGGAACGGAGGGAGAGACAGAGCGACGCAGGGACAGAGGGCGGGCGGGAGGGAGCCAGGGACAGAGGGAGGAAGGCAGAGAGGAAAAGCGGTCTCCGGCCTCCGGGAGCAACGGGACCCCCGCGCTCCGGGAAAAGGGTAAGCGCCCGGCGCGGGCGGAGGGCTGGGCCCACGGCCGCCGCGTCGGGCCGGCGGGGCACCCGTTCGCCCCGATTCCGTGGCCCAACGAACGGGCGGCTTCCTCAGAGACAAAAGACCGGGACCCGGGTTGCCGTCGGGTTTTCACCCGCGTGGTTCACAGACCGCACATCCCCCGGCTGAGCCTCGCAACGGAGCGCCAGGCCGACAGCCCCGACCACAGAGGAGCCACACTCAGGACGACTGAAGCGTGATTTGGGATTCCACGCTGCTGTGCCCTCTGCAAGGGGGCCTGTTGCTCACGTCTCTCCGGCCCCCGAAAGGCTGAGCATGTTGACTGTTTGCTTCCGGAGCTCTGCGGGCACCCACAGGCATCCAGGGAAGGGTGGAAGACCGGCATGGTGTCTCTTCGCTCTCCTTGCGAGTTTCCAAACCGGCCACACTGCAGACTCCCCACGTTGCGGGACACAGGAATCACATCGTCAGGCCATCACGCCGGGGATGCATCCTTTCCCTGGGGTCTCGCTCTGGTCTTCTGCGTGGGAATGAACGAGAGCCACACGCCTGTGCGTGTGTGAGACTGTCACGGCCACGGCGACACCCACAGGCAGTGCCTCCTTCACGGAGAGAGGGCCTGGAAAACTCAAGACTCCCACGGAGGTTCAGTTCCACACTCCCCTCCACCCTTCCAGGCTGGATTCTCCCTGCTGAAGGCGCGTGGGAGCCCAGAGGGCGGCCTCCAGTTCCCGCGGGATTCCTGGAGAGGTCCGGAGAGCCAGCCCCCGAAACCCGCCCCCCTCACCCCTTCCCCCTCTCCCCCTTCCGCTTCGTCCCTCCCGCCCCCACCACCAGCGTCACCACCACCACCACCACCACCACCACAGCACCCCCTCCCCACGGCCCCAGGGGGCCTCCACGCCCTGGGACCCTTCCGGAGGGCGGGCTGTCCCAGGGCTCACCGCCATTCATGAAGGGGTGGAGCCTGCCTGCCTGTGGGCCTTTATAAGAGCGGCTGGCTGGCTGTCCGGGCCTGCCTCCTGGCTGCACCTGCGCCCAGTGCACAGGCCGGCTGAGGTGCCCGGGAGCCCGCGGGCCTCTCTCTGCCCGTGTCCGTCCGTGAAATTCCGGCCGGGGCTCCCCGCGATGGCTCTCCCGACACCTTCGGACGGCCCCCTCCCCGCGGAAGCCCGAGGACGAGGACGGCGAAGGAGACTCGTCTGGACCCCGAGCCAAAGCGAGGCCCTGCGAGCCTGCTTTGAGCGGAACCCGTACCCGGGCATCGCCACCAGAGAAGGGCTGGCCCAGGCCATCGGCGTTCCGGAGCCCAGGGTCCAGATTTGGTTTCAGAATGAGAGGTCACGCCAGCTGAGGCAGCACCGGCGGGAATCTCGGCCCTGGCCCGGGAGACGCGGCCCGCAAGAAGGCAGGCGAAAGCGGACCGCCGTCACCGGATCCCAGACCGCCCTGCTCCTCCGCGCCTTTGAGAAGGATCGCTTTCCAGGCATCGCCGCCAGGGAAGAACTGGCCAGAGAGACGGGCCTCCCGGAGTCCAGGATTCAGATCTGGTTTCAGAATCGACGGGCCAGGCACCCGGGACAGGGTGGCAGGGCGCCCGCGCACGCAGGCGGCCTGTGCAACGCGGCCCCCGGTGGGTGTCACCCTGCTCCTTCGTGGGTCGCCTTCGCCCACGCCGGGGCGTGGGGAACGGCGCTTCCCGCACCCCGCGTGCCCTGCGCGCCTGGGGCTCTCCCCCAGGGGGCTTTCGTGAGCCAGGGAGCGAGGGCCGTCCCCGTGCTCCAGCCCAGCCAGGCCGCGCCGGCACGAGGGATCTCCCAAGCGGCCCCGGCACGCGCGGATTTTGCCTACGCTGCCCTGGCTCCCCCGGACGGGGCGCTCTCCCACCCTCAGGCTCCTCGGTGGCCTGTGCACCCGAGCAAAGGCCGGGAGGACCGGGACCCGCAGCGCGACGGCCTGCCGGGCCCTTGCGCGGTGGGACAGCCTGGGCCGGCTCAGGCGGGGCCACAGGGCCAAGGTGGGCTTGCGCCACCCGCGTGCCAGGGGAGTCCGTGGTGGGGCTGGGGCCAGGGTCCCCAGGTCGCCGGGGCGGCGTGGGAACCCCAAGCCGGGGCAGCCCCACCTCCCCAACCCGCGCCCCCGGAGGCCTCCGCGGGGCAGGGGCAGGTGCAGGCCATCCGGGCGCCCCCCGAGGCGGGGCTCCTCCAGGAGCCGGGGCGCTCGTCTGCACTCCCCTCCGGCCTGCTGGATGAGCTCCTGGCGAGCCCGGAGTTTCTGCAGCGGGCGCAACCTTTCCTAGAAACGGAGGCCCCGGGGGAGCTGGAGGCCTCGGAAGAGGCGGCCTCGCTGGAACCACCCCTCAGCGAGGAAGAATACCGGGCTCTGCTGGAGGAGCTTTAAAAGGACGCGGGGCTGGGACGGGGTCGGGGCAGGGCGGTGGCCGGTGGCCTCTCTTTCGCGGGGAACACCTGGCTCGGCGTGGCGGGGCGTGTCTTCCCTCCGGGCCGACCCGCCTGGGATTCCTGCCTTCCAGGTCTAGGCCCGGTGAGAGACTCCACAGAGCGGAGAGCTGCCATTCTTTCCTGGGCATCCCGGGGATCCCAGCACCGGCCCAGGTACCAGCAGGTGGGCCGTCTACTGCGCACGCGCGGGTTCGCGGGCAGCCGCCTAGGCTCTGGGAGCAGCCCGGGCAGAGCTCTCGTGCCTTTCCGCCACCCCACCCCGGCCTGAACAACCCCTCGCCACCCCCAACCCCCACCCCCCACCACACACCCCCGGGAAATGCGTCCTCCCCTGGGCTGGGTGGAGAACCCCGTCCCGCGAAACACCGGGCCCGCGCAGCGTTCGGGCCCGCCATCCCTCCGGCGGCGGCTCGCCTCCTCTGCGCCTCCGCTCCACCGTCGCCCGCCCGCCCGCCCGCCCGCCCGTGCCCCTGCAGCCTCCCAGCTGCCACCGTGGAGCGCCTGGCGGCTGAACGCAGACCCCAGGCCCCGCGCACGCCGGCGATGCCGACCGTTCCAGGCGGGAGGGAAGGCGGGCAGAGATGGAGAGACGAACGGGAGACCCAGAGGGGCCGAAGGATGGGCGGAGGGAAGTTGGGAGGGAGGGAGGGAGGGAGGTAGGGAGGGAGGGAGGGAAGGAGAGAGAGGGAGGCAGTGAGGAACGGAGGGAGAGACAGAGCGACGCAGGGACAGAGGGCGGGCGGGAGGGAGCCAGGGACAGAGGGAGGAAGGCAGAGAGAAAAAACGGTCTCCGGCCTCCGAGAGCAACGAGACCCCCGCGCTCCGAGAAAAGGGTAAGCTCCAGGCCCGGGCTGAGGGCTGGGCCCACGGCCGCCGCGTCGGGCCGGCGGGGCACCCATTCGCCCCGATTCCGTGGCCCAAGGAACGGGCGGCTTCCTCAGAGACAAAAGACCGGGACCCGGGTTGCCGTCGGGTTTTCACCCGCGTGGTTCACAGACCGCACATCCCCAGGCTGAGCCTCGCAACGGAGCGCCAGGCCGACAGCCCCGACCACAGAGGAGCCACACTCAGGACGACTGAACCGTGATTTGGGATTCCACGCTGCTGTGCCCTCTGCAAGGGGGCCTGTTGCTCACTTCGCTCCGGCCCCCGAAAGGCTGAGCATGTTGACTGTTTGCTTCCGGAGCTCTGCGGGCACCCACAGGCATCCAGGAACGGGTGGAAGACCGGCATGGTGTCTCTTCGCTCTCCTTGCCAGTTTCCAAACCGGCCACACTGCAGACTCCCCATGTTGCGGGACACAGGAATCCATCATCAGGCCATCACGCCGGGGATGCATCTTTTCCCTGGGGTCTCGCTCTGGTCTTCTGCGAGAAGACCTCCCAAGGTGCTGGGATTACAGGTCTGAGCCACCGCGCCCGACCTGTACTTGTGTCTTTTCCAAAATTGACTATTTTGGGATAAGCTTAACATCCTCACTGCCTGCCTTTGCCCCCCACAAGTAATTAGCATACGCCTAAATAAAGTTTAAGCAAGCTAGCTCCACTATTCCCAAGCATGTATTATCTAGGGTCTAGTCTTTAGAAGTATAAAGGACAAATCGTACGAGTACAACTACAGAAAATGTTGTACCCAAACTGGAAAGGCTTAAGTGATCAATTGACGGATTTGTGTTTCCTATGGAAGAGGGTAGGAGGCAGAGTGCTAATATAGATATATAGGGGAGAAGAGGACAGGGCTTTTATGAAATGAATGCAGTCAAATCTTGGGAAAAGTTTCTTAAGTAGCATGAATGTTAGAGAGAGGATTCATGCAATTTCAACTTTAGCCGTGTCTAAAAATATCAAGACAAAGCCAGCAGTTTTTGAAAAATAAATTCTTCTCCACAAAACTATTAATGAGACAGATGAGGTGTTTCCTTTATTTTTTTTCTTCCAATTACTTGGGTTTCATAGTCACATATTCAAGGGAGCGTACCGCTGTTTGGTAAAATGAGAGAATTCCACATCATGTTTTTGTTTGTTTGTTTTTAAAGATGAAAGAGCTGAACAACCTTGTTTGGTGTTAGCAATACCACCAGATTGTTCAAATTTCTTTAGAATCGTACTCCTTAAATTACACTGTGATGTAGTTTCAAAAATGGTCTGTAATGGCCTGTGAATTGACAGCTCATTAGGACATTCTTCAGTTTGGCTGAAACCAAAAAACCTGAAACCGTCGAAACTGAAAGAAAATGGGGTTTGCCAAATTCTGCTTCTTACACTTTCACCTACCACGCCGTGTTCAAATAGTGTGCTTGAAAAGTATCGGAAACTTAAGGTACTCTTAATTTCAGTATAGTTTCACCAAAGTGGTATTCGTTGTGAGAAAGCCATAATCTCATCAGTAATGCCTTTCGAAAAGATCCAACGGAAAATATGAACTAGCAACTCATCATGACAAGAAAGTAAAACTCAGGAAAAATGCTAAGGCAGAGCAGCTTCAGGCTTCAGTGTGAAACTATCATAGTCTGGGCGCAGTGGCTCACGCCTATAGTCCCTTCACTTTGGGAAGGCAAGTTGGGGCAGATCACCTGAAGTCGGCAGTTGAAGACCACCCTGGCCCAAACGGTGAAACCTCCTCTACACTTTAAACAAAAGACAAAAATTTGCCTGGCGTGGTGGCGTGCTCATTTAGTCCCAGCTACTCTGGATGCTGAGGCAGGAGAACGCCTTGTGCCCAGGATGCGGAGGCTGCAGTGAGCTGAGCTCAGGCCACTGTAATCCAGCCTGGGGGACAGAGGGAGACTCTGTCTCAAAAATAAATCAATAAGTACATAAATAAATAAATAAAATGAAATGAAATTGAAATAATATTTTCATATTCCCCTCACCCAGCCCATTTTATTTTCAGAGTACTGGATAAACCACCAGTTTCCCTGTGCGTTAGAGATTTTTTTTTCTCAGACATTGAAGTTTTCTAAGTGCAACTTCATAAAAAGTCTCATTTTTAGCGTAGATAGTTTCTTTATGGTTGTGAAACGTGACCTTTGCGATTCTGTGAGGAAGACTGAATTCTGAAATACCCCCTGCATTTCCCGCCCCTCGCGTCCCAGGGGAGTCCGTGGTGGGGCTGGGGCCAGGGTCCCCAGGTCGCCGGGGCGGCGTGGGAACCCCAAGCCGGGGCACAGCCCGCGCCCCCGGAGGCCTCCGCGCGGCAGGGGCAGGTGCAAGCCATCCGGGCGCCCCCCCAGGCGGGGCTCCTCCAGGAGCCGGGGCGCTCGTCTGCACTCCCCTCCGGCCTGCTGGATGAGCTCCTGGCGAGCCCGGAGTTTCTGCAGCGGGCGCAACCTTTCCTAGAAACGGAGGCCCCGGGGGAGCTGGAGGCCTCGGAAGAGGCCGCCTCGCTGGAACCACCCCTCAGCGAGGAAGAATACCGGGCTCTGCTGGAGGAGCTTTAAAAGGACGCGGGGCTGGGACGGGGTCGGGGCAGGGCGGTGGCCGGTGGCCTCTCTTTCGCGGGGAACACCTGGCTCGGCGTGGCGGGGCGTGTCTTCCCTCCGGGCCGACCCGCCTGGGATTCCTGCCTTCCAGGTCTAGGCCCGGTGAGAGACTCCACAGAGCGGAGAGCTGCCATTCTTTCCTGGGCATCCCGGGGAACCCAGCGCCGGCCCAGGTACCAGCAGGTGGGCCGTCTACTGCGCACGCGCGGGTTCGCGGGCAGCCGCCTAGGCTCTGGGAGCAGCCCGGGCAGAGCTCTCGTGCCTTTCCGCCACCCCACCCCGGCCTGAACAACCCCTCGCCACCCCCACCCCCCACCCCCGGAAAATGCGTCCTCCCCTGGGCTGGGTGGAGAACCCCGTCCCGCGAAACACCGGGCCCGCGCAGCGTCCGGGCCCGCCATCCCTCCGGCGGCGGCTCGCCTCCTCTGCGCCTCCGCTCCACCGTCGCCCGCCCGGGCCCCTGCAGCCTCCCAGCTGCCACCGTGGAGCGCCTGGCGGCTGAACGCAGACCCCAGGCCCCGCGCACGCCGGCGATGCCGACCGTTCCAGGCGGGAGGGAAGGCGGGCAGAGATGGAGAGACGAACGGGAGACCCAGAGGGGCCGAAGGATGGGCGGAGGGAAGTTGGGAGGGAGGGAGGGAGAGAGAGGGAGGCAGTGAGGAACGGAGGGAGAGACAGAGCGACGCAGGGACAGAGGGCGGGCGGGAGGGAGCCAGGGACAGAGGGAGGAAGGCAGAGAGGAAAAGCGGTCTCCGGCCTCCGGGAGCAACGGGACCCCCGCGCTCCGGGAAAAGGGTAAGCGCCCGGCGCGGGCGGAGGGCTGGGCCCACGGCCGCCGCGTCGGGCCGGCGGGGCACCCGTTCGCCCCGATTCCGTGGCCCAACGAACGGGCGGCTTCCTCAGAGACAAAAGACCGGGACCCGGGTTGCCGTCGGGTTTTCACCCGCGTGGTTCACAGACCGCACATCCCCCGGCTGAGCCTCGCAACGGAGCGCCAGGCCGACAGCCCCGACCACAGAGGAGCCACACTCAGGACGACTGAAGCGTGATTTGGGATTCCACGCTGCTGTGCCCTCTGCAAGGGGGCCTGTTGCTCACGTCTCTCCGGCCCCCGAAAGGCTGAGCATGTTGACTGTTTGCTTCCGGAGCTCTGCGGGCACCCACAGGCATCCAGGGAAGGGTGGAAGACCGGCATGGTGTCTCTTCGCTCTCCTTGCGAGTTTCCAAACCGGCCACACTGCAGACTCCCCACGTTGCGGGACACAGGAATCACATCGTCAGGCCATCACGCCGGGGATGCATCCTTTCCCTGGGGTCTCGCTCTGGTCTTCTGCGTGGGAATGAACGAGAGCCACACGCCTGTGCGTGTGTGAGACTGTCACGGCCACGGCGACACCCACAGGCAGTGCCTCCTTCACGGAGAGAGGGCCTGGAAAACTCAAGACTCCCACGGAGGTTCAGTTCCACACTCCCCTCCACCCTTCCAGGCTGGATTCTCCCTGCTGAAGGCGCGTGGGAGCCCAGAGGGCGGCCTCCAGTTCCCGCGGGATTCCTGGAGAGGTCCGGAGAGCCAGCCCCCGAAACCCGCCCCCCTCACCCCTTCCCCCTCTCCCCCTTCCGCTTCGTCCCTCCCGCCCCCACCACCAGCGTCACCACCACCACCACCACCACCACCACCACAGCACCCCCTCCCCACGGCCCCAGGGGGCCTCCACGCCCTGGGACCCTTCCGGAGGGCGGGCTGTCCCAGGGCTCACCGCCATTCATGAAGGGGTGGAGCCTGCCTGCCTGTGGGCCTTTATAAGAGCGGCTGGCTGGCTGTCCGGGCCTGCCTCCTGGCTGCACCTGCGCCCAGTGCACAGGCCGGCTGAGGTGCCCGGGAGCCCGCGGGCCTCTCTCTGCCCGTGTCCGTCCGTGAAATTCCGGCCGGGGCTCCCCGCGATGGCTCTCCCGACACCTTCGGACGGCCCCCTCCCCGCGGAAGCCCGAGGACGAGGACGGCGAAGGAGACTCGTCTGGACCCCGAGCCAAAGCGAGGCCCTGCGAGCCTGCTTTGAGCGGAACCCGTACCCGGGCATCGCCACCAGAGAAGGGCTGGCCCAGGCCATCGGCGTTCCGGAGCCCAGGGTCCAGATTTGGTTTCAGAATGAGAGGTCACGCCAGCTGAGGCAGCACCGGCGGGAATCTCGGCCCTGGCCCGGGAGACGCGGCCCGCAAGAAGGCAGGCGAAAGCGGACCGCCGTCACCGGATCCCAGACCGCCCTGCTCCTCCGCGCCTTTGAGAAGGATCGCTTTCCAGGCATCGCCGCCAGGGAAGAACTGGCCAGAGAGACGGGCCTCCCGGAGTCCAGGATTCAGATCTGGTTTCAGAATCGACGGGCCAGGCACCCGGGACAGGGTGGCAGGGCGCCCGCGCACGCAGGCGGCCTGTGCAACGCGGCCCCCGGTGGGTGTCACCCTGCTCCTTCGTGGGTCGCCTTCGCCCACGCCGGGGCGTGGGGAACGGCGCTTCCCGCACCCCGCGTGCCCTGCGCGCCTGGGGCTCTCCCCCAGGGGGCTTTCGTGAGCCAGGGAGCGAGGGCCGTCCCCGTGCTCCAGCCCAGCCAGGCCGCGCCGGCACGAGGGATCTCCCAAGCGGCCCCGGCACGCGCGGATTTTGCCTACGCTGCCCTGGCTCCCCCGGACGGGGCGCTCTCCCACCCTCAGGCTCCTCGGTGGCCTGTGCACCCGAGCAAAGGCCGGGAGGACCGGGACCCGCAGCGCGACGGCCTGCCGGGCCCTTGCGCGGTGGGACAGCCTGGGCCGGCTCAGGCGGGGCCACAGGGCCAAGGTGGGCTTGCGCCACCCGCGTGCCAGGGGAGTCCGTGGTGGGGCTGGGGCCAGGGTCCCCAGGTCGCCGGGGCGGCGTGGGAACCCCAAGCCGGGGCAGCCCCACCTCCCCAACCCGCGCCCCCGGAGGCCTCCGCGGGGCAGGGGCAGGTGCAGGCCATCCGGGCGCCCCCCGAGGCGGGGCTCCTCCAGGAGCCGGGGCGCTCGTCTGCACTCCCCTCCGGCCTGCTGGATGAGCTCCTGGCGAGCCCGGAGTTTCTGCAGCGGGCGCAACCTTTCCTAGAAACGGAGGCCCCGGGGGAGCTGGAGGCCTCGGAAGAGGCGGCCTCGCTGGAACCACCCCTCAGCGAGGAAGAATACCGGGCTCTGCTGGAGGAGCTTTAAAAGGACGCGGGGCTGGGACGGGGTCGGGGCAGGGCGGTGGCCGGTGGCCTCTCTTTCGCGGGGAACACCTGGCTCGGCGTGGCGGGGCGTGTCTTCCCTCCGGGCCGACCCGCCTGGGATTCCTGCCTTCCAGGTCTAGGCCCGGTGAGAGACTCCACAGAGCGGAGAGCTGCCATTCTTTCCTGGGCATCCCGGGGATCCCAGCACCGGCCCAGGTACCAGCAGGTGGGCCGTCTACTGCGCACGCGCGGGTTCGCGGGCAGCCGCCTAGGCTCTGGGAGCAGCCCGGGCAGAGCTCTCGTGCCTTTCCGCCACCCCACCCCGGCCTGAACAACCCCTCGCCACCCCCAACCCCCACCCCCCACCACACACCCCCGGGAAATGCGTCCTCCCCTGGGCTGGGTGGAGAACCCCGTCCCGCGAAACACCGGGCCCGCGCAGCGTTCGGGCCCGCCATCCCTCCGGCGGCGGCTCGCCTCCTCTGCGCCTCCGCTCCACCGTCGCCCGCCCGCCCGCCCGCCCGCCCGTGCCCCTGCAGCCTCCCAGCTGCCACCGTGGAGCGCCTGGCGGCTGAACGCAGACCCCAGGCCCCGCGCACGCCGGCGATGCCGACCGTTCCAGGCGGGAGGGAAGGCGGGCAGAGATGGAGAGACGAACGGGAGACCCAGAGGGGCCGAAGGATGGGCGGAGGGAAGTTGGGAGGGAGGGAGGGAGGGAGGTAGGGAGGGAGGGAGGGAAGGAGAGAGAGGGAGGCAGTGAGGAACGGAGGGAGAGACAGAGCGACGCAGGGACAGAGGGCGGGCGGGAGGGAGCCAGGGACAGAGGGAGGAAGGCAGAGAGAAAAAACGGTCTCCGGCCTCCGAGAGCAACGAGACCCCCGCGCTCCGAGAAAAGGGTAAGCTCCAGGCCCGGGCTGAGGGCTGGGCCCACGGCCGCCGCGTCGGGCCGGCGGGGCACCCATTCGCCCCGATTCCGTGGCCCAAGGAACGGGCGGCTTCCTCAGAGACAAAAGACCGGGACCCGGGTTGCCGTCGGGTTTTCACCCGCGTGGTTCACAGACCGCACATCCCCAGGCTGAGCCTCGCAACGGAGCGCCAGGCCGACAGCCCCGACCACAGAGGAGCCACACTCAGGACGACTGAACCGTGATTTGGGATTCCACGCTGCTGTGCCCTCTGCAAGGGGGCCTGTTGCTCACTTCGCTCCGGCCCCCGAAAGGCTGAGCATGTTGACTGTTTGCTTCCGGAGCTCTGCGGGCACCCACAGGCATCCAGGAACGGGTGGAAGACCGGCATGGTGTCTCTTCGCTCTCCTTGCCAGTTTCCAAACCGGCCACACTGCAGACTCCCCATGTTGCGGGACACAGGAATCCATCATCAGGCCATCACGCCGGGGATGCATCTTTTCCCTGGGGTCTCGCTCTGGTCTTCTGCGAGAAGACCTCCCAAGGTGCTGGGATTACAGGTCTGAGCCACCGCGCCCGACCTGTACTTGTGTCTTTTCCAAAATTGACTATTTTGGGATAAGCTTAACATCCTCACTGCCTGCCTTTGCCCCCCACAAGTAATTAGCATACGCCTAAATAAAGTTTAAGCAAGCTAGCTCCACTATTCCCAAGCATGTATTATCTAGGGTCTAGTCTTTAGAAGTATAAAGGACAAATCGTACGAGTACAACTACAGAAAATGTTGTACCCAAACTGGAAAGGCTTAAGTGATCAATTGACGGATTTGTGTTTCCTATGGAAGAGGGTAGGAGGCAGAGTGCTAATATAGATATATAGGGGAGAAGAGGACAGGGCTTTTATGAAATGAATGCAGTCAAATCTTGGGAAAAGTTTCTTAAGTAGCATGAATGTTAGAGAGAGGATTCATGCAATTTCAACTTTAGCCGTGTCTAAAAATATCAAGACAAAGCCAGCAGTTTTTGAAAAATAAATTCTTCTCCACAAAACTATTAATGAGACAGATGAGGTGTTTCCTTTATTTTTTTTCTTCCAATTACTTGGGTTTCATAGTCACATATTCAAGGGAGCGTACCGCTGTTTGGTAAAATGAGAGAATTCCACATCATGTTTTTGTTTGTTTGTTTTTAAAGATGAAAGAGCTGAACAACCTTGTTTGGTGTTAGCAATACCACCAGATTGTTCAAATTTCTTTAGAATCGTACTCCTTAAATTACACTGTGATGTAGTTTCAAAAATGGTCTGTAATGGCCTGTGAATTGACAGCTCATTAGGACATTCTTCAGTTTGGCTGAAACCAAAAAACCTGAAACCGTCGAAACTGAAAGAAAATGGGGTTTGCCAAATTCTGCTTCTTACACTTTCACCTACCACGCCGTGTTCAAATAGTGTGCTTGAAAAGTATCGGAAACTTAAGGTACTCTTAATTTCAGTATAGTTTCACCAAAGTGGTATTCGTTGTGAGAAAGCCATAATCTCATCAGTAATGCCTTTCGAAAAGATCCAACGGAAAATATGAACTAGCAACTCATCATGACAAGAAAGTAAAACTCAGGAAAAATGCTAAGGCAGAGCAGCTTCAGGCTTCAGTGTGAAACTATCATAGTCTGGGCGCAGTGGCTCACGCCTATAGTCCCTTCACTTTGGGAAGGCAAGTTGGGGCAGATCACCTGAAGTCGGCAGTTGAAGACCACCCTGGCCCAAACGGTGAAACCTCCTCTACACTTTAAACAAAAGACAAAAATTTGCCTGGCGTGGTGGCGTGCTCATTTAGTCCCAGCTACTCTGGATGCTGAGGCAGGAGAACGCCTTGTGCCCAGGATGCGGAGGCTGCAGTGAGCTGAGCTCAGGCCACTGTAATCCAGCCTGGGGGACAGAGGGAGACTCTGTCTCAAAAATAAATCAATAAGTACATAAATAAATAAATAAAATGAAATGAAATTGAAATAATATTTTCATATTCCCCTCACCCAGCCCATTTTATTTTCAGAGTACTGGATAAACCACCAGTTTCCCTGTGCGTTAGAGATTTTTTTTTCTCAGACATTGAAGTTTTCTAAGTGCAACTTCATAAAAAGTCTCATTTTTAGCGTAGATAGTTTCTTTATGGTTGTGAAACGTGACCTTTGCGATTCTGTGAGGAAGACTGAATTCTGAAATACCCCCTGCATTTCCCGCCCCTCGCGTCCCAGGGGAGTCCGTGGTGGGGCTGGGGCCAGGGTCCCCAGGTCGCCGGGCCGGCGTGGGAACCCCAAGCCGGGGCACAGCCCGCGCCCCCGGAGGCCTCCGCGCGGCAGGGGCAGGTGCAAGCCATCCGGGCGCCCCCCCAGGCGGGGCTCCTCCAGGAGCCGGGGCGCTCGTCTGCACTCCCCTCCGGCCTGCTGGATGAGCTCCTGGCGAGCCCGGAGTTTCTGCAGCGGGCGCAACCTTTCCTAGAAACGGAGGCCCCGGGGGAGCTGGAGGCCTCGGAAGAGGCCGCCTCGCTGGAACCACCCCTCAGCGAGGAAGAATACCGGGCTCTGCTGGAGGAGCTTTAAAAGGACGCGGGGCTGGGACGGGGTCGGGGCAGGGCGGTGGCCGGTGGCCTCTCTTTCGCGGGGAACACCTGGCTCGGCGTGGCGGGGCGTGTCTTCCCTCCGGGCCGACCCGCCTGGGATTCCTGCCTTCCAGGTCTAGGCCCGGTGAGAGACTCCACAGAGCGGAGAGCTGCCATTCTTTCCTGGGCATCCCGGGGAACCCAGCGCCGGCCCAGGTACCAGCAGGTGGGCCGTCTACTGCGCACGCGCGGGTTCGCGGGCAGCCGCCTAGGCTCTGGGAGCAGCCCGGGCAGAGCTCTCGTGCCTTTCCGCCACCCCACCCCGGCCTGAACAACCCCTCGCCACCCCCACCCCCCACCCCCGGAAAATGCGTCCTCCCCTGGGCTGGGTGGAGAACCCCGTCCCGCGAAACACCGGGCCCGCGCAGCGTCCGGGCCCGCCATCCCTCCGGCGGCGGCTCGCCTCCTCTGCGCCTCCGCTCCACCGTCGCCCGCCCGGGCCCCTGCAGCCTCCCAGCTGCCACCGTGGAGCGCCTGGCGGCTGAACGCAGACCCCAGGCCCCGCGCACGCCGGCGATGCCGACCGTTCCAGGCGGGAGGGAAGGCGGGCAGAGATGGAGAGACGAACGGGAGACCCAGAGGGGCCGAAGGATGGGCGGAGGGAAGTTGGGAGGGAGGGAGGGAGAGAGAGGGAGGCAGTGAGGAACGGAGGGAGAGACAGAGCGACGCAGGGACAGAGGGCGGGCGGGAGGGAGCCAGGGACAGAGGGAGGAAGGCAGAGAGGAAAAGCGGTCTCCGGCCTCCGGGAGCAACGGGACCCCCGCGCTCCGGGAAAAGGGTAAGCGCCCGGCGCGGGCGGAGGGCTGGGCCCACGGCCGCCGCGTCGGGCCGGCGGGGCACCCGTTCGCCCCGATTCCGTGGCCCAACGAACGGGCGGCTTCCTCAGAGACAAAAGACCGGGACCCGGGTTGCCGTCGGGTTTTCACCCGCGTGGTTCACAGACCGCACATCCCCCGGCTGAGCCTCGCAACGGAGCGCCAGGCCGACAGCCCCGACCACAGAGGAGCCACACTCAGGACGACTGAAGCGTGATTTGGGATTCCACGCTGCTGTGCCCTCTGCAAGGGGGCCTGTTGCTCACGTCTCTCCGGCCCCCGAAAGGCTGAGCATGTTGACTGTTTGCTTCCGGAGCTCTGCGGGCACCCACAGGCATCCAGGGAAGGGTGGAAGACCGGCATGGTGTCTCTTCGCTCTCCTTGCGAGTTTCCAAACCGGCCACACTGCAGACTCCCCACGTTGCGGGACACAGGAATCACATCGTCAGGCCATCACGCCGGGGATGCATCCTTTCCCTGGGGTCTCGCTCTGGTCTTCTGCGTGGGAATGAACGAGAGCCACACGCCTGTGCGTGTGTGAGACTGTCACGGCCACGGCGACACCCACAGGCAGTGCCTCCTTCACGGAGAGAGGGCCTGGAAAACTCAAGACTCCCACGGAGGTTCAGTTCCACACTCCCCTCCACCCTTCCAGGCTGGATTCTCCCTGCTGAAGGCGCGTGGGAGCCCAGAGGGCGGCCTCCAGTTCCCGCGGGATTCCTGGAGAGGTCCGGAGAGCCAGCCCCCGAAACCCGCCCCCCTCACCCCTTCCCCCTCTCCCCCTTCCGCTTCGTCCCTCCCGCCCCCACCACCAGCGTCACCACCACCACCACCACCACCACCACAGCACCCCCTCCCCACGGCCCCAGGGGGCCTCCACGCCCTGGGACCCTTCCGGAGGGCGGGCTGTCCCAGGGCTCACCGCCATTCATGAAGGGGTGGAGCCTGCCTGCCTGTGGGCCTTTATAAGAGCGGCTGGCTGGCTGTCCGGGCCTGCCTCCTGGCTGCACCTGCGCCCAGTGCACAGGCCGGCTGAGGTGCCCGGGAGCCCGCGGGCCTCTCTCTGCCCGTGTCCGTCCGTGAAATTCCGGCCGGGGCTCCCCGCGATGGCTCTCCCGACACCTTCGGACGGCCCCCTCCCCGCGGAAGCCCGAGGACGAGGACGGCGAAGGAGACTCGTCTGGACCCCGAGCCAAAGCGAGGCCCTGCGAGCCTGCTTTGAGCGGAACCCGTACCCGGGCATCGCCACCAGAGAAGGGCTGGCCCAGGCCATCGGCGTTCCGGAGCCCAGGGTCCAGATTTGGTTTCAGAATGAGAGGTCACGCCAGCTGAGGCAGCACCGGCGGGAATCTCGGCCCTGGCCCGGGAGACGCGGCCCGCAAGAAGGCAGGCGAAAGCGGACCGCCGTCACCGGATCCCAGACCGCCCTGCTCCTCCGCGCCTTTGAGAAGGATCGCTTTCCAGGCATCGCCGCCAGGGAAGAACTGGCCAGAGAGACGGGCCTCCCGGAGTCCAGGATTCAGATCTGGTTTCAGAATCGACGGGCCAGGCACCCGGGACAGGGTGGCAGGGCGCCCGCGCACGCAGGCGGCCTGTGCAACGCGGCCCCCGGTGGGTGTCACCCTGCTCCTTCGTGGGTCGCCTTCGCCCACGCCGGGGCGTGGGGAACGGCGCTTCCCGCACCCCGCGTGCCCTGCGCGCCTGGGGCTCTCCCCCAGGGGGCTTTCGTGAGCCAGGGAGCGAGGGCCGTCCCCGTGCTCCAGCCCAGCCAGGCCGCGCCGGCACGAGGGATCTCCCAAGCGGCCCCGGCACGCGCGGATTTTGCCTACGCTGCCCTGGCTCCCCCGGACGGGGCGCTCTCCCACCCTCAGGCTCCTCGGTGGCCTGTGCACCCGAGCAAAGGCCGGGAGGACCGGGACCCGCAGCGCGACGGCCTGCCGGGCCCTTGCGCGGTGGGACAGCCTGGGCCGGCTCAGGCGGGGCCACAGGGCCAAGGTGGGCTTGCGCCACCCGCGTGCCAGGGGAGTCCGTGGTGGGGCTGGGGCCAGGGTCCCCAGGTCGCCGGGGCGGCGTGGGAACCCCAAGCCGGGGCAGCCCCACCTCCCCAACCCGCGCCCCCGGAGGCCTCCGCGGGGCAGGGGCAGGTGCAGGCCATCCGGGCGCCCCCCGAGGCGGGGCTCCTCCAGGAGCCGGGGCGCTCGTCTGCACTCCCCTCCGGCCTGCTGGATGAGCTCCTGGCGAGCCCGGAGTTTCTGCAGCGGGCGCAACCTTTCCTAGAAACGGAGGCCCCGGGGGAGCTGGAGGCCTCGGAAGAGGCGGCCTCGCTGGAACCACCCCTCAGCGAGGAAGAATACCGGGCTCTGCTGGAGGAGCTTTAAAAGGACGCGGGGCTGGGACGGGGTCGGGGCAGGGCGGTGGCCGGTGGCCTCTCTTTCGCGGGGAACACCTGGCTCGGCGTGGCGGGGCGTGTCTTCCCTCCGGGCCGACCCGCCTGGGATTCCTGCCTTCCAGGTCTAGGCCCGGTGAGAGACTCCACAGAGCGGAGAGCTGCCATTCTTTCCTGGGCATCCCGGGGATCCCAGCACCGGCCCAGGTACCAGCAGGTGGGCCGTCTACTGCGCACGCGCGGGTTCGCGGGCAGCCGCCTAGGCTCTGGGAGCAGCCCGGGCAGAGCTCTCGTGCCTTTCCGCCACCCCACCCCGGCCTGAACAACCCCTCGCCACCCCCAACCCCCACCCCCCACCACACACCCCCGGGAAATGCGTCCTCCCCTGGGCTGGGTGGAGAACCCCGTCCCGCGAAACACCGGGCCCGCGCAGCGTTCGGGCCCGCCATCCCTCCGGCGGCGGCTCGCCTCCTCTGCGCCTCCGCTCCACCGTCGCCCGCCCGCCCGCCCGCCCGCCCGTGCCCCTGCAGCCTCCCAGCTGCCACCGTGGAGCGCCTGGCGGCTGAACGCAGACCCCAGGCCCCGCGCACGCCGGCGATGCCGACCGTTCCAGGCGGGAGGGAAGGCGGGCAGAGATGGAGAGACGAACGGGAGACCCAGAGGGGCCGAAGGATGGGCGGAGGGAAGTTGGGAGGGAGGGAGGGAGGGAGGTAGGGAGGGAGGGAGGGAAGGAGAGAGAGGGAGGCAGTGAGGAACGGAGGGAGAGACAGAGCGACGCAGGGACAGAGGGCGGGCGGGAGGGAGCCAGGGACAGAGGGAGGAAGGCAGAGAGAAAAAACGGTCTCCGGCCTCCGAGAGCAACGAGACCCCCGCGCTCCGAGAAAAGGGTAAGCTCCAGGCCCGGGCTGAGGGCTGGGCCCACGGCCGCCGCGTCGGGCCGGCGGGGCACCCATTCGCCCCGATTCCGTGGCCCAAGGAACGGGCGGCTTCCTCAGAGACAAAAGACCGGGACCCGGGTTGCCGTCGGGTTTTCACCCGCGTGGTTCACAGACCGCACATCCCCAGGCTGAGCCTCGCAACGGAGCGCCAGGCCGACAGCCCCGACCACAGAGGAGCCACACTCAGGACGACTGAACCGTGATTTGGGATTCCACGCTGCTGTGCCCTCTGCAAGGGGGCCTGTTGCTCACTTCGCTCCGGCCCCCGAAAGGCTGAGCATGTTGACTGTTTGCTTCCGGAGCTCTGCGGGCACCCACAGGCATCCAGGAACGGGTGGAAGACCGGCATGGTGTCTCTTCGCTCTCCTTGCCAGTTTCCAAACCGGCCACACTGCAGACTCCCCATGTTGCGGGACACAGGAATCCATCATCAGGCCATCACGCCGGGGATGCATCTTTTCCCTGGGGTCTCGCTCTGGTCTTCTGCGAGAAGACCTCCCAAGGTGCTGGGATTACAGGTCTGAGCCACCGCGCCCGACCTGTACTTGTGTCTTTTCCAAAATTGACTATTTTGGGATAAGCTTAACATCCTCACTGCCTGCCTTTGCCCCCCACAAGTAATTAGCATACGCCTAAATAAAGTTTAAGCAAGCTAGCTCCACTATTCCCAAGCATGTATTATCTAGGGTCTAGTCTTTAGAAGTATAAAGGACAAATCGTACGAGTACAACTACAGAAAATGTTGTACCCAAACTGGAAAGGCTTAAGTGATCAATTGACGGATTTGTGTTTCCTATGGAAGAGGGTAGGAGGCAGAGTGCTAATATAGATATATAGGGGAGAAGAGGACAGGGCTTTTATGAAATGAATGCAGTCAAATCTTGGGAAAAGTTTCTTAAGTAGCATGAATGTTAGAGAGAGGATTCATGCAATTTCAACTTTAGCCGTGTCTAAAAATATCAAGACAAAGCCAGCAGTTTTTGAAAAATAAATTCTTCTCCACAAAACTATTAATGAGACAGATGAGGTGTTTCCTTTATTTTTTTTCTTCCAATTACTTGGGTTTCATAGTCACATATTCAAGGGAGCGTACCGCTGTTTGGTAAAATGAGAGAATTCCACATCATGTTTTTGTTTGTTTGTTTTTAAAGATGAAAGAGCTGAACAACCTTGTTTGGTGTTAGCAATACCACCAGATTGTTCAAATTTCTTTAGAATCGTACTCCTTAAATTACACTGTGATGTAGTTTCAAAAATGGTCTGTAATGGCCTGTGAATTGACAGCTCATTAGGACATTCTTCAGTTTGGCTGAAACCAAAAAACCTGAAACCGTCGAAACTGAAAGAAAATGGGGTTTGCCAAATTCTGCTTCTTACACTTTCACCTACCACGCCGTGTTCAAATAGTGTGCTTGAAAAGTATCGGAAACTTAAGGTACTCTTAATTTCAGTATAGTTTCACCAAAGTGGTATTCGTTGTGAGAAAGCCATAATCTCATCAGTAATGCCTTTCGAAAAGATCCAACGGAAAATATGAACTAGCAACTCATCATGACAAGAAAGTAAAACTCAGGAAAAATGCTAAGGCAGAGCAGCTTCAGGCTTCAGTGTGAAACTATCATAGTCTGGGCGCAGTGGCTCACGCCTATAGTCCCTTCACTTTGGGAAGGCAAGTTGGGGCAGATCACCTGAAGTCGGCAGTTGAAGACCACCCTGGCCCAAACGGTGAAACCTCCTCTACACTTTAAACAAAAGACAAAAATTTGCCTGGCGTGGTGGCGTGCTCATTTAGTCCCAGCTACTCTGGATGCTGAGGCAGGAGAACGCCTTGTGCCCAGGATGCGGAGGCTGCAGTGAGCTGAGCTCAGGCCACTGTAATCCAGCCTGGGGGACAGAGGGAGACTCTGTCTCAAAAATAAATCAATAAGTACATAAATAAATAAATAAAATGAAATGAAATTGAAATAATATTTTCATATTCCCCTCACCCAGCCCATTTTATTTTCAGAGTACTGGATAAACCACCAGTTTCCCTGTGCGTTAGAGATTTTTTTTTCTCAGACATTGAAGTTTTCTAAGTGCAACTTCATAAAAAGTCTCATTTTTAGCGTAGATAGTTTCTTTATGGTTGTGAAACGTGACCTTTGCGATTCTGTGAGGAAGACTGAATTCTGAAATACCCCCTGCATTTCCCGCCCCTCGCGTCCCAGGGGAGTCCGTGGTGGGGCTGGGGCCAGGGTCCCCAGGTCGCCGGGCCGGCGTGGGAACCCCAAGCCGGGGCACAGCCCGCGCCCCCGGAGGCCTCCGCGCGGCAGGGGCAGGTGCAAGCCATCCGGGCGCCCCCCCAGGCGGGGCTCCTCCAGGAGCCGGGGCGCTCGTCTGCACTCCCCTCCGGCCTGCTGGATGAGCTCCTGGCGAGCCCGGAGTTTCTGCAGCGGGCGCAACCTTTCCTAGAAACGGAGGCCCCGGGGGAGCTGGAGGCCTCGGAAGAGGCCGCCTCGCTGGAACCACCCCTCAGCGAGGAAGAATACCGGGCTCTGCTGGAGGAGCTTTAAAAGGACGCGGGGCTGGGACGGGGTCGGGGCAGGGCGGTGGCCGGTGGCCTCTCTTTCGCGGGGAACACCTGGCTCGGCGTGGCGGGGCGTGTCTTCCCTCCGGGCCGACCCGCCTGGGATTCCTGCCTTCCAGGTCTAGGCCCGGTGAGAGACTCCACAGAGCGGAGAGCTGCCATTCTTTCCTGGGCATCCCGGGGAACCCAGCGCCGGCCCAGGTACCAGCAGGTGGGCCGTCTACTGCGCACGCGCGGGTTCGCGGGCAGCCGCCTAGGCTCTGGGAGCAGCCCGGGCAGAGCTCTCGTGCCTTTCCGCCACCCCACCCCGGCCTGAACAACCCCTCGCCACCCCCACCCCCCACCCCCGGAAAATGCGTCCTCCCCTGGGCTGGGTGGAGAACCCCGTCCCGCGAAACACCGGGCCCGCGCAGCGTCCGGGCCCGCCATCCCTCCGGCGGCGGCTCGCCTCCTCTGCGCCTCCGCTCCACCGTCGCCCGCCCGGGCCCCTGCAGCCTCCCAGCTGCCACCGTGGAGCGCCTGGCGGCTGAACGCAGACCCCAGGCCCCGCGCACGCCGGCGATGCCGACCGTTCCAGGCGGGAGGGAAGGCGGGCAGAGATGGAGAGACGAACGGGAGACCCAGAGGGGCCGAAGGATGGGCGGAGGGAAGTTGGGAGGGAGGGAGGGAGAGAGAGGGAGGCAGTGAGGAACGGAGGGAGAGACAGAGCGACGCAGGGACAGAGGGCGGGCGGGAGGGAGCCAGGGACAGAGGGAGGAAGGCAGAGAGGAAAAGCGGTCTCCGGCCTCCGGGAGCAACGGGACCCCCGCGCTCCGGGAAAAGGGTAAGCGCCCGGCGCGGGCGGAGGGCTGGGCCCACGGCCGCCGCGTCGGGCCGGCGGGGCACCCGTTCGCCCCGATTCCGTGGCCCAACGAACGGGCGGCTTCCTCAGAGACAAAAGACCGGGACCCGGGTTGCCGTCGGGTTTTCACCCGCGTGGTTCACAGACCGCACATCCCCCGGCTGAGCCTCGCAACGGAGCGCCAGGCCGACAGCCCCGACCACAGAGGAGCCACACTCAGGACGACTGAAGCGTGATTTGGGATTCCACGCTGCTGTGCCCTCTGCAAGGGGGCCTGTTGCTCACGTCTCTCCGGCCCCCGAAAGGCTGAGCATGTTGACTGTTTGCTTCCGGAGCTCTGCGGGCACCCACAGGCATCCAGGGAAGGGTGGAAGACCGGCATGGTGTCTCTTCGCTCTCCTTGCGAGTTTCCAAACCGGCCACACTGCAGACTCCCCACGTTGCGGGACACAGGAATCACATCGTCAGGCCATCACGCCGGGGATGCATCCTTTCCCTGGGGTCTCGCTCTGGTCTTCTGCGTGGGAATGAACGAGAGCCACACGCCTGTGCGTGTGTGAGACTGTCACGGCCACGGCGACACCCACAGGCAGTGCCTCCTTCACGGAGAGAGGGCCTGGAAAACTCAAGACTCCCACGGAGGTTCAGTTCCACACTCCCCTCCACCCTTCCAGGCTGGATTCTCCCTGCTGAAGGCGCGTGGGAGCCCAGAGGGCGGCCTCCAGTTCCCGCGGGATTCCTGGAGAGGTCCGGAGAGCCAGCCCCCGAAACCCGCCCCCCTCACCCCTTCCCCCTCTCCCCCTTCCGCTTCGTCCCTCCCGCCCCCACCACCAGCGTCACCACCACCACCACCACCACCACCACAGCACCCCCTCCCCACGGCCCCAGGGGGCCTCCACGCCCTGGGACCCTTCCGGAGGGCGGGCTGTCCCAGGGCTCACCGCCATTCATGAAGGGGTGGAGCCTGCCTGCCTGTGGGCCTTTATAAGAGCGGCTGGCTGGCTGTCCGGGCCTGCCTCCTGGCTGCACCTGCGCCCAGTGCACAGGCCGGCTGAGGTGCCCGGGAGCCCGCGGGCCTCTCTCTGCCCGTGTCCGTCCGTGAAATTCCGGCCGGGGCTCCCCGCGATGGCTCTCCCGACACCTTCGGACGGCCCCCTCCCCGCGGAAGCCCGAGGACGAGGACGGCGAAGGAGACTCGTCTGGACCCCGAGCCAAAGCGAGGCCCTGCGAGCCTGCTTTGAGCGGAACCCGTACCCGGGCATCGCCACCAGAGAAGGGCTGGCCCAGGCCATCGGCGTTCCGGAGCCCAGGGTCCAGATTTGGTTTCAGAATGAGAGGTCACGCCAGCTGAGGCAGCACCGGCGGGAATCTCGGCCCTGGCCCGGGAGACGCGGCCCGCAAGAAGGCAGGCGAAAGCGGACCGCCGTCACCGGATCCCAGACCGCCCTGCTCCTCCGCGCCTTTGAGAAGGATCGCTTTCCAGGCATCGCCGCCAGGGAAGAACTGGCCAGAGAGACGGGCCTCCCGGAGTCCAGGATTCAGATCTGGTTTCAGAATCGACGGGCCAGGCACCCGGGACAGGGTGGCAGGGCGCCCGCGCACGCAGGCGGCCTGTGCAACGCGGCCCCCGGTGGGTGTCACCCTGCTCCTTCGTGGGTCGCCTTCGCCCACGCCGGGGCGTGGGGAACGGCGCTTCCCGCACCCCGCGTGCCCTGCGCGCCTGGGGCTCTCCCCCAGGGGGCTTTCGTGAGCCAGGGAGCGAGGGCCGTCCCCGTGCTCCAGCCCAGCCAGGCCGCGCCGGCACGAGGGATCTCCCAAGCGGCCCCGGCACGCGCGGATTTTGCCTACGCTGCCCTGGCTCCCCCGGACGGGGCGCTCTCCCACCCTCAGGCTCCTCGGTGGCCTGTGCACCCGAGCAAAGGCCGGGAGGACCGGGACCCGCAGCGCGACGGCCTGCCGGGCCCTTGCGCGGTGGGACAGCCTGGGCCGGCTCAGGCGGGGCCACAGGGCCAAGGTGGGCTTGCGCCACCCGCGTGCCAGGGGAGTCCGTGGTGGGGCTGGGGCCAGGGTCCCCAGGTCGCCGGGGCGGCGTGGGAACCCCAAGCCGGGGCAGCCCCACCTCCCCAACCCGCGCCCCCGGAGGCCTCCGCGGGGCAGGGGCAGGTGCAGGCCATCCGGGCGCCCCCCGAGGCGGGGCTCCTCCAGGAGCCGGGGCGCTCGTCTGCACTCCCCTCCGGCCTGCTGGATGAGCTCCTGGCGAGCCCGGAGTTTCTGCAGCGGGCGCAACCTTTCCTAGAAACGGAGGCCCCGGGGGAGCTGGAGGCCTCGGAAGAGGCGGCCTCGCTGGAACCACCCCTCAGCGAGGAAGAATACCGGGCTCTGCTGGAGGAGCTTTAAAAGGACGCGGGGCTGGGACGGGGTCGGGGCAGGGCGGTGGCCGGTGGCCTCTCTTTCGCGGGGAACACCTGGCTCGGCGTGGCGGGGCGTGTCTTCCCTCCGGGCCGACCCGCCTGGGATTCCTGCCTTCCAGGTCTAGGCCCGGTGAGAGACTCCACAGAGCGGAGAGCTGCCATTCTTTCCTGGGCATCCCGGGGATCCCAGCACCGGCCCAGGTACCAGCAGGTGGGCCGTCTACTGCGCACGCGCGGGTTCGCGGGCAGCCGCCTAGGCTCTGGGAGCAGCCCGGGCAGAGCTCTCGTGCCTTTCCGCCACCCCACCCCGGCCTGAACAACCCCTCGCCACCCCCAACCCCCACCCCCCACCACACACCCCCGGGAAATGCGTCCTCCCCTGGGCTGGGTGGAGAACCCCGTCCCGCGAAACACCGGGCCCGCGCAGCGTTCGGGCCCGCCATCCCTCCGGCGGCGGCTCGCCTCCTCTGCGCCTCCGCTCCACCGTCGCCCGCCCGCCCGCCCGCCCGCCCGTGCCCCTGCAGCCTCCCAGCTGCCACCGTGGAGCGCCTGGCGGCTGAACGCAGACCCCAGGCCCCGCGCACGCCGGCGATGCCGACCGTTCCAGGCGGGAGGGAAGGCGGGCAGAGATGGAGAGACGAACGGGAGACCCAGAGGGGCCGAAGGATGGGCGGAGGGAAGTTGGGAGGGAGGGAGGGAGGGAGGTAGGGAGGGAGGGAGGGAAGGAGAGAGAGGGAGGCAGTGAGGAACGGAGGGAGAGACAGAGCGACGCAGGGACAGAGGGCGGGCGGGAGGGAGCCAGGGACAGAGGGAGGAAGGCAGAGAGAAAAAACGGTCTCCGGCCTCCGAGAGCAACGAGACCCCCGCGCTCCGAGAAAAGGGTAAGCTCCAGGCCCGGGCTGAGGGCTGGGCCCACGGCCGCCGCGTCGGGCCGGCGGGGCACCCATTCGCCCCGATTCCGTGGCCCAAGGAACGGGCGGCTTCCTCAGAGACAAAAGACCGGGACCCGGGTTGCCGTCGGGTTTTCACCCGCGTGGTTCACAGACCGCACATCCCCAGGCTGAGCCTCGCAACGGAGCGCCAGGCCGACAGCCCCGACCACAGAGGAGCCACACTCAGGACGACTGAACCGTGATTTGGGATTCCACGCTGCTGTGCCCTCTGCAAGGGGGCCTGTTGCTCACTTCGCTCCGGCCCCCGAAAGGCTGAGCATGTTGACTGTTTGCTTCCGGAGCTCTGCGGGCACCCACAGGCATCCAGGAACGGGTGGAAGACCGGCATGGTGTCTCTTCGCTCTCCTTGCCAGTTTCCAAACCGGCCACACTGCAGACTCCCCATGTTGCGGGACACAGGAATCCATCATCAGGCCATCACGCCGGGGATGCATCTTTTCCCTGGGGTCTCGCTCTGGTCTTCTGCGAGAAGACCTCCCAAGGTGCTGGGATTACAGGTCTGAGCCACCGCGCCCGACCTGTACTTGTGTCTTTTCCAAAATTGACTATTTTGGGATAAGCTTAACATCCTCACTGCCTGCCTTTGCCCCCCACAAGTAATTAGCATACGCCTAAATAAAGTTTAAGCAAGCTAGCTCCACTATTCCCAAGCATGTATTATCTAGGGTCTAGTCTTTAGAAGTATAAAGGACAAATCGTACGAGTACAACTACAGAAAATGTTGTACCCAAACTGGAAAGGCTTAAGTGATCAATTGACGGATTTGTGTTTCCTATGGAAGAGGGTAGGAGGCAGAGTGCTAATATAGATATATAGGGGAGAAGAGGACAGGGCTTTTATGAAATGAATGCAGTCAAATCTTGGGAAAAGTTTCTTAAGTAGCATGAATGTTAGAGAGAGGATTCATGCAATTTCAACTTTAGCCGTGTCTAAAAATATCAAGACAAAGCCAGCAGTTTTTGAAAAATAAATTCTTCTCCACAAAACTATTAATGAGACAGATGAGGTGTTTCCTTTATTTTTTTTCTTCCAATTACTTGGGTTTCATAGTCACATATTCAAGGGAGCGTACCGCTGTTTGGTAAAATGAGAGAATTCCACATCATGTTTTTGTTTGTTTGTTTTTAAAGATGAAAGAGCTGAACAACCTTGTTTGGTGTTAGCAATACCACCAGATTGTTCAAATTTCTTTAGAATCGTACTCCTTAAATTACACTGTGATGTAGTTTCAAAAATGGTCTGTAATGGCCTGTGAATTGACAGCTCATTAGGACATTCTTCAGTTTGGCTGAAACCAAAAAACCTGAAACCGTCGAAACTGAAAGAAAATGGGGTTTGCCAAATTCTGCTTCTTACACTTTCACCTACCACGCCGTGTTCAAATAGTGTGCTTGAAAAGTATCGGAAACTTAAGGTACTCTTAATTTCAGTATAGTTTCACCAAAGTGGTATTCGTTGTGAGAAAGCCATAATCTCATCAGTAATGCCTTTCGAAAAGATCCAACGGAAAATATGAACTAGCAACTCATCATGACAAGAAAGTAAAACTCAGGAAAAATGCTAAGGCAGAGCAGCTTCAGGCTTCAGTGTGAAACTATCATAGTCTGGGCGCAGTGGCTCACGCCTATAGTCCCTTCACTTTGGGAAGGCAAGTTGGGGCAGATCACCTGAAGTCGGCAGTTGAAGACCACCCTGGCCCAAACGGTGAAACCTCCTCTACACTTTAAACAAAAGACAAAAATTTGCCTGGCGTGGTGGCGTGCTCATTTAGTCCCAGCTACTCTGGATGCTGAGGCAGGAGAACGCCTTGTGCCCAGGATGCGGAGGCTGCAGTGAGCTGAGCTCAGGCCACTGTAATCCAGCCTGGGGGACAGAGGGAGACTCTGTCTCAAAAATAAATCAATAAGTACATAAATAAATAAATAAAATGAAATGAAATTGAAATAATATTTTCATATTCCCCTCACCCAGCCCATTTTATTTTCAGAGTACTGGATAAACCACCAGTTTCCCTGTGCGTTAGAGATTTTTTTTTCTCAGACATTGAAGTTTTCTAAGTGCAACTTCATAAAAAGTCTCATTTTTAGCGTAGATAGTTTCTTTATGGTTGTGAAACGTGACCTTTGCGATTCTGTGAGGAAGACTGAATTCTGAAATACCCCCTGCATTTCCCGCCCCTCGCGTCCCAGGGGAGTCCGTGGTGGGGCTGGGGCCAGGGTCCCCAGGTCGCCGGGGCGGCGTGGTTAGGGTCAGGGTCAGGGTCAGGGTGTAGGGTCAGGGTCAGGGTGTAGGGTCAGGGTCAGGGTGTAGGGTCAGGGTCAGGGTGTAGGGTCAGGGTCAGGGTGTAGGGTCAGGGTCAGGGTGTAGGGTCAGGGTCAGGGTGTAGGGTCAGGGTCAGGGTGTAGGGTCAGGGTCAGGGTGTAGGGTCAGGGTCAGGGTGTAGGGTCAGGGTCAGGGTGTAGGGTCAGGGTCAGGGTGTAGGGTCAGGGTCAGGGTGTAGGGTCAGGGTCAGGGTGTAGGGTCAGGGTCAGGGTGTAGGGTCAGGGTCAGGGTGTAGGGTCAGGGTCAGGGTGTAGGGTCAGGGTCAGGGTGTAGGGTCAGGGTCAGGGTGTAGGGTCAGGGTCAGGGTGTAGGGTCAGGGTCAGGGTGTAGGGTCAGGGTCAGGGTGTAGGGTCAGGGTCAGGGTGTAGGGTCAGGGTCAGGGTGTAGGGTCAGGGTCAGGGTGTAGGGTCAGGGTCAGGGTGTAGGGTCAGGGTCAGGGTGTAGGGTCAGGGTCAGGGTGTAGGGTCAGGGTCAGGGTGTAGGGTCAGGGTCAGGGTGTAGGGTCAGGGTCAGGGTGTAGGGTCAGGGTCAGGGTGTAGGGTCAGGGTCAGGGTGTAGGGTCAGGGTCAGGGTGTAGGGTCAGGGTCAGGGTGTAGGGTCAGGGTCAGGGTGTAGGGTCAGGGTCAGGGTGTAGGGTCAGGGTCAGGGTGTAGGGTCAGGGTCAGGGTGTAGGGTCAGGGTCAGGGTGTAGGGTCAGGGTCAGGGTGTAGGGTCAGGGTCAGGGTGTAGGGTCAGGGTCAGGGTGTAGGGTCAGGGTCAGGGTGTAGGGTCAGGGTCAGGGTGTAGGGTCAGGGTCAGGGTGTAGGGTCAGGGTCAGGGTGTAGGGTCAGGGTCAGGGTGTAGGGTCAGGGTCAGGGTGTAGGGTCAGGGTCAGGGTGTAGGGTCAGGGTCAGGGTGTAGGGTCAGGGTCAGGGTGTAGGGTCAGGGTCAGGGTGTAGGGTCAGGGTCAGGGTGTAGGGTCAGGGTCAGGGTGTAGGGTCAGGGTCAGGGTGTAGGGTCAGGGTCAGGGTGTAGGGTCAGGGTCAGGGTGTAGGGTCAGGGTCAGGGTGTAGGGTCAGGGTCAGGGTGTAGGGTCAGGGTCAGGGTGTAGGGTCAGGGTCAGGGTGTAGGGTCAGGGTCAGGGTGTAGGGTCAGGGTCAGGGTGTAGGGTCAGGGTCAGGGTGTAGGGTCAGGGTCAGGGTGTAGGGTCAGGGTCAGGGTGTAGGGTCAGGGTCAGGGTGTAGGGTCAGGGTCAGGGTGTAGGGTCAGGGTCAGGGTGTAGGGTCAGGGTCAGGGTGTAGGGTCAGGGTCAGGGTGTAGGGTCAGGGTCAGGGTGTAGGGTCAGGGTCAGGGTGTAGGGTCAGGGTCAGGGTGTAGGGTCAGGGTCAGGGTGTAGGGTCAGGGTCAGGGTGTAGGGTCAGGGTCAGGGTGTAGGGTCAGGGTCAGGGTGTAGGGTCAGGGTCAGGGTGTAGGGTCAGGGTCAGGGTGTAGGGTCAGGGTCAGGGTGTAGGGTCAGGGTCAGGGTGTAGGGTCAGGGTCAGGGTGTAGGGTCAGGGTCAGGGTGTAGGGTCAGGGTCAGGGTGTAGGGTCAGGGTCAGGGTGTAGGGTCAGGGTCAGGGTGTAGGGTCAGGGTCAGGGTGTAGGGTCAGGGTCAGGGTGTAGGGTCAGGGTCAGGGTGTAGGGTCAGGGTCAGGGTGTAGGGTCAGGGTCAGGGTGTAGGGTCAGGGTCAGGGTCAGGGTCAGGGTCAGGGTCAGGGTCAGGGTCAGGGTCAGGGTCAGGGTCAGGGTCAGGGTCAGGGTCAGGGTCAGGGTCAGGGTCAGGGTCAGGGTCAGGGTCAGGGTCAGGGTCAGGGTCAGGGTCAGGGTCAGGGTCAGGGTCAGGGTCAGGGTCAGGGTCAGGGTCAGGGTCAGGGTCAGGGTCAGGGTCAGGGTCAGGGTCAGGGTCAGGGTCAGGGTCAGGGTTAGGGTTAGGGTCAGGGTTAGGGTTAGGGTCAGGGTTAGGGTTAGGGTTAGGGTTAGGGTTAGGGTTAGGGTTAGGGTTAGGGTTAGGTTAGGTTAGGGTTAGGGTTAGGGTTAGGGTTAGGGTTAGGGTTAGGGTTAGGGTTAGGGTTAGGGTTAGGGTTAGGGTTAGGGTTAGGGTTAGGGTTAGGGTTAGGGTTAGGGTTAGGGTTAGGGTTAGGGTTAGGGTTAGGGTTAGGGTTAGGGTTAGGTTAGGTTAGGGTTAGGGTTAGGGTTAGGGTTAGGGTTAGGGTTAGGGTTAGGGTTAGGGTTAGGGTTAGGGTTAGGGTTAGGGTTAGGGTTAGGGTTAGGGTTAGGGTTAGGGTTAGGGTTAGGGTTAGGGTTAGGGTTAGGGTTAGGGTTAGGGTTAGGGTTAGGGTTAGGGTTAGGGTTAGGGTTAGGGTTAGGGTTAGGTTAGGGTTAGGGTTAGGGTTAGGGTTAGGGTTAGGGTTAGGGTTAGGGTTAGGGTTAGGGTTAGGGTTAGGGTTAGGGTTAGGGTTAGGGTTAGGGTTAGGGTTAGGGTTAGGGTTAGGGTTAGGGTTAGGGTTAGGGTTAGGGTTAGGGTTAGGGTTAGGGTTAGGGTTAGGGTTAGGGTTAGGGTTAGGGTTAGGGTTAGGGTTAGGGTTAGGGTTAGGGTTAGGGTTAGGGTTAGGGTTAGGGTTAGGGTTAGGGTTAGGGTTAG